>NC_045552.1:27836415-29036415 GCF_009769535.1 Thamnophis elegans
TTATCTCATAAGAAGTGATTCTGGGTGGTGTATGATAGTTAATTTAAAAAGTATACATACCTAAAAAATAGATTTAAAAATGGAAAAATCAGCATTAGAAATGGAGATAAGAAAAACTAAAAACTACACACAATTAAAGCCTCGTCTCTCTTTTGTACAAACTCATAATTAGTGTCCCTGCAAGTAGTCAGCAGCAGAGAGTTGCAGCGACAGGGTTCATTACAGCACCTTTTCTCATAGCTAGAAAAACATCAGCAGAGGAGAGGTGCTCAGCAGCTCACTTACTAATTCTTTAAAAGACACAATCTTCTTGTCCTTTCTAGAAAAGAGATTTCTTTCGTGATACAGGTAGTCCTCGACTCTTGACATTTCCATTGCTAAGCAAGGCGATTGTTAAGTGAGTCACATCTGACTTTATGACCTTTTCGCCACAGTTGTTAAGAGAATCACTGCTGTCGTTAAGTGAATCACCTGGTGGTTAAGCAAAACTGGCTTCTCTCACTGATTTTACTTGTCAGAAGCCAGCTGGGAAGATCGCAAAGGGTGCTCACATAACCCCTGCAACATAACACTGCAACTATTGCAGATGCATACCCTGTGTCCCTGAAAATACCGTATTTTTTGGAGTATAAGATGCACCTTTTCTCCCCTAAAAGAGCATCAAAATGTTGGTGCATCTTATATACCAAATACAGCCATTTTTAGCCTTCCGAAGCCCCGCTCCTGCATCCCATTTTTGTGAAAAATGACCCGTTTTTCGCAAAAACTGAGACTCTTTTGCCTTCCCTCAGCCCCAAGCAACCCTCTGCAGGCTTCAGCAGGGCTGGGGCAAGGCAGAAACGGGGACATTTTTGTCTTGCCCCAGCCCTGCTGAAGCCTGCAGAGGGCTGCTGGGGACTGAAGGAAGGCAAAAACTTTTTTTTTGTATGCTCCCTCCCATATTTGGGCATACCAGGTGCTTTGACATAACACTTAATTATTTCCTTGGCTCAGCTGATAAGGGAGCACACTCTCATGTGTGGCTTAGAGGCTAATACAACTGTCTAATATGTAAAAACAACCCAGAATTGTGGTTCTGGCAACTTAAAGGATGAGGGTCTGCAGGCTTGTGATCCCAGCAGCTCCATCCCGGTGCCTGGTGACAGCTGTGAGCCTCCTGCCATGGGGTCTTTTCCTATAACAGGAACGGGGGCAGCTGCAGGCTCTCCAGCCATGCTTCTGCTCAGCCTGGGTGAAGCCGGCTGTATGTTGTTGTTGTCTGCTGAAACAGCTGCTCCTATCAGCCAATCTTTTAATTCTAATCTGTAATCTTTACATGTTAATCTCTATTTTAAAATTAGATAGCTCTGAATGCTTGTTAGTTGTCCCTTCGGCTAGATTCAGTCTATGTTCTTAGCTTTTTTTCACACTTTTTTTTGTTTTGTATAGTTTTACATAGTTCAACCCATATCTAGGGTACTTGCCCTATGGCAGTTTTTGCAATGTGCCTTCAAGTCAGTGTTTTGACTTTGCCTGGACAAGTCCCTGTCATTGCCATTGCCCCTTTCCTAGGCCTGAGAGAAAGTGACTGGCCAAGAGTCACCCAGCTGACTTAATGTCCAAGATGAGACTAGAACTCAGGATCCATGGTGTCTAGCCTGGGCCTTTAAACACTACCCTGCACTGTCTCTCATTGTAGATTTAGTTTCAACTAATTTTGCATGCATAATGTTCTTGAGCCACTGCAATAAAGATTATTTTATTTTATTTATTTATTTATTCATTTATTATTATTTTATTTATTTTATTTATTTTATTTATTTTATTTATTTTATTTATTTTATTTATTTTATTTATTTTATTTATTTTATTTATTTATTTATTTATTTTATTTTATTTTATTTTATTTATTTTATTTATTATTTTATATATTTTAGTTTGTTTATTATTTTATATTTTATATTTTATATTATTATTTTATATTTTATATTATTATTTTATATTTATATTATTTTATATTATTTTATATTTTATATTTTTTATATTTTTTATATTTTTTTATATTTTATATTTTATATTTATATTTTATATTTTATATTTTATATTTTATATTATTTTATATTTTATATTATTTTATATTTTATATTATTTTATATTATTATTTTATATTTATATTATTTTATATTTTATATTATTTTATATTTTATATTTTATATTATTTTATATTTACTTTGAAGTAAACATGGGGGCTTGAATACAAGGACAGCAATACCTGTGCTTGCCACTTGATGCCATCTGCTCCAGCACCCTGAGAACAGCGTCTGTGCATTAAAACAATTTCTGGGCTCCAGATTTGAACAATATGGACAATATGCTCTTGAAGGTTCCCTGGCCCCTTCTGTTATGATGACATCTCTTATTGATTTAAGTGGGCTAGGCTTTTGCACATCAAGTTAAACCAGTAGAGAGGAATTTTGAATTTCAGGCTCAGCCAGTGATGCAGAAAATCCGCTTGTTTGCAGGACAAGCGATCCTCCAAATCTTTGCAAGGAGTCTCCCTTTGGCTCTTTGCCAGGCTTGGTCGGGTTAACAACACCTGTGCATCAGGTATGGCTAATCTAGACTGCTGCAGCCCTTTGAGGTAGGCCAAGTCATGAAAGAGACACTGTGGTGATTCCAGGAATGTGATGTGTCTGCTGTAGGGTGGTGCGTTTCCCAAACTTGGCAACTCTTAGTGAACATCATCTCTGGAGTTCCCATCCAGAATAGGTGGTTGCACTGGCTGGGGCATTCTGGGAATTGAAGTTTCTCCATTTTAAAATTGGTGAGGTGTATTAACATAATTGACGTTTCTCTCTGCCCCCAAATCAAGGCAGGGCTATTCTGAGTTTCTTTCTTACTCTTGCTTCTATTTCTATCTGGGCTGGAACTGCTTCTCCAATTCCCCTTATGGCTCTTGTACTTGTACCATCCCCAAGCTTTACATCTGCTTCAGTGGTGGATTCAAATTTTTTAACTACCCGTTTGGTAGCGTGGCTTTGTGGCATGGATACTGTAAAATCCTCATTCCCTCCTGATCAGCTGGGACTTGGGAGGCGAGAGAATACATGGGGGCAGGGCCCACCAGAGGTGTATTCTACCAGTTGAGACCGTTTCAGCTGAACTGGTAGTTGTTTGGCAGCCTGGGTTGCTGGAATTGGCAGCGACCCAGGCCTGCCACGCCCCCGAACTGGTTCTCCAGGCAGCGCCATAGGCACTGCCATCTTGTTTTTCACTTCTGCGCATGTGCAGAACAATTTTAACAGCACACACACGAGCAAACCAGCAGTATATATTTATAAATAAAAACCATTGCACTCCTGGTGACTTTATATTTTTCTTGGACAATCAAGTAGCCACTTCTGGGATGTATTTTCCGCACCCAGAGTAGCCGCTCACTCCCAGCCAGCGGTATCCGGCTTGGCTTTCCAAGATCCATCAGATCCTATCCTCAAAACCTGGACAGGGAAATCCAGGAATACTTACCCGCAACATGCATGGCATTGGCATGACTTATTCTGCACTAGTGGAGTCTTCCTGCCACAAAGACAAGAGTTTTTATTGGCCCCTTGTTTAAAACGTAGTCTCAGTTGTGGTCAAGCCTGTAATGGCAACATGCTGACATTATAAAGCATTTAGAGGGTGCTATAAAGCAGGGGTCCACCACCAGTCTACAGCCTATACGCAACTGGGCCACTTGAGTGGCTGGCTGGTGTGTGTGTGTGTGTGCACAGCCGCACTCACATGGCCCTACTTGTGCGAGCAACAGACATACGCATTCCTGTCCCTCCCACAAAACCATCCCCTCTTTCCCCACCCCTCCTTCACTTTGGGTCACCAACCTGGAAAGGTTGGTAACTTTGCTATAAATCACTAGGAGGTGGTATATAAGTCTAAGTGCTATGCTATTTATTGCTACTTCAGCCTGCAAACTTACTTCCCATACAAACAGGCTGGTGCTTCGATTGCAATCACAAACACCATCTTGATTTGTTTTGATGCCATCCCCTTCCCAGGGGAGCTCCTAGCCAGCGGATGGCCACGCCAGCTTCTTGGTGGGCTCAGGTGTGCCTTTCTGGGTAGGTAGCTCAGGACTCTGTAACCTGAGCATGAAACAAGTGGAATTGTATCATCCAATAGGTAGTCCACCTTTGCGCTCAAGTGAATCTGCCAGGTGACCATCGATGTGCTTCCTGGACATTGTGTCCCATAAACTTTATGCATAAAAGTTTATGTGTCCCATAAACAATTATGCAATGATAATTAATCCATCTCTAATGAGCTCTCCTTCTCTGGCTCCTTCTTTTCTGCAGGAGGCCACGCGCTCCTCCTCCTCGCGGGTGATAGACGAGATGCCCTGGAAAAGGCTGGTCAGCCTCCATCCGGCCGCTTACTCCAGCCGCCAGGGCCTGCAGGACTACTGGATCAGCCCCCAGAAGGCACCATCCAGCAGGCAGCACCGAGCGCACTTCCAGAAAGCAGTGGCTGATCCTTCCAGGAAGCACCGGCGTCTCGGATGTGGAGTCCGTCCATTGGCCAAGCTCAGGACAGTACAGGCACAAACTCATGTGAGTAGGGAGGCTGGGATGGTCCCTACTGCTTATATCCCCCACACAAAAGGGCACCTCTGAATTAGCCTGACTAGGTGGCTCAGTGGCTAAGAGACCGAGATTGTCGATCAGAAAGGTTGGCAGTTTGGCTGTTCGAATCCCTAGTAAGGTCTCTTGCATGAGCAGAGGGTTGGACTAGATGACCTGCAAGATCCCTTCCAACTCTGTTACTGTTTACTCTTATGAGTTTGGTGCTTCCACCCACTTGGCGCTTGCTTTGTCCTCATGCTTTGTAGACACACCTGATGTGCTGGGCTGAACTGGAGAATCAGTGCATCTGGATGTCTTCAGACCCTCACAACTAACCCAGAGGGAAATCTTCCAGATAAACTTCACCACTCAGTCCTGCTCTACGCTGCTGCCCTCTCCCTTGTGGCAGGGGCAAAAAACACTCAAGGGATCTCCAAAAATGGAGCTTCTGCCCGAACTCCACCCTCCCCTTGTGATTGTGCTGGGAAAGGGGGAAACAGAGTTTGATCTTATGCAGAAGGAGGGGAGAAACAGGGACCTTCAGTTCTGCCCCTTCCCTGCCAATGACGTGTGTGTTTTTGTGTGTTTTTGTGTGTGTGTGTGTGTGTGCATCTTGAAAAACATCCATCCCACCCCTGTGCCTGCTCTTAGCAGAGCTAAGGAGGGTCTCCATTTTCTCAGGGCAGGAGGACCAGGTCAATCATGTTGTGCCAACAGGACTGAATGCATTGCAGCCTCTTTTGTGAATTGTAAAAGGGGGAAGAAGCCTTTCCACACTGCTCCTGGCTGGGATACAGTTTCCCTTCCCCATCCAGCCACAGATTCACTGCCTTGTCTAAAAGGAGGGAAGGGGGTAGACAAAACTGGAGGAAGCCTTTTCTGGCCAAATCCAGGGGCAAAAGGGAAGGCAGTGGATGGGTGGGATTCAGGCTCAAGCAGCACTTTGGCAAAAGAAATCGGGGGCTCCTTTCACTCCCATCATTTCCAACCCAGCCAGCCAGTCACTCACATGCAAATCAGCTCCTGGCAGTTGCTGGGTTACCGGCTTCTGCCTCATAGATCCTTTCAGCCAATGAGAGCTCCTTTGGGTGATGTCATGTTGCTAGCTGATGGGTCATTGGCCAGAACAAGCTCGCCATGAAATATTCTGCCAGGTGGTTACCTGGATGAAGGTGCATCTGGGGCTAGACCCGTCCTGTTCCAGGCTGGCCAAGGCACTGCCACTCTGCTCCCCCTCTGCTCCCCCTGTAAAGGTTCCTTGTAATCATGGCTCCTGGCCAGGGCCAGGAACAAGGTGGGGGTGGGGGCTGCTAGCAACCAGGAAGGTTCACAAGTTGCAGCCATTCTTCCAGAAGAAATGTCAGGCAACGCCCCATTTTGACCCTTTCCTGGCCAGTTTGAAAACAGGCACATGCCAAAGGGTGCCTCAAGTGGGCACTTTCACATCAAAGTTTTCAAAGTGCTGGATTCCGTGGGGGTCCTTCTCCCTGTGCCCACTTGAAAGCCGTGGAAATTCAAGTATACCAGCTTGGAGCTTTCTAATGCACTCAACTCGTAAGGAAAGAAATGATGGGTGGAAACTAACCAAGGAGAGAAGCAACCTAGAACTAAGGAGAAATTTCCTGACAGTGAGAACAATTAACAGGTGGAACGGTTTCCCTTCAGAAGTTGTGTGTGCTCCATCACTGGAGGCTTTTAAGAAGGGACTGGACAACCATTTGTCTGTACAATTTCTTGACTGAAATAGTATAGGGTCTCTTGCTTGAGCAGGAGTTAGACTAGAAGACCTCCAAGGGCCCTTCCAACATTGTTATTCTGTTTTTCTGATCGACCGTATGTCATTCACAAGCCATGAATTATCCTGGCTGCTGAGATTATATCGAGAAGAACAAAGAGGGGCATCTTAATGTTAATATTCATCATCCAGAATGGAGTAGGATCTCCTACTTGGGGTCAGTCTAGAAGAGGTGCCTTCCAAATCTGGTATTCTGTATTCTCTCATAACAGGGGTTCACTAAGGAGCAACAAGAAGTCCACACATCTTAAAGTTCCCAAGGGTGACTAACTCTAGTAAATATAGAGCAGGATTGTTTAATAATTGATCCAAGCAAACTTTTGTTTCAGATCAGGGGCTGAAGGAGCACAATCACATCAGCATCACAACTGCTGCAGTCTCTCTGTTGATATATATAAACTGTGTCCACTTTTCAGAATGGGTTCTTATAGCAATAAATTGCCAGAGAGATTTTATTAAGTACATCTTGTAAATGTTGGACTTGGCCTGGATCTTGTAGTCTGCTGATGTTTATTTGTTTGTT
Source organism: Thamnophis elegans (assembly GCF_009769535.1). Lineage (NCBI taxonomy): Eukaryota > Metazoa > Chordata > Lepidosauria > Squamata > Natricidae > Thamnophis > Thamnophis elegans. The sequence goes on from NC_045552.1 coordinate 27,843,332, forward strand.
TGTTTAAGTGAATTTATATAGTCATCCATAAAACAGAACATGTAAAAATAAAATTTTAGAAAACTATAACTAAACATAACTAAAACCACAGGCGAGTGCCCTCAAGATCTTACAATCAATGTATATCTACACTTCCATGGGATCCTGAAGCCTATTGACAAAACTATTTTGTTGGGTTTGGCAGAAAATCAGTAGGATTGGGGCCAGTCTATAAATAATGCTAGTAAAAGTGTATTTGTAGGTAACTTCCAATAATGATTCATATAAATCAAAGCAGTAGATAGATAAATGAAATAAAAGCAATGGATATCTTATGTGTCAAAAACAAATCCAATAACAAGGTCACACATAGAATTCAGATTTGGAAGGGACCTTGGGAGGCTTCTAGTACAACCCCTTGCCAAGCAGAAGACTATACATTCTGGATAAATGGCTGTCCAGTTTCTTCTTAAAAACCTCCAGTGATGCTTTGGAGAATAGTTTGACTCCCTCTTCTTTGTGACAACCTCTCAAATACTGGAAGATTGCTATCACTTCACTGCTAGTCCTTCTCCTTGCTAGAGTAGATGTAGAAGTATATGTAGACATAGATTTAGCAAACACATTATCTGGAATGTTGTAGTAGGATACAATGACTTTCTGGTGGTCTTTGGTTCTTATGGTGCAAAGGGGCTATGTGCAGGTTGAGGAGCAACGCAGTCTAGCCAGTGATTTCTTGAGCACTTTGCATGGCCCCAGTGATGGTGAAGCTTTAAGGTCGTGCTGACGTACTATACTATGACGTAGGGAAACAGATGCTACTGTTTGGACATGGGATACATACATCTTGGCTGTTTTGCAAGCCTGAACATTCCATTAGTGATGCCCAGTCACAATATGCAGTTATCTTGATCCATTTTCCTGTGGCTTTGCACATGGTATAAAGCTGGTGAGTCAACCCTGTAAAGCCAGAAAATTTGTTAATTGAATAACTGCATTAAGTACATGATGTATAATTGTGTCCGCCCGCAGCCACGCCCATCTTAAGGACCAAGTTCTCCTGAAGCAAGGGCTGGACATGTTAGAAAGTACAGCTGTACCTATGGACTTGAGCCAAGGTGACCTTAATTGGAGAACGTTCTCTGTTCTGCAGGGAGGACCTCTGATTTTGGAGTATCAGGGGGACTAACAGATGTTTTCTGAAGGAGCAAGAAAGGTGGACCTCTCCGGGTTAGCAGAAAGCACATCAAAGCAAAGAGGTGAACCACATCTGCCCTTTGAAAAAAAAAACAGCAAACCTGGGGGAAGGAAGGAAGAGGGAGGGAGGAACAACACATTGTGGTTTGAAGCCACTGAAGGAAGAGAGTCCCATTGGGCCTATGGTAGCCAAAACATCAAGACTCTGCACACACCTCTGCAAAGGTGTGAGCAGTCTCCTGATTTTTCTGCAGTTTCCATGAGCAGGATGCTAATCAAGAAAGAGATTTCAGCAAGGACTTTGTGAAAACTGGTTTCAACCATCTCTTGGTCAACTTTGTTATAATGCCCCCAATGTCTGGCTCTTGCAGGTGTTGACTTGTCTCAATCTGAGCTGTCGGTGAGTCACACAGCACCACCCAGGTTGCATGGAACAATACATTGGTGACAACTACTCATCGTCACTTCTGAAAATAGATACTCCTCCTCCAAGAATTTTAGGGTGCACCTGGGAGCCTGCATTAGCCAGTTTAGTCTAATGGTGAAGATGCTGGCCTAGAGAGCAGGAGTCTGTGAGTTCTAATCCAGCATTCCCCTCCCTCAGCCCAATCCATTTTACAAGGCCATTATGGGGAAAATAGAAGAAAAAAGGAGGATTTTGTATGTTCACCAACTTGAGTTACTTATGAAGTAACAAAGATGGGATAAAGACAAGTAATTCAGGTTCACTTAACGACCATGTGGTTCACCATAACAACTATAGTGGTTGACTTAACAACCATGGTAAAAAAGATAATAAATCAGGTGTGACTCATAACAGCCATCTTATTTATGGTAGCTATGGAAATTCTGGTTCTAATTTGGTTATAAGTTGAAGTCTACCCATACCACAGCATTAGCATTCTCTGAAGAGAGCTACGTGACTGCATGTTGAAAAATAAAATAATAAAATAAAGTAGCTCTTTCTAAAGATCACCAAACCTACTTTTATAAGGAATTCATGCAAAAAATCAAGCAATTTTGGGAAGTGTCTCTTAGACACTGCAGAACAAAGATATCAAAAGTCAGGAGTCTCTGCAGCTGGAGCCCAGACCGCCTTAGGGGACAGTTCTCATAACTTCAGGACTAGAAGTCCTACACTTAGGCAAGAAAATCAAAATACATATACAAACTGGGTGAAACCAGGCTTAATAGCAGTGACTGTGAGAGTGATCTTGGAGACTTAGTGCAGTGGTCTCCAACCTTGGCAACTTAAGACTTGTGGACTTCAACTCCCAGAGGACTCTGGGAATTGAAGTCCACAAGTCTTAAAGTTGCCAAGGTTGGAGACCACTGACTTAGTGGATATGAGCCAGCAGTGTGCAGCAGCAGCCAAAAAAGCCAATGCAATCCTAAGTTGCACTAACAATCAAGATCAAGTGAGGTAATACTATCACTCTATAAAGCCATAGTAAGACCACATCTAGAGTACTGCATCCAGTTTTGCTCACCACACTATAAAAAGATGTTGTGACTCTAGAAAAAGTGCAGAGGAGAGCAACCAGATGATTAGGGGACTGGAGGATGAACGTTGCAGGAACTGGGCATGGCTAGTCTAGTGAAGAGAAGGACCAAGGGAAACAGGATAGCAGTCTTCTGATATTTGAGGGGCTGCCAGAGAGAGGAGGGGGTCAAGCTGTTTTCCAAAGACCCTGAGGGCCAGACAAGGAAGAAGGGATGAAAATTGACCATAGAGAGATTCAACTTAGAAACAAGGAGGGCTTTCTGACAGTGAGAACAATCAACCAATGGAACAGAAGTTGCCTTCGGAAATTGGTGGGAGCTTCATCACTGGAGCTTTCAGAAGAGATTGGACTGCCATTTGTCAGAAATGATGTAGGGTCCCTGCTTGAGGTGTGTGTGTGTGTTGGACTAGATGACCTATAAGGTCCCTTCCAACTCTGTTAATCTGTTAATGATGGAGTGCCTATGGGGGTCACTAGGAGCTGGACAGCTTGCACCCTTTGCTATGTCAGCAATCCCATCCTTGATGAATCTTTCGTAGTTTTTTTGTTCGGAGAAGAGTCAACACCTTACAATAAAGATAATTAGTTGTCTCCACTATGGACAGGGTTAAGATAAGGTCATCTGAAGGATATGCCATTAAAAAGGGGTGTACCTGCATATGTTTGCACTATGGTTAGAAGCTTGAAGAGAAAATGCCATCCACCCAACAGGCAAATCAGAATCAGAATTCAAGAATGCTCTGGTGGAAATTTTCCTTAAGTATCATTCTGCCGATCAGACCTGCATTTTCTCCATTGCTTTATCCCCAAAGGGATTCTTAGGGTTCCTTTTAAAAAGTCACCCCAAATTAACCAGAATCACGAGCTGCCTCCCTGTGCAAAAGAGACTGGTACGGATGGAGCATCATTCTTTCGCACCTGGCTCCTGGGCACACCTGCGTGGCTTATCCCCCTTTTGCCTGCCACGTGGCATTGTGTGGTGCTCCTTGTGCACTGGTGAGAGGCAGAAGAGAGCGGGCCTGGCAGCCTGAGGGAGAGAGGGAGAAGCAGCAGCCGGAGGAGAAGCTATTTTGGCTACCAAGCAGCACCAGAAGAGCCAATTGCCTACACGGGAGAGCAGGTGGCTCTCTGAATTACGGCATCAGGCTTTGCAGCAGATGGGCTGGAGGGGGAGAGGCAGCTAAGGGGGAAGGGACCTCGCTAAGCCAACTCCTCACGCTTCCTATAAATACTGCACAACCTCCCAGCTCCCTGCTGATCTGAAATTGACGTGGTTAACTGGTCTCCCGGTCCCACTGGGAAGAGACCGAGCTGCAGTTCTGAGGAAGGAAGTGTCCATGGCGCACTTGCCCTTTCCTCTTGAGCCCCAAGCTCTTTGTTGCAGAAAAGGATTGCCTTTTCATCCAGGGGCCTCATTTCCATGTTCAGGGGAAGCACTCTGAAGATTTTAACAAGGTTGAGCTCAAGATCCCCAGCTAGGCTTCAAAGCACCTGGAAGAGGTGGCAGTAACAAGGCCCAGGAGCAAATCTCCTGCTTTGTGTACACTGCACTGGTTGCAGTACGAGCACACATCGTTATCATCAGCATCTGGGTGTAGTCCTGTGCAAAGTCCATCTTGGTGGTGAATGGCAATATTTAAAAGCCCAAAAGCTCTGGAAACAAAAGGGCTTTTTTGCTGCATTTCCGGGAGGGGGGGAACCCCACCAGGCGGAATTCCTGTCTGAGCCGGATGCAGCCCTGGTGATTGCTGCAATCTTCCCCTGATCATAAGGAAGCAGCAATCAAATCACCATGGCTCTTGCTGAAAAGGTTGGACTGCAATTCCCAAAATTCTTTAGCCATCTTGGAACGGCAGTCCTAGAAATCCGGATCAGGGAGAGTGGGCAAAGCTGTTTCAAAAGGTTGGCTTGGTAAGTTGGACTTCATGGTACTGCAGTTGAAACCAAACCAATGAAAAGGCCATTTTCAACCAGAGTGTTTCCACCTTAAATGTAACCACTGGATTCCTGTACCTAACCCAGCTGGAGACAAACGTAAAACTCCCTTTCCAGATTAAAACCTCTTCCACTGCATTGGTCCCAATGATGGCGTGTGTTGTGTTGTGCTGTGTTGCGTTTTGTCCAGAATGTGGTCGACACAACCTTGGTGGGATTCTCTTGCTTCTTTACCTTTTCCTTTCCGTGGGCATTTCCTTTGATCATAGGTGGTGTTTACTGTCAACCCTTTTTTTTAAGCACCCGTCCCCTCCCCCGGCCCACCCATCCCCAATGCCTTGAACGCAACAGCTTCCAGTGTGGTACATCCTATGCTGGTTCAATAAGAGAAGGGGGAAAAAACCCACACAATTTACCATCTTTTATGGCTCTCTCACAGGAAGGAAGGAAGGAAGGAAGGAAGGAAGGAAGGAAAAAAGAAGGAAGGAAAAGGGTGGAAGGGAGAAATGAAGGAAAGAAAAGGGAGGGAGGATGGGAGAAGGAAAGGAAGGAAGGAAGGAAGGAAGGAAGGAAGGAAGGAAGGAAAGACAGAACGAAGGAAAAGGATGGGAGGGAGGAAGGAAGGAAAGAAAAGGGAAGGAGGGAGAGAAGAAAGAAGGAAGGAAGGAGGAAGGAAGGAAGGAAGGAAGGAAGGAAGGAAGGAAGGAAGGAAGAAAGGAAGGAAGTCCATCTTTCTGTTGCTCCATCAATGAACTTGTAATAAAAAGAAAAGGCTGATAGAACTCTTGACAATTTCACATCTTTAAAAAATGTTTTAAATGTCCACAGTTTCCTCAGTCCAGCCATCCTATGTGGAGGGTGTGGGAGGGCAGCACCCATTGACCAAAGAGGAGAGTTTACTGCCGCAGGAGTCAGCTGGAGGGGTGAGGTTTGACTACAATGAAATGAAACTGAACAGGCACCCCAACTGCCTTAGCTGAGCCAGCATAAGGATCCATTTTCCACTTCCTCCACTTTCCCACTTTTGATACAGCTAAAGAAGGCAGGCGGTGGGTCCTTTTTCATGGGTTTGAGCAAGTAGAGCAAGTAAATTCAGGTCTTCCCACCTTCACAAAATGATTAGTGAGACCTGCTGGTTGTGCAATCAGCCCCGTCGGTCAAGTCATAAAGAGCACCTGGAGTCCTGGGGTTTCTGCTGCAGCCAAGCGAGGCAAATCTCATTTACCTTAACAGAACAGAATAACAGAATTGGAAGGGACCTTGTAGGTCATCTAGTCCAACCCCCTGCCCAAGCAGGAGACCCTACATCATTACAAGGAAGAAGCTACTGATGATTCTGTACATGCTGTTCCTGCCTTGGGGGGAGGGCAGAATCTCTCAGTAGTGGCCCCTGCCCTTTGGGACACCCCCCCCCCAAAGATCCTGCAGGACCTGACCTTCCCAGACTTCCAGAAGATTGGAAAGTCCTGGCTTTTCTCTCAAACCTTGCAGTGATTGCATATCCTTGACTTACAACCATAATGGAACCTAGATTTTCTGTCATGAATCATGACTGTCATAAGTCAAGGCATCCTGTGACCCACCTTAATTTAGAACTTTTTGCGGTGGTTGTTAAGTGAGCACCGTAGTTGTTAAGTGAAGCGATGTATCCTATGGGCATTTTTTTTCCTGGAAACCCACCCCAAAAGCTGGAAACTGGCAAAAAAGTTGGAAATCCCAGTTAAGCCACTGCACAACACTGCAACCAGCTATAAAGGCGAGTTGGTTGCCAAGATCCAAAATCTAGATCATGATAGTGTGTGTGTGTGTGTGTGTGTGTGTTTGTGCCAGAGGTGGGTCTGGCTGCTGCTACTACTGGTTCGCTCAGGGGCGTGCTTCGCACACATGCACACTTGATGCCCAATATGCACATATGCGCAGTACAAAAAAATACTTCTGCACATGTGCAGAAACAAAAAACAAAATGGCAGCCCTAAGGCACCACCGATAGAACCAGTTCAGGGGTGTGGCAGGTCGAATTACTACCTACTCAGCCGAACTGGTCCGAACCGGTAGGAACCCACCTCTGGTGTGCACACATATACACATGCATGTAGCTATAGTAACTCTGAAACCAGATCATCAATAGCTTTGGCGTATTGTCCAACATAACTTTCAATGTTTGCCATGCGCCGTATCAGAGGTGGAATTCAGCAGATTCTGACCAGTTCTGAGAAATTTCTGGTAGCTGAGTAGTTCGGAGAACCGGTAAATACCACCTCTGGCTGGCCCCGCCCCCATCTATTCTCTGCCACCTGAGTCCCAGCTGATCAGGAGCTAATGGCGATTTTTCAGCAGTCTCCAAACTTGGCAACTTTAAGACTTGTGGACTTCATCTCGCAGAATTCCCCAGCCAGCTGGCTAGAGAATTCTGGGAGTTGAAGTCCACAAGTCTTAAAGTTGCCAAGTTTGGAAACCTCTGTTTTACAATATCCTTTCCCTGCCATGCCCACCAAGCCACACCACAGAACCGGTAGTAAAAAAAAATGAATCCCACCACTGGCCCAGTTGCTAAGCAAGGAGGACTACCTGTAAAATCATGGCTTGCTTGACTGTGGTTCATGGATTTAATCTGGGTTCACACAACCTCAAACATACTTTAGAAGCTAAGTTAGCAGGTTTAAACAAGCCACATGGTGCAATTGTTATATAAGCTCTTAATTGTAGCGTTCTTCCCTTCCCCCTTCTCGCTTTTTTCATCTTACTGCCATGTCACATTATTTCCCTTTTCTCAGAATGGTTAACAAACAGTTTGCATAAGTGAACGCTAATAAACAAAATTGCTGAATAAAATGCTGTTAAACCTACAGAGGTAAGGGAAAGGAAGGGCATGAATGGGTGTGGAAGAAAACACAGAAATTTTAGTTCAGTTTATCATAAAGTTATTTGTTTAAAAATGCAGAAACAAACTTCTGTCCTGTTTTTAGAATTTTGGGGCTTTGTCAGGATTAGTCACGAAGGTTAGTCTGGATTTCTGCTCTTGTAAAACCCACGGTCTCGTGGCTGGGGCTGAATCTAGCAGCTGTATTGTGAGCCTTTTGCTCTGGAAAAATGCTTCTTGGTTTTCCTTGTGCTTGTAGATAATGCAAATACGCAGCTGCATCACAGCCTTCAGGAGTCTCAGAAAAACAGCCAGGAAGTATATGTGGTTTAACCACAAAGATGGCAAAGGGGGTTACTGTGGGATTGTCAAGCAAGTCAGAATGTAAGCAACAATTGTGCAGTTGAAGCTCCACACATTATCTCTTTATGTGCAACACACATAATCTTGACTTTACAAGAGAATATTCATAGCTCAGGTTTCAACTGTGAGACCCTTGATACTCCCTGAGCTTGGTAGTTTTCTTGCAGACATTTCATTACCCAACTGAGTAACATCATCAATGTTAGAAGGAAGTGGGGTTTGCTGGTTATATACTAGTGGCATGTCTGTTTGTGTATTTTCTTGTCTTGGTAATGCCTTGATGAGGCTGTTGTTTATTGTTTGATAGTTCGTCTGAGTTAGTAATTTTTGATTTGGATATTGCTTAGTGTTTGATTCTGAAAAGGTTACTTAGTTGGTAATTTCCTAGATAGCATGCTGGTTGAGTTGAGGTCCACACAACTTAGAGGGTCCAAGGCTAAGATAAATTGACCTAAGCCGTGCCTTAGTGGATAGACCCCTGGCCCAAATCCACACTGTTCTCACAGTGGTCAACAAGTTGCCATCAAGGCTGATAGGCACTGATCCTCACATTGGCCTCAAGATCTAGATCAAATCAAGAAATCCACTTCGTATTTATTAAGAGTAGCTATGGTAACCAAATCCAAATATTCTGTTTTATCCCCTCCCTTTCTTTTAAGCATGTGAATTAGGGGAGGAGTGTCAGTCTGAGACATCAGTGTATGCATTTTCATTGTTTGGGCTTAGGTATTGCTTCCCCTCTTATTGATTTGGTCACAGATCTTCCCTCTCACCATCAAAACCATCCTCTTTACTCTCTACATCCCATGACTTCCAAGAATTGGCCCAACTCTTTTGGCAGCTAGCCAAGCTGGTGGCCAACAAATCTCATAGTAGCACGACTTCTCATGGTATTGTGTGCCTTGCTACCTTCAATTGCTCATCTATCAGCACAGCACTGGTAAAATTTCAGTCACATCCATAAATGGCTTCACTTCAACACTGCGCCCACCTTCACCTTGGCCCCCTCATTCTCCACCACCAAACCGGCTCACCACAATCCCTACTATACTAGCTTCTGAAACTTTTTTTCTGTCCCTTTGAGTTGCTTTTCTTTTACTTCTGGCAACTGCCTAGACTAGTCTCTACAATTTTCTTGAAAGTTGTGTGCCATTGCCTGCTTCTTTGTAGGGCTGAGAGACACAATTAGCTGGCTTGAAATCACCTTCCTTTGATATCATTGTTGGGTCACCACCCTTTTCCTCAAATCCTACTACAGCTATTCCTCGATTTACATCAGTTCATTTAATGACAGTGCAAAGTTACAATGACACTGAAAAAAGTGACATGACCATTTTTACACTAATGATCGTTACAGCATCTCAATGGCCATGTGATTTACATTTGGATGCTTGAAAACTGACTCACATTTATGACAATTGCAGTGCCCCGGAGTCACGCGGACGAGAGCTCTGTGTTGGAGGCACAGAGGGGACCAAGGCCATCTGGTAGTTATTTGCTGCCTCCGGAGCCTTCGGAGCCTGACATCAGCAAGGCAGAAGAATAATGGGAGCCTGTTCCCAGTGTGCACATGTGCAGAGCTACCAGAAGGCAAGAACAATTCAGAAAACAGGGTCGACTTGGGAGTAAGGCTTGGAGATGATTGGTCCCCTCCCAATAGAGATAAAAGAGGAGCGAAAACGAGACATGAGCTTTTGCAGGAAGCAATTAGTTCATCTGGTCGGTTCAAGCTTTGAAAAGTTTCTGTTTGTGCTAAGTTTGGCCTTGCTGGGCATTTGGCAATTAGGTTTCTGGCCACATTCCAAGGGAGATAAGGTGGGTGTTTATCAACATTCCCCTGAAAGGACTGTGGCAACTCAAGCAGACATCTGTCGGAATCTTCACAAAGTGTTTGTGAAGCCCTGAGGGACTGTTAATGACCATATTTCACAGCCGTATAAATAAAAGAGGGTTTTTGGGACTAAGATTGTGATTTATGCTTTCTCCACAAGCCTAGGTCAGAACAGGAGGTCAAGATCCCCCTGCCCAGAAATCATCTTCCCTAGATGGCCGCTGTTAGTCTTTTGAGGTAGACCAGGCTAGGAAGCCAACCTGACAAAGGTTCCTAGTTGGCGTTAACCTTGAAGGGTTGCCATCACCAGAGGAACTACAGGCCATATAAGGACCACATGGCCACAAAGGAAGAAAGAGTTGCAACAGTTGAGGACCCTTTTCCTCAAAATAGTTCCTCAATACACAGAGCACTGTGTACAAATACCTTGAAGCAAGGCTCCCAGACACATGCAGGAACATTTTGTTCAAACCAATGTCAATGCTTAAATGACAAAAATGAGGCTCTTTTTGGATAGCTGACTATTTTTAGAAAGGTGAAGGTGGAGAAGTGTCTGCAACCTGAACCCATCTAACACACATTGCCCCTCAGCTGTGTACCTAAAGAGGCTCTAGCTTTTTCTGTTTTTTTTATAAACTTTTATTAAAGTTTTAAAAAAAGAACATAAAACCTAATGCAAACTATGAAGAGTAAAAGGCAGTAAGGAAGAAAGGAAGAAGAAAGAAAAAAGCAAGAGTATAAAGAAATAGAAAAAAAGCTTCCCAATTTCCTTTGCATCAAAATAAGTGCAATTACAAAATATGTCTTGTTTTGATTACAAAAAAGCTTACTCTTTTCTATTATCCATCGGCGATAATTTAGCCATTTCTGCAGTTCTGTCATGTTCCCCAATCTTTCCTCTGTTAACCCTTTCAGTTTGTGGTTTCAGTTTGATTTGTTTGCTTGGTGTTTAACAATAACAAGTTAAGGGGCAGGCAAGGTTAGCCCAGTGAGGGCCAGAGGTTCAGGCACAGCCAGGGGTTTGTTACAGACTTCCGGGCAGTCAACTGAGCCAAGGCTCAGCTCAGAGGTGGGTTCCAGAGGTGGTTCCTACCAGTTCGCACCTATTCGGTAGAACCGGTTTGTCAATCTACCGAACTGGTTAGAAGAGGTTCCACCAGTGACCCGGAAAGCAGGCCACCCTACAGAAGAGGTTCCAAATTTTTTTTTGAAAACCCACATTAGTCCTTGATAGGATTATTCTACACTATCATGCTCATATTTATAAAACTCAGGTGCCTACCTGTGAAAGGTAGGATGACTACTGGCATTTGTGGTGCAATCAGAACATTGCGTGTGTTGAAGTTGTTTAGACGCAAACCAAAGATGCCTTTTAAAAAAACAAGTTTACATCATATTCTTAGCATGCCAGTGCTGTGTGTGAGGTAATTTAAGGTGGTTCTGACAGTGTCGTCGGCACGTTCATATCCGGTCACATGGGCAGCAGCCACTCCCATCCGGTCACATGGGCGGCAAGCCACTCCCACAAAGGAGCCACACCCACAGAGTAGGTTCGAACAATTTTTGAAAAACCCACCCTGGTGGGTTTCCTACCGATTCGCACCTATTCGGTAGAACCGGTTCGTCAAAGTCTAGCGAGACCAGTTAGAAGAGGTTCCACGCAGTGGACCTGGAAAGCAGGCCACACCTACAGAAGAGGTTCCAAAAATTTTGAAACCCACCCTGTCCTTGGATATGATATTCTACACTATCATGCTCATATTTATAAAACTCAGTGCCTCTGTATAAAGGTAAGGATGACTATTGCTTTTGTGATGCTATCAGAACGGCAAACCACTCCCACCAGTCACATTGGCGCAAGCCACTCCCACAAAGGAGGCCACACCCACAGAGTAGGTTCGAACAGGTTGAAACCCACCACTGGCTCACTCCTGTGGATGCCTTCCATTTCTTAGGCAGTCAGGTAGGCTGGGTTGGGTTAGAGGAGGGGTGCCACACTTCCACTGGTCCTTGCTCCTGAGCAGAGGTCCCATAGAGGACTCCAACACAGTGGCAGCCAGCTGGCAGGTCATCTGTTCTCTTGGTCAGTGATGGGCTTTCTCTTGTAGATGAAAAACCGCGGGCATACCTGAACTATTACACCTGGGCAAGAGCCCGCCCGCCGCTTCCTCTGAGTGAACTTCTGAACTCCATCCAAAGTTTTGGTAAGTAGAAAAGGCTGATTGAAGTGAAACCTCAAGGAAAAGAGGGAATCTAGGCTGCAAATTGGCTCCAGAGAGGTCCTGTCTCGTGTGTAGGTGTGTGTGTGTGGTGTGTGTGTGTGTGTGTGTGTGTGGTGTAATATCTCCTTGTACCCTCCTTGGAAGATGCAGTCAGCCTTCCTTGGACAATCTCCCTGATGTGGAGCAATCACACTTCAGCCACCTGCTCTTCTGTCTGGGACATCCTGAGCCGGCTTCTGGCAGGGAGTGTTGGGAAGCAAAACCCAACACAAGAGGCAAGGCAGGGATAGGCTGCATGGCATTCTCCAACAAGCAAAGTCAATGAGCCGGAAGCTAGCTTCGCTTTAGGACACATAATTCACTCACCAACCATGGCCAACATGATCATAAAATTAGTGAGAGTCACTTAACGACTATAGAATTCATCACTAAGCAGTGGAAAGGCATTGCAGATTGTGGTTGTAAGTCAGCACTAGCTATAAAAGGATCAGAATGGAAAGATCAACCAGGGACAGCTGTTTCCAAGGGCTAAGGCAGGGGTGTCCAAACTTGGGAACTTTAAGACCTGCGGACCAAGTGCCTGGCTGGGGAATTCTGGTTGAAGTCCGCAAGTCTTCCATAAAAAAATATATATTTCCCATTTTCATAGCATATAATCGCATGTATACTATTACATAGTCAATATCTTGTTGTATTATTAAGTATTACATCAATTCATCTTGCCATCAACTACCAAAAAAAAACCAAAACCAGTTATTGGCTCTTCTGCTCTCCATATACCATATTTACACCTTATCCGACACCTTCTTCCCCTCTCTCCTCCCCCTCTCTACCTCCTTTCTTCCCTCCATCATCCTTTTCATACTCTACTTCCCCTTCCTTTCTCCTTCTCCTCTCTTCCCTTACCCACTCCTCCTTATATACCTCATCTACCCCCCCTCACCCTCTCTCCTGACCCTCTCCTCCTATCTTTCTTCTCTCCTCTGCTTTCCCACTCTTCCTCTAATTCACTTGGTGTATTTCAGCTTCTGAGCAAACTCCCTTTTGTGTTGATGGTATTTATAATTCCATTTCAATATACATAAAAAAGAAAAAATAGCAGTATACATAGACAATCAATATACCTTAAAATCCACACCCCTCCTCCAACCTAGTATACTCCCCTCCCTCCCACCCTTCCCCCCAACCCCCCAACCTTCCCCCCCCCCCCGACTTCACAGAACCAATACAAGGGTGTAAATCTTTAACAAAACAGTTTAAAATATACTTAAAGAGAAAGTAGAAAATTAATAACGTCGTTTAATTGAGCTTAGCTCTTCCTTGTTAGGCTAACTATAAACATTTGTATCATTTCTGATCTTAATCATAAGCTATCTGAAATTTCCTAGACCCATATTTATTTTGATATAATCAATCCATTTTTTCCAGTCTCGTTTATATCTCTCATTTGAATAGTCCTTAAGATATGCAGATTTTAGCCATCTCTGCTAAGTTAGTGACTTTCAATGTCCATTCTTGGATAGTAGGCAAATCTTCCTTCTTCCAGTACTGCGCCACCAACAATCTAGCTGCAGTTATCAAATGCAAAATCAAGTTAATCTCTACAGCTGTACAGTCAGTAATTATACCTAACAAAAATAGCTGGGGGTAAACTTTAACCTTTTTTAAGAACCATTTTGCATAATCCACCATATTTTTATCCAGAATGCCTTAACCCTTTTGCAAGGTCCACCATATATGAAATATGTAGCGTCCATACAATCACATCTCCAGCATTTAGGTTGTAAATTCAAATACATAGAAGCCATTTTTTTGGGATCTAGGTGCCATCTGTAAAACATCTTATAAAAATTTTCTCTCAAGTTTTGGGGCCTGTGTAAATTTTACATTTCTCACCCATATCTTTCCCATGTATCCAACATTATTGGTTCGTCAACATTTTGAGCCCATTTAATCATACAATCTTTAACTAGCTCTGTTTTGGAGTCAGTTTCTATTAATACATTATATAAACTTTTTATATGCATTGGACTTTGGTCTCTAATTTGTTTAAGTAAATTATCCTTGACTTGCATAAGCCAATTTTTTGATCTATGTTTCCATCTAGCCTGTAACTGCCCCGTACTGAAACCCATGTTGGAATTACCTTTCCTTTTTAATACATCCAAAGTTTCAGTTGTGGTACACCTCCTTCTGCAGTAAGAAGCTGCCTGTCAGTAATTATACCCTGTTATGGTACTATATTCATATTTTCTATTGCATATCTAGGGATAGCCCACATAGGTAACTTATCATTTAGTTTATCTTGATATTTTCCAAAACCCGCAGGTAAAGCATTCCTAAAATATGACTTTTAAAATTCTTATCCACCTTTTGTTATATAGCAAATAAGCATGCCAACCATATACCAGTCATACCCTTCAATATTAAGTAGTCTATCATCTGTTAAGTTGATCCAATCACTAATTATAGATAGAACTACTGCATCATAATATGCTTTAAATTGGGTAATTTTAAGCCTCTTCTTTCACGCAGATCCTGCAGTATTTTAAGTTTTACTCTCGCTTCTTACCTACCCATACAATTTATTAATACCCTTCGGCCATTCTAACAAATTTGCATGATTTTTAAGTATTGGTAACGTTAAAAAAAGAACTAAAATTTAGGTAGAATATTCATTTTCACTGCTGCGTATTCTTCCCAGCAGAGATAACTGTAATTTCTCCCCTTTTTTCATCTGTATACTATACCACAGTGATCATAATTGTGCTTATATAAACTACCCTTTTGAAGTCCACAGTCTTAAAGTTCCCAAGTTTGGACACCCCTGGGCTAAGGAATGCAAAACGCCGCACAGCAAAGTCAAGCACCTGCTTTGCCCTGTGAAGGTATTCACCCACAATCTTTTGAGCCAAATTAAGGACTGGATCCAGGGGTGAGTTCCACTTCTTTACTGCCGGTTCGCTCAGGCACGTGCGTCGGGCGTGCGTGCATGTGTAGAAGTAAAAAAAAAAAAGCTTCTGCGCTGATGGTAGAAGCAAAAAACAAGAGGGTGGGCACCTACGGGCACCGCTAATAGAACCGTTTGGGCGCTATCCGGCCGAGTTACTACCTACTTGGCTGAAACTGATTCCAAACCATAGGAACCCACCTCTGACCGGATCCATGGATATAGCCACGTTTACTCTGACCGGTTCCTCATTGTACCATCAGTCTTTCAGTGAAGCTGGAAAACTGTTTTCCTGTGTTTTCTTAAAAATCACACAGAATAACCGCTACTTGTATCTGTCATCTCTCGAATCTCATCTCCCCGCCCCTCTCCACCCCCTCAATCCTTGGCCAAAAAATGTGAGAGGAAGGGACATGCTTCTTTTTCTCCTTTTCTCACAATACTTGAGCCTCGGAGGAAGGAACAAGGAGCCAAATGGTAAACGATCAGCACGGAGAAATGGAAGTGCAGCTGACTTTGATTTCAATTAGAATGGTCTGCAAAAGTGAAAATTGATCACATGACCATGGGGAGGCTGCAAAGCTTTCGGCTGTGAAAACCAGTTCTAAGTCACATTTTCAATGCCATTGCAACTTGGTCACTAGAAAACTGTTATAAGTTGAGGACTACCTGTATTTTATAAAATTTCATAGAAAGTTGAATCTGTACATGCTCCAAGAGGCTTATGTGATTGACATTCCCCGGCTCCCTTCACCTCCTCTGTTCATGATACCAACTATTCTGAATAGGGATAGCGGGGAAGAAAATTTTAATACACATCTCAATAGGAGTTTTTTTCATTCATTCCCCTGATTCAAACTTTGTAAGGACACTGAGATGCCGGGTGAATCAGCAGGTTCTGACAGGTCTGGAGAACCAGTAGTGGAAATTTTGAGTAGTTTCGGAGAACTGCAAATTGCCACCTCTGGCTGGCCCCAGAGTGGGGTGGGAATGGGGATTTTGCAGTATCCTTCCCCTGCCACGCCCACCAAGCCACACCATGCCCACCAAGCCACGCCCATAGAAACCGTAGGAAAAAAATGGATTTCACCACTGCTGAGATGCTATTTAGTCCAACCCTCATTTTTCTGCCAGGAATTTGAACCTTGGAGGCATCATCACCTCCTGAAGTTGGTACAGATTTTATAGCTTTATTCATCACTCCAAATGTATTAATAGCAAGCAACAGTGACTGAGCAATTGCACCATAACAACAGGGATAATGCAGTATTAAATGTGTTGCACAATATTATTCAGTATTAACATGAATGAACTACTAACAAGACAGTATATACTGTAAGACCTTATAACAGGTAACACGTATAGTCCAAAAAATAAATAAGATACAGTAGTTCATGACTTATGATCAGAATTCTAAGCCAGGTGGCTGTTAAGTGACTCCCTGCTCAATTTTCAACCTTTTTTTTTGCTATAGTTGTTAAGCAAAGCACTACAGTTATTAAGTGAATCATGCAGTCATTAAGTGAACCTAAGCTTCCTCCATTGATTTTGCTTGTTGGAGGCTTGCTGGGACGGTCAGAACAGAACACAATAACAGAGTTGGAAGGGGACCTTGTAGGACATCTAGTCCAACCCCCCAAGCATGAGACCCTACACCATTTCTGACAGAGGGTCACAAATGTGACGCTGAAACTGTCATAAGTACAGTATCTTATTAACAGATAAGACAAGCCCTCAGCCTTGACAGTAGAAAACTTCTAATCTGTTGAAAACGTGTAAGGACTCCACTGGGGCAAATGGGGTGTGGTGTGCAGATGTCCCTTTCCACTGGCTGTAGGCTCATTGCGTGGTTCTCTCCCCCTCCCTCGCTGCCCTAGCCTCACAAAAAGGTAGCCTCCCTTGCAGGAGCTCTGCCGTGATGCACTCCAGCCCATCCGGAATTCCTGTGGCCTGTTGGTGCTTGCAAGGTTCACACAGGAACGGGCAAGATGGGCTACAATGGGATATTCTGCGGTCCAGCTAAGCCACAGCCCCTTGGCCACCAATTCTAAGGCTGCCACCATCACCCAACACCACCACCACCCCAACACACACATTGGTCTCCTTATGTCAGGGTGGGCTGAAAATGTCCTTTTCAGATGTTGGCTTCAGAGACAGGCAAAACGATATTCCAGCCACAGAAAGGGGCAGCCATGTCCTTCTGTTCTGGCAAAAGCTTCCTTCTCCAGCAGAGTGAATCCAGAAAAGGGTCAGTTTTGCACAACCTGCCTTTCAGCGCCTGCCAAAGGAGGGTTAAAAAAGAGAAAGGGAGCATGATGTCAGTTGTTATCCTCCACGTTCCAGTGAAAGGAAAGATTGCATAAAAGTATCTGATGAAAGTTCCCCACTGCGTTTTAAGAAGAAACCTCTCTTGGCTACCAAAATGCTGCCTGCTCCTCCCTTTATTTGAGGGGTTGTAAATGTTGGGGAACAGCTGCCCCTTCAGTGACAACCCCCCCACCAAAGGTTCTCCAAATGCTGCCATTTGTTACTTCAACAAATTGAGAAAATGAGAAAGCCAGACCCAAAGTTATGCATCTTGTCAAGTTAGATCAGGAGAAAACTGGGCAGAGACGGTGAGAAAGAGGTATTCCTGCTTTCATCTTTAATACAGCAACTCCCCATCTCAATAATGTCTCTAAACTGCACTTTGGAAATGCTACAAATTGGGGGGTCCTTCAGGCTTTCTTGAGTACCACCTAATGAACAACTTGGTGTTCTGACTTAGGCTTCCTGCGACAGTAAAAAGCACACACAGTCCCCCAAACCCTCTTTCTATTTCAACAGCTGTGAATTATGTTCATTCACAGCCCATAATGAGTCCCAAATAGTGTGGAAAGAGTCCTACAGTTGGCTGCCAAAGTTCTTTGGATAAGGCTGATAAGTACCCACCTTTATCTTTCTTGAAACCCTGCCAAAGACTTAATTGGCAAATATCTTGGCAGGCCACAGGGAGCAAAGAGTCAAAATGGAGCTTCAGAAGGTAAACTGACCAGTATGAACCAAGTTGCTTCCTGCAAAGGCTCATGTGCCTTTGCTCCTCTTTTATGTCCTAAGGGAAGGGCCAATCATCTCCAAGCCTTACTCCTCAGTCGTCCCTTCTGTCTTAACTGTTTCTTGCCTTCTGGTAGCTCTGTGCATGCATGCATTGGGAACAGGGCTCCCCCTGTTCTCTGCCTCGAGGTTCCAGAGGCAGCCACATAACTCCCAGATGGCCCTAGCCCCCTCTCTGCCTCCGATGCAGAAGCCTTGTCCGAGTCTTCCTCAGACTCCAGGATTGGCCCATGTTCCTCCCCAACCTTTTCACTGTCTGACTCTGCTGCCAGCTCCGCAGGCCACCTGGGACCACAACAGTTGGATGCAAAGCAGCAGAAGCCATTCTTTTAAACATGACCCATTTTTTAGTTTAGAGGACATGGTAACAGTGTCTCAGCTATGCGCTTTGAGCCCTCCCACAAGGCAGAAAACAACAATTTGAACAAAAAGGATTCTCTAAAGCAGTGGCCCTTGTTTGTTTTGAAAGAATATAAGTGGTGCTGCATCTGGCAAGAGAACAATGAAAGCCTGAGCTGCATTAAACAAGGGGGATAGCATCAAGATCATGTGACGTGATAGTACTTACCACTTGTTTCCCCGAAAATAGACCTCCCGGCAGAATAAGCCACAATCGGGCTTTTGAGGCACAATGACTAAAATAAGCCCTCCCCTAAAATGTTTAAATGCTACGCAGCCAGTCCCCCACATTTCTGGTGGGGAAAGGGGGGTGATTATGCCCCACACAGCCCCACATGCACCTGCCATCCACGCAAAATTGGCCTCGCGGAGGCTGCTCCCACAAACCCTAGCTATCACGCCCCTTCTCTTACTGGTGGCTGCAAAAGAGCATCAGGGCTAGCAATGCTAGGGCTGGCAGAGATTGTGCCAAGAAACACAGACAGAACTTCCGGCCCACTCTGGATCTGCTGATCCATGGGCCGCGGTTAAGGAACCTCCTGCACCTCAAAATAATAAGACCTCCTTGAAAATAAGGCCAAGTGCTATTTCAGGGATCAAAAGAAAATAAGACCCTGTCTTATTTTGGGGGAAACACAGTAGCTCTATATGCACTAATAAGACCACACAAGACTATATCCATTTCTGGTCCCCACATGCAAAAAGATGCTGAGATCCTACAGAGAGTGCAGAAAAGAGCAAACAAAGATGATTAGGGGCCTGGAGGTTAAACCACATGGAGAACAGTTAAGAGAACTAGTTATCTCTAGTCTAGAAAGAGAAGGCCAGTGCTTGTGGGGCTGTCACCAGACAAGAGGGAGTCAACCTGTTCTCCAAAGCACCTGAGAGCAGGACAAGAAGTAATGATACAGATACAAATACAGATAGAATTAACAGAGTTGGAAGGGACCTTGTAGGTCATCTAGTTCAACCCCTCCCCCGCTAAACAGACCCCTATACCATTTTTGACAGATGGCAGTCCAGTCACTTCCTTCAAAGCTTTCAGTGATGTAACACCTACAACTTCTGAGTAGATGGAAGCATCAAAGATAGATCTAACCTAGAATTAAAGAGAAATTTCCTGTCAGTAGAATTCCTCAGTAGAATTGGCTTGCCTTCAGAAGTTGTGAGTCCTCCAACACTGGAAGTTTTTAAAAAGAGATTGAACACACACACCACACACACACACACACACACACACACACATATAACTGTATATATTCTTCTGTTTGAGCAGGGGGGTTGGACAAGAAGACCTCCAATATCTCCAAGGCCTCCTATAACTCTGTTATTCTATTATTCAAGAAGAAAAAACAGAGAACATCTCAAAAGACAAGGCAGTGAAATACGACAGATCAATGACGAATCCAATGTATTGTAAGTACCCGCTGTCTCCTACAGTAACTTTGAAGACATAGATATTGTCAAATATGCCATCTCCACTTTCTGGAGACAATCTGAAACATCCCTATTGGGCTTAAGGCTGCCAGGCTGGCTTAACATGTAGCTTCACATAGCAGCATCCTTTTCTCTTGTGTTTTTTTTAAAGATGCTTGACTATGCTCCAACTCTTGGGCAGGGGGGCTCGGGGGCTGTGCCCATCCACCTTGCAACTTGCAATTAAATTAACCCTTGCCACTGTGCTCCCACCTTGCTTGGCATTCCCCAGCAAACCGAGACGCTTTGGCAGTCACCTTTGGGGTGCGCCCAGCAGCTGTTTCAGCCTGCCTGCTGTTGCTGTACTTTATGAATGATAGCATTATGTTTTGAGGTTGCTCCCCCTCCCAGCTTGACCACCCTGTTATTTTACACTCTTGCCACCCTGGCTTGCGTTTGATCATTTTTTGGCTGGAACCGCACCTGCTGCAGACCGGCAGAAGGAGCGGGGGAGGGAGGGAGGGAGGGAGGGAGGGAGGGAGGAAGGAGGGCAGGTGCAGCTCCAGACTCTGCCTGCTGCCAGATGCTCAGCCCCAGAGGAGTTGGGTGGGGGGGTATTCTGGCAGCCCAGCCCACTCCTTACAAGGAGGCTGCAATGGTTCACTCCAGAGCAATTCTGGCTCTCTGCAGTGTGCAGCAATGAAAGCTGACCTTGAAGTAAACAGGCAATACCTGGTTGAGCCAATTCAAGAGTCGATAAGGTTGGAGATGTTTATTTATTTATTATTTCTTTCTTTCTTTTTTATTTGTCAACAAGTACAAGGAAGCAAGTATGAAAACACATGAAAACATGGCACAAATAGCGGCTATAATAAGCAAAACTTAGCCATAAGCACATAAAAAGAGTACATATAAAGGGATATTAGGACAGGGATGGTAGTCATGCTGGGTGCCCTTATGCATGACCCTTATGTGTAAGAGGAGAGCTGAGTTCAACCAAAAATCAGGAGTCGTCTGGTAGCATCTTTTCAAACTGATTAAAAGCAGAAGCATCTGACTTTAAGATCCTTGGCTCAAGGCAAAGGATCAGGTTGCAGGGAGCTTGGAAGTCCCTTGCAGACATCCATGGCAGGGTAGTTTAGAGCTAAAATTCCAGCACATGGGAGGGGTATTTGAGGATGCTGATAGAGACAGGGCTGCCTAATTTAATGAAAGGATGGATAATGTGTCAACTATCGTCTTCTGAACATCTAGTAGGATTTGATCTCATTGGTCCTCAGATGGAAAAGCCAGAATAGACTAAGTCTGTGATGGCGACCTACGTGTGGCCACAAGTGGCACATGGTCCATATTTACCGCACATGAGCCGTTAGCTATAGCACAGACATGCACGCCGGCCAGCTCATTTCCGGCCTTCCGAAGGCTGAGGGAGGCCGTTTTTCGCCCATCCCAGGCTTCAGGAAAGCCTCCGGAGGCCTGGGGAGGGTGAAAACAGCCTCCCCTGCCCCCCAGGAAATACCAAGCTCAGAATTGGAGGCGAGAAATGTGCCGAGCAGGGGGAGGGGTGTTGTGCGTGCATGCATTGTGTGTGTGTGGTACTTTGCATTATGAGTGCCAGCACACACGTGCATGCTATTGTATGCTCGCATTTTTGGCACCCAACAACAAAAAGGTTAGGCACCACTGTTCTAGGTTACACCACTGTTCTAGGTTGTGAACTAAAGTGGAAGTGGCCAAACACCCCAGCAAACTTCCTCTGAGCAGTTGTCAAGCATATTTTCATCAGTGTGTTGAGGGGACACTAGGCAGATGAGGTGAATTCAAACGCATCTTCACCTTGATCCTGGAAAAAAAGGACCATAAATCAGGATGCAAAAGAAGAAGAAGAAGAAGCAATGGGTGGAAAACTAAGCAGAAGAGAGCCAACCTAGAACTAAGGAGAAATTTCCTGACAGTGAGAAACAATTAATCAGTGAATGGATTGCCTCCAGAAGTTGTGGGTGCTCCATCACTGGGAGTTTTTAAGAGGAGTTTTTTTTTTTTTTTTTGCTTGAGCAGAGGGTGGACCTGAAGACTTCTGAGGTGATTCCCAACTCTGTTATTCTATAATTCTGGCTTTTTCACGAGAAGTGGTCTCTGATAAACCTCGAGGGCTGCATTCCTGTCCCCATTAGCATGGGTCTATCAGCATGGTCTGTTTTTTTTAATAAACGTTTAATTAAAACCGTTTGCACTATGTGCAAATTGCTTGTGTAATCACAGTTAAATTATGTTTCTAGCTAAGTTTTCTTTAAAGACTAAAAATAGTTTTGATTTAGATTTAGAAATTAAATTTCTCCGCTGCAGTCTTTACATTTGCGCTATAATAATACTTTCATTTTACCCTGTAAAAAAGAAAATCTTTGCAGGCTTGTGTCTATTTTAAAAAAATGTGCAATCGTTAACATGAAGCCAAGACCTGACATTAAAAAATGTCATCCTCAAAATCAACCTTTCTTCATTCAGAAGCAGCAGTTGTAAGCTCACAAATTGAAAATAGGATGTACATGTGACATCCATTGGAAAAGCAATGAGCTGTTAAAGAGAACTTGGGGAAATTGGAACCAGTCCAGAGAGCAGTGAGAATAGTGAAGGTATTGGAACTGAGCTTCAGCAGGAGAGATGGAGGGAGTTTGAGTATGTTAAACCTTGAGAAAAGAGGGACCATTGAGGAGGTTTCCTGCCTGAGCAGGGGGTTGGACTAGAAGACCTCCCTTCCAATTCTGTATTCTGTTAAGTTGTAATCTTCCTCCTGTATCTGAAAACTGAATAAACACACCTAAACACTTGCTGCTTTTCCGGAATTCAGGTCAGTTAATGATAAAATTAAAGAAAGGCAGATTCCAGATCAATGTGAGGTTAAATCTCCTAACAATAAGAGTAGTTTGATGGCAGAATCAAATCACGGCTGCTGTGCAGGCTGGACAGCCAGCTTGGGGAGGAGTATTAATTGATCTAAACCTGGTACCTTCAGAAGCCTCTTCCAACTCTGGGATTCATTTCCCACTTCATTTGCATTTGATATCAACAGCCTCTGCAAGCTGACGGTTTTTGACCCTCCCAATGCTCTGCTGCTTAATTCAAATTTATTATTTGTTTGCTTGCTTGTCTGTTAGATCAACTCCACTGCAACTCTGGAGGGTGTTCAACAGAAGGCAATGCAAATAATGAACTACAAGATGCAAAGGGTGGGTGGGGTGAGTGGAACCAAGAAAGACATCCACCTGGCAATGTAGTTTTTCAGCTACGTTCAATGCCTTCATTTCAATGAGCTCAAATTGTGGGTAGCTATCTTCCTATTGAAGCCTGTTTTTACTCCATCTCTGACACCCTCCAAGGGGTGTAAACCAGGATAGGTTGCTACTGGCATTACTGCCGGTTTGGTGCAAAAAAATTTGCGTGCGCCAAACATTGCGCTCTGCGTGCTTGCCACATTTACACCAAAAGGTCTGTGCATGTGTAAAATGTTAGAGAAGGGGGGGGGGTTACAGTTCTGCAATGGAGATTGTTCTGCACATGCCAGAACCAAAAATCAGATGCGCGCCAAC
The DNA here is from genome assembly GCF_009769535.1 of Thamnophis elegans. Taxonomy (NCBI): domain Eukaryota; kingdom Metazoa; phylum Chordata; class Lepidosauria; order Squamata; family Natricidae; genus Thamnophis; species Thamnophis elegans. The sequence continues at coordinate 27,866,669 of NC_045552.1, forward strand.
CATAGGACCGATTTGGGGGTGTGGGCGGCTGAGTTACTACCTATTCAGCTGAAGTCAGCCGAACCGTAGGAACCCACCTCTGCTGAAAACTCTTTGGACTTTGTAGTCATGGGCAGGAAACCTGGCTTTCTTCTCTTCTTTCTTTCTTTCTTTCTTTCTTTCTTTCTTCTTTCTTTCTTCTTTGTTCGTTCATTCATTCATTCATTCATTCATTTATTTCCGTGTTTGGTCTAATGTTAAGGCACCAGGCTAGAATGCAGGAGACTGTGAGTTCGAGGTCCTACCTTAACCATGAAAGCCAACTGCATGAACTTGGGCCAATTACCCTCTCTCAGCCCGCCCACCCACCCAACAGGGTTTTTGTTGTGGAGAAAGATGAGGAGGAAAGGTGTGCTGGATAGTTGAGGTATTTGTAAAAACAATAAAGGCAGGATGCAAATTAAATACAATAATAAAACATTTCTCTAGCCACCCATCTTGTAATTGACTCCCAAAGGCATCAGGAATGGAGATGCCAGGGAGGTCAGCAGTGGGGGCGTCGAATTTTATGCCATTGAAGATTTCTTTTCTTTGAACAGATGAGCAGACGGCAATTCCACACAGCAGTGGGGAAATCCTGGAACTCTTAGCCGGGATCTAAGCTATCATTGCCTATTTCTTGGGTGCTCAAATGATTTCCTGGCTGATTGTAAGAATGGCACTGCTCAGGGATGTTACTTCCCCTCTATATGCATGGTGGCTGCCATCTTGAATATTTACCCCCATTCATGGACATTTGCCGACACTGTGCATACGCACAACAGACAGACAGACACACAGACAGCACACAGACATCCCCCTCATAGGTAAAGGTTCCCCTTGCACATATGTGCTAGTCATTCCTGACCCCTAGGGGTGGTGCTCATCTCTGTTTCAAAGCCGATGAGCCAGCACTGTCTGAAGACGTCTCCGTGTTTATGTGGCCGGCATGACTAAATGCTGAAGGCGCACGGAACGTTGTTCCTTTCCCACCAAAGGTGGTCCCTATTTTTCTACTTGCATTTTTTACATGTTTTCGAACTGCTATGTTGGCAGAAGCTGGACACAGTCATGGGAGCTCACTCCGTCACACCACACCTAGGGATTCGAACTGCCGAACTGCCAACCTTTCTGTTCGGCAAGCTCAGCATTTTAGCCACTGAGCCACTGATCCACCGAGTCCCCGATACCCTCATAAAATAGCTATTTTGCTGTTCCTGTTTCCTCCTGACCACCGTACGTGAGATTTCAATGCTTACAAGGGGACTCCCACTGTGGCTCTGGCAGATAAGGGCTGGGGAGGGGGGAATGGACTGGAATGTCCACCCCTGCTTCCTCCCTCCCTCCCTCCCGGTTCCAATTCCTAGGTCTTCCTGGTGACCCTGGCTTTTTTCAATCTGCCTTCCTAACCCCCCTGCTCTTCCTTCCCTTGGCCATTTCCTGACTCAGTGTGAGTCTCCTGTGCCCTGCCCTGCTTTGATTATGGGCTGCTATCCTTTGCCCTGTCCCAGTTCAGCATCCTGCGCATCCAAAGAAAGTCGGCAGGAATCAGAGCCCCTCTTTCCTCAGCTCCTGCCCTGCCGACTGACGTCTTTCCAGGAGGAACCCTGCAAGGGAAGGGCCCCTGCCTCCAGCTAGCTGCTGCCACGTGGAAGTGCGAGACGGATGCTTGGATGCTCGGCATAGTCATTCAGAGCACTGAGGGAAGTCTGGGCAGCGGAAGGAGAAAATGGGGACCTCCCTGTCTTCCACATTCCTATCCGGTGCAGTCAGCTTCCTTTGGGGCTTGCTGCTTCGCGCCATATCCCTTCAGAGCTATTCCTCTAGCCCTTTGTTCACCAGGCAACATCCGCTCAACTTTCATGACTTCCTCACAAGCCTCCTGAACGAAATGTGATTTTGGGGAAGGCCCTGAGCCAGCTAGGAAGAGATTCTTAGTGGCGGGTTACCAGTCTACTTAATTCCACCTTAAGCACTAGAATCACCTCTTTAAAATAACCAAATGAAAGGTGTTCCAGGTTTGAATCGTGCAAAGCCATAACTTAAAAGATTTGCTTGCAGGAAGTGCCTGGTGTTTAATAGCACGGAGCGCTTGTGTTTATTATAGATAGTCTTTTTAGTCGCAACCACTTGAGGTTGCAACCAGCACTGAAAAAATTGACTTGAACCAGTCCTCGCGCTTCCAACCATTGTAGCTTCCCCACGATCACATGTTCAAAAATTGGGACACTTGTCCACTAAGATATTATTTATGACAGCTGCAATATCTTGGGTCAAATGATCACCATTTGCCACCTTCCTAGCCAACTTCTGACAAGCAAAACCAATGGAGGAAGCTGGATTTGCTTAACCACTGTGTGACTCACATAACAATTGCAGTGATTTATTAATAACCATGGGCAAAAAAGGTCACAAAAATCAGAGGCAACTCACTTAAACAACTGCAATGGAAATCTGATCGCAGTTGTGGTTGTAGGTTGAAGACTACCTGTAGTTATTTACAGTATCATCAGAACAGGTTGGCAGCTCCAATTTTATCTCCCTGGTTGCCATAACACTCCCAGGCCTGATTATACAGTCTTATCTTTTGTTTCTTTCCATTGCAAAACACCCAAGGACATGGAAGGGCAAGAGGATGAGGCTTTTCATTAAACTAGACTAGAGGATTTTGGATATTGTCAGCCTTCCCCAGGAAGGCTCAAAAGGTGATCTGCAGAACTAACCCTACACAGGTATTAATTGCCCTTTACATCAAGCAGAGTGAGGCAACATTATCATTACTTCCTTAACAAGTATTCCCTTGATTAATTTGAATTAATGATAAAGCCTTCCTCCAATTCTCCATTGTCCATCACCAGAGATTTTAAAAATTCCATTTCTTCCTCTTTGTGGTATCCATTTTTAATCTATCAGTGTGAATAACATGTTTAACCAGGCATTAAATCTAAATGTAGTTTATTAAACATTCAAATTTAGACCTTTCATCTATTCTACCAGGAAACAATTAACAGGAAGTAAATGGCTTTTCTTTTAAACAGGTTATGTTCAAACAAAGGAAAACCCACCTTTGCGTCTGTCAAAGTAAAGATAATTCTCCTTACAGAAACAGGAGAGTTATCCATCACTAAATCAAAAACTGCTTTTAACCCATTAATTGTATTACTGTGATTGTATTTCCCCCGTATATTATTGGCATTAAGTTCTTCATTATAAAGAAATTAAAACATTGGAACAACATCCAGGGCTCAGAATGAATCTACAGTTTTATGTGTATTTTGAAGAGTGCTTTCAAGATTAATATTATATTCATTCTTGTCCTAATAACAATTCCCTGATGCATCTCTTAACAAAATTTCAAGTACTTGGGAGGCTCAGAAAATATGGAGTTAATACCCATAGCCTTGAGAAAATCAGCAAACGAGAATATTTTGTATCAGGTTGAAATGTGGGGTCCGTGGTGCTCTCTGAGCTTGGTGGTTTTTTGCAGGACATTTTATTATCAGGAATTAGCTAGCTAGCACTGATAATGTTATCTAGTTTGGGTAATGAAATGTCTGCTAAGAGAACACAACCAAGCTCAGAGAGCACCAAGGATCCCGCATGGAAAAAAAAAACCTGCTTTTTTTTTAACACTACACAAAGACATATGTGCAGAAACCCCTAATGTCAGCCAAGTCCTGGCCATCACTTTAAGCCCCAAAGCCAACATATGATGCAATCTTAACACAGACAACTGTCTCCAAAATTAACTGGCTTGTCAGAATGTGAATTTTGCCTGCATGGAATAGTGTAGTAGGAATAGGTGTGACGACGTGGTCCCTTGTCTTTGAAGACATTTTGGATCACAGTTTCTTAACAGTTAGCAACTTGAAGATGTGTGGACTTCAAGTCCCAGAATTCCCCAGCCAGCTGAGGGTTTCTGGGAGCTGAAGTCCACACATCTTCAAGTTGACAAGATTGAGAAGCATGTTTTAGAATCTAATCCAATTCATTGTGCAAGCTGCATTTAGTATACACTACAGGTAGTCCTTAACTATGACTGGTCGCTTGGCACCATCCAAAGTTGCAACAGACTCCCCAAAACTACCTATTAACTGATAAGAAGTTATGACATCTGTGGCATATGCCTATAATTAGGCCCTTGGCAACCAGCCTGCATTTACAACTGTTTGAAACCTCCTTTACAATGGTTTTGTCCCAAACCAGCATTTACTTGCAGTTTTCAGCAAAACTGACCCATAAAAAACCACTACTTCCCTTAACAACCTAAATTCACTTAATAACAACCACAAAAAAGGTCCACAATTGGCTGAATCGCATCGGTAAACCCAATTTACGACTGCAAATGGACAGTCCTGTCACAATGGACAGATTCCATTATGATTATAAGTCAGGGACTACCTGTAACAATTGGGGAGTGAAGCACACAGATTTCCACCTTCACATATCAGATTTGAAACAGGAGGTGGTTGAAGTACATATACGAGCCTTAGCAGGTCAGATTAATGAGTGTCAAAAGTGTCCCTGGAATCGTGGACCATCTTTAAAACTTCAGCTCTTTTCTAGAATGTTTGGACTCAATTATGATCAAGAAGCCCTGGGCCATTCCGTAATCACCCAGAAGTGCTAGGTATTATTTATACCCACAATTTCTCCACCACTTTTCTGCAAGATTAAAGCACAAAAGTCATGCTTCCTGAAAATTTCAAGCTTCCACTGTCAAATCACCACATGTCCAGCTCCTGTGGCAGGAAAGCCATACTGGAGTGCTTGGAAGCATGTTGCTTGAGATGACCTGAGAGCGCTGGACAATGATGGCTCCCATTGCATTCTTCCACACCGCTCCCATGGCCAGCAAAATGAGCCTTGAGGGGTTTTTTTTAAATTTAAATGCAGAATAATTGATGGAAGGGAAGGGAGATGCTGGAGAGACATTCAGTTGAAAGGGACGTGTGAAGTTTCTTTGGCAAGGAATTTAGGTTGCCTGGCAGCAGAATTTCATTTTAATTTAATCAAGCCGAGATGCTGTGCACGGAGCCCTTTAGGTCCCAGGGCTGGCCATGGTTTGCATGAATGGGTACTTCAAAGCCACCACCACCCCCGACCACATACCATGTTAGGGTCTGTATTTCCTGACTGCTGTTTTCTAGGTGGCTGGCTCAGCCGGTCCCCAAACTGCCAGGTTTTGCTTTATTTTGTCAACAGCATTTCCGGTTTTATGGCGCTAAACAAGACTCGGGGAAGATGAGTTTGTGAGTCAGAAGGTGACTCACCCCTCAAGCTTGCAAGGGCAAGATGTAGCCAGTGCAGACATGCGAGGAGGAGCATAGGTCAGTGTGGCCGCTCACGTCAGGAAGACGATTCAGGGAGTTGCAATGTTTGGCGCAACACAGGATGAGCGCATTTCTGGTGCGGCCGTGCCAAAGTCCTGATTCACCCCAGGAAAAGGGAAGAGCATCATTTCCTTCTCCTGGTTGCACCACCAACACAAACTCTCCACTCTCCTTTGCTCCCAGGCGAGAATTTTCTCCTCTCCTCCCCAGAGCAGCTGTGGCCCACAGAGCATGAATGAAGCCACATGGGCGGGATGTTGCTCCCTGCTTGGAAAGTCTCCTCCCTGGAATGGGTCTGGCCTTGACATTTGGAGAGCAACCAACATTTATACCCAGCATCTTCATGCTTCACACTGGACATAATTTCATTCCTCCTTGCAATCATCATGGTGACATGGTGTGGTCCAGGATTTCCCCCACTGAAGACTGTGGGGGAAGATTTGTCCAAGGAGAGATTAGCAAATTGAGATTCTGGGCTGCTTGTGGTAAGAGAGCAGGAGGGCTCCAGAACTCATACTATGTTCCCTAATTGTCACTTTTAGTACCATAGAAAGGAGAAAAGCTAAAGACAGAAAATGGAGGATAGAAGAAGAATCATTTCAATATATAATAATTTTAATAACAAATTCAAATGACGTGCATTGCAATGCAATGTAGTTTTGTTTTGGTCCCATCTCCTATTTTGGGGAACTAGCCCCATCATATTCGCCCTCCCCCCAAGCAGGTCCAGGCTGTGAACTAGAAAAAGTTGAAGTCTTTGAAACTGTGCCCGTCTCTGAGCTGACGATCCACCACCAAGCAAGACACGTGAGGATGTTGAACATGAGATGCTCATCAGATATTTCTAACACAACCAAGATTAAAATTATCTCAGCTTACTCTACCCAGTGGTAATCGCTGGTTGTGAAAACGGGACTTTGAAAAAGATTGAGAGCAGGGCTCTAAACTGTAACAGTTGGAAGGGACCTTGGAGGTCATCTAGTCCAACCAACCCCCTGCTCACGCAGGAGACCCTGCACTAGGGATTCAAACCGCCAAACTACTGACCCTTCTGATCAACAAGCTCAGTGTCTTAGCCCACTGTGCCATCTAGTCAGGCTAGGAAAAGCCACTACCACAAAGCCAAGATGGAGGTCACAAAGGCACAACCTAAACATAGCAACAAATGCACATTAAAAACAGGGAGAGGTTTAATTGCCCTGTGGCCACCATCTTGATGTTGATTTCTTTCGGCAGTTCAATTCAGTTCAGGTTAAGGTTGACTACCACCTTCCGAGGTGGGTAAAATGAGGACCCAGATTGTTGGGAGCGATAGGCTGACTCTGTAAATTGCTCAGAAAGTGGTGTCAAGTACTATGAAGCAGTCTAAGGCCTGTTGCTATTTCAGAATTATGGATTTAGAAAAAGTTAAGAACATCCCAAATTGCCCAAAGAGCCAACAATAATTCCCTGGACCTCAATATGGACTGTCTGTTCCTACAAGACTACAATCAGCAAATTGCAATTCATGTATTTTGGGCACGTCATGTGGGTAGACGATGGTCTATAAAAAAGCGGTGATGTTTGGCCAGTTAAGGGAAGCTGGCAAGGAAGATTAAAAAGATTTTTGCAGTTACTGCTGATTATCGCTGGGGACAAGCCATTTTTGAGGGGCACGCGAAGCGTTGCCCTGTCAGCTCCGTGCGCATGCGCATGCTGGCCAGCTGATTTTCGACCTTGAGTTTGGGAAGGACTTCTGGTTTGCGTGTTGGACTGTTTTTCACTCTCCAGAGGTTTCAGGGAAGCCTCTTGAAGTCTCCAGAGGGAGAAAAACAGCCCAACAGGCAACCTGGAAGTTGGAAAACGGGCTGTTTCCGGTCTCTGAAGGGCCTCCGGAGGAGCAGGGGAGGCTGTTTTTTGCTCTCCCCAGGCTCCAGGAAAGCTGTGCACACATGCGCAGGGGGGCACGGCTCAGGGGGGGCAATATGGGTGTGGGTGCACACGTTTGCTTTTGGCACCTGAGGCGAAAAAGGTTCGGCATCATTGTTCTAGGGCTTCTTGAACACGCAAAAGAAAGGTGCAAAAGGAAAATATGAGACTCAGCAACACACACGCACACATGCACACTCTCACACAAACAGGGGGAGGACTTGGAAGCACTTTGATGTTTATTAGAGTTCTGATCCACGTGTGTCTCTCTTGTGTAGTGCTTCTTTGAAACACACCTGAAGATGTGTGGATTTCAGCTCCCAGCATGGCTGTCTGGGGAAACCTGGAAATGGAAGTCCACACCGCTTTAAACGGCCAAGGCAGAGAAACCCTGCTTTTGAGGAGCATAGTAGCTTTGGATGTGACACTGCCTGGGCCATTGGTGGCTCTGAGCAAGCACTTAAAGTCGTAGAGCCCGTCTGGCACTGGTGAATAAATATTTGCTCAAGTCCTGGATGATAAACCTTGGCGATTTAAAAAGGGGAGGAAATCTTGTTTGCTAACCCCATGACAAAAACGTGAAAGTGAAACGTGGAGTGAAAAACGTTGATGAATCCACCCAGATCACAATAGAATGGGCTTTCCCAAACTCTAGCAGTTGTGAAAAGGGAGGGGGGGAGAAGAATCTGGGAGTTCTCAATCAAGAGTCAAAAATGAAGAGCCAATGCAATCCTAGACTGCATTAATAGAAGGATAGAATCAACATCACATGAAGTTCTAGCTTACAAAGCCTCAGTATAAGACCACACTTGTAATAGGGCATCCAGTTCTGGTTGCCACAATATAAAAAAGATGTTGAGACTCTGGAAAGAGCGCAGAGAAGAGCAACAAAAAGGATTAGGAGGCAGGAGGCTAAAATATCCAAAGAAGGATTGCAGGAACTGGATCAGAGGTTCTGGAGAACAGGTAGCAGAAGTTTTGAGTAGTTCGGAGAACAGGTAAATGATACCACCTCTGCCTGGCCCCACCCCCATCTATTCTCTGCTTCCCGAGTCCCAGCTGATTGGGAGGAATGGGGATTTTGCAGTATCCTTTCCCTTTTACAGTAGGGGTCCCCAAACTTGGCAACTTTAGGACTTGTGGACTTCAACTCCCAGAATTCTCCAGCCAGTTTAAAGTCCACAAGTCTTAAAGTTGCCAAGTTTGAAAACCTCTTTTTTACAGTATCCTTTCCCTGCCCACCAAACCACGCCCACAGAACCAGTAGTAAAAAGTTTGAATCCGACCACTGAACTGGATATATTTAGGTAATGAAAGAAGGACTAGGGGTGACATGATAGCAATGTTCCAATATTTGAGGGGCTGCTCAAAGAGTCAAACTCTTTTCAAAGCATCAAAAGGCAAGGCAAGAAAACAATGGTTAGAAACTAGCCAAGGAGAGAAGCACCTAGGAGAAATTTCTCCACAGTGAAAGCAATGAATCATTGGAACAGCTTGTCTTCAGAAGATGTGGGTGCTCCATCGCTGGTGAGACTGGACAAAATGGTATATAGTGTCTCCTGTTTTGAGCAGGGGTTTGGAGTAGAAGACCTCCAAGGTCCCTTCCAACTCTATTATTCTATGTTTTAATTCCAGTTGACTGCATTGGAGTGATTTTCTTTCCTCCTTCCTCTCACGGCTTCCCAGGGCTTCCTTATCTTCACCCACTAATACAGAAGCACAGATTGTCTCTCACCCGCAAAAGGTGACCATGTGCAGAGTGCATCTTAAAAGTAGGAAGAATTTGGTTCTCAGAAATGCATACTAAAGCAAGTATCAGCCAAACTGAGAAAGGAATAAGGTATGAAAAGAGAGCACACTGGGATTTCCCCCTCTAGTCTTTCTTTTCTTATATATTGGGTATTGTGAGGGGGAGTGAACTTTTTCTTTTTGTAATGGCTAAGCCTTAGGGTTGTCATCTTGCATGTAAACAAGCGACCAGAGCTTCCATTGCAAAGTTGTAGCTCCCATTGGCTATTTGAACCCTTCCATGGGGACACCAACACCCCAAACAAGGAAACTCTGGTCTTTTCTGCCTCCCCCCGCGGCCCCCCCCTGGATCTTAAATGACTGCTTGCATTAGTTTGCCAATTTAGGGAAAAGAAAAACACAGTGACAATTTCAGCAGTCAACACGTGCTGTTACTATTCAGTACAGAGGGTCCTCGACTTACGACCGTCACTTAGCAATTGTTTGAAGTTATGACATACTTCCCAGGGGGTATTTATGACCCATTTAAAGTTCTGACAGTCCGGCGGGGGGGGGGAGGATCCCACCATGGTCATGTGGCCACACTTTGGGCAGTTGGGCAACGGACCACATTTATGCTCATCCCATGGTCACATGACCACATTTTACTACATTTGGCCCAAACCCAGCCTTAATTTCAGTTCTCAGCAAAAATGCCCCATAATGAAACATCGCTTCACTTAATGGCCATGCTATTCACTTAACGACCACAAAAAGGTTGTCAAATCGGTTTAATCACATGGGTGACCAATTTACAATTTAATTGGCAGGTTACCTGTACTTCAGTGGACTGCTTTTTGAGCTGTGCTGGCGCAGTGGTTAGAATACAGTACTGCATGCTACTTCTGTTGACTGCCGGCTGCAAGCAGTTCGATCCTGACTGGCTTCAAGTTGACTCAGGTTTCCATCCTTCCGAGGCTGGTAAAGTGAGGACCCAGATTGTTGGAGGCACTAAGGCTGAGTCTGTAAACCACTTTGAGAGGGCTGTTGCTATTGCTTCTACTGCAGAAAATGGATTTCAAGCACTGGAAAAATCCAGTACATTCAAGCAGTTCAAATGAGTATAAAGATTTATTGCATGCTTAAGCTCTCTACAAAAATCTGAACTATTAACAGTCAAAGGAAATGCATGGGAATTAAGAAAGCGTTCACGGTGGGCTGGACTTAGATCTCTTGTGGACCCACAGGGACTCCTGACTGAAGATGATGCATTGGATCCCTTCCCTGGGCTCAACCTGATCATCTCCTACAATGAATTTCTGCAGCTGCAGATTATATCCCCTCCATAAACACACACATGCACACACATGCGCACGCGCACACACACACACACACACACATGCAGAGGAAGATCCAGTCCCATTCCAGCATTGGAAGAGGAGGAGGCGGCAGTGGCCTGGCGGTGCTTGTGCAATGCATTTCAGCCTTTGACTTCAGACTAGAACAGAGAAATCAGAGGATTTTTTTTTCAAGGGGGAAGAAATTCCCAACTGTTTCTCCACGCAGGAGGGGCCTAGCTGAGCAAAGCCCCTTGGAAGTATTCTGTGTGAGCTTTGTTCCCTGGGGATTGAATGGGAGCGTGGGAAGTCAGGAGGCTGGGGAAACAGTTGTGCAATGAAAGACAGGACATTCACACAAAACCTTTGGCCACCTCGTCATTAAGTCCGTGCAGAGACATTGCTATCCTCCATGTTCAGTTTCCTCCAAAATTCCCTTTGTCTTGGTAAAAGATTTCAAAAAAGCAAACGTTCGATCATTAGCTGGCAAAGAAAAAAAGAATTTCTCTGTTTGGCACCTCCTCTTAATCCGTTTTTTCCCCACCTCGGCAGCTTTAAGATGGGTGGACTTCAACTCCCAGAATTCCCCAGCCAGAAGAAAATGAAGGGGAAAGTACTATGGATTTCACACTCAGCCTCTGGAAGAAAAATAGGACAGATATTATTAGCTAAATGTCGCTCCTTCTTATGAAACAGAATACTTTATACCAGATTATAAGAATCATAGCCGCTTCCCTCGCTGCTTGTGTTTATACAAACTTTCAACATGGTTTGGAATTAACCCATTTGCAGGAGAGGGTTGTGCAATATGGGGAAACCCAAAGGGCCTGGATCTATTTTTTTATTACTACAGAAACAAAAAATGGGGTATAAAATTGTAGCTTTGTATATTTTTATTTCAATATAAAGAAAAGATTCTGACAATAAGAATTACAGGTGGTCCTTGGCTTATGATAATTTAGCAAACTCTTCAAAGTTAGGACAGCATTGAAAAAAATTGCCTTAGGACCAGTCATCACCTTTACAACTGTCACAATATCCACTCCCACCCCCAGTCACATGATCAAAATTCAGCCTTTGGCAATCAGCATGCATTTATCATTGTTGCAGTGTCCCACAGTTACGTGATCACCATTTGGGTTCCCCTCAGCTGGCTTCCCAAAAGCAAAGTCAATGGGGGAGAACAGATTCTGTTGACTACCATGTGATTCACTTAACAACTGCCATGATTCACATAATGACTGGCAAAAAAGGTTGCAAAAGGGGTTGCAACTCATTAATGACCGTCTTGTTTAGTAAGGGAAATTCAATCCAATGATGATCATAACTCAAGGCAGTGACGTGCGGTGAGGCTTATGGCTGTGAGGCAGCAATTTTTTTAGACTTGTGGACTTCAACTCCCAGAATTCCACAGCCAGGCATGCTCCAGTTCCAATTTAAAGTGACAGCATTTGTTTTTCTCCTTTGCTAAATAAGTTTCCTTCTTTCTTTTTCTTTTTCTTCTCCCTTCCCCTCCTTCCTCCCTCTCTCCCTCCCTCCCCCTGTCTCAAGCACACACACACATACACACACACACACAGTTGCACCAGGAGGATGAAGTTTGTTTTCCTCCCCCGCCGTCCGACCCACAGGTACCTTTTCCAGCTGTTTCAGAGAGGATTTCAACTCTGCTCTTGCCTGCCATCATGAAAAGAAAAAAAGTGTAAAAGGAAAAAGGCGAGAGCTGAGGTCAGGCTGAGCTAGTTGCTGCCAGAGTCACCATGTGGATGACTCTGCTTAACTGTTTAAAAAAGCCTCTAAAAAAGCACCCTCTACAGGAGGAAGCGGGAGAATGATGTGCCTCATCTACATCAGAAATTTTTCGGCTTTTAACCCTTGCTTAGCTCTCCTCCAGTGATTATAAAGTCAGACTAGATGAGGCACATCGTTCTCCTGCTGCCTCCTGTAAAGGGCACTTTTTAGAGGCTTTTTTAAACAGTTAAGCACTAAGCAGAGTCATCCACGGTGACTCTGGCAGCAACTAGCTCAGCCTGACCTCAGCTCTTGCCTTTTTCCTTTTACATTTTTTTTCTTTTCATGATGACAGTGGTGAGGCTCTGCCTCCCCTGACTGCACGTCCCTGACTCAAGGTCAGTTAGCAGGGCTGGCTGGGGAATTCTGGGAGTTGAAGTCCACATGTCTTCAAGCAGCAGAGGTTGAGAAACACTGGTTTAAACCAAGGTGCAATTCTTCCATCTGCCAAACACAGAACCATTTTGCACACCAGACTGCAGGAATTATCATTATTAGCCTGTTCTGGGATTAGAGCCTTTAATGAGCCCTCAAACAAATGTCGGCTCTGGGATAGCTTCAGGATGTGCTTCCTGTTGAGAGGCTGGCACAGATCTTGAGATCCTCCCAGCCATTCTCGGCAGAGAGGCATTTTCCGAAACGGTCTCGAAATGCACAGGATTGCAAATGTACCAAAGTGGAAACCCTAGCCCTTTCCCAGTGGCTATGGATGCAAATCCATTGAGATGCAGGGGTTTCCTTCTTTCCTCTGCCATCCCTGAGGCCAAATGGCACAGCTCTCTGAACTACACACATCTTTTAAAACACATCCACAGGCAGAGCGGGATGCAGTGCACGCACACTTAAATGCACTGCAATGTTTGCATGTGGGAAGTTTATGCTCTCCTCTGGGTTCCAGTTTCTTCCGCACAGAGGAAATGGGGCAGGTTGACCCCAGCTGGACAGCTGCCACTGGGATATGGATTCCCTGTTCACTGGGGAAAGACCTAAAGGGTTACACGCCTGCTCTCTTCCTTCTTGCCCTCAGGTTGATTTCTGGTGTGGATCAGGCCCAGGGTATACAACTAAAATAGAAGGCCTAGAGGGAAATGCAAGAAGCATCTTTTAAAAAGGATTCTCCCAGCTTCTGTGCTAAACTCTGGGGATGGAAGAGATCCACTAAGGCAGCAGCCTCCAACCTTTTGGACACCAGGGATCCGCTCTGTGAAGAAAGGTTTTTCCAGGGACCAGAAGGGTTTTGAGGTTTTGTGTGCTACCTACATCCTGGGGACGGCGCTTCGCTTGTTTGCATGGCCCAGTTGCTGACATGCTATGGACCGGTGCCAGTCCATGGGTCACCTGCAGTAAGGAAATGGGCAAGATGCGGGCAGGTGGGATGGAGGAGGGATGCTATTAGCCAATGCAGCCTTTCCTTCCTTCCCAATTCAAACTCCTCCATTCAGGAAATGCTCTTTGTAAAGCAGTATGCTGTGTTGATCATGCATCAACTTAAATAGCAAGTAAGTGGGCAAGCTCAGAGCTTTCCCATGATTTGCAGGGTTTGGCTCTCTTTAAGAGAGGCCTGGAGGGAACTTTTCTTGCTCCTCTGGCCTCTTTTGACCATCAGAGGAACCATCCACAGCCCCTCTAAATGGCTCATTTGCTTCAGATCTTGGCATCAAAAGTTGCTTCACTTTCCCTAATCAGTTTTTCCTGGGAGGATTGGTCTCAGCTCAGTTTTTCTCACATTCTGGTAAAGGTAAAGGTTCCCCTCATACATACATGCAAGTCATTCCGGACTCTAAGGGATGGTGCTCATCTCCGTTTCAAAGCCAAAGAGGCAGCGCTGTCCGAAGACGTCTCCATGGTCATGTGGCCGGCATGATTAAATGCCGAAGGTGCACAGAACGCTGTTACCTTCCCATAAAAAGTGGTTCCTATTTTTTACTTGCATTTTTTATGTGCCTTTGAACTGCTTGGTTGGCAGAAGCTGGGACAAGTAACGGGAGCTCACTCCGTTATGCGGCACTAGAGATTCAAACCGCCGAACGGCTGACCTCTCTGATCGACAAGCTCAGTATCTTAGCCACTGAGCCACCGCATCCCTGACACTCTGGTAAAATGGCTGAAATGCATTTCCTTCTTTTCTTCTCATCACTCAGCTGCCTCACCGCAGCCATTGGGGGTTGGGCTGTGAGGCTAATTTCAGAAGGAGGTATCTCAAAAGTCAAGATGGTGGCCACTCTGCTCCTGCTTTACATAGGTGCCATCTACACAACACCCCAGAAAAGGGGCAAGGCTTCAATTGTGTGGTCCTAGTGCCATCTTGACCATTTGGCCCAAATACAGCGCTTTGTAATAATAAAAATAATCAAGATCTGACAGGCTGAAAATCAAGTGTTCAAATATCCCAAATGCCCAATAGGCACTGCAAAGACACAGTCTGGGTGGGATCTAGTTGCAAGATTATGATTTTGCATAAACCCATGGAGTGATTTGAATCAGGGGTGGGTTGCTCCTGGCATTACTGCCAGTCTGCACAAATTTTTTTCCGTGCACTCTAGCTTTGCTCGCACATGCATCTGACACATGCTCCACACACATGCACATTTGCACAAAAATAGGTCTGCACATGCACAAAACGTTAAACAAAAGGGGGGAAATTAAATTTGTGCGATTACAATTGTTCTGCACATGCACAGAACTGAAAATCAAGATGGCAGCCCTGTAGGAGAACCGGTTTGGGGGCGTGGCAGGCCTGGGTTGCTGCTGGTTCCAGCGACCCAGGGCACCAAATCGCCACGGGTTTGGCTAAACCGATCCAAACCAGTAGGAACCCATCTCTGGTTTGAATGTCCACTGAAGGGCATTTTTGGAAAAAAAACAGTTAAGGTGGTAACTTTGATCACATGATACTGGGAACTTCTTTTTTAAAAAACTCTCCTCCCCCATGTTCTCACTGTCACACGTGATTTGTAGATTAAGCTCAAAGAAACTTTTGAGGGTCCTTTATTGTGGCCTTCTGTTTTTATTTCTCAAGTTTTATCAAATCAAACCATATACTTCAACAGATGCACAAAACACTATTTGGAGCTCCAGGTTAGGAAAAGGGGTTTGGATTAAACTGGGAGATAGAGAAAAAAAGCTCAAACTGTGACTTTTCTTGAAGTATTAACAGTGGCCCTTCTTCGCATTTTATTCGTTTATTTATTGCATTTAGAACTTCCTTTCCTGCCAAACAGTTGCTGTGAATAATAACAAAAGCATCCTGGAACAGAGTAAACTAATTCATTTAGCACATGGACTGAGATGAAGGGGGAAAAACCTTTATCCTGATTCATGCCACAGGAAATCAAATTGAACACTTTCTTTAAGTGTAAGTCAGCAGTTTCTGGTCTCTCTGAGTAGTTGCTTTATTCAAGAATGGCTATTTTCTAAGTCCATGCCAAAGCACACAGGGATATCCAAGTCTTTTCTCAATCTTTTTTTCAAGTAATCCTTTCCTGCATCAATTTCTTTCATTAGTGGGTGCCCTCTTTTTCTTTTCACTTCTATTGACATCCTCCTCTTAAAAACAGGGAAGTAAATTCCTAAAGTGAGCCAGTTTGGTGTAGTGGGTATGGCACAAAGCCAGCTGGTGACTTTGAGATAGTCACTCTGTTTCAGCCTTGGGAAGGAGGCAATGGCAATCTAACTTCTGAAAAACCTTGTAGTTGTAGAAAAGTTAGCACCCACCCCTGTGGAAGCTCACAGAAAGTGATATCTAACATCTAAAAATAATTGGCATAAAAATTGGATATTGAAAATTTCTTTCCAGAGCTTTTGCTCTGGCTGCTAGATCTTCATTGTTGAAAGCTCTCCTTTTGGGAGCCACTGAAGGAATTCTTTTTTTTTTTTCTGCTGCCTCTCTCAATGCCTTTCCTTTTGCATCAGAAAAATTAAAAGCACCCATCAAGTCTCCCTAATCAGATAATCATTTCCTAAACTTGGGCCAGAAAAGAAGTTCAATCCACACTTTTATGGCCCAAATGGGGGAATTGTAGAATGTTAGCACCCACCCCTCTCCTAGAAGAATGAAATATTCTAGGAAATATGAAAAAGCATAATATTAAAGCTCCCTGGATGAGAAAAGGAGAAACATGCCCTTGGAAAGCAGCCCCCACCTTTGCTAATAGCCCAAGAAAGACTGGGCCATCCTATCTACAAGACAAAAGACCTTCAGCTCCAGGGTGATAGGATTAGCCCTCAGTCAAGATCCAAACTAGGTCAAAGCCATTAAGCCATAATAGGGATTGCCCAACACCCTTTCAGAAGACATTCAGAAGACATTCATTACATCATCACCCAGTAAGATTCAACCAAGCCTGGGACACAGACAGCCTACAGATTAGCTGGACCCTGCCATAACCCCTGATGGGAGTTTGATAACCAATAGGATAGATTTCTTGCAAAGCCTAAGAGAGGGTACAAATATATCTCACTCTCCACTCCACGTGTTCAATTGCACCAGGACCATGTGCTTAATGGTTCTGCTCCATTAAACCATCCTTCCAAGCAGTCTCCATGTTTCTAGTGTCTATCTCCCCACTTGGAATTGAACCCAGATGGACATTTCTTCCAACATCAGGAAAACTGCCAATACACACACTGCATAGTGGAATGGGACAACTCATCATGTGCATAGATGTGAACAGAATAACAGAGTTGGAAGATATTCTAGTCCAACTCCCTGCTTAGGCAGAAAACCCTACACCACTTCAGACAAATAGTTGTCCAATCTCTGCTTTAAAACTTCCAGTGTTGGAGCATTTACAGCTTCTGGAGGAAAGTTGTTCCACTGATTAATTGTTCTCACTGTCAGGAAATTTCTCCTTAGCTCTAGGTTGCTTCTCTCCTTGATTAGTTTCCATTCACTGCTTCATGTCCTGCCTTCAGGAGCTTTGGAGAATAGGATAACCTTTCAGAAACTTACATTTTATTTATTTCACAGTATTTGTAGCAAAAGACTCTGCATCACCACTATAAACACATCATAAAGCATCATAAAAATACACAGTCATCAAACATACCTAATATATTTCATATAAGTGCAACAAGGCTAAGCACAGAGACACCAAGGGCAGTCACCACCAACATCAACACCAACTGATCTTCCAAAGCCCCAATCGGTCCACTTCTCCAAGCTCTATAGATGGAGGAAAAATCCAGATGACATTGTCAGCCATTGCTCCAGACATCTCAGCAGATCAGTGTTTCTCAACCTTAGCCACTTTAGAATGTATGGACTCCAACTCCCAGAATTCCCCAGGGACACTGCAGTAGATTCTTCCCATGCCATGCCTACCAACTGGGATGATCTTCCTGATGGTTTGCAATCCAGCTAGTGGAGCTACAGTGAGATAAACGATCTCAGAATCTATAAGACTTGGTATCTTTGCTTTAAGGCCATGGATGTTTCTTTAAACATTTAGTGGCAAAAGAGCTGAGGACAGAATTCCAAGAATAAGTCTCTTTTATTATAACAAAACTGAGAATCATCAAAGCAAACATGGTACTTTGGAATGCCAGTTTTGTAATTTGTGGTGGCAAGAAAAACATTTAAATAAGGCTTCTGGAAGAAACCCTTCCACATCCTGAATATTACCAGGAAGTTCCTCCTGCACAATTTTAGTTAGTTTTCACTAAGTTCTGAGATTCAGACCCTAAAAGTATGGTGGGGGAAAGTGATTGTTCTGCTGTTCAGCTTGTAAATGTCAGTAATAGCTTCACCCCTTTCAATGGCATTCTATTCTGTACGGCTGGTTTTGCAATGCAGTTTATGGGCAGAGTAGCAAGATTATCCCGTGCCAAAATCTGGCGGAATCTTATAGAAGTCTATTTTCCCCCATTGTTTTTTAAAGGCATATTTATGAGTGTCAGGATATTGATTTTTTTTAATGATTCATGCAGTACGACCACAAAATTTCTGTCTCAACTAAACAGGTTGGTGATTAAATGTGTCATATCCAGTTTTATGATCTTCTGCCCCAGTTGTTAAGTGGATCACTGCAGTTGTTAAATGAATCACACAATTGTTCAGTGAATTTGCCTTCTGTTATTGCCCTAGAATAGTGATAGCTAACTTTTTTGGCCCCGAGTGCCAAAAGCGCATGTGTGCACACCCACAATGCAATGTGTGTGCACCCCCACCCCCTGTGCATGTGCGTGCATCCTCCTGCATGCACCCTGCTCCTGTGTGTGTGTGTGTCACCCCCATGCATGCCCGTGTGATTCGCAGTGCACGACCCACCCCCCGCGCATGCACATGTGTCTCCTGCATGCAGCTCTCCCCCCCCCCGCATGTGCGGCAGAGACCCGAAAATCAGCTGGTCAGTGGAACTGAGCTGGGGTGACGGCTCATATGCATACAGAAAGGGCTCTGCGTGGCACCTGTGGCACCTGTGCTATACGTTCACCATCACGGCTCTAAAAAATGGATCCTATTAGAAAAAGGCAAAAGGCCTCTGGATTGGGAACCTGGCTAGAAAGGCCCATGAAAATAAAAAGAGCTGTGAGTCTCCAGATCTGGCACTTCATTTGAGTTCTATCCAATCCTGCCTGGGCTCAAAAGTGAATAACCCTAAACACAGATTATGATGAAGGCTGTCAGGAAATGTCAGGGCTCTAAGCTTTACTGGGAAATCAAAATATATCCCAAATAAGGCAAAGGTAAAGCACTTCTGCATAAGTGCCAAGAATTGAAATGAATCTGTTCAACAAATCAGCAAGATTATTCTGAATTTCTACGCTTTCACTTTTTGTTTGCTATACAAAGTTAAAGGTAAAAGTAAAGGTTCCCCTTGCACATACAATATGTGCTAGTCATTCCTGACTCTAGGGGGCGGTGTTCATCTCCGTTTCAAAGCCGAAGAGCCAGCGCTGTCCGAAGATGTGTCTGTGCTCATGTGGCCTGCATGACTGAATGCTGAAGGCACACGGAACACTGTTACCTTCCCACCAAAGATGGTTCCTATTTTTCTACTTGCATTTTATGTCCTTTCGAACTGCTAGGTTGGCAGAAGCTGGGACAAATAATGGGAGCTCACTCCGTTACGCGGTGCTAGGGATTCGAATTGCTGAACTGCCGACCTTTCTGATCAACAAGCTCAGCGTCTTAGCCACTGAGCCCCCGCGTCCCTCTATACAAAGTTAAGGGTGGATAATTCAGTTGTTTTGGAGAAACAGAGGACAGGCGCAGAATGGAGATGGAAGATTTTAGGATTCGTTTCTCTTAGGAGGGATGCTTTGCTCTTGGCAATTGGTTCAAAGGATGATAAAGGTCGATATTAGCATGTACAGGTAGTCCTCGACTTACAACCCCAATTGAGCTGAAAATTTTTGCTACTAAGTGAGACATTTGTTAAGTGCAGTTTGCCCCATTTGCCCCTATCTTGCCACAGCTGTTAAGTGAAACACTGCTGTTATTAGGTTAGTAAAACAGTGGATCTGGTTTCCCCATTGACTTTGCTTGTCAGAAGTTCGCACAAAGTGATAATACGACCCTGGGGACACTGTAACCGTCTTAAATATGAGTCACTTGCCAAGCATCTCAATTTTTATCACATAATTATGGGGATGCCCCAATGGTTATAAATGTGAAAAATGGTCATAAGTCACTTTTTTCAGTACTGTTGTAACTTTGAATGGACACTAAATGGACTGTTGTAAGTTAAGGACTACCTGTATTTCTTTGTCGGATCCAATAGATTGTGATGCATTTACCTAACTATGTTTATGGTATCCATTCACCTTTTGATTATTTATCATTTAACAGCTGAAGGGTGAAGAGGAAGACTTGCTAGCATGGCCTCCATCTCAGTGATTCTCAACCTGGGCAACTTTAAGGTGGGTGGACTTCCGCTCCCTGGACTGGGAATTGAAGTCCACCCATCTTAATGTTGAGAAACACTGCTGGGTCCTGAGTAATTCTGCAACAGCTTTTTGCAAAGAAAAATTGGAATAGCTTTCTGCCTGGTCTGCAGAAACATTTGTGGGTTTGGGACATTTGTTTTAATGGTGTTTACTGAGCTGCATCCTCACAGTCAGCTGATGACCAACTCTCTGTTTTCCTCCCATCGCACAGGAAGGAAGCACAATGACAAAGCAAGACTGAGAACTGTCCTCCTCCATCCCCCAGGGCCTTTGAGCCGTAATATGTATTTACTGCCTTGAAGGTTCACCAGACTCTTCAAACTTCTTCTCCTGAAGATCAGCTGCCTGGGGGCAAGGCGAGGGGAGTGTAAAAGGAAGGTTTTCCGCGCAGTCTGAATTCTAATCTGCTGCAGCATCAAAATGACAGCCCTGCGGAAAACTCTCTCAACCACCCAGGAATTAGTTCACATAAAATGGGCCGGTTGTACATTTTGCACTGAATCATTTGACTGTTTTGTTGTTGTCAAGTGCCCAGAAGAAAGATCTTTCAGATTTCAGATGATCTCACTTGTAGGAAAGGATCTCTAACACATTGATGAAAAATGCACATGTCATTCACTGTAGCCAGATCTCATCACAAGCCCAGACAGGAACTGCTGGGCAGGTAGTCCTTCACTTCTGACCACAAATGAGACCAGATTTTTCCATTGTTAAGCAAGGCAAGTCACACCCAAATTTAAGATCCTTTTTTTTTTTTTTTGGCCATGAATCCTTGTAGTTGCTAAGCGAACCATGCAATTGTTAAGCGAATTGTCAGACCTGGAAGCCATTTTTTGCATTCAGGCTTGCCGCATTTTCTGCTGTGCGATGTTAGGGGGTTATTTGGAACCTTGACACGAATCTTCTTTCCCCATTGATTTTGCTCATCCAAACCCTGGGATGCCGCCCTCATAAATACATGCCAGTTGCCAAGTGCCCGAATTCTGATCACATGACTGTGGGGAATGCTATGACAGTCGTAAGTTCAGCAACATCATAAGTCACTTTTTCCATGGCCATTATAACTTTGAACAACTGCTATAGGAATGGTTGTAAATCAAGGACCCTTTACAGCTAGATGAGTAGGGTTATATGAATGGTGGCACATGGAATCGTGGGTCTTCTGGCCATGTCACCCATTTCTTCCAAATGTCAACTCATACCAAGCTCTATAAGTGGAGAAGTGTTCTGGCACATTCAAGAGCCACAGTGGGGTGGGCAAAACTTCCTAACCCCACTGTGACTTTCACAACTTCTGGAGCACTGCTGGAAATGTGCATCCCTTAGGATACTCTTGTGTGTATGCATGTCGGTATTAATTCTCTGCTGAAAAAGAGCATACTGAAAAAGGTTGCTGTGTTTAAAAACTGTTTCCATTTCGGAAGAAACAAAACAACTGGAAAGACAGCACACTCTGAAGCCTGCCGGTCAAGCCCACAATAGGGTAAAAGAAAGGCATTCTGCTGGACCACAAGTCCCATCACTCTCCATCTTTGTACGGGATGCTACAGCAAGAGCATTTAGGAGCCACATTACGTCTCCACAAGCTAAGGAGCGGGAATGGCTGCACTGCAGCACATACATGTAGTCTAGGACAGTGTTTTTCACACTTGACAACTTTATAGACTTCGGCTCTCAGAATTCCCAGCATGAGTGTCAAGTTTGAAAAACACCAGCCTAGGAAATAGAAAAGGAATTGTAAGGAAGTTCCTTTAATTCAAACAATTATTTTCCACCCGTTTCTTTGCTCCAGGTGAGGAGTTGGTGTGCCCTAAAGATTTCCCCACATTTTTAGAGTTCTGAGCAACCACTTTGAAAAATGCAATGGTTAGGCTGGATAATAAAGGGTTAGGATGCTCACCAGCACCCACAACATGTTTACCAAGTGTTAAAGTCCACAATTAACATAATTTAAAATAAAGCTTGTCATTACTGCATGGTCACCCGGATTCTCTCAATTTCTGACTACTTTTGCCCTCTGCAAACAGAACACGGAGAGATTTTCTATCATATGTCTGTCTGTCTAGCTATTTTATAATAAAAGATAAAAATTAACAAGAATGTCTATTTAAAATGGAGAGAGAAGAAAGAAGACAGAACAAGACCAAAAATGCGGGGGGAGGGGGGGAAGAAAAGTAAAAAAAATAAATAAATGCCTCCTGATTTTCTGAATATATTATCATATTTCTATGGCACTCATCACACTTGCATGCCTCGGTTATTAGCATTAATGTAAATTAACCTCTCACTCCGTGGTTACAGCATTGCTTACAATTTTTCATAATCTTTTTTTTTTCTAATTATCAAAGCCACACATCATGATTTCACTTTTTTTCTATTTCATGCAAAAAGTCAATAAGGGCCTTTCCATTAGATTTAAACTTAATGTCTTGTCTCTAATTATAGCTGGCCAAGTCTCAAAATCTTCACCGTGCATTCCGTCGCTGTGGGTAAAACAAATATTTCTACCTTAGTGCATATAATAGTCTCACTACAAAACATGATGGGATTTTCCAGGGTGGCAGCTTTTTTTTCTTTGAGTTATTATTTGGGGAAATGGATCTGGCCCTCACTCCAGCTAGATAGCAGGGAACCATTTTAGATCAATTTCCAAGTACAGTAAAGCAGAGGTCTTAACACTTGGTAACTTTAAGACTTGTGAACTTCAACTCCTATAATTCTCCAGCCAGCATAGCAGGGGTGCCCAAACTTGGCAGCTTTTAAGACTTGTGAACTTCAACTCCCAGAATTTTCCAGCCAGCTCTGCCTGTTGCCAAATTGGACCCAGGATCCAGGCCATAGGGCAGAGGTCTTCAAACTTGGCAACTTTAAGACTTGCGGACTTCAATTCCCAGAATTCTCCAGCCAGGTCTCCAGCCAGCTCTGGGAGTTGAAGCCCCCAAGTCTTAAAATTGCCAAGTTTGGAGTCTGCAGTAAAGGATGGGGACGGCGATCAGCTGCCTTGATGCCAGTAGACTCATCAGCTTTTGAGTAGGCCTGTTCTTAAAGGTTGCTTAGAAAGAGAAGCATCTGCAGGTCAAAAAGGTCAAAATGGCACCTGCACTCATGTGATCAAATCTCCTCCCCTTGTCATGAATCATACATAAGATTTCTGGAAACAAAAAAAAAAGCTGCAGGCTACAATTGTGCCAATACATCTTCCATCTTGACCTTGTGGGCACACCAAGGGTGGGTTCCATCAGGCACTATTGACGGTTCGCTCGTGTGCGCACAGTGCTATTAACATTGTTCTGTGCATGCGCAGAACTGAAAAACAAGATGGCAGCACATTTGGCGCCACCTGGGGAACCAGTTCGGGGGCATTTCAGGCCTCAGTCACTGCCGGTTCTAGCCACCCAGGCTACCAAACCACTACCAGTTTGGCCGAAAAGGTCCAAACTGGTAGGAGCTCACCACTGGGGCACATCAGTGGTGGGATATGACTGATACGCCCCGGTACAGGTGTACCGGTGCCTGCTGGGAGCACCAGGTACTGTTCTGGTACAGTGCTCCGGAGGCCCCACCTGCTGTCCTTACCTGTATTTGAGCCGATCGAGGCTTCCGCCGAGCAGCTGGAGCATCATGGAGTGTTGCGGGTGGAAAGTACGCATGCGCGTGCTGCGCACGTGCATGTGGTGGATGCCTGGCCCCGTTGCACCGTACTAGTTGCAGTGGGATCCGGAACCCACCACTGGGGCACATCCTGTGGAACATCC
Source organism: Thamnophis elegans (assembly GCF_009769535.1). Classification (NCBI taxonomy): domain Eukaryota; kingdom Metazoa; phylum Chordata; class Lepidosauria; order Squamata; family Natricidae; genus Thamnophis; species Thamnophis elegans. The sequence continues at coordinate 27,890,429 of NC_045552.1, forward strand.
CTACTTGGGAACAGATGTCCAGAGGGAAATGGGGCCAACGGCAGCACCCATTTCATGTATCCTTTACATAAACAAAGGATGCATTTCACTTATTCACATGGCCTCTTATTTCATAACAATGATACTGGGAGGTGCGCAAGAATTAAAAGCAGTGATGAGAACACCTGATGCTGGTCACACATGTCGGAGGTGGTAGAATTAAGTCCCAACTTCTGGCAGCAAACAAAACCCAACAATGAAGATCAAACAATCTGCAAAGATTGCTTTATCTCTGGGGCCAAATGCTGGGGGCAGGGGGGTAAGCTATAGCATTATAGGGAAGTCTAACAGGGTTGGGGGCATCCAGATCTCAAAGGAAAGCTGTCCCACTTGTTTTTTTTTTTCCACCTATAAAATCCATAAAAGAGAGTTTTCAACCTTCAGATCTTTAAGACATGGGAATATCAATTCAGTGATGAAATTTAATTTTTTAAAATATGGGTTCTGTGGGCATGGCTTGGTGGGCGTGGCAGGGGAAGGATACTGTAAAATCTCCATTCCCATCTCACTCCAGGGGAAGGTTATTGCAAAATCCCCATTTTCTCCCAATCAGCTGGGACTTGGGAGGCAGAGAATAGATGGGGCGGGGCCAGCCAGAGGTGGTATTTGCCAGTTCTCCAAACTACTCAAAATTTCCACTAGCCGTTTTCCAGAACCTGCTGAATTTCACCCCTGCCTCTACTCCCAGAATTCCGTAGCCAGCATGGCTAGCTAGGGAATTCTGGAAGTTGAAGTCCACACATCTTAAAGTTCCCAAATTTGGAAACACTGCCATAAAAGAACTCACAGCAAAGAAGCTGCATTTGATCCTCTTCTTCACTTCTTGGGACCAAAAGTGGAGTGTTGCTGGGTTTTGCTGCAGAAACGTCTCTCCATCTTGCAGCTATCCTTTGGAAGGGGCATGCACATGTGCAGTACAGAGATTTCTCCAGAATTTAGCAGAATTACAGAATAACAGAGTTGGAAGGAGCCTTGGAGGCCTTCTAGCCCAACCCCCTGCTCAAGCAGGAGACCCCAATCCCATGATGGCAAACCTATGGCACACGTGCCACAGGTGGCACGTGGAGCCATTTATTAGGGCACGAGAGGTGTTGCCCTATCAGCTGCAGCATGCATGTGCATGCTGGCCAACTGACTTCGGCCTTCATTTTTTGCCTTCCAGAGGCTTCCCTGAAGCCTCCGGAGTGCGAAAAACAACCCAATGTGCAAACTGTAAGTTCGGGAATGTGATTTCTAGTTTGCCCATGGGGTGATTTTTCACCCAGCGGAGCCTTCAGGGAAGCCTCCTGAAGCCTCCGGAGGGGCTCCGGGGGGGTGTGTTTTTGCCCTCCCCAGGCTCCTAGAAATCCTCTGGAGCCTGGGTAGAGCAAATAACGGGTCCATTGTGTGCCAAAAGAGAGTGGGAGGGCAGGGGTCATGCACTCATGCATGTGGGGTTTTCACATATGCATGCGTACAGGGGGGGTGTCGTGCATGTGTGCATGTGGGGGGGTTGCACACATAGTATTATGGGTGTGGGCATGCCCGTGCATGACCCTCCTGCACTCCCCCACTTTTAGCACACAATGGGGAAAAGGTTAGACATCACTGCCCTAATCCATTTTGGACAAATGGCTCTCCAGTCTCTTCTTTAAAACTTTGGCCATTTCGCAGCAGAGTTGAGACCTGAACTGCTTTTGCACATTCTCGGGCTAAGTATTCCAGAACCCATCTGTGAAGTCCCCATCTCTCCCCTGCCCGGTCCCTCATCTTCTCCAAGGCAGATGGCAGGAAGGCAGCCGCTGATTTGGGGCCAAGCCTTGGCCACTGCAGGGTTGCCCCGGCAACTTCAGCAAAAACCAAAGAAGCCGCGAAGAGGAAGGAAAGACAGATCTTTGTGCAGCCTCAGAGATCCCTGGAGTCTTGACTCAAAAATCTATCTGAGTGTTTGTGTGTGTGTCTATGTGTGCTCAAAACATACATTGCAAGCTGAAAGGTTTCCCCTTCTGTCTAGGAGTGATGCAAATAGGGGCAGTGCCCGCCATCTCCCTTTTCTTGCCAAGGAAGCCCTGAAGGCAGAAATCCCTAGCAGTGGGGGAAAAGGTCTGGAGTCAGCAAAGGAAGCTGCCAGTAGATGCCCTCTAGGATGCCTGCAAGGTGATCAAAAAGGTCAAGAATCTGCTGGCACCACTACCACCCCAATTGATGCCCTATTCCAGGGCTCTCCAAACTTGGCCACTTTAAGACTTGTGGACTTCAACTCCCAGAATTATCCAGCCAGCATAGCAGGGGTGCCCAAACTTGGCAACTTTTAAGACTTGTGGACTTAAACTCCTGCTATGCTGGTTGGAGAATTCTGGGAGTTGAAGTCCACAAGTCTTAAAGTGGCCAAGTTTGGATACCCCTGCCCCATTCCACTTATTATTGTTATTATTGGAAGCTCACTTCCTTCTGTCCAGGACATGGCCTAGAAGCGCTGCTTAACCAGAGTCCACAGTATAGTCTGGGATGCTACACGTCCTCTCCATGACCAGTTTTCTTTGTTACTTTCTGGGAGGAGGCTTTGTGCTACCTGAAGCAGAACAACTAGATCCCGTAACCTCTTTATACCACATAGCATCCATCATTTTATCTTTCAAGACTCTTTTTGACGCAATGTATTCAAAATGGAATGTGATTAAAGTGTGTGTGTGTGTTTGTGTGTGTGTACCAGAGGTGCTGTTCAGCAGGTTCTGACCAGTTCTGGAGAACCAGTAGCAGAAATTTTGAGTAGTTCGGAGACCAACAAATGCAACCTCTGGCTGGCCTCGCCCCCATCTATTCTCTGCCTCCCAAGTCCCAACTGATAGGGAGGGAAAGGAGATTTTGCAGTATCCTTCCTCTGCCACGCCCACCAAGCCACGCCCACAGAACTGATAGTAAAAAAATTTGAATCCCACCACCGGTGTGTACATGTATGTTTATGTATACATGCATACATACATACATACATACATACATACATACACACACACATACACATGCCAACTCCTAACATTGCCAGAGTGAGGGAAGGGGGGAGTGCATTCCACGCATACTTTCGGCTAAGGTCGGATGTCAGATTACTACAGCAGATTTGGGAGGGGTGCACCTCATTGGGGAATGTGATTTATGACACAGATTGAGGGGAGGGAAGGAACGGGGTAAAGTTCAGCTATAACTCAAACAAAGCTTAGATCTGACTGCGAAAAGATCATGCCTATGGTGCTCCTAATAACTAGTTTTGTATTGAAACGGCTCAATATTCATAAATCAATTAAGCCATTTTTAGGAAACCTGACAGTACATATATGGGCATCAGAATTTTTTTAATGTGTGCCAGTGTGTTGACAGAAAAAAGTGACAATAAAGGTTATGTTATCTTATATTGTTATCTTATTAGTTATTAAATTTATTTGTCGCCCAACTCATTGCCAAGAGATTCTTGGTGGCTTACAACAATACAGATGCATATATCCAGGTCTCTCTCTTTTTTGTGCTTGCAGCAGTGGGTTTTGTTTTGTATTTTGAACCATGTGTGCGTGGACATACTGGTATGCCCAGTTACTTACAACTTACAACCATTTCTTTAACAACGGTTCAAAGTTACAACGGTGCTGGAAAAAAGTGACTTATGACCAGTTGTCAAATTTAATGATTGTTGCGGCGTCCCTATGGTCATGTGATCAAACTTTAGGCACTTGGCAACTGGCATGTATTTATGATGGTTGCAGCAGCCTGAGATCATGTGACTTCTATTATGGACCTTCCCTGCTATTGACAAGCAAGCTCAATGGCCACGTGATTCACTTAATAACTGCAGTGATTCACTTAACAATCATGGTTTGGGGTCAAGTTACTTGATGGATAGCCTCTCTCCCCAGTTACATCCACCTGGCCCACCAGAGCAGGAAGGCAAGCCAACTATCAAGGAAATACATCTGGTGGGACCTAGGAAAAGAGACTTGGGTGTGGTGGCTCCCTCACTGTGGAACATTATTCCTCCAGAGATAATCTTGTTGGTTTTCCTTAAAGGCATACGGTAGTTTTCTCGGTGGGTCGACCCCATTTTGAGAGGAACAAGTGACTTGTCTCTTTCTGTTGTCATCACCCCAGGCTGGGAGATTTGAATTGTGATTTTCAACTGTGGATTTGTAATATTGACCATCGTCAGGCGTCACTGTGTGGCTATATACATTTGTTTAATAAATAAATAAATACTAAATTGCACAACTGATGGCAATAATGCAACGGGGGAGTTTTGCATCACACAATTAATTCTCACCATTTGTGCAATGATGCTATGACCGTATGTTTTCACTTACCACACCCCTCCCCCATGTACATTCGCATCTGCTACAGTTTGTGTTTTTATTATTGAGCATTTTTTAGCCCTCTGCAGCTTTGCTTTCTATGAAAAAAGTTTCTAGATCTCATTGTCAAAGCTGAGGTCAGACAAACACGGATACTCCTCCAGAAGACAAAGAAAATTGTGAGTGAGTGTGGATCCCTCCCCACCCACTTGCCTACAGAGCTCAAAGTGCAAATGTACAAGCAGACGGGAGGCCTGGCCTGTTGGGAAGGCAGGGCTGGCTGGTCGAGGAACAGGCTCAACCAGTCAAGGAGACCCGCTCAACGTCTGCGGCTGTTTGTTTTGTCCTCTCCTTTGTTCACAGACTCATTTTCTGCCAGAGACACCAAAGAAAGTTGTCTGACTGATTCCCGTAGCTTCCTTCACGGAATCTGGAAGATTGAAATAGGTTGCCTGAACCATCTACTCTGGATTTCCAGGCATGGTTCAAAAGCTGTCTGTGGTGGAAAAGCATTCTGCGGTGATTGAGCCAATTGCCATAAATGCATTGTGACCAGTGGTGAAATTAAACTTTTTTTACTACCAGTTCTGTGGGTGTGGTGGCCGTGGCAGGGGAAGGTTAGTGCAAAATCTCCATTCCCTCCCCACCCCTGGGGCCAGTCAGAGGTGGCATTTGCCGATTCTTCGAACTACTCAAAATTTCTGCTACCGGTTCTCCAGAACCTGCTGAATTCCACCCGATTGTGACTCGCTAGACATGGAAGAGCTTGCAAAAAGAAGGTTAGCATCAGATGGAAAAAGATCATTGATGTACTTCCAACTTCCTCAGCCGGTTGCCCTCCTGATGGATTGGAGTGCAGCTCTCCTTGGCCCAGCCATGGGCTTTGTGGGTTGGGGATGATTGGACCAGTGGTGAAATTCAATTTTTACTACCAGTTCTGTGGGCGTGGCTTGGTGGGCGTGTCATGGCTTGGTGGGCATGGCAGGGGAAGAATACTGCAAAATCCCCATTCCCTCCCCATCAGCTGGGACTTGGGAGGTAGAGAATAGATGGGGGCAGGGCCAGCCAGAGGTGGTATTTGCCGGTTCTCCGAACTACTCAAAATTTTCGCTACAGGTTTTCCAGAACCTGCTGGATTTCACCCCTGAATTGGACTCATGGTTGAACAGACTCAAAGCAGGCCTGGATAAGAGAAAGCTAATTCACACTCTTTGCTTTCAAGGGTATCCAGAGAGAAGATAAGAAAAGGCAAGATGATGGCCCCAACCAGGCCATTAAAGCCCTGCCCTGTTTATGTGTTTTGCATTGCATGTACAAAGAGGGGTGTCTTCAACCAACATGACTGAGGTGGTCATGGCCACCATCCTGAGTATTTTTTTTCCTTTCCCAGGCTCTGTTATAACTTCTGCACCTTGATGGGTGCCTCTGTCTGGTTGCTATGCCCTCAATCTTGCACCTGAACCTTTCCAAAATCAGCTCCTTTAGCAGCCTTCACCCGACTTTCTGAAAAGGTGCACCGGGATTTTGAGATGCAGAACAGAAGAGGATGGCCAATCAATTTAGCGGAGTGTAAGATTTTCTGTTCCATTCATGTTCAGGCAGGGTCTTTTTGATGATGAGCTGACTTGCTTTCATTGCCCAAACACCTCTTTTTTTCACCTCTCATCTGGCCCACTGCCAGATGGAGCTGTCTTGACTTCCTATGCCCAGAGCACTAGAAGCAGAGATCCTGGCTTAGTTCACCCTCAGCCAGTGAGGAAAACAGCTTTGTCATATCATTGCATTGGCATCCTTCAGTCTCAAGAGACTATGGTATCATGCTCTGGGAAGAGGTCAAAGCTGGAGTGTCCTCTCCAGAGCACGAGGCCTGGGTAGATTAATATGGAGGATAGGCTGTTACCCAAGCAGCAGATCCCCCTCTCCACATCACTGAAATAGTCCAATGGAACAGCAGAGACGATCCGATCAGTTCCAGCTGCGTCACAGGAGTTACCAGAACGTGGTTGTACACAGTCACGAACTGCTTCCAGGACTCCAGCTCCGGATTTTGCCTCGAGGTTGACTCCTGAAGCCTTTTCCAGGAATGGATGTAGCCACAAGGCAGTGGAGGTTTGTAATCAGTTTCCTGCCACTTGATCTGCCGTTGGGGTGTAGAGCCCTCTTCCCCCTTCAAAACCGTTGACCGTCTTCTCCTTTGACCCTGGAAAGGGGCCCTTACGAGGTGGCACCAGCTGGGCCAGCTGGGCCAAGGTTTTTTAAGGAGGTGTTAGTCCTCCATCACTCACCCTTTGTCCTGGCTTGTGACAGGCAGAGCCTGGCTTCCCTAAAGTTGGGCCCAGGATGGCGGGTTTTGATGTCATATCAATGCAATGGGAATAAGGCCTTAGTCTGGCTGCAGGTCCCTTATCTGTTTTTGTAAGTTGGCAACTAAGATGTGTGGACTTCAACCCCCAGAATTCCCCCTACTTGGGAATACATCATAAAGTTGCCAGGTTTGAAAAACATTTCTGATCTGATCTGATTCAGTTCACACAGCACCTGTCCAATTCCCATCTATGCTGAATTTTCACCTTTGTCCATCCTCCAGCATCCATTCAGTCATAAGCTCAGCTAAATAAAGTTAAACTAAAAACCAGAACAAATTTGTAAAGAGCTGGGTCACAAAGATCACATTTATTTATAATTTTTCTCTTTCCTTTGTTGCTGGTATTTTAGAACTCCCAGGCCTGATAACACAATCAGATCTTGTGGGGGACCTTCTGGAGATCAGCAGGGATGGAGTTAACCTGATTTGGGTCGAAAAGACTGTTCTATAGGGTGGGTGCCATGGGTCCCACATCTTGGAACCCACCAAGCGTAGCCCCCTACCAGATTGAACCCATAGCATGCCTTCTTTGCCAGACCTGATGCTGATGTAATGGGGAGAAGACAGTTCCATAGATAACCTGGTTCCATGTCATTAAAGGCCAAAAACAACATCTTGAATTGGACCTGGAACCAAGGCAGTTTATGGAGCAGAGGTGTAACCTGTGCTGTTCTGGAAGTACACATACTGCAACTGCCAACATCACTGCATTCTTCACCAATTAAACCTTCTGGATACTCTTCAAGGGCAGCCCCATGCAGAGCACATTACAATAATAGATCTGGAGATGACTACAGCATGAGTGACTATGACTCACATTAAACTCATCCAGGTCCAAAGTCCAGTATTACTGAGTGAACAATCTGGTTTTAGGGCATAATTTTGCCCAGTCACCCTTGAAATCTTAGTTACTAACTGCTTCCAACCTTGTGTAGAAATTCTGGAATCTCTGCATCTTATCTCCCTGAACAAACTACGATGTACTGGGGCAGAGAAGCCTTGCATGCAGCAATAGAGGTAGGTCAAGGGATGCCTTCTTTCTTTCTTTCTTTCTTTCTTTCTTTCTTTCTTTCTTTCTTTCTTTCTTTCCCCGCTCTCTCTCCTTCCTTCCTTCCATCCTTCCTTCCCTTTTCCCACCTTTATTATTTTTACAAATAACTCAAGGCAACCAACATAGCTAATACACTGTTCTTCTATTTTACCCACAACAACCCTGTGAGGCAGGCTGGGCTGAGATAGAGTTAACTGGCCCAAAGTTAGCCAGCTGACTTTCATGCCTATGGTGGGACGTGAATTCACAGTCTCCTTCTTTGTAGTCTGGTGCCTTAACCACAAGACCAAACTGGCCCTCCTAAAAATTATGGCTGTACCACTGTTGTGCAAATCCAGAGGATTATCAGGACAATGTTGCCATGCCCAGTTCTTAAGGGTGTCAATCACAGAATGGCTGCAGCCAAGGAAGCAGAGGAGGCAGGAGATGCTCTCCTCAGTCCACAACACCAAGAAGCTGCATTCAGTTTTCACCCCCTTCTGGTTTCCTGACTGATGGATTGTGTGACGAAATGGGACAGACGTTGCACACTGTGCAGCTGTCATTAGAGGCAGTTTGGCTTAAGGGGAAAACTACTTTCATAGCAGTTCGGATAAGGATGACTTAAGTCGGCCTCATTTAAGGGCTGGGGAAGGGATGAAGGCAACATCAAGGGGTCAAGGCAGGACCAAGAAGATACCAGGTCATGCTGGTGCTGGACTTAGCCGCAAGGGGAGACCTGTCTCAGCCGGAGAAATCATTTATGTCAGTTTCCACTCAGGCTTAGTTCACAAGACACCACGTGGTGAGCAGAATTGTATTCCTCTTTCTGCCCAATGATGTCAATGACCCCAGAAACCACAATGGCTGAATCAACTCTCGGGATTCTATTTGAACTGAGATGGGGATGAGATTTTTGCTGCTGCCTTTGATGGCACCTTTGCACCCACTTTATTTTAGCTAATATTTATCCTTGCTTCACAAGAGCCCCTCACTCATCTTTGGGGCCTGGGGCTAGCTTGAATTGCTTTCACCTAGGCCTGTCATCAGAGGTGTCTGCAGGGTCAAAACAACCAAAATGCAGTTGCAATGGTGTAGTCAATGGAAAGGAAGGGAGGGAGGGAGGGAGGGAGGGAGGGAGGGAGGGAGGGAGGGAGGAAGGAAGGAAGGAAGGAAGGAAGGAAGGAAGGAAGGACTGATTCATATATGCATCAGAATCCTAGTGCTATGCCTGGAACAGCACAGAGCATTTCAGACATCTTCGGCTCCTAGAACGTCTGGTATCTGATAAGCCCATTCTCATATTTTCTTTCCTCTTAAGCACCTTCTGTCTGGGCTTTACATGAGGCTGCCCTTGAAGACAATTCAGAAATTGTGATTTGCAAATCACAGACTCACACATGTTGTGGTTCCTTCTCAGTCTTGGCAGATTGTCCATGGACAACAAGAAGAGTGATATGACAATACTGGAAGGACTCACAAAGAGAAGAGGAGGTCGACCTATTCTCCAAAGCACCTGAGGGCAGGACAAGAAATTATGGATGGAAACCTATCAAAGAGAGATGAAACCTAGAACTAAGGAGAAATTTCCTGGCAGTAAAAGCAATTATTTAACAGAACAGCTTACCTCTAGAAGTTGTGGGTGCTCCATCACTGGAGATTTTCAAGAAGAGACTAGACAACCATTTGCCTGAGATTATATATATAGGGTCTCCTGCTTGAGCAAGTGGATTGGACTAGTCCCTTCCAATTCTGTTGTTCTATATAAAATTGTTAGACAAGATATAAAAGTAAGTCATATAATGATGGCAAGAAAACCTGGAGATGTATGAAAAGACATGAGTTCACAAACTGCCTGTTTGTTCAGAATAAGCCATGACTTATGGGTTACTATGGCATGCAAACATAGTTATAGACAAATCATCCCTCTTTTCATTTTTCTGTGAAACAAATTGCTCTGTGAAATACAGTAAATAGTGTTATGGAACCCTTTCCCTCAATTCATTTTTATGCAGCTTAGTTACAAAGAGTCATTGCCCTTGGCACAAGGCAGATCTGAACAAAATGGTGCAAAGGAACAGTTGTAAAACAGGAAGAAATAGACCTTGTCCTTTGCAAGATCCCGTTGCCCACAATCAAGAATGCAATGTAGTCTTTAGCAAATGAATTGTCTGGCTGTTTCTCCATCTTCCTGGCCTTTGATGGTATTTCAGGACAGAGAAAGCTCATATATGTAAAAATTTCTTTTCTTCTTTCTTTCTCTTCTTTCTTTCTCTTCTTTCTTTCTTTCTTTCTTTCTTTCCCTTCCTTCCTTTCTTTTCTTTCTTTTCTTTCCATCCTCTTGAAAAGCTTGACTTCAAAGAATATTCTGGCCTAGGAAAAGGGCCTGATTAAATATTCCAAAGCGGGTTAAGACCAAAGGAAGTGTCAGCTCTGCATCCTGTGTGAATTTGGAGCTGTGCATGTGATGTCCGACAGCAGGGGGAGGGACCCTTACCGCAAGAGACCAAGGCAATCGCCTCCCCTTGCATCCCCCAGAGCACGTGCCAAAAACAGGCCCCATCTGGTGCCTCTGTTGTGCCTGGTGGTTGTGGATGGGGGCGGGGAGGGGGCCATTGCTATAAATACAGAGGCCGCACAGCCTGCTGTGACCCTGGGAATGAGATTGCACAGGGGGTGGAGGAGGAGGGGGAGGGGGGAGAAACACTGTCTGGTACAGGGAGGGGGGAAGGAGTGGGCAGGGGGTGGGGGGAAATTATTATTCAAGCTATGTAGCTGGCCCAGGTTGCACCATTCAGATTCCTGGGTGTTTCGAGGGCAGGAAAACGCACAGCCACAGAGGTCTGGGGAGATCAGCAAGGAAAGCCTGCTTGGAACCTGAGGATAGAGAAGAGGTACAGCCACATGCTTTGAAAAAGGGGGATTGGAGCATTGTAGAAGATAGAGGCAGGCGTTTCATCCTCTTCGTTTTCTGTGCTTCCCTCTCTCTGGTTCACCTGGGGAGAAAGCCAGCTGGTTCTGCTATCTTCTTCATCAGCATGCTTGCAAATCTTTAGGGCTGATTTTACATAGCAGTGGAACCCAAAGTAAATCCTATCAGGATAATACGTGAACCAGGAATGTCCATGGGGGAATATACAGTATATCTATTTAAAAAGCCAAGACGGGACGCTCAAATGTACAATCACAGCCACCATTTTTGAAGCCCCCCTCTGGCAGTCAATCTTTGATGAAGGACCATCTTCAGAAACCTCTTTTACTATACATCCTACACAGAGGTGGCATTCAGCAGGTACTGAGCAGTTCTGGAGAACCGGTAGCGCAAATTTTGAGTAGTTTGGAGAACCAGCAAATACCAACTCTGACTGGCCCCACCCCCGTCTATTTTTTGCCTCCCGAGTCTCAGCTGATCAGGAGGAAATGGGGATTTTGCAGTAACCTTCCGCTATCACCCCATCATGACACGCCCACCAAGCCAAGCCACGCCTACAGAACCGGTAGTAAAAAAAATTGAATCCCACCACTGATCCTGCAGGCAAGAAACAGTTCCCTTATAAAACTAGAGAGGGTCTCTCTTTTGCAGTAGCCCCCGCTCTGTAGATTAATCTGCAATTAATCAGAAAGCCACAAAATCCACAGCCTGGTCTTGGATCTAAACTATACAGGACATGGCACAAGTACAGGTAAGACTGCCAATGACCCAAAGGTGCTTTTCTCAGGAGGCAATAGGATTTTGTTTCTCATCCAAGAAGCTTCTTCAGTTCTGACTGGATGGTGGGGAATGGAAGGGTTTATATTCCTTGCAAACAGCGGGTCATTTGCATCCTTTTAGAGAGTCATTGAGGCCACCTGGAGGTTTATCTGTGTTGTCAGGGTCACCTGGGTAGTGCAAATGGGTGTGGACCCTACTTGGAACTGCTGAAAGGACTGTGTTGTAGACTGGAGATAGATGATTTTGTGTCCCTCCCCTCTGTTGAGAAAGGGTTGCTCAATTTTGACACAGAGAGCCTCTTTGATCCCTCTTCCTAACCAGGGGTCCCCTCTGTCCAAAATGTGGACTTTGCTGTCTTCAAAAGTATGGCAAATATAGATACAACATCATCTTTGTAAACCGCCTTGAGTTGCCATGTGCAAGAAGGCAGCAATATACATTTTCTAAATAAAAAATAAAGAAATAAAATATATTTCCAATCCTTTCAGCAGTTTTAAGAAGGCTCCACATCTATGTGCATTACTCAGTGTTCCTGAGGATACAGATAAATCGCAAAGTGGCCTCAACTCACATTCTTTAAAAGAATGCAAATGACCAGCTGTCTGCAAGGAGGCTAAATCCTTCCATTCCTCACCATCCAAACAGAGTTGAAGATGTTTCTTGAATGAGAAACAAAACGTCTTCAAAGAAAAACAGGAAAGTCCTGTTGCCTCTTGAGAAAAGCACCTTTGGGATAACCATGACCTGGATGACTGAGAATCTCCATAGACATAAGACTGCCAATATTTTCTACACCTTCTCGGTTTTATGCAAAATCATGATGGAGAAGTGTCCATTGATCCAAGTCAGGATGAGTGTTTGAGATCATTTTCTGGAGTTGATTGTGCTGTGTAGATAGCTATGACTTGGAAAGCAAGAGGAGAAAATGGTAAAGAGCATGAATTAATGAGAGGCATAAAATTTAAAAAATAGATGTTGGTTGTGGATCAAACTAAGAGAAAATGGAGGAATGTCATAGACCTGAAAGAAGACGACCTGATCTTGTAGATGAAAGTTATTTCGAGTCTCACCTTGAACGTCAATCCAGTTGATTGACCTTGGGCCAGTCACTTTTTCTCAACCATAGGAAGTAGGATCTTCTGAAAGACCAAGAAAACTGCAGAGACTAGTCCAGAGGTAGCTGCCAGAAGTCAATACTGACTTGGAGGCATTGTCCAAAATATATGAAAAGAACTATTACCAATGAATTTTAAATGAAATTATGGAGTCAAAATCTAGGTCAGTTCTGGAAGAAAAAAGAATAAGAGAAGTAAATATAGGAGGATGTGAAGTTCTTATGGTTATAGTTTGGCAATTGCATCTTGAAAACTATTTAGGCAGAATTCTGATTGGAAATTTACAAAATTTGACAGTGAGCAAAATTTGGGAAATGCAATGACATTTTATAGTGGGCGGGGGGAAACAGACCTGATTTTTTTTCAGCACAGCCTTGAGCAATATGTGAATATGAGAAAGACCATTTATTGTAGTGGATTTAGAAGAAGCATCTGATGAAGTGAATCACATTGACTTATGGAATGTTTGACGCAAATATGAAGGTTGGTCGTCTAATGTGATAAGAGCAATAAATGATGGAATTAAAGCATGTCTGAGCATAAATGGCATGCTTGGAGAATAGGTCAACCCTGAGCAGGGTGTAAGACAAGGATGTTTGATACTGTATTTATGGACAAAAGCATGAAGAATGCATGAAGAATGTTAGAGGTCGGTTAGTGGAGAAATGAACATGTATGTAGTCTTCTAGGCAGATGATACCGTGTAATTGATTTAAATCCCAAATTCTTTGCAGCAAATGTTGAACAGATAGTATGAGTCAGAGTAAGGATCTGAAAATTAATGCATCAGATCAAGCTAATTGGTTTAGTAGGGAAAATGAAACCCATTGTCATTTGTTCTTTAAAATTGTCGCTTTTTTTTTTTTTTCAGGATCTCATCAAATCTGTCCAACCTCAACTTTCTTTTCAATCTTCCAAAACATATGGTGGTATAATGAAGCATGTTGGCATAAACTACCCTTACTTTTTCATTTCTTGTCTCTTTCATTTGTTTGGCTTGCAGATAGTCCTCAACTTTTGACTGTTCAAATTCCAGTTATGATGGACCCCCAAAAACCTACTTATAACCCAATTTCAGATGTCACCACCCCCTCCGGCACAACCACATGGCCACATTTTGGGCACTCAGCAGCCGGCCCACATTTTCAGAGTTTGCAGCATTTGGTGGCCATGTGTCTATGATTTTTGATGGTTTTGCTGGAAACTGGTCTTTACTTCTGGTTTCTGTCAAAAATCAACCCATTGCGAACAATGGGTTTGATTAACAACTGAGGTGTTCGCTTAATGATCATCCCCCAAAAAGTAAAATTGGGCCCGTCTTATGATGTTTTACATTACAATCATGATGGCTTACAACCATAATTGACTGGCTCAATGACTGTCATAAGTCGAGAACTACCTGTACTCTTTTTAACTTCTTTTTCCCCCCCACACTGCACATTGTTATCCCAAAAGGGGACAATGAGCTGGACAAATATGTCTGATGGGTTGCTAAGCATACCTTCAGACCATCTTCTCAGTCACTTTCTGGCAAGGGACATCACCAGCTGTGACTCCGCTGAAGATTTCTTAAGTCAGAGCAACAAAGAAAATTCCAAATTTGTTCTTCCATCCTCTGTAATGTTTAACCTACAGAACAATCCACTGCTTAAAGGGAGACATAGATAACATTGTTATGTGCAGTGGAAAAGCAAGGAGGTGACCCTGCAGAGCCATTAGAGATTTATTGGGTCAAGAGCATCACGACTTTCACCCTTCGCCAGGCAGCCTGGATGAAGGAGGAAGCCTGCCCTAAAGCATCCATACGGCACTTGATCTCTTGGACTTCAACACCTTTATTCCAGCATCCCATCTGAGAAATATGGGAGTTGGAATCCAACACAACTGGAGTGTGTCAGTTTGGGAAAATCATAGAAAATCAATCTTAGTTCCTTAGTTTCAGGAGCCTCCTTTTGAAGCTGTTCAAGCAGCAGCACACTTAGGAAAAAGAATGGGAACCCTTGAACCCAATCTACCTCACAGGGCTGTTCTAAGGAGGAATAGCAGGGAGGAGGGGGTCCCTTGAGCAGAATTCTTTGGAAGATGACATGTTGGAGCCCCATAGATGATGAATAATGGTTACTCAATTTGGATGATTTTATGAAAATGAAAGAGAGATATTCAGAGCGGGGGTAGGTTTCTGCTGGCATTACTGCCAGTTTGGTGTGCAAAAACTTTTGCATGTGTCAGCTCGCTTTGCTCATGCGTGTGTGCACATTTGCACCTAAAAAGGTCTGTGCATGTGCACGTTAGACAAGGGAAAAAATTACATTTTTGCATTGAAGATTATTCTGCGCATGCGCAGAATCAAAAATCAAGATGGCGCCGCCAAACGATACAACCAGTTTGGGGGCCTATCCGGCCAAGTTACTACCTACTTGGCCAAACCGGGCCAAACCGGTAGGAACCTACCTCTGATTCAGAGTGTAGGAAGTTAGCACCCTATGAAATATGAAAAAGGCAGAATATTATATCTCCCTGGATGAGAAAAGGAGAAACATGCCCTTGGAAAGCAGCCCCCGCCTTTGCTAATAGCCCCAGAAAAACTGGACCATCCTATCTACAAGACAAAAGACCTTCAGCTCCAGGGGGATATGATTAGCCCTCATGCAAGATCCAAACCAGGACAAAGCCATTAAACCATAATAGGGATTGCCCAACATCCTTTCAGAACAGAACCCTCTTCATTACATCATCACCCAGTAAGATTCAACCAAGCCTGGGACCCAGACAGCCTACAGCATAGCCCCTGCTGGGAGTCTGATAACCAATAGGATACATTTCTTGCAAGGCCTAAGAGAGGGTACAAATACATCTCACTCTCCACTCCATGTGGTCATTTACTCAGAATCACAGAATTGCTTGGTGGTTCTGCTTTACCATTAAACCATCCTTCCAAGCATCCTCCATGTTTCCAGTATCTGAGGATAGTAGACTAGCTGGGGAATTTGAAAAACACCCTAGAAAAGCTGGCGGTGGGAAATCTTTTCCATATTACCAATAGAAAATAATATTTGTAGCTCAGGGTTGAACTGTGGAGCCCTTAGTGCTCTCTGAGCTTGGTTGTTTGCTTGCAGATATTTCATTACCCAACTAGGTAACATCATCAGCTAGTTGGGTAAAGAAACGTCTGTAAGAAAACAACCAAGCTCAGAGGGTACCAAGGACCACTTTACATTCTGTTGCCAAATGCGAGAGCTTATTTTCGCACAATCTATGAAAAACATTATTACAGCAATCTGATTCTTTTAGTCAAATTTGTTTGCTGGATCAACAATGGCTAGGTGGAGACAGACCAGCCCACTCAAAGGAAATCAATCGGTCTGTTAGGAAGAGTAGGAAGAAAAAAAATCCCTCAACATAAGAGGATCTAAACAGGATTTCACTACAGAGGGCTTATTTATTTCAACCGGGGGTGGGGGGCATTCCTACTTTCTTTGGTAAATGGACCTTATCTGTAGTTCCTGGAGATCTTTTCAGCTTGGCTAAGTGGTCCACCAAAAAAACTACCTGGAGGTGTCCATGGACTTAGCAGGGGTCAAGCTTAGCAAAAGAAATCTGGTACACCACCTGGGGAAGAGCATCTGGCCAACTTTAGCTGATGTCAGAAAGCTCAGGAGGCCAGATGGGGGATCATCGTGGCCAAGGAAATCCCCAAGCTGAAGGCGAGGTTGAGAAGCAGGGAAACAAATCTGCAGAATACAAGAGCTAATCGCTTCCATTGGCTGCTGAGAAAACACAAGGGACGTTCTTAGGAAGACACCAAGACATGAGCTTGAGGAAGGCCTTCGAGCTTCTTATGTGATGTCGCTCCCTGCTGTACTGCAGGTTGGTGGGCTGGGTTTCTGAAACCCCCTGAGGGCCACACTTGGCATCCCGTTCTGTCCCAGATGTCAACCCCTTAAACATGGGGTGAAGCAGCATGGGGAGGGGTGACTGGACCTCCAGCTGATTCAAACTCCTGAGGAGATAGGTGGTCATCCCTCCCTCGAGCCAAGGTAGTGCAGTGGTTAGAGTGGAGTATTCCAGGCTACTCTAGCTGACTGCTAGCTGCAGTTTGGCAGTTCAAATCTCACCAGGCTCAAAGTTGACTCAGCCTTCCATTTTAAGAAGATGTTGGTTATCCATTTGTCTGAAGTGGTGTAGGGTTTCCTATCTAGATAGGGGGGTGGACTAGAAGACCTCCAAGGTCCCTTCCAACTCTGCTATTCTATTCTGTTGGAGGGGAGGGGAAGGCCTTGGCAGTGTGCACGCATCCGCACATGAGCAAAGGAGGGAAGCCCCCATGGGATGCCAGTGTGAACCAGGGATTTGCAAGCTGAGGCAGGCGTGCAAGCGAATGTGTGCCCGAGGGAGGAGATCAGTAAGAGAGAGAGAGAGAAAGAGAGAGAGAGGGAGGGAGGGAGGGAGCCCTCATAGGCTGGCTGCTTTGTTGCAGGCTCTTCTGGGAAGAAGAAGGTTAGTGGGTCACTGGAGTGCTGCAGGCTTCCTCTTCAGCTAAGCTGCTCGACTGCCAAAGCCTCCCAACGCGAGGCAGCCTTTCCCACCAGCAGATGCAGCCGGCAGGGAGGAGGGGCAGGCAGTCAGGGCTGGAAGGAAGCAAGGCAGGAACTGAGAACAGGGAGGAGGCATCAGCTGCCCAACACACACATACACCCTCCACGTTTTTCCAAGGATAGCAGGCAAAGCTGAGCCACCTCCTTTCCCTTCTCCAGGCTCAGGAGTCCTGGGAGCCCCATTCTGCAAGGCAGAGAGGATCAAGGAAAACTGCAGAATGAAAGATTGGAATTCACTCTTTTTCGTTGAAGGATCCTGGGTTTGCAAGGGTTGGGCACAGATTGGGGGAATCCAGAGCTCTGGAAGGTGTATACCTAAGTTGCACTTCCACAAGGTCAAGGTTCTGACCAGTTCTGGAAAACTGGTAGCAGAAATTGTGAGTAGTTGGGAGAATCAGCAAATGCCACCTCTGGCTGGCCCTGCCCCATCTATTCTCTGCCTCCCGAGTCCCAGCTGATCAGGAGGAAATGGGGATTTTGCAGTAACCTTCCCCTGGAGTGAGGAGGGAATTGAGATGTTGCAGTATTCCCTTGTCATGCCCACCAAGCCATGCCCAAAGAACCGGTAGTAAAAAAAAATGAATTTCACCACTGCCCTGAGTGCTGCACCCTTTTCAAGAGGAAGACGAGAAGTACTTAGTTATCTCCACTTGTACAAATATCTGCTTGCAGATATACAGTATGTATAGCAATTAGTGCACAAAACAAGGGTGTCCCCTGGATTTACTGCCTCAGGCACAGCTGCACAATAATCACAACAACAGTGCCAACACTTCCTGGGCAAAGTGTCCTATTTTGTTAAGTACTAGGTTCATGCTTTGAATCAGGAATGTTGCAAAGAAGGGGAATGCCGGTGGCAACCTATACCTAAAGTAGGACTTCCATGTAATCAGGGTCAAAGTCATCCCAGGTACTTAGACGCAACACATACTGGACAGGCTCTGAGCAGCTGACCTGCCCTTAGCAGAACAAGGGACCAGAAATTCACTGGGAATTTAAAAATATGAACAGATTAGTGAGAGAAAACCATCATATTCCCTTCCCTTGGTTTCTCCAACTGAGGCCTTCCAGCTGTGCTGAGACCATGAGCTTAAAACTGAGATCTCCAGACACATCTGGAGCCCCAACACATCTGTTGGCAGCTTCTTTGGTGCTTGCAAAGTTTCCAGCCCCTCCAGATTTTTTGCTATTATAGTTTGACGTACAAGGACACATATAGAAAAATACCTCTGCCCTCCATCTTACATCATCTTAGAATTCTTGAACTTGGTTAAAACTGAATTTTTCTATTGAACGTTTGGAAATTAGTTGAGTGCCATCATCTTATCCTGTTTTTATTTCCAAATTAATTGATTGGTTTGGGTTTCTAACTTAGCTGTGTAAGTTAATTATTGGGAGTGGGGGGTGATGATTTTATATTTTCTGTAAATTTTCATTCCTTATTTTTATTTTTTATTTTTGGCTGTGAATATTTTAATCACATGGATGTTTGTCTGTAGAGTTGTAAACCACCATGTCCTTAATTCATCAGTATAAATTAATATGTGCATAGATACATACTGAGAAGTTGACAAAATGCAAAGCAGCAATGTGCCTTCTTTTCTGTACCGGGATACGGCATCAAGGAAACAATTACTTTTGAAAGAACTGTATTTTGTTTCTGAAACACTTTTTGCCTCCTTTGACTCCTTGGGAAATTTTGGGGTGCTCTATGTCTGGTTATGTGTTTAGCATGGGTGCAGTTTTGTAAGAACAGAGATACAATAATGTTTGTCCCAAAGGTGCTTCTTTTCAAGAGGCAACTGGACTTTCTGGTTTTTCTTTGAAGATGTTTCCCTTCTCATCCAAGAAGCTTCTTTAGCTCTGACTAGATGATGCGGAATGGCAGGATTTAAACTACTTGCAGACAGCTGGACATTTGCATTCCTTTAGCAGGTCATTAAAGTCACCTGGAGGTTTATCTATGTCCTCAGGGTCACCTGAGTGGTGCAGATTGGTCTGGAGCCTTCTTGGAACTGTTGAAAGGACTGTGTTGTAGATAGGAGTTAGATGATGTTGTATTCCTCACCCTCTGATGAGAGAGGGCTGCTCAATTTTGACATAGAGTCCCTCTTTCACCCCTCTTTTAAACCATTGGTGCTCTCTGCCAAAATATGGACTTCGTTGTCTTCAAAAGAGTGGCCCTTGTCTTTCAGATGCAGATGGACTGCTGAATCTAGTCCTGACCTGTTTGTTCTCCTATGTTGTGCCATGCATTTATGAAGTGATTGTTTTGTTTCCCCAATTGTCTGTTACAGAAGAGCTCCTCTTTTTTGAGGCTTGGTAAAGGCCCACTTGGGATAGCCACACGTCCTGAGGGCTTCCTTGACGTCTTTATGTTCTTTTTCTTTACCATCTTTGCTGGCAGCCAGGCCTTCAGCTCCGTGATGTAAGGTTCTGATGACCCCCGTTTTGTGCTCCAGTGGGTGGTGGGAATCAAAATGTAAATATTAATCTGTGTGACTGGGTTTTCTGTAAACTTCAGTGTTAAGGTGTCTATCTTCTTTGATGTGTACTGCACAGTCCAGGAAGGCTAGACCATTGCCTGAACATCTTCCCAAATGAATTTGATGCTTCTGTCCACAGAGTTGATATATTTGGTGAATGCTTCCAATTCTTGTCTTTTGATCTTGACCTTAATGACCCTCTAAAAGAATGCAAGGAGTAGAAATCCTTCCATTCCCCACCATCCAGTCAGAGCTGAAGAAGCTTCTTGGATGAGAAGCGAAATGTCTTTAAAAAAAACAAAAACAGAAAGTCTAGTTACTTCTTGAAAAGAAGCACCTTTGGGACAACCATGACCCGGATGACTGAGAATCTCCATAGACATTTATTATAATGTTTGTTCAAAATTCCACATCATTCTGAGTGGGCAGTCTACAAATATGACTAATAAATAAATGAAGTCCCAGAAGTAACAACTAAAGAAACCCATTTATTTTATGTAGCCTGATCAGTAAAGATAAATATAGGAAAGAGGAGAGGGGGGGAGGGGGGAGGAAGAATGTTCCCTTTACAAAGCAATGCCTTGACATTACAGCTTCCAAAGGTGAGTTTCCTGAAAGGGCACTGCATCACTTGATGCCACTGGTATCCTATGCTACCTGCAGTGATTCCAGTGATCTCACCTTGACCTCCTCCTGAAATATACATCTGGAAACAACCCTCAATGTATCTTGTCTTTTTATGTACACCAAGAGCGTCTGCACCAAAGACAAATTCCTTGTGGGTCCAATCACACCTGGCCAATAAAGAATTCTCTTCTCCTCTCCTCCCCTCCTCTTCTCCTTTTCTCTTCTCTTTTCTTCTCCTCCCCTCCTCTCCTCCTCTTCTCCTTTTCTCTTCTCTTCTCTTTTCTTCTCTTCTTTTCTCTTCTCTATTCTATTCTATTTCCATTATTCTATTCTATTCTATTTCCATTGTTCTGTTCTGTTCTGTCCTATTCTACTCTACTCTACTCTACTCTACTCTACTCTACTCTACTCTACTCTATTCCATTCTATCTTGATTCCATATTCTATTCTATTCTATTCTATTCTGGGTTATAGGGTTTTTACTTCTGGGACAATAGATAATGAACTTAGCTTTCAAATTGGGCATGAAGGAACCTCTTAAGGGACGGATCCTTGCCAATCACACAAGCCTCTTGGCACTGATATCCTCAATCCAGACATAATGATAGTGACACGCTTCCTGTATTTTCAATTTCAGACCCTGATGAATAACAGAAAGGTCCAGGGGGGTACCCCCCCCCCCCCGGAAAATTCAAGATGTCATCCATGAACTGCCTTGCAGACTTTAATTGTACAACCATGGCCGCCATCTTGACTTTCTAGCACCCCTCTGGGGGAGGTCCCTGCATCTGACCTGTCCATAAACCACCCACTGGGTAGCTAGACACTGCTCACCAGTCCACAGTGTCCCCCAAACAGTGAGCCCCCATGTTGACTGCCCAGTGGCATAACTCCTTTGGCCCAATAAACATGCTTTGCTCTCATCCCACCCAGTGATGGCCTCCCATTTCAGAGGGTCTGCAAGTTTCTCACATAATCCCCAAGACAGACAATCCTGATGGGTTCCCTGGGATGGCTGAACCATTCCACCACCATGTTGGAGTTTTTGGCCTGGGCATCCTTCCTCCAGTTGGGCCAAGGCAGAGAAGCAGCAGCAGCAGCAGCAGTAGATGATGATGATCATGATGATCATGATGATCATGATGATGATGATCATGATGATGATGATGATGATGATGAAAGAATTCTGGGTGTTAAAACTCAGCTGCACAGATAATGTGACACTGTCATAGCAGCTGATAGGCTCAAGCATCTAAGCAAACAAGCTGGATCTTTGTGGCCCTAATAAAAGGGACAAAGAGATGCAGCTCACCAGACTTCAGTGGTCTAGAGTCTCTTTTCCTTCTCTTCCACCCCTCCAAGAAACTTGCTAGCTACCAGAATTTCTCTTTCCCACTTCCAGCAATTTTCTGGTTCCCTTCCACCATCCCATCTCATTTTGCCCCATTCCCCGCCTGCCACTTTGAAGAGTGGGAGCCTTTTGGCAGATGGGTACAAACAGCCACAGCAGTTTCAAAGTGACACTCTACAAGGAGAGGATGCCTCTCTCTAGCCCAGTATTTCTTAACCTCAGCAACTTTAAAGGGTAGATTTCAACTCTCAGCATGGTGGCTGGGGAATTCTGGAAGTTGAGGTCCACAGCTCCGAAGGTGCTCAAGGTTGGAAAACACACCAGTCTAGAGTCATAGCTGTCATGAATGTTGTACTAGATCACAGGTGGTTCTGACCAGTTCTGGAGAACTGGTAGCGGAAATTTTGAGTAGTTCGGAGAACCGGCAAATGCCACCTCTGACTGGTCCCACCCCCATCTATTCTCTGCCTCCCGAGTCCCAGCTGATCGGGAGGGAATGGACATTTTGCAATATCCTTCCCTGCCATGCCCATCAAGCCATGCCATGTCCACCAAGCTACACGACAGAACCGGTAGTAAAACCTTTTGAATCTCACTACTGTACTAGATGTCAACAATATTGGCTGCTTTGTACAGTTTTTTTTTTTTTAACTCTCACGCTGAACCTAGAGTTTATCCCAAAGCCCAAGGGTGTATTTTCCTGCACCAGAAGTCTCATCAGTTTTGCTGGAGAACAGATGCTGATGGTGAAATCATCCCCATTTTGGAGGGAGCTCAGGGTAGACCAGACCGAAACCTGGAGCTAACTAACATCTCACTTCTGGGCTCTCACCTGGTGAAATGCCCGGAAGCCTGATGGGCATAATTCACTAAGGGGAACACCCCACTCATGGCCCAACCAGGTCTCCGTAATGCACGCCAGGTCTGGTCCCACCCCCATCTCCACCCTCTTGTATGAGGTCGTAAATGAGGGAAGCCTTATGTACCACGGACCTGGCATTAAGCGACACCAGCCGGAGACCAGGGTCCCGAGCACCCAGGGGTGTGAGAAGGGTGATGAGGGTCGGAATGCGTGATCGCTCTTAAACAGCGGACCCGCGTCCCCCAAACATAATTTGGCCCTCGGCCCCCACCATATCTGCCTCTCCCACAAACAGTAGAGATGGTGAACCCCCCAATGGAATGGCTTAATGTCTCCCCCAGAATCCCAACCCTTCCCAGCACTCCTGACCCATGCTGGCCTGTGCTCTGGCAGACTCCCCTCCAAGCCTGTCTGAGCAATCCGTATCAACCCCCCCCCCCCCGCCCTCCCCTTACAATTTGATTTTAAAAACCCTGTAAAAAACCCCTAAGCAGTCTCTTCTTCGCATGCCACCTCTCGGGATCCCAAGATCCATCATTAAGGAAGCGTCCTGATAGGCAAGAGGTCCATCCCCAGGAAAGGGGGAGTTCCCGAAGGGAATAAAGTTCTGTCGCAGTATAGCATAGAGGAGAGTGTGGCATCAACCAAACAGGATGACATCACGGGGAGATGGAACAAGGAGATGACATGTCCACGGGCGGTGGGGGGGGAGCCGACAGTGAAGGGAAAGAGACTCGCTATGCAATGGTGAAATTCAATTTTTTTTTACTACCAGTTCTGTGGGCGTGGCTTGGTGGGTGTGGCTTGGTGGATGTGACAGGGGAAGGATACTGTAAAATCTCCATTTCCTCCTGATCAGCTGGGACTCGGGAGGCAGAGAAGCAATGGGGGCAGGGTCAGTCAGAGGTGGCATTTACCTGTTCTCCGAACTACTCAAAACTTCTCTACCAGTTCTCCAGAACTGGTCAGAACCTGCTGAATGCCTCTGTCGCTGTGCTTGGTTTCAGGAGCATCATTCTGAGAGCACCTTGTTGGACGTCTCTTCAAAAGGCTTTCTTGGAGGCCTGATCCCAAAATAGCTGCCAGAACACCAGTCACATGTGTGTTTATCAGGAGGCATCCTACAGAAGATGTTTCCTGGTAACCTTTCCAGCATTACAGGATGCTCCCTCCATCCTTTCCAGATTATCTTTACATGCTCAGACAAAGCTTCAGTTGCCTAGCATTCTGTTCTAAGCACACTCGGAAGCCCAGAAATCTTCTGGGGAGGGGGTAAGACCCTTCGCTTTTTAAAAATGCCAGCATTTAATTGAGACTTAAATTCAAATTATCTTTGTGAGCAAGTTTTCAGAAATGTGAGGGGATGATTCCCAGGCATACTGGTGGCCAGAGGCATTGTACTGCAGCTGGGTGGTTTAAAAAAGAAATAAATGGAATGAACCATCTTAGTTCTCATAAAAATTCATCCATCAAGGCTTCCTAGGAAAAAAAGATACTCAGCTTTGATGCTGATGGCTTTGATTATCTTTTTTGGGTCAAAGACTTTTCTTCTGTCTCCTAAATGACATCCATTTTGCCTGAAGTTCTGGGATGGTAACATAACTTACTTGCTTCTTTCCTTCCTTAGCCAACTTTGCTCTTTTTCTTTCGTCTTTTACCATGCCAGGGTACGAGCAGCTGCTGTTGTCATGGCTACAGTCACGCATCTTGGCCAAGATGGCCGTGTCATTGACGTTGGCGGAACAGGCTGGGAATGGCGTGCATGCAAAAAGAGAGGGGTCTGGGATTAATATAGCCACGTTGGCTTTGGGTTTCATTAGCAGGGGTGCAGCGAGGTTTGCTGTGAAACTCAAGAAAGGCTAAACTGGAGGGTAGGGGGGTGGGTGGGATGTGGGGGTGGGCTAAGAGATCCCTTAAAGCAAATTGGGAGGCTTTCTAACCCACCACTGTTCCTCTTTACATGGGCAATGCTAGATCGGGATCTCTTTGAAAGAATGGAGTTTTGCAGATGTGAAATTTCAGGCATGTCAGTTTTAAGGTTTTCCTCCCCTGGAGACGGGAAGTGGCTTTCAAGAAGATCAAGATGGAACAGTGGGAAAATAATTCTTCCCAACAACATCAGCAGAAGGAGCAGCTGTGAGTGAAAAATGCAGCACAGGAGTCAAAATATTTAGCCAAACAACCACAGCCACGTTAAGGCTGCACCTTCAGTGCCACTCTTGAAGGCTTGTCTAATGGGAAGTTCTTTCCCATCTCATAGAGCTCTGATGGTGAACTGATGGCCATATCTGCAGGCACGGGAGCTGTCAGCTCCAGTGCACATGCGTGTGATGGCCAACTGATTTCTGGCCTTCTGGGGGAGACCGTTTTTGCCTTCCTCAGCTTCAGGAAAGTCTCCAGAGCCTGGGGAGGGCGAAAGAGGCCTTCCCTCCCCCCCCCCCCGGGAAGCTGGCAACAGATCATTTCCGAACTTCTGATTGGCCCGCTGGGTCCGTTTTTCACTCTAACTTCTCTGCCCAAATACCAGGCCTTCCCCAATCCACCCCATAAACTGGAGAGAGGGGAAGCAATAAAGATGTTTGCAGAGTTGTGGTCAAAACAGTCAAGATGGTGGCTGTGGTGGTGCCATGAAGGCTCCTACCTATTTCACATTTCACACCTGTCATCCTGATGCAACTAAAACCCAGGCAGAGCACTGATGGCACCATTGCAGCCACCATCTTGACTTTTCTTCCCTACCGTTGCAAAACAGGTCATATTGGGGGTAGCAAAAGCTTTTCTGCTTTCACGTCTCCCTCAGAGAAGTTGGCAGCTCACAAACTGTTCTTCACTGTTTCCACTCTTGCCCCTGCTGAGGTGCTGAGGTCGGTTCCTGCTGGCAGTTCCTGCCGGTTCGACACACAATTTTTTTTTGCACACATGCGCACTTCACTCATACCAAATGCACGCTCACACATGCACATTTGCACCTAAAAAGGTCTGTGCATGCACAAAATGTTAGAAAAGGGGAAAAATATTTTTTTGCGATGAAGATTGTTCTGCGCATGCGCATAACCGAAAATCAAGATGGCACCGATGATGATAGAACTGGTTCGGGGGCATGGCAGGCTGAGTTACTACCTACTCGGCCGAACCGGGCCAAACCAGTAGGAACCCACCTCTGGATCACACATGTACAAAAGCTTCTCTTATGATGCCCCACCCATCAATCTATGGATTCCAAGCCCCCTTTTTGAGGGGATCCTGGCAGGGATCGAGCCACGTTCCAGGGGATCCTGGCAGGGAAACTGAAGATGTATTTGTTGTGCTCTTTTGCAGAGCGTCACGCCAAGCCCTCTTCTCCAGCTCCTTTGAATCACATCGCCCTTGAAACTTATCTTTCCTCAAATGAAACCTTGTTCAACATTTCTATCTCTCAACCCAGAGCAGAGTTAACATTATCTTCCAAGCTGGATGGGTGGGAAAAAAACTCGCTGGCGAGGGAAGAGTGTTGGGAAACAGCACCTTTGTTGTCCTGGAGAGCAAATCTGGCCTTGTGTTTTGGGCTTTGACACAAACAGGGAGATTAACCCCACAACTGGAAATATATTTACCTGGAGGTGACAGCCTCTGAATGAAATCCAGGGCTGCTTCTCATGAGGCAGCAGGAAGCTTTCAAAGTGACTCAGACAATGATCTACTATTTTACCTGCCTCATCGACTTAAAACAGATCACTCTAAACTGGGTTAATCCCCAGCTCATAATTGCATGGCGCAATTGATAGGGGGAGTGAAGCAAACGGCTTGCTGAAATTGGAACCTGCTTGAGAGACCTTTTCGTTCCTTGAATTGGCCAAGACAAGCAGGCTGCCTTGGGAAGAGATGTTGTTGGTGCAGGAATCTTCTGGCAGAGGAACTCAACCTGGTGCCTGGATCTCTCGCACGTCTGCAGAAAAGTTTTTGGTGCCTCCCAGTCTCCACCTCATTTAAATGTCTAGATATTTGTTTTAGGTTTGTTTTAAAAACCATTAAACAAGAAGCTGCCTGGCTGAAAAGGGAAGCATCGGTTTTCAGCGTAATTTTTATTTCCAAAGAACATTATTCTTAGAAACTAAAATAACCACAACACATGGGACTTTCTGGGGAAATCAGCCTCCCTGTTCAATAAACAGATAAAGGAAAACCTGCCAAGAAAAATCCTAGAAAAGGCAAAAAAAATACTTTGGAATGAATGAAGGGGTGTCCACAAGATGTGGTCAGAAAAGAGCCGGGATAATGGTGCACCATCTGTCCTTTATGTGCACATTATATTTGTTTATTGAATTTCTACACCGCCCATCTCACTTAAAGGACTCTGGGCAGTTTACAAGAGGGTAATAAAGCAATAGAAACACCTGACTGAAAGCACAGATAAAAACACATTAAAACGTGTGAGAAGTTAAAGTCAAAGTCAGAATTAAAAGTTCAGAAAGCTTTAAAAGGTAAGTAGGGAGGAGGAATCCCCAAGGTAGCCTCACACTCTTCAGCCCCCATGTAACTGCCTTCCAGAGAACCAGAAGAGGGGGATCTTGCCTCACCTCTGGGAATAAGGACTTCCAAAGGGCAGGGGCAACAGCAGAGAAAGCTCTCCTCCTACACCAGGGGTGTCAAACTCAAAGCCCGGGGGCCGGATTAGGCTCGTGGGATGCTTAAATCCAGCCCACAGGGCTGCCCTAGAAATAGCAAAGGACCGGCCCACAGTCAGTGGTGGGTTCCGGGCAGTACAGCCATACTGGTAGTAGCCAGGAGCAGCAGCCACCATACTGGTACGGTGGCTCGTTTGGCCCACCTGCCCACCCACGTTCCATAGCTATTTTTAAAATAACTGGGTTAATTGCGCACATGCACACAGTGTGCGGCGCCTGTGCGACCTCCGCCAAGCAGCTGGTTGTCACAGGGCAATGGCATGCGCATGTGGGCGCAGCGTGCATGCCTGACTAGGACGCCTGTCCCCATGCGCAGCGTACTGGTTGCAATGGGGTCCAGAACCCACCACTGTCCACGGTGTCTCTGGCAGCCAAAACAGAACGCAGGGGGTGGGTGCCTGGACGGTCTCCTGTAGCACTCTGCCGGCCAAAACAAGGCACAGGGTGGACCGCCTGCATTTCCCCCATGCCCCGTTTTGCCTGGCAAAGTGGTGCAGGAGGAGTCCATCCCATCTCCCCACCCCTCTGGCTGGCCCGCAGAGTAAACTACAATGCTGATCCAGCCCCCAGCGGAATCCACTTTGACACCCCTGTCCTAGACTAATAAACAGAAATGTTGCTTTTTTTAATACCAAATCTTGCAGACACCTGAATGAAAGCATGTCTTGGAAGGAGCGTCACCCAGGAAAGCAGCTCTTAAGGCGTGGACATTTCTCATCTCCATATCATAACATCTTAAGAAGACCTTGGCCAACCAGATCTCCAGTTTAAGACTGAAAGCTCAATAGCCTCATCCTTCATGAAATCCATGTCAAGGATGATGGGAATTCCAATCTAGAGGCCTAGCTGAAAGACAGGCTCTCTGAGATGAAGGTAAAGCTGAGGTCCAACCATGGGCTTGTCAGGATTCTTAAGTCCAGATCAGACTAAGGAAAAGTGTTCTGGGGTTTCTGGAAGCCAGTTTGATTCAGCTAATGTAGACCCAGTCCAAAAAGTGGATACTGGTGATGTCTGGTGAGGTCTACAGCACTTAGCCTTATATACCGCTTCCCAGTGCTTTACAGCCCTCTCTAAGCAGTTTACAGAGTCAGCCTATTGCTCCCCAAAAATCTGGATCCTCATTTTACCCACCTTGGAAAAATGGAAGGCTGAGTCAACCTTAAGCCTGGTGAGATTTGAACTGCCAAATTGCAGGCAGCCAGTGATTAGTAGAAGTAGCTTGCTGTACTGCACTCTTAACCACTGTGCCATCACGGCTCTTAATAGTGTTTGGAGGCTGCATTTTCATGGAGACCTACACACAGTGGCAATATTTGGTTCTGACTTATTTTAAAAATGGGAGGCTTTTGTCTCCACAATTTTTCACTAATCTTGGCTATTTTTGCTCATTTTTATCCTAGTTGCCTAGGTTCACCTTGCAGCAGGAATGTTCTGGGCGTGTCTGCAGCGTGTGTCCAAAGAAGCCAGGTGGCGGACATGACATGTGTTTCCCTCTAGCTTGAGATGTCTTCCATTCCAGAAAAACATAAGACTTACCCTCACTCAAAAAAGTCCCTCCTTTCTAAACTAGTAACCGATGACTTCATAGAGGACTTTCAGTTTTGTTTTGTGAAGGGGGATTTTAATCTCTGGTTGGGAAAAATTCCAGTTGGAAAGTTATAAGTAGTACAGAGTCATAGTCTGAGGTCTGGCCAATTCCTGGAATGGCCTAAAACAAGGTTTCTAAACCTTGTTTAAACCTAATGACCATGCTGGCTGGGAAATTCTCAGAGTTGAAGTCCATGCATCTTAAAATTGCCAAGTTTTGGAAAAGCTGGCATAAAGGCTGTGAGTCAAAAAGTCCATTTTTTCATCCTCGCCATTTTTTTCTCTTAATCCCAGGAGGCTAACTATAGCTATTTGAGCCAGGAAACTGCACTCTGCATAAGCTCAATGACTCTCTTCTATCTTTCTAAAGACAAATCAAGATTTCACACCACTTCAAAACTGATAACCCAGAAGTCCGGCATGTCCACAGGGGGATGAGGTCTACCCCCTTTTTATATGCATTGTACATTAAAAGAGGTGGAGCTTCAAACACATGGCTGCACCTGCCATTTTGACTTTTTTTTTGGTGGGGGGGGGGACCTTCCCTTAAAAAGCCAAAACAAACAAACAAACAACTGTTTGGGCTCATAGCTAAACTGGAACCAAAATGCCAATTTTTGGAGTAATATAGGGTAAAAACTTTGAGGGTTAAAAAAAGAAAAGAAAAAGGCAGTGTTTTGGTTTGAGAAGCAGCAGTGCAAAGGTTAACGACTTTGACAGCGGGAGCCTAACTAATTAGGCTTTAAAATTAACAGCCCATTACCGTGAAATGTGGTTATCTGGTGGGGGAAAATGTGGGGCAGAGGCATTTCTGCTGGTTCCAGCTTTGCATAAGCAAAAGCACGGCCTGCATCCTGACTTTTCCTACAATCTAAGCCTTGAGGGTTTAACATTGGAAAATACAGTCTTGTGCACCAACAGAATCTAGGTCTTTTCCATGGCGCATATCTTATTTATTTATTTAGAGAATTTATATGCCCGCTCATTCACTGTCAGTGACTATAGGCAGCTTATAAAAAAATAAGCTTCACAAGTGGATTGGATTGGACTGGATTTATTACATTTATATGCCGCCCTTTTCCCCGAAGGGGACTCAGGGTGGCTCACAATTCAGTCAGGGAAGGGGGTACAGACAGGGGGATAAAAAGACGAACATAACAATACAAAATTTAAAAAACACACAACAACCATACCATTCGAGAAGGGGGGCAAAAGCTCTTTAGCCCCAGGCCTGTCGGAACAGCCAGGTTTTAAGGGCTTTGCGGAAGGCCTGGAGGGTGGTGAGGGTTCGAATCTCCACGGGGAGCTCGTTCCAGAGGGTCGGAGCAGCCACAGAGAAGGCTCTCCTCCGGGTAGTCGCCAGTCGGCATTGGCCGGCGGATGGAATTCGGAGGAGGCCTAATCTGTGGGATCTGATCGGTCTATTGGAGGTAATTGGCAGCAGGCGGTCTCTCAAGTGGGACCCAAAAGAGGGTTGCAGAGGAGTCCTGAATACTCAGAGTAATATGAATACTAACCTTTGCTCCATCACAACCGCCAGTCAATGTGCAGGTAGGTACAGGTGTGTATACTGGCCAGATTACCTGTAATCTGATTCCAGGAGGAACCGAACCAACTTCCACTGAACGCCATCAGCTCAATGCAGCCAGGCTTCATGCATTGCATTGGCCTGATGCAACGCAAGAACGTGAGTGTCCCCCCTTTTCAGGAGTTCTAGAATTGCCCACAGCAGTAAAGGTGGCTGGCTTGGAACAAGGCAAGGGAGGCAGGTGACACACCAAAGCCAGGAATGAGGCTTCCCTGACCTGGCACCCCTGCCAATCTCCATGTCCGTGCAAGTCCCAACTCTTTGGAAGGGAGTCAGTTCAGAGGCCTCCCTAAGGAAGGACGATATACTTAAATCCCTGTTGTCCAAATCTTGTGGTTATTTCTTTTTGCGTTGCCTGATGGTTCCGAGGCATATACTAGTGAGGTTCTTATGGAAGACTAAGGACAGCCATCTTCATCCACAGCCACAAAATCTGCCAGAAGGACAGGAGTTTGGCAGCTCCTTTCTCCTCAGAACCCGGAGTTAAAAGGCAGAAGCCATGATGAGCTATAGTTTCTTCTGGTTTCAGGGTCCATCACAGGACAGTTGTGGGGAGAAATTGGAGGGCAGATATCCATCTAAATAAATACATAAAAGATGTGGATCTGCATTTCAAATAGATGGGGAGGGAAGGAGAGAGGAATAAAGAAAGGAAAAGAAAGGGGGGGAGGAAGAGAGGGAGGAATAGATGTGAAATAAAGAAAGGAAAAGAAAGGGAAGAAAGGACTAAAGATGGACTAAAGAAAGGAAAAGAAAGGGGAGGGAGGGAGGGGAAAAGGAGGGAGGAATAAATGTGGAATAAAGAAAGGAAAAAGGGGAGGGGAGGAAAGGAAAAAAGGAGGGAGGGAGGAATAAATGTGGACTAAAGAAAGGAAAAGAAAGGGGAGGGAGGGAGGGAGGGAAAAAGGAAGGAGGGAGGAATAAATGTGGAATAAAGAAAGGAAAAAGGGGAGGGGAGGAAAGGAAAAAAGGAGGGAGGGAGGAATAAATGTGGACTAAAGAAAGGAAAAGAAAGGGGAGGGAGGAAGGGGAAAAAGGAGGGAGGGAGGAATAAATGTGGAATAAAGAAAGGAAAAAGGGGAGGGGAGGAAAGGAAAAAAGGAGGGAGGGAGGAATAAATGTGGACTAAAGAAAGGAAAAGAAAGGGGAGGGAGGAAGGGGAAAAAGGAGGGAGGGAGGAATAAATGTGGAATAAAGAAAGGAAAAAGGGGAGGGAGGAAGGGGAAAAAGGAGGGAGGGAGGAATAAATGTGGAATAAAGAAAGGAAAAAGGGGAGGGGAGGAAAGGAAAAAAGGAGGGAGGGAGGACTAAAGATGGACTAAAGAAAGGAAAAGAAAGGGGAGGGAGGAAGGGGAAAAAGGAGGGAGGGAGGAATAAATGTGGAATAAAGAAAGGAAAAAGGGGAGGGAGGAAGGGGAAAAAGGAGGGAGGGAGGAATAAATGTGGAATAAAGAAAGGAAAAAGGGGAGGGGAGGAAAGGAAAAAAGGAGGGAGGGAGGAATAAATGTGGACTAAAGAAAGGAAAAGAAAGGGGAGGGAGGGAGGGAAAAAGGAAGGAGGGAGGAATAAATGTGGAATAAAGAAAGGAAAAAGGGGAGGGGAGGAAAGGAAAAAAGGAGGGAGGGAGGAATAAATGTGGACTAAAGAAAGGAAAAGAAAGGGGAGGGAGGAAGGGGAAAAAGGAGGGAGGGAGGAATAAATGTGGAATAAAGAAAGGAAAAAGGGGAGGGAGGGAGGGAAAAAGGAGGGAGGGAGGAATAAATGTGGAATAAAGAAAGGAAAAAGGGGAGGGGAGGAAAGGAAAAAAGGAGGGAGGGAGGAATAAATGTGGAATAAAGAAAGGAAAAAGGGGAGGGAGGGAGGAAGGGAAAGAAGGAGGGAGGGAGGGAGGAATAAATGTGGAATAAAGAAAGGAAAAGAAAGGGGAGGGAGGAAGGGAGGAATAAATGTGGAATAAAGAAAGGAAAAAGGGGAGGGAGGGAGGGAGGAATAAATGTGGAATAAAGAAAGGAAAAGAAAGGGGAGGAAGGGAAAGAAGGAGGGAGGGAGGAATAAATGTGGAATAAAGAAAGGAAAAGAAAGGGGAGGGAGGAAGGGGAAAAAGGAGGGAGGGGGGAATAAATGTGGACTAAAGAAAGGAAAAGGGGGAGGGAGGGAGGGAGAGAAAGAAGGAGGGAGGGAGGAATAAATGTGGAATAAAAAAAGGAAAAGAAAGGGGAGGGAGGGAGGGAGGAAAATGTCTTGCATAGACAATTGCCTTGAAGGCTGCTTCTTCTGAGATGGCTCATTCATCCTGGTTTCCCAGAGTGGACCCAGACCTGGCTACCTGCTCCCTTCCTTGCCTCTGTTGGCAGCATGTACCCCCCTTAGTGGGAGGATTCTATCTCTGCCTTTCCTCTCCTCTCCCCCACATCCTCCTTTCTCAGCACAGGCCGGCTTTCTCACTGCCCTGCCTCCCCCTGCTTCTCTGGGGCCATCAGATGCTGCTGAAGAGAAACAATGCCGGCCATTGTTTCTGCTGGCGCACAGGCTTCAAACTCCAGTAGAGCAACAAAAAGACACATTGACTCAGAGGGAGAAAGGGTCCCATAGATTGTAGTGTCACATTTAGGGTGGGGGGATGGGGGGAGAGGCCTGTCTTGGTGGACAGAACATCAGAGGATTATTTTCTCTGGCCCCAGAGGCTCAGAGCCGGATCGCTGGAAACATCCTCCTGTTTTCCTGGATGAGTGATCCCCAATGGGATAAAAAGAAAGCCTGCCCTTTTTACCAAGTTCACATAACTTGCCAGTGGGGACTAAAATGAGGTTGAGGGTTGGGGGGGGGGGATTGATATGTTGTGTGAACCTGGCTACCAGGTTAAACCATGGTAGGAGTGGGTTCTTTGGTACATGTCATGTGAAGACAGTAACGGTTTGCTAATCTGGGTTTAGAATGTGCACACAACTGGCGCAGCTGGTACCTCTTAATCTAAGAAGACGGTTAGGGCTGTCCCTCACTCCCCCTGGGCACAGTATGAAGATATCCCAAGGCAATAGCTTTCTCTTCTGGCCCTGGGATGTGGCTCTCTCAGCCTCAGGTCACAGCAAGACAATTTAGTCATCTTTTTAGAAGTTTAAATTTCAAATGGTGTTTTTTTTTATTTTTTCCCAACAGACTTTTGTGACAAAGTTGTGGATAAGGCAGGAAGGGAGAAAAATGTTCTAGTTCCTACCAACTGCTATGGGCACACTGCTTCCTCTTTATGGTCATTTTAGATCTAATGGGTCACATGTTTTGCTAACAGCTAATGGCTTGGCAATCCAAAAAAATGTCTTGTCCAAAATGGCTAGAGCGCAAAGGTTTGGAGCCCCTCGGGATCCTTTATTGTTTTCAGAAGTGGAAGGTGAGAAATTTTAGGTCCTTGGTGCTCTCCATGATTGGTTGTTGTCTTGCAGTTATGGTGAGGAATTGATGGAGCCTGGCAGTTCAGTTTAGAGCAATGAGAGCTCAAGAATCTCTTGTTGTGTTTACTTGTTACTGATTTATTTGTCAATCATTTGTACTGCTCCAAGGACTGTTTTTTTTTGGTTAGATAACATTCTGGCTGGATAAAATCCTGATATTCAAGGATATAAACAGAGGCCAAGAACAAGGGACAAAGGAGACTTATGGCTCCAATCAAAATGGGTCCCATCTCTGAAAGCAAAATTATCATCAAATCATAACTTTTTATGTGATATAGACTGGGAAAATTATTGAATAAATGGAAAATAATTTTAGCAATTGTATTTAATTAACCAGATCAACTTTTAATTAAACTAAATTAACTTTAATTTTTCTCCTGGTCGCACTCACTGTTTGGAGTGTGGCCACTGCATGCCATTAGAAGGTCAAGTGTGGTCTAGTCGGAAAGAGATGACACAATCTTGCCCCATAGCAACTGGGAAGCCCACCCCCAGCTGCACTCATGCTTAGCAGATCCCTTTTAAAAGAGAATCTAAGCTCGGCAGTTGCACAACATGGAAAGATCAGGCAGCTCTAGTCTTGGTTAGTCGTAGTTGCTTTTTATGTGGTAGTAGGTGGTACTCGGCTCATTTCGTTAGCTTAAGATCAGGGTTTCTTGCAAAGACAGAAAGTGGATTCATTCCAACCCAGTAAGTGGCTGGTGTGAACCTCATAGCAAAGCATCAAAATATGATCTGATGCAGGGGTGAAATCCAGCAGGTTCTGACAGGTTCTGGAGAACTGGTAGCGGAAATTTTGAGTAGTTGGGAGAACCGGCAAATGCCACCTTTGGCTGGCCCCAGAGTGGAGTGGGAATAGAGATTTTGCAGTATCCTTCCCCTGTCACGCCCACCCAAGCCACACCACACCCACCAAGCCACACCCACAGAACACATAGTAAAAAACATTGAATTTCACCGCTGATCTGATGGTTCTCTGAAGCCAAATCCAATCTAGCTTCTGGAAAGGGATTGTCAGTTTCAGTGCCTGAATCTACCACTCCAAAGGTACCCAGCGAAAGGCTGGTGTGCCAAGAGAATTGTCTGGCTGAGCGACTTTCCTCTGCCTTCTTCGAAACTGCGGGCGTTGCTGTTTGGCCCAAGAGCCATCCCTCCCATAGAAAAGATGGGATGCATTGCCATGCTGCAGGAGATGCACCAAGGGGCCCTTGTGTGGCAGCTGTGCCAAAGCCCTGGTGGGAAAAGTGCCATTTGGCCTGAAACGCCTTTGTTTTCCTTGTCTGTTTCTCTTTTAATGAGGCTCTGAAACCAACTCCATCTTCTGCTCTGTGCCTGCCAAAAGCTGACTGTGCAGCCTCAGCCACAGACTTCTAGGAGGGGGCGGAGGGAGAGGGACAGTGGCCAAAGGCCAAGAGAGACTAATGCCCTCTTGACCTGACTTCCCTTCCCTTTGGCAGCCAGCTACAAGTCCCTCCCCCCTCCCCACTCTCTCTTTCTCTCTCGCTCTCTCTCTCTCACACACACACACATTTTCTCTTTCTCCCTTTCTTTCTTTTTCTCTTTCTTTCTCTTTGTCTCTCCCTTTCTTTCTTTCTTTCTTTCTTTCTTTTTCTCTTTCTTTTTGTCTCTCTCTCTCTTTCTCTTTCTTTCTCTTTCTTTCTTGCTCTCTCTTCCTCTTCTTTTCTTTGTGTCTTGTTCCCCTTCTTTCTCTATCTTTCAGGGCTGGCAGCCATCCAGTTATGGGAAGGCAAGTCCATTGTCAACCAAGTGGAGTCCAAATCCTGGGGAGAACTTGAGATAAAAGACAAAGCTCAGCCTCCTCCTGCCCCCAGCTTGGGGCCGTTTGCACTAAGGCCCAACTGCCCTGCTGACCCCCAACAAAAAAGCTGCAGAATGTGTCCTGCTTTCTTAAAATGACCTTCTAGACCTCATTTCCTCAACCTGAGCAACTTTAAGATGAATGGACTTCAACCCAGAATTCTCCAGCCACCATTAAAAACTCTGAAGCCACAATAGGCTAATCATAATGGTTTCTGCACAAAATGACTATGAGTTCAGTGGATATAAGGGGTGTCATGATTTAAGGCAATATTTTTCAACCCCTCAGCTGCCTGGGGAATTCTGGGAGTTGAGGTTTACACATCTTCAAATTGCTAAGGTTGGGAAACCCTGTTCTAATTCCTTGATTGTCTTCCTTCATTGTTTTCTTTTTTTAATTCTTTTTCTCTTCTCCCCCCCCCCTTTTCTTCTCTGTTTCTTGCTTCCCTCTTCCCCTTCCTTAACTTTGTTTCCTTTGGAAAATCCACGAAACGGGATTGGTTTCATTGACACACCTTGCTAACCATCTATTGTTCTTACTTAGACTCTCCTTCCCTAAAGTCTCCTGTCTGTCCAATCCAGTCCAATGCTAATGTCCATGTCCCTGTTTCTTGTGTAATGTGTTCATTGCAAGATAAAGTGCCCTCTACTTTCATCCACCTCTTGCGTAATATTTTAATTCCAAGCAGGAGACATCAATAAGGTCCTTGGCAAGAATGAGTGAACCTCTCTTAGATTGCAAGGGCTGTTTGTTCTTTATCATTTTTTCCATACTCACCCTCTTTTATTCTTCTTTTACTATTACAGATTAATTTGATCTTGTTTTAAATATTTTGAATCTGTGAACTGTCCAGAGTCATTAGGAGTCAGACAGCATACAACTTCAAGTAAAAATAAATCATAAAAACCGGCTACTTCAAATAGGGTTTTTTTCCAGAAATATTTGAGATCTTTTGGAAGGATTTATTCTGCCCTTCAGGCCCTTCCCCTATTATGGCACTTCTGTTTCAAAGGGCTGTTTAATTAACCTGTGACATTTGTGTCATGATGTCACGAACCATATCATGTCATCATCATTTTATAGTGCTCGAATAATAATAATTGTGATGATCCCTGGAGCACATGACAGATTTGCAAATGTGCATTGCCACAGACTGATCAACCAGAGACTGGTTGGGTCAAACGAGAAATGACTACGCACACGTTGGAAGCTGCTTTGAAAAGCTGTATCCTTCTTAGGAAGCCTTGAAGAGAAATGAAGCCTCCTGAAGCAGCACTGCTCTCCCCGCTTCCCACCTCCCCCAGGGTGTCCTGGACAAGCTAGTCTTTGTAGTTATAACCTTTGGCAACAGAGAGGCAGAGTCTTTATAGCCCACCTGCATCCTCACTCCTTCCCTCCCTTTCTCTGAGCTGGTCATCAATTGTGTCTTTTGGACGTTGCATCCATTGGCATCAATGCTGGATGAAAAGGTTGCTTTCATCTTGTGGATAATGAAGGACAGAGGGAAGGTAGCCAGCTCTCCTTTTCCATGCCTCGAATATCTCTGAAGTCATCACAGTCTTCTTCTTCTCCTCCTCCTCCTCCTCCTCCTCCTCCTCCTCCTCCTCCTCCTCCTCCTCCGTTTCCTCCTCCCCATCAACCTCTCAGACCCCTTCATCTACGTATAGCGGAACTGCAACTCCCCCAGTAAGCAGCATCTTTGGATTTGGGCTGGCAACTCTTGGAAACTGCAACCCTAAATGAACATGAGGCACCAACCTGAAGAAAGACTGCTCTGCTTAGATAGATGGCAGCTCCGTGGGTTTTCAAGGCATAGGATTATTTCCCAACCTTCTCAGGGTTTATGCAACATTCAGTCTGGGACTTTGGGCTTGAAAAACTGGTGCTCTATTGTACACACAAAAGCTGGTGATCTATTACACACATCCCCAAGCATCCCAAGACCACAAAGCAAAGCGAATTCCTTGGGCCCTGCAGGAAATTTACCTACAGTAGAATATATTTGCCTTTTTCAGGGTGAAACCTTAAATTGCTGAGACTGGAAAGTAATTCTATTGTTGTTATTAGTTGCGAAGTCATGTCCGACCCATCGCAACCCCATGGACAATGTTCCTCCAGGCCTTCCTCTCCTCTACCATCCTCTGGAGTCCATTTAAGTTCACACTGACTGCTTTGGTGTCTCCATCCAGCCACCTCATTCTCTGTCGTCCCCTTCTTCTTCTGCCCTCAATCCTTCCCAGCATTAGGCTCTTCTCCAGTGAGTCCTTCCTGCTCATTAAGTGGCCAAAGTATTTGAGTTTCATTCTATAAGCCATAGTAAATGTTAATGGCATTTCAATGCAGATGAAATGAAATCAAACTTAATTCCCCCCAACACCCTGGCCCAATGTACTACGATTTGAATGTACCCAATCATACAAAAAGGCCAACAGCCTGGATAATCCTCTTTAGAGGCTCTGTGGGACAGAGCTGGGCTACCATATCTGGACTACAACAATCCAAATGACCACAGGATGGCAGCAAAGCTTAACAGGAAATGTTCTCTGCTGCCATCTAGTAGCATTCAAGGCTTTGCAAGCTGGATATGGTTTTCCTAAAAGGGAAGGATTCCAAAAATGACCTTTGCATGATCCCGTTAGAAAAGTTGAAACAGAAGCAGAGGTGGTAATCTGCCGGTTTGCCCCGATTCAGGCGAACTGGTAGCAGCAGTGGCAGGAGGCTCCACCCACATGGCCAGAAGTGATCACGGACACTCTGCGCATGCACAGAAGTGCCATAGGTGAGCTCCCAGTAGTGAAGATAAGAGGAAACCATTACTGAGTAGAAGACATGGTTTTGCCATCCCATAATGCCCAAAGTCGGGGTGGGAGGGGAGGGAGAGAGGGGGAGAGAGAGGGAGGGAGGGGGAGAGGAAAGAGAATGAGAGAGGGGGAGGGAGGAAGTGAGGAGGAGAGGGAGAGAAAGAGAGAGGGGGGAGAGACAGAAAGAAAGAGAGAAAAAGAGGGAGCAGGGGGAGGGAGAGAGGGAGGGGAAGAGGGCAAGAGAGAGAGAGAGAGAAAGAGAGAGGGAGGGAGGGAGAGAGGGAGAAAGAAGGATCTTGCTTTTTTCTCATGTATATTCAAAGGAATGGAGCACCAGTTAAAAAGGCCACCATAAAGCACAGACAACCAAAACAAACAGATCCCTAATAAAACCTCACAATTAATTTTATAGGGCAGCTTTATGGGCTGCTTGGAGAGCAGGCTCCATTGAGTTCCATACTGCTGACTTGCGTCTGCTTAAATTCCGCAGAGAAAATGACCAGCTTTCACAAAGGTTGTTCTCCCACCAGCTAAAATGCCAATAATTGGGCAAGAAGGGTCCCTGTTTCGGCTGCTATCGTGAACTGAACGCCACCAGGGCCTAATTTCTAATTTACCTGTAGCTATTAGATTTTAATCTAGTTGGGCTTAATTTCCATGGTGAATGGGACACTGACTTTTTTTTTTTGCCTTGAGACCATATTTAACGTACAGTCTATTTGCACAATTGGGACTGGAACTCCCATTGCTAAGTGATGCAGCATTAAGTGAAATGTGCCCAATTTTGCCACCTTATTGCTGCAGAAATGTTATTGAATCAAGCTTCCCGCATTTACTTGGCTTGCCAGAAGGTTGCAAATGGTCATCCCAAGAGGCTGCATGCAGGGTTTGGTCTAGTGCAGAGGTCTTCAAAACCTGGCAACTTTAAGACTTGGGGACTTCAACTCCCAGAATTCTCCAGCAGAGCTGGCTGGAGAATTCTGGGAGTTAAAGTCCCCAAGTCTTAAAGTTGCCAAGTTTGGGGACCCCTGGTCTAGTGGTTAAGGCACCACGGTAGAAAGCAGAAGACTCTGAGTTCAAGTTCTACTTTAGCCATAAAAGCTAGCTGGGTGACTTTGGACCAGTCATTGTTTCTCAACCCAACTCACTTTCCAGTGTTATATCGTTGTGTGGAAAAGAGGAGGAGGAGGAAAGTGTGTGGGGTACCTTTGCTGCCTTTGAGTTATTTATAAAAATAAATAAAACAATGAATACGATAAAAGTGAGATATAAATAATTTTAAAAAGCAAATCCATGCCGGTTTACCATGCCCCCAAATCACAATCCCATGACTGCAGGGACATCGCAATTAATTGGAACTGTGAGAACTGGCCATAAGTCACTTTTTTCAATGCCACAACTTCAAATGGTCACTAAACAAATGGTCACAAAGCAAGGACAACCTGGGATACATGAAAACATCTAACTTCACTTGATTCTTTTCTTTACCCTCTGATTTCTTGTCTCTGTCCAATATTCAGAAATAATAAAGAAAACTGGGAAAAATTGGTGGATCTGCCAGATCACTTCTGACTGGAGGGGGAGGGACATACATGCAGACTGTCCCAGCCAGGGGTGAAATTCAATTTTTTTTACTGGTTCTGTGGGCGTGGTGTGGCGGGCATGGCGTGGTGGGCATAGCAGGGGAAGGATGCTGCAAAATCTCCATTCCAGTGGTAGGTTTCGGATCCTGTTCCAACCGGTACGATTGTAACGGGCCCAATGGTGTCCACATGGACATGCACAGTGCGTGCATGCATCTTAGCGCCTCCATGGGCCTCCGCAACGCTCCAGCTGCTCAGCGGAGCATCGCACAGGCACTGTACGCGCCGTGCGTGTGTATGGAAGCGCCGAAGACTTAAAAGACCAGTAAGGAACTCGGGCGGGTGGGTGGGTCCTCTGGAGCACCGTACCGGAACGGTATCTGGTGCTCCGGGCAGGGTCCTGTACGCCTGTACCGGGGCGTACCGCCTGCAACCCTTCACTGCTCCATTCCCTCTACACTCTGGGGCCGGCCAGAGGTGATATTTGCCGGTTCCCTGAACTACTCAAAATTTCCACTACCGGCTCTCCAGAACCTGTCAGAACCTGCTGGATTCCACGCCTGGTCCATCATGTTCTGAATTCTACTCTGTGTCCTAACTCAGAACAACATTTTCAGGCATCGAGACTCTTTTGGCAGCCATGCATGACAGACCATTTGCTGGTGTGTCACTTGCACAAATACATTAAAAAAATGTGAGTGCCAGAGCAGCCCATTATAGCTTTTGATGTAGCAGTTTAGTTTGGAAGTGACTGCTACTGTGCTGGCTTTTATTGGTTTCCCCACCTCTTCTCCTCCATGTTGAGTTATTTCCTATTACAATGTTACAGCACAGGTAATTCTCAACTTACTAGGACTTGAGCCTAGTAATTAGGCTTGTAATTTGTGTGGGTCATAGAGGATCACTATGTGATGGTACCTGTTTTTACACCATTTTCTGAGGTGGTCATTAAGTGAACACCGCAGTTAGGCAAATGCTGTGGCTGTTACGCAAACCCCTTGTTTATTATGTGCTGGTTTTTGCTAGAAACCAGAAGTACATTCCAGTTTCTGGCAAAACCACTGTCAATCGCAGTCACATGACCATAGATCAAAACTGATTTGTGAGTCAGTTGCTGAGTGGCCAAAATGCAGATACATGACTGTGGGAGGTGGGGCGATGTCAGGATTTTGAAACCAGGTCATAAGTAACTTGTGAGGTCACTAAATAAGTTCAAATGTTCACCTAAGCAACTGGTTATAAGTCAAGGAGTACCTGTAGTCTCTTTTGGTGTAGACTGGAAAACAGCCTTGGAATTTCCTGGAGATCTACTGTACCTTTAATAAAAAGGAAACTCTTTCCAAGTGCGATTATAATATAACATTTAAAAAGAAGCAGTAAGAGGGGAAAGAACATTATGCTCTCTCCTCTCCAGGAGGGAGACCTGTCTTAAAAAGAGCATTAAGAGAGGTTAGATAAGGGGCAATTATCAAATTGTCCACCATTCCGCCTGCTTCCCCAATGGAAGCAGTAAAAAGGGCCAAAGTAGCAAGGAGGAAGCTGCTAATTAATCTTGCAAGGGACCTTCACTGAACCACACTGACCTACAAGGACAGAAGACTCTTGGTGATGAAGGCAGGCACTGCTGGGGGTGGGGCTATTTTAGGGATTGTGTGAAATAACTGCTTTAATTCTACTTCCAGAAGATAGCGAGAAGCGATGCCTCAAAAACGCTCAAAGGTTTTGGAAAGAAAGCAAATTCTCTGATCTACAAAAAATGGAAATCTCCACCGAGGTTCTCTTCATATTTCACATCTATTCTTAACAGCCCAACATTGGCTTCTAGACAGTGTGTGGGTGGGGAGTCTGCCCTGCCCCAGGCACAGACAGGAGAAGTTATGGCCTTGCCAAATGCTCTTGAAATACATCATCCCAAGGGCGAGAGGAAAAATCTGTTTGGAAATTTGCCAGAAAGGACTACTAATGGCTCTGAATAATAAAACGGTGCCTGCTTTGAAAAAGATTAAGAAGACCTGCTTTGGATCCCCTTCAAGCCTTAACTGAGATCACCCAACTTTTTTCAGGCTTCTGGAAGAGCCTGGGGTAAAAAAAAAGATGCTGCTGCTTTAAAGAGATTATTCCTTAAAGGGAATCCATCTCTTAAAAGCAGCCACACTGTTTTTTTGGGGGGGGGGGGGAACTGAAAGCACTCTTCATTTTGAAGAGTGCCTACTGCATTAAAAAATATGGAGCAAGTATGATTCACTTAGCAGTGGATTGCTTGCCTTGCATGAGGCATCTCCAAGCATAGCTTTCTAGCCATTTTCAGACCAGCTGGAAGACACCTGGAAGAATGGCGCATGTGCGAGATTAGGATGGCTGCGAGGCTCCGTCCGCTCTAAGCTACCCGATGAAAAATGCCAAAAAACCGCGAGTAACAGCTTTAATTTATACTATGAGAGGCTTGTTCGGGAGGCTTGAGATTCTGAGAACCCGGAAAGACCAGTCAGCGGTAGGGGTTACCTCTTTGGGGATAGCCCCGGACCGCAAAAGCTTCGGCGTTTTACATCCTGGTCTGGCCGCCCGGCAGCAAGGGGGAGAATTTCGGCCTGGAAACGGCGACGGCGTTCTTCGGCGGCTCCGGCGCTTATTTCACCTTTCGGCTTCGCCGGCCCGCGACGGGAGCACACTACGGCCGTGGGACCATCTCCAGGACCGTTCCCAAGTTATTTGGACATTGCGACCGCGGGCCACATGGTTCCTGGCGGTTCCAGCGGCCCTCGACCTGGTTTGCTTGTATCAGCTGTCCGGCGGCGAGGAGAGGAACCTCAGCTGGGTGGCAGCGGCATCGTCCTTCAGCAGCCTCATTGCCTGCCTTACTTCCCTATTCCGTCTGCCTGCAGTGGGGACGAGGAACGGGGGAGACCACCCGTGGATTTTACAGTCCTGGATGACTCCATCGGCTCTAAGGATTCCGGCGGTTCTCGGGCTGCCTCAACCATTTTGTGCTGAGGAAGCAAGTTTCATCTGGAGAACAGTAACGGCGCCCTTTGGCAATTACAACGCCTTTTCCATCCTTGTACTTTACATATTTCTACTGGTGTGCCTTTGGGAACCCCTTGGA
This sequence comes from Thamnophis elegans, assembly GCF_009769535.1. Taxonomy (NCBI): domain Eukaryota; kingdom Metazoa; phylum Chordata; class Lepidosauria; order Squamata; family Natricidae; genus Thamnophis; species Thamnophis elegans. The sequence goes on from NC_045552.1 coordinate 27,933,512, forward strand.
GTGGCTTTACCCCCAGGAGGAAAACGTCGGACCCGGGCTGCGGGTGGACAGATGATGGCAGCACTGTGTGTTTGCACTGGACCCCCGCAGGACCTTTTGATCAACAAATCTGCTAAAGAAGAGGAGGGTTACAAAATCCTCCTCCACATATTCCATCAGAACTATAATTGGTCCTTAGCCACTTTAACCCTGAACATTAAGAGCCAATTTTGCCATCCGAACTCGCACTTTTAAATTTAAAATTTTTAATCAATTGCGCAACTATCTTATCCTCTTTCTTTTCTTTCATCTTTCTCTTCTCTCTTTGTATGGGATATGTATGAGATATGCATGAGATGAATGAATGTCCCACTTTTTATCATTATATTGTTGTAAATTTGTGTATTTTAATTCTTACGTGGGGATTGTCTGGGGGAGTGCATGGGTATGTATGATTCGGAGGACCTGCCGGGAGATGCGGGGGCCATGGGGGGTGGTTGAGGGGTCCAGAGACACGGGAGAGGGTCGGGGTATTACGGTCATAGCAGGGAGGGGCAGATACGGCGGGGACTTTAGGGCAGGCCATTACCGGGGAAGGAGGGTTCGCTACATTACAGAGATCCCTCCTTCCGGCCCTATGAGTCCCACTCCGAGACCAGATGGCGCAAGTAGTCAGGACCCTGGTCTCAGGCTGTTGTTGCTAAATGCCAGGTCTGTTGTACATAAAGCTCCTCTCGTCCGGGACTTAATTTTAGACGAGAGGGCAGACCTGGCATGTATTACTGAGACCTGGCTGGGCCCAGAGGGAGGAGTCCCCCTTGTAGAGCTGTGCCCAGAAGGATTTCAGGTGCTGCACCAGCCGAGAGCCCAGGGAAGGGGTGGGGGTGTGGCCATTGTTATCCGGGAGTCGTTAGTTCCTCGTAGGGTCCCTGCTCCGGAGATTGTCGGGTGTGAGTCTCTGCTGATGAAGTTGGACCTCAAGGGTCAAGTGGGTCTGCTGTTAACGTACCTGCCTCCCAACAGCGTTGCAGCAGCCCTCCCCTCGCTCCTCGAGTCGGTAGCCGAGCTGGCAATTGAGTTCCCTAGGTTGATGGTCCTGGGGGACTTTAATTTGCCGTCGCTCGGTGAAAACTCTGATGGGGCGCAGGAGTTCATGGCTTCCATGACAGCCATGGGCTTGACCCAAGTAATTCGGGGCCCAACCCATTCAGCGGGGCACACGCTTGACCTCGTATTTCTCTCGGAGCAGTGGATTTGTGATCTTGGTCTGAGGGGGAACGACATCATACCCCTGTCGTGGTCAGACCACTGCCTACTGAGGCTCGACTTCCGGAGACCAAACCCCCACTGTAGGGAGGAGGAACCGACCAGGTGGTTCCGCCCCAGGCGACTTATGGAACCGTTAAGGTTCCAGACGGAGCTTGGGGTTATTCCTGACACTTTCGCCCACAGTCCGGTAGAGACTCTGGTTGCTGCGTGGCACTCGGCAGCATCGGAGGCCGGATTGCGCCACTACGGCCCCTCCGAGGCGGCGGATCCCGGAGACCTCCTTGGTTCACCGAGGAACTCCGGGAGATGAAGCGCCGGAGGAGATGCCTAGAGCACCGTTGGAGGTCCGATAAGTCCGAATCGAGCCGAGCAATGGTAACCACCTGCACCAAGGAATACACCAGGGCACTTAGGGCAGCGAAAAGATCTTACATAGCCACCTTGGTTGCGTCCGCTGAGTCCCGCCCAGCCGCCCTGTTTAGGATAACCCGCTCCCTACTGAATAAAAGGGAAGCGGGGGAACCCTTGCAGGGCAGAGCTGAGGATTATGCCCAATTCTTAGCGGACAAAATTGCTCGGTTTCGGTCGGACTTGGACTCCACCCCCGCAGTTCCAGCCGAGGCACAGGAGGATCAAGTAGAACATCTCTGGGTTGAGTTTCAGGACGTTGCCCCCGGGGATGTGGACAAGGCCATGAGGGCTGTAAGTACCTCCACCTGTGTACTGGATCCGTGTCCCTCATGGCTGGTTACTACCAGCAGTGAGGTGACACGAGGCTGGATCCAGGCGGTTGTTACCGCCTCTCTTCGGGAGGGGAACTTCCCCGCCGCACTGAAAGCGGCGGTGGTGAGACCCCTCCTGAAGAAACCATCTTTGGATCCAGCTGTTCTCAATAACTATCGCCCAGTATCCAACCTCCCCTTTCTGGGGAAGGTTGTTGAGAAGGTGGTGGCCTTCCAGCTCCAACGGTCCTTGGAGGAAGCAAACTATCTAGACCCCTTCCAGTCAGGCTTCAGACCCGGTTACAGCACTGAAACCGCTTTGGTCGCATTGACCGATGATCTCTGGAGAGCCAGAGATGGAGGACATTCCTCCATCCTGGTCCTCCTTGACCTCTCAGCGGCTTTCGATACCATCGACCATGGTATCCTTCTGCGACGACTGCGGGAGGTGGGAGTGGGAGGCACCGTCTTGCGGTGGTTCTCCTCCTACCTCTCGGACAGGTCGCAGTCGGTGTTAGTGGGGGGGCAGAGATCGTCCCCTAGGCCCCTAACTTATGGGGTGCCTCAGGGCTCGGTCTTATCCCCCCTACTATTCAACATCTACATGAAACCGCTGGGAGAGATCATCCGCAGGCACGGGATTAGATACCATCAATATGCGGACGATACTCAATTGTATTTGTCCGCCCCGTGCCAACTCAATGAAGCGGCAGACGTGATGAACCGAGGCCTTGAAGCCGTTATGGACTGGATGAGGGTTAACAAGCTTGTGCTCAACCCAGAAAAGACCGAGTGGCTGTTGTGCTTCCCTCCCAAAGATTCGATCAATATTCCATCACTCAGGCTGGGGGGTCAAATTTTATACCCCTCAGAGAGGGTTCGCAACTTGGGAGTCCTCCTGGATTCACAGCTATCGTTTGACCATCACTTGACGGCTGTGACCAGGGGGGCTTTCGCCCAGGTTCGCCTGGTGCGCCAGTTGCGACCCTACCTGAATCGGGAGGCTCTCACAACAGTCACCTGGGCCCTTGTGACCTCTAGGCTGGAATACTGCAATGTGCTCTACATGGGGCTGCCCTTGAAGAGCATCCGGCGACTTCAGCTAGTACAGAACGCGGCCGCGCGAGTGATTGTGGGTGCACCTCGGTTCACCCACATAACACCTATCCTCCGCGAGCTGCGCTGGCTACCTGTCGATCTCCGGATGCGCTTCAAGGTGCTACTAGTCACCCATAAAGCCCTACATGGTAGTGGATCTGGATACTTGAGAGACCGCCTTCTGCCAATTACCTCCCTGCGACCAATAAGATCACATAGATTAGGCCTCCTCCGTATTCCATCGGCCAGCCAGTGTCGGCTGGCAACTACAAGGAGGAGGGCCTTCTCAGTAGTAGCCCCGACCCTTTGGAACGAGCTCCCCGTGGAGATTCGTACCCTCTCCACCGTCCAGGCCTTCCGCACAGCCCTTAAGAACTGGCTAGCCCGTCAGGCCTGGGGACAAGGATAGCTGCCCCTCCCGAATGATGAATGTATGTTGCTGATTATTTTATTGTACGTTTCTTTGTCAATGTTTGTTTTCCCTTCCCCTGATTTTGTGTGAGCCGCCCTGAGTCCCCTCAGGGAAAAGGGCGGCATACAAATATTAATAAAATCATAAAATCATAAAAAAACCTGTTAGGAAGGATTGGGGTAGCTAGATGATCCCTGATTCTGGTCAGTTAAATTGACCAAACCAATCTAGCACAGGGGGACACTAAATATCCTATAGCAATGATGGGGAACCTATGACATGTGTGCCGGAAGTGGCATGCAGAGCCGTCTCTCTGGGCACACCAGCCTTTGCCCATTGCTGTTCTGGGTTCCAGCATGCACATGTGCACCGGCCAGCTGGTCTTTGCGCATGCAGGAGTGCCGGAAACCAGAGAGGCAGCTCCCTGGTGCGCATCTGCATGCTGGGAAGCTGAGCTTTTTGTTTCCAGCACACGTAGAAACACTGGCCAGCTGGTCTCTGTATGCGCATGTGCGCCAGAAACCGGGATACCAGGTGGCTGGCGCATATGTGCACACTGGAAATTGGAAGCTCAGCTTCCTGGCGCGTTTCCAGCACTCCCGCAAGAGTGCTGCTCTTCCAGTTTCTGGCACTCCCCTTCTGCCCGTGTGCTCCCATTTTGGCACTCGGTATCGAACTGTCCAACACTGTCCTATAGAACAGGGCTTCAAACTCCCAGCCCATGGGCTGGATGCATCATGCGCTGGCTACACCCAGTTTAGTGAGGGGGGGACAATATGTCACGAGATGCCGCGAGTTTGACACCCCTGCTGTAGAGTATCATCCCTCTGAAGTGAAATTGGTCCCAACCCTACTAATGTTCCAGAAATTCCTCAGAACATGCGTTTGATCAATAACCTTAGGAATCCCAAACTTTTTTTCCAAAAGGCAACTTTCTTGGTTTTTTCCTTGACAACATTTTGCTTTTCATCCAAGATGTTTCTTCAGTTGACACAGCTGGCTGGAGAATTGAAGTCTATAGGTCGTAAAGTTGCCAAGGATGGACATCCCTCAACTACATTGTTCAGTATATTGTGTTCAGCAATTGGCAAATTCAAACAGCTGAGTTAAAACCTTCATGCAAAGATAGCCAAAACTAGGAAACAGGAAGAGAAAGGAATTTTAGGAACAAGAAATCATGATAGAAGGCTTCAAAAAAACACATATTTCCATGCTACCTCCAGTGTAGTTCTAAACAGGAGTAGCCACAGGATAGAGACAAAAAAGTCAAGATGGTAGCCCTGGTGGTGGAATTGAAGCTCTATCTGGTTTTTTAAGTGTGTTGACCACCATTTTAACCCCTTTTGGCCACCCCTTGCAGACAATCGCTGTCCTTGAATGGGAGAACCTGGAGCTGGCAGTATCTCACCTCAAAGGGAATACAGAATGCCACTTTACTCTGCAATGCCAGCCTAAGGATGGTAAGAATTGGACCTGGCTCAAATCCAGGTGGAATGGTTTTAGCATGATGAAGGGCAAGATAAATTGTATTTCTCACACTCAGCAGGAAGGATTTTGCAAAAGATCATTAGCTAAGGAGAGTCTCTGCCCCCTCCACCCTGAAGCTTTTAATGCAAAATCAAATCAGATTTGGGGGGGCAAGAGAGAGAGAACAGTTGGGAGGAGCCATTGTGTTTCTCCACCTTCAGCCTTGCTGGACTTCGTTTTCCTCCCCGCCCCCCAAGCCTTCCTCTTAGGAGATCTGCAGCTTCAATGGGCTGGAATTTGCTCCCCTGCGAGGTCTAATTAGCTAATTCTGTTGCTATTTTTAAAATGACGCGGAAAACCTCTTTTATTTGTTTGCCAGCTCCCATTCCTCTCTGGCAAAGTAGTCAAAATGCCAGGCTTTGAGGGAGTTGCCTAGGCTCAATCGATAAATCAACAAGGCAGGGCACGGAGGCTTGCAGCTTTAGCTTCTATTAACTACCCAAAGTTGGTGCTCTCCCTCCCTCACTCCCTCCCCACTTCGGACTGAAAATACAAGCTATTTAGAGAGTGGCATAAATCAGGCGGCCAGAAACACCAGATGTTTGACTGCCAGGTACCACAGCTCTCCTAGGGGGTCTACAAGTGTTTCTCAACCTTGGCCACTTGAAAATGGCTGGACTTCAGTTCCCAGAATTCCCCACCCAGTATGCAGAATTCCCCAGCTTGTCTGCTGGGGAATTCTGGGAATTGAGGTCCATGCATCTTAAACTTAATGAGGTTGAAAAACATGGGTTAAATCAGGGGTGGGTTCCGGTCGGCACTACTGCCGGTTCGCTTGTGTGCACACTTTGCACATGTGCTTGATGCACACTGCACACGCATGCACAATGCAATTAAAATTGTTCTGCGCATGCGCAGAACTGAAAAACAAGATGGTAGCACTGATGGTGCCAACCGGGCAACCTGTTCGGAGGCGTGGCAGCCCTGGGTCACTGCCGAACCGAGCCACCAAACCACTACTGGTTCGGCTGAACTGGTCCAAACCAGTAGGAATCCACCATTGGCTTAAATCATGACTCCTCTTGCGTCAGTCAAACACAGAGGCATTTCACATACTACTCTGCAGAAATGATCGTTGTCAGACAGTTCTGGGATTAGAATTTTTAATATTGGTTGGAGAGTTCACATGTATTAAGGTAGCCAAGGTTGAATTGCACTGCTGTCTCAAGAACTGACCGTAAAGCTGATCCAAAGTTTGCACCAAGCCAATTCACTACATGCAAACTTTTGTATACCATGATCAGCTGCCTGGATTTTGTTGGTGGTCTTGCAATGCCTATGGTCATCTGCCCTTCTTTGGGGGGATCGAACAGATTTAAAGAAATTAGGCAAAATCATCCAATAATCCTCTTGTCAATTCTCTTCTTGTTTTTAGCTGCTTGTTTACTGGCAAACTAAATATGGGAAATTACTGTATATTGGCAAAAAATACAACTTTGTAAGGCCTGGCAAGAATAAATGTATTGAAATCTGTTCTCCCATTTTATCTAGAGATAATGCTTCTCTTAAAATCTTCCTTCTGTGGAAATGCCATTCTAAATAGGAATATTAATATAGGTATTTCACTTGTTGATATATATGAATACATATCCATATCAGTGGTGGGTTCCGGATCCCGTCGCAACCGGTAAGCTGCAATGGGGCCAGGTGTCCACCACGAGCATGCACGCTGCACACACATATGCACCCACTGTCCTGCGACGCTCCAGCTGCTCCGTGGAGGTCACATAGGAACTGTACACTGCACACACATGCACAAATGGCTCGGTTAGCTCAAATAGAGGTAAGGAACGACGGCGGGCGGGTGGGCCCTCCAAAACACCATTCCAGTACGGTGACCACTGTTCTCAACCGTACTGGGGCATACTGCCCAGAACCCACCACTGATCCATATGCCCCCACTTCCAAAATTCTCTTTTTCCCCCCATCTGCTTGTGGTTTTGTCATTTTTCATTTTCATTTAATTTCTGGCTTGATGGTTTGTTGTTCCTGCACTTGATCCAGGTTGCCTTGAGAGAGATAGAATGGCACATGTGCACAACCCATTGGCAGGTTGTGTTGCTGCTGTTGTGGTTCACACTTTGTTGGAAGCTTGCTTGTGGTGTCTTTTGAGTATGAATGACCCAAATGTCTGAGAGCATCTGACATTTGGGCCATGTCTTTGCCATCTGTAGTGTTTCTCAACCTTGGCAACTTTGAGATGGATGGACTTCAACGGCCATGCTGGCTGGGGAATTTTGGGAGCTGAAATGTACCAATTTTAAAGCTCCTGAGGTTGAAAAACATTGATGTGTACTGTATGTATGATGTATTGCAGTGGTTCTCCACCTGTAGTTTGTGGACCCCAGTGGGGGGTGATCTTCAAGCAAAGGCTTGAAGAAATGTTGTGATTTAAATCTTGGGGGGATTCTGTGGCGACAAAAGATGTTTAAAGGGGGTCCGTGGTGAAGAAAAGAATTGCATACTTTATTAAACATACCAATGGGGTGCATTAAAATCCGTCATGACATCACCTGCCTCTTATATCAATACACAAGTGGCCATTTGTGCAATGACATCACGACGCAGTTAGATTTAAAAATTCGTCTCTGAGTGCTGACTGGAAATCCCAATTGGAATTTAGCAAAAAATTAAAAAAATGGAACAGATGATTTATGGTTTTTATGAACAGATAGGACAGATTATAGACAGAAGAGAGACATGTTGTAAATATAGTGAAATGGGTAAATTTATAATTCTAGTCATAATTGCTGTAAACATCAGAAACCACTTCTTTATTTCTATTTTTCTTTTACTTTCTTTCATGCATTTTAGCTTCCTCCCTCTCTCCTGTCTTTCATATTAGTTTTTATCTTGGAAAAAAAATCTTTAAATACAATTATAAAAACAGAAACATTATCTCCAGGGTGCATCAGAAACATCAAGATGGTGGCTAGAATCACTCTCTCAAAGCCCTCCTTTTTTATATGGTTTGCACAGCACCTATGATCACTATCTCAACTTTTTCTGAGCCCCACCCTAAGGATGCCCCTTGCTTGAAACCAATATTTTTTTTAGGGAGGGAGGTGGCTTGTGAAAGATAATGAAGTCCCACCCCAGCATCTTTCATCTCTTGAAAGCCAGAAGGTCTTTCTTCTTGGACCTCCAAGGGCTCCAATGGAAAGGACCCAACCAAGGGAAGGAATTCAATTCCCTTAGTTCTGATAAGCTAGAAATTTAGATGGAGCACTCAGAGACCAGGAAATAGAAGATAGTAAAAGAGGGCTCAATTGAAGAACAAGAATAGAAGAAAAAGGAACTAAAAAAAAAAAAAAAAAACTAGATGGTTTCATTAGGGTAAAATAGATGAAAAGAGGAATCATGAAATGATAATTTGGTATAACTTTGAAGGGGCAATTAATATTGTTTATATAACAAGAAGTTTAAGATGGAAAATATGAGAAGAGAACAATAGAGTTCAAATTGGAAATAGAATCATGATGTAAAATGGATTATGTATAAAAGAGGATGTAAAAGAGGACAGCTTGGACAATGCTTTGTTCATAAATGTTATTTGTATTAAAAAAAATAAAAACTTTATTTTTTTTAAAAAACCACTTAATTCTCTTCCAGCCCAAGACGCAACCTGATGGAGAGCAATAAAAGGACCTCTGTTGTTTGAGGTTCTGGGAGCTGGCCTTGACCTGGTGAAGCTGCTCTCTGCTCTGGCAACCTGGGTCCCAGCAGGAGAGAGAAAGGGGTCAGACCCACAAATGGCCAGCGTTCTCCATGGCTTTCCTGTGCCCTAATGTGCCCCTCTGCGAAGAAAAGGGGTCTGGTGTTGCAAGCCTGTCCTTGGGGTGGAAGTTAATCAGTTTCCACTGATAATCTAATCAACTAAATCACAGTGAGGTCATGTTCTCTCACCTTCACCCAGTCTTAAACCCTTCCTTAAACCCCCACCCCATTTCACACCCTGCCCCCCCCATTAAAAAAAAAAACAGGACAGTCTTGGCAAGAGGCTTTGCGTATTGTGTGCAGACAAGTCAATTCTTACGAAACTGACAACAACTCAAAGCGAAAGCGGTACAGTATTTTACAATCTGAGAGGTAAATACTGTACAAAGTCCCAGGAATGGCTGCATCAGAAATAAAAAAATTCTCACTTCCAAGCACAACCAACCACATGTCCCCAGGAAACTCACAAATGGAGATTAGGGGTATACTGCCTCTGCAGTAGGAAGTTCCCTTACTTCACATTTGAAAGCTACACCCACTCAAATCTTCTCTCTGGCTTTTTCAAGGGGAAAAGATCTCTTCCTCTCTTGCAGCCAGAAACAATCAAATAGTATCAACAGCAGGTTTGAAGGCATCATTTCATTGTTTAAAATTTTAATATGTTGTCATTTTTGCAATGGGTATCCACAGGTTGGGAGTCAGGAGAAAAGTACAGTGGTACCTTGACACTTGCTGTCAATTGGTTCCGAGAGGCACAATGAATAGCAAAAATGATGAGTACCAAACAATTTTTTCCCATTAAGGAATAATATAGTGAATCACAAGACAACAGACACCAACAAGTTCTAGCATGTGTGTTGAGTACCAAACGAACGGTGAATACCAGGACAAAATTTACCAAACCAATGGTGAATACCAGGACAAAAAGAAATTGAATACCAAATTTGATGAGTTTCAAAGTGGTTGACTACCGAGGTAGCACTTGTATGTGTGTGGATGGGGCCTCATTAGCCAACAGGAGCACATAAAGGAAAGCACCACACACACATTATTCCTAACTATGCCTACTATCCTAAATTTAACTTCTTCCAGCTTGCTCAGCCCATTATTATTGTGGTGGGAAATGTCCATGAAAGATCTAATCTTGTCCACTTATTTTGAAGGGATGACCCTCGGCAGCTCTTCAAGAGACCGATCTAATCCAAAAAGTCGTAACATCACGCACAGTCAATGGAAGTATACTAATTAAAATCAGCCAGTCACAAATTTCTATCCCACCTTCTGTGCTACCAAATTGGCATTTTGTGAAATTCTAAAAATAAAGCCCTAACAGCAGCTCAACACTTAACTTCCTTAACTGAATGCAGAACCTTCAGATTTAAGCCAGGAAGCGAAAGAAGCAAAATTTGAAGAAAGGCAGTTTTGGCCCTTAAGAAAGTTAAGATGCAATCATCAGGCTAAGCCATCCTATAGTTTGCACGTGTGTTCAACTCGGGATGTTGCTATGCAAAGTCAACTATTGGGACTTGTCCATAATTCACACTCCAACCTATGCTGTCAACCCCAAGCGGACCGTGTTTCATCCGCTAAACCATATTAAGCCAACTTGATCAGCATCTTTACAGTAGCGTCAACACGGAGGGGGCCCCGGGGGGTTTCCACATCCCGAACCAAAGGGGAGCCATCCTAAGAAGGAGGGAGGGGTATGTCCTCAAAGTCAGCCGACGGGAGCGGCCATATGCTCGAGCCCCGGCCCTGCGCCTGGGACCCGAACTTGATTTACCAAGCGTTCCAGCAGAGCGCGAGGCAGAGAAGCGCCCTCTGCACATGTTCAGGCGCACTGGCTCAAGCGGGGACGGCATGCGTGGGCTGTTCAGGCGCTGCCCGGCGAGGGTCTCCGGGACTGGCCAGGGCCGCGCCCTGCAGCGCCCCCCGCCCCAGCGAGCGAGAGAAGCCCCCCGCCCCCCCTGGCCGCCTCCCCCGGGCGGGACTCGGGCGCCGGGCCCCGCCCCCGCGCGTGCGGCAGCCTTATTAGCCGCCGCTTTTGCGCACCGGGCTCAGAGCAAGCAGAGGGAGCGCGCGCCAGGCAGGGTCTGCGCCGAGGCTGCAACGGCCGAGCCTGGGAGCCCTCCGTGCCAGCGACGCCCGGACGCGGCGCCCCCTGGGCTGGCTCCACCGCGCAGAGTCCCTTGAGGCGGCCGGGGCTCCTTCCCGCATCGCCGCCTGCGCCCGTGTCGCCCGCCGCCGCGCCGTCATGGGCAGCCACAGCTCCAAAGCCGCCAAGAGGGAGGCAGTGGCCCAGGACGCCGCCGTTGCTGCTGCCGGCGACGCCTCGCCCGCCAAGTCCAACGGCCAGGTGGGTCTGGGGACGCGCCCGCTCAACGGCCATTGTTCCCCGCGCTGCCGCCGCCGCCCGCATCCGAGTGGGGCGCGGCAGACTCTCGAAACGGTCGCCCGGAGCCCGCCAGACGCGCCCCGCCGCCTCTTCTCAGCGCCCGCCCGGCGTGCTGCTCCTTTGTTCGACGCGGAGCCCTGTAGACGGAGCGCATCCCTTCCCGGCGGGGAACAAAGGGCCCGTCGCGCTGGGTCCCGCCGCTGCATTGCGCGCATTCCCGGGCAAGGGCGGCGCTCCCGGGCGGTGGTCGCGCTCCCTGCAGGCGACGGCGAAGAAGCGCCCCCCCCCCCCCGGTTTCCGCCCTTTTGCAAGGAAGCCCGGAGCTCCTCTGGCTTGGCGGGCGGGGCGGGGCGCTGGAGCCTGGAAGGGACCGACGGGCGGGAAGCGCTTCTGCTAACGTGGCCCTCGCGGGGGCTCCTCTCGCCTTGCGCCCATCCTTCCCCCTCCGGCCTAATGGCGGGGCTTTGCATCGGGAGAGAAAGGCGCCCCCCCCCTCCCCGCCTGTTTGACCAGAGCGGGGGATTCCCAGCCGCGCCGCCGCTCCTACCCCTTCGCCTCCTGCGGCCTGAGCGCGGCGTCGGCGCTGCAACCCAGGCGGGAGCGGGGCGCCCCCTAGCGACGGCGCGCGGTAGGCTTGCTTTCTCGGGGAGGGACGTTGCGGCCGCCTCCCAGGAACGGCGAGTCCGGGCGGGATTGTTTGCGCTCCGGATGGGAGGAAAACCAGCCGGGTTTCTGGAAGAATAAATACAGGAGACAGTCAGTTTTCTGCTGCTCCATATGTTGGATAAAGCGGGTCATTTGGAGGGTTGGGTTGAATGCTGGGGGAAAGCCCAGAAAAATGCATGAATTCAGTCCTGGAGTGATGCATTGTGTGAGGGCAGTCAAGGTTCTCTGCTATTGCCAGGGTTCATCCCTTGGCACTACGGGGGAGCGGTTTTTCCCCTCTTGCAATTGTGGGGGAGGGCAGCCGGAGGGGATGCACAGATGCTGAGCTGCTTTTTCAAAGCTGTAACACTGGTGTCCCTTTTCTTTCCTCCTCCAGGAAAACGGCCACGTGAAAGTCAATGGGGACGTCTCCCCGAAAGCCGATGGGGAGGTGAGCTCCCTGAATGGCAGTGGCTCGGTGGAGGCCCCCAAGGAGCTTGCCAAGGCCGAGATGGGCAGCGGAGATGCCATAGAGCCAGCCCCGGTGGCTGAGGGGGAAGCCAAACCCGACGAAGCTGCTTCCACCAAGCAGACCCCCAAGAAGAAGAAGCGGTTCTCGTTCAAAAAATCCTTCAAACTGAGTGGCATTTCCTTCCGGAAAGCCAAAAAGGAAGCCGGGGACGTGTCGGCCACCTCCTCTCCCAGCGAGGAGCAGCAGGTGACGGCTGAAGCAGCGGAGGCTGAGGACCAGCCAGCCACTGCTGCCACCGAGGAGGGGGAGCAGGCCAGCGTGCCCCAAGAGGAGACAGAGGCCCCCGAGGAAACCCCCGCTGTGGCCTCTGCTCCCGACAATGAACCGGTGGCCAAGCGGCAAGATGGCAGCGAGGGGCCAGCCAAGGAGGAGGAAGAGCCTCAGCAGCTGCCTTCCAGTGAGGGCCAGGGGGATGTAAAGCCAGAAGGAACCTCAACATCTGTGGAAGTGGAGCCTAGCGCTGTGGCCGACCAGGCTGCTGCTGCAGAGCAGAAAGAAGAGTAGAGCTGACTTAGCTGCCCACCTCCTGCCCATCGGAAAGCGAACTGTGCCATCCTTCCAATCCCAACAACCCCACAGAACTACTGCCTTGACCACATGCCACACATGCCCGCCACACACACAGGCCTTCTGCATTGAGATGGCAAGCTTTGTCTCTCCACAGTGTCTCCACACACAGTGAAGGAAAAAAAAACACCTGACTTTTTCCCCATTGTCCCTCAAGCAGGAGTTCTAAAGCCCCCCCCCCCTTAAAACTATATGGAGAGATAACTGATCCTGGACAAAAACTGGAAATTGCTCCATTGAATGAGACTCCAGCTATTAACACCAAGTTCTTTTTCCTCAGATCTTCTGTTTCTACTAATCTTCAAAAGCAGCTTTTCTTTTTTCTCCAAAAAGTCCAACAAACCAGCAACAACTGACCCGTTTTTCAAAACGGATATTCTCTATCTCGGTTTACATTCCTGGTTCTGACTTCATTTAAAAATATTTTGTGCTTTTTATAGAAACAACCATTTAAAAAGCTAATCTGGTTAGTTTTTTATAATGTCTTGCTCTTGGCTTTAAAACCATAAAGCAGCGTGTAAGTCCACTGTGTTTAATTTGACATCAGAGGGAGAATTACTGGCGGCTTATTTAGGGATGGGGGGGGAACCTTTAGGGAGGGGGTGGGAGAGGGTTGAGGGAGAGGGCTGGCTGTATGATGTGACTTTAAATTTTCATTTTCTTGTCTTTGTAAATAATTTTTTAATGACCCTACTTCTGATCTGCAGTTTTCTAACTCCTAAACAAAAGTCGTATGGGTCTTATTGTAACATTTGAAAAGAATAAATGGTGACCCCTTTATGGATCGGAGTTGGGTCCTTTTCTCTAGCAGTTGGCCAAGTGGCCAATAATTGAGTAGCTTCATGTTTTCCCAGATATCCTTTCCTTTGGAATGCTGGTTTCTCTTTCTGTATTCTCCAATTCTTCAATGGAAGTTGAACTCCTGCATTTGGAGGGCACTTGCATGCCTCAGAATTGGGGCCAAGAAGAAATGGCTTGTGCCTATCACAGTCAGGCATAGATTTGCTCCATTCAAGCTACATGTCAGGAGAGGGCAGACCAATTTCCTTAGAAGCCCTAAGCTTCAGGACAGATCTGGGTGGAGTCTTAAATCATGCATGCCGCTTTCTTTCATAGGCTATTAAGAGGCTTGTTGGAGAACACTCTAGGAGTCTCTTGTAAAGAGTAGGAATTCCTGCAAGAGACACATCTATGTCACTACAGTTGCCTCCATAGGGTCTTCCTCCCTGCCTTGACCTGTGTGGCTCAATGAATAGGCGGCCAGGCAAGCAGCGGAGATGGCTTTTTCTCCAGCCATCAGCCTTTCCAAGCAAGGGAGCCCCTCATTACTCAACTCCGCATGCATCTCTCTTCAGGCAGAACTATCCTCTCCAGCCTTAGCAGTTAGTGTAAACGTTGGCTCTGCATGTCTGAATGGATACCAGTAAATCTTGTTGGAATCTCCAGGGGGGGATGATAGGATGGGCTTCACATGGTGTTTTGTGCTGCATACAAATGGCTCCAGATGTTGAAAGCACTTCAGTGGATTTTCAAAACTGCAGCTTGGGTTGGGGGGGAGAGTAAGAGAAGCATTTCTGACAGGAGCTGGAACTGGAATGTGTTCTGGCAGCCATTTTAACTCATCTTAGATCAGGGAGAGGCGCCTGCTAATCACCATGAGGCAGCAGTCCTAGTTTCTCCTGCCTAAGATGGAGGGAGGCAGGGAGTTGCAGCTATAGGAACCAACCACTCTCAAGCTGTCCCTGGTTGCAGGTTCCCTGCCATAGTGGTGGGAGGCAGACAAAAGTGCCAAAAGAATGTATTGGCATATGGTTTTAACTGCCCACTGCACAGGTCATGGGGCCGAGAAATACTGACACAAAGGATGGTGGTCCTTCTGGACAGAAGATTAGCCTTCTGGGCTATTGGGGGTGGGGTGGGAGATTCTAGAAAGCAAGGTAGGTGGATCAAGCAGCATCCAAGTAATTTGTTATTTTGACAAGTCTTGAGCTCAGCACCTATTCTAATTGGCTTGCCAGGTCTTGTTTGGGGACAGGGATGGCCAAACATTCTTGTGTATTTCATCATGTTTGTCTATTTATATATTGGCTTCTTGCCTCAATTCTTGCAAATCATTTGACTTCAGGGAAGAGCCAGTGAGCAAATGGGAAGAGAATATTTTGCTGATCAGCACTCCGTGCCCTTCATTAGAAAGCATGACAAGACAAGCTGCAGCCTGTGTTGGCTGAGGGTGATAGGAGGTGTAGTGCAATGTTTCAGGAGTACATCGGATTATGGAGGACTAATCACACTAATTCCTCCAATCCCAGCAGCCACCAACAAAATCAGTGTTTGTTTTTGGGGCTTGGGTTTTTTTTTTTAAATAAAGCAACTTGCCCTGCCCAAAATCTGTTCCTTTTGTTAATTGTTACAATTGGGCCTTGCAACTATCACCTGCTGGTGGCGGATCAGTTTTCAAAAGCCATTCGGGGTCTTCGATCAACCTAAGGAATCAATGCGCCTACTGTTCTGGCACCAGCAATGGCACATTCGGGGTGCAAGTGGGAGATGGGTGAATTTGGTGAAGTCTTTTGGCCTTTAGTTACCTGCTGCTGTGAGAAGCAGCTGCAATGCCGTCCTTGAACAAAACAATTCCTGGTCTTTAGAGAATAGGCGATAATGGTTGGCAAACAGTTGTTTATTAGGCCACCAATCCTTCTGGGGATTCAAGTAAAATGGTGATGTAAGCGCTAAAAGGGTTCTTAGCTGTGGTTTCTCGCTATGGCTTTCATCCTTCCCAAACCACATGGTTTGCTCTTTAGGTAAGTTGAGACGCACCAGCCTTGTGATGAGAGTTGTTGGGTGGAAACTATAGACGTAAGAAAAAAACAAACATTTTCTTGTTCCATCCAGAAGAGATGTTGATGGAGAATCTGAATGAACTTCCAGTTGAAAAAGGGCTCCAAATGATAAGTACCAGGGACTTACTAAATTCTTATCCCTCCTTTTCCTCAGAAGCTGAAGACACTAGAACAGTTTCTCAACCTTGACAACTTGAAGTTGTCCGGACTTCAACTCCCAGAATTCCCCAGCCAGCATTTGCTGGCTGGGGAATTCTGGGAGTTGAAATCCAGACATCAAATTGCCAAGGTTGAGAAACACAGCAGTTGAATCTTGGACTTTTACTCTCACTACCCTCCCCCCTTTTGTCTCATATCGAACCTGTTGACTAACCCAAGTCACTAGGGTGCATCTTGACTTGAACCCAAGTTCTCTGTTCCTAGTTCAACTCCTTAGCCACACTTGACTCTCCCTGGATGTTCTGAATACGCTGCGTTTTTTTAAAAAAAAAAACTACTGTAGATGCAGCAGCCAGAACAAAAGTTTCAATGGGGTGTGTTGGGCGTAGCTGCCGGAGCTTATGAAGAGATTACCTGGTCCCACTGTTCATACTGCTTTCGCACCTTTTAAATCCAGCTTTGGCTGATCTGCCAGCAGAGCACCATCGTTTCCTCCAAGGAAGCAAAAAACAGGTGCCCATTCATCCTATGATTTCCTGAGTGCTCTGCTCAGTGGGGTCAATTCCCTCCCCCCCCCCCCCGGGGTTTGGTCAATTTCACAACGGAAACTGGAAAATGCCTGGCTCTGAGCACCTTTCCAACAACCATGCCCCACAAGCAAAATTGATGATAAAACAACACTAAAATGTTTCAGTGTGGCAAGCAGCTCATAGGGAACATCAAAAGTTGGAGGTGTTGGAATACTGAAGGAGTGGCATTCTGCATGAGAGACTGGTCAGACAGAACCTCCGCCCATTTAGGTGCAAAGTAACATGTATAGTAGGGACGCAGAGGTTAAGATGTTGAGCTTGTTGATCAGAAAGTTCGGCGGTTTGAATTCCTAGGACCGCGAGCTCCCATTACTTGTCCCAACTTCTGCCAACCTAGCCATTCGAAAGCATGTAAAAAATGCAAGTAGAAAAATAGGAACCACCTTTGATGGGAAAGTAACAGGGTTCCATGTGCCTTCGGCATTGAGTCATGCCAGCCACATGACCACGGAGACGTCTTCGGACAGTGCTGGCTCTTCGGCTTTGAAACTGAGAAGAGCACCGCCCCCTAGAGTCAGGAACGACTAGCACATGTGTGCGAGGGGAAGCTTTACCTAACATGTATATGCAAACTGGGTTTATGTGCAGCATTAAACTAGAACTGCTTTTAAGTAAGCCAAAGTTTGGCACAATTGGTAAACTGCTGCCTCTGGAGTTCCAGAATGTGCCACACTTGAGAAGGCCATTAGTTTCCCAAGTTTGTTAGAATCCAGAACCTCCCAGCTGTTTTACACTTTTGTCTAGAACAGGTGTCAAACTCACGTCATAGTGGCGTCACATGACTTATTGGTACTTTCCCCTTCGCTAAATCGAGCGTGGCCAGCGCATGACGCATCTGGCTCATGGGCCAGGAGTTTTGACAGCCCTGGTCCCGAAGCAAGTAGTATCTGCTGTCAGTAACCCTTTTCTCCCCTAAAGGGGGGGAGCCCATGCTTTACCAGCTGCACTTCCATGTTGTCTGCACATTACTTCCATAGATCGTTCCATCTTTATCACTCTCTGGATACATGTACCAAATTCTAGACCACTGATGGCGAACCACTGGGTGCCAAAAAGGACGCACGGTAATGTCATGTGTGCATTCTCATCGGGGCAGTGTTCCAGAAAAGCCAAACTTCTGGGTTCTGGTGCACATGTACATCATACGATCAGCTGGCCAGCGCACACGCCATCACGGTTCTGGGCTGTATTATCCTGAAGGCAGGACTTTTCTGGGGTGAGAAGGGGGAAAGCTTAGAAAACAAGCCTGTTTCATATGAGCGCTGAGCACTAGGGCGGCCCTGTGCAGCAACCGTTGACCTCACTGAGGGCAGGATCCCAGAGCAAAAGAAATATTGGGGGATACTCAAATGGGCTGCTCCAGTAGTGATACACTTTGGGAGATCGCTGCCTGCAAGAATTCACCGCCAAAAACAGAAAAACAGATCCATTTTATTACAAAGACTTTTTTTCCCTGCAAAAATGAAAATAAAAAGCTTTTCTTTTAAAAAAACACTGTATATATATTCCCATCCCACCCACCCCCAGAACACACATATACAATGATCTTTTCTTTCACCAATACAAGTATCAAAGAGTAAGAACAACTGGAGGGCATTTGCATCCAAGCAATTAAAAAAAAAGGCTTAAAAAAATAAAACCACACCTTTCCCCCCCTCCACCCCTGAAAGAGGGACATGGCAAAATTAGCAGCATTGCTGGGGTCAACCCCAGACAGTGACATTCTGTTCTATCTCCCACTTCCTTGCTTCCCCAGAAACCTCGCCCGCCTGCAAGCCTCAGGAACAGGGAGCAGGCTTGGGCTGGTTCCTTTGTTTTGGGAAGGTGCCCATCTGTAGAACCATCCTGCAACAGGGTGGATGTCCTAAGCGCCCCCCCTCCCCCCCGTGGCTCATGTTCATTCATAAGCAAAAGCCCCAAGACAAGTTTAAAAAGGGGGATCGGGGATCAAATGGCATCGCTAATGGAGACATCTATGGCTCCAAAGGGAGAAGCCCTGATTCTTTCCTACTACAAGCAGGATGAGACCAAGGCCTCCCCTGCAACTCCAGAGCTGATACCCCTAGAGCAGTGTTTCTCAACCTTGGCGACTAAGTCCTGAGGACTTCAACTCCAAAAACCCCAGCCAGCTGGCTGGGGGATTCTAGGAGTTGAAGTCCTCAGGACTTAAAGTCCCCAAGGTTGAGAAACACTGCCCTAGAGGGACTAAGTGTGGAAATAAACCAGTGGGGTTGGGGAAATAAACCATGGTTTACATTCATGGTTCCTCAAAAGGGATCAACCTTTCCTAGGCTTATAGACGGGTAGGGTAAAATGGCTTGGAATTCTGGGCTCCACCACCCCACCCCACCCCCACATCCCATCCCAAATAACTCTTCCAGAGTTTTATGGCTGTATCCATACCTCATTAAACCAGTAAAAGAAAAGGAGAATGGATGATTAGCTTTCCCCTGAAAAATTACCTTCTCCGAGAAGAGAATCATCCTTTAAAAACACAAGCAAGGACAAAGCAAAGGGAAGTTCGGGGGCTGCTTTCCAAAAGGAAGCACACAAATTTCCCCAATGCAAAAGCAAGGGGGGCATGAGAAGCAGGAATCTCGTAAACGGCACCCCCTGGGATAAGCAGGTTCCAGACTGTCCTGGCATCTCACCTAGGGAAGGGCAGCCGAGTCCCCCAAAGATTTAGAGAAATAATCAACACAAACATATAAAATACAAATCTTGTGGCAAGGGAACCAGAGTGCCGAATCAGGGAACCAGGGAGCTGTGGTGTTCCCCAGCTGTCCAACGTTTCTTAAGTGGACTTCACCTCTTCCTTTATGCTGTTGGAGAAATAAAGGGCCCAAGATATTAGCTTGGGAAGCGTGAGGGTTAGGGTTCTCGTTTCTAAACGGACTGAGCAGACATTCCTCCAGGAATGGGTCCTTGTCTTTTGCAAAACCCAAACCAGCCCCAGAGAAGTTGCCTCCCCAAATTTCCAGCTTCCCTTTTGCATGAAGAGTGACAGCATGACCATAGGGAAGTAAGCCCTTTCATGCAGGTGTGAAAAAGGCTTCCTTTAGAGGAGGAGGAGGAGGAGCCAGGTTTGGGAGCTACAGAAAGAGATTTCCAGAGGTGACACACTGCCTCCCGCATTCCAGGATCTCTCACCTTTTGGCTTCTGTGGGTTCTTCTTTTCTCTTCTCTTCCTCGTTTACTTCTGTAGGAAGGAACACATAACCCTGTTCCTCTGTTATAGGACACACACACACACACACATACACACCTTTTAACATGCTGTGGGTGTCCTTTGAAAACATTTCCCTTGTCATCCAAGAAGCTTCCTTAGTTCTGAACTGAAGAACTAAAAAAGAAGAACTGAGGCAGCTTTTTGGATGAGAAAAGAATTCTTTTAAAGGGGGGGTGAACCCAAGAGGGTCCAGTTGACTTTTGGGGAAAGTACCAGTCATATTTGAGAGAGAGAGAGAGAGAGAGAGAGGGAGAAGGCACAGGGAGACGGGTGGCCCAGTTCAGCTGGAGTTTTCACAGCTGTGTAGTTCAATTTGCCTGAAATGGTATATGGTTTCTTGTCTGAGCAGGGGGTTGGACTAGAAGACCTCCAAGGTCCCTTCCAACTCTGATTCTATTCTATTCCATTCTGTTTGTTTTTGTTCCTGTTTGTTTCTATACCATTCCTAGGTATGGTCAATTTGGATGTGCACCACACCCAAATTGACCACCCTCCCTAATTATTTTCTAAGGCTATTATGGAAACTGAGGGCAGAAGGATAACAATTTGGCTAATAGATCCTGTATTTTTTTCTTTGTGAAAGTGAACAATTTTAGTTGTGGAATTCATGTGGGCACCAGGAGGTAACAAAAGGTAACTGGAAAGCCAGTGATGACTGAAAAGATTACATTAGAACTCTAACCTAACAAGTAAATACGGCCTGCTGCCTCAAATGGTAATATAAATTGGAGAGAAAAAAAACATAATGAGGTTTGTACTTCAAGCTTTCTCATAAATGTATTATTTTGGCAAAAATAATGGCCAGCCTCCATTACGGTCATAAAATCGAAATTACTTGTACTCCTAGTAGGATACAAGCCAAAAGTCCAAATACAGAGGTGATAACTTGTCACTGCTTAAAAACAAACAATCTGCACCTACTCAGATAGTACAACTACACAGTTTTAGTCCGGGAGGCCAAAACACATGTTGAAGTTCAGCATGACATTTCTGCAAGGGCAAAGTGGAACTAGTTTTCACTGGATGGGAGATTCGAGGTCTTGCTGGAAAAGTAAGCTCTACCACTATTTTTTTTTTGGGGGGGGGGTTATCCCCATAATAAGCATATTCTACCAATCAGGCAGGATGAAAAGTGCTACCCCACAAATAAATAGCTGCTACCTTTCTTCTCCTCCTCCTCCTCCTTCTCTTCTGCTTCTGTTTTTGGCCGTTTGGCCTTCTTGAAATTGGCAACGTTTTTGCGACCCCCTTCCCCTTCGTCCTCCGAGTCCGAGAATTCCTCCTCGCAGGCGATTCTCTTGTCTGAAGAGCGGACTGTGGGGGGGGGGGGGGGGAGAAGCAAGAAAAGGACGTTAGCAGCTTTACGTTTCATACAAAGGAGGAGGAAGGCTAAAATTATTCTATTTTTTTCTTCAAGAAGTAAGTCTCGTCCTTAGACGTCCATCCATTAGTGCGTTGACAAAACCTGAGTTTTCTACAAGGAAAAATGGGAGTCAAACACAAGGACTCTAAGATTAAAAACCCTAATTACCGTATTTTTTGAACTATAAGATGCACCTTTTTTTCCTCAAAAAAGAGGCTGAAAATCTGGATGCGTCTTATACACCGAATACAGCATTTTTTTGCCTCCAACACTCCGCTCCTTCACCAAAATAGCCATGCATACCCTTATGGACGCTTTCAGAGAGCTCCTGGGGCGCTGGGGAGGGTAGAAATGAGCAAAATATGTGCCTTTCCCTCCCCCAGCCCCCAGCAGTACCCTATAAGCTCCCCCAGGCTATTCATGCCTTTTTGGGGGGGGGGGAACGGGCCCATTTTTGGAAAAAAATGGGCCGTTTTGGGGAGGTTTGCAGAGTGAAAAAACTTTTTTCCCCCTTTTGGAAAGCTCTTTAACTGATGAGAATTACATTGATCAAGTGCTGTGCCAGCAGAACAAAGTCTTGGGTGCTGCAGATTGTCAGCAATTCCCTTCTCCAGCACATGGATAAATACACCTGAAAACATTTACCTACCTACCTACTCTCGCTCCCCCTATCTACTGTATTTCTCTCCCTCTCCCTCCCTCCCTCCCTACTGTATTTCTCTCTCACTCTATTTCTCTCTCTATCCCTCTACCTACCTACTCTCTCTCACCCTACCTATCTACTGTATTTCTCTATCTTTCTATTTCTCTCTCTCTCCCCCCTACCTACTTACTGTATTTTTCTCTCTCTCTATTTCTGTCTATTTCTCTCTCTATCCCTTTATCTACCTACCTACCTATCTAACTACTCTCTCCCTACCTACCTACCTACTCTTTCTCTCCCTCTCTATCCTTCTACCTACCTTTTTTTTTTTAAAAAAAAAGCCTCTTCAAAACCTTGGTGCATCTTATACTCCGGTGAGTCTTATACTCAGAAAAATACAGCAAACCCTAAACTAAGAGTCAGTTTAGTGTTCTAAATGAAGGCTTAAAAACCAGAAGATTCCTACAGTTCCCATGGGCATGAAAGCTGGCTGGGTGACTCTGGGCCAGTCCCTCTCTTTCAGCCCAACCCAACTTAGAGCGCTGTTGTGGTAAGGAAAATAGGAGGAGGAAGAAGTGTTAGGTATGTTCATCATAGTTGGATAAAAATAAAAAAGCAAGATAACAGCACCAGTAATAATACTGACCATCCATAGAGACTGTATTTTATAAGGAATAACATTTTAAAATGCCAATTGCAAAAATAAAAATGACTGTTATTATTTTTATTGGTTACAGTTTTCCCAAGATGCAATGCTATTCAAAATGACTCAATAATCACAAAAATTCCATCCAGGATAAATAATCCCCTAACAACAAATCCAGGGACGCGGGGTCTCAGTGGCTAAGATGCTGAGCTTATTGATTAGAAAACTTGGCAGTTTGGCAGTTCAAATCCCTAGTGCCGCGTAATGGAGTGAGCTCCCGTTACTTGTTCCAGCGTCTGCCAACCTAGCAGTTTGAAAGCACATAAAAATGTGAGTAGAAAAATAGGGACCACCTTTGGTGGGAAGGTAACAGCGTTCTGTGCGCCTTTGGCATTTAGTCATGCCGTCCACATGACCACGGAGACATCTTTGGACAGTGCTGGCTCTTCGCCTTTTAAACGTAGATGAGCACCGCCCCCTAGAGTCGGGAACGACTAGCACATATGTGCGAGGGGAACCTTTACCTAACAACAAATCCAACAAAGCAACTATTCACAGGTAAAATAAATGCAAACACAACCCCCATACCAATTTAAAGCAAAATTCCTACAGGATCTCGAGTACAGATGCCACTAAAATTAGACTAAAACAGGTACCAGTCTGGAAATTGCCACCATTAACAAGAACAGGGTGGGATAAACAACTCCAGAGTAACTTCTCAGTCAAATAAAAAGGTCTTTAAACCCCTTTGAAAAGCCATTAAGGCAACACAAAGGCAGAAGGAAAGAGGAAGCTGCTTCTAGGGCCAGATCAGCAGATAAAACTGCTAAGGGAACATAGGGAGCAAACAGGATAGTGGTGGGAGAAATGGGGCAGAATTGAAGACTGTAATCAGAGGGCTAAAACTCTACCCCTGCAATTGATTCTGGGCTCTGGATCAAGTATGGATCCAATGAAGAGCCTGGCAGTGTCAGGAAAGTGCACGAGAAGCGTGGAAGGTCCCAAATGGCACCCCTCTGGAGGAATCAGGACTGCAAGCCAGTAGACGATTACCATAACTGAAGCATGAAACAACAGAGACATAAATCAATAAAGCTGCAGTCTGCTCCGCCAGAAACAGCCCGTCCTATTAGTATTCATCAAATAAAACGTAGCCACCCTTGTGAGAAATGGAGACAGAATTAGTTGGTCATCAATCGAACCTAAAGGTGGACAAAACTGGGTCAATTAAGGAACTTTGGAAACAAATACTGGACAAGCACTATAGACGACTAGAAAAAACAATCGGCCAAAACTCAAATCTTCATTTTATCCAAATTCATTTGAAGCATGGGACATGAACATTGAAGGGTATCCGGGATGAAGCACTAGAAGACACTGTGTTGTGGTGGGCTCTCTCCAGTCATCAAAGATGACCAATCACCAGCAAAATGATGTTACTGAGCCCTGATAATGAAACAGGGCACCAGGAATAATCAAGGACAAAGAAAACAAGATTGACTTTCTATTGTAAATCTCTGCTACAAGAGGAAATTCCCAGAAATGCCACAATAGATATCTGTGTAGCAATGGGGTACTATAGAAGATTGAAACCAGTCCAATAGAGTGAATGATCCTCAGGGATTGTGAGCTAGACAGCAGTATCTGGTGGCCACGCATATTAAATGTGGCCATCCAGTCCAAAAAAATCAGCCCTAAAGTCAGATTAAAGACTTGGCCATCAGGATATTGTTCAGACCTCTACAGCATGTTGTCCCAATTGAACTGCTTAAACTGAAATTGAAGAGGATCAAGCAGGCTGTGGAAGATAAATGAAGACCCAATTTATCTGTGGAAGATAAATGAAGACCCAATCTTCAGTAGGGGTCTCACCACCGCCTCCTTTAAAGGGGGGGGGAAAGGACCCTTCCCGGAGAGACGCGGTCACTATCGCCTGGATCCAGCCCCGTGTCACCTCCCTGCTGTTCGCAACCAGCCAGGAGGGACACGGGTCCAGTACACATGTGGAGGCACTCACTGCTCCGATGGCCTTGTCCACTTCCTCAGGAGTAACAGACTGGAAATCAATCCAACGATGTCGCTCAAGACCCTCCCCCGGTACCTCAGCTGGCTCTGCGCAATTGGAGTCCAGGTTTCCCGAAGCCGAGCCACTTTATCCGCGAGAAATTGGACGAACTCCTCAGCCTTACCTTTACTTTACTTTACTTTTACTTTTGCCTTTATTTGTATGCCGCCCTTTTCCCTAAGGGGACTCAGGGCGGCTCACAATTCAAAAGGGAGGGGGGAAACAACAAACAGTAAACAATACAGCATATTAAAAGAGAAAAAAACGCAACAATCACACCATTCGAGTGGGGCTATAATCTTAACCCCAGGCCAGCCGGGACAGCCAGATCTTTACAGCAGCGCGGAAGGATTGGAGGGTGGTGAGGGTCCGAATCTCTACGGGGAGTTCGTTCCAAAGGGACGGAGCAGCCACCGAGAAGGCCCTCCTCCGGGTAGTTGCCAGTTTGCACTGGCTAGAAGATGGGATTCGGAGGAGGCCTAATCGATGCGATCGAATCGGTCTGGTGGAGGTAATTGGCAGTAGGCGGTCTCTCAAGTACCCAGGCCCACTACCATGAAGGGCTTTATAGGTGATAAGTAGCACCTTGAAGCGCACCCGGAGATCAACAGGTAGCCAGCGCAGCTCGCGGAGGATAGGTGTTACGTGGGTGAACCGAGGTGCACCCACTATCGCTCGCCTGGCTGCGTTCTGGACTAGCTGGAGTCGCCAAATGCTCTTCAAGGGCAGCTCCATGTAGAGCACATTGCAATATTCCAGCCTAGAGGTCACAAGGGCACGAGTGACTGTTGTGAGGGCCTCCCGGTTCAGGTAGGGACGCAACTGGTGTACCAGGCGAATCTGGGCAAATGCCCCCCTGGTCACAGCTGACAAATGATGTTTGAAGGTCAGCTGTGGGTCCAGGAGGACTCCCAAGTTGCGAACCCTGTCTGAGGGGCGTATAATTTGACCCCCCAGCCTGAGAGATGGAGTACTTGGCCAATTCTTGGGAGGGAAACACAACAGCCACTCGGTCTTTTCTGGATTGAGCACAAGCTTGTTGACCCCCATCCAGTCTTTAACAGCATCCAGCCCCTGGCTCATCACATCCATCGTTTCGTTGAGTTGGCACGGGGCGGACAGATACAATTGAGTATCGTCCGCATATTGATGGTACTTTATCCCGTGCCTTGTAAAGGAGTGCCCGAATCCCTCCCTTTAAGGAGGGAACGGGCTATCCTAAACAAGACGGCTGGGCGTGACTCAGCGGAAGCTATCAGAGCGACAATGTAAGTTCTTTTTGACGTCCGAATTGCCCGGAGGTAGGCTCTGATGCAGGATTTTAATAGTGCTCGGTCTGACTCGGACTTACTGGATCTCCAGCGGCGCTCTAGGCGTCTCTTTTGGCGCTTCATCTCCCGGAGTTCCTCAGTAAACCAAAGAGCCCTCCTGGATCCACTGCCTCGGATCGGCCGTAAAGGCGCAATCCGGTTAAGGGCCCCTGCCGCCGCCGAGTTCCAAGCAGCGACCAGCGTCCCAACCGAATTGCGGGCGAGAGTATCAGGTATAATGCCAAGCGCCGTCTGAAAGCCCATAGGGTCCATAAGGCGCCTGGGGTGGAACCACCTAATCGGTTCCTCCTCCCTACAGTGGGGGATTGGCCTCCGAAAGTCAAGCCTCAGTAGGCAGTGGTCCGACCACGACAGGGGCAAGATCTCAATACCCCTCAGACCAAGATCGCAACTCCACTGCTCCGAGAGGAATACGAGGTCAAGTGTGTGACCCGCCAAGTGAGTCAGATCCCGAATTACTTGGGTCAAGCCCATGGCTGTCATGGAAGCCATGAACTCCTGCGCCCCATCAGTGCTCGCCAAGCGAAGGCAAGTTGAAATCCCCCAGCACCATAAGCCTGGGGAACTCAGCTGCCAGCTCGGCTACTGACTCGAGGAGCGAGGGGAGGGCTGCTGCAATGCTGTTGGGAGGCAGGTACGTTATCAGCAAGCCCACTTGACCCCCAGGGTCCAACCTCACCAGCAAGGACTCACACCCGACAAGCTCCGGAGCAGGGATCCTACGAGGAACTAAAGACTCTTGGATAACCACGGCCACTCCCCCACTCCTTCCCTGCGGTCGCGGCTGGTGAAGCACCTGAAAACCCTCTGGGCACATCTCGGTGAGGGGGACTCCTCCCTCCGGGCCCAGCTAGGTTTCAGTAATACATGCCAGGTCTGCCCCCTCGTCTAAAATTAAGTCACGGACGAGGGGAGCCTTGTGAACCACAGACCTGGCATTTAGCAACAGCAGCCTGAGACCAGGGCCCTGACTACTCGCACCATCTGGCCTTGGAGTGGGACTAATAGGGCCGGAAGGAGGGATCTCTGTAACATAGCGAACCCTCCTTCCCCGGTAATGGCTTGCCCTAAAGTGCCCACCATATCTGCCCCTCCCAGTTAAGACCGTAATGCTCCGGCCCACTCCCGTGTCCATAGGCCCCCCCACCCTCCCCCAGGGCTTTCGACATCCCTGGCAAGCCCTTCGAACCATACATTCTAAGGCTGGGGGTTAAAACCGCCCCCCCCCCAACACTTCTGCAAAGCACACAGTGTAGGAGGTACCCGGTTGTAGTCCCAGCCTTCTCAAACGTACTCACTCATCCAAACAAACACTCCCCCACAACAATTTAAAAAACACAAATACAGCTATATGATAAAAGTGGGTACATACATACATCACAGTCACACCTCAAGCACTCACCATACGTTAAAATGCACGGAGCACTGCAATAGTGCGCTATCAAACAATGATGTAAAAGTGGAGAGAGAACTGCTCCGCTCCTCTCTCTCCTCTATGTCCCTGAGATACGTCCACGGCTACCAGACCAAAATTCGATAGTGTACAGGGTAGCCGTACGTGGGAAAGGGTAAGGCATGAAAGTCTGATGTTCACAAGTAGCAACCGGTCAGTCTCACCCCTCTTAAAGTCCAAAAGAAGGTCAGCGCACCGCATGCACAAAAGTTTCTTTCCTGATATTAAGTCTGGGGGGCCAAAGTCTGAAACTGGCCTGAGCCGCTCTAGGCGGTGGGGGAGAGAGCGCTGATCTTTCCGAAACCAAGTCCGCGCCCTTGCAGCCGCCATCCTCTATCGCTCCTAATCCCAACCCACCCCCAACCCTACTCCTAAACCTAATCACTAATCTAAACTAATCCAACACTAACCTAACACTAACCTACACCCTAACCCCACCCAATCTTAGCCCAACACCAGCCTAATCTAATACTAATCCTACATTAACCCAGCCATAGCCCAGCCCTAACTCCATCTCAAGCCCTGACCCTAGCCTAATCCCTGCCATTCAGTCCCTCCCGCACCCCCGGGTGCAACCAGCCGTTGCCCTCGTAACTATTTCTAAACTATATCTAACTATCTAACTATACCTATGCCTATAACTAACTATATCTATTTCTTATCTAAACCTATCTAACTAACCAGAGCAATGGCAGGCGGCAGACGGGTGGGGGGAGAGCAGATGTTACAGGCAGGAGCATCGGACACAGGCCAGGTAGAGAAGAGTCAAAGCGGCTAGGGAGATGGTAAAGGCTTCCTGATGGCTGGGGAGGGAGACAAGGAGTAATGTCTGGAGGCGGCTATAATGACACGGAGGCCAGAAGTTGGAAAAAAAATGGGGGGCATCCAGGCCTCTCGCTTCCTCGGCTGGAACACGGAATTCAGAGCGTCGTTCTTCCTCTTCACCCGAGCAACCACACAAGTCAGACGAACGGCCAGATCTTTTCCCCAGAGGACTGCAGGACAGCAAGGCAGCAGGCAGCGAGGCGAGCAGAATAGAACAGGGGAGGGGGAGGAGGCATCTGGGGCGGCTACGGCGGCGGCAGGCACAGCCAGCCGTCCGATCCGCCGCTCCACGATCTCAAAGTTTGCGATGCCCCCACCTTCTTCACAGCTGAAATTGAGTCCCCAGGCTCACCGCACCTTTCGGATCAATCAGTCAGTCAAGCAGGAAGGGGGGAGGGACGCCAAAAGATTTGCAGTCGCTGCAGTTCAGCAGCGTGGCGCCGCCATCTTCCCCCTCACACCGCAATCGCCGTTCCAGGCCGCCGCAGTTCCGCTGCTCGGGAGACAGCCACGGATAGCTACCGGATGATAGTCGAGCCTTACGTGATTCTTGGGATCAAGCCCCACCGGGAAGGTTTGTTAGAAATGTAAAAGGGCTCTCAAGATCTTCTATATTTGGCACTGGCTTCTATAGAGTGAGAAGCCAGGCAGCCATCCAAGTCCCGCACATGCGCCAGTGTATAAGACACACCCAGATTTTCACATTTTCTAGGGGGGAAAGGTGCGTCTTATACTCTGAAAAATACGGTACATTCAAATACAGATGGAGCAGAGGAAGATGATGGAAGGAAAAGAGTAAGCCATATTCAGGACTTATTTGAGAGGCATCTTTCTAAAAGCCCTCAGCTGAAAGAAAGGGCCCCTCTGGGCTTGATACTCACTGGAAATCCGTTTGTCAGGATCTTCCTCCTCTTCCTCACCACTCTCCTCCGGCACAGCATCCTCCGGAATTGGCTGCATCTGCACCCCGGGGGCATGGGGGAGCATCCTCAGGTTCTCAAAGAGACGCTGCCTGCAATCGAGGAATCAGGTTTAGGTTTAGGTTTCATTTTATTTATATGCCGCCCTATTCCCTGCGGGACTCAGGGCGGCGCACAAACCCAAGGAGGGAAAGGGAAACACAAAAACTACAAATACAAGGCATTTAAAAACAACCAACAGCCACACGATTCAAGAGGGGAAGGGAACTCATCAACCCCAGGCCTGCCGACACAGCCAGGTTTTAACGGCTTTTCGGAAGGCTTGGAGAGAGGTGAGGGTCCGAATCTTGGCGGGGAGTTCGTTCCAAAGGGCCGGAGCTGCCACAGAGAAGGCCCTCCCCCGGGTAGTAGCCAGATGACATTGGCTGGTAGACGGAACCCGGAGGCCTGCCCTGTGTGATCTAATGGGTCTTTGGGAGGTAATTGGCAGCAATTACCCAGGTCCAATACCATGAAGGGCTTTATAAGTGACGACTAGCACCTTGAAGCATATCCGGAGACCAATCGGTAACCAGTGCAGCTCGCAGAGGATAGGTGTAACGTGGGTGTACCGAGGTGCACCCACAATCGCTCGCGCAGCTGCATTCTGGACCAGCTGAAGACTCAGAATGCTCTTCAAGGGCTGCCCCATGTAGAGCGCATTGCAGTAGTCCAGTCTTGAGGTCACGAGGGCATGAGTGACTGTTGCGAGTGCCTCCCGGTTCAGGTAGGGACGCAATTGGTGCACCAGGCGAACCTGGGCAAATGCCCCCCTGGTCACAGCCGACAAATGATGTTCTAAGGTCAGCTTGGGAGGACTCCCAAATTGCGAACCCTGTCTGAGGGGCGTAAAATTTCACCCCCCAGCCTGAGTGATGGAATACTAACCAAATTTTTGGGAGGGAAACACAACAGCCACTCAGTCTTGTCTGGATTGAGCGCAAGCTTGTTAACCCCCATCCAGACCCTGACAGCCTCCAGGCACTGGCACATCACGTCAACCGCTTCACTGAGTTGGCACGGGGCGGACAGATACAACTGGGTATCGTCCGCGTACTGATGGTATTTTATCCCGTGCCGCCAAATGATCTCGCCCAACGGCCTCATGTAGATGTTAAACAGGAGGGGGGATAGGACCGAACCCTGTGGGACCCCATATTTCAGGGGCCTAGGGGTTGACCTCTGCCCCCCGATCAACACCGACTGCGACCTGTCCGAGAGGTAGGAGGAGAACCACCGAAAAACGGTGCCTCCCACCCCCACCTCTCGTAACCGTCGCAGAAGGATACCATGGTCGATGGTATCGAAGGCCGCTGAGAGGTCAAGAAGCACTAGGATGGAGGGATGACCTCCATCCCTGGCTCTCCAGAGATCATCGGTCAGTGCGACCAAAGCGGTTTCCGTGCTGAAGCCAGGCCTGAATCCAGACTGAAAGGGATCCAGATAATCGGCTTCATCCAAGGACCGTCGGAGCTGAGAGGCTACCACTTTCTCAACAACCTTCCCAACAAAGGGGAGGTTGGAGACTGGACTGTAGTTATTCAAAATGGCTGGATCCAGAGATGGCTTCTTCAGGAGGGGTCTCACCACCGCTGTCTTCAATGCTGGCGGAAAGAAGCCCTCCCGAAGGGAGGCATTCACCATTGCCTGGATCCAGCTCCGCGTCACCTCCTTGCTGTTCACGACCAGCCAGGAGGGACACGGTCCAGTGCACACGTGGCGGCACTCACCGCTCTCATGGCCTTGTCCACTTCATCAGGAAGTGAAGCAGAAGCCCCTCAGCAAAAATCTATCCCCCACCCCAAAAATAAATGCACGGACTTACTTTATCTTTTCCAGGTATTCATTGGTGTTTTGGTTGGTCATGTTGGAAGGGCTGATGTGGAGTTTGAAATCCGGGCCAAAGTATTCAAAGTAATCATTGTAAGGAAGCTCTGTGGAAGCATTCAAAGCATGGAGGTTAGGGTGTTAAACCTGCATCAAGGCAATTCAAAGGAACACACAGGAAAGCCACGGCCTCCAAATGGTGCTGAAGAAAGTTCAAAATTCAAACAATCACGGGGTCATCAAAGTTTTTTTGGGGACTGGGACACCTTCCAAGCCCAATCAAAGCAGAAGGCAGATGCTGCCAGAAAACTGGAGATTACACAAAATGCACTTTGTAAAATTAACAAATGAACCTAAAACAATGTCCACTGGCAATTACTACGCCTTTATCAAGTAGCATCAGAGTCCCCATGGCATCAAGACTCAGGCACAAGGAACCAAAAAAACGACAGAATGAATTGCTCAGAACGGTTTCTTTATTGCTGTTCACCCATAGATAGGAATCTTGCCAGAGCAAAACACACAACTCTGCAGAATTATCAGATAAATCCTGCTGTTTTAGGGAGGATCCTTCCAGGGTCTCTTTCTGCATACCAAGGATTCAAGGCTGATTTGTCTCTGAGCTCCTTGTGAAAGACCCCTCTCCTCCTGCAACTCAGCACTGCCAGATTCCACCACAAATATTGAGGTAGGGAAAGCCTTAAACTCACCTTCTAAGTGTAACTCTGATCTTTACCAGAGACTCACCCCAAATCCCAGCGCTGGCTGGTTTTCTGATGCTTGACTCTGTAATTCTCAAGCAGCTCAGCAGCTGCTGCCCTGATGGGATTCCCTGAGGACTTGTCTATGCCCCCCTCCCCAGGGGAGCTAAACAAGGGTCCTCCTTACCATTCGGGATCTCGGTGTTCAACGCCACAGCTGTCTCGTACGTCCAACACCGGGCCACATTACGGATTGTGTAGCCGCCGCCTCCCAGCATCAGCATGGGCAAATTAAAGCTTTTGATGAACTCCACACACTTGGCATGACCTGGGGGAAGGAAGAGCATCAGCCTGCTGGAAGTGAGTTCCAATTTAAGCAACCAATCAGCAAAATGATGATGGAGCAAAACAACCCAAGTGAGCCACGAAACCATGATAAGAGGCATTTCAGAGCACTTTGTCTTAAAGAGGACCCTTAATTCTCACTGTGCCATAAGACACAAATATCCAACTTTCAAAGATGCTCCTGCACTCCCGCAAAACATTGAGAGGCCCCTCACAGAACACACGGTTTTGATTTTGACCAGCAAAGCATGCTGAAGACACCCTGAATAAATCACCACTTGCCCCCTTCCAAGAAACCTCTCTTACCTTTAATGGTCAGATTAAAACAACCCAACCTGTCCCCTGATAAGGAATCTGAGCCACACTGCAGGGCAACGGCACTCGGCTGGAAGGTCTCCATCACTTTAGACATCACCTAGCCAGTAAAAAAAAAACCTGAGCATGGTAATAATGACCAGAACCTGAATGGTCACCATTAGGACCTCCTTCCTTTCAGCACAACCTCTGGCAGAGATGGAAAAGCCAGCCCAATAGCTTCAACAAAGCCCATTCCCCCATGGAAGCCATCCAGAGCTCCAATCTCATGTTATGCTTCCATGCAGACCAGGGACAAGCCTCCCATCTCCTCCCACCAACAGGACCTGAAGGAGACCAAGGGCTTGTCGGTGCTGAACAGGTAGTCTGAAACTTGCTCCTTCAACCCGGAAAGCTCGGGGTTCTCCCACCCCGTCCCTGCTCCTCTAGCTTGGAGAGGAGATCAGAAATCATCTGGTCGCCATGGCTAGAAGTTACAACTTCCTCCACAATCTGCAAGCCTGAAAAGTTTAGCGAGGCAACTGCAGCATCTGCAAAACGAACTAGAAGCATTCAAGGATTAAGACATTTACCGGCTTGAAAATGGCTTCATAAGACTCATCATCGATCCCATCCCGGAGAGGATAGTTGACAGCATAATATTTTCCTTTACCCGCACCAATATCCTTAGGGAGAAGAAAAGATGGCATCTGAAATACCAGCTGGGGCCGCCTTCAGAGGATGCCCAAGACAGAGACTGCTGGTACTCTTAATGCTCACAAGAGGCCCTGCAGCCCAACAATGGCACACCCTCATCACGTCACCCAGAACACTCGAAAGGGGTTGTCCACAAGCTTTCTGGGCTCCCTTAGTCTATGGAGATTCTCAGTCTTCCAGGGTCATGGTTGTCCCAAAAGTGCTTTTTCAAAAGGCATCTGGACTTTTTCGGGGGGAGGAGGGGTGTTGAAGACATTTTGCTTCTCATCCAAGAAGATTAACTTCAGCTCTGAAGAAGCTTTTTGGATGAGAAGCAAAATGTCTTCAAAGAAAAAGCAGAAAGTCCAGTTGCCTCTTGAAAAAGCACCTCTGGGACTTTAGAGCCAAGGCTTTCCCAATGACACCTCCCCAAAACAGCAGAGTCATTGTCCTGCCCAGGAGAGCTCAGCCCAGAAGAGGACTGTGGGGGGTGAGCTGGTGCTGAATCAATAACCTGAAATAAGCCAGATTCAACACGTATGCCAACCGGCTCATCCGATCCCAGAAGATGAGTGAGGAAGCAACATTTGCCCTTCCTTACTCATCTCTTCTTCCCCAACGGCTAAGATTTTGCCAAATGCTGCCCAAATGTTCCCCATCTAGTCATTTTCTGTTGCTGTAAGAGCAGGGGGCGGGTTTCAATTTTTTTTACTACCCATTCGGTGGGCGTGGCTAGATTTTGTGTGTGTGTGTGTGTGACTCAGTGGGCGTGGCCAACTTGACATCACTCATGCACACTCAGTTACATAACCCCCATCACCAAGCCACGGCCACCAAACCAGTGGTGAAAAATTTTGACTGGGGGGAGTGGGAGGGGCCTCCAGCCTCGCCAGAGCTAAGGGAGCGCCTACAAACTACCCAGTAAGAAAAAATGTTTTTGTCCTCCCTGGCCCCCAGGAACACTCTGAAGGCTTCAGCAGGGCTGGGGGAAGGCAAAAACTGCCCCGTTTTTGTGAAAAATGGGCAGAAAACGGCCCGTTTTTCACATAAACTAGAGCACTTTTCTCTTCCCCCAGCCCAGCTGAAGCCTGCAGAGTGCTTCTGGAGCTGGGATAAAGCAAAAACTCATCTGCTTTTGTGAAAATGGCCCATCTCTGGGAGTGGTATACACACACCATTAAAAAAAGAGGAGAAATGCATTTTTTCAATGAAGATTGCTTTGTGCATGTGCAGAACAGAAAATAAAGATGGCA
Organism: Thamnophis elegans; assembly: GCF_009769535.1. Lineage (NCBI taxonomy): Eukaryota > Metazoa > Chordata > Lepidosauria > Squamata > Natricidae > Thamnophis > Thamnophis elegans. The sequence continues at coordinate 27,967,594 of NC_045552.1, forward strand.
GCACCAGGATAGAACCGGTGCGGTCATGTGTCTGGCCGAGTTACTACCTATTCGACTGAACTGGTAGGAACCTACCTCTGTGTAAGAGCAAGCTATTTTCTGGAGGGAGGAGGAGAGATCTTGAAAGAGATGAGTATTCTACCATTAACATTATGCTTGCAGGGTTCCCTCTGTTTCTTAAGGCAAAACAATGTATTTCTCAGGTAATTTAGTTTTTCATGGAAAGGAGAGTCTGTTTGATGTAATGGTTAAGGCACTATTTCTTCAACCTTAGCAACTTTAAGGTGCATAGACTTTAACTCCCAGAATTCCCCAGCCAAGGCTGACATGTGTGAGCTTTAACACAACATACTGGTTGAGGAATTCTGGGAGTTGAAATCCATGCATCTTAAAATTGTCAAGTTTGAGAAACACTGGGTTAAGGTGTCCGACTATCCCTAAGGGAGACCCGGATCAGAGCACACCTTTATTAATAAATACACAGGAAGAGGAATGGAACAGTGTTTTAAGAAAATTTCATATTTAAATTGTTTCAAGCTCCAAACGGCATCTCAACTCTCCCAGAAATGTCTGATCTGTTTCAAACTCAACAGGGCCGTATTTCCGTTCAGGGGTTTATTGTTTTATTGTAATCTTCCCCGAGTCACTTGGCTGGGAAGGGCAGCAATAAACAAATTTTAAACTAAAAACATTTTGCATCCTCCTGGAGGCATGAACAGGCCTTTTCTAGGCCAAAGGCCATGCTCTGCCTCTCCTTAGTAGGCAAAAGGCTTGACTCTGAGAAGGAAGTCAGAGAGACAAGTTCTTTAATAAAACTCTTGCATTTTTCAAGTCAAAGTCGACTCCTAAGGATTAATGGAGATGCTCATGTAATTTCTGGAAAATTTCTGGGAAGTCTTTCAATCTAGAGCACAGATCTGGGATTCCAGGTTCTAATTGACCTAGCTTTTGAGCTGAAACAACATCAGCCGGATGTTATCATCTGTCAATACAGATAACAACCTACAGTCAATAAAACTAATGAGATTACTCTCTTTCTTCCATTCACTAACATTGTGACATAATTTCTGTTGCATTAAAACTTTTCAATTTGGGAACAGGTGTGTTAGTAGTACCTCTGACCCAGAGAACGTGAATCATCTTGTTTTAGAAGGAGAGAAGGTCAGGCAAAGCTCTGTTGCTAACAGGGCCTGGAAAGTGTTCGAGCCAACCAAAAAGAAGAAAGAGGGACTGGATGCCCAGGAAGATGCATCTCAAGTTCCCATTCTCACCCGCAGATCCCCGGTTCCTGGGAAATATTCCCCATACTTATGGAAGGAGGCTGTCATGACACGGTCTGTGGTGTAGAAGGCTTCCTCCACACCATCCCCATGGTGGATGTCGATGTCAACATACAGGACTCTCTGGTGGTACCTAAGGTTGCAAAGGGATGTCAGGCTGGCACCTCAAAAACAAATTCCAGCCATGAGGAATCTAGACATCCCCCCCCCCGCAAAAGTAAACTCAAAATTATCAAGTTTTAAAATTCAGTCCCCAAAGCCACACTAGGCTTTGTTGAGAAGAAAGGAAGCTTGTGTGATCGACAGCCTGGTGAGGTTTCAAACAGTCATCCCGAGATAATACTGAGGAACAGAAAAGGTGGAAACAGCTGCCAGAGATGTAAGGGCACCCTTAACTGCTGAAAATTACCGTATTTTTCAGATTATAAGACATACCTTTTTCCTCCCTTATTCCTTTCCTCTGTTGTTAGGTGAAGTCTTAAACACTGAATGTAGCCCCGCCCACCCACCAGCCCCCACCCTTTGGCCTCTGCCTCCCAGCAATTTACCTCCTTGCAGCAAATGGAAAAATGGGGCTTGCGGGGGCAGCTACAGGCTATGGCCAGGATGGCGAACCTATGGCACACATGCCACAGATGGGACGTGGAGCCATTTGTCAGGGCACGCGAGGCGCTGCCCTGTCGGCTGGCCAGAGCATATGCACGCACTGGCCAGCTGAGTTCACCCTTTTTAAAGCCATTTTTCGCCCTCCCCAGGCTCCAGAGGCTTTATAGGACACTGGGGAGGGCAAAAAGAGCCTTCCCCCCCTCGAGGCCCTCCGGAGGCTTCAGGAGCTTCCCTGAAGCCTCCAGAGCGCAAAAAAACCCCAGCCCTAAGCGCAAACCAGAAGTTCAGAAATGGACTTCCGGTTTGCTCATAGGGTCTTTTTTTGCCCTCCAGAGGCTTCATGGAAGCCTCCTGAAGGTCCCTGAAGCCTTCGGAGAGCTCAAAACGACCCTCCGAGCAAACCAGAAGTCACTTCCGCTTTGCTGGGAGGGTCATTTTGACTACTCTGGAGGGGGCTTTTTTCACCCTCCCTAGGCTCCTATAAAGCCTCTGGAGCCTGGGGAGGGCGAAAAAAGGATGCAAAAAATGGGGGGGGGGGGTTTGTCACATCTGTATTTCACGCCTGCACACTGGGGGAGTCGCGCATTGCATTATGGGTGCGGCACGCCCGCACACGACCCCCCTGCGCTCCCCCCCCCACTTATGGCACACGAGCCAAAAAAGGTTCGCCATTGCTGAGCTATGGCAATCCCTGCAGCCTGAAACAGCTGATCATCGGGAGGCCAGTGCTTAAACTGAAAGTGAAACAGGCTGTTTGCTGCAAGGAGGTAAGTCAATAACTATAAATGCCTATAGAAAGTTCAAATAACTAGACTTATTTTTTAAAGACTTCTTTATTATTGTTCTAGACAACTTAATAAAATGAAGATGATTTTTAAAATAAATGTTTGGTCTGAAGAGTCCCACTGCTATTGTATTTTCTTTTAAATAGCAGAGAATAACGTATACTTCCAGAAAGGCACATCAATTTTAACAGCATCTGTACAAGTTATAGTCTGAAATGTAACACCACAAACAGTGTATATCGTCTGTACTGTTTGCTGTTTACTGCAAAGAGGAAAATTGCTGGGAGGCAGAGACAGATTTATTTTCCCTTGTTTTCCTCCCCAAAAGCTAGATGAGTCTTATACTTCAGAGTGTCTTATACTCCGAAAAATACGGTGCACAGCCAGGGTGCTGAATATTTGAATCCTATATGGGGAGATTTCTCCTCTTCCTTCATTTCCAGAAATAATTACTGTCATCAATCCGCCTCTTAGGGAAGCTGAGGAGCTGCCAAGGATTTCGGTTCCACATTCTGCACCCAGGCTATTTGGGGGGGGGGTGTCAGGGTGGACCCTTTTAAAAGGATGCATTCCTGAAACACAATTGGGAGTCTCCCTTTTGGTCATCAAAATGACTGGAGAGCAAAACTGCATCACAAAGCTTCTCTCTGTATCCATCAAGACTCCGTTTCATGCTGGGCTCAGATTCTGCAGAACTCCAGAGATTCCCCTAAATGCCCATGGACCAAATAATGCTTCTTGGACTCGCCTTTCGATGTATGACAAGTCCAAGATTTAAATATCTGTGCCTCCCTGGCTATCTCATACATAAATTCCCTTCATGATGGTGTCAAACATCTCTGAGATTTCCCTATCTGAGTAGCTTATCCTGCACAGGATGAATGTGATATTTTTGACAAGGTGAGGATTTCATTTAGATCCACGGTATAAAAGCTGTTTCTCAACCTTGGCCATTGTATGGACTTTCCAACTCCCAAAATTTCCCAGCCAGCATGCTTGGCTGGAGAATTCTGGGAATTGAAATCCACACATCCTAAAGTGGCTCCAAAAGATGATGAGAGAGGGAAGTAGAAGGGAAGGGAGAAGTAGGAGAGAAATGAGGAGTGGAAAGAGAGAGGAGGAGAGAGGAAGGGGAAGTAGAGAAGAGAGGGATAGTAGAGGGAAGAAAGGAGGTAGGGAGGAAGAAAGGGAGAGGAGATAAGACGGCTGTAAAATAGGGTATAATATGGTGCACTGAAAGCAGAAGAGCAAATGACAGCAGTTCTGGGTTGAGGGAATGATATAATAATGGAGAATACAAAACAAATCTCTGTTCAGATGTAATGGTATACTTGTGGTTACATGTATGAAATTAAAATAAAATAAAATAAATTTTCAAAAAGAAAAAAAAAAGATAACGATCTCATTTAGGTCCAGCATCTAAAAGTGGCAGTTTCACATACTTCAGCAGTTCTAGGATAGCCAGGACAATGTCATTGACGTAACAGAAGCCAGACGCCTCTGACTTCTTGGCATGATGCAAGCCTCCAGCCCAGTTCACCGCGATGTCTGTTTGCTGCTTGTTTAGTTTCACGGCGCTTGCTGGGGAAGAGAATAGTATTTGTACAGATCTGGATAAATGTTTAGGGATTTAGGGATCCCCAAATCCAGAGCAAATTCCCTTGGTGTCTGCCAGCTTCTCTGCCTTCCCTGATTTTGATCGCATTATTTTAATTAAAAAATTAAAAAATAATCTGGAAAATAATAGCAAACTAGAGCATAAAATATAATGGTGTCTTCTGGTATCATTGTAATTTGTCAAAACACCCCTGAGCCACATACTTGTTCTCTCAGCAGACTTAGAAATTAAAAATGCCTGATAGCAGCTATCACACTAGTCTCTAAAAGTAGGTCCCCCTGATGGGAAAAAGTCAATTTGGATCACTTAGAGCCATGCTGGCGAACCTATGGCACGCGTGCCAGAGGGAACACGCAGAGCCCTCTCTGCTGGCATGCGTGCCGCCGCCCCAGGTCAGATCTCCGTGATGTTTTTTTTGTGAGCTTCTGTTTCCCTGCTAATGATGAAACAGAAGCTCACAGAAGAAAAAGATCTTACCTCTTGCCGCGCTGCAGGTGTTGGGATGCCCCGCCTCCCACCAACCTGCTGGTCTTGGGTCTCTGCTGCACATGTGCGCATGTCTGGCGCACGCCTTTCAGTTTGGGCATGTGCAGTTTGGGCACTTAATGTCTAAATGGTTCGCCATCACTGACTTAGAGCAATAAAGACCAGACTGGCTGGCTAAAGAAGGGAGGAGCAACCAGCATTTTGCCCCATGGGTCTCCTTGGTATCCCTTTTGTGAGAGCACCCACAGCTGTTCTCAAGTTGCACACTTGCTCACCTGCCCAAAGGAATTGCCCACTTTTGATATCGAACCAGATGTTAAATGATTCTCAAAACAGGGAGAACTGGAAAGATTGGTCTCTCTTTTGACATTTTGCTGTTGCCCAGTCGCTAAGTTGTGTGACCCCCATGGACAACAGCAAACCAGCCCCACCCCACCCCACTGTCCTGGAATCTGCCCAAACTCAGGACTACTGTGTCAATGACCCTGGCTAACCATCCCACCCTCTGCCATCTGCTTTTTTTTACAACTACCCATGCCTTATATAATGTCTCACGTTTCATAAACATGAATGCCATTGTTGGCCTGAGGTGGGGAAGGTTGCGTGGGATGTGCCCCCCATATCCCCTGATCTTGCCTTGATGCATAACTATGCCTGACCAAGAGTGTTCCTTGTGTCTGCTTAAAACAGGGGTCCCCAAACTTGGCAACTTTAGGACCTGTGGACTTCAACTCCCAGAATTCTCCAGCTGGTTGGAGAATTCTGGGAATTGAAGTCCACAAGTCTTATACTTGCCAAGTTTGGAGACCCCTGCTCTAAATGGTACCGATAGAGAAGAATATTTGCAGTGTGGTGTCCTTAGTGCTCTCTTGATGGTTTTCTTACAGACGTTTCATTACCAAACTAGATAACATCATCAGTGCACTCTGAAGGGGTCTGGTTGTGATGGCTGCTTTGCCATCTCTGCTCTCTCACTTGGTTTGAAATTCTGAGATGACTATTCATGGAAGCATGAGAGAAAACATTCATCCATGAACTTATCATGTGGAATGTACAAAACATTTTGATCCGAGTTTTTCTGAATCCACAACACTTTCTTTCTGTGTGGAAACAGTTGTGAGCCTCTTGAAAGTGATCTGAGCATGGAACAGAATGTCTCAAGCTCAAAACAGCTGCTTTAGCAAAATGCTTAATAGGAGAATTACAAAAAAAATCAGGTTTCTGATAGCCTCTTTTCCAACTAACAAATTTTCTTAAAAGGCATAAGCTTCTGTGAGCTCGAGAGGACAAGAGGCGGTCTCTGACTTACAATCAATTGTTCAAAGTTATAATGACACCCCACCATCCTCATGATCACATGGTCAAAATTTGGGGGTTTGGCAACAGGCCTGTATTTATGATGGTTTGGCATCCCGAATCAAGTGATCATCATTTTCAATCTTTCCAGCCAGCTTCCCACAAGCAAAGCAAATGGGGAAAGATGGATCCACTTAATAATCCTGTGATTCATTGAACTGCAGAGATTTGCTTAACTATAGCAAAAAAGGTAATAAAATTGGACGTGACTCACTTAATGACCACCTTGCTCAGCAACAGAGATTCTGGGCCCACTCGTGGGTCTAAGTTTGAGGAGTACCTGTATCAATATCCTGACATTTTTCAAAAGTGTCTGAAATAGTTTGCATTCAAAGGGAGGTTTTAAATTCAGAGCAACTTTGCACATCATTGCCTGGTCTAAAGGAACAGGAATCAGCTGTCAGAACACGCAATCTGCAATTCCACAATGAAAGTGAGGTCCTCAGCAGAACAAGAAGCGCAGTAAGTACCGTTCATCCTTTGAGGTTTTTATTTTTAAAACTGTGATTGCTACTTACCAACAGACCCTCCTGTAGATAGTTGGCAGAATTCAAACAGTCCATCAAACACAGGGCAGTCTTCTCCAACATTGACTTGAAAAAGAAAGCAACAGGAGAAACCCTTGTTTAATCACAACACATCAATGATTTCAGCCAAAAAGAGAAATGGAAATATCAGAATTTGAAAACAAAAACAAAACCCCCCAGAACCATAGACATTTGTCTGGGAATATGTTTGGAAAAGGGACGCGGTGGCTCAGTGGCTAAGACGCTGAGCTTGTCGATCAGAAAGGACGGCCATTCGGCGTTTTGAATCTCTAGCACCGCATAACAGAGTGAGCTCCTGTTACTTGTCTCAGCTTCTGCCAACCTAGCAGTTCAAAAGCACATAAAAATGCAAGTAGAAAAATAGGAACCACCTTAGGTGGGAAGGTAACAGCATTCCATGCGCTTTTGGCATTTAGTCATGCCGACCACAAGACCACAGAGACGTTTTTGGACAGCGCTGGCTCTTCAGTTTTGAAACGGAGATGAGCTCCGCCCACTAGAGTCGGCAACGACAAGCACATATGTGCAAGGGAAACCTTTACCTTATGTTTTGAAAACTGATTGAAGACAGGGAAGGAGAGATTTAACTGTACATCACCCAGAGTTACTCTGTGAGTGAGACGGACAGTCTCTAAATTTGATAACTGAACATAAATATATAATTTGTGAACCATGTGTGATAAAGCTGCCCTTTCACTGGAGTTGAAAGTAGCAAGAGCCAAGGTGGCGCAGTGGTTAAATGCAGCACTGCAGGCTACTGCTAGATCAGCAGGTCAGCGGTTCAAATCTCACCGGCTCAGGGTTGACTCAGCCTTCCATCCTTCCGAGGTGGGTAAAATGAGGACCCAGATTGTTGGGGGCAATATGCTGACTCTCTGTAAACCGCTTAGAGAGGCCTGAAAGGCCTATGAAGCGGTATATAAGTCTACTGCTATTGCTATTGCTATTGAAAACATGAATAGGAGGCAAAAACTGAGCAACTGCATTGACATATCTTGCTTACAGGGGGGGAAAACCCAACACAAGCTGCTCATTAATGAAAGTGATATGTCAGATTTCTTCAAGCTGTCCATTGGCATTTAACAATGCTAGGGGGTGGCGCCACCTGCTGGAGCTTTAACAAACTGAGAGCTTTAAGAGCTTGGCACAACTCCACACTGGAGCTTCAAGGTGGTTAGTACTTGGGCAGGACACCACAGGGAAGTAGGCTACCCCAAAGTGCTGGCCTTTGGGGAATTCTGGGAGTTGAAGTCCACATAGGTTAAAGTTGCTGTGGATAAGACATACCGCCTCAGGCAGAAGGATGAACATTTTTGCTGCACATTTCTCAAGCTTTAACTCAACTGAAGCAATACAAGGTTGCAAGAAGGAACTATATTCCTTCTTAAGCCTAAACCTGTTTTTTGCACAACTGACCAAACTTTCCACGGCACACAAACAGTGGATATTAACAAGTTACACTCTGAAGCAGAGGTCTTCAAATTTGGCAAATCTGGCAAATCTAGGAATTGAAGCTCACAAGTCTTAAAGTTGTCAAGTTTGGGCATCCCTCCTCTGAAAGAATGGCAAATGACAAAGAGGTGGCAGGTCCCAGCAACACCAAAGGCTTGTTGGGGCTAGTCTGGGAGTGCAAAGCCAGTTTGCCATCCCACCTGAAAGCAACCACACATTCTATGTCAGGCCAGGCTTTTCCCAACTGGGATCAGAAGCCTCGTTTAAGGCAGTGTTTTTCAACCACTGTGCTGCGGCACACTAGTGTGCCGTGACATAGTGTAAGGTGTGCCGTGGGAGAATTACTTTATATATAGTCAATATAGGCACGGAGTTAAATTTTTTTAACATTTTCTAATGGTGGTGTGCCTCATGATTTTTTTCATGAAAAAAGTGCCTTTGCACAAAAAAGGTTGAAAAACACTGGTTTAAGGGATGAGGATAAGATACTGCAAATGGATTTTACAGGGGCGATATCATCCATCCTTGCTGTTATAAGCCTGATCAGCACATTAACCCTCCACCCTCCCCAGTAAAAACCCACCGAGGGGCCCATTTTTTAGCCAAGCATGCCTGAGGATTTCCAAGCAAATATGACACCCTCCACTTTCACTCACATCGCTGCATCTGCTTGCTGTATTCGGACATGTTATCTGGGCGAATGGACCGCAGAAATTTGATGTAATCGTCACTGTGATATTTGGTCATCTCCTCGGCACTCGCTTTGTAAGGTCGCTGAAATGACAAGAGAAGGGAGGAGGAGAGCTTGGTAAGGCCGTCACTTCTGAATATTGTTCAAGCATAGCTCTGACTTTATGGAGGTTCTTGAAAAGGGGCATTTGAGCAGCCACAAAAGCCTTAAATAAAGAGATTAGGATTAGGATTTATTTCATTTATATGCCGCCCTTTTCCCCGAAGGGGACTCAGGGTGGCTCACAACTCAATCAGGGAAAGGAGGTACAAACAGGGGATAAAAAGACAAACAAACAATGCACAATTTAAAAACACACAACAATCATACCATTCGAGAAGGGGGTCAGAAGCTCTTTAGCCCCAGGCCTGTCGGAATAGCCAGGTTTTAAGGGCTTTGCGGAAGGCCTGGAGGGTGGTGAGGGTTCGAATCTCCACGGGGAGTTCGTTCCAGAGGGTCGGAGCAGCCACAGAGAAGGCTCTCCTCCGAGTAGTTGCCAGCCGGCATTGGCCGGCGGATGGAATTCGGAAGAGGCCTAATCTGTGGGATCTGATCGGTCTATTGGAGGTAATTGACCTGTACCCCTTCCAGGTACATCGGCAAGTGGTGTAGGGTTTCCTTCCTAGGCAGGGGGTTGGATTAGAAGACCTTCAAAGTCCCTTCCCACTCTGTTATTCCATTCTATTCTATTCTATTCTCTATTCTAGTTTTCTATTCTATTCTAATTTTCTATTCTATTTTCTATTCTATATTCTATTTTCTTTTCTTTTCTATTTTATTTTATTCTAATCTATTCCAGTCAGGATTCAGCCCTAGATGGGAGCAAAGTCCACAGGTCCTTCTTGATCGTGACCTCCAGCTGGGGTGATTGAGGGGGACGGGACGGGGGACGACAGTGCTCCCTTGTAGTAGCTCTCCTTCTTCTTTCTGAGCCACAGGCCCCAGTCAGTAACAATGGGTAAAGAATTTAATGTTCAATTTTTTAAAAAAACTTACATAAATTTCCATTTTTCTGTAAAGACCATAGTTGAGAAGAAGGTTGTGAGTCATCCTGATTCTGTGAGGCTTCATGGGGTGACCTTGACCATAGTAATAGTTTCCAATGTCCCCTAAGAGGCAAAGAAAAGAGGGGGGAGGGAAGTACAACGTTATCATTACAATGTGAACCTAATGAAATGTTAGAAAGGTATTTAAGAATGGACATCAGCATAACAAGGAGGGGGAGAGGGAGGGATACAGGAGTTTTGAGTTTAAAGATCTGTTCCAATAGAAGAGGATACTTCAGGGTTGAACTGTGGAACTCTTGATGCTCTCTGAGCTTGGTTGTTTTCTGGCAGACATTTCATAACTTAACTTCAGGGATTTTCCCTGAAAATGTGACATGTCCTGAAAATAAAGCCATGCCAGATTTTTGAAGTGGGCAAAAATATGTGCTCAGCCCTGAAAATAACATCGCCCCCTCTCTCTCACACACACACAAACAAACAGGTCCTCCACCCCTCCCAAGGCAGCCACATCCGAGAACTCCCCCCCCGCCCCTCCCTGCGGCACCGACTGTAGACCTTGAGGGCCTGTTCCTGCTCCTGTGCCATGGCGGCAGCCACCCGCTCTCACCCCTGTGCCGCGTCCGCATAAGCCGCGCTACCGAGCGCCTGCCCCAGCGGCCCCAATGTAAGCATTGCTGCACCAGGGTTTCCTCAGCAGGGCGGGCGGTGGCAGCAGAGGCCTCCATGCTCCGTGCTTCCAATGCGGACGGCGACTGCATGTTGGAGCAGTTGCAGCTGGGTACAGGTCTCTCAGCGGGGATGGCTGAGGTGCTGCAGATGTTGCAGCCGCCGTCACCACCTGCGGAGGCCCCAACCGGCCAACCTCAATCATGGACGGGGAGTGCTTGCCATGGTTGGGCCAGCTGAGCTGCGTCTGTCGGGGCTGCCCTCAGTGCAGCTGCCCAGTGTCTCACTGCTGGGCACTTGGGAAGAATAAGCGGGGCTTGCGTAAGGAAGGGAGGTTGGCAAGGGTCCTGTGAGGCGCCACTCCCCAGGAAGAGTCTGGCCTGGTCACCGTCCCATCCGGTGACTCCCGGGGCTTCCCGGGCTCGCCAGCGGGCACTTTGGTTGGTCAGTGCTTGGCTGGGGACACTGTGGGGCAATCGGAGCGGAGCAGGGGCGGAATGGGAGGCCTCTGGCAACCATCACCATAGAGCGGCCACTGCCCTGGCTGGTGGTTTGGAAGCCACAGAGGAGTTTGGGGAGAGAAAGAAAAACTTATGTTGCTTTCCTTACGCGCAGCCAAAAGCAGCAGCAGCAGAAGCACCACACAGGCACTCGCCCGGCTTGATATCTTCAGGCTGCTCACATTCCACACACACACCCCGTGGGTGGGGAGGGGCTTGATGGCAGCAGATGGAAGGAGCCTCTCTCTGCCAGACTCCCGGCTGTGAGTGTGCAGGCCTCTTGGGGCTTCCTGCACCCCCAAAAAGACAACCCATCCCCCACCCCCAATAATAAGGCCAAGGCCATAAATAAGACACGGTCGGTAACCTCATCAAAACAAGAACTGTTCTGTGTACAAGTACAGCTTCAGTCCTCAGTTTAATAGGTTTCTGACTGAGGAAGGATTATTTCCTTGAGCAGAGTTTTTCAACCTTGTCAACTTTATGAAGTTCGGACTTCACTGCCAGAATAACTCAGCCAAGGCTGGGTTAACATTGATTCTGAATGTAGGTAATCAGCAGGGCAGCTTCTTAAAGCTTCTGAATTCTGCTCTGCAAGTGGGATGAAAATGGGGTGTTAGCAAGCTCTCCAAACAGCCCTTCAAAAGCAAAACTGCAGAGCAGAGGAATTCTGAAGGCCCTTTCTTCATGGCAGGGGTGCCATCCCATTTTACAGAGACATGGATTGCATGGTAGCAGGTGTTCTGAATCCACTCACAATTTCGTTGTGTAGAATCCACTACAAATAAAAATCTTTTCATCCGTGCCCAAAACTTCAATACAAATTCAACTCAATAAAAGCAATTTCCCTCCAGGACAGGAGGCAATTCCAAAACAAAAAGCAGAAGCAGCATGCCGAATCCCCAAGTAGTGTTCCTCAAAATGTTTATGTTATTTAAAGGAATAAACATAGGTTGTAATACAATTAGCTCTGTTTTGATTTCCAAGTTGTGGTGAACTTTGCTTTATTCAATATATCAGACAGAACTCATGCTGTGGCCCAGGGTCAATCAGGTCCCCTTAAAGCATGTTGAGACCTTGTTGGTTCAGCCTTTCTCAACTAAGGGACAGGGTTCAACTACCAACTACTCCAAGTTGTCCCAGCCCTCTTTTACAGAAAGCAAGGGGAGAAAACTCCTTCCTCAGAACAGACAGCTGTTTCTGAAAAGTGCTACACCTGGAATATAAGAATTTGGCAAGAGGAATGGGATGGACCCCAAAACGCAACACTTCCATACAATATGACTTTGTCAATAATAAGCAGCAGCCTGCAGCAGCTTCCCCTTGAAGCTGTAAACACGTAAAGAATTCCTTAAGTTGGACTCAGCTCCTACTGAATTTCATGGAAACCTCCATGTGGTTTTCTCGGCAACAACAGAAGTCATTTTGCCAATGTTTCTTTTAAGGAATCACTTTTGACCTCCCCACTGGAACCTATAAGCCCTGGATCTTTCAGTTATCTCCATCAAAAACTGATCCAATCCTGCCTCACTTTAGGAGCAAACCTCATTTCACTCCAAAAAAGACAGTCTAAATCAGGGGTGTCCAAACTTGGGAAGTTTAAGACTTGTGGACTTCAATTCCCAGAATTCCCCAGACAGCCTGGCTGGGGAATTCTGGGAGTTGAAGTCCACAAGTCTTAAACTTCCCAAGTTTGGACACCCCTGGTCTAAATGAAACACAACACAGAATATTTTTTGAAGACCATAGAGCCCAACATCCCAAATTCCTCAGCCCATACAGCCATTGCTGAGCATCTCGGAAGAAATCCATAGCTCTCAAGAGTCCTTCAGTTGGAGAACTGGGTTAGCAATGTACTTCTGAGTGGAAGAGGGTGCAGGTAGTCCTCAACCTACAACTACAATTGGGACTGGAATTTCTGTTGCAAAGCGATGCACTCATTAAATAAACCACATTCGATTTTACCACCTTTTTTGCAGTGATCATTGTGCAATTTGTGTGGTCATTAAGCGAATTTGTCTTCCCCCATTGACTTTGCTTGTCAGAAACCCCCTGGGAAGCTTGCAAGTGGCATTCATATGACAGCGGGGATGCTCCAATCGTAAGCACAAGGACTGATTATAAGCAATTTTTCTCAGTTGCTGTTGTCACTTTGTCTGTTAAGCAAATGATTGTAAGTTGATTATTACCTATAAAAGAATCCTAAGTAAGTTAAGCAAACGGGATGCGGTGGCTCAGTGGCTAAGATGCTGAGCTTGTTGATCAGAAACGTCAGCAGTTCGGCGGTTCAAATCCCTAACACTAAGTAATGGAGTGAGCTCCCATTACTTGTCCCAGCTTCTGACAAACTAGCAGTTCGAAAGCAAGTAAAATTCAAGTAGAAAAATAAGAACCACCTTTGGTGGGAAGGTAACAGCATTCCGTGTGCCTTCAGCATTTAGTCATACCGGTCACATGACCACGGAGAAGTCTTTGGACAGCGCTGGCTCTTTGGCTTTGAAACAGAGATGAGCACTGCCCCCTTGAGTCGGCAATGACTAGCACATGTGACTAGCGAGGGGAAGCTTTACCTTTATCTAAGTAAGTTAAGCAAAGCTCTCTGTGCCAAGGATAGATGGTTGGCCCAACTATAGGGCCACTTTCACATTCTTATTCAGTATTTTTCAAACTTGATAACTTCAAGTTGTGTGCCCTTCAACCCCAGAACTTCCTAGCCAACCATCAATGGTGGGAGTTGAAGTCCACACATCTTAAAGTTGCCAAGTTTGAGAAAGACTGCCCTACCAGAGGCAATCAAAAGCCCTCTGTGACTCTCCTCACTGCTATTTGCCTCACAACATTGAGAACAAGGAGAGAAAAAAATCAACATACTGCTCCTACAGCAACAAAATCCCTGAGGCCGCTGAAGAGAAAGGAAAATAAATCAATTAGTACACACACAGACACACAGACACACATCCTCATTGAACAGGCTTTGCATACCTCTGGGTCAAGGGCAGAAAACCCAAAGGGATCCTACGGCAAGGGACCTGTGGAGCCAACTAAGCCAAACTCTGCCCTGCAAGTGCCAGGAGCAGGGAAAGGGTGAGGCAAGAGCTCCTCCTCATGGGGAAATCCACCACTGAGTTCCATTAAGTCACAGTACTTCCATAAACAAGTAAATAGCATTCGTCTGTGGTTTCAAGTAGGATGCTGCCCGCCAAAAATAAATCAGTTCTGCTACTGAACAGAGGTGATGTGGATCATAGTGGCCTGAAGCCATTTTCAAACTGGCACAGAGTTCTTACAGGGAAAAGCCTTTAAGTCTGGAATAGGTCACCATATTCAGTAAATGCCTGGATTACTTGACTTACACATAGCGCTCAAATGACGACCAATCACTTAGTTTCATGCCATGGCATAATTAGGACCTGGTTCCAAAGGTATGGGGGCCAAACCTCAGTCTTGTGACCACATCTGGGGCACTTGTCAAGTGGCCAACATTTAGCGCCCTGCAGTCATGTGATCATGTTTTATGACATTTTGCCAAAAGTAGGCATTTACTTCTCGTTGTCTGCAAAACCAGTTGATAATTGTGTGGGATTACATATTTGCCCTGGAAAATGGCCTTCCTTCCCGGCAAACAAGTCCCTAGCATTGCTTTGAAAACCCCATCCATGGAGGCTGAGATGAAGAAGTGATTGCCAGCAAACCAATTCTCCGTCTAGAAACAGGCCAAGTTTCCCAGGCTAACGTGGGAAATAGGGATTGCTTTTGTGATAACAGGAAATACGTGGCCTGAGAAAGAACCAGGAGCCTCTTCCAAGGATAAACATCTTCAGCTCTGAGGCCAGAGAAGACGGGAAAGAAATGGAGATCCCTCAACTCAGAATTTAGCTTAAGAAGCTGGGGAAGCCCTAGAGTCCAATTCAGACCTATCCTCATCCAGAAAACATAGGAGACAAAGCTCCCCCCCCCACCCCGGCAATCATCATCACAGCCCCAAGAATTTATTTGGAATAGGACAACAGTCCCTGGAACTTAAAAGGAGCCTTCCAAGGTATTGCCACAATGGTAAAACCAACCACCTTCCCTTCATTTTCCACCAACTTCCTCCTCTGTCCATGCCCAGCTTCCTCCTCACTTTTTAACCCTGCTAAATCTCCAGATTGTTTTCCAATACGCTTGGACAGCACTGTTCCATCTCAATCCCAACCAACAATGTGCTACCAGCTGCTCTCCCTGGCTTCTTGAAACATCCCATCCAGCGCTCCTTCTCTCCGTGGCTGCCCTGGATCTTCTCCCTCTTCACATCCTGAGCTTGATCCTACTATATGCTTACAGCAAGTAGAAGGACTCCTCCGGTCAGCTTGGTAAAACCTTTCCATTGTTGCAGTCGGATCAGGACTGGGAGCCTCTCTTCAAATGAGTCATGAAAGTTACTTGAGGTCACCAGGCCAGGGGTCGGCAACCTTAAACACTCAAAGAGCCACAAAGGTCCTAACCAGAAGCCCCCTGTTCAATTCTGGAGCCGACCAGAAGTCCGGTTACCTCACCATAAAGTCTCCTCCTACCGCTGCCTTCTTTTTCCTCTACCTGTCCTAACCGAAAGCCCTATCAATTGTGGAGCCAACTGGCGACAGGGAGCCTCAGCAGAGGCATGAAAGACCCACATGCGGCTCCAGAGCTGTGGGCTGCTGACCCCTGCTCTCTAGGCTCTGTCCTTTCGGGCCTGGCCTACCCAAGGGCTGCATATTACATGCCAAATGACAGCATGTCACGCTATTGTGAGATGCATATTACACGCCCAGTCATTTCTTCCCGTATAAGTGTTTGTGGATATACTTCATCAGGTGCCCCAGACAGTAAACCTGAGAAAATGTTGAACATCCATGACCTACAAGGTGGCTGCTGGTGGTGGAGAAGGACAGAGCCCAGACAAAGCTGGGACAGGAATTTCCTACGCTTACAATCATCTTCCTTCCTTCCATTTGATTTGTCAATCGTTTACAAGATAATAGGTATAAGAATAAACACGAGTATGAATGAAATGGGTACAAATAAGTGGGGACAGTAGGACAAGGGACAGTAGGCACGATGGTGCTCTTATGCACACCCCCTTACAGACCTCTTAGGAATGGGGTGAGGTCCACAGTAGACAGTCTAAGGTTAAAGTTATGGCGCCAGAAAACCCCAAACGGGCACTAGAGACTGTGGGGGATTTTTTTTTTCTCATCAGAGTTGCTCTCTCTGCAGCCGGGCAGTCCCCAGCCTCACATGGGGGGGGGGGGCTTGTGGACTTCAACTCCCAGAATTCTCCAGCCAGCTCTGCAGAATTCTGGGAGTTGAAGTCCACAAGTCTTTTTCTTTTTTTGATCCAAAGGGGTTTTTTTAAGTTTTTTAATACAAATTTACACATATTATAGAAACAAAGTGTTGACCGGATCTTTCCTTTTACATCCTGTCCTTCACCTACCTAATCCATTTTATATCATAGCTTGTTTTTTACTTTCAGCCAAATTATTTTCTTCCACTATTTTCCATTTTTTTTATTTTATTTTTTCTTAATGCATAAACAATATCTTCAATGACCCCTTCAGGAATTACACCAAAATTATCATTTCATATTTCTCTATTTTACTACAAACAATATATATCCTCTAATTAAATTTTAACATAGAGAGCATTTCTTTCAGTTTTTTCTACAATTAACAATATATCATGATTTCTTTATTTCTTAATGAGTTACATAGCAATACCAATCATCTTACAATTCCCTTTAATCTACTAATGCAACTCTTTTTCCCTTTCTTCCTCCTTTATCCATTTTTAATGAGTTTTATTATTTTTCAATTACAAAAATAAACATCCCATCTTTCCCTTATGCAGTGTGTCGTCAGGGCTGAAAACATCTCTGTGCCACATTGTTCCTCTTTTGCCATCTCTTTCACATTCATACTAACATTATTTCCCTAAGTTTAGTATTATAATATATTAAGCATTTAAACGTTATAAAACTCTCCCATTTTTCTTCTGAATATTTTCTTGTAATATCATATCAACATTAAACATCGTTATTCTCATCATACATATACTAACCGTTTTCGTCTTATTTATATCTTTCATCCATTTTCTCTTGGGCTCCTCAAGTCTTAAAAGTTGCCAAGGTTGGGAACCTCTGGTGCATGTTTGTATGTTTGTATGTATGTATAGTTATCAAGGTTGAGGTCCCCAACCTTGGCAACTATATACACCCACATACACACACACACAGAGTTCCCAGCCTTTCCCCTCCTCCCACCTGCCAGGCGAGGGTGCAAATCCGGCGAGGCTTTTCCCAACTAGGCCCTTCCCGCACAATTAATGGGGCGGAGGGGGTAGGGTTTTCCCTCGGGCCAGCGCCTGTCTGACCTCGCAGGGCTGTTGTGTCAAGAGCGGAAGTCCCTTCCCACCTTTACCCGCCTGCCCATCTCCCCCCCCCCAAATCATCCTTTCCTCGCCCCTGCAGCCCCACCCCCACCCGCGCCAAATGTATCCCGGCTGGGAAGCATGGAGGATGGAGTCCAAAGCAGGCACCCCGAGGAAGGCCCGCAGGGGGACGATTACAGCTCTGGAAGCAGCCAGCCAGCCGCTCCGAGGATTTGAGGAGGGGGCACAGCGGCCCCCAAGAGCGCTGTGGATGATGGGAGGTGTAGTCCCCTTCTTCTCCCGCCGCCCCCGTGACCCCTCCCCTTCCTTCCTAAGCCCCGCCCTCCAAGCGCAGAGCCCCCCTCACTCACCGTCGTAGTAGTAGCAGACTTTCCGCTTGGTCCCCTGAGTCAGCGCCATTTTCCGCCGCCGCCGTCGCGTCCCGACGGCGCCTGAGTTCGGACCAGAGTCCCGCCACGCAACCGAGCCCGCCTGGGCAAGGGAGGAGAGGGCGGGCCCTCCAGTGAAGCCTTTCCCCGCCCGCTAGCCTATCACAAGTGGAGGCATCCCGCCGAAGGCCAATGGGGAGGTTGGGAGGGCGGGGCGTTTCGCGACAACAAGTTAGATCGAGCGGCGAGTAGTTGCTGTACCATTGTTGCAGGAGAAACGCAGGGGTGTGCTTTTTTAGGATGGGCTGGTATCATTTTTCAGACGAGGGGGAAACATTCCTCTGGTTGTATCCCCTGCGAAGCGCCCCCCCCCCAAAAGTAAATAATGTATGATTTTCGGGCCCACAGCGGGGAAAAATGAATATATATTGCACTTTTTAAAACTGCTCTACGCCTTTTGAAAAATTCACACACATCCTGCATCAGTTTTTAAAAGATTCAATCTTAAAGCATTCTTAAAAGATTTTTAAGTTGAGTTAAAAGTCTCATTCGCTGCTCTTATTTTAACTCAACTTATCGAAACTTTTATCTTAGATCAGGGGTGTCCAAACTTGGGAACATTAAGACTTGTGGACTTCAACTCCAGAATTCCCCAGCCAGCTATTCCTAGAGAATTCTGGGAGTTGAAGTCCACAAGTCTTAAAAGTTCCCAAGTTTGGACACCCCTGATTTAGACTGTCTTTTTTGGAATGAAATGAGGTTTGCTCCTAAAGTGAGGCAGGAATTGGATCAGTTTTTGACGGAGATAACTGAAAGATCCAGGGCTTATAGGTTCCAGTGGGGAGGTCAAAAGCGATTTCTTAAAAGAAACATTGGCAAAATGACTTCTGTTGTTGCCGAGAAAACCACATGGAGGTTTCCATGAAATTCAGTAGGAGCTGAGTCCAACTTAAGGAATTCTTTACGTGTTTACAGCTTCAAGGGGAAGCTGCTGCAGGCTGCTGCTTATTATTGACAAAATCATATTGTATGGAATTCCCCAGCCAGCTATTCACAGAGAATTCTGGGAGTTGAAGTCCACAATTCTTAAAGTTCCCAAGTTTCGACATCCGTCTTAGATTATTTGCCCTCCGTTTTTTAAGCTTCCTCTGCTCTAGGAGCTGTTTTTTTTCCCTGTGACGTATTCTGATTCAATTCACGTTCTGTTTTTTTGGGGGGGAAAACTCATTAGGAATTTTAAACTAAACCAAAACCAATCATCATATTTTTTTAAAGTTTTTATTTTATTTTTTCCATAGTATAAGTTATATGTATTAAGCATGTGTGCATATAGAAAAGATCAAATTATATAATTTCATAACTGCTGTGATTTTGGAAGACACGGTTTAAGGTCACATGTGAATCCAAAATTATTGTGACTTGTTCAAGAAACAATGATTTAAAAATGCACTCACTTAGAGTAACCTGTAAATTACCTTTCTTCCTTCCTCCTCCACCTTCCTCCTCCTTGTCAGGTCCTATGTGTGGTCAAAAAAGTCAAAATGGCAGCCACAACCGTGCAAGCAAAGCTCTTCTTCATGAGGGTCACCACAGAAATAAAAAAAGGTGGAGCTTCGACCACCATTATGACGGCCATCTTAACTTTTTTGACCACATCCTGGAGCCACTTTTTATTGCCTTTGTTCAACCTCCAGGCCTGGTTGCACAACAATCCCAGGAACTCCAATGCCTTAAGTCAGAGGACCTTTGCCTCAAGAAACAGCTTTCTAGACAGTGGTTCTTTATTTGTAGAGGTAGTCCTCAACTTACAACAGGTCACTTAGCGACCGCTCAAAATTACAACCTGCCCCTGAAAAACTACTTATGACCTACTGGTAGATTTGAAGTTCTGATGTTGCCTCTCCCCCACAATCACATGATTGCCATTTACAATGGTTTTTGCTGAAAACCAGCATTCATTTTAAATTTCTGGGGAAAAAAACTAGCAAAAATAGACTTGCTTAATTACATGAAGTTTTTGCTTTATGGCTGCTGCAAAATGGCCATTAAAACAGGTCTGGTCACAGGAGTGATTTGCTTTATGACTCTCACAACTTACAACCTCCCTTGCCAGGTTCGGCATGGTCATAAGTCAAGGACTACCACTTATACCAGGTGCATGTGCCTCCTACAGAGCAGCTGAAGCAAAAAGTAATAATTAAAAAAAGGCTTGCTTCCCGCCAGCTGAGCTGGTGTGAGAACCCTCCGTCTCAGTGCCTTTGGGTACCTTTGAATGTTGGTTTTCTTTTCCTTTTGAAAAAAGGGGGAAGTTTTCCAGAGATGAGCCATGAACTTCTCAGGAAGTTATTGGGGTCCCAATAAAGCCCTTCTTTTCCACCATACCCCCCTCCCCACCATCTTGGATGCAAGGCAAAGTTTTCAACAGTGTCTTTTCTGCTAGTTGTGAGAAGAGTGTCCCACGGATCTTGGGTTGAAGCATCTTCACACCTGCTGCTCATATTGTACTTCCGTGGCAGTGAAGAAATCCTCCAGGACCCCTTTCAGGAACTCAAAAGTGGGGCGTTGCTCTGGGTTATCCCTCCAACACTGCAACATCAATTTGTACAGCTCTTCTGGGCAGTTGTCCGGTTGTGGCATCCGATAGCCTCGTTCCAGATTTTGGATGACTTCTGGGTTGCTCATTCCTGGAGTCACAAGAGAGGCAGCAAATGAGAATGGGGATGAGGTCCAGATGAGGCCCTAACTCTAACCCCCACAAAGCCAACGTATCATAAAGCATCCCCAAAAAAGGTGTGGTGGTGCTTTCCCCAGAATTCCTACCTTATAGCAGAGTTTCTCAACTCAGCAACTAAGATGTGTGGACTTCAACTTGCAGAATTGCCCAGCAACCATGGCTGGGTAGAGAATTCTGTGAGTTGAAATCCCCCCCCCTTTTTTTTTGTAAAAGTTTTTTTTTATTTTTTTCCCTTTAAAACAAACATTTCATCATTCATTAATCAGTGTGTCATCTTGAGTACAATTTTTGTGTCGTAATAGTTATAGCTTACCACCAAATTCTATATATACATCTATTCTTATTTTAACATTACAACTTAAAAGTATCTTCTGTTATAACATTTCTCTTCCTAATTTATTTAATTTTATACTTTTTATCCATATTCATTTTCTAACCAATGATAAAATAACCCCCAAATATTATAATAATCAGATTCTTCCTTTCCTTTAATTGCTAGTGTTAATCTACTCATTTCTGTACATTTAATATTTTCTGTGGTTGGAGAAGGTGACGCAGTAACGTATTCACTTAAAACCTGAATTGTTTTTGTTGGGCATCTTACCAGGGAAAATATAGTAAAGAAAATGTATATTCATGTAATAACTGCAGCTAGAATTGTATTTGCACAAAACTGGAAAGCTGAAGAAATCCCTAATGATGGAAACGTGATTAAGAAATCCCCAAATCTTGTCTAAGGCAGGGTTGGGAAACCCTGCCTTAGACAAAGGCAAACTTATTTTGTATAGATTACAAATGGAAATAGATCACTACTTACTGACCTGGGTAAGGGATCCGACCATAAGTGATGATTTCAGTCATTAGAATCCCAAATGACCAAACATCTGATTTAATGGTGAATGTTCCATAATTGATGGCCTCTGGGGCTGTCCATTTAATTGGGAACTTTGCTCCTGAAGGAAGAAATCTTAAGAGAGTAAGAATAATGTCTTGGTACAGAGTAGACCCACCAGTTTCCCTCTGGACTTCGATCCCCAGAATTCCCTTAGCTCTATGGCTTGCGAATTCAGGAATTGAGTTCCAGCCAATCAGGAGAGTTGGAAGGCTGGAAAAGAAATACTATTTTTCCCCAGGAGGAAAACTGGTAAATTTCATTGCATCGGCCACAAGAAGGAGCTGCACACTGTGGAATGCCAGCATTTTATGCCATGCGTCCTTTATGTGCACATCATCAAAAATGTTCCTCATCTATAAAATCAGAGTTTTGTTGATGATCAAAACACTAGAGAGAATTTTCCCATTCCTGGACCTTGAGTCATCCTTGATATATCTGACTTTGGACCAGGTCTACTCTCTCTCTCTCAGCCACCCACCTCACCCAATAGGGATGTTATGGGGAAAATAGGAAACGGAAGGTATAATGGATATGTGCACTGCTTTGAATTATTTGTAAAAATAATAAAGGCGGGATACAAATTAAATAAATAACATGCCCCAGAACCCCACAGAATCACTACAGCCTTTAAAATACTTTTAAAATTCTAAGAATTGAAGTCTGCACCTCTTAAAAGTTGCTGAGGTCAAGACTTAATTTGCTCACAGGGATCTCTTTAGAGAGCGCACTCGGAATCAAGATCTCATTATCTCGGGGTTGCAGGGAGCTTTCTCTTGCTACCTTTCCTGGCTGATGCACAAAGCAAAGCCAGTGGGCTACAACTTTCTCAGGAAACAGGCTGGGGCACTAACTCAAAACCAGCCAGCTGCAGCTCTAAAACAGTGCGGCAGTTTTCCTATCAGGAGAAAGGATTCTGACCCTTTGGCCAAGCTTGGGCAAGCAGCACACACCTGCATCCTAAGGGTCAACTGTGGTCCAGTGTTTCTCATCCTTGGCCTCTTTAAGCTGTGTGGACTTTAATTCCAGAATTTTGGGAGTTGAGGTCCACCCAGTTTACAGTGGCTAAGGTTGAGAAACCCTTTTGGAATCAGTGTGCCTAGTACCTGTGCATAAGGTCATGTGTCCTAACTCCTTCCCTCCCAACTTCAGCCCAATCCACCTTCAGAATAACTTGTGGACCTGTTCAGAAGAATGAAGTCTTAGCAGGAGGGTTTCTAAGGGAGTTAACAAAAGATTGAGAAAGTGTGCACCATCACCAAAACTGCACCATTAAAGCCCTCCTCCTTTTGACATGCAATGCACCCCACAGGTAAAAATGGATTGGGTGTTTGAAGCTACCAATTTGAATCCTTTGACACTCCCTCTGCAGTCCTCCACCCCCCACTCCCCAAAAGAAGGAAGAAGCTTTGCTTGCTTGGCAAGGCCAAAGAGGCAAAAGAGACCCACCCTCTTGAGCAGTGTATTCGTCATCCTTCATAAGGCGGGCCAACCCAAAATCTGCAACCTTGCAGCTGAGGCTTTCGGACACCAGGATATTGGCAGCCCGCAGGTCACGATGGATGTAGTTTTTCTTCTCCAGGAAGGCCATTCCTTCTGCTATCTTGGTGGGCAAAGGGGAGATATACATCACATACTTTTGTGCTGCATTTCCACCCCAGCTTTCCTCCCAAGCAACCAGGTCAAGTGTAACTCCCTTACTTTTCCTTGTATCCTCACAACCATCCTGCTATAAATCAGACTGAAAAAACCTCTTAGCCTTTATTTACTTATTTATTTATTTTACAGTCCTCTGGATTCTCCTCCCTTGCTCCCAAATGGCTGCCCCAAATCAGTGAATGTCCTATTCCTGCTCTTTTCATGGGGTTATGAAGAAGAAAACCTATTTCTACACATGATAGAAAATGTCCTCACATACTGCATGACAGTATGGTACGCTGGTTTAACTGCTATGGACAGGAAGGCACTACAGAGAGTGATAAATTTGGCACAGGTAACCACTGGTTGCCCTCTAACACCACTGGATGACATCACCAGGTCTCGCTGCTTTAGAGGAGTAAGGAAGATACTCAGAAATGATTCACACCCTGGTCAGTGTCTCTTCGCGCTTCTACCATTGGGCAGAAGACATCAAAGCATAGTCAATCGAACGAATAGGTTTAAAGATAGTTTCTATCCTTGGGCTGTCAGGCTCTTAAACACAACCACAATCACTCCACACACAAACGTATGACTAGTTTTTCTTTTTCTTTCTTTTTCTATTCCCCTAATTACTTGCATTGGGATTATTCCTTATACTATATATGTTGTTTGTATTTGTTGTCATGTGATTGGACCAGTGAGACTAAAACCAATTTCATTGTATTTATTTTGTACAATGACAATGAAGACTAGACTAGACTAGACTAATTAAACAGAAATCACTTTCTAAGTATCCTCAGAATGAAAGCACCTGAGCCAAGATAGACAGCCTGCTAGCTGGCTGGAGAATTCTGGGAGTTGAAGTCCACAAGTCTTAAAGTTGCCAAGTTTGGGGACCTCTGCCATAGAACACAGAATCATAAGGCTAGATACTCTTCAGGGGTTTTCTAGTCAGGGACGTGCAGGCAGGGGAGGGAGGGGAGGCGGGGCCTCACCAGTGTCATGAGGAAAAGAAAAGAAAATTAAAAGGAAAAAGGCTAAGGTAGTTGCTGCCAGAATGACTCTGCTTAGTGCTAACTGCAGGGGAAGGTAAGAGAACTACGGGCCTCCTTTGCATAAGGAATTTTTTGCCTTTTATCCCTTGCTCAGAGTTAAGCAAGGGTTAAAAGGCGAAAAATTCCTTATGCAAAGGAGGCACGTGGTTCTCTGCCTTCTGGTCTGGGAGCAGCAGGTCTTGCCTGTTTGCCTAAGTTTTTTTTTTTTTTACATTTTCATCATGACAGATAAGAGGAGAGTTGAAATGATCCTCTGACACAGCTGGAAAAGGTGGGTCCGAGGGAGGGGGCAGGGGAGAGGAATTCAAAATTCCAATCATCCATCCCCTATAATATGCAGCTATAAAGTGATATTTGATGTTTGACCGAGTATATAAGTGTAGTAATATGGAACATCATTTTGAAATGGTCAGTTTCCTATAGAAAATTATAGTTATTCTTGAACACTTCCCAAAATTCACTGCAACATGTATGTATTTTTTGGTTCACCAGTTGAAACAGAAATAGTTCCCTGAAGAATATTTAAAGTGGTAAAAAGAAGCTGACTTCTTCAAATGAGGAGCCCAGACGAGGCTGGAGCGAGAGCCGCGGAGGCGAAAGGCGAAGAGGGATGGGGTGGGGTGTTCCAAGAGGCCCCCTCCCCTTTTTGCACTCCACAAGCCAGGCCCACAGCGGCAAGAGGCTCAGCTCCACTTCTATCCCCCCCCCCCCCGCTCCAGAGAAGCCGGCTGCGGGCGAGTCTCCGCAGCCCTGGATCTGTCTCCAAGCAGCCCCGGGAGGAAACGGGCCAGCCCCGCTTCCCTCCTCGGACTTTCCAGGAGCGGAGGACCCACATTCCGCTCCCCCTTCCAAGCCCCAAATGGCCAGCTTTTCGCCTCCGCGGCTCTTGCTCCAGCCTCGTCCAGGCTCCTCCTCGGTGGGCCTGCCGGAGCTCTGGGACAAAGTGGCCGGAGCTGAGGCTGGCCACTGGGGGCTTGGAAGGGGGAGCAGAATGTGGGTCCTCCGCTCCCGGAAAGTCTGCAGAGGGAAGCGGGGCTGCCCCGTTTCCTCCCAGGGCTGCTTGGAGATGGAACCTGGACTGCGGGGACTCACCTGTGGCTGGCTTCTCTGGAGCCGGGGGGGGGGGGCAATAGAAGCGGAGCTGAGCCTCTTGCCGCTGCGGGCCTGGCTTGCAGAGTGCAAAAAGGGGAGGGGGCCTCTTGGAACACCCCCCCCCCCCCACCCCTCTTCGTTTTTTGCCTCTTCGGCTCTCGCTCCAGCCTGGGCAGGAACCGGCACTCTTCTGCTGCGGGCGGGATGTACTCCTGGTGGCCTGCGGCTCTGGCGCCTGCAAGGTGGAAGTGTTTGCCCTGCGGGGCGGGCAAAAGCCGAAAGAAAGCGCCCCACTGCTTCTGTCTGACATAGAGGCGCCCCACGCCCCGCAGCTAGTTGTAGTTGTAGTTGTAGTTGTAGTTGTAGTTGTAGTTGTAGTTGTAGTTTATTCAATTTGTATGCTGCCCTATTCCCGAGAGACCCAGGGCGGCTAACAACCAAGGAGGGAAGGGGATACAAATAGGAAAATAAAGACAAACAGATTAAAATACAACAACAGTCGCGACATTCAAGTGGGGCTGGATATTCATCAGCCCCAGGCCTGCCGGAACAACCAGGTCTTAGTGGCTTTGCGGAAAGCCGGAAGGGTGGTGAGGGTCCGGATCGGGCACGCCTCGCAGCTGGGTCGGACATAGCTGCGGGGCGTGGGACGCCTCTATTTCGGACATAGCTGCTGCGGGGGGGGGGGGAGCCGCTTTCTTTCTTTTTGCCTCACCAGCCATAAGCTTCACTGCACGTCACTGCTTCTAGCCCAATCTCCTGCTCAAGGCAGGGGCCTCATACCATCCCAGTCAAATGGCTGTCCAATCTCTTCTTAGAAACCTCCAGTGATTGAGCATCCCAGGTTCTGTAAGCAAGCTGCTCCATTTATTATTTGTTCTCACTGTCAAAACATTTCTCCTTTTTTCTACATTAGATCTCTTTTTAAGGATCTTGTGAGACTGTTGTTCTGGAGACATTCAAGCTACTGCCAACTAAATTACCAGGTTCAGTAGAAACTGTTTCTTCCATTTCTTTTCATCCCTAAAAATAAGTTTTTTTACCCATTAACAATCCCCCCACAAGAAAAGATTTCTACTGTTTGCTCTTCCTCAGCCATTCTGACTGCTTCTCAACCCATTGTATTATTTTGTTCATACCTGTGCTGACATGTCTAGCAGTTTATAAATTGTTAATTTAGCGCCTTCCGCAGTTTTGAGAAAATCTACCAGATTGCCTAAAAGGAAGAAGGGGAAAAATCAGTCAGAATATGCTCAGTGCCTCTTCACAGTTATAAGTACAGAAATACAAGATTAGTATGTTTCTATTATCTTTTTTTCTAATAATCAAAATTGTAACTTGTAAGTTTGTTTTTTTGTTTCCCAAAAAAAGTCTATAAGGAATTTCTTGTCAGCCATAGCAATATAGCAATAGCAATAGCAGTAGACTTATATACCACTTCATAGGCCTTTCAGGCCTCTCTAAGCGGTTTACAGAGAGTCAGCATATTGCCCCCAACAATCTGGGTCCTCATTTTACCCACCTCGGAAGGATGGAAGGCTGAGTCAACCCTGAGCCGGTGAGATTTGAACCGCTGACCTGCTGATCTAGCAGTAGCCTGCAGTGCTGCATTTAACCACTGCGCCACCTTGGCATAAATGTAGATGTTTTTCCTCTAATCAATGAAGTCAATTTAGCCAACTTTGCAAGCGTCATCATCTTCACTAACCGTTCCTCCATTGTGGGTTGTGTCAAATCTTTTCCTTTTGTACATATCATATCCATCATTCCTAAAAGAAAACTCTCCAAATTTAATTGTATATTAA
This sequence comes from Thamnophis elegans, assembly GCF_009769535.1. NCBI lineage: Eukaryota > Metazoa > Chordata > Lepidosauria > Squamata > Natricidae > Thamnophis > Thamnophis elegans. Next base: position 27,994,623 of record NC_045552.1, read on the forward strand.
TCTTTAAAATCCTTGGAATTGGTATATATAGCTTTATCTAAAATGTTCTTTACATCTCCACCAAAGATGATAAAATGTTCCCTTGCGTTATTCACATTTAGAACATAAATTTGAAGGGCCTTTTCTGTATTCTAGACAAGGAGTATCTAAGCCTGGCAATTTTAAGACTTCTGGACTTCAATTTCCCGAATTCTCAAGGTTGACCCCCCTTCCTTCCTTCCTTCCTTCCTTCCTTCCTTCCTTCCTTCCTTCCTTCCTTCCTTCCTTCCTTCCTTCCTTCCTTTCTTTCTTCTTTTCTAAGATGTGAGTGTTTCAGACTCTTTCAACCATGTTGTTCTATGTTGAAGAAATTCTCCTTAGATTTCTTTTTCTCTTAAAATTGCTGCAACAATTAGAGAATTCTAAGTACTGTTGGAAGACCTGTCCTTCTGGGTTCAGTTCCAAGTGGGGAAAAAAGTCACTGGAAACAGGGAGCCTGCTTGGAAAGATAGTTTAATGGTGGACAGGATCACATGGCTTGAGCTCCTGAACAGAAAAGGGGGATCACATGCTTCCAGATGTTGGGTGAAGAAGAAAAAGAGACACTGAAAGTCCCTGGTTTTATCCCCTCTCTGGCCTTTGATCTTGATCTTGTATTCTGATTGGTTGTCAGAGTCCCATGGGGCCATGTAGGGGCAACTCTCTAGGCTGTCTTGAGTCCAGGTTTGGTTCAGCATCACTTCTTCCCAGGTGCCCTGTGGTGTGATGGGTAAAGGGCTAATACTATCATGCCTTAATCCCATTACCCTGGGGCTGAAGGGGGAGATCTTTGTTATGTAGAATAGACTGGCTCAGGCCTTTTGATGGCCCAATGACAAAGGTGGGGGCTATAAAGAGTGAGTCTGTTTCCTACTTAAAAACATGTTTCACCATTTCCTATGAGGGGAATATAATATTCAGCCTTTTCAATATTTCTCAGGATATTTCATTCTTCTAGTAGAGGGCTGGGTTTTAACTTCCTACAGTACCCAAGACCCACTCCCCAAAAGAAAAGTTCACTCTATGCTTTCTTTGAATTTAGATGTGCTTCCAACATTTACCTACAGAATGGTTTCTCAATTGCATTACCCCAAAAATTGTTTGCAAATTCCTTATGGGGGATAGATGGGGATGCTGAAGATCAAATTGTTAAAAGTGATGAACCTTCATTCCAGCACTTGGCTGAGCCAAAAGCCTGGCGTCAGGTCCTAGGCCATCTCCGGGGCTATCTTCTTTGACACCGATGTTCCCATCTCCGATTCTCAGCATTTACTTGCCTCTTCTGTAGTTGACCTTAGCAACCAACAGCACAACACGACCTATACTCCCAATGTTCTTCAGAAGGGCTACTGCTGGGAACTCAGATTGACATTTGGATACCCTTAAACCCAGTGGTGGGTTTCAAAATTTTTTAGAACCTCTTCTGTAGGTGTGGCCTGCTTTGTGGGAGTGGCTTACCAGCCATCTGACTGGGTGGGGATGGCCAACTTGTAAAATGTGGTGAAACTCACTTAACAACGCTCTTGCAACCAAAATGTTGGCTCAGAAACTCTGGCATTGAAGCATGCAAGTCTTAAAGCTGTCAAGTTACAAAACCCTTGCACCCCTAACCCTTTAGAAAAAAACCCCAAGGGTGTTCAAACTTGACAGCTTTAAGATTTGTGGACTTCAACTCCCAGAATTCCTCCTCTCGCTCTTCATCTTCATGATGTGCAGACGGGCGGGGGGAGGCAGCTGGAACCGGTTCTAAATGGCACTGTAGATTTGTTGGAGAGGTTAGAATTGGCAGGAACCCACTCATGCTTAAACCCCTAATCATTCTCTCATGGAATACTGCAGGATGGAGTGCTAAATTCCAAGATTCTGCTTTTATGAATTACATTGCTGAATTTGATATAGGTTGCTTCTGTTCCAAAAGACATGGCTTGAAAATGTCTTATATTTTCAAGCCACGTCTCAGGACCCAGATTGTTGGGGGCAATACGCTGACTCTATAAACTGCTTAGAGTGACCTATAAAGCACAGTGAAGTGGTGTATATACTGTAAGTCTTAAGTGGTATTCCCAATAGAGTGGGGAGATCAATTCCAGAAGTGGGGTAGAAGGTCATTTCTTCATTTTGCTACAGTGAAATGATTTTGTGTATCACCCATTAATTTCTTTTCATCATATGGAGATGAATTATGCCATATGCCAAATTACCTCTATACTATAAGATGTTCCCCAAATGTAATAACAACAGTTCCCATAATGCCAAGCCAACACATCTGTGGAAATCTACTGGGGAAAGATGGCTTATAAGGTTTTTTTTTTTTAAAAAAACCCATATCCTTGAAGCATTATTTCTCTGCAAGTGGCAGGTAAAGTCTAGAGAAGGTATAGCTCCATTATTTCTATAAAATTGTGATCTCTAGGCTGGAATACTGTAATGTGCTCTACATGGGGCTGCCCTTGAAGAGCATCTGAAGACTTCAGCTAGTCCAGAATGCGGCCGCGCGAGTGATCGTGGACGCACCACGGTTCGCCCACATAACACCGATCCTCCGTGAGCTGCACTGGCTACCTGTTGGTCTCCGGGTGCACTTCAAGGTCCTACTCACCACCTATAAAGCGCTCCATGGTAGTGGATCTGGCTATTTGAGAGACCGCCTTCTGCCAATTACCTCCCTGCGTCCCATCAGATCGCATAGAGTTGGCCTCCTCCGTATTCCATCCGCCAGTCAGTGCCGACTGGCGACTACTCGGAGGAGAGCCTTCTCTGTTGCGGCTCCGACACTATGGAACAATCTCCCCGTGGAGATTCGTACCCTCACCACCGTCCAGGCCTTCCGCACAGCCCTCAAGAACTGGCTAACCCGTCAGGCCTGGGGATAATCTTATTTCGCCCCTCCCGAATGCTGAGTGAATGTTGAGTTTTATTGTCTAATTTACTTTGTGCACATTTCTTTTTTCATATTGTCCTACACTCCCCTTCCTTTTGATTGTAAGCCGCCCTGAGTCCCCTCAGGGAAAAGGGCGGCCTATAAATAAATAAATCCAAATCCAATCCAAAATTCCTCTCAGAGATAATCAAACTGTAGCTGAACTAGAACTAGGTTGCAAAATTCAGGATGGCCAATGGAGTGAGCCATAAAGTATTCCTCTGCTGCTACCTAATGATCATGTAGAAATTTGCATCTCAGATTTAGAAGCAACATTTTTGGGGTAAAAATTCTTCTTTTATTTCCTTTTATGTATTCTGCCATCCTAGGAAAAGACCAAAATACCCCCTTCATTTGGATATGTGTATGCACATGCACATGTGTTTCCCCTCCTCCAGCCTTCTCAGTAATGAATCAAGGCCAATTTCTTCTGCTGGGACAGCAATATCTCACAGGAAAAAAATGTGACCATGTTCCAGATGCCGTAAACCAGAATGAAAATCTCTGGTTTTCTTTTCAAACTCCAGAAAGAAAGTTCAGCAGCAGCAGAAAAGCAAATGGTCCTTGGACAGATAACAGCCAAAATATTTTGCCACCCAGCCCCATCCAATTGCTTGCTCTGGAGCTGAACCGAGTGTGAAATCGTTCTCACTGATGTATTTAAAACCCTGGCGGCCCAAACCGAGAGATGGAAATCATCTAGTATATCATCTAGTTTATCAGGGTGATAAATCAACAAGAATTTCAAATTCCACAAGGTTGAACACTGTAGGGTCAAATAGCAGGCAGAGTACAGTTTTTCATAGCGGCTCATTTGCTGCACATGGCTGCTGAGAGTCAGAATATCCAGCCCTCTTATGTTAGTCCCAATGCTTGGTTATGTCTGTGGGCATCCCAGATGGCCAGTTTCAAGATATGGGCATTTTATTCTATCATTGTAAAAGCTGATTTACTCATAGCATATGCTGCAACAGTTACTACTATCATTTATTGGCATGTGCAAATGTGATTTAAAAAGTCAAAATAAATTCTGCAGCTGCACAGTGAAAACCTTGTCCCTTTTTAAACGTTTTTGCAACTCACATAAAGATTTGGTGCTTCTATCATAAAACTGTGGCTGCCATCTTGACTTTCTTGACCTCCTCCCCTCTGCAGACTTTTTTTGCACTCTTTTTCACAACAGATTTGTTGGACACTAGTTGCTATCACTTTTGCACTCTAGGCTACAAATAGTCCTTGTTTAGCAACCATAATTTGAACCAGCAACTTAGTGGTTAAGCAAAATGGTCACTAAGTGAAACTTTAACTGTGCTTATGATCTGATTTCAGATGTCCTTTGCTTTACAGGCTTGTGAAGGTTGTAAATTGTAACTTTTTTATCACCATCATAACTGTGAAAAGTTGCTAAATAAGGACTACCTACATAGGGCAAGGATCCCACTGGCAAATCAAATGTGGGAGCTTTCTATGAGCTTGGGGATATGATTGGGAGGGAGGGAGGGAATTGACTAAATGGGATAAAACAAGCAGGTGGTGAAACTGACCACAGAAAGTCCAAGTGCCAAGCTGACGGATTGTTTCTCCTATGGAAAGGAAAATTCTTTAAGAAAAGAAAAACTATGCTATGCATTGATGAAGGTTTGGCCCAATGCACTTTCAGGAACAGAAAGTTAAACTGAAATATACTAACCTGTAGAACTAAGGTTCTACAGTAAGGTTCTACATTTAGGCAAGAAAAACAAAATGCACAGGTACCATATAGGTGGTACCTTGCTCAATAGTAGTAACTGTGAGAGGGATCTTGGAGTCCTAATGGACAAGCATTTAAATAGGAGCCAGCAGTGGGCAGAAGCTGCCAAAAACGCCAACACAGTTCTAGGCTGCATAAACAGAGGTTTGGTTTGGTTTATTGGATTTATATGCCGCCCTTCTCCCAAGGACTCAGGGACGCGTACAACATTAAAAAAACATATATTACAAAAGTTAGGAAAAAAATAGATAGAATATCCAAAAAACAAACCCAATTAAGATTCACAATAACATTTTAAAAAATCGATTAAAATTAACAATAATCAATAATTTATTTTGTTTTGTTCAGGCCAGGCTGGCTTGTTGGAAAAGCCAACTTTTTAGGGCGCGTCGGAAGAACTGGAGGTCGAAAATTATACAAAGCTCTGGGGGCAGCTCATTCCAGAGAGATAGAATCAAGATCACGTGAAATGTTAATACCACTTTATAAGGCCTTGGTAAGGCCACACTTGGAATACGGCATCCAGTTTTGGTTGCCATGAGGTAGAAAAGATGTGGAGACTGTGAATGCTCCAACACTGGACACTTTTAAGAAGATGTTGAATATCCATATGTCTGAAGTGGTGCAAGGTTTCCTGCCTAGGCAGGGGGTGGACTAGAAGATCTTCAAGGTCCCTTCCAACTCTGTTATTCTATTCTAACTCAGTAACAACCGGAGCACACACCCACAAGTGTATTGGTAGCCAAAGAATATGTTCACACATCCGCCCTCCTGCAGTTTGGATGTGTGCATTTCAGGGTTAACAGGGAAGATAATATGGGTTGTGCTGCCCCAGTTATCATCTGCCTCATGCCCAGAGGATTTTGGAAAAGATTTGTCCTTTCAATGCTGCCTGTACAGAGAGGATGTGGATTCTGCCTACCGTTCTGTATATCCATCTCTGGGTTGCAGGTTCAGTGTCAAACATGCAGAACCTCTCACCCTTTGGCTTTGGGGTACAACAGGGTAGGGGCTACCATTGGTGGACTTTAAAGTTCAAATACAAGAGCCCCACTCTAGTTTAATTCATAGAAGAGTCCAGAGTTGGATGAAGGCCAACTGGTACCTTAAGCAGTGGTGTCCTTTGGCTATTTCATGGCTTAACTGACAAAGACATTAAGACTCTATGGATGCTGAATGCTAACTGTAGCCAGGAGAGAGTTAACAGCAGGACAGCTAGAGAGGTGGTATTCTGTGATGCCCCCCTTCCCTTAAGCATGCTGTTATTCTGCCTGATGCCTAATTCAGGGCTGGAGAGAGCCTAGCCTTGCTGCAGCCTTCTGAAGATGGAGGGAATAGCTTGCAGGAAACCCCTCCCAGATCCCCCAGCTATTTTTGTATCCTGGCAGGCTTTGTTCCTTTTGTAGATAGCTAAATTGCAAGACCCTTTCATTTCCTTCCTTTTCTCCATTGCCTCGTGCCAAATCCTGCAAGGTCTCTTCCATGCCTGACTATCTAGAGCAAAGGGAACTGTGCAGAATAGCTTGGTTGGTTGTGAAAGAACAGGGGGAATAATAGACTACAGGTAGTCCTTGATTTACAACAGTTCATTTAGTGACCATTCAAAATTACAATAAATAGAATTGCACATGCACCAAACCGGCAGCAACGCCGGTAGCAACCCACCCCTGCCCCTACTGTGTATTCATCAGGGATCTCATTTAGTTCATACCTGAGTGGCCTAATGCTTTTCCCTACTTTCTACAATTTAAGCATTATGCATATAAGCAAAGTCAGTGAGGACACCAGATTTATTTAATAACCGCATAATTCTCTTAAAAACTGCAGCAATTCACTTAACTGTGGCAAGAAAGGTTCTAAAACCAGGCAAAAATCACTCTAAACTATCTTGCTTAGCAATTCAAATTTTGGGCTCAATTGTCGAGAATTACCTATACTAGTAGGTGACAGTATAAAAAAAACTTCTCTGCTGTGTTCTATTCTGTTTATCTGGGAGAAGACAAATATTTGGCAATGATCCCTTGATCCCTTTTGTTTAAGGTCATGTCAAGCCCAGTTACTGAGAATTTCATGGAAATATCCATGTCTTTTTCTTGGAAATGTTACAGAAATAGTTTCCCATTGTCTTATCTTCTATGGCTTTAGTTCAACTTCCCATCTAGCTTACAGTCCTAGGATTTCCTAGCTATCTCCCAGCCAACTCCTAATTAGGCCAATCCTGATTAGTTTTCCAAGATCAGGCAAGATTGCAATTCTTCTACCATCAAACTGGGCCAAATTTTGATAGGGCCCCAATTTGGGTGAGAGGAGACAGGAGTTTCCTGAAACTGAGAGTAAAAATGAAATATTCTTTACTGTACTTTATTTCTAGTGTATATACTAAAAGTTATCTAGGAATTGACATACACAAAAGGAGAGCCCTTCCCTCCAACAGATCCCACACACTGGCTTCTAAAATTCATAGCTGAAGATGTAACCAAACATTCAAAGATGCTGGTGCTTCATACAATCCTCAAAGTAAGCCAAGAAAAAGAGGACAGATATATCTATGTGTTTAACTTGGAGAAAAATATCACAGTACTGCCATTTTATCAAAGATAATTAAGCAGATACTAGATTTGAATGAATCTTTGTAAAATGCCTAAGAAACAGTTCCATGGAATTTTCATGTTTCATCATGAAGCAGATTATTTTTATGTTATCAAAAATGGGGGCAGAATGGGAATTCTAGAACCTTCTCCACTTGCATCTAATTAGAGTTTAAATGTTCATAACTAGCAACATCTCCCCCCCCCCAAACTGCTTTTTTTGGCCAAGTCCCCAGGATGCCTTCATCTTGTCCCCAACCCACAGCTGAGGAAACGTAACATCATTCTTGATTGCTCTGTGTTAGTTGTGGTTTCCTCAAGTCTTCCAAAGCCATCACTGTTTTACCATTGGTACACAGTCAAGTGATCCCTAGGAACAATGATGGGTTCCTCCAAACCGTTTTACTACCAGTTTGCTAAGAGGGCGTTTTGCGCATGTGCTGATTGCTTCGCTCCCACACGTGTGCACCACACATTGCTGCACATGCACAGTTGACTGAAAACTATTTTGCGCATGTGTAGAAACATGTCAGCAATGGTAAAAGAGACCGGGGAACCGGTTCTGGGGCGTGGCAGGCCTGGGTCACTGCCGGTTGCAGTGACCCAGGCCACCATACCACTACTAGGTTTCAGGTTTCAGGTTTTGTTTTATTTATATGCCGCCCTATTCCCAGCGGGACTCAGGGCGGCTCACAAACCCAAGAGGGAAAGGAAAACACAAGAACTACAAATACAAGCATTTAAAATAACCAACAGCCACACGATTCGAGAGGGGAAGGGAACTCATCAACCCCAGGCCTGCCGACACAGCCAGGTTTTAACGGCTTTTCGGAAGGCCTGGAGAGAGGTGAGGGTCCGAATCTCGGCGGGGAGTTCGTTCCAAAGGGCCGGCGCTGCCACAGAGAAGGCCCTCCCCCGGGTAGTAGCCAGATGGCATTGGCTGGTAGACGGAACCCGGAGGAGGCCAACCCTGTGTGATCTAATGGGTCTTTGGGAGGTAATTGGCAGCAGGCGGTCTCTCAAGTACCTGTTACCCTCTCAAGTACTACTGGGGAGGGGAGCGGAAAGGAGAGGAGGGGAGAAGGTAAAGGAGGAGGGGAGAGGGGAGAGGGGAGAGGGGAGGGAGAGGGGAAGAAAGGGGGAGGGGAGAGGGGAGAGAAGAGGGGAGGAGAGAGGAGAGGGAAGGGATAGGGGAGGGAAGAGGAAGAGGGTGAGGAGAGAGGGGAAGGAAGAGGGAGAGAAGAGGGGAAGGAGGGGAGAGGGGAAGGAGAGGAGGAGGGAGAGCGGAGGGGAAGGGAAAGGAGATAAGGGGGTAGTGGGGAGGGGAGAGGAGAGGGGAGGGAGAGGGAAAGAAAGGAGGAGGGGAGAGAGGAGATAAGGGAGGGAGGGGAGAGGAAAGGGGGAGGGGAAAGGAAAGGGGGAGGGAGGGGAGAGAGGAAGGGGGAGGGGAGAGGGGAAGGGAGAGGGGAGAGAAGAGGGGAGGAGAGAGGAGAGAGATGAGAGGGGAGGGACAGGGGAGGGAAGAGAAAAGGGGTGAGGAGAGAGGGGAAGGGAGAGGGAGAGAAGAGGGGAAGGAGGGGAGAGGGGAGGGGGAGGGAGATGAGAGGGAGAGGAGAAGGGAGAGGGGAGGGGATGGGAAAGGAGAGGAGGGGAGAGGGGAGGGTAAAGGGGGAGGGGAGCGTGGAGGGAGAGGGGAAGAAAGGTGGAGGGGAGAGGGGAGAGAAGGGAGGGGAGAGAGGAGAGGAAAGGGTGGAAGGAAAGGGGGAGGGGAGGGGGAGGGGAGGGGAGGGGAGGGGGAAGGGAGGAGAGAGGAAAGGGGTGAGGAGAAAGGGGAAGGGAGAGGGGAGAGAAGAGGGGAGGAGAGAGGGGAGGGATAGGGGAGGGGAGAGGAAAGGGGTGAGGAGAGAGGGGAAGGGAGAGGGAGAGGGAAAGAAGAGGAGAAGGAGGGGAGAGGGGAGGGAGAGGAGAGGGGAGGGGAGGGGAGGGGGAGGGGAGGGGAAGGGAAAGGAGAGGAGGGGAGGGTAAATGGGGAGGGGAGAGGAGAGTGGAGGGAGAGGGAGAGGGGAAGAAAGGTGGAGGGGAGAGAAGGGAGGGAGTGGAGGGGAGAGGAGAGAGGAGGGGAAAGGGGGGAAGGAAAGGGGGAGGGGAGGGCGAGGGGAGAGGAAAGGGGTGAGGAGAAAGGGGAAGGGAGAGGGGAGAGAAGAGGGGAGGAGAGAGGAGAGAGAGGAGAGGGGAGGGAAGAGGAAAGGGGTGAAGAGAAAGGGGGTGAGGAGAGAGGGGAAGGGAGAGGGAGAGAAGAGGGGAAGGAGGGGAGAGGGGAGGGGGAGGGAGATGAGAGGGAGAGGAGAAGGGAGAGGGGAGGGGATGGGAAAGGAGAGGAGGGGAGAGGGTAAAGGGGGAGGGGAGCGTGGAGGGAGAGGGGAAGAAAGGTGGAGGGGAGAGGGGAGAGAAGGGAGGGGAGAGAGGAGAGGAAAGGGTGGAAGGAAAGGGAGAGGGGAGGGGGAGGGGAGGGGAGGGGGAGGGGAGGAGAGAGGAAAGGGGTGAGGAGAAAGGGGAAGGGAGAGGGGAGAGAAGAGGGGAGGAGAGAGGGGAGGGATAGGGGAGGGGAGAGGAAAGGGGTGAGGAGAGAGGGGAAGGGAGAGGGAGAGGGAGAGAAGAGGAGAAGGAGGGGAGAGGGGAGGGAGAGGAGAGGGGAGGGGGAGGGGAGGGGGAGGGGAGGGAAGGGAAAGGAGAGGAGGGGAGGGTTAAATGGGGAGGGGAGAGGAGAGTGGAGGGAGAGGGAGAGGGGAAGAAAGGTGGAGGGGAGAGAAGGGAGGGAGTGGAGGGGAGAGGAGAGAGGAGGGGAAAGGGGGGAAGGAAAGGGGGAGGAGAAAGGGGAAGGGAGAGGGGAGAGAAGAGGGGAGGAGAGAGGAGAGAGAGGAGAGGGGAGGGAAGAGGAAAGGGGTGAAGAGAAAGGGGAAGGGAGAGGGAGAGAAGAGGGGAGGGAGAGGAGAGGGGAGACTTTCCCTAGAAAAATATGGAAAGCACAATTTGAACGCAATACCTAATAGAATCAGAATGAACCTGCAAAATTTCCCACTTCCATGTCACAACCAAACTTCATCCATGTGAAGTGGGAGGAAACATTAGCAGAAGCTTACCTTTTTCCATATACTCTGTAATGATGAACATGGGCCTTTGAGTTACCACTGCATAGAGCCTCACCAGGCGTACATGGCGCAGTTTCTTCATCAGGTTGGCTTCAGCCAGGAAGGCTTCAGGTGACATGCCGCCTTCTTTCAAACGCTTTATGGCAACTTTTGTATGGCCATTATAGTAGCCTGCGGAGGGAGAGAGGAAAGATATGGGCCCAGGGATAAGCCTGAATTTCCCATTGCTGGACATAAGTCAAGAGTTGAAGGGTTTTCTGGTCATCAAAACAACCTCTCCACCCTTTTGATCTAGCAGCAGGCCTGTTTGTGGGGAAAGGGGGTCAGGTAAACCATGAAAATAGCCAAGACCACTCAACTGAAGCCATGCATTTTTCTTCATGTATCACACAGTCCATGTAAAAACAGAGTAGGACTTCAGTTGTGTGGTTGTGACTGCCATCTTAGCTTTTTCAGCACACAAACACGAGGATGCCTCTATTCAGATGACACAAGCCTTGAGCCCTTCATGTCTCTCTGAACCCAAATGCTGTGTTCATACAACATACTTCGCTTGGGTATGAAATTAAATCATTTCCTGAATCTGCACAATGTCTTGTAAATTTGTAATGTGCAATAATCAAAGGAGTTGGATTCACACAAGCCATAAAGAAGCTAGCTGACATTGAACCTAACCAAGCATAGCATTTTCTGCAAATGTAGCCTCCAGGTTTGCAACTGATCTGGTTAACATTGTGATACCAACACAGCCGCTGTTTTTCAGCAGTCACTTCCTGCCACAAAAAGTTTGATAGAAACTAAATTAAAAGTTCAGCAGCAAAGTTGGTATATACTGAAAATCTTACTTCATCAAACAAATTATTTAAATTATGTGAAATTACTTCTGTAATTTTTAAATAGCAGACAATTAAGACAATGACAGCTGGGTAACTTTGGGCCAATCAACAGAAGACAGTGAGTTCTAGTCCTGCTTAGGTGTGAAAGCTGGCTGAGTGACTTTTGGCCAATCACTAGGAAACTGAGTTCTAGCCCTGCCTTAGGCATGAAAGCCATCTGGGTGACTTTGGGCCAGTGACTCTCTCTCAATCCAACCCTCTTTACAGGGTCGTTGTTATGGGGAAATTAGGAGGAAGAAGGATTACATAGAAAGATATACAAAAAATAAAGATGGGATAATAGTAATACTGTATTTTTTGGAGTATAAAATGCACCTTTTTCCCTCAAAAAAGAGGCTGAAAATCTGGGTGGGTCTTATACACTGAATACAGCATTTTTTGCCTCCCGAAACCACGGCCTCTTTACCAAAATGGCCATGCATAGCCTTTAGGAGGCTTTTAGAGTGCTCCTGGGGGCTGGGGAGGGCAGAAATGAACGAAAAATGCTCAATAACTCCGCCGTTGCCGGTCCCAAGCCCGGATGAGAAAGGAGGAGGGTTGGGATCAGATTGGCAACCTGACCCCATGAAAAAAACCCACCAACCCATATAACATGGTGAAAAAAATGAATAAAAAATCTATACCGCATCGGTCATCGTGCAACCCGCAACAAGGGCCGCAGCGGATGTTGAGGTCCTTGGGTATCCGTCAACAAGTGGGCTACAAGTGGACCAGCTAACGAAACGACAAAAATATAGTGTAGATGAAAATTGTGCCATAATGGCCTGTTATTACAACTCAGAGCCAGAAAAAGAGGCTATTCAAAGCGAATGTATGAATTATGGAAACAACACTATCCAGATTCAAATGTTACTGAATAAAGTGTTTAGTGAAGTTGAACTTGAGGTGATTCAGACAAATTGCAAAAATAAAAAAACAACATCACAAGCGGAAATAACTGATATTCAAGACACAACTAAAGACATTATAGTAGAACTCCCAGAAGAAGCTCTCGGGGAGGAAATAACACCACCACCACTAGAACCAGTTATCATTGAACCAACTGATGAACTAACTCAAAAACAAAAAGAATTGAAGGATAAGATCATGGAGCATTTTCTGCTTAATGAGGAAAGGCAACGTTTGCCATCACTAAAAACTGTGCCTAAGAAAATTTTGGCCCCTATCATGAAAATGGTTAATGCAGTGTTTTCAACAATTGAACCGGGATCCATCTTGGAAATGAACCAGTTAATGTACAGCGCAGCTGTAATAGTCACTAATGAACTAGGCATTAAAATCAAAGTACCTAGTCACACAACAGAAAAAGCATCAAAGCCAAAGTGGAAAATCCAATTAGAATAAAAAGTCAAAAAATTAAGGGCAGATGCTAGTAACTTAAAGAACATGCAGGAGCAACGGCTTAAAAACAACAAAACCATAGATCGGCTAATCAGAAGATATAGATTGGATACAAGAAGCATCAATGAAGCTGTAGAGATTGTAAAACAGTAGATAACAGCAACAGCTAGAAAAATTGAAAGATATGAGGCACGAATCATCCAATATAAACAAAATCAGCAATTTCGATCAGACCAATGGTGTTTTTATCAAAGTCTTAATGTGAATGGTGACACCAAAAGTGAAAAACCAGAAAAGCAGGCCACAGTTGAATTCTGAAAAAATTGTGGGAAAATGCAAAGGACTACAATAAGGAAGCAAAGTGGATACATGACTTTGAGAAAAGCATTGGCAACAAACAAATGCAAGTATTAGAAATAACAACTGAGATGGTCAAAAATCGAGTAAAAAAGATAAAGAATTGGACATCACCTGAAAAGGACCAATTACATGGTTTCTGGCTCAAATATCTGACCAGTTTACATGCAATATTGGCCAGGCAACTGAATGAAATTTTACAAAAGGGCCAAATTGATGAATGGTTGACGATTCAGAAAGATGCAACTAAAGGAACAACACCTGAAAACTACAGACCAATAACATGCTTGCCAACAACCCTCAAATTACTCACAGGTATTATTGCAGATAACATGATGGATTATTTGGAAACAAACAACATCTTGCCGGTAGAGCAAAAAGGCAACAAAAGAAGGAGCAGGGGCACAAAAGATCAGCTCCTAATTGATAAAATGATATTAGAAAATTGTAAGAACAGAAAAATGAACTTGAATATGGTCTGGATTGATTACAAAAAGGCATTTGACTCACTGCCACATAGTTGGATCATAAAATGCTTAGAAACAACTGGCATTAGCAAAAATATTACATTACTGAAAAGGCGATGAAACAATGGAGAACTGAGTTAGCAGTAGGGAATGAGATCTACGGAATGGTTAATATCAAGCGAGGAATTTTCCAGGTTGATTCACTTTCACCTCTTCTCTTCATCATCGCGATGATCCCACTATCAGTAATCTTAAAAAAAATGAAATTAGGCTACCAAACAGCCAAAGAAGCTGAAAAATTTTTGCATTTACTATATATGGACGATTTGAAACTCTATGGATAGTCAGAAATAGAAATCCAATCATTGACAAACACAGTCCGAGTATTCAGCACCGATATTTCAATGCAGTTTGGCATGGAAAAATGCGCCACTGTATCCATAAAAAGGGGCAAAATCATTGCATGTGAGGGAATTGAAATGTCCAATGGCCAACTAATTAAATGCAACAAAAATGAAGCCTACAAATACTTAGGCATTCTGCAGTTGGATAACATCAAGCATGGAGAAGTAAAAACTATTGTCAGGCGAGAGTACACCAACAGAGTTAGGAAAATTTTGAAATCTAAATTGAATGGTGGAAATACAATCAAGGCCATAAATACCTGGGCAATACCAGTTATAAGATACACAGCTGGTATAGTTAACTGGACACAAGCTGATTTGGACATTTTGGACCGAAAAACCAGGAAACTAATGACAATGCACTACAGTTTACATCCACGTGGTGATACTGATAGACTATATCTACCCCAAAAATCAGGTGGCAGAGGATTATTACAAGTGAAGCAAACAGTTGAAGAAGAAAAACATGCACTGGCTGATTATTTAAAAGAAAATCAAGAACAACTATTAATCGAAGTAAAGAACAAAAATCTACTGAAGGCCCTACAGATGAAACAAGAATACAGAAAAGATGTGATAAAATCAAGAATGAAGAGTTGGCAGAACAAAGCACTGCTATAGCCAATTTCTGGAAAAAATAAAAGATAAAGTGGACAGTGAACAAACTTGGTTATGGTTAACAATAGATACATTAAAGAAAGAAACAGAGTCACTAATCCTGGCTGCGCAAGAACAAACTATCCGCACAAATGCCATTAAGGCCAAAATTGAAAAATCCTCTGATGATGCCAAATGCAGACTTTGCAAAGAAGCTGATGAAACTGTTGATCACATACTCAGCTGCTGTAAAAAAAATTGTGCAGACTGATTATAAATTGCAGCACAATTCAGTAGCACAAATGATCCATTGGAATTTGTGCAAAAATTATAATATTAAAACAGCAACAAACTGGTGGGAACATCAGCCTGAAAAAGTCACCGAAAATCAGATGGTCAAGATCTTGTGGGATTTCCGTTTACAAACGGACAAAATACTGGCGCATAATACACCAGACATCACACTGGTTGAGAAAAATAAGGTCACAATCATAGACATTGCAATACCAGGTGATAGCAGGGTCGCCGACAAGGAACATGAAAAAATAACAAAATACCAGGACTTAAAAATCAAAATTCAATGACTATGGCACAAACCAGCAGTGGTAATTCCAGTGGTAATTGGCACATTGGGTGCTATTCCAAAAGCACTGGAATTACATTTAAAACAGTTAAAAATTGACAAAATCACCATCAGTCAAATGCAAAAAGCCACACTGCTTGGATCTGCACGCATATTACGAAAATACGTTACGTCCTAGGCCCTTGGGTGGGGCCCGACTAGTAACCAATGCCAAATCTGGCGAAACAACTGGCCGCTGTGATAATAATAATAATAATAATAATAATAATAATAATAATAATCAAGAACAAGCTATCCGCACAAATGCCATTAAGGCCAAAATCGAAAAATCCTCTGATGATGCCAAATGCAGACTTTGCAAAGAAGCTGATGAAACTGTTGATCACATACTCAGCTGCTGTAAAAAAATCGCGCAGACTGATTATAAATTGCGGCACAATTCAGTAGCACAAATGATCCATTGGAATTTGTGCAAAAATTATAATATTAAAACAGCAACAAACTGGTGGGAACATCAGCCTGAAAAAGTCACCGAAAATCAGATGGTCAAGATCTTGTGGGATTTCCGTATACAAACCGACAAAATACTGGCGCATAATACACCAGACATCACACTGGTTGAGAAAAATAAGGTCACAATCATAGACATCGCAATACCAGGTGATAGCAGAGTCGCCGAGAAGGAACATGAAAAAATCGCAAGATACCAGGACTTAAAAATCGAAATTCAACGACTATGGCACAAACCAGCAGTGGTAATTCCAGTGGTAATTGGCACACTGGGTGCTATTCCAAAAGCACTGGAATTACATTTAAAACAGTTAAAAATTGACAAAATCACCATCAGTCAAATGCAAAAAGCCACACTGCTTGGATCTGCACGCATATTACGAAAATACGTTACGACGTCCTAGGCCCCTGGGTGGGGCCCGACTAGTAACCAATGCCAAATCCGGCGAAACAACTGGCCGCTGTGATACAATTGTATAATAATAATAATAATAATAATAATAATAATAATAATAATAATAATAATAGCCTTTTCTAATAAAGGTATGGCTTCTTGAATTGAAAGTCATGGCTGAACAGAGTATACATGAATCCACAGCCCACTTACCCATCCAAACTTCACCAAACTGCCCTGCTCCCAGTTTCTCCACCAGCTTCAGGCTCTCCCTGGGCACTTCCCACTCATCTTGCCACCAGGGCTTCTGTGGCTTCTGAGTTTGGCAGGGCTTGGTAAGGCGCGTGCAGAGCCCATCAGTGTTACCTATGAAAAGGATGAGGCAAAGGAGAAGAGTAAGTAGATCAGAGGAAGGCCAAAGGGATGGCCCTGGACCAGAGGTGGGTTCCTACCAGTTTGCACCTATTCGGTAGAACCGGTTCGTCAAATCTACCGAACCGGTTAGAAGAAGTTCCACCAGTGGACCCAGAAAGCAGGCCACACCTACAGAAGAGGTTCCAAAAAATTTTGAAACCCACCACTGCCCTGGACCATGTCTGCACCTGGCATTGAAGCTTCACAAGCAGAGGCATGAAAGAAGATCGCTCAGAGCGTCCTCAGAAGGGCGACTTCTCATAGGTGGAGCCATTTTTACAAATAAAAAGCATCTTCTAGAATAGTGCTTCTCAACCTGGACAAGTGTGAACTTCAGCTGGGAGCTGGGAGCTGGGAGCTGAAGTCCACACATCTTAAAGTTGCTGAGGTTGAGAAACACTGCCCAGATGGTACAAATTCCAGGACAGCAACTACCTTAGTGCATTAGGTGCTGAAGCCACAGAAACCATGGGCTACTTGACAGCCCTACATTAGTATCTCTGGCATTGGGAGACCCAAAGTCTTTCTGTAGGAGAAGAGCGGGCAGCCCAGTCCCACCCAAAAGAGGCTCTCTGGGAGTGTCTTTAGCCTTACTGGTATAATGTTCTACCAGGCTGTGCAAGCTGTCAAAGGTGATACGAGGAGAGATGTAGAACCCGCCATTGTCCATATTTCGTATCTTATAATGCTTCACAACTTCTCCTTGGTTCTGGTCAAAATCTCGCACGGAGAGGGAGAAGGAGCCTGTGGAGAAACAGAATGGGGTTACTTTTCTGTCTCTTTCTCAGAGAGAGAGAGAGAGAGAGAGAGAGAGAGAGAGAGAGAGAGAGGCAGGCAGGCATTGCTTTCCTTGCTCCCAAATGCTTCCTTGCCTGAAGTTTGAAGTCCAAACTATATGTGTATTGTAGGAAGAGAGCTACATCCATCAACAGAAGCTAGAGAGACATTTTAATAATATTTTTTTCATTTTTGCTCACAAACCTTCTGCCTTTTGATGAAATGTCAGTGGACACAGAGAAGCAGTCAAAATGGCAGCCACACTGAAGCAATCAAAGCAATCAAAGGATTAAATGGGGTAGGTCTTTCCTCTTTTTGTTGTGGCTGCCTTCTTGACTTTCTTTGAGCAGTTGCCCAAGGCACACATTTACAAGTAGTCATTGATTTACAATCACAGTTACAACCCAAATTTCCATTGCTAAACAAGATGGTTGTTAAGTGAGTTGCCCCCAATTTTATGACTTTTTTTGTCATGGTTGTTAAGCAAATCACTGCCGGTTTTTTATGTGAGTTGTGCAGTTGTTAACCAAATATGTCTTCCCCCATTGACTTTGCGTGTCAGAAGCTGCCCATCACATAATCCTAGGATGCTACAACTGTGGTAAACAATATGCTGGTTGCCAAGCGCTCAATATTCAAGTTCTCACATATTTGTGGGAAAGCTACAATGGTCATAAGTGTGAGGACCAATCATAAATCATTTTTTCAGTGCTGTTGTAACTTTGAATGTCTCTAAACAAATGGTTGTAAGTTGACAACTACTCACAGTTCTGCTAGTTTGAGGCTCAGCATTTGATATCTCTGCTATTGCATCTTTTCACCCCAACATGTTCAAGTCTTTGATAGAGAGAAGCTGGTGGCAGAGTTTTTAACAACACCATCTCCAGCTTCCCAGTAAAAGAAGGGAAAACTTTACTGATATCTGCAAAGCAGCAGCCAGGATATGAGATTTAGAGGACAGTTCAGAAAGGACTTGGGAATCAATCTAATGTGTATTGACTGAAGAGAACTGCATCAATCTATATAAGGGAACATGTACTCCATCTACATTCTGACCTGAGCTTAGTGCACAAGATAATCTGCCACAATGTCCTATCTGTTAATGACTACTTTTACTTCAACTGCAATAACACAAGGGCCATCAATAGATACAAACTGAATGTAATCCACTCTAATCTTGATTGCAGGAAAAACGATGTCAGCAATAGAGTAGTAAATGTGTGGAAGACCCTACTTGATCCTGTTGTTAGTTACTCTAACCCCCTATCTTTTACCTTAAGCTATCTCCCTGGAACCTTATGTGTTTCTTAAGAGGTCCCTAAGGGGGCATGCATAAGCCCACCAGCATGCCTACCATCCCTGTCCTACATCTTTTTATATGTTCATGGCTATGTTTTGCTTACTTATATCAATTTATTTGTGCCATTTCTTCACATGTTTTCATACTTGTTTCGTTGTACTTGTTGACAAATAAATAAAAATAAATAAATAAACATTCAGGAGGTCACAGTGTAATATTTTTTCTCTTTTTTGCTCACAAAAACTGCCTTTTGATGGTCAGCTTGAAAAGTTGCTACTGAAACTGGATGGGGCAAAGCAATCAGGGACAAAGCTCACAGTTTAAAAACATACAATTATTGTTAATTGTGTTACAGACAGTATGGAATTAGGTCAGATTGTGCAAGAGCAAACAAGAGGCTGCAACTTCACTGAACAAAATTCTCAGTCTGGATTTGTCAGCCATCAGACAGAGGCAGGAGGAAGCCTGTGGATTCAGTGATACCTACTTTAATGCAGTGTTTCTCATTCATGGTAGCTTGAAAATTGATGGGTTTCAGCTCCCAAAATTCTCCAGCTCGGACCAATTCTGGGAGTCCACCTATCTTGAAGTGCCCATGTTTGAGAAACACTGCACTAGACTAAAGTATTAATATACAAGTATATATTCAAGAATGAGACATAGAATAAAAATAGTTAGGATATGATAGTGAAGAAAGGGGAATAGGAAATGATAAGTATAAAGGTATGAATAGGTTTGCGGGAATACCATGCCAAAAATACACCAGTTGAGAGATGAAAAGAGATAACCACAACAGAAAAGGATAAGAAGAGAGGAGGAGAGGAGGAGAGAGGGAAGGAGGGGGAAGGAAGGAAGGAAGAGGAAAGGAGAGGAAGGAGGGAAGGGATAGAAAGAGAAGGAGAGAGGGTAGGAAGGGGAAGAGGAAGACAGGAGTAGGGGAGAGGCAAGGGAAGATGGAAAGGGAAAGGAGAGGAGGAAGGAAGGAAGTAGAGAAGGGAGGGAGGGAGAAAAGAAGGAAAAATAGGCTGGTGATAACATAAAATAGGTGTATGGGATGGTAAGCAAAGCAATCCAGAATGTATATTTTTAACCTTTTATATGGGAAAACAAATGTGTAAAAGTGATCAATACAAATAAGAACAATAACTATGTGAATGTATACCCTGTAATTGTATGTAAGAGATTAAAAATAAAAAAAAACTTTTTTTTAAAAAAAAGACTAAACTGGCTCTCAAGGTTACTCTCTTTCCCATTTTGTTTATTTATTTGTTTCTATGCCATACATTTTATGCCAGCTTCCATATCAGAACGTAAACCAAAGTAGCCAACGAATCTTCTATTTGCAACAGCAAAGGGGCCCCACCTTCTCCAATGCACCTGGAGGCAGCAGCTGGCTAGCCCATATATTTTTCTGTCAGTTGAATTGCTTTCTTGTGGCAAGAAAAGTAGGTTGCTGATATTTCCAACAAAACTAAATAACCCTCTCATGGTTGCTCCTGCCAGCAGCTTCCCTCTGCTCAACGATAGGCCAGCCTTGACTCCAGCTGCTTCCAAGAGGCACCCATGTTGTCAATGCAAAGTATCAGACATCTCTCCTCCCTCCTTTCCCTCCCCACTATGGAAGGCTGACAAGAAAGCAGACTAATTGTGCAACAATAGGCATGACTGGAAGCCCTTGAAGCTTAGAAGGAAGTGGTTCTCAATCTTGCCCCCCCCCCCCCCCCCGCAGCAGAACACAGAGGCTGGGACACAGGATAAATCATAAAAAGGCAAATACATTTTCCACAAATGATCAACATACAAACAAAATGCTAATAAAGGAGAAGCTTTAATGTTTTCTAGCATAAAATGATACTCTAATCAAGAAACTAGGATGAGAAAACCACACACACCTACCAACACATGAAGGATAAGGAAACAAACTCCACTCTTCCTCACACTGAACATCTTACCTACTTGGGTAATTAAATGTCTCTGCAAGCTAACAACCAAGCTCAGGCAGTGTCAAGGACTCCATAGCTGCAAATATCCTTTTGTGTTGGAATTAATGGTTTTCTTGAGAAAAGTGGGGGTTCTGGTGTAGGGAATCCCATGTTTGTTGACAGAGGGGCTGGTGGGATATACAGAATACAGAATAGAAGAGATGGAAGGAGCCTTAGAAATCTTCTAGTCCAATTCCCTGCCCAAGCAGAAGGTCCTATACCATTTCAGACAAATGACTGTCCAACCTCTTCTTAAAAACCTCCAGTAATGAAGCACCCATGAAACCTGGAGGCAAGCTGTTCCACTGATTATTTTTTCTCATTGAGAAGGAAATTTCTTCTCAATTCTAGGTCGCATCTCTTTTTGATAGGGTCTACCACAACTCACCCCAGTCAACTTGCTGTGGCCAACTTGCCACAGCCAACTCACCATGGCCAACTGACTGCAGGACAACTCACCGTGGGACAAAAATTACACTAATTTTGAAGAAATGGTGGAATGGAATCATTAAAGAAAGGATGCCAAAGGAGGGACAAAATGAAATGTGAATGACAAAAATTGAAAATTTTTAATTATTTAAAATAATTAAATTGGATTGTTGAATTGTCCTGCAGCAAGTTGGCCCATGGCAAGCTGGCCATGGCGAGTTGTCCCATAGTGAGTTGGCTGGACAAATTGGACATAGTGAGGGGACTAGGGCAAGTTGGCTATAGCAAGTTGGTTATGGCGAGTTGCCCCATTCCACTTTGATAAGCTTCCAGTAACTACTTCTTATCCTGCCATTGACAGCCCCTCAAATATTGGAAGACTGCTCTCATGTAAGGCACCCAATGACACTTCTCCAAAGTTGTTTTTAAGTTTCCCCCTCCAATCTTTTTGTCGTTTTCCTAGTACAGAGGAAATGATGACCAGAGCCTTGTCTAAACAAATTACCTTTGGTGGATTCACTCTCTCGAATAAGGAAAGCACCATGTGTATTACCAGCAGTGAGAAGGCGGCGCTCAGCATCCTTCCTGCCGAGGGCTTTGAAAAACCAACTGCAAAAAACAACACATTGTTGATTACAGAGTTCTATCTACAGCCCATCGTGCATTTTAGAGTTTTACGTAAGCAACCGCAGCTATTCTGACTTAAAATGAAACAAGGTGAGTATATTGTTTATTACAGAAGAAAAGACCATATTTACATTTTAATTTGAAACCTTTTGGGCCACTCTGCAAAATGAATATATACAGTAAATATTTCCACTATAGCCTATAAAATATATATTTTTTAAAAAAAAAACCCATATATTTATATTGATCCACAAGAACAAAGTAGAGAAAAGAGCATTGTAGTGTCACACAATCCAAACATATATAGGGCAAAGTATTTTATTTCTTGCAAAACCATTCCCAAATTAGTCCATCTGCCTTAAGAACAAAGCATTTGCCATTTGCTCAGTAAAGATCTTTTCAACCCCTAAATGTTGCCCCACTTTTCTTACTGTTGAATTAAAGAACTATGCATCTGTACTACAAAGATCAGAATTGTGCAATTCACAAAGATGCTCTTTGTGACCCTATGTGAAAGTGAACAGAGTGAACATTGGACTTTGAAGAAAGAAAACACCAACAATAAACCCCATTTATTTGTATCCATTTCATGCAACCATAATCTTGTATATAATTATATATATTATCTTATACACACTTGACAAAACAAATAAATAAAGTAAAAATAAAAATAAAACACCTTCAAATACTGATGTTGAAGGAGACTCCTTGGTTGAGGCACAAAGGATTCAATTATTATGTTTTGACATATTAGTTGAATACCCAGCTCCCTTGAAAGTCCAGACTGTTGGGAAAAATGGAAGAAGTGGGGGAAAGAGGACAAGCAACAACAAAGTGGAGGGACTCAATTACAGTGGTGAAAGATAAAACACAAGAAGACCTAAAGAACTAGGTTGGGAGTTGGTACCACTTTACCCTGAGAAAAATCCTCCTCAACTTTAGAGCACAGACAGTAAGCACCCCAAGAGATTGTACTTGTACTCAGTGATGACTAGACCACGATCCTGATGGATCAAGATGGAGGTTGTCTTTTTTGTGCAACCTCTAAATACTCTCCAAGTATAGCTTCTGAGAAACATCTTGCAGTCAGACCTCCAGTGTGGTTATCACAAAGACCAAAGTCCCTGTGACTACTTTCCTTGTGGTGTCCACAGCATGCCCTCAAATCTCATCAGCCAAAATGATTCAGGTGGATGGATGCCTTGCGGTAAAAAAAGAGCCACTTACTTCCGTGGGTTAGAACCTTGATTCAGTAGCTGTGACCTCGATGAGGCCAGAGCTACTGAATCCTCAACAAAATCAACAGAAACGCTGCAGAAACATGGCAATCCAAAAAGCATGCACAGAGTTGTCAAAGTCCTTCATGAGAACATCGACGGAGACCTCTTGTCTGACAGCGAGGACGAGGTTTTCTGCCTGCAATTTGACAGGAAGAAGACAGCACGTGAAATTGAAAACCATTTCCCGCCTTGTGCTGGCTGCAGGGGAAACCACCAAAGATCAGCCTGCCATTTCAGGGACGCCATCTGCCAGCGGTGTGACCAAAGAGGACACCTGGCCCGAGTCTGCAAAGGGGAACTACCATCCGCTCAACAACCAAAGAATGTGCTTAGCCAGTTGGGGAAACTGAGGCAATCCAGACGAGAGGTTTGGAAGCCCTGGTGGAAGCAAGAGACAGCAGAATCAACTGAAGTGTTCCAAACAAAAATCTGACAAGCCAGCACACCAAGGGGTCACCGTGCAGCATGGAAATTGATACTGGATCATCCTTGACCATCGTATCCTGGGCCACACTCAAGAAGGCCATCCTGAGTCTGAAAAGGCATAAGCTGAAGCACCAAGAGCTGAGACTCAGCAACTACCAGGGGAATTGCATCCCCGTACTAGGCTGTGGCACATTCTGTGTCCAATTCAAGAGTTTGGATGGACTGCTCTCACTGACAGTGGTCAGTGGCTCCCTTTCAAGCCTACTTAGCTTGGACTAGTTCAAATCCCTGGGTATGGGGGTAATCGGCATCAATGCCATCCGAGATGACAGCACCAAATAGTTGCTCCGCAAGTTCGAGGATGTCTTCAGTGGAAGTCTTGGCAAGTATGTGGGGACTCCTATAGCATTTAACCTTGACTCCAACATAGCCCCCATTCGATTGAAGGCCTGGAGGGTCCCTTTTGCCCTCCAACCTAAAATTGACCAAGAATTGGACAAACTAATTGGCCAGGGGATTCTGGAGCCAGTTCACCATGCATGCTGGGAGACCCCTATTGTGACCCCAGTAAAGCCCGAATGGTCTGTCTGCATCTGCGCAGACTATAAGTGCACCCTAAATAAAGCCCTCCAACAGAGTGCATACCCGGTGCCAATCGTCCAGCATTTACTGCATTCCCTAGGCCCGAGAAAAATATTTGGCAAATTAGATCTGGCGCAGGCGTACCAGCAATTGCCAGTAGATGACACTACAGTGGAGGCCCAAACCATTGCAATGCATAGGGGTGCATTCAAATGCACTAGATTACAATTTGGCGTTAGCATTGCCACTGGACTGTTCCAAAGCATCATGGAACATCTTTTGCAGGGGATACCAGGAGTTGTCCCTTATTTCAATGATGTCTTGATATCCGCTGCAAATAAGGAGCAAATTTCAAACATTTACAAGTGGTTTTGGCCAGAATTAGAGAGAAGGGCCTACGTTTGAAAAAGGAGAAATATCAAATTGCAGCAGGGTTGAATTCCTGGGATATTTGGTGGATGGCTCCAGAATTCACCCAACAAATGCTAAAATTAAAGCTATTCAGGATGCCCCCACACCTTGCAACCACACCAAGCTGCAGGCGTTCCTCGGACTTCTCAACTTTTATATCATTTTCTTGCAACAGAAAGCAATTGTAGCCGAACCACTGCACCGGCTCCTCTGAAAGAAGGCCAAGTGGACATGGGGGAGAACCAAAGCTGCTGCGTTTGTCACTGTCAAACAGCTGCTGTCAGCTGACACTTTCCTGGTACAATACAACCAGACTCTCCCATTGGTGCTAACCTGTGATGCGTCACCTTTCGGCATCGGGGCAGTCCTCAGCCTTCACATGCCAAATGAAACTGAAGCCATCATGTATTATTCTAGGACCCTGTTTGCCGCTGAGCACAACTACAGCCAGTTGGACAGGGAAGCACTGGATGCGGTGGCAGGGGTCAAGCGGCTTCACAAATATGTGTACGGCTGAGACTTTGAACTTGTCACGGACCATAAACCGCTGTTGGGGCTCTGGGCTGGGGACCGACCCACTTCTGCATCTCTCTCACTGCATATGACCCACTGGACTGTTTTCCTCGTGGCCTATAGCTACCGCCTCATTCATCGGCCAGGTATGACTTTGGACCATGCTGATGCCCTCAACAGGTGCCCTTTGCCTGAACTTTTGGATGATTCTACCCCCAAGGCGCCTGTTTTGCTCATAGACTGCCTTGAGACTGGCCCGGTGTCATCAAAGAGGTCGCCCGCCACTCAGTGAGGGACAAAACCATCTCTCAGGTTCTGAACTGGGGGTGGAGGGGGTGGCCCAAGGGACCAGTTGGGGCTGAGTTTAAACCATTTATTGCAAAACAAAATGAACTGTCTGCATTGAGGGGATGTTTACTGTGGGGGGACCGGGTGATTGTTCCACCCAAACTGTGAGTTGCAATATTAGAGACCTTACATGTAGGGCATCTGGGGATTGTCCGGATGAAATCTTTGTCAAGGAGTTACGTGTGGTGGCCTAACATGGATGGGGAGATTGCAGAGTGGGTAGCAACCTGCACACTGTGCCAGGAATCCTGACCATCTCCCCCAGAGGTACCTGAACATGAATGGGAGAGGCCCAAGGCACCCTGGTCTAGAGTGCACATTGATTTTGCCAACCTGTGCATGGACAAACTTTCCTTGTAGTTGTGGATGCCTACTCGAAATGGTTAGAGGTAGTCCTCATGACCACCACCACGGCAGAGGTGCTACGGAGACTTTTCTCTATGCACGGCCTTCCCAATGGTCTGGTCTCAGACAACAGGCCCCAATTCACAGCCATCCAATTCAAGACCTATTAGCAGAGCAGGGAATCAGACATGCCCTGGTCCCCCCCATTCCATCTGGCTAGCAATGGCCAGGCGGAAAGAATGATGTGATCTGCAAAAGAAGCCCTATCTAGGATGGGGCCTGGTGATTGACAAACCCGAATCGATAAAATTCCTCCTTGTATGCCTAGTGCCAAGTGCCACAACTGGCAGAACCCCCTCTGAATTACTAATGGATCACCGAATGAGGTCTCCCTTAGACTGGCTGCACCCAAACTATTCTGCCAATAATCCATTGATTCAACCAGTCAACTATGGTCATTTAGAATAGGGGATCGAGTGTATGCCCACATCTATGTTGGGGGTGCTCTCTGGGTTCCTCCCACAATTGTAGAAATTACCATCCCTCGCACTTATTGCTTAGAGCTTGAGGATGGTAGAAGTTGGAGACGATACATTGACCAACTCCGAGGCCGACTCAGCCATTCCACTCTTAAGCAACCAGAGGTACCTCCTGCATGAGTTAGCTAAAGACCTACCCAAAAGGAGCAATCGTACACTCCTTCCACAGACTTCTCAATCCTGAAAGAGCCGGAGTACTTATCTGGGGAAGTTGGAGGCCCGCAGCGAACTCCAGGTGAACTGGCTCTGAAAATTCCATCCACACCCCGGGAAAGTTTCCAGGAGTTTCCATCAGTTGCAGCCGGAGAGTCAACAGGTCCATCCAACCTGACTGAAGTACTAGCACCAACTGAACTGCACAGGTCTGAGAAGGTTCCTAAGCACCCTGCCTATTTGGGTCAATACATCACTAGTTGGATTAGCCCAACTAAGAGGGGAGGGGTGTTACATACTGACAGCCAAGTAATAGGCTCCACCAAGGTCCTCCATTCTGGCAGGAGAATACTCGAAGCCGATTTGCTGAGCCGTCTGACAGCTCCCTATAAAAGGGCTAGCTGTCAGACAGGCCTGTGCTGGATTTGTAAATAGTTGTCAAATAAAGAGCTGTTGTTTGTCACTGAAGCCTGAGTTTTGTCTCATCCATTCACCCGATCTAAAACTGTCTAATCCAAATTTTTCTACCTTATCAAATAGTAGGTTATGGTCTACTTTAGGCCTGTCAAACTGGGGGTCCATGGATCACATATCACTTGCAGGCCACGCCCACCCTGATTCCATTAAGGCCAAAAATTATTGCGATGCATCATTATCCGGCCCTTGACGCGATCGAGTTTGACACCCGTAGTCTACTTTATCAAATGCCTTACTGAAGTCCAAGTAAATTATATCCACAGCATTTCTCTGGTCCAGTAAAATTTGTCTGGCATGATCTGTTTTTGACAAACCCATGATGGCTTTTGATTATGACTTTGTTTGCCTCTAAGTGTTCAGAGATTCATTGTTTGATTATCCTTTCCAGAATCTTCCCAGGTATTGGTATCAGGCTGATAGGTTTCTAGTTTCCTGGATCCATTTGTTCACATGTGATATATACAAATTTCTTCACCTTTTGTAGTTCTACTCAGATTTGCTATTCATTTGCTTTGTTTCACAATAGAAATTCATAGGATCAATGAAATAGTCTGGGATAGCATCATCTTCTTCTTTGGTCTCCTGGCTCAGTCTTCTCTAACCTGGTGCCTTCTAAAGGTGTAAGACCATCTCTTGCAGTTGGTTCCAGAATTCCTCTTTCTGGGAGCTGAAGTCCAGAGTTGCTGAGATTGAGATTGTTGGACCATACATTAGGAATGTTGCAGTGATGGGATTCAATTTTTTTTACTACCACTTCTGTGGCCATGGCTTGGTGGGCATGGCATGGCTTGCTGGGTGTGGCATGGCTTGCTGGGTGTGGCAGAAGAAGGATACTGCAAAATCCCCATTCCCTCCCAATCAGCTGGGATGGGAGGCAGAGAATAGATGGGGGAGGGGCCAGTCAGAGGTGGTATTTACCGGTTCTCCGAACTACTCAACATTTCCGCTACCGGTTCTCCAGAACTGGTCAGAACCTGCTGAATACCACCTCTGGAATGTAGATGTCTAACTCTTTTTACTGAGTATAAGGTTAGAGAAGAGGAGCTGAGCTGACAGAGAAGGACTCAGCTTTAGCAATTGGATATACAGAAAATCCTCAACTTATGACCACAATTGAGCCCAAAATTTGTATGGCTAAGTGAGAAATTTGTTAAGTGAGTTTTGCCACATTTTGCGACTTTTCTTGCCACATTTGTTAAGTGACTCACTGCAGTTGTTAAATTAGTGACATGGTTATTAAGTGAATTTGGTTTCCCCATTGGCTTTCTTGTCAGAAGTTTGCAAAAGGGGATTCCATGAGCCTGTGACACTGCAACTGTCCCCAATATGAGTCAGTTGTCAAGCATCCGAATATAAATCACAGGACCATGGGGCTCTTACAATAGTCATAAGTGTGAAAAATGGCCATAAGTCACTTTTTTCACTGCCGTTGTAAATCGAGGACTAACTGTATTTGCGTGAGTGGCAACATTTTTTTTAAAAAGTACAATACACATACATTTTCATTCCACAGAAAAATATATAAAACACACAAAAACACATGCATTCCTTTAGTAGTGTACCTGCATAAGTAACATTTGCATTCTGTTAAGAAAATCAAAATGAAACTTTCTTAATGCAATCAACAGTTAGACACATTTATCAATACATTAATTTACCAATAGCCTAAACTTGAATAAGCATGATTTGGGCTGGGGTTTAAGCCTCATTACACTCAGTCCTTGATTTACAACCATAATTAGAAGCAAAAGATTTGTTGTTAAGTGGTAATTGTTAAATGAAGCATCAGGTGATCACACTTGATTTTATAACCTGTTTTGATGCTTGTCAAAAGCTGGCTTCGAAGGTCGCAAATGATGATCACACGACTACAGGATGCTACAGTTAAAGGACTGGTTATCACATTTTTCAGCACCATCGTAACCTTGAACAGTCACTAAATGAATTGTTGTAAATCAAGGACTACCTGTTTTGATACCTTTAAAAATACAGCCTGTGTGTAGCTAATGGACATGGAGAAGAACAGTTCTTGCTACTCACGGCTCTTGCTCCAGTGTGTTCAACTTGGCGACAAAGTTGCATGGTATATTGCCTACTTGTCCTGTGGTGAGAGACTGAGCTTTCCACCATTCTCCTGTCCTAAAAGAGAGAAGAATTGTCTGTCCATCTCCTTATTCTTCAACCCCATCCCTACCCAAGAGACAAAGGCAGGGAATGAACCCAATGGAGGTTTGGACAACCCTATTTCTACTACTTCCAGTTTGTGTTTCTTTAGCCATGTGCACTGGTCCCAAACCAGTGGTGGGTTGCAGGCGGTACGCCCTAGTACAGGCGTACTGGTGCCTGCCCTGAGCACTGGATACCGTTCTGGTATGGTGCTCCGGAGGGCTCACCTGCCCTCCGTCATCCTTAACTGTCTTTAAAGTCTTCAACGCTTCTGCACACAGTGTGGACAGCGCCTGCGCGACGCTCCATGAAGCAGCTGGAGCGTCATGGAGGCTCGTGGAGGCATCATTGGAGGGTAACACGCATGTGGAGGGCGCTGGGCCCCATTGCAACAGTATCGGTTGCAACGGAATCCGAAACCCACCACTGTCCCAAACAAGGAGCTCCTTCCCATTATCACAGTATAATTTTTGCACAATGAATTTTTGTGATGTGTTTTATCAATCCCCCCACTCAGGGCAGTGAAGCTGGGTGGGATATACTCCAAAACCAGAGAATCCACTGGGGAGAGCGGGGTGTCCAATAGATCAAGATGGCTAGTGCAGCCTGCCAATCAAAGCCCAACCCTTTTTAAAATATACTTCACAACTTATGCATATATGAACGATTAGGGGCAGTAAATGAATTTGTGTGCCTTGGTAGAAAGTTCATACTCAGATACTGAATTCAAGTATGATAAAAACATGGAATTCTTACATTGTTTTGGTTTGTGTTTGTGTGTGGTTGCATGTGTGTCAGGGGTGAATTCTGGCTGCTACTGCCGGTTCGCTCAGAGACGTGCTTCACATACCAAAAAAATTGCTTTGGGGCATGCACAGAAGCAAAGAACACCATAGGCACTGCCAAGAGAACCAGTGCAGGGGCGTGGCAGGTCAAGTTACTACCTACTCACCCGAACCAGTCTGAACCAGTAAGAACCCACCTATGGTGCATTGTCTGTGTGTCAGTGTGTGTGTGTACACATACATACTTACAAGGCCTTTCAGTTTTATATCAGTTGGGCTGAATTAATCTTGAGGGTTCTCACAACCCACTTAGAAACCCTTCAGAGTATAAATGAATGTCTAAGTCCTCATTCGCCAATATTACTGATAATAACATGATTCTTAGTGGAATGCAAGCCTTAGTGGAATGCAAGCTGTTTTCAGACAGAAGAGTTCATTCCTTTTGCTGATGAATAACATTGTGCCCCAGAATGGAAGCTAGCTTACTCTTCTAGTATCCTTAGTTGTTCTCCTGTCCGAAGCGGCAGATCTCCTTCATGAGTTGTTTCATAATCATAGACTGCAACCACCAGTTTATCTAAAAAGGGCATACACACAAAACAGGTTTCTGAGTAAAGGCTGCTAGGAATAGAAGGAAATGAATTACATTGAAGACTATGAACATGTGTGAAGACCATGGGGAAGGATATTGTAAAAATGCAGAAATAAAAGAAGCTGAAGATATATTGAAGATAATGGCTGCTGGAACAAATGAGTCAAAATACACACACACATATTTATGTACATACGTATATATGTACGGGTATGTATGCATGTATGTGTAGGTATAGATGTGTATGTGAATGTATCTGTGTATATACGTGTGTGTGTGTGTGTGTGGTGTGTGTGTGTGTGTGTGTGATTTTCAGGAAATTCAGGTAGATTCATATGAGTATAAAGATTTATTGCAACCTTAAGCTCTCTACAAGAATCTGACCAACTGATAGTTAAGGGAAATGAACGGGAGATAAGAGAGGCATTCAAAGTGAGCTGGACTTGGATCTCTTGAGGACTTGTGTCTTATGATATGTTTGACCCTTCCCTCAGACTCAGCCTGGTCATCTTCTACACAAAATGTTGTTTCCAGTGAGTGAAGAAAGCTAAGTAAGAAGCCTACAACACAGTGAAACAATTTAAAAAACTTTTAAAAGTGGTGAAATCAACTGGAGTTAAATTGAAAAGAGGGAAAGCTGAAAGGAGTATTTTAAATATTTATATGGAAAAGCTAGTGGTGCATTGAAGAATGGAATCAAAAGAAATGCAATCAATATTCAAAAAAAAGGAAAAGGAAACCATGAATGTTGTGAGTATGTCAGAAATAAGGCTACAGGTGTATACAGACAATGAAACTGTGTAAAAATATGCTTATGGATCATCTGTGCAATTTATTTAACACACATGTGAAAACTGTGTCTGTGACTAGAAACATCCTGCTATTATTCTTATATCTAGGGATAGGAGTAAGAAATTTGCAAAACTATACGGGCATTACTCATCCTTGGAAGGTAATGCCAAACAGAATGAGTATAAAAGGTTGTTGTTGTT
This sequence comes from Thamnophis elegans, assembly GCF_009769535.1. Classification (NCBI taxonomy): domain Eukaryota; kingdom Metazoa; phylum Chordata; class Lepidosauria; order Squamata; family Natricidae; genus Thamnophis; species Thamnophis elegans. The sequence continues at coordinate 28,025,735 of NC_045552.1, forward strand.
GTTAGTCGCAAAGTCGTGTCCGATCCATCGTGACCCCATGGACAATGTTCCTCCTGGACTTCCTGTCCTCTACCATTCCCCAGAGTCCATTTAAGGTCACGCCGACTGTTTCTGTGACTCCATCCAGTCACCTCTTTCTCTGCCATCGCCTTCTTCTTTTGCCCACAATCTTTCCCATTGTAGGAAGTTATCGCCCAGCCCTCTCCCATCTCTGGATGTGAAAAGGAAGAAACATGTTTTAAAAGACAGAATAGCTGCATGCAGCTTCCTGCCCATCCGCCTTTGTCAATGAGCCATTAAACCCTGAGCTAATCCACTTTACATAATAAAGAGTTCTCCCCTTCAGCTCCAGAGTGATGGGATTAAGGCATGATAATATTGGCCCTTTACCCAACTTGCCACATGGCATCTGAGAATTCAACCAAACCTGGATTCAAAACGCAGCCTAGAGAGTTGCCCCTGCATGGGCCCATGGGAGTCTGACAACCAATCAGAATACAAGCTCAAGATCAAAGGCCAGAGAGGGCATAAAACCAGGGACTCAGCATCTCAGCCTCCCTTCTCTTTTTCTCCATCAACAATGAAGCATGTGATCACCTTTTCTGTTCAGGGTTCAAGCCATGTGGTCCTGTCCACCATTAAAACCATCTTTCCAAGCAGCCTCCATGTCTCCAGTGTCTTTTCCCCCACTTGGAGCCGAACCTAGAAGGACATTTCTTCCAACACCAGCATGAGGCTCTTCTCCAGGGAGTCCTTCCTTCTCATTAGGTGGCCAAAGTCTTTGAGTTTCCTCTTCAGGATCTAGCCTTCTAAAGAGCAGCCAGGGTTGATCTCCTCTAGGACCGACTGGTTGGATCGTCTTGCAGTCCAAGGGACTCGCAGGAGTCTTCTCCAGCACCAGAGTTCAAAGGCTTCCATTCTTTGGCACTCAGCCTTCCTTATGGTTCAGCTTTCACAGACATCCATTGCAAGTGGGAAAACCGTAGCCTTGTCTATATGTACTTTTCAGGGGTGGGTTCTGGCCGGGGCTACTGCTGGTTCGCTCATGCACGTGCTTCATGCGGGCGCATGAGCAGCTCAATAGAAATTGTTCTCCATATGCACAGGACTAAAAAACAAGATGGCAGCCCCAACGGTGCTGACTGGGGGACTGGTTCGGGGGCGTGGCAGGCCTGGGTCGTTGCCGGTTCCAGCGACCCAGGCCATCATACCACTACCGGTTCAGCTGAACCAATCCAAACCGGTAGGAACCGACCACTGGTACTTTTGTTGGGAGGGTGATATCGCTGCTTTTTAGTATGCTGTCTAGATTTGCCATCACTTTCCTCCACAGGAGCAAACCTCTTTTAATTTCTTGGCTGCAATCCCCATCTGCGGTGATCTTGGAGCCCAGGAAATGAAATCTGTCACTACCTCCATTTCCTCCCCATCCCAATTAACAAAATTGAGAAAGTGCAGTGTGACTTTATGCTAGGCAGGGTTGAACAGATGTGTCCTTTTCAGCAGTTCATTAAAGCATGTGAGGAAGTTTATTATGAATTTGTTGGTTTGGAGAAAGTGTATCCTAAAGCAAATAGTTATGGAATGTGGAATTGGTTGACAGCTGAAAACAATAAGAGTGGTATATGACAGAAGAAAAGAGCACGAGAATCAGTTAAATGCTTAGCAAATAGTTAATATTTGAGCAAGGAAGAAATCAATGAGGGTTATTGTCATTTTTGCTTTTGAATGAGTTTATGGGAAATATTCTTTAAAATGCTGTTTGTGACATTAGACATGTATTGGTTGTGGACAAACGTGTTTGCATGTAAACAATGCTATATTGTTGACAGATTCCAAATTATTGCAGCAACGGTTGTAAAGATTATTCTGATGTAAGAAGGAATGTGAATCTGAAACTAATCTATCCAATATCAAGGTATGGGTGTCTAACAGGAGAGCAGAGAATTGCAAATTCTACATAAATGAACAATTAAAGGAAGTACATGAATTTACTGCCCCTAGTAAAATATTTGTTGAAAAGACATGCTTTTGAAAAGTTGGGAATAATATGTCATTTATATCAAAGAATGAAAGTTTGCTGAAAGAAGAAAAAATAACAGCAAATTTGCCTGCTACTGTCCACTTAGAATTACAGAAATAAGACTTGGGTTTATCAGCAAAGGCAGTTAATTTGATGTAGTTTTAAGGCACTATTTTAGAAACCAGAAAACTCTACTCTCTAGTCCCTCCTCAAACACGAAGCCATCTGGGTGACCTTGGGCCAGTCAGTCCCTCTCAGCTCTTTCTCAAGAAGGCAATGGCAAACCATGTTTGAAAATCCTTGTTAAGAAAACTTGACAAGGAGTTGAGTGAGAATCAATTATAATAAATATATGAAAGAAGAGCCAATGGATCAAAAAGAAGGAGAGTGAGAAAGTCATGGAGTAGATGGAGCTGAGGGGATCCCAAAGTGAAAGAACAATAAGGCTGAAGAACAAAAAAAGAATTGGAGTTATGGATATGGTAGAAGCAAACATGGTTTGCAGGGCTAGAGATGAGATGAGAAAAATATATTTGGTTTTCTATGGGAAAATTTAAGAGTCCACAATACTGAAGGATAATATCTTTTAGGAACCAACAAGAACTGGCTTGGGATTGAAGTTAAGGAGAAGACTAGAAATCAGGAGAATGAGAGTTTTCGTCCTGTCTTAGGTACAAAGCCACCAGTGATGGAATTCAAAAATTTTTACTACTGGTTCTGTGGGCATGGCTTGTTGGGCATGGCTTGGTGGGCGTGGCATAGATTGTTGGGTGTGGCTTGGTGGGCATGGCACAGAATGTTGGGCATGGCTTGGTGGGCATGGCATAAATTGTTGGGTGTGGCTTGGTGGTCGTGGCAGGGGAAGGATACTGTAAATCTCCATTCCCACCCCACTCCAGGAGAAGGATACTACAAAATCAGAGGTGCTATTCAGTAGATTCTGACCAGTTCTGGAGAACCAGCAATGGAAATTTTGAGTAGTTTGGAAAGTAAATACCACCTGTGACTAGCCCCATCCCCCTCTATTCTCTGCCTCTTGAGTCCCAGCTGATCGAGAGGAAATGGGGATCTTGCAGTATCCTTCCCCTGGAGTGGGGTGGGAATGGAGATTTTGCAGTATCTTTCTCCTGTCATGCCCACCAAGCCTCGACCATGCCACGCCCACCAAAAAGGACAGAATTGTCCTTGAGATCCCTAGGGTGGTGCACGAGGTGTCAATATGTCAAAATGTTACAGATGCCTCAATGGGAATCAGATTTCTTGCCCAGTCTGACTTTTGACGTGCCAAAGAATTACATTAATAGAGACTGAAACAACTGAAACAATAGTTAGAGCAGGGGGTTCCCAAACTTGGCAGCTTTAAGACTTGTGGACTTTAACTCCCAGAAGTCCTCAAGTCTTAAAGTTGCCAACAACAAATCTGAGTAACAATTTTCATAAGACATGGACCCCATTTCTGCAATCTTTCCCACCTGTGGATGCAGTCCCCTTATTTTGTTCTCTGCCCTACATTTGCGCCCCCCCCCCCAACCCCTCCACTTGCCAACCAATCCTAAGATGCCACAAATTTATTGCATTGCATTGCTAAGAAATCCGGTCTTTGCACAGATCCAAGTCTTTGCAAGGCCTTGGCCAACATCCAAAGTTGAAAGGAAAACAAAACCCTTACCTTGAAGGGGTGAACCAGGAGGTGGAATCTCTTCGGCTGCCAACAGAGGAGTGCGCAACTCATAACCATTTAAACTGGGCCTCTGCAGGAGAAACAATGCTAACTGAAATCAAACAGGCTTTAATTGCAAGAGAGCTGAAAAGTGAGGTAGAAACATTTTTAAAAGCAATGGAAGAAACTAAAATGCTTCCTCCTCACCCAAATAAAATTAGTATTATTTTTGGGAAATTAGATTGGGAAACATTGTTTTATACTGTAGGTAGTTAGCACTCAGCCTTCCCTCTCCTAGAAAAATGAAATATCCTGGGAAATATTAAAAAGGCAGAATATCATATTTCCCTGGATCAGAAACGGAGAAACATGTTTTTAGGCAGGAAGCAGACTTACTCTTAATAGCCCCCAGCTTTGTCAATGGGCCATTAAAAGGCCTGAGCCAGTCTATTCTACATAACAAAGATCTCACCCTTCAGGTGATGGGATTAAGCTATGATAGCATTAACCCTTTACCCATCTCACCACAGGGCGCCTGGGAAGGAGCAATGCTCAACCAAACGTGGACTCAAAGCACAGCCTACAGAGTTGCCCCTGCATGACCCCATGGGACTCTGACAACCAATCAGAATACAAGATCAAGATCAAAGGCCAGAGAGGACATAAAACCAGGGACTTTTAGCATCTCTCTCTCTTTTCTTCTTCTTTGCCCAACATCTGGAAGCATGTGATTCCCCCTTTTCTGTTCAGGAGCTCAAGCCATGTGATCTTGTCCACATTAAGCCATCTTTCCAAGCAGCCTCCATGTTTCCAGTGTCTTTTTCCTCACCTGGAACTGAGCATACCAGAGCAATTTCTCACCTTTGGCTTGGTGGCTGGATCAATAGGATAGTGACACACTTCACAAATCTCAGTGTCTATGGCCCAGTCATCATCATAGTCGAAACTGCAGCAGCAACCCATAATGTCTGCAAACACAAGAGAGGAGACAGAGTCATGAGCCCAGATTCAAAATCCTGAACGTCTAAGATCTTCAGCAAATCACATGAAATTAGAAATGAAAATAAATAAATAAATAAATAAATAAATAAATACATACATACATACATACATACATACATACATACATACATACATACATACATGCATGCAAAATGAAATGAATTTGTAACAAAATATATTGCCCATCATTCATGATACTCCTGAAAAAAACTAATAGGCACTAGAAGCAGCAATACACCAATTACTTGACACCTCACTTGACACACCTATACCTGAAACCCTTATAAACAGAACACCAACACTGATATCTCCTAAACTCTGCTGAAGATGTTTCCTAGTAAGAATAGAATAGAATAGAATAGAATAGAATAGAATAGAATTCTTTATTGGCCAAGTGTGATTGGACACACAAGGATTTTGTCTTTGGTGCAGATGCTCTCAGTGTACATAAAAAGACAAGATACATTCGCCAAGAATCATAAGGTTCAGCACTTAATGATAGCCATAGGGTACAAATAAGCAATCAGGAAACAATCAATATCAATATAAATTGTAAGGATACAAGCAACTAAGTTCCGGTCCTGCAGTCATAAGTGGGAGGAGGTGGGTGATAGGAACGATGAGAAGACGATGAGTAATAGTAATGCAGCCTTAGTGAATAGTTTGATAGTAGTGAGAGAATTATTTGTTAGCAGAGTGATGGTGTTCGGGGGAAAACTGTTCTTGTGTCTAGTTGTCTTGGTGTGCCTGGCTCTATAGAATCATTTTAGGGGTAAGAGTTGAAACAGTTTACATCCAGGATGTGAGGAGTCTGTAAATATTTTCATGGCCCTCTTTTTGACTCGTGCAGTGTACAGGTCCTCAAGGGAAGGCAGGTTGGCAGTAATTGTTTTTCTGCCGTTCTAATTATCCTCAGAAGTCTGTGACTGTCTTGTTGGCTTGCAGAAGTCAAACCAGACAGTTATAGAGGTGCAGTTTGACAGATTCAATCATTCCTCTGTAAAAATGCATCAGCAGTTCTTTGGGCAGTTTGAGCTTCCTGGGTTGGTGCAGAAAGAACATTTTTGGTTGTGCTTTTTTATGATGTTTTTGATATTAGGAGTCCATGTTAGGTCCTGCGATATGATAGAACCTAGATATTTAAAGGTCTCTACTGTTGATACTGTGTTTTCTAGTTCTCTAAGAGGTGGTAATATGGGAGGGTTTCTCCTAAAGTCTACCCCCATTTCTACAGTTTTGAGTGTGTTCAGTTTCAGATTGTTCCAGTCACACCATGAGGCTAGTTGTTCAACCTCCCATCTGCCAAGGTGGCGCAGTGGTTAAATGCAGCACTGCAGGCTACTGCTAGATCAGCAGTTCAGCGGTTCAAATCCCACCGGCTCAGGGTTGACTCAGCCTTCCATCCTTCCGAGGTGGGTAAAATGAGGACCCAGATTGTTGGGGGCAATATGCTGACTCTCTGTAAACCGCTTAGAGAGGGCTGAAAGCCCTATGAAGCGGTATATAAGTCTACTGCTATTGCTATTGCTATTGTATGTAGATTCATCGTTGTCTCGAATGAGACCAATCACTGTTGTATCATCTGCAAACTTCAGTAGTTAGTAACGAAATGTTCTGAAACCTACCCACAAGTTTGGAGAACGAACCTTCACCCTTATCCTACACCAGAGCTACAGATATTCACAACTATTGCAATACAATCACTTGCCTAGAGCATGTCATATCATGGTGAGTACAGTAAGTGGGTGAAACAGGGGCAATACTTGGAAATCACATTCTCCTAGTATCAACCAATTCTGATATCCCTCAAGAGGTAGTACAAATAGTCCTCAACTTACAACCACAATTGGGCCCCAAATTTCAGTTGCTCAGTAAGACAGTTGCTTTATGACCTTACTTGCCAGAGTTGTTAAGTGAATCACTACAGTTGTTAAGGGAAACTGGCTTCCCCAATGACTTTGCTTGTCAGAAGGTCACAAAAGGGGAATCATAGCACCCTGGGACACTGCAGTCATCATAAATATGAGTTCAGTTGTGAAGCGTCCAGATTTTGATCACATGACCATGGGGATGCTGCAATGGTCATAAATGTGAAAAACAACCATAAGTCACTTTTTTCAGCACCGTTATAAGTCAAGGACTACCTGTATAGCACTAATTATAGGAGGCTGGGAGTCACCAGCAGAAGGAACATTTTGCATTTTGCCATAGTTGGAAAAGTAATTTCTGAACAGGCACCATGCCATTTGAAGTCTGGAGTCTTCTTCCTCTTCTCCTCTCTTTACAACCTTAATAATTTTTTTATATCAAGCAAGTATAAAATGCATTGCTTTATATTAAATTGTCAAGGTCTTCAAAGCAATAGAAGAGAATGAAATAAGCAAAATATAGAAAGGGCTTTAGAAATGTTTACAACATTAAGGAAGTAATCAGGTGATGTTTTCTACACAAGTTTGGAAAGTGATCTGTGGCATCGAGCTGTACTTGCAAGGACTTAATTTTAAAAAATGAAAAGATCCTTTAATTCCATTTTGATCCATTTTTCTTTCTTTTCTTTCCTCCTCCCTGCTCCCCTTTTTTCAAGCTGTTTTGCTTTGCGATATGTTTACCAGTTACTGTATGAGTTGCAGTATTTCTTTCGGTAATAATGCAAAATTAATTTATTTTTTCCCCAAGTATTTTGAGTTCACAATTCCTGTATCTGAATGTTGGGTTCATTAATAAAGGAGCTCTTTCTATCTTAAAAAAAAAAGAAATGTTTACAACAAATGAAAAAGAAGAAAGTTGATAACCATCACCCACTTGCTACCAACTCCTCAGCAATTTGGAAGCTGCTGAGAAATTGGTAAAAGTCTGGCTAATTTTCAACTCCACCCCAAGTGATAGGAAGACCAGTAAACCTGTGTCCAAATATACCCTAACTGAAAGTTGATGAGACATAGAGAATCAGGGAATGCTCTCAATGTGCTATGCAAACTGCTTCCCACTTCAGCCCACAATCCTCTTTTGCCCCACTACTTTTGGACTACTTTTGATCTCCTACCAGGAGATAAATAAACTCATATTTAGCCTGAGATAGAGATTGCTGGCAAGGAGCACCTGCACCTGCCCTCCATCCTAAGCCCCCAGCCACACTCATCCGAGCCTGATACATCACACTTCCAAAGTCATCATTGGTGGATGTCTCTCCTGTTAGTGATGCTCGGTGGGAAAATCTATCAAATGCTGCTCTAAAATTATCCCACGGTGAAGCTGAATGGACTGGCTGGATGAGTTGCATCCAATAATATAAGCTTTCTTGCTATGATTGTTATGCAAATCACCAGAGTTTTTGAGTGAATCAAATGGTTGTTAGCAAAACTGCATTCTGCCATTAACTTTGCTTGTCAAAAGCCATCTGCGAAGGTCCTAGATGGTGATCACATGACCAGGATGCTACAACCATTATATATATGCCAATTGCCCAATGCCTGAATTTTGATCATGTGACCGTGGGAATGCTGTGATTGTCATAAGTGTGAGGACCAGTTGTATGTCACTTTTACAGGGCCATTGTAACTTTGGACAGTCACTATGTGAATTGTTGTAAGTACCTCCTTTCCCCAACAAATTGGCTGGATTTTGAAAGCAATTGAAGCTCAACACATTTAGAAGACACCTCCTAGTCTGTTTAACGTTTCATGTAATGTCTAAATTCATTTCCTTGAAGTCCTGAATGCTTCCTGTACCCCTTGGATTTCTCATATGTCTCTTTTGCTGTCCCTAAATTGCATTTATTGTTTTCCCATTAAGGTTTACATTATAAAATTCCTACAGATAAGCATTTATTTACTGAGCACTTATATTTTATGTTACAGATGGGCCTGTTTGCCATGATCCTATCTTCTCTTGTGTTGATTGCAAGCTTGATGCCATAAGATGCCTTGAAAATTCAACCCAAACAAAAGGTGTAAGTTGAACAAAAGCCTGAATATTGTTAGCATCTCTCCCTCGTACACGTAACACACTTATCTCCTTAATTTAAAATAGAGAAAAAAAGATGGCAGTCTACGGAGATTCTTAGTCATCCAGGTGACGGTTGTCCCAAAGGTGCTTTCTTTCAAAAGGCAACTGGGCTTTCTTCTGCCTTTTGAAAGAAAGCACCTTTGGGACAAAGATTGCAGTCATGTCATCTTCTACTTCTTATTTACAAATCAGTTAATTATCATTAGTAGTTAAACTACTCGTTTAACTATAACTTCTAGCGAGTCAGTGTTAAATTGAATCCAACAAACAAAAAAGATACGTAAACAATAATAACATTCACTTACAGCCCAAACACTTATCCTCAAATGTCACCTACAACTCCCAGAGAAGGAAATGTTAGGAGAACATCTGTAGATAACCCCTTGGGAGAAAATTCCACCTAAAGAACCAAGGCTGGGGAATTCTGGGAGTTTAAGTCCACAAAGAGGCCATAGTTGCTGTCAGGGTCTGACTGATACATCGGTCGGAAACTTGTCAGTTGCCCTGCCCTGCGCTTGGGTCTGGAACTCAGCCTTCTCTCAGTTCTTCTCCATTACTTACTTTTAGTCGGGGTGGAAGAAACCAGTTTCTCCTTGGATCCCACAATTTGAAAGGGAGGGAAAGGTCTTCCTCATCACACTACAGAGCTAATCCACATTAACTGTTTAGACAGAAACAGGACTGCAGATGAGAAGATCAAAGATTTCTTCACTTCTCTCTCCTTTCTCTCTCTCTTTCTCTCTTGCCACCTTTCCTGCTGATTTCCTGCCCTCTAAGATCTCTGCAGAGGCAGCACAAGAAATGTGTTTGTAGCACTTGTTTGACCACAAAAAGTTCTAAAGCAGTTCACAAACCCCAAAGGTTTCCTGCCAGCATCACCCCCCACCCCCGCCTTCTGAAGTTCTATAGCTGAATGTTGCAGCTGGCCCCCTATGGATCTCCTGAGCCACAAGGTGTGCAGCCTTATCATAAGACATACTGTACTGTTGTGCCTTTTGAATTCTGGGAACCATTACACTGGGAAGAACACAGAGACAGTATGGATTCAAAGCAGAGGTGGGTTCCTACTGGTTCAGCCCGGTTTGGCCGAGAAGGTAGTAACTTGGCCGGACACGCACCCGAACTGGCTCTATGGCGGCGCCATTTTGATTTTCTGTTCTGCGCATGCGCAGAACAATCTTTCTTGCAAAAATGTACTTTTTTCCTTTTCTAATGTTGTGCGCATGCGCAGATTTTTTTGGGTACAAATGCTCACACATTTTTTGTTTGCCGAACCAGCAGTAATGCCGGCAGCAACCCACCCCTGATTTAAAGGATGTTTCAGGAATGCTTCCAGACATTTATTTAAATGTCAGAGGAGCTCCATGCTCCAGATTGGGTCCAAAGGGATCTCATTGCTTTCTCTTGGCTTGATTTTCCTCAGAAAGAATCACTAAAGAGCTAGTGGTTTTCCCTTCTGAACAGGAAAAACTGACTAGCCAGGAAACTGTTTAGTAGATTGCTGTTCTACTGCACCTGGAAAAATGAGACATGGTGACATTAACCTCAACAACGTTCTGATGATTGCGCTGCCCCCACATTGATTTTTGGCCCCTCATCCTGACATTCCTACTAATTAAATTTCATTCAAATACTCTGAAACTTAAAGTCATGCCCAACACTTGGTGGCTGAATGATTCACAGGTTTGTTCTTTTATTTGAAAAGGGATAGTGTTTATGGATATTTTCTGGAACAAAATGCCTAGGGGGGGGGGGGTTAGAAGGAGATGATGAATAAGGCCCACTTTTGTTTGTTTCACACAAAAATATATCACTGAAATAATTAGCTAGGAAGGGGAGGATAAATTGAAAATAAACTAGGGCACTGGATTCTATGGTGGAGAGATGAGGACAGTGAGTAGACTGGAAAAAACAAGAATGGATCCAATCAAAACAGTATGGAGCTTTTCTGTCTTTCTCTTCAGGAAGGGAGGGAGGGAAGGATGGAGGGAGGGAAGGATGGAGGGAGGGAAGGTTGGAGGGGGGAGAGCGGCAGGAGGGAAGACGAAGGAAGGACAGAGGAAGGGAGAGAAAGACGGAAGAAGGCAGTGTTAGGACTATAATCTAATGGTTGGGTTGGCAATATATAAATCATGTAACAATGTTGTACCTGTTTCTTTCAATCATACTGTAAAATGTGATTGGTTGCTGTTTTCCTCAATCGGCCATAAGAGGGAGCCAGAACGACTGTTAGCTCTCTGTTGGTTAGATGCTGGGCTGATCTGATCTGAGTGTTTTAACTGAAAGACATTGATGACTGACTGTCTTATCCGTGTATGACTTGGACTGTTTGATGGACTCTGATACCTCTATTTCCACGAAAGTAAAAGCCTATTTAAACTGCAGTGTCTCTGTATGCTGGTTTGTGTGTTCTCCAACACAACTCTCACAACGCTTCGCTGAACGTATCGCTCTCCCAATGGGGAGCTTATCTAACACTGGTTATGGGCCCAGAGTATACCAGACGTAGCTAAAGGAGAGTTGGTGTTGATACGCAATACCACATACAGACAGCTGTTTATTTAGTGATTGCACTATCCTGGAGAAGATAGTGAGTGACCCATCAACAAGTCTATCTATGATAACCCGGTTGGATGGAACAAACTATGTTTCCTGATCTATGAAATGCAGTGTACTCCTGCGTAGGGAAGGTTTATGGGATGCTGTACAGAATCCACCGGATGTAACTGCTTGGAATCCAGATAATGATGATGATGCCAAGAAGATAGCAGATTTTCAGTGATGCAATGAACAGGCTGTCAGCATTCCAAGTATCATGTAGAATTAAATCAAAGTCCAAGGCAAAAACTATCTGTAAAGTTCCAATTTAATAAATCAGACATCTTGGCATTATGCTATGAAATCCCAATACTGGAAATGACATCAGAATCCCACCCAGTTAAAAGTTCATGATCTTGTCCCCAAACCCACAATCTATCACATGGTCCAATCTTCTTCTTCCACGCTGGCATCCACACCCAGCTGCTTCCGGTCAGGTGTAAGAGTACGGAGACAAAAGATGACCTTGAGCTTCTAGAAAGGAATGAAAACAATACATTCCACAATCCTACTCCTTTTATTCCCCCCTCCCATCAACTATACTAATGAAACAGCATAATGAAATAAGAGAAAGTGTGGCAGGCCAAAAAACAATTAAAGGAATATAATTGCAGGCCTGACACAGGAGTTGTGTATTATTGGTCTAGCACTGAATGACCAACAATTAATACATATTCGTATGTATTTTCTACTGCAACATCTTGCAGTAGAAACTTCTACTGCAAGATGTTGGGAGAATTTGAAGAGAATTTATGTTCTCTTCAAAAGGATGGAAAGGGAACAACTGAGAGAAAAACCACCACAACATGAGCAGTCGCATTCTACTGCCTATACAGTTCAAAAATGTTATTCTTGTGGGGCTAAGGGACATATAGCTATGTTCTGTAAAAAGGCAAAACAACAGAATGCCAGAAGAGCTAGAAAAAATGCTAATCTCAACTTAGCTATGTCTACTTTGGCTATGTCTAGCAATGCACCTGTAAATCATGATTTGTGGGTTGTTGATAGTGGAGCATCACAGTGCATTGCTAGAGATAGAAAAAGGTTTCTAAAAATGACCACGAGCAAGGAACATGTGTTTTTGGCAAATGGTTGGAAGGTGAAGGCGTCTGGTGAAGATAATGCATGTTGTTAATTCCTAAAGGAGAAGTTACCAATGTTATATGTACCTAACCTGAAATTCAACTTACTATCAGTTAGGGCTCTGGTTAACATTGACTATGTGGTAACCTTTAGGGGAGATAGTGTATTATTGAAAAGGAGGGTAACAGGGTTACTGCTACTTTAAAAAACGGTTTATATGTTATATCGTATGGCCAGATGGCTAACACAGCTTATCATAATGTTAAACCCCATGACGAATGTATACATTTACTACATAGACATATGGGGCACATTAATTTTAAGATGCTGCAACGAATTGTTAAGTTGGCAGAAGGAGTAAAACTAAAACCATGCAGTAAATGTTTGCAATCAGGAGAAAAGCAAAGTTACTCCTGCAAACAGACTGAATGGTTTTAAAACAAAGGAACCTCTGGAGGTTGTTTTTGCTGATTTAATAGGACCTTTGAAATCCAGTTTGGGAGGTGCCTGTTATGTTTTGAGTATCATGGATCATTATTCCCAATACAATTTCTGTTACTTAATGAAAAACAAAACAGAAACATTTCAGTATTTCTTTAATTGGCTGAGGTTTGCGGACAGAAAGATGAAAGCCAAGATTATTACTGTAGTTACTGATAATGGGACAGAGTTTACCAACTATAAATTCCAAACAATGTTAAGAACAGCTGGAATCGAGCACAAACATTCTGCTCCTTATAGGCCACAACATAACTCATTTGTAGAACGAAGAGGGAAAACATTACAGGCCATGGCTCGAACTATGATAGCTGATTCAGGTTTGCCAGAAACACTGTGGGGTGAAGCTATGATGTGTAGTAACCGTGTTTTAAATAATGTGGTGAATACAACAACCGGTGAATTGCCATTCACTAGGTGGCATGGCAGAAAACCAGATTTGAGTTACCTACATCACAAGTGAGACTGAAAGGGCAACATAGAGCTCGACATTAGGATATGAGGCTAACCATAGGTTTTGGGAGAAGGGCACAGCTAAGGTTCACTGTAGCACTAGTGCTAAGTTTATAGAACACGGGGTGGAATAAATTAGAAACAACTGATGATGTAATTATCGACACCCAAGTAGTCCTTAATGATGAGGTAGGAAAACCAGTAATCAAAGAAATTAAGGAAGAAGTACATGACGAACCAGAAGAACAAGAGCAGGTTATACAAGAGAGTCCACTGGTGAGTCCTGAAATACCTAGATGTTCTAAACATGTAACTAGACCACCTGACAGGTATCAGGCATCTATAGCATGTCAGGCAAGTAAGGTTCCTGCTAATTACCAAGAATTAACTCTATATCCAAATGAGGAACAGAAAGCTTGAAAAGATGCAATGGAAAAGGAATTGAAATCATTGCAAAGGTTAGAGGTGTATGAAAATGTAAAGTTACCACTTTACGTGCCATTGATTGTAAATGGATTTTCAAACTTAGAAATAGTGTAGGTGGGACTGTAACCCATAAAGCCAGGTTAGTTGCACAAGGGTTTGCTCAGTAGCAAATGACTATGATGAGGTCTTTGTGTCTAGTTTAAAGGGTACAATGTTATGTGCAGCATTAGTGTGGGCAGCTAAGAACGAATATATAATTAATCATTTAGATGTAGAGACAGCATATCTTCATACACCATTGCAACATACTATATATTTACAGAAGCCTGCAGGATTTAAAACTGATAATAAAACTGATTGCTGGAGGTTGAAAAAGAGCCTGTATGGCTTGAAGCAATCAGGATATGAATGGAACCAATGCATAGTTAAAGAGTTAACTAAGATAGGTTTTAAAGCTGGCATTGCTGATCCATGTTTGTTTAAGAAAGAAAGTAATGGTGTGATTTCATTGTTGTTATTGTTCACTGATGACATAGCATTAATCACTAAAACTGAGCAAGAAGCTATGAGGATTATAACACTGTTAAGGACAAAGTTCAGTATAAAACATCTAGGTGAGATTAGGCAATATTTTGGTTTAAAAATAGATAAAACTAGGGAAGGATACAAAATCTCACAAACTGAGAAGATAAACCAGCTACTCAGAATGTTCAGGATGGAACAGTGTAAACCAGCAGAAACTCCAATGGGACTGGAATTTAGCCATGATGATGTACAAAGCTCTATGTTTGATAAGGGTATTTATCAATCATTAATTGGTAGTTTATCATATCTGAGTAATTGGTCAAGACCCGACATAGCATTTAGTGTAAATCAATTAGCCAGGTTTAATGCTGAACCTGCTGAAAGGCACTGGCAAGCTGCTAAGAGGATATTAAAATATCTTAAGCAAACGATGCATTATGCATTGTATTTAGAACCTAGAGATGATCTGAGTTTAACAGCATATGCTGATGCAAGTTTTGCTACAGATGTGTCTACACAGAAATCAACATCGGGGTTTGTTGTATTCATGAGAAAGGCACTAATTGGATGGCGGTCTATTAGACAAAAACATTTAAGTCTATCGACTATGGAGTTCTCATATCTGTCATTATTATGTACAGATTTGATTTGTTATAAACAACTCCTGCTGGATATGGGGATTGATGTACAAGAACCTATTGTTGTTTATGAAGACAATCAAGCAGCAATTCAGATGGCATCCAATATTGCTGTAAAAACTAGGTCAAAACACACTGATATAAGATATCTGAATGTACGGCAAAGTGTGAATAGTAAATTAGTTTCACTGGAATATTGTATGTCTGAAAACATCGCAGATCATTTCACTAAGGCCCAAGGTAATATAAAGCATAAACGTTGTTGCGAAGAATACGGATTAAGATTGTAAGAGTTATATATTGTCCTACCCAAAGGGGAGAATGTTAGGAATATAATCTAATGGTTGGGTTGACAATATATAAATCATGTAACAATGTTGTACCTGTTTCTTTAAATCATACTGTAAAATGTGATTGGTTGCTGTTTTCTTCAATCGGCCATAAGAGGGAGCCAGAACGACTGTTAGCTCTCTGTTCGTTAGATGCTGGGCTGATCTGATCTGAGTGTTTTGGAAGCTGGCTGTTAGAAAATGCCGTGAGCTATTGTAAGTTTTGCAACTGCTAGCAAGCTTTGTGTACCTGACTGATTGTATGATACTGGACTATGTTATTTGGATTATCCCTTAATTGAAAGACATTGATGACTGACTGTTTATCCGTGTATGACTTAGACTGTTTGATGGACTCTGATACCTCTATTTACACGAAAGTAAAAGCCTATTTAAACTGCAGTATCTCTGATGGTTTGTGTGTTCTCCAACACAACTCTCACAATGCTTCACTGAATGTACACGCTCTCCCAACGGGGAGCTTACCTAACAGGGAGGAAGGAGAGAGGGAGGGAGGATGAAGGGAGGGAAAGACAGAGGTAGGGAAGGACAGAGGGAGGAAGGATGGAGGGAGGGAAAGATGGAGGGAGGGAGGGAGGGAGGAAGGAAGGAACGAACGAAGGAAGGAACGAAGGAAGGAAGGAACGAAGGAACGAAGATTTAACTTTAGATTTTAGATTTTTTTTTTAACACTACCGAGAGTCACATCTCCAAGATGGGCAGCAATATAAATTTGATGGTACAGTAAATAAATAAATAAAAAGGAGGAAGAAAGCAGGGATGCCCTTGCAGCAAGAGTTCAAAAAAATGCCTATTTTGATAGCCCTCGTGGACATTCTGAAAGGAGGACTCCTGGTCAGATCCATCCAAGGGCCCACCTGGCCTATCAAGTAATCCCTGCCCCCTCCTCAGAGCAGCCTCTTTCTGTGCTCCTCGGTGTTAACAATAGTCCACCACTTTCAAGGAGGTGCCATGATTAAGGATAGTAGCTATGGGATGGCCTGGTTCTTCATGAATTGGCCCAATTCTTCTTTACTTATGGATACGCCAGGGATGGTCTCCGTATCTGATGGCATAAATTAACTCTGCCTTGAATTTTAAAAAAGCTCTTCCTTTGGATAGTGGTGAATCTCCTGATGTTTCACTTTGACGGAGTACGCATGTTGTGAAAAAGGAGGAAGAATGACTTTTCCCATATTTTGCATACCACGTACGTTGTTCCAAGCCTCTCTCCCCTCTCTTTCACTTGCCTACTTCAATTTCATCAATTTGGTTGCTCTTGCGTGAACCTTTTCCTGTCTGGGTTAGTGACAAGAACCTTGCCCAATGGCAACCTTGCAAAGCATTTCCTCCTTTTGGACATTAATCTTGAGATTATGGGCAATTTAACTTGGTTTTGTATGGATGCATATAAAATAATCTTTATGATCATCACTGAGAGCAGCTGAACACAATTCTTTATGGTTAGCCAAACGTGGCTTGTTCTTAACTTTAAGTTTTGGACCGATTTTTGTCTTAGTCTTTTTGATGGAGTTGGTGCTTTGTTTTCTGTGGGTCCAGTTAATTATTATATATTCCTGCTGGGTTTGTCTGATTTATAAGTGAAGTCCTTAAATTTTTTTCGTTGTTTTATAAAATTATTTATCTTTGGTTATCAATTTTTATGCATCCTCTCCATAGTCGTCACACATTATATAAAATCTCATATTATCAATCTAATATATATGTATACAATATTATCATTATTAATCATTTATTTGACTATAACTATTAACTTATTAATGGTTAGACAAAGAATTTTATAAAGATGTATTATTACTGGATGGATTTAAGATGATGTAATGAAATGTCATAATATAAATTTATCTAAAATGTAGAATATCTCACATAAAATGAAGCAATGACAATTATAGTCAATAAATGTATAATAATAATTTTATACATATATATCAGATTGACAATACGAGATTCTATATAAAGTGTGAGGACTATGGTGAGAATGTACAAAAAAGTTTTGTAATCAATCGACACACTGTATGGAATTGGAAGATGTTTTTATGTTTTATGTTTGTCTGTACTTGTTTGTTTAAAAATAAAAAAATGTTTTTTTTAAAAATCATTGATTTCACTCTGAATTTTTTGGTGTCATTTTTAAGACAACTCTTGTGTTATTGTGACTCGTTAATCTTAGCCTTTTCTGTTCCAAATATTCCTTTTAGTTGGAAATTTTTTTATTTATTTATTTTAAACCAATAAGTTTAATCCATACTGGCTGGGGAATTATGGACATTAAAATCCACATGTTTTAATGTATCTAAAGTTGAAAAGCATTGATCCAGAGTTACAATTACCACATGGTTACATTTGCTTCCTGCTGGTTAATAAACCATAATAAAGATTGCTAATAAAGAACATTGCCGAGGGAAGAAAAGTGGAATTGAGCAGAGATCACAAAGAGCAACAGAATCATGATCTTTGGGGTTTCTTTTCATGTATTTTATTAATTGTGCCAAGCTTGCTAATGTAAACACAAGCACACTGGTTGCACACTCAGTTAAAATTGGCAAGGGCAGGGCCAAGAAGGATGTGGTGTGTTGATGTGCACATGCACCATGTCGGCAGAAAAGTCACTGAACAGAGGAAATACCCTTTACAGCAGTGCTTCCCAAAGGAGAAATTACCCAAAATTGGATAAGTGTTTTTTCTTTAGGTAATAATCTATGACCTCATTACCAACAGAAACATTTAAACTGCCTTAAAGATTCCTATAGGTACTAACTAATAAGCTTTGTGAAATTACCAATGATAATGTGCCCCTCCTGTGTCCTTGGCCAGGTCCACAGGACAGTCCAGAGAGCCACAGCATAAAAGACCTTAAGGGAGGGAAGGTCAAAAGGGTCAAAATGCAGCTTGTGAACCCTGCTCCTTTTTTGCATGCATTGCTGGCAACTTTGGGTTGGCCCTTCTCTGAACCTGCAGATTGGAGTTTGTTCTCCACCAGACCCTCTTAAGCCTGTGAATCACCAAAAGGATACCCATTGTCCTTCTTGCTCTATATTGCTCCCTGCTTTTCATCTCCTTTTTCTAAGTAGCAAAGCTTCCTTCCCTGAGGGGTGCTTCACCCGAAGAAAAGCTGCCCCAGGCAGTTCCCTAGATTTCTCTACTTTCTACTAGGATGTGTTTTGTCTATCATCTCACTTCCCTGAGATTGCCAGTTCGGGTATGTTTGTGAGCCCAGAGCAGATCAGCCACTGCTCTACATAGGTGCAAAATCTATAGGTGCATGCAATGGGAGCCAAGATACCCCCTGGTTGCCAGCAGCCACAAGCGCCAAGCAAGCAGGCAATAGGGTGAAGGTCCATCAGCACAAGGAGAAGCGGCGGGAGTTTATATTCATGCGGGTGACTCCAATGTGCTTGAGAGGAGTAGACAAGAGGAAGGCCATCTTGGGGGGAATGTTGCAGAGCAGGTCTGAGTCCTCCTCGCAGCCCTCCAGTTCAAAGGTGGCATCATCCAGCATCTCTTTGTGACGATGGCAAGCCTGCTCCACTTTCAGCTGATGGATCTGGGCCCGCAGCCCTATCAGCTGCCGTGCCAGTTGGTTGTCCAGAGCCTGCATCTTTCTCTGAAAGAAGAAAGAATTGGCCTGACATCAAATGTATTTATTTCTTTGATTTTTATCTTGCCTTTATTATTTTTATAAATAAGACAGCAAATTTACATAATACCCATGAATGAAGGCAAATCTACCAAATCTACTGGATCTCCTGCATGGATTGCCTCTGTAACTATGTAGGACAGACAGGGAGGAACATACTACCAGATAGGAAGAACACAAGCAACGGTCAGATGAGAAAACCTGAATATTGGTAGCCTCTCATTGTCCTGAACAAGGACATACATTCAATTTCGCAGTTACTAAGATTGTTGGCCGAATAGGTACAAAGATGGCCAGAGAAATGATTGAAGTCTGGGAAACAGACCTCATGTCAATTAACAAGAGTGCTGATTTACCACCAGGTTATCAGCTATTTAGGAGCTGAAGACTCCTAAGTAGAAATAGCCCAATTGCCAGCCATCAACATATCAATCAACTAACAAATACAACTCACAGAAAACCCCAAAGCAAATATTCCAGTTGAGAGAAATTCCCTGGAGATGGGCTCCAGCATGAGTCCAAAAGCTTGGAAGAATAAACTTCTGGACCCATTGACTGACTGTCAGACCTGCCTCAATCTGATCCCTTAGGAAAGAAAGACTTTCGACTCCATTAGGTTGAAGTAAAAGGTTCTTTTACTGAAGGAAGTTGATTGCAGTAATGTCAGACTAACTCTAAGGCTATGATGGCAAACCTATGGCATGCATGCCAGAGGTAGCACGTAGAGCCTTCTCTATGGGCACGCATGCCATCACCAGCTGCTCTTCTGGGTTCCGTCACATGCATGCGCACCGGACAGCTGGTCTGGCATGCATGCGTGTGGTGGCCAGCTGATCTTTTGGGTTCCAGTGTGCACATGCAGGCTGGCCATCTAGTCTTCGCGCCAAGACCAGCTGTCCAGCACGCATGTGTACGATGGAACACAGAAGAGCAGCTGGCTGCCATGCACTTGCACACCGGCCAGCTACTCTCTTCCAGATTCTGGTGCTCTAGCACACGCGCACGCTCCAGTTTCAGCACTCAGTGCCAAAAAGGTTAGCTATCATTGCTCTAAGATTTGCTTGCATGAAAAAGATACAGAAAAGATTCCTGTCTCTGATTTCCCTGAGTCCAGTCTGAGTTTCATCAATTGCAGCTCGCCAAAATGTTATGAGAACACTGAAATGTTGTGGGCAATTCACATTCCTTTCCCAGGGTGTATGGCCTTGGTGCCTCTGGTTGTGGGCTTCTCTGGACTTCCTCACCTGTCATTTCGTACACCCAATTATATTGTCCATTTGTCACCTTCTCACCCCCTCCAGCCTTTGATGGCAGAACCCAACACCAACCCAGATTCAATTTTACATAATAATCTGTCCTTCTCCTATTTTCTTTGCAACAACAACAACCCTGTGAGGTAGGCTGGATGGTGACATGTGATTGTGACTGGCTCAAGGTCCCAGGTTTCATGCCTAAGGCAGGATGAGAACCACTGCATAAAATCGGGTCTGAATGGGTTATAATCGAAGGCAGAAGTATCTAACATCCATCACTTCACTGAAGAAAGAATTCTAACATCTTGGCTGGATCCTAGTACAGAGTTCTAGAAGGAGGAGAAGGGAAAGCCAGTGACATTACACACATTGTGATGCCCTCCCACATATGA
Organism: Thamnophis elegans; assembly: GCF_009769535.1. Taxonomy (NCBI): domain Eukaryota; kingdom Metazoa; phylum Chordata; class Lepidosauria; order Squamata; family Natricidae; genus Thamnophis; species Thamnophis elegans. Next base: position 28,046,278 of record NC_045552.1, read on the forward strand.
ACAAATTCTACAACTGATATTAAGTTGACAAATTGCCTGATAATCCCACGACCCATGTGATCTCACTTGCTTCCCCTGCAGACATCCGAGGGTGTTGCTGGGACTGCAAAGGAGGGCAAATGACATCGGCTGCAACACGGTGTCGTTGCACAAAAATTACTATGCTTCTATTGGACCCCTGTAGATTCAACAAATTAAAACAACTTGCAGTTCATTAATCAACTTTATAATTTGATTTGAAACAAAAAGATGGAACCAATGAAATGGCTGATTTAATTATGTTGCTGCTGCCATGGGAGGTAGACTGGGGTTTTTATGAATTTTTATTACTGTGTTTCCCTGAAAATAAGACAGGGTCTCATTTTCTTTTCATTCCCAAAATAAGCACTTGGCCGTTATTTTCGGGGAAACGTATTATTTTTGAGGTGGAGGCGGTGAGTGTGGTCACCTCATGGCTGCTGCTGCTGTGTTGCAATATTTTCTGGGAGGGCTTATTTTAACACATGCACTCAAAAGCCCTATTGGGCTTTTTATTCAGGGAGGTCTTATTTTTGGGGAAACAGGGTATATGATGGATTTTTTACAATTTTGTGAGATTCCTGGAGTCATTTATGCATTGAGTTGGGCAGTTATATAAATAGACAGATGAGAGAGGGGGGAATAGGTAGGTAGGTAGGTAGATGAGGGAGAGAGGGAGAGAAAGAGGGAAGGAGAGAGAAATATGTTTTACTTCTCTCCATCTAGTAGCTTAAAATCAATGAGGCTTAATGCAGATAGGCCAGTAAGCAACCAAACAGAGCCAAGGGATACCAAGATAGCCTCTAGGGACAGGTAACAACCTGGTTTCTTGAAGGAAGTTAACAAAATATCTCCACACAGAAGGGTGAACAACTGCTAGGCCCACAAAGAGGTTATGGCCAAAAATGCCAACGTGGTGGGTTTCACAACTTGAAGTTTCATGATGCACATAAAAAAAAGCAGGGGAGAGTTTTCATGCACTGTTACAGCTCCTACCTTCACTTTTCTGGCCCAGCAGACACACCTGTTCCCAGAAGAGCAAACACAAATGTAATAAACACCCACCAGTTCAGCTTCAGACTTTGCTTTGAGCAGTAGAATTCTCAAGACAAAATTCACCCTTTCATTTTCATTGCAGTCGTGTTTCCCAGACTTGGTCGCTTTAAGACTTCAACTCCTAGAATTCTGGGACACATCTGAAAGCTGGCAAGGTTAAGATACATGACTGCAGGTTCAGAAAATTACTGAGAGCTGTACATTGAATCACCAGGGGTTGATGTATAGCAGAGGTCTTCAAACTTGGCAACTTTAAGACTTGGGGGCTTCAACTCCCAGAATTCTCCAGCCAGCTCTGCTTAAACTCTTAAAGTTACCAGGTTTGGGGACCCCTGGTGTATAGTCTCCAAGGAGAGTTGACTTTTTAAGACAGGATGACTCTGCTCCAACAAAGTGATTCCTGAGCTGCAACTTCAGGAAAGGTCCCAGCTCACAATGGATATGATCAGCTCACAACGGATATCTTGTCACTGCTGCCAGCTACTTTACATAACAAGAAACACCCAGCCATTGGAAAGCTTTCTCTGTTGCCTGACGCCATGCTCTCCCCTCTGCAGTCTTGTCTAGTATTTTTTTTTTAAGTACCATTGGCTAAAAGGCTTTGTGCCAGAGGTGGTATTCAGCAGTTTCTGACCAGTTCTGGAGAACCGGTAGCAGAAATTTTGAGTAGTTTGGAGAATCAGTAAATACCACCTCTGACTGGCCCTACCCCCATCTATTCTCTGCTCTTGACTCCCAGCTGATTGGGAGGAAATGGGGATTTTGCAGTATCCTTCCCCTGGAGTGGAGAGGGAATGGGGATTTTGCAATATCCTTTCTCTGGAGTGTGGAGGGAATGGGGATTTTGCAATATCCTTTCTCTGGAGTGTGGAGGAAATGGGGATTTTGCAATATTCTTCCTCCAGGAGTAGGGAGAGAATGGATATTTTACTGTATCCTTCCCCTGGAATGGGGAGGGAATGGGGATTTTGCAATATTCTTTCCCTGGAGTATGGAGGGAATGGAGATTTTCCAGTATCCTTCCCCTGCCACACCCACCAAGCCACTCCCACAGAACAGTAGTAAAAATTTTTTGAATCCCACCACTGCTTTGTGCCTATGATTCCAAAGATTTGGAAACTGCAGAAAATGTTCTTCTTCATTGTTCCTTCTATGGAGTAGATTCTGAACCAGATTCTCTCTACCTATGATTAGTAGAGACCTGGTTGGCCCAGGTTCAGCCTATGTCAAATGCTGATGATAGATGAAGTATCCCTCATTGCAGCACATACAGCTACGTTTTGTGCAGCAGTAGGGAAGATTTGATGAGCTCATTTTTTGCTGGCCAAAGGTAACTGTAATTCATCTAAATTCTAGCTGTTATCATTTTTGGGGGAATGTTAAATGATGTTACATGGAATATAATGTTAGTGTCTACATTATAATTTAATACAGACTGCATCATAGATCTCATTCATAGATGTTAGTTAGGTTGTTTTAGAAACATATTTTAACTTTACCTTAAACTATTTTGTTTTTTATCCATTTATCTAGTTATCTTTGTCCAGAATGATATAGGGCAGGGGTGTCAAACTCGCATCATCACAGCGGTGTAACATAACATATTAGGACTTTTCCCCCCTTCGCTAAACCGGGCCTGGATATGTGGCCAACACATGACACATCTGGTCTGTGGGCTAGGAGTTTGACAGCCCTGATATAGTCTCCTACTTGAACAACGGGTTTGACTAGAAGATCTCCAAAGTCCCTTCCAAATTTGTTACTCTATGGTATGTTCTATATTCTAAATCTATTTATCTTCACAGAGCACTCTGCTTCTATTGATCTAGAACTGTAATAAACTGAAATTTATAAACTGTCTAAATAAAGTCTAAAATTGCTGGGAAAATGTCCAGGATGGCCACAGACTCTCCATTGCTCAAATATCTTGCTCCTCTTCTTTTTTTTTCTTAAAATATGGGACTGCAGTCTGATTACATACATACAGATTACAACTGCTGAGTTTCAGATTACTACAATTTACTTACCCACTGAATATTGCCACATTTTATAAAATATGTTGGTAACCAAGATTTATTTGGGTCTTTATGTGTTTATTTTTCTTTATTCATTTGTTTACTTGACCAGCAGAGGCATCCAAAATCCATCATAGTAAGTAAGATTCAACAGTAGCAAAGATTCAATAGGGAGCAACAACAACAAAAGATTTAAAATATTTAACAGTTTTAAAAGACCTCAGCAATGTTGGGTAATATTTGCTGCCACGTCCTCAGAGTTGCTAGGCAAAATTTAGCAATTTTGTAGTCAACAATGGCCATATGATCTGCCAGAAGAAAAGACGTTGGTGGTGCCAACTAATGATTTACAAGCAGCCAGAGATTCTAATGTAGTGTTAAGCACACACTTTCTTCAACATGGCAAGGCATCCCTTTGCTAGGACTGTGATGGCAAAAAGCTGGAAGCAAAACTAAAAGAAATGATGTATATATCTATCACGGTCACCATAGAATGGCTCAATCTCAAGCGCAGCACTTTATGGTGGTTGTATTAGGATCTGTCCTCTGTTCCTGAAAGTTTTCAGTTGTATATATCCAACCACTTGGCCCAACTTGCAGGAGGATACCAGGTGAGGACGCCAGCGCCAAGTTGGACTTAATAGGTTTCAAAGCATTCCCAAACACTTCCCACTTCTAATAATCAGAGGAGACCAGGTGTGCCAATGATGTCACCTGTGACATGGCATCATCATCATCATCACGGTCCAATGCTGTTGTTGTGGCTTCAACTAGAGGTTGGTCCTTCTCAGACATGACTCTTAGCCTGTCACTTACAGCTGGAGCAGAAGCAGAGAAACACAGCTTGTAAAAAGCTCCTGACTGGGTGGTGGTCCTTGAAAAATACTGACCTGAACAGGTTTTCTCCTCTGCCTATGTTCTCCAGAAGCCCACTGCCCAAAAAAGCAGCAGAGATTAAGTTAAAGGGATGAATAGTATAGATGGTCCTGGTTGGAGATTGAAAAACCAGGATTTTGCTGCCCCGTCTTCTAATAAATTTCATTGACATTAATTATAACTACCCCAAATGTAGCTTCCTGGTAGAACTATCTGATTTTCTGACCCTTTTAGGCCAAGTAATCCTGAGACCCAAAAAACTACTTACCAGTTCCATCCGAAGCCATTCAAAGGCCATACCAATGGTGGGGAATCCACAAACAGACTTCAAGGGTCCCTGGGCCTGATCCTCCTCTCCTACTGCCTCTTCACCCTGCTTCTCCAGGTGGGTCTTCAGAGCTCCATCCCGCAGCCCATTTCTCCAGGAGGGACTTTGCACATGGGCCTTCCACTCCAGGTAAGATGGGCGCCGTGTCTGTAGCTTCAACTTTGTTGTCAAGGCCTTGACGCTGTCTAGGTTCTCCTCTTCTAAGTTGAGGTCATCTTCCCCCAGCTCCTTGAACCTCACCAGGGCCATGGCAGAGATGCCAAGCACAGAGTGTGTCTCCGCAGAGGACAAAATAACAAACTCACTCTCCTTCTCGGTGTGCACACGCTGCATATGCGTGTGCGTGCATGGACAAAAGCTGTTTATGCTTGAAACAATCAAGTCCTTGGAAATATAAAAAAAAGCAGGAACTTTAATTATCCAGAGGTGAATGGCACAGGGTGTTTTTTTTTTAAGTATACTATTATTGTCTTCAGCTGGGCGGGGACACGCTATTCTTTGAAAGGAAGTTTCAGTAGGAACATAAGTCAGCAAGAGTGTAAAGTAATTTATCCTGTGTGGGCACTGTTTCCTTTTCTTATCACCAGCCAAGAAGAGTCATGGATCCTCCACCCAGGTCTGAAATGAGTTGGAGAAATGAAAGGGCAAAGTACAATATTTTTTATCAAGCTAGTTAAAGTTAGGCTTTAGCTATCCAGAGGCGGGGAGACCTTGATTGGGGCACTGGCCTACCACATCTTCTCTGCCCCCTTTTAATCTCTGGGACAACAAGGAAAGTAAAGCAGCAGCTCCTCCTGCTGACTCTAATAAACCAATCCATTTGATGCACTTCAGTATGCAAATGTGGAACTTTCTTCTCTAAGGCCTTTCCTGACCCAGAAGAGATGTTTTCTTTTTTTTACAAAAAATATTTATTTTTATTTGCTTGATTATGTGTGATCAAATCATTTTTAACTCCTAGGAACCACATAGATAGATGGCACCCATGGCAATTTACACCCAACCTGGATTTTCAGGTCTTTTAATGCTGCACCCACCTGTTCTGCAGCTGAGTCCATCCATCTTGAGAGACCGCCTGCTGCCAATTACCTCCAATAGACCGATCAGATCCCACAGATTAGGCCTCCTCCGAATTCCATCCGCCGTCCAATGCCGACTGGCGACTACCCGGAGGAGGGCCTTCTCTGTGGCTGCTTCCACCCTCTGGAACGAGCTCCCCGTGGAGATTCGAACCTTCACCACCCTCCAGGCCTTCCGCAAAGCCCTTAAAACCTGGCTGTTCCGACAGGCCTGGGGCTAAAGAGCTTTTGCCTCCCCCCCTCGAATGGTATGGTTGTCGTGTGCTTTTAAATTGTGTATTGTTATGTTCGTCTTTTTTATCCCTTGTCTGTACCCCCTTCCCTGACTTGGATTGTGAGCCGCCCTGAGTCCCCTTCAGGGAAAAGAGCGGCATATAAATGCAATAAATTCCAATTCCAATTCCATCCTGCTATTTTATTTTTCTTACCCATTCATAAATGCTGGTTGGCTTACAAATAAAAAATAAAAATAGTACAGAACATGTTTTTTCTTCTGGAGTAACCTTGGTATGTTTTCCAGGGCCGCTGCTGATTTCCCACCTATCTGAGATTTTCAGTCCAGATCTAAACTTGCTGGGCAAGAACAGAATACTGGATCGCCCAAACTGTTGCCTTATTGAATGAAGACTGGCTTTTAAAAGAGAAAGACGGAGGCACTTTTTTCTAGGTACCTTCACTTTAAGATTGCAATAACAATAATTACTTATATACTGCTTCACTTTGCTTTTACAGCCCTATCTGCCTTGGGAGGATGAAAGGCTGAGTTAACCTTGAGCCAATCAGGATCAAACTCCTAGCAGTGAGCAGAGTTTGCCTGCAATAGCACTTAGATTTATATACCACTTCACATTGCTTTTACAGCCCTCTCTAAGTGGTTTACAGAGTCAGCCTCTTGCCCCCAACAATCTGGGTTCCCATTTTACCCACCTCGGAAGGATTGGAAGGCTGAGTCAACCTTGAGCCTGTCAGAATGCAGAGACTACATCTCAGTTTGAGCTATTATTTTTCTTTTGATGATGATGAAGTTGACCTCTGTGGTTTGGGGAATCCAAACACCTTTCTTAAATTTAGAAATCAGGAGGGATCAGAAAAACCAAAGGGCTCCAATTGACCAAAGCTCTGTACTTTTTAAAGAAAAGGGTGGCGTTTTCATCACAAGCTGCCATTTTGACCTTTTTGTTCCACAAACACACCCTAAGCACCACTGTTAGAAACTTTTACTACTATTCGCATGATTTCTGTCTTAGCTTCCTGTAAAACCGGTCAGTTTCTTATTCAATGAGGATATTGCAGAACAGCATTTCTCAATCTCAGTTGGAGATTCTGGGAGCTAGATAATTCTGGGAGCTGAAGTCCACATGGCTTAAATTTGCCAAGCTTGAGAAATGCTGCTCTGGAGGTGGAGAAGCTTGCTTAAACTCCCCAGAAAGAAAGACCATAGCTGGTAGGTAGGAGCCCCACCCTCCACCCCCCCAAATCAATTTTATGGGGGGGTTCTTCATATGTAATCCTATCATAGGTCTACCATGGAGAACTCTTCTTACTTTCTGCTGCGCTTGGGAGCACTTCTTTGTTGCCACAGTCTCGTTCCTGCACTTCATTTAAGGTGGAACCAAACAACTGGATTTCCTGAACATATTTAATCATTCTGCCCCAGCCAGGCATCTTCCAGATGTCCTGGGGCTGGAAGTTTCTAAATTCTAAGCCAGGCTGTCTGGAGGGTATCATTGGTAAGGCGTCATTAGAGAAATGATATCTGATTCTGGTTCCTCTGACCTGGCTGGAGGCCAAGATAGCACTCAGATTCATTTTTTCAAGGATCCATTGCTAAGCAGCTAAAAAGGGAAAATGTGTCCTTCAAACAGAATACCTAGAAGAGGCAATCCCATCTGGGCAAGTTTTAAATGTTTGTTTTGTCAGTCAGACACCTGTGGGAGATTTGGAAAAAGAGATACTATCTGCACTCTAACTGCCCACTCTGAGGATAAAACTGCATTAACCAAGCTCTCTCAAGCATTTCAAGCATTTCAAGCAGGCAAACCGTTCCATTCCTGGCCTTGCCTGTTTTCCTTTGAAAGGTGAAAGTCCAAAGGAACAGCAATTGTTCAGACTGTTGCAAAACCAAAATGACAATGTGCCTTCAAGGAGGCTCCCCTTTTGATAGCAGAGAACTGTAGCCCATGAAATTCTGCTCCCTGTTGGCCATGATGGTTGTAGACTATGGGTTTAATTCTGTGACTCATTGGGACATTTTTGAGCTGAGGCTAACACTGTCTGCTGTGACCAAAAGAAACATTCAGTTTTAGGCTGACAATATTGTTTTTATTTTAGTGCTGGATAGTCCTGTGATTATCTATGAAATATATAGTATATCATGAATAGAAAAATAACTCTAGTGATAAAACAAACATCAGTGATAAATGAACAATTGCTTATTTAAACAGATAACCAGAATGACCTCATTTAGGCAAAAAAGCCAGTGGGATTGGGAGCAATTTCTGACTTCCTGCCAGCTTCCCCAGTGACTTTGCTTGTGGGAAGCTGGCAGGTAGCATTTCAAGTCAAATCACCTGGCCCTGGGGATGCCTGAACAGCCACAACTTTGACAATAAAACCGGTCTGAACATTGTGGAAATTTCAAGTCCTCCAGCGTAAGAGGTCCTGGATTTATTACACATTTTTTAAGTTAGTGGATTTTAGGTGCCTTGATTTAAAAATCATTGTGGTATATGCATTGTTTGGGTTAACTTGAGGATACAAACAGACAATAAGAGGGTTAATTGTGTATTACATTCCTAAATAATGCTGTAAGTTTGGTTTCCATGGGCTCAAGAATTCTTTCCAGCACTCATGTGATGGGACCAAGCCTTCACAGCTGGTGTTGGTTTATAGCTGCTGCCTTTTCACCTTTGACCCTCAAACAGCCCCCTTCCTGAAAGGCCGGCCCCCAGATTGGTGAGCAGGAACCTAACCCTGGGCATTGAACTGGGGTGAATGAACCCTGGGGGCAAAAGCACAAAGCATCTTTCACTTTTCTGGAACAGCTCAAAAACAAACTCCCCACTATCTTTTGGAAGCATTTTATCTTGATGAATCCAAAGTTTTGGGTTTGTGTGACAAACTGAACTTTACACCACCCACCCAGGAGGGATTCCCACAGCACAGCTGCTGATCAAACATCCATTTCCCTCAAGCCAAGGAAAAATGTGGTATTTATTAGTTTGAGAGGAAGCCCTACATTTTAACCACCACAACAAACTCTCCCTTGAAATGTAGAATCCTGTAGGTGGGAAGTTCAGATGGGGTGGGGGGAAATCCATGTGGGGAGCAGAGGGAGAGGCTCACTTTGTCACAGCAGATGCGGGGGGTGGGGGGTGGGGAGAATGGGAAAAGACCTAAGAGAAAATGTAACTGGCTACAAACATTTTTGGCTTCAAAATCCAGACTCTTCTGTGTACATCTGGAGTGTGAGGAATAGCACCCACCTTACATGGATTATATAGAATAACAGAGTTGGAAGGGATCTTGGAGGTCTTCTAGTCCAACCCCCTGCCTAGACAGGAAACCCTATCCCATTTCAGACAAATGGTTATCCAACATCTTCTTAAAAACGTCCATTGTTGGAGTATTCACAACTTCTGGAGGCAAGTTGTTCCACTGATTAATTGTTCTCACTGTCATGAAATTAATCCTTAGATTAAGTTGCTTCTCTCCTTGATTAGTTTCCACCCATTGCTTCTTATCCTACCCTCAGGGGCTTTGGAAAATCATAGACTCCCTCTTCTTTGTGGCAACCCCTGTGATATTGGAACACTGCTGTCATGTCTCCCCAAGTCCTTCTTTTCATATATGTTTTAGCCTCCAGTCCCCTAATATCTTGACAGCACCCACAATGCTTCATCAGGAATGAACCATCTGGAGTCTTTCAAGGATTGTGGACAAGACTCATCTATTGCAATCCTTTATTGTCAGCAGCAAAGGACTATTAGAAGTGTCTTCAACCCATTCGGGAGAACATCAATGCCTTATTACTATTTCTTTGTTTGTTCTATTTAATTTATACACTGTCCAAGCATCTGGAAAGCCACTCTTTATTGTCAATTAATCTTGATTTACGTATAAGCATTTGGCAATGAAAACACAGCAGATCCTTACATCTCACAGACTTATTGAGGTAAAACCCAATCTACTTAGGAGACATCAGTTGGTAAAACACTATAGTTCTGTTTTTCCCTGATGTAAATAAGAAATGCCATTCCTATTACTGTACAATTGATCATTGCAGAATAAAATATACAACTTTTAAAGCTGAAGATTTTGTAATCTAAATTTTAGCAATACATGGAATGAGTATTATCTAAAGTACAATGGATTCAGAACAGACAGCGGTTTCAAGGTCATCTTGCTAATGTCTCATGCAGTGTTTCTCAACCTTGACAACTTTCAGGTATCTGGAATTCAACTCCACCCATATTAAAGTTGCTGGGGTGAGAAACATGGGTCTAATATATAATAGAAGAGGTAAAGGAGTTCCAGAAGAGATTATTTTGACTTTATTAATTTTACAAGAAAGGGACACGGTGGCTCTGTGGCTAAGACGCTGAGCTTGTTGATCAGAAAGGTTAGCCATTCGGCGGATTGAATCCCTAGAACCACATAACAGAGTAAACTCCCGTTACTTGTCCCAGCTTCTGCCAATCTAGCAGTTCAAAAGCAGCACGTAAAAATGCAAGTAGAAAAATAGGAACCATCTTTGATGGGAAGATAACAGCGTTCCTGCACCTTCAGTGTTTAGTCATGCCGGCCACATGATCACGGAGACGTCTTCGGACAGTGCTGGCTCTTCGGCTTTGAAATGGAGATGAGCACCGCCCCCTAGAGTCAGGAACAACTAGCACATATGTGTTACCTTTACTAATTTTACAATGGCTTTTGGCTGTGGAAACCAGAACCAAATGTGAATAGCTCTCAAAAGCAAGGGTGTGCCAGGGTTATTGAAAAATCAATATAAAGAACAAGAAGCCACAAGTAGAATGGAATAGGGAATAATAAAATGGATTCAAAGATAGGAATGAGTAGTGTCAGGTTACTTTATTTATTTAACAAACATGAAGAATATATCAAGAGAAATTCTGGATTAAAAGAAATAGCCAACTAAAATGGATGAGGAAAGCCTCAACAAACTCAGTTACGCTGATGATACTACTTGGTGGTCTGAAAATGACAAGGCAAATCTCTTGTTGAACTCTTCCTTAAGATTTAAAAAAACTAAGATCATGTCAGCAAATTACACTAATTTTATGCAAGTACTGAGAAGCTGAAGTAATAAAAGACTGTATCTTGGGCTCCATGACCCGACAAATATGCGCACAACAAAAGTGTGCCGACAAAACCGCGGCGCTAAAACCGCGACATCATCAACGCGACGTCATCAACGCGCTGACAACAGTGCGCTGACAGAAGCGCAATTTAAGTTAAGGGTTAGGTTTAGGGTTAGGGTTAGGTTTAGGGTTAGGGTTAGGGTTAGGGTTAGGGTTACAGCGCGCTTCTGTTGCACGCTGTTGTTGGCGCGCTTCAGCGCTCATTTGTTGGCGTGGTTTAGAACTCACGGTTTTGTCACTGTGGTTTAGTCAGCCATGCTTTTGTCGTTCGCCCTTTTGTCGGTGAACCCTTGGGCTCAATTCACTGGGACTTGGACTGGGACTGCAGCTATGAGATTACAACAGGTCTAGACTCTTAAAATGCAGACACATCCCATTGACTCCAAAGATACATAATGTGAAAACAATGCCCTTGAGCTGGGATGTCAGAAAAAGTAATTGGAAATACCTTGGACCAGTGGTCACCAACTGATGGTCCACGAGAAAATTTTGGGGGTCCACAGAAAAATTATTTGTATTTTTTATATTGCACTAAATAAGGGGCCCCTGGGCCGGATACGTGCAATGAATGTCTGTGTTGCTGCTTAGAGTCTCCCTCTTCGGAATTTTTTTGTGCACGTTGGAGTGGGGGGCAGAAATTCTGACTTGGGGTCTGCTTCAGCCTCCTGGTGCAGGGCTTTGGGTGAAGGCTGGAGGGAAGTGCCCCTGATGGTGAAGAGCTGGAGGGCCTTGTTCCAGTGAGACAGCATCATGGCCTGGAACTGGCTGACCATCTCAGCTCACTGAGCCTCCAGGGGCCAGTACCTGGCCTTGCCCTCCCACAGGTCTTCCCTCTTCTTGGAAAGCCTATGCTCATAGTCCTCAGTGAGGTGCTTCTGCTGAGCCTCCTTCTCGGTCAGATCCAATTTGAACTGAGCCTTTGAACTTTTTCTCTGGGTGGCTGCTTAGCTCCAACAATTGCTTCCTGTTGGGGCCCTAAGGAGCCCAGGCGGGGAGACGATGAGTGGCTGGAGGAGAGGACGATTAAAGGCTGGAGAGGCGCCCCTTGACGTGAGTAACATCGAGTTGCCCACGCCCATCCAGTCACATGACCACCTTGCCATGCCCACCAGCCGGTCATTAGGCAGATCATATTACTAGTGCCTGCGATTTAAAATTATGAATTTAATGGTCCTTGAGGTCCGAAAGGTTGGTGACTTCTGCCTTGGACCAATGTTGGCTGCCTGAGGAATTCTGGGAGTTGAAGTCCACACATCTTAACATTGCCATGGATGATAAGAAGAACAAATCATTCAATTGTAGGTCAAACCAGTCAACTGCCCAGAAGCATTACTAAGAGAAGTAAAACATAAATAGGAGCCAAAGAAAAAGTCACTGGAGAAGACCCCGGTGCTTAGAGAAATCAAAGTTGTGAGAAAAGGGAGGGACTTTTCTGAACATCTGCTTTTTATCTCTGCCTTCTTGGGGATTTAACCTCAGACTGTTTACTGTCGACCTCACCCCATTCCTAAGAGGTCTATAAGGGGCGGCATGTGCATCAACGTGTCTATTGTCCCTGTCCTCCTGTCCCCACTTATTCGTATCCATTTCCTGTATTCATAATCATGTTATACTTATATCTGTTAACTTATACATGCTTGACAAAATAAATAAATAAATAAAATAAAATTAATTATAGTATTGGCAGATATTTTTTTCTGTTTAATTTACTTTTGCACTAGAGTGCAGCCCTGCAGTTCTTCATGGAAATATCTGAGAAGAAGAACTTGCTCATGAAGCACTATTCTGCACACATATCTTGTTATCATGCAATAAATCCTCCCCCCCCCTCCACCCCCGGAGTTTCGATTCCTCCAATGTTCCGGTAATTTTGTGCCTCTCTTTTTCTCATCATCTGTCCTAGGAAACAACAAGGCCACCAAATGTGTGACAGTTTTTTATCACAGCGATGCTTTATCTGCTATCTTCACACATCTCACCTAGTTCTTTAGCAGTGGAAAAGAAAACAAATTACAGCCGGGCTACCTTAAGCGACACATCCTCTTTCTCCCTCCCTGCTCAGCCTCTCCCCCTCTAAGTGCTGTGCAGTTCCTGTTGTACCCTTTCACAATATAAGATCCAGCTTGAGCTCTCAGCAACATAACAAACAGCTGTTGCAAGGTCTCTCCACAACTGTCCTTTCCCAATATCGCTTGGCTGACTGGCTGGCTGGCTGGAGCAGGAACAGAGCGACCGATCTGGTGCGGGATCCTGTTTCCAAGACTCTTTTGCAGGTCCCAGAGGAAATCCAGTTCCAAATTCAGCTCTCAGGTAAGGGAAGTGGGTGCTCCCAGCTCTTTTGCTTTCTTCCAACACTAACTTGGTCCAGAGGAATACTTCCGTATTCTGGGAAAGAGGATCCTTTTACTAAAAAGCTCCTGCCAACCAGCGAAAGATCTGGGCTGCTCTATAGTGTGCAACTACATTCAGCAAAGCTTAGTTGCACCAGATGGTTTATTACAGTGGGGAAATTCAATTTTTTTACTACCAGTTCTGTGGGCGTGGTTTGGTGGGCGTGGAAGGGGAAGGGGAAGGATATTGCAAAAATCCCCATTCCCACCCAAATCTGGGGGCACTCAGAGGTGGTATTTGCTGGTTCTCCGAACTACTCAAAATTTCTGCTACCAGTTCTCCAAAACCTGTCAGAACCTGCTGGATTTCACCCCTGGTTTGTTACCAGCTAAAGGGCAGTTGCTGGTCTTCCTGGACAGAAGTTGGGTTATTATAAATAGAACAGAGCTGCGTTTTGCAAATCTGGCAGACACTGTGTATGGTTCACCCCTAAATTAACAGAATGCTTCATTTGAGTTTCCAATTTTTCCATCCTGGCCTTATAACAGCAACTTTTAACCACAGAGAGCTGTGCTGTTTATCATGGGGGCTGTCCCCTCCTTGCTATTCAGATCAAAAAGCCACCTACCAGACGCAATCCAAGTGCTTGTTAAAAGGCACAAGAATTGCCTCTGCCCTGGTCAATTGGCAACTGCCACTGATGTTGCCCAGAAACCAGAGAGAGATAAGAAATCTCTTGCTGTCTCTGCTGCTTGAGCAGGACTAGGAGGGTGGCGGGGAGGATGGAAACAGTGGAAGCCACCCTGGGTTTGAGGACTTGCAGAATGGTGGATTCTGAGCAGAGAAAGGGTAATGCAGGGATGTCCAAAGTTGGGAACTTTAAGACTTATGGACTTCAACTCCCAGAATTTCCCATGCTGGCTAGGGAATTCTGGGAGTTGAAGTCCGCAAGTCTTAAAGTTCCCAACTTTGGACAGCCCTGTGGTAATGCAAGTAAGCCAGTTTATTCTAATAATGGTGCTGGTCTAGAAGCAGAAGATTGTAAGTTCTTTTCCCATCTTAGACATGAAAGCCAATTGCGGGACTTTGAGCCAACTTCCAGGCAATGGTGAGTTCTATACCCACCTTAGGCATGAAAGCTATCTGTGTCCCTTGAGGCCAGTCACCAGTTCTAATGCGCGAGTTCTAATTCTGCTTGCGGCAGGAAAGCCAGCTGGGTGTTTTTGACCCAGTCACTCTCTCTCAGCCCAACCCACCTCACAAATCTTAGATTTAAGCATTATATAAAAAATAAATCAACATACCCTCTATTCATTTTTGACCTGGAAAAGTCTATTTACCAGGCAGATCTCTCTGACTAAATTATACTATATTATTCCTTCATTTACAGACATAGTCCTCAACCTACAATCATTCATTTTTTTAAAACACCTGTGTGATTTGTTTAACAATGGACGATTTGCTTAATGACCACAGCAAAAAAAGATGATAAAATCAGGCATGATTCACTTATCACCTAACTTAGTAACCAAAGTTCCTGTCCCAATTGTGATCATAAGCCAACATAACTCTATCTTGAAGGACCAGATGGCCTTTGCCAGCTTTCTTTCTAACCTCCTAGGTTTTCCTGAAATAGCTTCCTCCTTTACTGTCACACTTCCAGGACGCTCTGTCACCTCCTCCCACCATGGAGTTTGCTGAGCTGATCAAGACCACCAAGGTGGATGATGTGGTTCTCTCATGTCCAGGACTCCAGACCATTCGAGGGACACTGGCTATCACCAGCCATCACTTACTCTTTTCATCCCAGGCAGAAGGGAATAGGGAACAGAGAAGAACTGAGCTGTGGCTCCTTATTCGCAATGTGGACGCCATTGAAAAAAGGTGAATAGCTTTGTCCTGCATTGCTGGACTTCTCATCATGGTTTCTCTCTACCCCCCAACCCCAGTTTCTGGACTTCACCTCCCAGAATTCCTCAGCCAGCATGGCTGACTGCAGAATTGAAGTCCACACATGTTAAAGTTGCCAAGGTTGAGAAATAAGTCGCCTAACAGAGTTTGAACTGCACTACCAAACTTCACTGACTAATCTTGGAGAATTAGAAGAATCTTTGTTTGCTGCTTTGCAGAAGAAGCTTAACTAATATGCCATTGCAGTTCTAAACTCTCTCATCTGCAATCTAAACTACTTGGGTGGACTATTCAGACCCAAATGAAGGAGATTTGCCCACCCAAATATTACCATACATTCTCAAGGGTTCTTTTCAAGGGTCCTTCACACTCATGGATGGTGAGATCAGAAGCAAAGATCAGGCAAGGAGGCCAAATATCTTGAATTGGCTGGCTTGGGCTGGGGCTTTTGCTGGTGGGAGTGAAACAGTGTGCTTTTCTTACTCTGACGGCTAATGGATTAGCTTTGTTGCTTGCTGAAGCTCCGACTTGCCCCCTTTTGCTCCTCAGCTCTTCAAAAGGCAGCCAAATGTGGATTTTTTCTGCAAGACTTGGGAAGAAGAATCACCTGCTCACTGAGGGCAGGCTGCAGAAGAGACCAAAAGAAACCAGGAGTCTTACACATTCCTGGCACGGCCTAGCAAAATTGGGGTATCCCACATCCCCCAGAGTGGCAGAGTGAAGAGTGTGCTGGAAGAGGGAGGGCACTGAAGTTGGCATCGGGTGCTCTCCATCACAGTGCCAATTAACCTCTCTGCATTTTGGACACGATGCTAACCTTTCTTCTTTCCTTCCCGTGACTCTCAGCATTCAGAATTTAAGCTGGTATCAAAACTCCTGGACTAACGACTCCCCACCAGAGAACAGGTTTGCCTTAACCCTTTTCACACCACAAGGCATGCAAGCAAGTGAGGTGACAGCTGGTGTATCATCTACTTTCGGCTTCTGCAGCTGATTTGCACAACCGGGGAGGGGGAAGCCCATCTTTCCAGGTCTTGCTTCAGGAATGAAAATGAATGAATCCCAGACAGGTGAAGAATGACCTTTCAGCCATCCTGGTATCCTTTTTCTACCTGAAGGATAGCGAGGCCAGGACAATTTGGTGGAGTAGGTAGAGAGAACTGGCAACAGGCACCATAATCAGAGATCCAACGTCTTGCCAGGCATAGCCCAGATTTGGCTATTATCTGAACTGAGAGCATATTTTTAAGCATGCACAGAGTGCTTATCTTCTTGGCTTTGCGCCTCTTTTCCAAACCACAAAATTTTGATCACATAACCATGGGCATGCAGCAACAATTGTAATTTGTCAGTGCCATTGTAACTTTGAACAGTCGCTAAAGGAATTGTAAATTGAGGGCTATCTGTAGATTTTAAATAGTAGATAGATTTAGAAGGGTTTGAGGTATGGTCAAGAATGTTAGGCTCCCTGTAGCCTCCCACGTCCCTCTGACCTAAAAGCTTGGAAAATATGGGAAATAGAAACCTCTTCAGCCTTCCAGGGATGTCACCAAAGGGGGAAGCTGCCCCTTTGAAGATCAGAAGGTCACCAAACATTGTCCATAGATGGATGCCAAAAATTCTGGACCGTTCTCGAAGCCATTCTCGTCTGGCATTAAGGCCTGTATAGTACTTTTCGAGAACCACACAGGGTGGTTATTCCAGATTTATTTTATCTGATGGAAAAAGGATGCACAGCAATAGAGATAGTTCTTGACTTACAACCATCATTTAAAGACCATTTGAAGTTATAATGACACTGAAAAAAGTGACTGATGGCAGTCATCGCTCTTACAACCATGGCAACATCTCCATGGTCATATGATCCAAATTTAGGTGTTTGACAACTGGTGTGCATTTACAAGAATTGCAGGGTTCACCATTTGCAACCTTCCCAGCTGGCTTCCGACAAGCAGTGGTGAGAAGCCAGATTCCCTTAACAACTGCAGCGGTTCCCTTAACGATTGCAGTGATTTGCTTATCGACCATAGCAAAAAGAAGTTGTACAATTGGACATGGCTCACTGAACAACCACCTTGCTTAGTAACAGAACATCTAGTGACAATCGTGGTTGTAGGTCTAGGACTTTCTGTAGGGTGGTGATAAAAGGGCAAGTGAGCCGACAATGATGTGATTAATGTAAGTAGCATCAGTTGCATCCGTGTATGATGCACTTAGTGATATTGTGGGAAGCCATCACAGCTTTGCAGTCCTTTGCTTCTCTCTTTCTGGGTTAATAAGTTGCTTACTTCCTGTTCATCTGCAAGCCCGACTTTCCGATTGTGACTGGGGCTGTGAAGTGAAGGTCTCCATCGTTGATGCCCCTCCTCCCTTGCCACAAACATGAGGTTCTTTCTGCTTGCAAACTACCGGAAGTTGCCTGTGGCCTCTTGCGAGGCAGCTCACAAGGTCTCTTTTCTCCTCTTTGCACAGGCTGGCCAACCCGTCTGGCACCATCACTCTCAAATGCAAAGACCTGAAAATTATGCAGTTGGAAATCCCTGGAATGGAGGAGTGCCTGAACATTGCCAGCTCCATTGAGGTGAGGTCAGCTTATCCGGATTTTGGCATAACCCAGCTGCTGCCAGACCATTGAAGGACTAGTCCCTAAACATGTACAGTGTGCCTGTCCTGATTTATTGCAAGGGGAAGGTTTAGGACCAAGGCCAACTAGTTCCCACCTACATTGTCCTCAGCCACAAAATCCCCAATCAGATTTTGGCCGGGTCTTGAAGGTTGTGCAAATTCAGCCAGTGTTTCATCCAGGATGTATCATGACATACATTTTATATTAAAACACACACACACACACACACACACACACACACACACACACTGTTCTGCAGTTCTGTGAAGCAGTTATAACCAGATATCAAAACTATTCTGTACTCAGCAGCTCCCTCCCCTGGTTAAACTCATGCCCAAACTCAGCTCAACCTAGTTGCTTCCAAATCAGAGGTGGCATTCAGCCAGTTTTGACAGGTTCTGGAGAACTGACAGTGGAAATTTTGAGTAGTTCAGAGAACTGGCAAATAGGCTGTCCCCGCCCCCGCTGCCTCTCAGCTGATCTTCTTTTGTTGCCTTGAACAGGAGAGAGGAGCTGGAAAGCAGGTTAGTGGGGTGGGAGGGAATGGGGATTTTGCAGTAACCCAGGGGTTGGTTGCTGCCGGTTTTACTACTGGTTCGCAACCCATGCACGCCAAACACGTGCTACATGTGCATGCACTGTTCAATGTAAATTGTTCTTCATGCATGCGCAGAACAATTTACAGTGAACTGCATGCACAGTCATTAAAAAACAAAATGGCGGCACCCCAGTTGTGGAGAGGGAACCGGTTTGGGGGCGTGGCAGGCCTGGGTCACTGCTGGTTCTGCGACCCAGGCCTGAATTCCACTACCAGTTCGGCCGAACCGGGAGCAACCCACCTCTGCAGTAACCTTCCTCCAGGAGTGGGGAGGGAATGGGGATTTTACGTATCCTTCCCCTGCCATGCCCAAAAAGCCATGCCACACCCACAAAACCATGCCCACAGAACCAGTAGTAAAAAAATTTCAATCCCACCACTGTTCCAAATGTTGCAGCTTTGAGGATCAAGGAGTAAGAGGAGAAGTGAATGTGGAAGAAGGAGAAAAAATATTCCTAATTCTTGCTGTTTAACCCCCTTCTTTGCAATCATAACAGGGAAGCCCTCCCCCTCCAACACCCTCCTCTCCATTTCCTGTTGCTTCATTTTGCATAGGAAAGAAGAGGGAGGGTTGCAAAAGAAGCTGAATCTTGTGGTGCTTGGCATTTGGCCAACCCAACCTTAACTCTTGCATTGAGTTCGCGGCAGGGACTGTTTCCCCCAGTTTCTTGTGGATGATAAAACTGGCTTCAGGCCCACATGTGCAGGTGACCCCCAGAAGCCCCAGTTTCTTTCACACAGATAAAAGGTGCTTGAAGGAGCTGCTTAGTTTGCAGATTGGTGCTATGTTGACACTGGCAATTAAAACAAATATTACAACAATCAAAAAGAGCAATTTAATTTAAAAACAAGCAAAATAATATAAAAGTATATATTTTAAAAACCCATCATAAAGCATTTTAACTCACAGCCAAGGGAATCCCCATTGATCAGTGCAATCAGTGCAGCACTGCACCAGCTACACCAGACCCCCAGGGTCCTCTGCCTGTTGCCAAAGCCAGCTGAGTCAGGACTATGGAGGATGTGGAACATCTCTGGAGGATGGTGAGCAGAAAAAGTTTCCTTCCTGGGTCTCACCAGGTGGCATTCCTTGGCTGATGGGACCTGCAAGATGCCTCTCCTGCTGGACCCAAGAAGATGGGTCAATGTAATTGATGGGAAGCGGCCTCAAGGAACCTAGTCCCATGCTATTTACCCCACTGTAGGTATGGTCTTACAGATTAAACAGATTCGCAGAGTTGGCAGGAACCGTGGAGGTCATGTAGTCCAACCTCCCACCCAAGCAGGAGACCCTACACCATTTCTGACAAATGGCAGTCCAATCTCTTCTTGAAAGTCTCAAGTGATGGAGCTCCCACAACTTCCAAGGGCAACTTCAGTTCCATAGGTTGATGGTTCTCACTTGGTGAGAAAGTTCTTGGTACTCTCTGAGCTTTGTAGCCTTCTTGCAGATGTTTCATGACCCAACTAGGTAACATCTGCCCCATACTCACTCTACCATACTAGAAGCATCTCACACCTGGCCAGGAATAATATTTTCAGCTCTTTCATACTGGTTAGATATTAGATGGCATAGAAAGACTGATAAACCCAAATGGATTGCCTTTTCCCAGATAGACTTTAATGCAGTTAGTCCTTGACTTAAAACCACAATTGGGACCAGAATTTCTGTTGCTAAGCTAAACAAGATGGCGGCTAAGTGAGTTACACCTGATCTTATGATTTTTTTTTTGCCACGGTTGTTAAATGAATCATGTGGTTGTTAAATGATTCCGGCTTCCACCGTTGACTTTGCTTGTCAGACGCTTGCTGGGAAGGTCACCAATGGCAATCCCATGACCCTGAGGCTCTGAAACCATCGTAAATTCATGCTGGTTACCAAGCATCCAAATTTTGATCATGTGACTATGGGGATTCTATAATGGTTGCAAGTGAGATGACTGGTTGTATCCGGAGTGGGATCCGTGATGGGATTAGCCAGTTTGCACCACTTCAGGAGAACCGGTTGTTAACTTTCTGAGCAGTTTTGTGAACGGGTTGTTGGAAGGAATCATTAGGGCAGAGAACCAGTTGTTAAATTATTTGAATCCCACCACTGGGTGGAATTCTACTGGTTCAGACCGGTTGGGCAAACCTGTAGCTCTGAAAATAAGCTGAGAGTGAACTGGTTTGCTCCCATGAGCAAATGGGTCCTGGCACATGTGCGAGTGAAGCAAACGCTCAGCAAAGTGGTTGTTAAACTGGTAGGAACCCACCCCTGGTTGTATCTCACTTTTCTTGGGGCCATTGTAACTTTGAATGGTTGCTAAATGAATGAGTTGAAGACTTCCTGTAGACAAAATGAGTGCCTGGGTTTTAAGGATCAAGGGCAGCAATGTTGGCTGGAGCATTTGGGGAGTTGAAGTTCACGCATCTTAAAATGTCTTAAGCTTGTCTAAGAAACACTTCAAGATAGAGAAAGTCATGTGTGTGTCAGGCCATCTTTTCTTTTGGATCTTTGGCTTGCTACACTTTCTATTATTCTACTACACATTTTCTATGTGGGAAAATGGGAGGGGCGATTGTACGGAGTTAGATGCTATGTAGTCATAACAACATTATTTGTAGGAAGCCAAGGTCATCCTTTGTCGTTGCACCTCTGCACCTGACTGGAATTGGATGGGTGGAACTGCCAGCATAGCAGTGGAGGATTGGACCATGTGATGGACTTGTGGGTGTGGGGGCAAGATCTTGAACTTTCAACTGGATGGGAAAACCTGGAAGCTTTCAGATTCGGGTTTTCCCAGATGTGCCAACATGGCTTTCTTAATAAATTGGAACTTTGAGCAATGCTTTGCCTTGGATTCTGATTTATGTTTGGATGCTATTTGGAACTCTGAGAGTGTGCCTGTTGTTAACCATGCCGGGCCAACCATGTTCCCACAGGCTCTTTCTTCTCTAGAATCGGTGATGATGATGTACCCCTTCTTCTACAGACCCCAGAACACAACACTGGGCACCGGGTGGCTGACGGACATTACTGAACAGTATTACAAGCAGATCGCAACTGACGTGAGTAGAGAGGCCAGTGTTCTTCTTGAGAAGTATAGGTCCCTCTCCGAGCATAGATGCACACAAGGGAAACAGGGCTGGCAGAACTGACAGCTAGAGCAGGGCATTTTGTGGCCTGGGGTCAAGGCCTTTTCATGTTATTGATAACAAATATGTATTAAAATAATTTTATTTTATTTTTTAATTTTAAAGGACTTAACAAGTTGTTCTATTCTCTCTGCTGTATCAGAAGTTGAAAATGATGCTGGCCCAAACAATAGCGTTAGCAAATATTGTAATTGTAAATATTGCCACTGAGTTACATCTAATAGATGATATTAGTCTTGTAGTATGGAATTCAGGTAGACCTCAACTTATGACTGATCACTTAGCAACTGTTTGGAATTCCGATGGATTTACCTGGGGGGTTACTTATAATCTGGATGTGAAGTTCTGATAGTTGCCCCCCCCCTGCGGTCACATGATCATACTTCAGGCACTGAGCAATCAGGCCACCTTTATAGCCTTTTATAGTATCCCACGCTATAAACCATGTTTTATGATGATTTTGCCAAAAATCAGTGTTTACTTCCAGTTTTGGGCAAAACCACATCCATAGTGAATGTTGGTTTGTTTGATCACTACAGAATTCTCTTAAAGATCACAGATTCAATTAACAACTGGCACAAGAAAGGTCATAAAATTGGGTTGGTCATGTGACAAACAGGCCCACTTTATAACCATCATGATTTACATGGGGCAGGTTCAATTATGGTCATAACCTGAGGACTATCCTCATCACTACCAGTTCATCCTCATCATGTACCAGTTGGTCGACAGTCTATACTATATTCCTGCTTTCACGCATTTTTTTCCAGATCACCACTTTTTTCCCAATATCAAAGCTGGGTTTTTAAGCCAATGCAATTATTTAACTCTTGTTTTGTGTGTGGGTGTGTCTGTGTTGTCCATTGATTCCAACAACCCAGGAAGTGGGAACATGTGGGAAATGTCAAACATTGAAAGCTTTGTAGGAAGAGAACCATGTTTGTCTATGGTGGCAAAAAAAATATTAAAAGAAATAGGGTTAGGGTTTGGGTTTGGGCTGGCCCCAAGCGAATTAGTGTCAGAATTCCAGAGACTACTGGAAAACTGAGGGACTGGCCCTAACAGGGTCTGTCATCTATTACTTCAAAGAGACCTTGGACCCAGAACTCAGACAAGCATGTGGTACCAGGGGAGTTCTGGAGCATATACAAGCCTGGTACCACACAGCAGTGGCCATAGATCTCGAAATCCACCCCCATCAGAAGCCAACTGATGTCCTCTAGTAGGATGGACGTTCAGCAAGAATATATTGGAGGCCAACAGTCTTGCTGTCACCAGAACTTAACCTGGCTCTTCAAACACCTTCATTCTTTATTTCCCCCAGACAGGGGCTTGGAGGCTGAGTTCCATCAATGCAGACTTTGGAGTCTGTCCCAGCTATCCACCACTGGTGATCGTCCCAGCAAGACTGGATGATGGAGTCCTTCAGAAGAGCGCCCGATTTCGTCAGGGGAGGCGATTCCCAGTTCTCAGCTACTATCACAAAAAAAATGGGACGGTAGGTCTACCTCCTTTCTCATTCCACCCGTTTCACTTGCAGCAACCAACATCTGGGCATAAACTATCCTTGTGGTTAAATATATGCTTTTTCCTTTTCCTTTCCCTGTTTTTATTCTGTCCAACTGCCAACCCTCTTTTTCTTCTCTCTTCCTCACAAATACTGTTTGCATTCTTAGCTGTTCACCCCCTTAGCTGTTCACCCTAGTGCAGTGTTTCTTAACCTTGTCAGCTTGACGATGTGTGGACTTCAACTCCCAGAATCACCCAAACCTTCAAGTTATCAAGGCTTAGCAACACTGTTTTAGTGAATACAAGTAGCCTTCCATTTCAGCACTAGCAACAGCAATCTCCTCCAACCTGAAGCTCTTGCAATGCCTAGCATTCATATCCTCCAATACTGGTGGGCACTAGATAGGAGAAGACAGAGATGCCCTCCAGTGGCTACCTTCCTCATCTGTACCACGAGATGCTGGGAAGGGACCCAGGCAGCTTTGGCACACCCAACAGATACACTAAACATGCCTGTATCACCTTCATCATTAGTACCTAATTATTTCATAGAAATAGAATAATAGGGTTGCAAGAAACCTTGGAGGTCTTCTAGTCCAAGCAGGAGACTCTTTACCATTGCAGACGAATGGCTGTCCAGTCTCTTCTTCAAAACCTCCCACAGCTTCTACAGGCTAGCTGTTCCAGTGATTAATAGTTCTCACTGACAGGACATTTCTCCTTGGTTCTAGGTTGGATCTCTCTTTGATGATCTTTCACCCATTATTTCTTGTCCTTCCCTCTAGTGCTTTGGAGACTAGGTCAATCCTCCCTCCTCTTCAAGTACTGGAAGACTGCTGTCATATCACCCCTAAGCCTTTTCTTTGATAGGCTGGACATCCCTAATTAACCGTTCAAGGTACAGTTTAGCCTCCAGATCCCTCACTAACCCCCTCAAAAGGAATGTGAGCATCACCCAGCAGACAGCAGGCAAAAACAGACCAAGTGCTGCTTAGGAATTGAGAATTCAGAAAGAAATGACTTTATCATGGTCATTCATGAGCACAACAAGAATGTAGAAATGTTTTTCATTTGCCCCAAAAGGGGAAACTTTCAGAATTTTACTTTTTCAAACCAATATGCAGAAACATAGCCATTATTCAAAATTCATAATTCTGTAACTTTTGCAACACAGGTCATCAATATTGACATTTTAGAAAATATGTCATGAAGAAAAGTCCACTTTAAAAACCCGAAAGCTGCATGAAATGCTCTAAAATAGAAAAAATGGGTTGCAAAAACTGAGCACAAAACAAAAATTCTTAAGGAAAACATATCCCAAAATACATTCCATTTCAGATGAGCTTTTCAAAAAAGACCAAGCTTAAGGAGGTGTACTTGACCAATGGCCACAAGGTGCATTGGGAGAACCTCAAATGAATCAATTTGCACTCCTCCCCAGGAGTCTCTCCCCCCTTTACTCTCCTCCATCCAGGGGTGAAATCCAGCAGGTTCTGACAGGTTCTGGAGAACTGGTAGCAGAAATTTTGAGTAGTTTGGAGAATCGGCAAATGCCACCTCTGGTTGGCCCCCGAGTGGGGTGGGAATGGAGATTTTGCAGTATCCTTCCCCCAGGACTGGAGAGGGAATGGAGAGTGTGCAGTATCCTTCCCCTGAAATGGGGAGGGAAGAGATTTTGCAGTATCCTTCCCTCTGAAGTGGGGTGGGAATGGGGATTTTGCAATATCCTTCCACTGCCACACCCACCAGCCACGCCCACCAAGCCACACCACGTCCACTAAGCGATGGCCACAGAACCGGTAGTAAAAAAAATGAATTTCATCACTGCCTCCATCCATCTCCATCCTTTGCTCATAAAGGTGATGCTTCGCAGCAGCCAGCCCCTCGTGGGGCCCAACCGGAAACGCTGCCATGAGGATGAGCTGCTTTTGACCACCGTCCTGGAGGGTGGGGAACGTGGCTTCATCCTGGACACCAGGTCGCTGCAGACTGCAAAGCAGGCCCGGGTGATGGGGGGCGGCCTGGAGCACCGAAGCTGCTACCACGGCTGGAAGAGGCTGCACCGAGCTCTAGAGAGGTAAGCCCCTCTATCTATTTGTGCTGTGTCCCTGAGGGGAAGATATTAAACAGAAGCCCGGAACAAAGCACATCTAAATAATATTCTGAAAACATTACGGAAGCCTCTTTCACCCCTTTAAAACAGATTTCTGTGCTTTCAGTGTATCATGACCACAAAAAAGCAAAACTGGAAAAAAAAACCCACAAATGGTCAACAAAGTTGGCCATTATCAAAAGATCTCCTGAGAATTCCTTGACATGGGTGTGACCCATGCCTCTGATGCTAAGCAGGATGAGCCAGCCCTAATTAAGTCAAGGATGATCTGTGAAAGACTGGTGCTGTGGTTAGCTTTCTTGTCATCTTGGCTAAGAATTACTGAATGTTTCTCAATTAGCCCTGAAAACTTCTAGAAACAGTGAGAATTGTAGTCCAACATATCTGGAGGGCATTAGTTAGCACTGTCTCTGATTAATTATGGATTCTTCCCCGTTGTTAGAGAAGCTGTGGAAGAAACAGCTCCGGGATTGGGTGGCATACAAATCCATTAAAATTCAAATTGAAAACCAGCCTGATAACTCCCAATCTTTGCTCTTTGCAGATTGCTTAAGCCAGGGCTGTCCAAACTTGGGAACTTTAAGACTTGTGGACTTCAACTCCCAGAATTCCCTAGCCGACTGGCTGGGGAAAGCCGGCTGGGGAATTCTGGGAGTTGAAGTCCACAAGTCTTAAAGTTCCCAAGTTTGGACACCCCTGGCTTAGAGTGAAAGGACTATTCCATAAAACAAATACTTTTTTTAAAGTTAAGCTCTGGAAAGAGCTTAAAATTTTCTAATTCAGGGGTGTCCAATCTGTTGGGAACTTTAAGATCTGTGGACCAAGTCCCAGCTGGGGAATCCTGGGAGTAGAAGTCCACAGGTCTTAAAGTTCCCAAGTTTGGACAACCTTGCTCTAACTCATACTTGGAACAACCTATGTTTTCTCCAGGTGATCCACTGGCCGGTAATTTCTTTTGCAATTCTCTCCCATCACAGATTCCCCACCCCCACCCCCTTTTAGTTAGAAAGAGGGAGAATAAAATGTTTAAGTCCAGAGAAGATTCACGTGTGGATTTTCAACCTCACCAAGTCCTTCAGAAAATAGCAGCAGCAACAACAACAAACAGTTGGAGAAATGGTGCTATTTTTTTTTTAATAAAAAAGAATAATGGAATCAGAACCTGCGGAAAATGACTCACTCATGTACTGGCAGCCTCCTTTACCTTATGCCTTAACTCTGATCACTAGAATTTTTCTAATGGCCCACGTTAATGGAACATTTGTTCAGCACAGCAATTGAAAATAAAATCTGAAATCCTGCAAGGAAATCGAAAACAGGGATAGAAAACCATATGCTTTCAGTCAAATTTATGCTTCCTGCATGAAAGAGTGATTTCTGAAGTTGAGGTTAGTAGGCATTTGCATTCAGTGGGTGCTTATATCTGAATAGCTTTTCTTATCCAGAAAGATGGACACATGTGAAGGTTGAAACCAGCCTTTCCTATACCTCACTTTCTCCAGCCAGACAAGGCTGGTCCATGGGAGAAACCCCTGATTGTGAGCTGCAGGCAGGGGTGAAATCCAACAGGTTCTAGAGAACCGGTAGTTGAAATTTTGAGTAGTTTGGAGAACCGGCAAATGCCACCTCCGGCTGGCCCCAGAATGGGGAGGGAATGGGGATTTTGCAGTATCCTTCCCCTGCTATGCCCACCAAGTCGCACCACACCCACCAAGCCACAGTAGACACAGAACCGGTAGTTTAAAAAAATGAATTTCACCATTGGCTGCAGGACTCCTAACCAAAGCAGTTCTCCTTCTCTTTCTCCTCCTCCCCACCTCTCAGGGGTCGCTCCCTCCAGGAAAGCTTCATCAAGCTGGTAGAAGCCTGCAATGACCCTTCTGCCCACATGGACCGCTGGCTGAGCAGACTGGAAGCCTCCAAATGGCTGTCCCATGTCAAGGAAGCCTTGAATGCTGCCTGCCTGGCAGCCCAGTGCCTGGAAAGGTAGGATTGCCTCTGGTCCTTCCCCCAGAAAGTGTCTGGAGAGGAGCCCCCAGGAGAAGCTGTTTGGGCAAGTCCCCTCTGCACCCCAACCTTTGGGGATGTGCTCATGTCAGGGAGACGGTTGTGTAACCAGATACTCTGTGTCTTGCTCCAGAGAGGAGGCTTGTGTCCTGGTGCATGGAGCCGAAGGGAAGGATGCCACCTTGTTGGTGACAGCTCTTGCCCAAGTTATCCTGGATCCATCCTGCCGGACATTGGCAGGGTTCCAAGGACTGCTGGAGCGGGAATGGATACAGGTACTAGCAGGAGACAGTTCAAAGGGGATTGACATGGGGAATTCTGGGAAATGAGGTCCACACTTAAAAATTGCCATGACTGGAAAGCAAGAAAGTACATGTTGTACTTTTTAACTCAACAGTTCCTAATAGTAATACAGACAGAATTTCAAAATTGGAAGTGATTGTAATTCTTTCTAAGTGGAGGCATAGGGTATTTATGTTACACATTACTCATCTGATTCTGGGTCAGCTTACAAAATGGAAGTTAAGAATTTCTTAACCATGGCTTAGTGTGGCCACTGAATATTATCATCAGAGCCAATGAGGGAGCCTCTGGCTCCTCAGATGGGGTTATACCAGTGGTGGATTGCAGGTGGTACACCCCAGTACGGGCGTACCAAAGCCTGCCGGGAGCACCAGATATCATTCCAATATGGTGCTCTGGAGGGCCCACCCTCCTGCCCCAACTCCTTACCTGTCTTTAAACTCTTCAACCCTTATGTGTACGTGCACGGCGCGCACAGCGCCTGTGCAACACTCCACCAAGCAGCTGCAGCGTCATGGAGGCTCGTGGAGGCGTCGCTGAATAGTAAGACACATGCGGGCACCACACACATTCATGTGGAGGGCACCAGGCCCAGTTGCAACTGTACCGGTTGCAACACATTCCGGAACCCACCACTGGGCTACACCAGTGATGGCGAACTTTTTTGGCGCTGAGTGCCCAAACTGGAAGCCGTGGGAATGCGTGCACACTGCAGGGCTATAACCTGAAGACCAGCTGGCCAGTGCACAGCTGGTATTTGTGCATGCTGGAGTGGTGGAAACCCGAAGACGAGGCGCTTCGGTACATGCAAAAACCAGCTAGCCAATGTGCACATTCAGACCATAATCCAGCAGGCACATGTGCACCAGTCAGCTGGGCTTTGGATTCCGACACTTCAGCACGTGCAAAGACCAGCTGGCAGGCACGCACACATGTGCCGGAAACCAGAAGACCAGCTGGCAGGCGTCCCATAGGTTCGCCATCACAGGGCTACACAGTTCAACTTCCATTGCTCCAAGCCTTTAACTCTCTGCTGGGAATTGTACTTTAGAAACATTTGCAGGATCTCAGGCTGCCCCTCTCATCTTACACAGAAAAACACGCTAGCCGGCTCTTGTGTGACACAGACGGACCTTTGATCATAAGGAGGAACAGTTTAATTCTTGCTGATATTTACAGGTTTCTTTGATTGACTTCATTGAGTTTTGATTCTTGTTGAAAGATTGTCTCCAGCCCTGCCCACTTCCTGGATTTTACTGGAAGAAGCAGGAAGGCCCTTTTCTGCTTCTAGACGCCAACCTTTTTTTGCTTTTCCAGGCCGGGCATCCCTTCCAGCTCCGCTGCGCCCACTCCGCCTATGCGCACGCCCGGCTCAAGCAGGAGGCGCCCACGTTTCTCCTTTTCCTTGATTGCATCTGGCAACTGGGGCGCCAGTTCCCCTTCTCACTGGCATTCAATGAGCATCTCCTGCTGGCACTCTTTGAGCATTGCTATGCCTCACCCTGCGGCACGTTCTTGGGCAACAATGAGAAAGAAAGGTAAAGCAGCAGCAGACCCAGGAGGGGCAGGCAGGGTTGAGGGTGCCAGCTTGGGAGAGCAGGATGCCAAGTAAGATGGTTCAAATCTTCCTGACGAGGGCTGAGAATTCTTTGTCAACAGGCCTTGAAAGACATGGAGGGATGGCCTTGCACTTAATTTGGACACTTCAAATATCTCAGGTGAAGAAATCTGAGCCACCAAAGATGCCCTAAGCATCCTCCCACTGGTAGAACTCTCCTTTTACTTTTATGAATTGAGATGCACAGGATTTGAACATTAGGACCTGATGTTCTCCAGGAGAAAAATCAATCTAGGAAAGTGGAATGGTTTCACATAGAAGGAAACGTCACAGCAGCCATTTTTGCAGGGAAGGGGACCAAGATTTCAGAGTCTCTTGGCTGGTTGTTCTCGTTGCTTCTCCCACAAAAATGGCTAAACCAACCATGATAAAACACTTGGGGGGAGGCACAGAACCAGGGTTCAGAGGAGCCTGCAGTGTGGCCAAGATGGTAGTCACAGCAGTGGGATCAAAACTCACCTATTTGTGTACATCGTACAGATACTGCACAATGGTGGGATTCAAAAATGTTTACTACCAGTTCTGTGGGCATGGTGTGGTAGGCGTGGTGTGGCTTGGTGGGTGTCATAGGGGAATACTGCGAAATCCTCCCGATCAGCTGAGGCTTGGGAGGCAGAGAATAGATGGGGGTGGGGCCAGTCAGAGGCAGTATTTACCGGTTCTCCGAACTACTCAAAATTTCTCCAGAACTTGTCAGAATCTGCTGAATGCCACCTCTGGTACTACAGAGAGCTTCAATCATACCTTTATGGCCATCATATTGACTTTTTCCACCAGACCTTGCGGACACCCCTACCAAAGTTCCTTGCTTGTTGCTCCAGTTCAAGAGATCATTAAATAAAAACAAATCCAGTTTGGCCAGTTTTCCTTGTACCTTGGAGCCCTATTTATAAAAGCAGTAAGTCTAATTCTGGTTCATTGATCCGAGTCAACTATGGCTACGGAGGGGAAAAGTGCAGGAAGTCAAGCTGAGACGAAAACTGGAACCAGAATTTGTGTGGCTGAGCAAGGTGATGGTGAAGTGAGTCACACCTGATTTTATAACCTTTTCCGCCACAATTGTTAAGAGAAACACTAGAGTTACTAAGTGAATCATGTGATTGCTGAGCAAATCTGGCTTCCCCATTGATTTTGCTTGTCAAAAGCAGTTGGGAAGGTCACATATGACAATCACATAATCTCCAGGAAACTGCAAGCATCATAAATACATGCCAGTTGCAAAGTGCTCCAATTTTGATCACATGACTGTGGGGATGAAGCAATAGCCATAAAAGTGTGGGGGCTGGTTCTAACACTTTTTGAGTGATGGCAAACCTTTTTCTTATGGCATGCCAAAATTGTGTGTGTGCATGCTATTGTGCAGGCATGCATGCCCACACCAATTCAATCTCCCCCCCCCCACCTGCATCTGCACGCACAACCCCCTTGCGCATGCGCACACCATCCCTCCCCAGGCTCCAGTGGCTTTCCTGAAGCCTGAGGAGGGCAAAAACAGTCTCCCTGCCCCCCCGGAAGCTGAATCGTTCCCAAACTTCCAATTGGCCCATTTTTCGCCCTCTCCAGGCTCTGGAGGCTTTTCTGAAGCCTGGGGAGGGCGGAAGTGGCCTCCCCCAGCCCTACGGAAGGTTGAAAATTAGCTAGCCAGACCATGCATGTGTGCCGGAACTGACAGCAGGCGTACCAGCAAATATGGCTCCATGCGCCATCATGGACCTACAGTATAGTTCTTTCATGCTTTTGCATCTCTAACAATCCCATTTGATTCAAATTGTGGCCCATAAAAAAAGGAAGGACACCTCAAAGCTACAAGAAAGCAACTAATTGTTAGATTGCATTTGCTTCTCTCAAGTCTTCCCTCGATATCCAATTGTAATTTTAGTGGAGCATGTGTCCCCCTGTATCAGATTAATGTTGTATTCCTTCCCTGACATGGTGGGCTTCTGGTTGGATGTGGTGATTGGGAAGACGGCTGGGGACCTCTGGGAAATGAAGTGCAACATCTCCAAGTGGCCCAGACTGAGAACCGGTGCTCCATGTCTACCCAATGAGGGACTAAAATGCTCTTGGCTTCCTTGCAGGAGGTTGTGTGAAATGAGGGAGAAGACTCATTGCCTCTGGCCCTGGATAAACCATGGGGAGAAGTACCTGAACCCCCTTTACATGTATAACCCCCTGGTCATCTGGCCCTCCGTTGAGCCACAGAGCTTGATGCTCTGGCAAGGTAGGGGGTCTACCCACTATTCCTTTTACCCAGAGGTCTTCCAACTTGGCATAGCTGGCAGAATTCTGGGAGTTGAAGTCCACCAGTCTTAAAGTTGCCAAGTTTGGGGACCCCTGTTTTTACCATATAAAGTACAAACTCACATTGTCCAGAACTCCAAAGCTTTGGAATAAAGCACTCACATGTGAGAGACATTGTAATTTGGATGAAATTAAGCCTTCTAGATTTCAGTTTCATAGGCCAACATTGGCAAGATGGTTTGCTGAGTCCAGAAGTTGAGTTATGGCAACTGAAGTTGTTTTCTTGTTGGGTTGAGACATTTTCCTGCTCATCCAAGCAGCTTCCTCAGTCAGAGCAAGTTGGTTACAGAGAGTCATTGGCAACTCCTCCCGCACTAACCTCAGAAGTTTCTTTCCCAAAGTGTGCTATGTTGATGAAGCCTTTCAGTCATCCAGGAAAAGTTGTTGAGTTGAGTCATGGCAACTGGACTTTTTTTTTTTTTTTGGTTTGAGACACTGCTGGCTGCCTGCAATTTGGCAGTTCGAATCTCACCAGGCTCAAAATTGACTCAGTCTTCCATCCTTCTGAGGTCGGTAAAATGAGGAGCCAGGTTGTTGGGGGCAAGAGACTGACTCTCTAAACTTAGAGAGGGCTGTAAAGCACTGTGAAGCGGCGTATAAGTCTAAGTACTTGTAAGGCCTCCCCGCCTTAATCAAGGAAATAAAGATTCTTGAAACTTAACATTTCAAAAGGAACCTTTTATTGAAAGAGGATAACTGGGCGAAGGGAAAGTAGGATCTGGGGTCCTTAATGCAATACAACAGGACTAAAGGAAATTAGAGTCCCTGCCCAACAGTCCAATCCATAGGTGTGAAGATGTTTTTGTAACAGATGCTCTAGGAAAGTGAGGGTCGTTTCCTGAGCGATGCAGTTTACATGGCCATCCCTCCTCACATTCCCCGAAAGATGAGAAAATGCCAGGCCTCTAGGCACCAGGCTAGAAGTTATAAAGCAATTAATTACATGGTACAGGATATACAGGGAAGAAAGATAGTTAAGTCTAAAGGAAGTATAGGGCCCCCCTCTTCCCCTGAAGAAGGCAGATTCATGGATCTGACAGTACTATTGCTATTCCAGTTTGAGGAGAAAACCTGAGATTGGTGCGGAAAGAATTGGTACATTCCAATGGCTCTCTGCCTGTTCAGATTCCCCTAAGCAACTTGTTCAGGCTGAAGAGGCTGCTTGGATAAGCAGGGAAACATCTCACACCAACAAGAAAATAAGCCTTACTTTTATAAGCATCTTCATCAAGTTTGCTCAGGTTGATGCAATAATTCCAGAGATTTTGAAGATATAGCAGGCAATTGGGAGGGCTGGAAGATGTCTGAACATATGCATTGCAGAATTTTGTAGAGTCCTTGCCTTATGACCAAAAAGGGACAAAAATGCGTTATTATGCAAGACAACTTGTGACCTTTCCTGTTGTTTCCCCATTAATTTGCTTTCAGAAGTTGACTGGGAATGTCACAGATGGCGATTATGCAACCCCCTCCCCCTGGATTCTGCACCTGTCGTAATAGATGCCGGTTGCCAAGCACCCAAATTACGATTATGCAACTGCAGGGATACAAAACCAAATTGTGATCATGTGGTTGAAGGGTCACAATATACATAAGTGCAAAAAATTGACATCTTTTTTTCAGCACCATCATTAACTTCAAATGTCTCTAAATGAATGGATATAAGTCAAGGACTATCTGTAATACGGAAGCAACCTTACTAAAACCTTAAGTGTTTCAAGAACTTCAGCTGTCTGAACATCATCAAATTTCCAAATCACATCTGATGGGTAGAAACTAAAACCTCACCCACCTATCCACTTTGCTGCTTGCTCATTTCCTTTACGTGCTTTTAAGAGATATACAAGTTTACATGTAAGAAACACATCTAACATTTTTTTCCGAATCCAGGGTCTTCAGAAGACTCCTCTTTAAAGCTCTTCCTATCCAGATTTCAGAGTGAGAATTTCAAACGTCTGCTAAATATATTTGTAAACCTGCAGATTTGAAGGATAGGACCTTAAATGTAAAATTAGGCAGTGCCGTTAGCAGTCCCAGTTCTGGGGCAATTATGAAAGATTTGGCTGTCTCCCCCAGATGCGGCTGGAAGCTAAGTGAGTCTACTGCTGATGTTCTTTATAAAGAATTGCTGTAAAGATATAAAAGGTGACTGTCTGTCCTTGTGAAACAGATGGATAACTGGCCATTATTCTCCCTGTAGGTTTATTTCTCCGTTGGGTCCGTTCATCAGAACATCTTGATGAAGCATGGACAGAAATTCGGCAAATAACAACAAACAGCCAAACCTACTCACAATTGCACAGAGCAACATGAAAGTACACTGCATCATCCCCTTTTTAGATGAAGTAATCAAAGAATTGGCTGGTCACCCCAAAAGAGGAAAGCTGAAAACAGAGGGAGAGTTGCTGACACAGAGCCTCCAAGGAGAGCAAACACTTTTATCTGTGGCACTGTGAATATGTAGATCTATTTTCCAAGTCTATTTTTAAAACTGTTACAAATAAAATACAGCTCTTTAAAAAAACATTTTAGATCTAGGAAATGGAAGATATAATCTTTTGGGTAGCGAGAAAGCCATCTGGATGCTCATACGTAGCACCCCCCCCCCAACTTGGAGCCAATAGCTGTATTTGAACAATAAAGCTGACATGGCTAAGTTTTTTAAATGTTAATATTAGTCAAGCTTCACCTGTGCTGGATGGGGAATTCTGCAAGTTGAAGTCTACCCTACCTAAAGTTGCCAAGGTTGAAAGATGCTCCTCTAACCCAATAAACTGATCCAATAATTTCAAATCACTGTAAACCCTGGAATATGTTTAACTTGGGCTTTACTCAGCAAAACCATCAATATGGAAACCCCTAATGATAACAATGAATTCTGAAGCCAACAAATCATACACATGATGGAAACAGTATTAAAAAAGTAGTAATCTGCTTGTTCTTAGCTAACACATTCATACATATTTATTTTCATGTTTGCAAAGGAAGAATTTATTATCCCTGTCTCACATTATAAATAGGGCAACTGCAGCTGTTCCAACAGGGTAGAAGTAGAGAGATTCTCTCCCACAGAGAACCTGTAGCAGGTCATTCTCCGCTTCGGTTTGATTCTTGCCCTTAAGCATCGCTTAGGATAAGCAAGATTTCCATCCTGCTGGAACCGCAAAGACCAGAGAGGCATCAGAGGAGAAGGAAGCAGCCAGATCAAACTTCAAACTCAAATTCAAAGTATTGGGGGTCAAAGTAATGGATGCGGACGTAGCCATCCTCCCCGCCACTGCTGTAACTGGAAGCAGAAAAAAGGGAGTGAAATTCCTGGGGCGCTTGGTCCAAGTCTTGTGAAACTAAAGAGCCAGAAGTACCGATGACTCTTACCTCTTCCCATCAGGGTGGAAAGCAACGCTATTAATTGGCCCAAAATGGCCTTTGACTCTTCCAAACTCTTCCTCGACGCCCAGGTGGAAATATCTAGAACCATAAATAAGATACAAAGAGATAGACACCATTAGAAAAGGACGTTAGGCAGCTCTTCAGTGTAACTTGCTTGCGAGGTGACGCCTTACATCTTTTGAAAGCAGAGTTGGGTTTCATGGGAACGCAGTAGAGGAGAGTGAATCGATGCCACATCCCTCATGACCAGAAGAGAAAACAAACTCACCTGGCCTCAAACTTTCCAATTCTGGTGGAGGTGGTTGTCACATCCATGGCTTCCTGCCCACCGCCTAACACCACCTGCCAGAAGAAAAATAAAAGGACGAGATCCAGTTCATATTCCTTTCATTAGGAAGGATATGCCAACAGATCAGCTTAATGCCATGGCTTAAAATTTGGTTGCTTCCTACTAAGGAAACTTTGCTCATTTGCAGAGTACAGTCATTTGATCTCTCTATCCTTTCCCATTTCCTGTACAGCAATCAGAGCGCAGAAGCTGCCAAGAAGCAAAGCATCCAAAACACTCAGACACTTCTATCTCACAGACAAACTTACCTTTGTGAAGGACGCATACAAACCACACAACAGCCATACAAATCTCACTCTAAGGAGATCTGACAAAAGGAAATATAAGGGGGCAAAACCCAACACGTTGCCCACCAACATACATGATCAAAGATGGGAGAAAGCGCTGCAGAGTTCACCGGCCGTTCTGTTCGGAATGTCTTTAGGTGGTCAAGATTTGTGGAATCAAAGAGCTGCAAGAGAAATAGGTCTATCAGGACTTTTGAAGGAGGCACTAAATTTCCCCAGTATCAACTGAAAATGCCAATTACACCATCAGTGCCACGCAGCAGAGCACAGCCCCTTCCCAATCCTGTGAACAACAGTTGTCCCAACAAAACACTGCTTGGAAGCTGAACAGGGCAACCAGAATAAGCCCGGGAAATCAAAAACAGAAACAAAAAACCCAACTCTTCCTGAGTTCCGGTGAAAGTTGAAAAAGCTTCCTGTGGCTACTAATTTGTGTGTCGATGCTTATATTTACGATTTGTAGGAAAGATGCCAAAAAGTAAAAACATCAAAGAAAATGCCAGTATGGCAATGAATGTTTTAGAGCACTTTATTAATAAATTGTCTCCAGCCAAGAGGCCCATCCTTACGAGCCCTAACAACTCCTCTGAAATTCGAGTCATGAAAAGGGGAGTTCTGGGGGGCAGATTTTATGTCTCTGCCACCTCTATTTTCCTTTCCACCTCCAGAGTTGCTCAGTTTAGGCATCAGCAAAGGAAGGTTAAATATTAATGAAAATTACCACCAGAGGGTAATAATGATCTGACTGAAGTTAGAGCAAAACTTTTATTATCTCAAAACTTTGGCAAAAGTAATAGGAAGAGCTAGCTTGTCTAAGCAACCTCTCTTCCTGGGGTGAATTGAAAAATGCAGGTCAATCATAGGACACCACCTTTTGCAGCAAGCAGCAGCAACAACAAAGACTCACCTTGGCAGTGTTATCTTTGGAGGCAGTGACAAACATTGTCATATCTCTGGAAGTCTGGATGTCATTGATCTGCTTTGTATGTTCTTTGACATTCATGAGGACTTCTCCTGACTAGAAGAGAAGAAAGGAAAGACATTGCTACTTTACTCTAACCTTGCTTGGCCTAGTTGTTAAAGCAGCAGGCTAGAAAGCAGGCTAGATTGTGAGTTCTAGTTCCACCTTAGCCATGAAACCTGGCTGGGTAACTTTGAGCCAGTCACACTCTCTCAGCACAACCATTTCACAAGGTGGTTGTTGTGGGAAAAATAGGAGGAAGGAGTATTAGAAACGTTCGCCACCTTGAGTTATTTACAAAAATAAAGGTGGGATCTAAAATATATATGAATATATGAATGATACAATCATAATGTTACATATAATCAATAAATGGTAGATTATATTATTTCAGTCCTTATAACTATCAGTTAGGAAGGATCACCAAAAGGGATGGTTTGAGGTCACATGAAATCACCACCTTGATGCTAAATTAAGCAGGGCAATAATAAAGCAAGGTGTCCATTGAGAATTCTTGGTTCAGTCCTTGAATCACTCTGGATAAATATCATCTAAGATATCCAGACAAAAAAATAATAATGGCAGGATTATCATACTCTTTTAAAGAATACAGATGCCTCAGCTGAGAAATTGCCATCTTGCTTAAGCAACAAAAGGCAAATTGAGTTACACTTAATAAAATAACATAGTTGTAAGGGACCTTGGAGATCTTCTAGTCCTGTGATGGCAAACCTATGACACATGTACCAGAGGTGGCACGCAGACCCCCTTCTGTGGGCATGCACGCTGTTGCCAGCTGCTCTTTTGGACATCTGGTCTTCATGAGTGTGCACCAGCCACATGGTCTTCGGGTTTCTGGTGCAGGCGTGCACACATTCGAACCAACAGAGATGGTTCGCCATCTCTGTTCTAGTCGAACCCCTTCCTCAAGCATGACACCCTATACCATTCTGGACAAATGTTTACTTTTAGCTATTATTCTCCAGGAGCCATTTGGGTGTTCCCAACTGCAGCCCCGAAGGTAGAAGGCAGAAACTACAGAGAAATGGAGAAAACCAGCAGCTGCAAATGACACCCAATAATTTAATGACATCCAACTTCTTTTGAATTCTTCACAGGCAATCTTATCAAAATAATATCAAAGACATGTTTGAACTTGACAGTGTCCTTTACCCACAAAGCTTGTTTAAACAAGATAGAAGGCCCAAGGGTCTCCTTTCCGAATTATATCCCCCTTTGATTTCAAGTTGGCTGGCCTCATCAGTCAAGGGTTTAGGAGTGGGAAATAAGATGACTATGTTACCATTAATCCGTAAGGGCTCTGCAAGGCTCTCATCTGCAGATCAACGCTCTGGTTAATATTGGGCTTTAGAGAATAGATGAGTTAGTTGTTGGTGTACTCCCCTCCCTACTACTTAGCAACATCCCTTCCTGATCTGCTGAAATTCATGAGCAGAGACCCCCCAAGACTTTTACTCTTGGGAACTTCAATTTGCTGCCTAGTGATAGTTCAGGAGATCATGGTCCGCATGGCAACTATTGACCTATTCCAGGTCAGGGAAGGCCTGGTGTATTCCAGTAGTTAAAATCTAAATCAGGAGTGTCAAACTGGCAGCCCATGGGCTGGATGCGTCACAAGCCAGCCACCCCCACCCCAGCTCCGTGAATAGGAAAAAA
The DNA here is from genome assembly GCF_009769535.1 of Thamnophis elegans. NCBI lineage: Eukaryota > Metazoa > Chordata > Lepidosauria > Squamata > Natricidae > Thamnophis > Thamnophis elegans. Next base: position 28,084,150 of record NC_045552.1, read on the forward strand.
GTTGCAAAATGTCATGGGATGGCAACGTGACACCACAAGTTTTACACCCGTGCTCTAAATCTATCTTTTGTCTATGTGACTGCACCTGTTGCACTGGTGACCAATAAATCTCATCGACAGATTTAAAGGGTCATTGCCTCTAATACCTTTTATGGCCCAGAGCAAGAGGCTACCTATCTGCTATGGTTTCCGCCTCTCCAGATCGGATAGAATTGGTGGGCTTAGGTCCCCTTGATGAATCTATTGCGACCCAAAGAGCATGTTTTCTCTGTCGTGGTGGCTGCCTTCTGGAATGGTATCCCACAAAGAGTCTTTTGGTTATGACCCTGTTGATACTTCAGAAGTTTTTAAAAATGCATCCGCCCTTCCAGACTTTGGGGTAGGTTGACTGTGGTGATCCACTTTTTTGTATTTGATGTTAGGTTACCTTCTTGATGGGACACAAATACCTCTCATGAATCCATACCAACCTTTGCGCTGAACTGGTTCAACTCCCCATTCTCATGCCCAACAATGATGAATTCTCCAAGGGGACCCCAAACCGCACTGGTAATTTTGGACTCGCTGCAGGGGATCTTCATGTAAGGTTCATTGTCCTCTGAAGATAAAAGGAAAAAAAAGGTTCTTTAACACCAACTTTGAGGAAGGACAATTTTCCCACCCTAACCTTGATTCTAACTACACCTGAAGGTCTCACCAAGCTGGCTGGAGTCTCGAAGGTCGAAGAAGCTCACAAAACATTGGTAGCCCATTTGCTTATCTGTGGAAAACATGATGATATTCCCTCCAAAGTCAAAACCACAAGTCCTCACAGCTGAGTTGGTCTTGACTAAAGCAAGTTGCTTTCCTAAAGACGGGATGAAACACAAGCAGTAAGTACAACTTGAAAGACCCACTTCTCCCTCAAACTCAGAAATATCTACTCCAAGGGTCTCTAAAACTTCAGGTCTACAGAAAGTGCCTACACACAGCCTACATGTCCTAGTCAGCTACAGACATCAGAAATGTGTGCACACAACTTCCAAAATATTAACAGGGTTGCTTTTTAAGGACTGAGCATGTGGTGCAAACCCAGCTTGTTTGACTTCATTTATGGTTCATGGGATTCCTGGAAATGAATTTTAATTCTGTCATCAGATTGAGATGTGTTAGGTATATCCAGCCAGAATGAGATTCTCCATTCCTGCTACTCACGTCACTTGGAATTAGAAAAACGGGAGTACAAACACTGAGACCACATGTCTTTAAAGCAACTTTCCTCATCACCAGACAGTTCTTCACCCCAGATACATTTAGATTCATCAACAGGCTTCAAAAAGGATGCCTTCAAATAGATCTCAGATTCTTAGATCGAATCCTATTCCTGAATAGATTCAGAAAGACCTCTAAAACCAGAGGATACGGGACCTCAATAGCTCATTATCACTTTAAGTGGAAGAGGAGATTGTGTTCCTAATATTTTCATGAGGGGGGAAAAAATGAAGAACTTTTTAGCTGAATGCTGGAAAAACCACCAGCAGCAGATAAGAGAAAGTGCAATAACAATACAAATAATTTTCTCAATTTATAATCATTTGTTTAGCAACCATTTGGAGTCTGGCACTGAAAAAAAGTGATTTATGACCAGACATAAATTGCACTCATAATTATTGCAGCATCCCCATAACATTTGGGGGCTTGGCAATCAGGATGTTATTTATGATGGTTGCAAGATCCTGAGTTCATGTGACCAATACTGGCCACCTTCCCAGCTGGTTTCCAACAATTAAGGTCAATGGGGGAAATAGGATTAAAGACAACTGCAATGATTTGCTTAACCATGACAAAAAGGTAATTTTTTCACTTAACAACTGCCTTATTGAGCAACAGAAATTCTGGCCCCAACTATGGTTGTAAAACAAGGACTATGTGTAAGGTAAAAAGGCAAGTGCAGCAAGAAAAACCAAGGGCTACAACATTGCATTAACATAAAAGCAAAGAGGGCTACTTTTCACACAGTGAGATCTGCATGCTCTGTCCCCACCACTCATGCTCAATAGCAATAGCACTTCTGGAGAAGTAGTAGTGGAGATTTTGAGTAGTTTGGAGAACCGGTAAATATCACATTGGACTGGCCACGCCCCCCATCTATTCTCTGCCTCCCCAGTCCCAGCTAATCGGAGGAAATGGGGATTTTGCAGTAACCTTCCCCTGGAGTGGGTGGGAATGGAGATTTTACAGTATCCTTTCCCTGTCACGCCCACCAAGCCACACCATGCCCACAGAACTGGTAGTAAAACAAGTTTCAATCCCACAACTGGTGTCAGCATATTGCTACCAACCATCTGGGTAGAAGCTGATTCAGACGAGACCCCCACTACAACTTTTAAAAATGTTTATAATATTCACACACAAATCCTAATTTTGAGACGAGTTTCCAGATGCACATATTGTATCAGCACACACAGGGAAAGCAGTCAAACACCATTCTCTGCTCTCCTAACATTACATTTTTCATCCTGCATAATCAGAACATTCTTCCTCCTCCTCAGACATTGACATTCACCTGTTTCACAGTCCCAGAGCCGACAACTGTTGTCTGCTGAGCCGGTCAAGACATGTTTGGTGTCCCCTGGAAAGAGCAGTCAAGGAGCCACACAAAATACATAATGAGGAGCAGCAGGAAACAGAAATGAACTACTACATGGTTTCAAGATACAAACCCTGTGAATTAAATGCACACACACTACTAAAATTTTGTAACCTTTAAGCAGGAAAAACAGTGCAGTGTAGAGCAGAACTTTTTCAACCAAGGAAACTCAAATGGGTTAACTTACAAAATGCTTCCAAAAGCCAAAAGCCATGATTCCTGTGAAATTGACCTTTGGCAAATTATGTTATGACAAGCATTATCATAATGCATTTTATTTCAGAATGCAAAATGAAATAAAACAATTCCTGTGATCAACTACTGTCATTTGACTGTGCTATACAGTTCAACATCGATTACTTCCAAGATATTCAAGAATCTGGTAGGAAAATATCTCTGAAAATAATGACACAATGATTGTGTGTGTGTATGAGAGAGAGAGAGAGGTGGGGAGAGGGAGAGGGAGGGGGAGAGAGCCAGGCAGCAGGATCAGCTCCAATATATACATGCGCTATTTTCAGGCAACTTTGAAAAAATGTGATTTTGTACACTAAAACCAAAGGATACAATCAGCGTCCACACACCAGACTGCACCAGTGTGGCCATTGTATGTGCCAAGCCTCTCACCATTGACAGAGTACCAAACATTAACAGTCTGATAAACAAAAAATAAGGTACATTTAATAAAACCATAATATAAAAACTGGTACATAATAACAACTTCCTGATTAAATATTTTGATTAGTCAATAACTTACAGACAAGATTAAGTAACTTGAAATTGATTATATAATAATGGAGTAAAATTAAGAAAGTAGTAAGTTATTAATTAACGATGAAGGACAATCATTAAGAAAATTAAATCCATTAACAGGTTTCACAAACTCTTAATTATTAGCACTATTACAGGTTGGGAAGAATATTGTGAACAGGACAGGAGTAGATTTTAATAGATTGTGGTGACTAATATTCACTGAAATAAAACAAAACCTTTAACTGTGGCTGACACATTCACCCTACAACCAGCTGTGTCCATCCACCACAGATTTTTAAAAAAATTTCTTTCAAAGACAATCATGGAGCTGATGCATCATGTGCACGTTTCTTTAGGGTGAGAAAGATTTAAAAAGCAGGATGCCCAAGTTTCATGAAACACAAAAGATTCAGATCCATAGTTGGCATATAGGATGCAATTGATTTTGAAGTAAAAGGTGTCTATTTTTCTTCCTTCCATTGTTCTCGCCTATTTATTAGGATAGTAGGAAGAGATTCTCTATTAGGCTAACTGAAAAAAAACCACACAAACTAAGGTAACCATTCAATGATAACATACCGGATCTTTTGCTACTGTAAAAAGCAAATCGCCTTCCCGATTATACTTGATCTGAGTAATTGACCTCTCATGGCCTTGCAACAAAATAGGTTTCTGTAAAGAGAAATTTTAAAAAAAGGTTTTAACACTGTTTACTTGCCAATGACAATGTTAGAAAATATCTTTGTCATTTATAATGCTGCAGCTGCTATTCAGCTGTGAAAAGAAGGATAAAATAATAATGTGCTGGGCAACAGAACTGAAATTCCAAGTTTTGGTTTTAAGGGGTGAAACAGGTGACATATTTCTTCTATAAGAAAATAATAAAGAAAAAAAATGAAAAGACAACAGAGTTTAAAGATGTATTGGGTTTTTTGTTTCTTTTAACAATCCTGTAATCCCTTGCAGTCACCTGACTTGGGGGGGGGGAGTTGGGTGACTGAATAGAGATGAATGTTTGTTTGTTTGTTAGCTGCCTACATGGCACCTGCAGCAGATATTTTCTCTTCGTGCCCAGAGAGAGAAATATCCGCCTAGGATTGAACACATAGCTTCCTGTTGTGAGGCAGAGTTCCACCCTCAGGATGCCTTTCCACTCTAAAAATGTACTGTAATATCTTAAATTTATTTATTTCAAGCATGAAGATGTGTAGATAGGTGGTGGGGCAGGTGAGAAAAGATGAGATCATCCAAGTTTAAAAGAAAAGCTAAGTATCCCTTAAAAGGTTTAACAACTGAGAAATCAAAACTGACCATACATTTACTGTGAACTTAATAGGATATACTTCCTAGTAAATAGGCCCAGAATTACAACCTTCTATTTTCGTGCTCAGTCTTTCCCCAGGAACAGGAATGAGTTGCCCAGAGATGTAGCAGAATGCTTCTAGTAGAACATTTAGGTTCATTGCTTTTTGTTATTTCTTTGAGCTACTATTAATTAGGATACAAAACAAATCCAGGAATAAATCTTTTAGGGTTAGGGTATATTGCTTTCCTAAGCAGTGAATCTTGCTATTCTGTTTTCTCTTGTTATGCATTGGTGATGTTCGTCCATCGTGTTCGAAGAGGACCTTGACATCTAACAGGTTGTGGGCTGCCACAATGTGTCCGCAAGTGGCTGGTAAGGCCTATACGGGCACGGAATGTTCTGCCACATGTCGGGCAGACATATGTGGACAGCCTTGTTGCAGCATTTGCAGCTCTGGCTTTGCGGAGTGCTCGCTTCTCTTGTGCTCTAGTTGTTCTTCTGTCTTCGGAGGCCTGGCAGGCGTGGTGGATCAGCGTGCGCCACGTTGATCGGTCTTGTGCCAGGGCTTTCCAGGTGGTGTCGATATCCAAGGACTTGAAGGAGGCTTTCAACATGTCTCTGTATCGTTTCCTTTCTCGCTTTCCTTGAGACAGCTCGCCATACAGCAGCTGTTTATGGATGAGATGGTCTGGCAGCCTTGCCACATGGCAAGGTGTGAACTGATGGTAGGCCTGCATTATTCTGCCTCGATTTTATTGGGGCAGCTTCATTTAATTTTTATTTTATTGCATGCTCCTCTGAATCGAAGTACAGGAACAATGCTTATAAAAATATCCCTTTAGCCCAGAGCTCTTCAAATATGGCCACTTTTAAGACTTGTGGACTTCAACTCCTAGAATTCTCCAGCCAGCAGAAGTTTTAAGTTAGGCTTCAGGATCCCTTGTGATTCTGTCATTACGGACTTCCTAGTTCTCTAGTCCAGTGTTTCTCAATCTTGGCAACTCAAAGTGTGGACTTAAAACTCCCAAAATTCTCCCAGCTACCCAGGGCATTCTGGGAGTTGAAGTTCACACATCTTCAAGTTACCAAAGTTGAAAAACAAAGGTTTGTTTTTTATATGAATAATGTCAATTTCCTTGCATAAGCGGATGGTGGTCTAGAGCAGAGCTCTTCAAACTTGGCCACTTTAAAACTTGTTGGACTTCAACTTCCAGAATTCTCCAGCCAGCCCTGGCTGGAGAATTCTGGAAGTTGAAGTCCAACAAGTCTTAAAGTGGCCAAGTTTGGGGACCCCTGATTTAGGCCCAAAGTGAAACGTTCCTTCTTTTAGGGAACCTTTCCTCGTCCTGAGGGCCCTGATCCGTTTGCGTTTCTACTGGAAGAGGCGCCACTCGGTTCAACCCGAGTCGCTTCCCCCCCACCCGTAGACCTGCGAGATCTTTCCCTTTTTGAGCCTTAGGAAAACTAGCGGGGTTGCCTCCCATACCAATGGAAACCAACCAACGTCTGAATTAATTAATTATCTGACTTAGTTAATCTAATTAACGATTTATTCGCCTGAAGAAATCCGAGAGACGCAGAGACTCACCATGGCTGCGGGGACAACGCCGGCAGCACGAGCGGAAGACACGAAGAACCATTTCCTGGGTGAGGCCGAAGGCGTTACTTCCGGGTTAGGCCGGAAAGAAGCGGTCCTGCAAGGCCTAGAGAGAAGCGTGTTGGCTAAGCACCCACTTCCGGTGCTGTTCGGAGTGCCTCCATTAGCGGGGCGAATAGTTTCCTATCAAGAATGTGTCATTTTATAGAAGATGAAGCTGACTCTTGCATAACGCTTCTCTCTATTTCAACGGCTTTTTATTTCAACCAAAGGAGTCGGTATGAACCGAATCGTTTGAGATCGAAAGAGCCATTTTGCATTGGGAAGCTTCCTCTTCCCTCTCCGCAGAGACCCAATTCGCCTTCCAAAATTTTTTGGCAATACACGAGTGACTGAGTCTCTTGGGCCGCTATTCCCCCTCCGCCCAAGCGAAGCTTGAATCCTAGCGGAATGTAGGGTTGAGCCATAGAGGTGTATGCCTAGAGCACCACCCCTGACAGCTGTTTTGCACGAGGAAGAAGACAGACTTTGCAGACTCTATGGTGCCCCGGTCGCCATGGCGTCGCTGGGTGAGGGAGCCGCTTCCGGCGCCTCAGAGATTGGGAGGGTGGGGGTGGGGGTGGGGGTGAGGGGCAGAGGGATGAGAGGGAGAAATGGTTGTTTTAAGAGAAGAGGGGTTGATGAGGCTTTTAGGGATAATGTCGTAAATGGCCTGCTAGTTGGGGAGGATGGGAGTTGTAATTCCAGCGCCTGCGGAGGACACTAATTTTAATCTGATTTGTTTATTTGTCAAACATGCACAAGATAACAGGTATAAATGTAAACATGATTATGAATTTATGAAATGGATACAAGGAAACAATAGGAAAGGGACGGTAGGTACACTGGTGCGCTCATGCACGCCCATGTTGCGGACCTCTTAGGAATCGGGTGAGGTCCACAGTGGACAGTTTAAGGTTAAAGCTGTGAAGGTTTGAGGGTGTAACCACAGAGTCGGGTAGAGCATTCCAGGCGTTGACCCCTCTGTTGCTGAAGTCGTATTTTTTGCAATCAAGTTTGGAGCAGTTTACCTTGAGTTTCGATCTATTGTTTTCCTGTGTGTTATTGAGGTTGAAGCTGAAGTAGTCGTTGACAGGTAGGATGTTGTAGCAGATAATTTTGTGTAATAAGCTTAGGTTAGACTGTAGGTGGTGTAGTTCTAGGTGGTCCAAACCCAAAATCTCGAGTCTGGTGGCATAAGGTGTGAGCAGCGGAGTGGAGGGCTCTTCTCATGAAATACCTCTGGACTTGCTCAATTATATTAATGTCTGATATACAGTGTGGATTCCAGGCAGACGAGTTGTATTCGAGGATTGGTCTGGCAAAGGTTTTGTGTGCCCTAGTTAGCAGTGCAAAGCTTCACAAGATTAGGTTAATCACTAGGCGGAAGCAACTCAGCTTCATGCCATGTGCTTCACACACACACCACACGAAACCATTATAAATGTGTGTATTGTCCTCCCCCCCCCCAAAGGGAGCTCAATTGCTTCCAAAGATTGGGAGGCGTGGGGGGGGGGGTTTCCAGGAATTGGGGAGGGACACTGACTCTCCAGGTTGGCCAAAGAAGAAGTACAAAGAGGGAGCGCAGATGAGTTGAGAGGGTCCTCCGAGGCTGTTTCAGCATAGGATCTGCTCAAGGAAATAGATCTCTGGCCTTTTCTGGCCAGAGACTGAAGGTTCGACCTGGGGGCCTTGTGCATCCAAAGCCAAGTGTTTCTGAGCTTTTCATCTATTGGCTTTTTTAAAAATTTGATTATTGACCTGGGTGAATGGGTTAGGATTAGGGCAATTGGAAGGAGGATTAAGCAAGTGTTACAAATCCTTTTCCATTCATATCTGTGGGTTGTGCCAGTCCGCAAAATTTAACTGCAGCACTGGATTTCTCCTTCAAGAATGTTTTTTTTAATTAAAAAGTTTTTTATTAGATACACATTAAAAACATTGGATATAATGCAACATTTCTGGCATAAACATTTCCATATAGTTTTTGGATCTTACAACAATTACATTTTATATCCATGTTTGTTTTTGTACCACTTGCTCCTTAATTTTAGGTGTAAGCAAAGCTCACTAATATACAGGTAGCCCTTGACAGACAGCCATAATAGAGCCCCCTCCCTATAGTGGTAAGTAGTGACAGTTATAAAAGTGGGTCAGTCATGTGACCAATATGATTTTACAATCTTTTTAAGCAGTCATTAAATGAACAAAGTCATAAAGCTTCAAGGTACGTTTGTTGTAACTTTGAAGGTCATTAAATAACTGTTGGTAAGTTCAAGACTGCCTATAATAGGACTTAACGCTAAACAAGATGCAATGTACTTCATGCATCTTAAAATCTGTAAAACATAAGTATATTTGTATTGAAAGAGAAGGATGATTATTCATTGATTAGCTACTGCCTTACCAAGGAATACAGTTGTAATGGATGAATAACCCCTGCTGTGAGTACTTCATTAAACAATTTGTCAATGAGATGTCATCTTGCAGGTGATGTTGCCATTTTGATTTTGGTAGCAATTCTTTGGGGAACAACCAATCCATTTTTGAAAAGAGGAACTGAGGGTCTGGAGCAGGTAAAGAGAGAAAGCAGACCTCAGCAGATGCTGGCGGAAATAAAGTTCCTTTGCCTGAATTACAAGGTATTTGCCATTTTACACAGCACATTTCACACTGTTTTTTTCTAATCTTAACTACTTAAGATCTATGGCTTTCAATTTCAAGAATTCCCCAGCCAGTTGAAGTCCACGTGTCTTAAAGTTGCCATGTTTGGGAAACCCTCTTCTATAGTGCAAAACATTCCATTACGGAATTCAAAACAATCCTATGCTGAGTGTCCCACTATTTTGAGATCAGGTCACTCACAGAGCCCAGTCCTTGTCAGTCGGCACCCCTACCATTACCTGAAGCTCCTTTGCAACAGGAATCTGAGTTGCCTGTGCATCTTTACACCTGCAGACATTTCTTTTCATGCTCATTAGACCATCCCTCCTGCCTTTTAAAAAAAACAGTGTTTTTATTAAAACATGGGATTGGAAGCTGATTTTTCTTTAAAAAGGAAGATAAACTAGAAACAGGAAGTAACTTTCTGGGGCACCGGCAGCAAGTAAAGGGATGATTGTTGAATGGCTATGCCCTTCACGATAGACATTATCTCTTCATGCCTATTAAACAAATTCAAAATGTTCCTACTGACCCAAGAAGTAAATGATCCCTGGCCAGGTTTGGGGGAAGGAAATACTATGGAAGGTACCTGAACTGCACCAGCCTGTTCACATCACAAGATTTTTTTTTCTAAATCTTACACGATACTGTAATAAGATATTAGTATGGTATTAAATTTAATTTTATTTTTACTTGATGATATTCTTATAGTAATCAGGCTTTGGTTAACTGATTCTTTGATTACAACATTTAGTAGCTTTCCCAATGGAGAAGTAATTCCTTGTCTAAATTTCTCTTTTTGAAAAGTTTTTTTTTATTTTAATTGAACAAAAACACAAAAAAAGAATCATCCTTCATTACATCTTGTCGAAAGCGTGTTGATTGGTTACATATAACTTTCATGCATTTCTTCCACAGTCATTACTTATAGTTCATATTAGATTATACACTTTAAATCAAAAATGTTTGTATATTTTACTATCAATGTACCACAATTCTCATTTGATTACAATTATTTGAACATACTTTTACCTCAATTCATTCATACTTAAAGACACAACCACATAATGGCATTCATTAGCTATTTCAAAAAACCCTCCAATAACATTACATCTTTATAAAATATTTTAAGCAAAAGTCAATTAATAAAGTTTCTAAACCTTTTCCATCCCAACTCACTGTTTATAATTTATATCCAAGTTGCTTTTGCCAATACCATAGCATGTATATATTGTTAAACAATGTCCATTGACATTTCCTTGTTGTTATTATAATTGGCTAAAAATCATTTACTATTTATGTCCCACCTCCTCTCGTCAGACCCCCCTAAAAAAACCTTACACCTTTATAACAAGATCTAAATAAAAATTTGTTAATAAAATTTATAGGTCTTTTTTCCCAAGTCGCAATTTGCAATTTATATCCAAATTTCTTTTACTAGTTTGCCAGTACATGTATATATCATTAAGCTGTATCCATTATCATTTCATTATTGTTATTATAGTTAATTATTTGTTAACAAATAAACATTTAATAACAATCTAAAACAATCTAAGAGTTACTAAATTCCTTCTTATTGATCACCAAAATCAACTAATTTTTTATTATCAATTTTCATTGTCAACCTGTATCTTTCCAGTAATAAAACAGTCTTATCTCTCTTGCCAACTATGGTGTCAGTCTTCTTTTTATCTCCTTTATAAGGTTTTTATAGACTTCTCTCCGCACTTTGTTGCTTGAAGGATCTCTCAGGTAATCTAGTTGCCCTCCAGCTGATACTAAAATTAGCTTGTCTTTGGTTGTCAATCTTGCTTCTGAAAAAAATTCTCTTCTTAAATCCATCATCATTACCATTTTTTTCCTTCTGTATCTTGTAATCTGGGGTAGAGCTCCAATTCGTCGAATTCCCTTTTCCATGTTCTCTTCTTTCCACTTTCACCCACATTTGCTCTGTAATAAATTCATCTATTGTCTTGTCTTTGTCTTCTATATCTTCATTCTCCCCTTTAATTTTTGCGGCTCCAACCCCATCATCTTTTGCTGTGAGGAAGACTAGTCTTTCCAGCTTCTTCTCAATTCTCCCATATCCTTCCAATAGATTTTGAATTCCAGCCAAGATATTTTGGAATTTTAAGGTTTCCTCATCTGAATATTGATCCATGTTTCCAAAAAATAAGAAAGAAAGAAAAAAAACTAATAGCCAATGCCACTCTAGGCTTCCAGGCCTCTTTTATTTTTTTTATTTTAGGTTGACTTATGCTCTTCAAAGGAGAAGGGTTCTGGTTTTTTCCCCCTTTCTTTCCACTGCTAAAATAGTTCTCAAAGGCACCTGTGAAAACAATTCATGCCCTTGGCTCTTTATCAGTTTCTGTAAACAAGTTGCAAAGCCGCACGAGCGATTGTGGGTGCACCCCGGTACACCCACGTTACACAAGCTGCACTGGCTGCCTATTGGTCTCCGGATACGCTTCAAGGTGCTAGTCATCACTTATAAAGCCCTTCATGGTATTGGACCTGGGTACTTGAGAGACTGCCTGCTGCCAATTACCTCCAACAGACCTATTAGATCCCACAGACTAGGCCTCCTCCGAATCCCATCTGCCGGCCAATGCCGATTGTCTACCACCCGGAGGAGGGCCTTCTCTGTGGCTGCTCCGGCCCTCTGGAACGAGCTCCCCGTGGAAATTTGGACCCTCACCACCCTTCAGGCTTTCTGCAAAGCCCTTAAAACCTGGCTGTTCCGACAGGCCTGGGGCTGACGAGTTCCCGTCCCCGCTCAAATTGTGTGGCTGTTGATTGTTTTTTTTAATTCTTTTTATAGTTGCTTGTTTGTTTGTTTGTTTTTCCTCTTGTCTGTATTCCCTCCTCTTGATTTGTTAGCTGCCCTGAGTCCCTCCGGGAATAGGGCGGCATATAAGTACAATCAAATCAAATCAAATCAAAACCCTTCAGCTACAAAGTCAGTGAAATCAAAGAGGGAAAGAGAAGAGATACGTTGTTTCAAAAACTCCAGCCTCTGACCTCTGAGTGGCAGTGTTGCTACTTTTCACTTTCTAATATTTGTCTCTGGCTTATAGAAAACAAAGTTCTTTAGATTTGTTTTAATGAAATTTAATAACAAGTAATAGGAAGAATTGTTAAAATAAAAAGGAAGGTTTTATTCCAAAAGTCAAAAAATAAAGCAACAAAAAGCAGAAGAAAAAAAATCAATCCGTTCACTTTAAGAGGAGAAATTAGAAACATTGTGAGCACTTCAATCCACAAAGTATAGTTACAAAGAAAAAAAAAGCTTTCCAAAGCAATCCAATATGAGTTCGTTTCACTGCTCAATTCTTTTGCTTAAGGAACTAATTTGGCTTTAAAGAAAAAATTTCTTTGGGTGGTCTTTCACAAAATAGAAAAAATACCACACCAGATGGACTCACTTTCTCTTCCTTCCGGAACTGTCCCAACTTCATCAGCCTGTGGGCTGCCTGTTTACTGCCAGCTTGAAGCGCTTCCTTTGGGTCAATCAGGGACTTTGTGATGTCCCTGAGACCAGCAAGGCTTTGTCTTCCTGATCACCGTCTCTGCAGGACGGTTTAGGTCTCAATGGACCATCCAGCGGCAAAAGTATCAATGGCGGTCTCAGAGTATCAAGACCGCATGTTGTGACATCACAACATTGGCTCCTCCTTTTCTAAATTTCTCTTTAATTAAGAATATTTGAAAAAAATAATGCCCCTTTTCTTCTCAGATAGAAGACTGTTCAGAAAGCCACTAGTCAGCAATGGTCTTTTAAAATTGTTTTGACCCAGGATCACAACTGGAAAAAAAAGAAAATATAGGATGCATTACAATAACTGGAACACCAGGGATTGCATTGTTCCTGGTGATCAGAAATTGGTTTAAATTAAGTAACCCGGAAGCTTTCTCCATCCAACTATGTTTTTTTCCCTTGCAGTACATGTTACCATTTATTGTAAACCAGTGTGGCTCATTCATCTACTATCTCGCATTAGGATCCACAGGTTGGTCCTTAATTAGTTATTGCCAGTGTCAAGATTTTGGGGGGGAGGGGGGAGGGAACTCTGATCATTGTGGGGGATTACTCAGATACCTACTGCAGAAAGACATACTTTTAAAAATCTAATTTCCATTTATTAGACTTGTAATTTCTGTGACTGTATCACCAAAATGGGAATAACTCAATTCTTAATAGATTTCTGAGCAGGATTACCTAAAAAAAAAAAAACCACTGAGATTTCTGATGCACATTCAAAAGGAGCAGATTTTAATCACATGATCAAATATTATCTAAATTTCTTTGAACCCCACTTTGGACAACTTTGTTGCCCTCAAGATATGTTCATTGCAGTTCTTGAATTGAATTGATTGAAAGAGACCAGTTAAAGAATAGATAGATAAGTGAAGCTTGCTGGATTGATGCTGCAGAATCAAGTATTGGAAGTAACTGCCATCTTGTCAATATTGTCCTATGTAAAAATCCCTAAATGTGGAGATCTTACTAGCATGCTTTTAGGAAGAAGGATTTCCTACCAGAGTTACTCCCCAGCATTCACCAGCCGAACAGAACCTTCAGATGAAGTTTCCATTTGATTAGGGTTATCTCCTCAGTGGTTTTTATTTCTTTTGATCAGATGATTTTGTACTAAATGTTCCACTTTCCATTATAGATCTAACCTTGGCTGTGCCTCTTTGTAATTCCTTGGCCCTGGTCTTCACGGTGGCAACAGGGAAAGTTCTTGGAGAAAACATAGGTGGTCCAAGTAGGTGTCTAATGACTTGATCAGATGCAAATTCATTCCTCCTTGTTGCTTTGTATTTACTCAAAATAAGCAGGGTTGAAATTAATATTCCATGTTCCTCTCCCCCAAGAACAAAGTTTGCAGCTTTGGTTGATTTCCTGCCTTTTCTCTTTGGTAGGGGCCGTTCTGGGAATGGTCTTGGTAGTCTTGGGCGTTGCCATCTGCATAGCTGCATCTGGGCACAGAAATCCATGAGAGATCTCCAAAGAAGAGTGGAAATTCTGTGGAAGACCATTCTGAATCTGTGCAACTGCTAATGCCACCCTCAAAAGTTGCAGCATGGGGTAAACAATCCCTGGCTCCATGTTAGAGAGAGCATGGTTCTTCATATCCTGGCAATCGCTCCTTCATGCACTTGGATTCCAAAGGGCCCTGGGTCCCTAGATCTTGTCTTGATGTTCCTGTTAGCCAGAAACTTTGTGGGGCCCCGAAATTGCTTTAATGGAAGCAGCAAGATCAGGAGCCTCTAAGGGAAGGCAGAAAGATCTCAAAACTGAGCATTTACTGCTCAGATACCCTTTCTGATGCCATGTGGAACTTCTCTTTGTGCCCAGAGAAATATCTCTGAACTGTAAAGTCTTTTGACTGAATTGAACTGTCCATAACCAGAGAGCAGACCCCACTCCCCTCTAGCACTGATGATGTTACCTAATTGAGTAATGAAACATCTGTAAGAAAATAACCAAGCTCAGGGAGTACCAAAGACTCCACAGATTGTACTTCATTTAACACGTCTTGATTTTACATAAATGCAAATTCATTCACTGTAGTAAACTAAAATGAATCAGTTGTTGTATAAACCCATTATTGTTTCTTTTCTCCAGAGCTTTGATTAAAGTATTTTTAATACAAGTTACCCCCCCTTTTTCAGCTTTGCAACAGCAATATACTGGTTGTATCCACCATTTTTTTACAATATACATATTATTATGCCACCTAGTTGCAACCATTTAGGTCTTGTTTATACAGTATCATATTCATAACTATCGTTTCCATATTTCTAACACAAATCTCTATATATTTATCATTCTAAACATTTTATTTTACATTCTTATAACATCTTACCATAATATTGCTTATGGTAAATTTACCGTAAATTTACCCCAATGTATGAAGTGAGAGTAGACAAAATTGTATGATTTGTATGATACTTTACAGGTAGTCTTCCACTTAGGATTGGTCGCTTAGTCACTGTTAGTAGTTATAGAATAACAGAGTTGGAAGCGACTTGTTGGAAGAAGACCTCAAAGTTGGAAGTCTTCTAGTCCAACCCCCCCCCCCCCCTGCTCAGGAAGGAAACCCATACCATTTCAGACAAATAGTTGCTAATCTCTTCATAAAAACTGTCAATGTTGGAGCATCCACAACTTCTGGAGACGTTCTACTAATTAATTGTTCTCACTGTCAGGAAATTTCTCCTTCATTCTAGGATGGTTCTCTCCTTGATTTAGTTTCCATCCATTGCTTCTTTCCTGAGTTCAGATGCTTTGGGGAATAGGTTGACTCCTTCTTTATGGCAACTCCTTAAATATTGAAACCCCTAGTCCTTCCTTTTCTTATATATATTTAAGTTCCAGTCCCCTAATCATCTTCCGTTACTGACAGATCATTCTAGAGCTATTTATTTTCCAATTGCAAGTTTTGACAGTTCATGCAATTGCATTGTGGGCACTTGGCAACCAGCCTGCAATTATGGATATTTGCAGTGTGCCGTAGTCATCCACAACATCTACCATGACTTCCAACCATAATTCCAGACTCAATTGTGGTCATAAGTTGAGAATTGCCCATATTGAAATTGGCTATTAGAACAAATCTGGTGATTCTCTACCTCTCCTAATTCTTATGGTAAATCTGGAAGAGTTGTGACCAAGCTTCTTCAAAATATTACCTTTTTCCAGGACTTAAAGAATTTTTTCATATGCACACTCCTTTACCTGTCAGTTTTTAAACAGTTTTTATTCATTTTAACAGTTTTTATTAGTTTATAATATAGCATACAAAGAAAATACAAAAGTAAATAGTAGGGAAAATAGGGAGGAAAAAGTGAGAGAAAGGGGGAAAAGAAAAAAAAAAGGCATTGACTTCCGACTTCCTTTGGTGCAGTAGCATAAGGCATTAATGTCAAACCTCAACTTTTTACTTTTACATAATAGTATAAACTAGCCTTTTCTAGAATAAATCTATCTAATCGGCAAAACTCAAAATCAGTTTCATTTTTTTCCACCTCAAGCACAAAGTCCAAAATCAGTTTTCAAACAGAAATAAAAGTATTTATATATTTTTTTCTTTGATTAAAACAGTCAATTTAACCATCTCTGCTAATTCCATCAATTTTTGCAGCCATTCATCCATTGTGAGGATCGAGGTGACCTTCCATTTCTCTGCATAAAGTAATCTTGCTGCTGTCAACATACATATATAACATCAAAGTTCTGGGTTTCTTTTCCAGGTCTTTTTCCAGTTAACCCAGAAGAAAGTCTTTGGTTTTCTATGTATTTATATACACTTTAAGGATTTTCTGTATTCCAATAACAAGTCCCTTCTTTACATTTCCATTTCCAACATTCATTTGAAATGCCTTTATACATTCTTGACAATTTACATGGAGTTAAACACCAACAATACATTCTCTTATAGAAATTTTCTTTTAAGTTATAGTTTAATGCAAATCTTTATTGCACATATTCTCCCATTGTTCAAGCTAAGTAAGGGTTTCTCAACCTCAGCAACTTTAAGATGATGGGCTGGCTGCTAAAGCAAGTTCATGGCACACACTTAGTAAGTAAATCAGGAAGACTAATGGGGGGGGGTCTGTCTGGCAAGAACAAAGAATGAATGTAGGCTTATTACAATGCATCTGGATGGTTCTTGGAAATGCGGTTTGGAAATGCGATTACATGTAATTGCTTGCCAGCAATTCTTTGCTTGCAGTGTCCCCAGGCATGTGCAAAGACACAGGATGAAACAATGTATAACCTGTAACATTTGCTGTTTTGAATGTATAACACTTGATTCTTTCATTCTGTGAGAAAACATGCACATTCTCACTAACACCAATGATGTAATTACCAACCAATTACTGTACCTTGGAGATTTGTTAACCAATAATGAAATAATACATAAAGTAGGTGAGAACTGAGAACTGAGAAACTAAGAAACTATATAAATCCTGTCATGCTCAATAAAGTTGCTGTTGATTCTGGATGCTCAATAAACTTCTGTTGATTCTGCTATTCATGGATTGTTTCTTTTCACTCATCTTCAGCCTTCGGGGACAAATGCTACAAATGCTTATAACAGGAAATATGCATGTATAAAACTTCTAGCAATTATGGGTAGTTAGACAACTTGCAGACCTCAGCTAAAAGTTAGGGATGGCCTGCAGCAAATGAAATGTGTATTAGATACTCCTGGGGCATTCATTAGCCAAGGCTTAGGAATAAGGACAGCTAGAGACCAATAGAACAAATTGTAGAATTACTACTAAAATGTTTATTAGATGATATTTCTTATTATCCCGCCTTGTCCTGCCTTGTCCTTTAGTGAAAAAGTATAAAGCTTTCTTAGTTCTTTGTTCTTGGCCTTTTGACCAGAAACCCCTTTCCTTTTCCAATAAAAAGCAATCAGAAAACCTGCACCTAGTGTCTGGCGTCCATCATTAGCTTCGGCATCAGGCTCAGACCCGAAATGGGGACAACAAAGATGTCTGACTCCAAATTCCAGAATTTCTCAGCCATCAGTGCCACACATCTTAAAAGTTGTTGAGGTTGAGAAACACTGGCTTAAATAATGGGTGCCGCTTCCTTCCATCAAGATCATCTTCCTTACTCTCTACATCAGATGTCCTCTCCATGAATACACCTCTGTCTCCAATGAAATAGAATGAAATGAAATCCATCCAACCAGAATCTGGATGCAATCAAAGACCTCATTTGCATCTCTCTGGTAAAGTTGGAAAAAACAAGGAAAAACCCATGCAGTGCAAGATATGTGGTTAATCATCACAACCAATGGATGCATTTTCAAAGCAATTCTCCCTAACTTGGTGGAGGTCTGACATCATTTGTGATTTCATTGTACAGTTAAGCCCAAGATATCTGACGGTGCTATTAACGGAAGGAAAACGTGCAGGTTGCAAGAAGTAAGTAGCAAAGCTGGTGGGGGGGGACAACCTTTGAACATAGACCCATCAGCTATCAACCTACCTGGCACTTTCAGATCTCCAAGGAGAAGCTTATAACAGTGGCCCCTCTGCCAGGGATTTCTGCAAAGTTCTACCATTTTCTAAAGCCATACTAAAGACTTTGTTGCCTGCACAACTAGTGCCTTGAAGACAAGGCCAAAACTATGGCATATGGAAAGATGTTGAGAAGGATGCGACACAAAGGTTCCTTCTACAAGGTGTGTCTAACCGTTTTGTAAGAATTTGTAACAGGCACTTTGTCAGGATAAGAAGTGTCATCAATAGAACAAAAGTGGAGAAAGGAAAGTCAGGAAAAGATGCAGAAAGATGTAATTTCTTTACAGATAAGCATGGCTTGGTTCTGGGGTGAGAGCAACCTAAGGACTCATTTCCTCATTTTGGCATGTGATTTTTCCATGCCTACAGAAGGTGGGGTGAGAGAGGAATGAAGAAGAAAGTACATTCTTTAACTGAAACTAATTCCAAAAGTTGCAGTCATTCAGCAATCCAAGGGCCAAAGACAGCAAAACTGATTTTCACAAAGCTAATCAGTTCAATTGAAAATCATCTTTTCAGAAAACCAGAAGACGAAAGCAAACCTCGTCACGTGGCTGTGGAAAGCAATTTTCCAAAACGCTGGTTGCAAACAGCCCCCTTTACAGGCCTTTCTACACCCGGAAAGGCCAATTGACAGGTCTTATTTTGTAAGATAACATGCCATGTTGCATGAAGCTTTTCAAGGTTCATGGGCAGACTACAAGCACGTTATCCCTACTAAAGCAAACCATTGCGAAGGGGAGGTGAAGGGTTTGCTCTTAAATCCCAGAAGTGAAAGGCTGGGAAAAGTCCCCTGACTAAGGTTGCAGCAAAGCGGCCCTTTTAAGGTCCTGGGAAGAGGTGGAGGTGAGGCCGGGGTTGGGGGATCTTCCTGGGGAATCCCTTTCCTATTACCTGAGGTGGAGAGCCAGGATCCAAAACCTTTTCGCCCTCCGCTGCCACCTTTTGCCAATGAGGACCAGTGGTGCCTGATGGATGGATGGATGGCCAATGCTCTCAGCAATGCTATAAATCAAAGTGGGGGTTATTTATGCATCCCTCACATCCCTCACCACTGTCAAACTATTCACTAAGGCTGCACTACTATTAATACTAGTCTTCTCATCATTCCTATCACTCATCTCCTCCCACTTATCACTGCAGGACTGTAACTTTGTTGCTTGTATCCTCTTTGATTGTTGATTGTTTCCTGATTGCTTATTTGTACCCTATGACTATCATTAAGTGTTGTACCTTATGATTCTTGATGAATGTATCTTTTAATGTACACTGAGAGCATCTGTACCAAAGACAAATTCCTTGTGTGTCCAATCACACTTGGCCAATAAAGAATCCTATCCTATCCTATCCTATCCCATCCTATCCTATCCTAGGCTCCCCAACTCCTGTGCATTGTGTCTTTTTCTTTTTTGCATCAAACACACACACATCTTTTTATTTAATAATAATTTTATTATAATTTTTAAAATTGCTGCCCATCTTTTCCTTCCACTAGTTGCAAAGCAGCTGCTGCACCATAGAGTAGAGCCGAGGAGAGGCAGGTGATGCGTTCTCCAATGATGCAGACAGAACGCGAAGGATGCCGCACTTCTCCAGTGCCCAGGCCAACCCAAGTTGTCCCCCATGAGTGGGCAGGCCAGGCAACTGTGCTCCTGCAAGCTGGGCATCCCTTCCCACACACTTTCTGGGCCCACTTAAAAAGACCTCTGCCCCAGGCGAAAGATGGCGCCTGCGGGACTGGAGGGCGCAAAATGCAAAAAATGACTAGATGAAGTCGTTTAGTAAAATTTGAGAGAAATAACATTTTGCAATTCTTTATCAGCAAATGAACATCAGCTGTTATTTCTGAAGAGAATAAGCTGGGGTTCTACACATTGGAGTGAAGCTATTGTAAAAAAGACCAAATTATTATTTTTAATTATTATTTATTATTAAATTTATTTGCCACCCATCTCACAGTTGGAGGTGACTCTTGAGCAGCAATAAAATGAGCAAATGAGGTTTGTGTTCATTTGTAGGTATAACATATTTTAAAAGTCATGCCTTCAATTGATTCCATAAACAACCATTTATCTCTCTGTTGATGGTTGACCTTCTTCCTGACCACGAGGTGCCTTCAAAACTGCATTCTCAAAGGAGTCCAAGTAGGTTTAGGAAACGCTCCATTTCCAAACCTGATCCAGGATGATCTTTCTCCCCAAATGGTGACTTCCTGGCAGTGATCACCATTTCTTTTGTGGCCTACCTGAGCTGCAATCCCCCAGAACTGGTAGTGGGGGGAAAAGGCCCCCAGAGTCGTTTCTGGAGAAATATTTCAGGATCCATGTGGGAAAAGGTGGGGAGGCCTTATGCAGACCCTTGCCACCAAACTGGACTTGAATTTGGACCTCCTTCTCCACCTCCTCTCCACCCGCTGGGAACATTCCCAAGTCCAATCCTTCCCAAATTCCTTGCTCGCCTTCCTGCCTTGGACCCTCCATTCCAGACCTTCTCCAATCCTCTGCCTAGGAAATGTCAGCTTCAGCCCATTATCAAAAGAAGGGATGAAGCTCATTTAAATGTCTGCATTCACAGCAAACAAGATCCCTTCAGGAGGAGAGAGAATAAAAAAAAATAATCTTGGATTGTGTGGAAATGAATAGATTAACTTTGAGAATAAAGGATAAAGAGGAATCGGTGTACAAGATATGGGGAAGATTTTATGATTGGTTAGAAAAAGTATGAATAAGAATATAGGAAATAAAAATTAGGGAAACAGGACCCCTAATGACACACTATTAAATGAAAAAGGGGGGAAGAGGGGGAAAAGAGAAAAATATTAATATACAAGTATATGTTTAAAGAATGAGATATGTGTAAATAATAAATAGGAAAATATAACGAGGAAAAGGGAATGTAAACATAGAACCAGGTTTGCTGGAATATCATCCCGAAAATACACCAGAGGAAGAGGAAAATATGCAGCCACAACAATAGAAAGAGGAAAGGAAGAGGGGAAAGGAGAGGAGGAGAGAGGGTATGAAGGAGAAGAGGAAGAGAGGAGTAGGAGAGAGGAAGGGGAAGATGGAAAAGGAAAGGAAAGAGGAAAGTAGAGAAGAAAAGAGGGAGGGAGAAAAGGAAAGAAAAGCAGGGTTGTGGTAAAATAAAATATGGGATGGTATGGGATGGTAAGCAAAGCAATCCCGATTATATATTTTAATTTTCATATGGAAAAATGAATGTTCAAAATTGCTAATACACAATGTGAATAATAACTATGGGAATGTATACCTGTAAATGTATGTATGAGATTAAAAACAATACACTTTTTACAAAAAAAAAACCCTGTCTACATTTGCCCCTTTGCTCGGAAAGGAACACCTCCTCGGGGTGCTCAAGTGGAGCGAGTGTTCTTACGTAGTCTTCCCTACACGTGTGTCTCCCTGCATGCCCAGTGTCGCACAGGCACACCTTTTGCATAGTCCTTTTGACCCGGCATGCTAAAACAAAATCGGCACAAATTCCTGCAAAAGGAGCAGAAATCGGCCGAGCCCGGTAAAAGAAGGGGGGAAAAAAGCCGCACCTCACACACTTAGCTCTAACTAAGTTCGCCTTGCATGGAGCGATGCTTTCCTTAACTAGGGTTTATGGCAGGGGTGTCAAAACTTGGGAACTTATGGACTCCAAGAATTCCCCAGCATGAATCCTGGGAGTTGAAATCCACAAGTCTTAAAGTTGTCAAGTTTGAAGACCTCTGATAGAATTGTTACCGATTAAACCAATATTTGCTGTTTGCTGCTGATAGACTGCTAGAAATCATTTATTAGCAATTAAGCTTTGTGATTGGCTTCTGCTTATATTATTGCATACTGTCACAAATTAGTTGTTAGGAACTAATTCTAGCTTAGTAAATTGTAACCTTAATACTGGTTGGCATAGTGCAAAGTTTGTTATCTCACTTCTGGCTGGTTGGGGAATTCTGGGAGTTGAAATCCACAAGTCTTAAAGTTCCTAAGTTTGGACACCCTAGTTTATGGGACGAAGTGCAATTCTGCAAGTCACCCTGTCCAGCTCTGCAGGACGCGTCGTTCCCCAAGCACAGCCTCTCTGGATGCAGCGCCGCTTGCTTCCCTCCCTCCCGGCCTCGGCTCCAACCACCCGCTGGAAGGAGAAACGGGCGACTTTCTCGGGCTTTGTTTTGGGGTTGGGGACAGGGCCGCCGCCGGGGTCTCGGAAGGAGCGGCCGCAGCCTTTTCTGGGACGCCGGGCGGCCGAGGCGCAGCGGGGAGGCGTTGTGGGGAGGGGCGCGCCTCGGGGATTGAGGGGGAGGGAGGCCCCAGATCAGGCCGTCCGGAGCTTCCCGTCGTTGGGAGAGTGCGACCTGGCCCTTCGCTGCAGCCGCCCGTTTAGGAAGTCTGTAAGTCTCCAGCTAAACCGCCACATAAAAACTCTTCCAGGAGAAGCCCTTGCGCGCAACGGTGTGACTGCAGAAACTCCCACGGTTGGCCGGAGTTGCTGGAACCCCCCAAAAAGCAAAGCAAAGCAAAGCAAAGCGACCAAGGTTTTTTCTCCATAAGTTGCTCTAAGTTTCAAACTCCTCAAAAGTTGCAGTTAAAAAAGGCAACACGATTCTGCACAACTTTACTTGAGGGAGGAACCTGGATGAAGCCCATAATTCTTTGGTTTGGGAAGGGCTCTTGGGCGCGGTTGAACCGCGCATCGCTTCAGCTTTGCAAAACGTATTCCCCCCCCCCCCCCATGTCCCTGATAGGAAAGGAGGCGAAGCGCTTGTGCATTTCAGCATTAAGGTGCTCGTTCCCTTTCCCTGATATCTAAAACTTTTATTTCGCATTGAACGTTTTCCCTGCACTTTAAAAAGCTTCTGGGGGCAAAGAGCTTTTGCAACTAGAGCCGCAACCAGGAGGGTAACCAGCTCTGCATTTGCATTCAAGGTTACCCATTGCAAACCTCCACTTCTCCCTCTGATGCCCAGAACCAGTCCTCGACTTATGACTATAATTGAGCCCAACATTTCTGTTATCAAGTGAGACATTTGTTAAGTGAGTTTTGCCCCATTTTATGACTTCTTGCCACAGTTGTTAAGTGAGGTTAGTTAGTAACATGGTTGTTAAGTGAATCCGGCTGCCCCATTGACTTTGCTGGTCAGAAGTTCCCCAAAAGCAATCCCATGACCTTGGGACACAGCCACGGTCATAAGTATGAACCAGTTGCCAAGCATCTGAATGTTGATCACATGATCACAGGGAGGCTACCAAGGTTGTAAGTGTGAGAAATGATCATGTCACTTTTTTCAGTGCCCCTGTAACTTTGAACCGTCACTAAATGAACTGTGGTAAGGACTACCTGTACTAAAGATGGAACCTGACCAAGGCAGAAGGAAGTGGAAAGAGCAAGATAAGCTTGATGCAGAGTAAAAATGCTTGGCTGGATTGTTGGTTAAAGCAGAACACATTTTCCATGCTGTGCATGTGGAAATCAGCCATTCCTGAAGCCATCTCTGGTTTTCCTGGATCCACATGGCTGATGATCTGCAGTCACATCTGGTTTAAGGGCTGTGACCCAATGCAAATATTCTTTCCACTGGTGAAAGAAGGATGGGCCTGTAGTCCAGAGGTGGGTTGCTCCTGCTTCGGGCAATCCGGTAGTGGCAGTGGCAGGAGGCTCCACCCACCCACCCGGACGCTTCTGTGCATGCACAGAAGCATTGTGCGTGCACACACATGCGAACTGGTAGTAAAAAAAAGAGGAAACCCACCACTGCTGTAGTCGCTTTTCCCCCCTACAACAGCAAGTTTTGAAATATATATTGTCCACATGTCTATGGAGGTTCTCAGTCATCCAGATGATGGTCATCCCAAAGGTGCTTTTTTTCCCTTCTAAAAGCAACTGGATTTTCCTGATTTTTCTTGAAGACATTTCATTTTTCATCCAATAAGCTTCTTCAGTTCTAAGTAGTTGACTGTAAGGAGTAGAAATATCTTCCATTCCCTACCAGTTAATAGACTTGAAGAAGCTTCTTGGGTGAAAAGTAAAACGTCTTCAAGAAAAAACAGGAAAGTCCAGTTGCTTTTAGAAGGGAAAAAAGCACCTTTGGGATACCTTGTCCACATTCTAAAATAATAGTTTTCTTAGATTTGATTGGTTCTCCCATAAATGCAAACATGGCCTTTGACATTTTCCTGTTTCTTTCAAATTACAGCACAGTGCATTGATATCTGTATTTGTTCATATTGATTGAATGCGGTCATACATGATCACGTACCCAACCTGCAGAATTGAGTTTGTCTACCGGGTGAATTTCAGCACTGATCACAGAAATGAATGGCATCTCCCTTGTACTTCCATAGAGGAGGCTGCCAGAGATTCTGCTAATCTGGCACCCTCCCAATGTAGAGGAGGAGTATACTTTATCAACGAGTCAGTTGACCATATTAAAGAAGGAGCATCAGCCACCATCATTTTGATTTTTTGAAATCTCATTATTATTAGACTTAATATAGCCACCTTCCCCAATGGGCTGAACCTGTTTTGCTGTTTGCAGTTGAATCTTGCTGGCATTCTGGTAAATATTACGCATCCCCACGAAGTCTCATATCTAATGTGCAGAGAATGGTAATTGCTTCCAAAATATGAAAATAATATTAATAGACAGTTCTGCTATGTATTTTTAATTCATCATTTCCTGGATAAGAAATATCAGAAAAAAGGTTTCTTCCAACTTTATTGATAAGTATTCCCTAGATTTAAAAAAAATGTTTTGTGAGAAGATACAAAGTTATAATTATTGTAATTTATATAATATTTTTTGTAGCAACTGCCACCTTATTCTTGGTGATTGAAAATCTATGATACTGATTAAAAATGGAAGTGACAAACGCAAAAGAGAAACATAACAATAATTTCCCTCTGTTGTAGAACTCCCCTCTACTTGAAGACACTTAGACCGGTCAAGCAAAATCCAGTCTGATTTTGAAGGAGCATCCCTTCTAGTACTGAGGTTCTTCACTGAAGAAGAAATTGGACCACTGAAGATCTACTGGTCCTCATGCATTCCAACAGTTGTTTTACCCCTCTGTTCTCCTTTACTGGCCCTGCTGTGAAGAGGCTGTTGGGCTGGAAGCAAGTGGACGAGGAAGAAAAGTGGGCTGAAATGGCAGTGGATTCCTTGGTGAAGAAGCTGATGAAGAAAAGGGGCGCCTTGCAGGAACTGGAGAGAGCCCTCAGCTGTCCTGGGCAGCCCAGCAAATGTGTGACCATCCCCCACTCCCTGGATGGAAGGATGCAGGTCTTCCACCGCAAAAGATACCCGCATGTCATCTACTGCCAAGTATGGCGCTGGCCTGATTTGCAGTCCCAGCATGAATTGAAACCTCTAGCCTGCTGTGAATTCCCCTTTGGCTCTAAGCTAAAGGACGTCTGCATCAACCCTTACCATTATCAAAGGGTGGAAGCCCCAGGTGATTCCGCCAGCTGCATGTTTAGAAAAGGACAGCCCTGCCTGGTTGCATAATTATTCTTATCTGCAAAAAAAGGAGGGAGCTGCACAGAAACTTTGATTGAAAGAAAGAGATCAAAGATCCAACAGGCAAACTTTTAGTTAAGGTTAGGTCACCCAGAGAAGAAAAGACAGGAGGGATTCAGATGCTATTCTTATTAATAGGAATGAGCATGTATTGACCACGGGCATACAAAGGGTTGCAATTCACCCCTGGGACCAGTTCATTTTTACTGCAAGTGCATCGGCAATGTGCTGGCAATGGTAATAACTCGCCCCCAATAGTCCCAGATTAGATTTTCTTTCTCTCCTGTTTGGCTGCTGTGATTTGACCTTTTGTTAGGCTACTTATTTTATGTAGCTGATTATATTTTATGAGAGTGAGTTTTCAGTGTCATTGATGAAATGGCAGAAAATACTGTAGCAATAAGAAGTGATATATTGGTGTTAAAATTAATGTCCCCTTAAACAATTGGATTCTTTACATTTAATCAGATAATTTTGCAAAGCATTTTTTTTATAACTGCAGGTGAATTTTAATGATACAAACAAGAATTTCTTCAACAAATTGTTCAACTGCGGCTTAGTCTAAGTGAATTCTACCTTCATATTTAACCTGCTTGTTTGATCATGTAAATTGGCCTGCTGTCTGCTAGGTACAAAAATAAAAAACAAACAATTATGTGCTTTTAAAAACCCATTATGATGCCACTCTCTTACCTTTGGGATCTAGCAAAGCAGATACTGAAAATCTTGTAATTGTGTGCCCTTGGTTGGGGCCTCTCCCTGTGTTTTGTGCTTGTCCAAGGTGCTGAAATAGTAAAGTCCCTTTTGCTCCTTTCTTAGGACGTATTGAATGTTATGCAGAAAAGATACAATTGAAATCACTGACAGAGAATAGATTAGATGATAGAACAATAATTCAACACCATTTGATCCTTAACTTAATTGTTTTGGCAATCATTCTTAATTCAGGGTGAATGTCTGGATAAGACCATGCAGATTCTTTAACTCTATCTTGTCATCATTTTCCCACATTAAATATACAGTATATATGCCTGCCTGCCTGCCTGCCTGCCTGCTTATTATCTATCTGTCCGTCCATCCATCCATCATATGTCATTGTTATTGATCATGTTTATATCTGTCTATCTACTAGCTAGCTAGCTAGCTAGCTAGCTCACCTATATATCATCTGTCATATATCATTGATTTTTATCTTCTATCATCTATCATCCCCCCTTTCTCCTTCTTCCCCCGTCTCTCCATACCTACCTACCTACCTACCTACCTACCTACCTACCTATAATATCTATGTATTATATCTATGTATCATGTCTATCTATTATCTATCTAATCAATATAATCTATATCTTCTATATTCTGTCATCTCTTCCTATCTGTCTCTTTCAATCTGTCTTTCTCTCATTTCTATTTATCTAGCATTGTAATCTCCCTCTTTCACTCTCATCTATTGTCTATCTAATTTATATATCTATAATCTATCTATATCTAATCTATCTGTATGCCTGACACCAAAGAGCTTCTTTCTATTTTCAAAACTTCTGTTGTAGTGTTGCCTCCAGTCTTGGTTCCAAGACACAGTGGATTCAACCCATGGTTCAGCCTCCTTATCCCATTCCAAAATGCCTCTCTTGAGAGTGAGCAACAGATGTCCAACAGTGCAACTCATCCTGATCCTTACCCTGCAAAGCAGCCTCCCTGCACTCCTTTCTCAGAATCCCACAATATGCACACACCATCAACAAGCAGCATGGACTACTCAGTGACCCGAGGAAATGCAGCTGCCCCAGAAAGGACATCTGAGCTCACAGGTATGCGAAACATTACCTGAACACTCAGTGGGACTGAATGTATTGCAACTCTCTTTAGAAAATTCAGAATTTGGCGCTATTAAACTGCAAGACACACACATTTGTGAAGTGTTCCATCTTTTTTTAAGGGCCGTGCATTAGCGCACCAACATGCCTACCGTCCCTGTCCTACTGTCCCCACTTATTTGTATCCATTTCATGTAATCACAGTCGTGTTTATACATATCTGTTACCTTATACATGATTGAAAAAATAAATAAAATAAGAACCAACATAATGAGCTGTGGTGGTGCAGTGGTTAGAATGCAGTACTGCAGGCTACTTCTGCTGACTGTCAGCTGCCTGCAATTTGGCAGTTCGAATCTCACCAGGCTCATGGTTGACTCAGCCTTCCATTCTTCCAAGGTCACTAAAATGAGGACCCAGATTGTTGGGGGCAATATGCTGAGACTCTAAATCGTTTAGGGTTGTAAAGCACTGTGAAGTGGTATATAAGTCTTAAGTGCTATTGCTATTCAATGCTACCTACAAATTCATGCAATTCTGGTAGTAGCAGCTGTATTAATTTTGTGAATTTGGGTTGGAGAATGACATATTTATTATTTATTTATTTATTTATTTTACAGTTTTTTAATAGCTCAATCAGCTCTGAAGCTTCTGGACGGGTTGCAACACAGCATTATAAAAGCAACAGTAACAAAAAGGAATAATTGATGAAAGTGTCAAACCAGAGCAAGCCGATCAGTTCAGTTCTCTTAGGCACAGAAGAGCTGGATGACTTTGGGCCATTTGCTCAGCCCAGTCTATTTATTTTTGTGGTACGAAAAAATAGTATGTGTGCTTTCCTGAACTCTTGTTAACAAAATCGGGGTATACCTTAAGGTGATTTATTCATACAATCAAGGGAAGCGTTAACACAATGCTGTTTTTGGAAATTTGAGCTTTGTATGCATGGCAAGACATTGGCAAGCATCTGACTGAATGCAGTAATACAATTTGCTTAGTAAATATCTACTGTCTCTGAGGTCATCTCCTTTTATTTATATAGGCTGCTCATAAAATAGATTTCTCTTTTCAGCTGCCACATCTCTTCTGCCTTCTAATGCCAAAGAGATGCCACAAAAGCCCAATGAATGCCCTGCACAGGAAGTCTCAAGCAGTTCATCAATACCACCATTGCCCAGTGGAGGTAAAGCTGGAGAACCTGTAGGTATGTCAAGATTTGTACTTTTCCCCTAGGGAAATATCTGCCCATGAGCCCATGAATGATTGGATTTTCCTCCAAAGTGCTCTTAGCCAAAATAGTTCCACTTAGTAGACTGAAACCAGAATAGGTTTAACTTGGTTTGATTATTGCTAGTGTTGTTGAAGATACTGGCTTTATTTGTTAACAAGAAAGACCATCAATTAATTATGCCTCGTAGAAAGAAAAACATCGGCCATTCATTCCTGAGTATGACCCAGAGTTTCTAATCTTGTGGAAGGAAGAATATTTTGCTACCAATGGTTTTATATAAATCATGTTTTCCTGTTGCTTGCCTTATTTTACACTAAAAGGCCATTCATTTTTTCCTGTGCTGTTCCAAGTTCAGAAAAACTCTTTGAGATGACAACAGAACAGTGCATATATTCCATATTTAGTCAAACCCTAGATTGAAATAGAAACATTATAGGATGAGGAAGGAGTATTAGATAGGTTCACTGCCTTGAGTTACTTATAAAAGTAGGATAAAAGTAAATAAAGTAATAAAAATATATTTGATTGCTATGATGAAATTCACTTTTTGAAAGTAACACACTCAGTTAATTACACTAATTGATACAACATACTAATTTTATTGCATTATTTTTCATTGTCCTTTCTAGTAATTCTCAACTTATGACCATTCATTTAACAACTGAAAAAAAAAGATTTATGATGCTGGTCCCTGCACATGACCATTGCAGCATCGCCATGGCCACTTGATCAGAATTTGGGCACTTGGCTACCAGCATGTATCTATGACAGTTGCACCATCTCAGGGTTACATGATCTCCATTAGCAATTTTCCTAGTGGGCTTCTTTCAAAATCAATAAGGGAAGCCAGATTTCTTAACAACTGAATGAGTCACTCAACAACTTCAATTGCTTAACAACTGGGTGGGGGAGGGGAGAGTTTATAAATCTTGAGACAGATGTGACTCATTAATGAATATATTGCTTAGCAATGAAACTTTCAGTCCCAATTGTGCTCATAAATCAAGGACTAGCCTTTATATCTTTTCTGTCCTGCCAATGCCAGCTCTTTAAATGTGTATGCGAAGAGAGTATTTGGATATGAAACAAATCACATTGCTATTACTGCATTTCTATCTATATACACCTGTGAAACCTTCTTCCAGATGCCCAACCTGTGAGCTATGAGGAACCAGATCAGTGGTGCTCAATTGCCTATTACGAACTCAATAAGAGAGTAGGAGAGACTTTTCAGGCCTTTTCTCGAAGTATACTCATAGATGGCTTTACAGATCCTTCAAACAAGGGCCGCTTCTGCCTTGGATTTCTCTCTAATATTGGCAGGAATTCTTCAATAGAAAACACCCGAAACCACATCGGAAAAGGTAATTACAAAGAAACCCTGCTGGGAAATGGCTCAGTTCAAAACTTGACATCAATACCTGGGAAAATCCTGGAAAAGATAATCAAGCCGTGGATTTATGAACATTTAGAAAGGAATAAGGTGATCACTAGAAACCAGCATATGGTTATTAAAATCAAATAATGCCAAACCAGCCTTATGGCCGCCTTTGATATTGTGACTGAATCTGTGCATCAAGATTCTGCACTGGTGAGATCACGCTTGGAATACTATGTCCTATTCTGGTCACCATGATGTAAAAAAGATGCTGTGGGTATAGTATGCTTGCATTTTAGTAAGACATTTGACAAAATAGACCACAGCCTATTTCTTGGTAAGACAGAACAATGTGGGATAGACAGTACCACCATCAGATGGATTCACAGCTTGCTGTGACATGTAGTCCTCGCTGGAACTATCTCTATATGGAGGGAAACATGCAGTGGGGTACCTCAGTGTTCTGACTTGGGCCTAGTGCAGAGATGGCTTCCTACCGGTTCAGCCCAGTTTGGCCTGGGTTGCTGGAATCGGCAGCGACCCAGGCCTGCCATGCCCCCAAACAGGTTCCCTGGTCGCTGCCGTCACCATCGCCATTTTGTTTTTTAATTTTAATTGAACTGCACATGCACACACACAGGAGTGAACCAGCCAGAACCCACCACAGTGCTCTAGATTCAAGATTCAGAAGAATCTTGGCTTGAGCATTTGGCTCTATCCAACAAGGTCAGTTCAGTGGTGAGAAAAATAAGGTCCTGCACTTAGGCAGGAAGAACCAAATGCACAGGCATAGAATAGTGGTACCTGGCTCAACAGTAGTAATTGAGAAAAAGATACAGAAGTCCTAGTGGACCACTACTTAAGGATGTGCCAGCAGTGTCCGCAGCTACCGAAAAGTCAATTCAGTCCTAGGCTATATCAAGAGGGTTAGCATCAAAATCATATCAAGTGATTGTAATGTTTTTATACTGCACTGGTGAGATCACATTTGGAATACTGTGTCCGATTCTGGTCACCATGATATAAAAAAGATGCTGGGACACCTTCTAGAGTGCAGAGAAAAGCAACAGAAATGATAAGGGGTCTGGAGACCAAGAGAACTAGGCATTTTTAGTCTAACAAAGAGAAAACTTAGGGGAGACATGATGGCAGTCCTCCAATACTTGAAGGGCTGTCTCAGGGAAGAGGGCATCAATTTATTCTCCAAAGTACCTGAGGATACGACAAGAAGCAATGATGGAAGCTTGTCAGTTGAAGATTTGACCAGGAATTAAGGAGACGTTTTCTGATGGTGAGAACAATTAGTCAATGGACAGCTTACCTCCCAGAGTTGTGGATGCTCCATCATTGGAGGTTTTCAAGAAAAGACTGGACAGCTATTTGTCCAGAATGGTATTAGGGTCTTTTGTCTTGGGCAGGGAGTTGGGTTACAAGACCTCCAAGTTATTTCCAGCCCTATGAATCAGGAACCCTGTTCCTAAGCTCTGTTCGTGATTTAGGAAGTCTGTTCCTAAAATGTAAACATATGTTTATTTTTTAAGTTATTATAAGAATGAATGCACGGCATTACTATTTTGACAACATAAAAATATGGAATATGAGAGAAAGTCAATATAATTTTAAAATTTATAGTTCATTCATGTTATATTCACTTTAGGACCATGACGACTTAACAATGAAAATTTCAGTCCCCAATTTGGTCCCAAGTTGAGTAATTTTCTAAGTAATAACATATAACATAATATTGTCCTGTTATAGAACTATTATTATTTTTCCCACTTTATATACAGCCTGGAAATATCCTGGTGGTTTCGTAGCAAACACAAGTGAGGTCTGATCCTACTTCAAGGGTGGATTAAGCAAGATGCTGCCAGCTGTGGTAGATCCACATGTGGAAAGTTTAAGAAAGGCTCAAATCCTTAGCAAACCTTTACTGTCAATACACAAAGCCCTTTCAGATAGTAATAGAATGAAAGAGGTGGATTAGGTTAGAGGTAGAACCAATGGTACATCTCAATGGTCCTCTTTCCTGGCACACCATCTCACATGCCAGCCTGAGTCTAAGTGTAGTATCTGTTCAGGGCGGTCATCCTAAATGGCTTACAAAAAGATTTTCTTTGGGCTGCAAAAAATCAGTGAAATTGTGACTGGCTTGGCTTTTATGAAGGACCTCACATTATTAGCAATATTTCTAATAGATTGATGTACATGAAGAGAAGGTGGGATGTCTGAGCAGGAGAGAAACTATGATTGCCACCCTTGGGGAAGGGAAAGAGAGTGAAGGTGGTCTGGCCAGCAAAGTCTTAACCAGTGGTGACATTCAATTTTTTTTTACTACAAGTTCTGTAGGTATGGCTTGGTGGGTTTGGCAGGAGAAGGATATTGCAAAATCCCCATTCACTCCCCACTCCTGGGGGAAGGATACTACAAAATCCCCATTCACTCCCCACTCCTGGGGAAGGATATAGCCACCCTCTTGGGGATAGGGCGGCATACAAATTGAATAAATCCAATCCAATCCAAAATCCCCATTCACACCCCACTCCTGGGGGGAAGGATATTGCAAAATCTCCATTCACTTCCCACTCCTGGGGGAAGGATGCTGCAAAATCCCCATTCCCTCCCCAGCCGAGGTGACGCAGTGGTTAAATGCAGCACTGCAGGCCACTTCAGCTGACTGCAGTTCAGCAGTTCGGCTGTTCAAATCTCACCGGCTCAGGGTTGACTCAGCCTTCCATCCTTCCGAGGTGGGTAAAATGAGGACCCGGATTGTTGTTGGGGGCAATATGCTGACTCTGTAAACCGCTTAGAGAGGGCTAAAAGCCCTATGAAGCGGTATATAAGTCTAACTATTGCTATTGCTATTGCTATTGCACTCCAGGGGAAGGATACTGCAAAATTCCCATTCACTCCCCACTCTTGGGGGAAGGATATTGCAAAATTTCCATTCCTCCCCCCCCACCTCTGGGGCCAGTCAAAGGTGGTATTTGCTGGTTCTCTGAACTACTCAAAATTTCTCCAGAACTGGTCAGACCCTGCTGAATTTTACCCCTGGTCTTAACCCCCCAGAATGTTGAGCAAGCCCACAGTTGACAAGAGATTGCCCAGATAAAAATGGCCTCCATGTCAAAAGTATGGAAGCTAAATGGAGCGTTTTGCTGTCCATAGAAGTGACCAACTTAGTCAGTTAGAACAGAAAGTCAGGCAAAAGCACACTTTACAAAAGCCAAGTGGTTACAGAAGAAACAGCTGGATCTGAGGTTTTCATACCCAAAGCATACAGTTAATGTCCCCTTCTTCCCACCTTCCCCCATGGTTATCTAGTGTCCAAGTAGGTACTAACAAACTGTTTGGCTAACAGTCATTGTCTTTGCAGGCTGGATGGTTCTGCATTCCTTAGTGTGACCAATGGCCGGTGGCTATCATCCAATGCTTAGTTTTGATTCTTCTCATGCTAAACCGCCCCCCCCCCCCTAATCC
The DNA here is from genome assembly GCF_009769535.1 of Thamnophis elegans. Lineage (NCBI taxonomy): Eukaryota > Metazoa > Chordata > Lepidosauria > Squamata > Natricidae > Thamnophis > Thamnophis elegans. The sequence goes on from NC_045552.1 coordinate 28,117,614, forward strand.
CACCCTGCAGCTCTCCCTCCCCGTTAAGAGGCAATGCATAGTGGAGCAGGACGGCAGTCCTGACAGGATTCCTGAAAAGAAAAGACTGCCACACAGCAAAAATGGTGTCTTTAGCATTGGGACTGCTGAGTGCGCTTGTCTTGCCAACTGATTCTGTCCATCTTGCAACACTATCCCAAACTTAGTGTATCATGAAGTAGTTTAGAACAAGAGTCTTTTTGCTTCGATCTGTGTTGGATGAAATCCTTCTTGGTCCCTCTTGTCTCCTGAAGGTGTCCACCTGTATTATGTAGGTGGAGAGGTCTTTGTCGAGTGTTTGAGCAACTGCAGTGTTTTTGTCCAGAGCTCAAATGCCAACCGTGAGTGCGGTCTCCACCCAAGCACCATTTGCAAAATCCCCAGTGGATACAACCTGAAGATTTTTAACAACCTACTCTTTGCACAACTGCTTTCCCAGTCGGTTAACTACGGTTTTGAGGCAGTCTCTGAGCTCACCAAGATGTGCTTCATCCGGATAAGCTTTGTTAAAGTAAGAACTTTCTTTGTCTTGAATTATAAAGCTGAAAAAATGGGATTGGCCTCTTTGTTACAAGGACATTTTAAAAGGATGAGATGCACTAAGTTTTGTATTTTTGTATTTCTCCATAAACAAGTAAGAAGTGAAAAATGATCACAACTCTCTGAAATTTGTGGCACTGTCTTAGCACTATTGACTTCAATTACAAGTGATCTCTAACAAGAGGGAAATTTAATTTCTTTAAATTTAAATTTATGTCCAAGATTATTCCAAATGAACCATACATGCCTGCAGACATGGGCTGCTCCTCTGGCTGCCTTTCCAGTTCCAGTCATGGCAATTTTCAGCTGAGCTTTTATTGGTCTTGTTGAACACACAATATATGTTTTACTTTTCCCAGGCCCTTCTCAAGAGCGCTCTTCCAACCCCCTTAGTTATGATTTCTTCAATATTAGAACAGCCCTCAGTCTAAAATCATCTCCATGCTCCTTGAACTTTTTGGGATTCACAGAACTAGACCTGAGCTAAAACCATTTCTAAAGGTGAAAGATTTATACGATTTGAAGAGAAACCAGAGTATTTCTAAAGGCTGCCGTCCTGCACCTCCTTTCTTGGGAGTGAGACCCACTAAGCTCAGATACATTTTCTCCAAATAGTCAAGTTTAGGAATGTTGCTGATGGTTTCATTGCTTTTATAATTGATTATAGCCAGGGGCGGGCTTCAAAATTTTTAGCAAGGGGTTCTCTGCCTAGTTGCTGGATGGGTGTGGCCATGGTGGGTGTGTCCTACTTGGCCTCCTGCACCAGGGCGGAGGGCATTTTTACTCTCTCCGGGTTCTGGATGTTTTTTTCGAGCCTCCGGGAGGACGAAAACGGCCTCCAGAAGACCTCTGGAGGCCAGAAACAGGCCCATTTCTGGTCTTCCCAAACTTCTGGTAGGCCTGTTTTTCACCCTCCCTGAGCCTCCGTGCATGCCCTGCACTTACTACATATTTTAAAGACGAGGCAAGCAGAGGAGGTGGCTTTTATTTGTCTGCTTGTAGAGAAGCTCTTTGGGGATGCAGCCCCATCATATTCACATGGTCCCAAACAGGCACTGGGTGCATCCTCAACTGAGAAATTTCTTGGTTGCTATCACTAGGGTATCTGCAAAAGATTTGGGGCTTTGCAGCTTAGAATATCCCAACACATTGGCATTTCACTACGCTAGTCACCCCTCTAGGCATTTGCAAACTAGAAAAACCGGATTGAGTCATGGAAAGCTTGCCCATGCCTCACATTTGGGGAAGACTATTTTATTACCCTCCTGTGCTGCTAATGACAATAGGAAAGCACCTGTTGGGGAATAATGAATTAATGGGACATTTTTCTGCCTTTTCAATGTTATACAATGGAACTGCAGAAAAGGGACATTGAGAAAAAGGTAGCCACAAGGTAGTATTAGTCTTTCATATAAGACATGCAGCTTTCATAATTGTTTGGAGACCAAATTTGCTGATACTGCAGTGCACTTCCTTGGACACAGACACTGGGAAGAGATTGGCTTTCCGCTCTAGAATGACTTCTGCATCAAGGAAAGGCCAGCACAGCCTCTCCAGCAAAGGTGGGATCTGGGCCTTTCTATACCTGTTCTTCTGGCCCCCAAGGGCTTTTCATAGAACTTAGAACCATAGAGATGGAAGGGACCTTGGGGGTCTTCTTTTCAGGCCTAGTTAACCCAGGGATTGCTCAGCACTGTTTTGAAAAACATGACTCCTCTTCCTCCTCCATCAAGAAATAAGGAGTCTCCCTTTCTATGTCAAAACGTAACTACAGGATATGCATTGCTTATAGTAGAGAAATAGAAAAATATGAAATGATAATTTGGTGTAATGTTTGAAGGGGCAATTGAAGATATTGTTTATGTATTAAGAAAAAAATGAGTATAAAAATGGAAAATAATGGAAGAAAACAATTTGGCTGAAAGTTAAGCTATGATGTAAAATGGATGATGTAAATGAGAGGATGTAAAAGGAAAGATCTGGTCAACACTTTGTTTCTATAATATGGATAAAGTTGTATTAAAAAATTAAAAAAAACTTTTTATAAAGAAATAAGGAGTCTTCATGGCTCCCTTTACTGTTCAGAGTCATCCAACAGGCAGGGTGAGAGCTCATTCTGTTCTCTATTCTCACCTGCTTGGTGAGAATAGAAGCATGCATCATTCTTGCAGCAGTCAAGGACTTGATGAAGTCCTTGCACAATATGCATAGGCCACACTATGAAGAGGCAGAACAAGAACAACCAATAAACAAGACTAGCACAATACTTAAAATTAGATTGGATTGCAGAGTCAGTTGGAATCGTAAGGCATCAAAAACAAATTAAACTAATTAGTCAATGTTATGAATAAGGCAAAACAGTCAAACTGTCAGGCGCTAAAGACCAAGCCCATATGTGAAGGTTCTGTGAAACTGATTTATTGCTAAAAGCCTATTCACAGGAATCTTTTCAGCTAATGGTCAGCACTTAGTTAGAGTTAGATAAGAGTCAAAGGCAATCAAGGGGTGGGTTGGACTTACTTCACTTATAGCTACATAGGAATCCTAGGCTGTTCCCTCTTTTCATTCTGCCCTCAGGTTCTGCCACTTCTTCTCCTACTTCCCTCTGTTTTAACTTAGAAGAGGAAGTTCATTCTGAATTTGATTTCTGGAAGAAATGGGAGATCTGCTTAAAATTCCACAAAGGCTTCTGTGCTGGGATTAGAGCAGTCACTCTCTTCAGATTCAGGTTTAACTTTAAAAATATAACCAAAGATTCAATCATTATGAGAGACTATATAATAGAGACTTCACTTACATAATCATTACATCTTCAAAAAGTGGCATAATTTAAACAACAGCATTGTGTGGTTTAAGTAGGAAAAGTATGAATAGAAATCAGGTCTATCCCACAGGGAGATGAAAAATCATTTAATGAACTGAAAGCCTGGCAGATGTAACTCTGTATTAGACTCAGTTTCCTTAATTCTTCCTTGCTGAAGAATGCTGTATGAGTTGTTGAAGTAATACTAATGCAATTTGCTCCAAGTCCACCTATTTTTATTGTCAGGGTTTCAAATAGCATCCAAAAGTAAATGAGAGTCCAAGGCAAAGTATTGCTCAAAGTTCCAATTTATTAAGAGAGCCTTGTTGGCACATCTGGGAAAATCTGAATCTGAAAGCTTCCCGGTTTTCCCCACCCAGCTGAAAGTTCAAGATCTTGCTCCCACACTCACAAGTCCATCACATGGCCTAATCTCCCACTGCCATGCTGGCACTTCCAGAGATGTAAAAACAAAGGATGACCTTGGCTTTCTAGGAAGAATGTTGTTATGGCTACATATCATCTAACTCCGTACGATTCCCCCCTCCCTTTGCCACAATAGAAAATGCATAGTAGAATAATAGAAAGTGTGGTAGGCCAAAGATCCAAAAGAAAAGATGGCTGCAGGCCTGACAATTATTAGATGCATCCTAATCCTATCCACAATTGTGTGACTTCTCAGTACTTCAAAATGCAAAGAAAAGGTAATGGGTATATTTGACTAAAATCAAGAAAATGTCTTCTTGAATAGAATGAAGAATGCAGCCACAATCATCTCATCCTTTACCATTTGTTGGCCTCTTCTGTAGGGCTGGGGAGCAGGATACCATCGCCAGGCGATCACCAGCACCCCTTGTTGGGTGGAGATCCATCTTCATGGAGCTTTAAAATGGCTGGATAAGGTGCTGCGGGAAATGGGCTCTCCAGAGGTTCCCATCTCTTCCATTTCATAAGAATTGTCTCCAGTATCTGGTGGACAAACACGGCCTCAGATATACTGTATGTGAGATGTTTTTCTCTCTCCCTTCCCCCCTCTCCATTTTTCTTTATCTGATAGTTAATGTTTTTCATGCTGTTTTAGTATTTAAGATGGTAGTCTGTTGTGTTCTGTTGATGACTTTATTCCTCCCGTTTATCCTAATTATTGATAATCATAATGAATGAGGATAATTGTCATCTTCAATAATCCTGAGTGAAAGGTAATTAATATATTATTAATATGTTCTAATCTTTGTTTCAGTTTATAACAATAAATAAATAACCTGATAGGTTAATATTAAATGGTTACATTTTTCTCTCTCTTAAAAATGTATGTCAACTTCAGTGTTTAAAAAAAATGGTAAAGAATCCATCTCCAAGTATTTATTAATTTATTTAAAACATTTTTTATAGCTGCCCATCTTTCAGCCAACTCTTATAAAAACTTATAAGAGCATCCAAAAGTAAATCAGAGTCCAAGGCAAAGTATTGCTCAAAGTTCCAATTTATTAAGAGAGCCATGTTAGCACATCAGGGAAAACCCAAATCTAAAAGCTTTTCAGTTTTCCCCACCCAGTTGAAAGTTCAAGATCTTGCCCCACACCCACCAGTCCATCACAAGGTTCAATCTCCCACTGCCCGGCTGGCAGTTCCAACCCTCCAGTTCCGGTCAGGTGCAGAGGTGCAGAGACAAAGGATGACCTTGGCTTTCTAAAAAGAATGTTGTTATGGCTACATATCATCTAACTCCGTACAATGCCCCCCCCCCCCCATTTTCCCACAATAGAAAATGCATAGTGGAATAATAGAAAGTATGGCAGGCCAAAGATCCAAAAGGAAGATGGCTGCAGGCCCGACAGGGTGTCTGCCCTATCTGAACCTGGTAGGATTAGTAGTTGTCCTTCAGAAAAGGTAGTCCTGCAGAGAGCCTGGCCCTGTGCCATATGGGGCTTTGAAGGTGATGATCAGTACCTTGAATTGTTAGAAATTGGAAGCCAGTGCAGCCTGTGCAACAGTTGTCATCTTCCTCACTTACCAGCCTTGCAGGGAACACCCTCCCCGCCCCCCATCTCTCATCAACTGGCAAGAAATGTCAGCCCCACTCAGCCCATTCCCCAAACAGCCTGTCCACAAGGTGGTCATGGCCACTCCAGACCTTTCCCATCAGGGAATCCAACTGCTTTGGGGTCTCCACTCCACTGCAGACACCAGGTGGCCACAGTCTAAGTGTCGGATGTAAAGAAAAAGAGGCTCCAAGATGGCACTTTGTCATATGGCTGATCAAGCAGCAGCCTCCGGATACAAGCTGGGTTTTCCACCATGCCCGCTTGCTCCTTCTCACTGCTACAATAGCTGTCTGGCTAACAAGAGATTTCTCTCCTCCTGCCAAGGAATCCCAGGAATCAGCATTTCTTCTGATCAACATACCTCTGCCTTCCCCTTTCAAGGCAGCCCAGTCTAGAGAGCACAGCTATCTTCCTTCTTGAGCACAAATTAGTATCACATTAAATTACGTATCATAATGTAGGAAGTTGGCACCCACCCCTCTTCTAGAAAAATGAAATATCCTGGGAAATATTGAAAAGGCAGAATATTATATTTCCCTGGATAAGAAATGGAGAAACATGTTTTTAGACAGGAAGCAGACTCACTCTTAATAGCCCCCACTTTTGTCAATGGGCCATTAAAATGCCCGAGCCAGTCTATTCTACATAACAAAGATCTTCCCTTTCAGCTCCAGGGTGATGGGATTAAGGCATGATAGCATTAGCCCTTTACCCATCTCATCACAGGGTGCCTGGGAAGAAGCAATGCTCAACCAAACATGGACTCAAAACACAGCCTGAAATGTAGCAGAAAATGAGACAAGACCAGCTCTTTGTCAGAGGGAGAGGTTTATTTGCGCAAAGGTTCAGTAGCGATTGGTCAAGCAAAATCTGAACCCCAAAGGGCAGTTGTTTACAGTCTTTTATACTCTTAGACAACTTATTGATCATCCCAAAGTACCTGGCCTTCCTGTGTCACGTAGACCTCATACACAATCTCCCAAAACAGAGACATGACATTCATTACTCATTTACCTCCCCACGGGGTATTGGTATCAATATCCTGTTTCATTTGTTTTAGTTAGGTGAAGCAAACAGAACAACTAATCTTAAAGGTAATCATTCCTTTTTCCCATTCCACATGGTAAAGAAACTTTAATACCCAAATAATCTGTCTAGTTATCAAATTCTCTTTTAACAGAGTTGCCCCTGCATGGCCCAATGGGAGTCTGACAACCAATCAGAATACAAACTCAAGATCAAAGGCCAGAGAGGGCATAAAACCAGGGACTTTTAGCATCTCTGCCCCATTTTCTTCTTCACCCAACATCTGGAAGCATGTGATCCCCTTTTTCTGTTCAGGAGCTCAAGCCATGTGATCCTGTCCACCATTAAACCATCTTTCCAAGCAGCCTCCATGTTTACAGAGTCTTTTTCCCCGCTTGGAATTAAACCCCAGAAGGACATTTCTTCCAACCATAATGAATGGCTTATTGCACTTTCATTCTCACTCTCCCTTATTTTGTGTAGATTTTATAAGCTACCCAGAATACATTTAATAAGTTAAATTATAGTATCAGTACGACCATAATAGAAAACCAGTAATGTGCATCTTCTTTTCCCACCCAACTAGGCAGTCAAGATTACTTGCTAATTTTTTTCCAATGACAGTCAAAATGTCAAGCTGCAGATACGTTTGCTATAAATACCTTTAAATAACCATTTTATTATCCTGGCATTGTAGCCAAACAAATTTGAGGATGAGAACTTTAGTCAAAAAGTGTGTGGGGTATCAAATCAATGCAGCCAGCCTGGAACAAGACCAAAGCCAGGGACCTGCCCAGTGAGTGGTTCACTTCTGGCTCAAGGAGTCCTTGCACTGGGTTAACACAGAAGAATTTTCAAGCCAAATTTCTAGACTCTGACTTGTCATTTATTGTCAAAGATATTTTTTCCATGTATAGAAGTCATTTAAGACCAAAGCGTTGGCTTGAAAGTTCTTTCAAATCTGCCTGTACTTGAAGAATATCTTTTGGCTTTAAGCGTGAAATCAAGTGAAACAAGAAAATGGTAAGACCCCCTTCTCCCCACATCTACTTCCTGCTCCAGATAAATCATGGTTTATAAATGTAAGCCGACCAAGTATTTGGTCAGAAGAAATGGTGTCTTATATAACTTTAGATGCCCCTTCACCAACTTGGGTGGTTTATTTTATTTATTTCTGTATTAGATTGATGTGCTGCCACCTTATCTAACTCTGGGCAGCCTACAAACATTAACTTCAAAAAATCAGTACAAAACTCATAAACGTTGCTCTGTAGAGTGATGGCAATAAAGTTACCACCTTTGGTAACTTTAATCCTAACCCTTGAAATTGTATTATAGTTTTAAAAAATTATAGCAGCTCATCCCAGTTTATTCCAACATGTTCTCAAATGATTCGTTATCTTAATAATTTAGTGATGTGTAGTTATATCCATTTTATGGCTTTAATGTTTCTGCTGTAGATGTGTAAAGATGGAATAGCAGACATCAGTTCCTCCAGTTATTCTCTTACCATACAGAAAAGTTCTTACACTAAGTTTTCATTTTGCACTAAGCTTGGATTTCATTTAGCTGTTGCATGAGTCCCACATTCTTACAGTACTTTTCCTAGCATCATTTATCCATCCTCCTCCTGATAAGCATATATAAACAGATTTGATCAATTGACAGACATCTGAGTAAGTCATGCAAGATAACTGTCCTCAATGTTTGTATACTAAAATGCCCAGATCATTCAGCCATGACTAAGCTGGCTGGGTAATTTCAGTTCTACAGTTATATTCCAAAAAGATGCTCAGCTGGAGAAGACAGTGTTGATTTGCTGAGATTTCTTTTTGGTAGGTGTGTGTGCGTGCAAGCATTTCATCTTGCTTAATTTGTGAAATTGTTTTCCAGTGGCTATGTTTGCCAATTATATTGAAAGGCACTACCTTCCTTCTCCCATGCTTTGTTTCTCTTCTTGTGTTAAACACGTAGGAATTGACACATGGCAAAGAGCATTGTAGGAGAGGATAACCTTTTGCTTGAAAGGGGATTTGACCGGGTTGGGGAAACACTGGTTAAAAACAGTGCAGTCCTATCATTAACAGGAGTCTTTATTATCTGCTGCATAAAACTTAAGCTGACAATCTGTTGATATCTTCTTGCTAGAAACTGTGGTATTTTTTCTGTCATTGTTAATAATCACACATCTCTAAAGCAGTATCTGTATGAGAAAAAATACTTTCCCCCCTCTTTAAGATGCACTGGGACTCCATTCTTTGTTAAAGATTTGGGAGATACAGTTCGTTTGTTTGCTTGTTTATTTATTTAGTTTGTCACTCATGTATAAGATAACAGGAGTAAGAATAAACATAAATAAGAACACAGGAAATGGGAACAAATAAATGGGGACAGTAGGACAGAGACGGTACGCACACTAGTGTGCTTATGCATGCCCCCTTACATATCTCTTAGGAATGGGGTGAGGTCAACAGTAGACAGTTTAAGGTTAAAGTTATGGGGTTTGAGGATGTAACAACAGAGTCAAATAGAGCATTCCAGGCGTTGATCACTCTGTTGCTGAAGTTGTGTTTTCTGCAGTCGAGTTTGGAGTGGTTTACATTAAGTTTGTAACTATTATGTGCTCATGTATTATTGCGGTTGAAGAAGTAGTAGTCCTTGACAGGTAGGACATTGTAGCAGATAATTTTGTGTACTATGCTCAGGTCAGACTGAAGGCGGCATAGTTCTAGGTCAGTGATGGCGAACCTTTTTTGGCTTGCATGCCAAAAGTGGGGGGAGCACAGGGGGGTTGTGTGCTGGCGTGCTGCACCCATAATGCAATGCACGACTCCCAGCGTGCATGCCTGCATGACAGCCACTTCCCCTATTTTTTGCATGCTTTTTTTGCTCTCCCCAGGCTCCAGAGGCTTTATAGGAGCCTGGGGAGGGCAAAAACAGCCCCCCCCCGGAGGCCCTCCGGAGGCTTCAGGACCTTCCCTGAAGCCTCTGGAGCACAAAACCCCCGGTCCTACGGGCAAACTGAAAGTTCAGGAACAAACTTCCAGTTTGCTCATAGGGCCGGTTTAAGCCCTCCAGAGCCTTTAGGGGTAAGGTGACCAGACGTCCCAATTTCAGCGGGACAATCACGCTTTATAACAATTTGTCCCGTGTCACGGGCCATTTTAAAAAAGTCCCGATTTTCTGGCTTCATGTTGAAAGCCCAGTGGATTTGCTTAAGAAATCCTAACCGGGGCAAGACAAAAGACACCCTGTCTAACCTCTCTCTCTATGTCTCAGTACTTTCATTGAAGATATTAAAATGTTAAAGCAACAAAACGGACCCCCCGCGCCCCTTTTACCTCATTTTATAAGAAAAAATGACCAAGTACCATAGAGCTGCAGGAAATACTTGGCTAGAGAGGTCACGAGTGTTACTTCCTGGATATTCCGGAGGGGAGGGGCACGGAGGTTGCAGGTCTGCTCGTGTAGAAAAAATGGTGGCAAAGTTTCTTTGAAAAATATTTCCCTGACTAATTTCACCATTTCAATTTGCTCAGTTCTTTGTATTAACATCTACATCATTCTGGGTTGACTTGGAATGCTCACTTGTGCCTGCTGGTAAGTGAGCTGGTTTTTTTTCTTTTATTTTTTTAATGTATTTTAAAATAATATTTTATTTATTGTGCATAGGATTTTTTAAAATTCTGTGTGGATTCTTTTTTTAAATTGTCTTAGACTATTTAAAAAAAGATTCTATCCAAAATAAATTGAAGTAGAACCATGTTTAAAAATTCTATGCACAATACTTTGAAATATATTGTGCATAGAAAGAATAGTTTGAAATGTTTTACTTCAATTTATTATGTGTGGATTCTTTTTTAAATTGTCATAGGCTATTTAAAAAAATATTCTATCCAAAATACAAAATACCAGCTGCAATTATTCACTTAAGAACTGTGGCAAGAAAGGTGGTATAATGGGCCTAGTGATCAAAGTTACAATGGCATTGAAAAAAGTGACTGATGACCATTTTTCACACTTAGCGATCATTTTCACACTTAGCAACCATTGCAGCATCCTCATGGTCATGCGATCAAAATTTTGATGTTTGGTAACAGATTCGTATTTATGATGGTTTCAGTGTCCTGGGGTCATATAATCACCTTTTGACAAAGTCGAATGGGGAAACCAGATTCACTTATGTTACTAACTTATCAGCTGCAGTTATTCACTTAAGAACGGTGGCCAGAAAGGTGGTATAGTGACCAAAGTTACAATGGCATTGGAAAAAGTGACTGATGACCATTTTTCACACTTAGCGACCATTTTCACATTTAGCGACCGTTGCAGCATCCTCATGGTCATGTGATCAAATTTTTGATGTTTGGCAACAGTTACAATTTATATTTGTAAATTGTAGTTATGTTGAAATAAAAAAAATATTACAATACTATTTTTGCGTTGTATGAAAATTTTTGTTGCTCCGTATAAAATTTTTAATCAAACCCCCCCCCCCCGGTCAAAGGTGTCCCTCTTTACCAATCTGAAAATCTGGTCACCTTATTCAGGGGCCTTCTGGAAGCTTCCATGAAGCTCCGGAGGACGAAAAATGACCCTACAAGCAAACCAGAGTCCTCCGGAGCCTTCAGGGAAACCTCTGGAAGTTCCCCTGAAGGCTCCGGAGGGCTTAAACCGCCCTACGAGCAAACCAGAAGAGCCATGTAACCAAACGACATGCTATATGTAATTGAGAAGGTTTTATGTTGTATGTCTTTTTTTGTCTTTGTCCAAAAATAAAAACTTTTATAAAAATAAAAAAAGATATTCTGTTGGCGAGCAGAGGAGTGGAGGACTCTTTTTGTGAAATGCCTTTGGACTCGCTCAGTTGTGTTAATGTCTGATATATACAGTTCAGATTCCAGACAGACAAGCTGTATTCGAGATTTGGTCTAGCAAAGGTTTTATATGCTCTAGTTTGCGCTACAATGTTACCAGATAAAAACTTCACAAGATTAAATTAACAACTCTTAATGCCTTTTTGGCAATACTGTTACAGTGAGCTCTGGGGCTTATATCATTTGATATGAGTATTTGATAATATAAGATAATATTTTATAATATAAAATATTTTATGATTTTATGATATCATATATCATAATATATGATAATCTTCTTCTCTTTTAACATAGGGAACCAGGGGCTATAATTTTAAGAGAGCACAAGGAAAATAGATTTGTCTTCAGTTCTGATTGAATGGTGGTGAATGGAAGGGTTTATATTCCTTGCAGTCATCTTGGCATTAGCACCACTCTGAAGGTCAGTTGTTAGCTCTTAAAGTCATTGAGGCCACTTGGAGGTTTATCAGGGTCACTTGAATGAGAATCAACTACTACTTTTTGTCTCTTGGAATAAACCTGACATTTAAAACATAGGAGAATTCCCAAAGATTTGGTTGGTTATGGACATTTCACTTATTTGAGCATGGACTGTTTTAGGTGTAGATTCAAAAATATGTAAAGAGAAAAAAATGATACTCATTTTAAAGATTTGACTAATGTGCAAATACAACTCATTTGTTTTTACTACCTATAAAATATTTCAGCACACTGAAGAAAAAGATGTGCTAATTTGTATTATAATATTATATTATAATATAGAGATTTAATAGTTATCATGATTTTTTTTGATAAAAGATGTATCTAAAATTTTAATATCTAATCTGAGTTTATCTGTTCCATTCCATTCTAATCTGGTGGGAAAAGTTTTTCAACTTTTTGATCTGCAGCCTCTGCTTCCCAACCGCCTGACGTCGTCCGTGACGTCATGCGGCCGGGCGGAGCGTCGCTCGCGACAGCCGGAAGAGCGTCTGGGCTCTGCCGGAAGTCGTCGCCAGCAACCCTCCTTTCCAGCCTCCCTCGGCCTCCTCAGACGCCGACGCCGCCATGGGGAAGCCGCGCTTCCAGGGCCACCGCGCCAGCCTCAACCCGTCGCGCGCCAGCACCAACCCGGGTAAGCGGAGCGGCGGGCAGGCAGGCGGGCGCGGGGGTTTGCCGGGCGGCGGGCGCTGAACCTCCGCTTTGTCCCCTCAGATCGCCCGGCCGGCGCCGGAGGCCACAACATGCGGGACCGCGCCACCATCCGCCGCCTCAATATGTACCGACAGCGGGAGCACCGGTGAGTGGAAGGGCCGGAGTCCCTGGGCGGTGCTGCGAGGCATCTGCCCGCCTCCTTGGGCCGAGAGGGACTGGCGGGGGTGCTTTTCTCGGTTCATCTCGGCCCCCGACGACCCTCGCAAGCTGGATCCTCCCCGGCTTAGCTCTCCTCTTCTGGTGGAACAGACTCCACGCCAGAGCTCTTCAAACTTGGCCCCTTTAAGACTTGTGGACTTCAACTCCCAGAATGCCCTGGGAAGCTGGGGGAATTTTGGGAGTTTTAAGTCCACACCTTGAGTTGCCAAGATTGAAAAACAACGGACTTCCTCGTCTCTCTTCCCCTCTTTTTTCTCCCTCTCTCTCTCTGCCTTTGTTTCTCCCTCCCTCTCTCTTTGCCTCCCCCTCTCTGTCTCTTCCCCCTCTCTATTTCTCTCCTGCTCCCTCCCTCCCTCTTTTCTCTCCCTCTCTCTTTCACTCCCCCTCTCTCTGTCTCTTTCTGTCTGTCTGTCTCTGTCTTTTTATATCTATCATCCATCCGTCCATCCATCTATCCATCCTCTCCAGCTTCACGTGTTGTATGAATCCTACCACTTGGGCTATGGAGGGGGAGTGGAGCCAGCAGGCAAAGCCAATCGTTAGAGATCCATGCAAAATAAGGCAATTACAACCTAGATCCTGTCAGGGAGACACCCCCCCCTTTCCCTCTCCTTCTTCCACAAGCTCCTGAAGCACCCCCATGCTCCATACCCATACTCTTTCCCTTTAACAACCCTGGCAGCTTGGAGTGCCAGGATTGCAGTCACTAAATGATATCTTCCTTTATGACTGATTTGCTTAGGGATCAAAATTCCAGATCTTATTGTGGCCGTGAGTTGAGCACTACCTGTACTGAGGAATATTTGCTAAATTTATATGCCACCCATTTCACTGGCAGGTGACTCTGGGTGGCTTACAACATAAAAGCAAAGATAGAAACATTAACACATTAACTATTAAAATTAGCAGAAATTAAATCAGAATACAACCAGACTATAATGGAAGGCGGGTGGGATCTCCTTCCGAGTCCATTAACCCCTTTCAGCATGGAATTCCCTCTCAGGGCCCCAGGGGAACCAGCAGTGCCAGGTGTTCAGGCCCTTTTGGAAGGCTGAGAGGGTCGGTGCAGATCAGTGTGAAATGAGGGACATGATGTTTCCAAAGGGCAGGAGCCAGGCCGAAAAGGCTCTTCTGGACCCCAACCGCTGGAATGTCTTGGCCAATGGGATCCGCAGCATTCCCTTTCTGCGGAGGGAGTGGGGAAACCAATCCCATTGGGAGGAGCCGAGGTGGCGCAGTGGTTAAATGCAGCACTGCAGGCTACTGCTAGATCAGCAGTTCAGCGGTTCAAATCTCACCGTCTCAGGGTTGACTCAGCCTTCCATCCTTCCGAGGTGGGTAAAATGAGGACCCAGATTGTTGGGGGCAATATGCTGACTCTCTCTAAACCGCTTAGAGAGGGCTGAAAGCCCTATGAAGCGGTATATAAGTCTACTGCTATTGCTATTGAGGATATGTAGGTAACTTCAGAATTCCACCCAGATCATTCTAATGGCTCTTCTAAACTTTTCTTCATTGATTTGTTTGTATTATTTTTATTCTGTTTCTTTGCTGAGAAATGTTCCTCTGTAGCTTTATCTAGTTCACCAACCTGAAGTAGATAAATCATGAACTAGCTCTGGACATGGTCATATCAGTTTCTGGGAAGATCTTGAAAGGAACAGTCTTCTATCCATTCTCCCTGAAAACTTGAAAAGCAGTTTCACAGGCCATTTCCATCCAGGCTTTTTTTCTTCACAGTTGCTGAAGACTTCTTTGCTCAGGATTCCGAGCCGCATCAAAAGTGCTCATTTTCCAACCTCCTGACCATGTCAGGCCCAACCCAAGAACAACAATCCAGCCAAAGTCTAGTGTCTTATTTGCTCACACCATTTGACAGAATTTTGTTAGACTAAACCTTTATGGCCCCCACCCTAACAGATACACCCTGGTTGACTGTAGGGAGTGGCAGTGACTCTCTTCCTTTCTCTCCTATCCAGTTCTGGGTTGTGTTGCTTGTTGCCCCCCCCCCCTTTTTGCAATGTGCTCACTCTCCCTGGGAAACTACAGTGAAATCCACCTGCTCTCCCTTTGTAGGCACTATCCATCGCAGATCAAAAATATTTTAAGTGTGTGTGTGTGGGGGGGAGCTTCCACAATCACTCTCTTATTGATTTAGTACCTCATGAGCTGTAATTCTTTGGCTTCCTGGACATGGGGTTAGTTAGCAAATCTTATATTGATATTATCATGTGGTAGAGCGATCAAGGTATGAGTTTGAGGTACAGTTAGCCTCTGTTTTTCCTCAGCTATTTGAATATTTTCCCAATATTGTGACCTTATGGAAACCAGTCAATTTTGTGCTCAGTTGTGCACTCACATGTGTTCAGCATGCACTAGCAGGTGCTAAATGAAATCATCCTTGCGTGTTTTCCCAAGCATTTCTGCCTGTGGAAGGGGACCAACTGCAACTATGAAATCTTTTAGCAATGTGTTTCTCAGATGCTGTGCTCCATCACTTGGCTCAGACTGTGGAAAACTGAGGCCTCCATCTCTGCAACCTGTTGCCCTTCCACCTGACTGCTGACCAAGGAGTCCTTATTACTTCCACTTGTTCACCTGGCAGTCTACTCTGTTATGCCAGGCTATTGAATTTTGTTTGAGCATTTATTTGCCTTATCCTGTAAACAAGAGGAGTGGTGGTAGATGGCCCAACTTGTTTTCTTAAGAGATGGGATTTAATTTATTTAATCTTTTTGTAATCCACCCATTCTGAAAATGCATACAGTTTTAAAGGCATCCATCTTCTTAGCACATGGAGAATACAAGTTTGAGGGCTGGGCCATCTGGTTCTATAATATCTTTGCTGATCCTATTAGCATTACCCAGAGGGGGCCCAGGACCTTTTTCATGTGAAGGGGGCTCTCTCACAGAGCTGCAGCTTTAAGCTGTATATTGTAAGCAAGCCAATTACTATAAGGGCTCCCATGTTGCTCTTCTTTATACAGGAACAATCGTGGGAAAGTGGTCCGACCACTCGAGTTTCAGTCCACAGTGGCGCCAGGCACCGTAGCCCGCGTGGAGCCTAACATTAAATGGTTTGGTAAGCTTGCTTTGATTGGGACATTTGGGGGTGGGCGGGTTCTGTGCATGGGTTTGATTAACTCCAAAGCTGAATCAGACAGACTGAGAGGGCTGCTGATACAAGTGATGTTTTGCTCCCTGCATCTTGTCAATCCAAGCTACATCAGGGACCAACAATTGGAACATCCTCTTTACGTAGGAAACACACGTGTGATCAAACAGTCCTGTCTCCAGAGATTCCAGGAGGAGATGAAGACGGTGATGAAGGATCCTTATCGAGTGGTCATGAAACAAAGCAAGTTGCCCCTCTCTCTGCTCCATGACCGGATTAAACCTCATGTGAGTAGTATGCTTCTCCTGTTGACCTATTGTATTACCACAGTGTGTGGGTGGAGGTTCGGACTCTGGGGGAGACTCTAGTTGCATTCTCTTTCTCCCTTCCCTCGTTCCCGCCTCACAGAATGAGACGCCCTCTGCCAATTACAAAATGTAAGACTGCAATAGGAAAGCCTCTTCTGTAGGATCTCTTCTGCCTGCCAAGTTTGCATTAGGTCTTTCATGGGCTAAAGTTCTCACTTTCCTAACTATAAAGAGGAGAGGAAGAGTGAAATGGGATATACTCAAAATATATGCAATGTGGCATGATCGTTCCACTTCTTTTTCTCTGTCAGAAGGTATCCAGCAAAATTCTGGTCCCAAATTGCCTTTATTGGGAAAAGACTTGCCTATACAAAATGATGCTGTTCAGGGGCTGAAAGTCCCTGGTGGGATGGTGGTGCCAACTGCTTTCAAGCTACTGGTGAGGTCTACCTGTCAGTTTGCCAGATCCCAATGCCTTGATCTCAAGTCCAAAAATGGTTTTTTGGTCTGGTTTAAGAGCCATGTTTCTTATTTTCCTGTGTAGCTTGACTTTCCTCTGAACAGCTTTTTTCCAGTAGTTCCCATATTGTATATCTAATAAAATAAAAACGATAGAGCAGGAGTAGGAGAAAGGTATGGGAAGAAGGAAGGGGAAGGAGAGGAGGAAGGAGGAAAGTAGAGAAGGGAGGGAGGGAGAAAGGAAAGGGAAAGGAAGATGGGAGAGAAAAGGGAGAGAAGGTAGGAAGGGAAAGAGTAAGAGTAGGAGTAAAGGAGAGGTAAGGGAAGAAGGAAGGGGAAGGAGAGGAGGAAGGATGAAAGTAGAGAAGGGAGAGAGGGTGAAAAGAAAGAGGTAAGGAGAGGAGGATGGAAAGGAGAGAAAGAGGAGGAGAGAGGGTAGGAAGGGAATGAGGAAGAGCAGGAGTAGGAGAAAGGTACAGGAAGAAGGAAGGGAAAGGAGAGCAGGAAGGAAGAAAGTAGAGAAGGGAGGAAGGGAGAAAAGAAAGGGAAAATAAGGTGGTGTTATAACAGGAGGAAGGGATGGTAAACAAAGCAACCCAAACTGTATATTATAACCTATTAAATGAAATAATAAATGTATAACAATGATAAATGTTAAAACACTTGTAACCAAACGACATGCTATATGTGATGATATTTTTTTTTAATTGTTGTGGGTATGTGTTGTCTATGTAACAAAAAAAATTAAAAGAAATTATTAAAAAAAAACCTGATAAATACTGACTAGGGTCCTCTAAAGTTCAAATACATATTACTCACTTAGCAGTTCTTATTAGCTAGAGAAGAGTTGGTTCCAAAGAAGGAGCTGGATTTCCAAAACAGAAATCAAACTCTGAGGAAGGTTATCCTGGACAGTTCTGAATTTTGACAGAATGAAACCTCTGTGGCTGAAACAAAGCAGTCAGCAAAGAACAGTGATATCTTCATTCTTGTAACTTCAATCACAGAGGAAGGAAGGGATGCCAAGCTACAAAGTTTATACTCTGGCTAGCATAGCCCGCTTTGGCCAGGAGTGGTGTCGCTGTGGCCCTGTAGCTGATATCTGGGGAAAGTTCAGATGGGGGAAATTCTTTGTGGGGCACAGGTGAGCTGGAGCAACCTGTTCTGAGCCAGGAGGATGTAGATGGGATCTTTTTCTTCTTTTAGAATTCCAAAGTCCACATTCTTGATACAGAAACCTTTGGAACAACCTTTGGTCCAAAATCTCAGCGGAAACGACCAAATCTCCTGGCAAGTGATATGCAGTCTCTGGTGGAAAATGCCATAGCTGAGGCCAGCAACTACAGCCAAGACAAAGACCGGGATCTAGTGATAGAGGAAACTGGAGTGAGGTATACTATTGGAACTGACACCTAGAAATATGGTTTGGTGTAGAGTTGTTTGGAGGGTGATGCATTTTTTCTTTTTCGTTGGAGGGTTGGTAGGTACCCTTATAGCAGGCCTGTCAATCTGTCAGCCTGCAGGCAGGATACGTCACCTGCAGGCCATGCCCACCCCAGGTTTGCAAAGGCAAAAAAGTCACAATACATCATGATCAGGCTCATGATACTGTCTAGGTTGTGTCCACCTCTATCCCTAATCACTAATAGTTCCAGTTACATGATTGGGAGCACCTGGATGATTTTTTGGTCCTGCATTAAAGGCATCTCATTGAGAACTGTGACTTCTTTGGCTGTTTCCAGCTTTTCTGTTCTGGGTGGATGCTACTACTTTTGGGTGATAATTCTGCTTCCACCCAACTTGAATTCTTCCCATTCTGACCATGGGACTTGTATATTCTCTGCCCTTCAGGGGCAGTATTATTTTATGTGCTAGTGAGCTTTGCTATAGTCTGCAAATGCTTGTTTTACTTAATTACAATTAAATGGTTTTAACATAGAACTAACAAAAGGGGCAGCTGCGATGTGTCTTCTGCTTGGCATTAAAATCAATAAAACTTTTGAATAAATGAATCCTATTTTATTCATGAAAAAGATAAATAGGGCATGAGAGAGGAGCCACCACAGCAGCACCTGCATGGATGGTTCAGCTGATGGAAGAGTATTCTGTGAGAAGGGACAATATGTTGGGTGCTATTCCTTCTCCCAGGGGAAAAGGAATCTGCCATCTAGTCATCTGCTGACATATAGCATGGTTGTGCTTTTGTGCTGCTGAGTCTTCTGGTTCCCTTTCTCAGGGTGGAGGTGCAAGAAGAAATCTACAAAAAAGGACAGTCTAAGCGGATCTGGGGAGAACTTTACAAGGTACATGAAAGGGGGGGTGAATGTGGCTGCAATTGTGTTCTCACAAACATTTTTGACTAAGGCATGGGAAAACTGTTTCTGCCAAGGTATCCTGAGATAGCTTGCTTGTCTTTATCATTCCTTTATTATTTGTATAAATAACTGAAGGTGGCAAGCATACCTAATACATCTTCTTCCTCCTACCTTTCTCTGTGAGGTGGGATTGGGCTGAGAGAGGATTCCCTAACCTGTAGATCAAAAGCCCTGAGTTTCTTTCAAGTTGAAGTAGGCCTAGAGTTTGATGTGTTCAATTCTAGTTTTCTCAACTCATTCTCGACAGAACTCCTTATCTGCATAGTTTGAAATGCTTGAACTTGATTGTTATGAAGAGTTAAAACATGGAAATCCTCCTGGATGCTTCCCCAGTCCACTAAATCTCTTGCACTATTTCTGGACTGCCAGGTGATAGATTCATCAGATGTCATTGTGCAAGTGTTGGATGCCAGAGATCCCATGGGGACCCGTTCCCCTCACGTGGAGGCCTACCTAAAGAAGGAGAAGCCTTGGAAGCATCTCATCTTTGTCTTGAACAAATGTGATCTTGTGCCCACGTGGGTGACGGTAGGTTGATTGGGAAGTGAGGTGAGCCACAAGAAGAAGCTGCTGGTTGCTTGTCTTCAGTGTAGATGAGACCATTTTGCACATGAGCTTGGGAAATGTCAGGAATGGAGCTTGCAGATATTTAAGTCAGAAATGACTCTTTGCAGCTCCTAGGATGTGTGCTTTACCTGCTGCATCCTGGAACGGTCTGGGAGGGGTGTGTGTGTCCAGAACCTGTCACCTGGCAACTTCCCCCTTAAGCTGTTGGCTTGCATGGGATAGAGGGGCTGCTGAGCATGGAGACTGGGCTTTTTCTTCCAGAGGCGCTGGGTGGCAGTGCTGTCTCAGGAGTATCCGACCTTGGCTTTTCATGCCAGCCTCACAAACCCTTTTGGAAAAGGCGCCTTCATTCAGCTCTTGCGGCAGTTTGGAAAGGTATAGTAAACCTTTATGCTTGTCTTGAATGTACTGAAGAATGCTGTGTTAAGTGGCCCACCACTTCAGTATGAGCCAGCAGTGTGCTGCAGCTGTAAAAAAGGCCTACACTAGTAAGAGCATACTTGGAATATTGGGCCCAGTTCTGATCACCACGATAGATAAAAAGTTGCTGAGGCCCTAGAAATTATGCAGACAAGAGCAACAAAGATAATTAGGGAAGCTAAATTGTACAATGTACAGTTGTAGGAACTGAATATGTTGAGTCTAGCAAAGAAATATGGTGACATGATAGCTGTCTTCCAACGCTTGAGGGGCTGTCACAGAAAAGTCAACCTATTTTCTAATTAATCCTGGCATCTCAGAATGGAGAATAGGTTGACCGCCTCTTCCCCAAAGCACCTTTCTAAGATGCAGGAACTAATTTGGAACATTGGAGGTACGATGGGGGTGGGGGCGAAAGATGTAAGTACAAAATTCCAAGAGAATTAATTAGTCCAGAGGTTCCTTGAAGCTTCAACTAAAAAAGAAGCAGCTATTCTTAGAGATTCTGTTGCTTGTTTGATGGGACACAGATAGGAGTGGTGATTTGTCATAATTAGCAAGAAGGATCAGTCCTGAGGTGGAGTCAGCTGCTGGATGTCTGAAAGATTTGTTCTCCCAGAGATCATGCTATTCTGTAGACCACGGGTGTCAAAACTTGTGGCAGCACGCTGGCACGTGATGTTTCACGACGTTTTTTCCCTTCATGGAGATGGGGTTGGCATGGCCTACACATGATGCATCTGGCCTGTGGACCGGCAGTTTCACACCCCTGTTGTAGACAGTCAAATGTTACTTGAGGGAGGGTTCAGAATGGCATGATGATATAAGGTCACCTGAACTTTCATTTTCAAGGAATTGTCTTCCAAAAGAGTTCTGACTGGCCAAGAAGTGGCGTAGTCTGGAGGGGGATCAGCATCACCCAGATGGGGAAAGATCAAAACTGGATGCTTGCATCCTAATGAGCTATTTATGTCCTCCATGGGACATTATCACATTGGCATGGACTTGTAGAGGAGATCACTTGAATGGCCAGGGGATTGCAAGGTTATGTATGGAATGGCCTCTTGCAGTCTCCAGAGCTTTTCAGGGAAAAGCAGATATGGTTAACCCTTTCCAAACAAAGAAGTAAGTTCCCTGTCTGATTAAGTTGCCCCATCAGTTGAAGCTTTTTCCAGTCCTCCACAAAACCTGGTTGCTTAAAGTGTCTACTGACGAATGCCCATTTTATAAGCTATGTTTAAAAGCTTAAACCAACAAGCTGTAGATGAAAAAAAGAGTTTGCCAGTTTGGGTGACTCTTTTAGTCAATCAACTATCTTACACTTGGCTCTCCAAAAGGCCAATTGCTGGTCCAAAGATACTTTCTCTGATTCTTGGGATGTTTGTTATTCTGTGTCTTGTCCCTAACAGCTGCATGTAGATAAGAAACAGATCAGCGTGGGCTTCATTGGATACCCTAATGTGGGGAAGAGCTCTGTAATCAACACTCTCCGCTCCAAGAAAGTCTGCAGTGTGGCTCCCATTGCTGGTGAAACCAAGGCAAGCTTCCCGACAGATTCAGGATTAAAATATAGCCATTGTGATTGACAGGACTTCTTCTGCCTGAAGGCAAGGTCTTCTGTGCCAGTGTGAAGGATGTTCTCATTTCTAGGATTGCAGAATTGCAGGGCTGGGGTGAAAGTGCCTCATGTATAGTTCATAGTCCTCTGTACTTAAGGTTTTAATTTTGCAGATATGACAAATACTTGATTACTTGTCACGATCCCCTGGAGGCCAATGCTGAACAAAACTTGGCTAAAAGATCTCAAAATGGCCATGTTGGAACTAGCAATAGAATGAGAAACTTTGTGTCTATGCCCAGATGATTAGCCAGCTACAGAATGTCACTTAAATGTCATTATAAAAAAAAAATACCTTGCCACGTAAATGTGGTTTTGAGTTTTTGCTGATGTGTGAACACTAAAAAAGCTATCTTTAAAGACAAGAAAAACAGGTTTGGATTTTGTTAGGGGTATCTCCGTTGGAAGACAGAAAGTAGTGCAGCGGAATGAACAGCTAGAGAGAAAGAATGTTGCTAGTAGAAACACACAAATAGAGTTTCAGACACTGCTAGTAAAAACAAGTAGCTTTACTACTGATAAAGCTTTACTACTTCACAAGCAGTGATAATAGATAGTAGAAATTAGTCCAAACACAATTCAAAGAACAAAAAATAGCTTACAGTCGCAGTTCACATTCCAGTCATCAAGTTATCAAGCATAGGACAAGCAGAGAGAGAGAGCTCTCTTGACTCCTTCTTATAGTAAAGTTAATTACACCTGATAAGTACATCCACTCATTTAAAGCAACAACGACCATTTATATATATATATATATATATATATATATATATATATATATGTATATGTATATGTATATGTATATGTATATGTATATGTATATGTATATGTATATGTATATGTATATGTATATGTATATGTATATGTATATGTATATGTATATGTATATGTATATGTATATGTATATGTATATGTATACGTATATATATAGCCTACCCAACACTAGGAATATACTCCCCACAGATTTATTGTATTGCCCTGCACTCTAGCATGCTTGCTAAAGAGCATTTCCAAAATAATAGTAGGTGAGGTAATGACATTAAAGGGCTACTCACATGTTTCCTGGCCATGAAATTCTTGATGTTTAGATTCTTGAATAGTATCAAGAGCTACTGCCATGTGTTTTGTTCCTTCTGAAATAAAAGACAAACTGGCCTTTTCCCCCTGCAGGTATGGCAGTACATCACTTTAATGCGTCGTATCTTCCTTATTGATTGCCCAGGTGTGGTGTACCCCTCAGGAGACACAGAAACAGATATTGTACTGAAAGGAGTTGTAAGTGTCAAGGGAGATATTTTTTCTATCTTAGTCTGATTTGCCAGTGTTATTTATTATTGAAATGTTGCCAAAATATAGGTGCTTAAATAATTACAATAGATTGGTTTACTTAAAATTTCAGTAAGGTATTTGACAAAGTAGACCACAGCCTACTTCTTAGTAAGATAGAAAAATGTGGAATAGACACCAGCACTATCCGGATGTATTTATTGCTGGCTGCAAACTGCTCTCAACATCTAGTCCTCAATGGAACCATGTAGGGAAGCATGCAGTGGGGTGCCCCAGGGTTCTGTCTTAGGCCCACTACTCTTTAACATCTTCGTGAATGATTTAGGTGAGGGGATAGAAGGGAAACTCATCAGATTTTCAGATAACAAAAAGCTGGAAAGAATAGTCAACACTTTAGAACACATTGTCAATCATGTCACATGACAAATAATGCAGTTTTGTTTGCCTTTCGGAGCCGGGGTGGGTGTGACCTGCACGTGATGCTTCCGGCCCATGGGCCACCACTTTGATCTTCTAAACCAGACCCCTAGTTTAGAACAGTGTTTTTCAACCTTTTTTGTGCAAAGGCACACTTTTTTTCATGAAAAAAATCACGAGGCACACCACCATTAGAAAATGTTAAAAAAAATTAACTCTGTGCCTATATTGACTATATATAAAGTAATTTTCCCACGGCACACCTTACACTATGTCACGGCACACTAGTGTGCCGCGGCACAGTGGTTGAAAAACACTGGTTTAGAAGATCGAGAAGGACCTTGACAGATTTGAACACTGGGCCCTATCCAACAGAATGCAATTCAGTGGTGAGAAAATCAACCTCTTTTAACATTTGGACAAGAAAAAAATGCATAGAGACAGAATAGTGGCACTTGGCTCAACAGTATTAACACTGAGAGGAATCTTGGTGACCTAGTAGACCACCATTTCACAATGAGCTAGCAGTGTGCTGCAACTGTCAAGGCCAATGCCGTCCTAGGCTGCATCAACAGAGGGATAGTATCTAGATCACATGAAGGGCTAATAGAGCTTTATATTACACAGCACCCAGTTTTAGTCACAAAAAAATGTTGAGACTCTAGAAAAAGTACAGAGAAGAGCAACAAAGATGATTAGGGGACTGGAGGCTAAAGCGTATGAGGAACGGTTCCAGCTACTGGATACGTCTAGCCTAACGAAGAGAAGGACTAGGGGTGACATGTTAGGAGCCTTCCAGTATACAAGGGACTGCTACAGATGAGGGGATTGACTTATTTTCCAAAGCACCTGAGCAGGAAACAAACAAATGGATGGAAGCTCATTAAAGAGATCCAACCTAGAACTATGGAGAAATTTCCTCACAGTGAGAAAAATTAATCAGTGCAATGGGCTACCTTTGTGGATGGTCCATTGCTGGAAGTTTACAAGAAAAGATTGAACAATGATTTGTCTGGAATGGTATAGGGATTGGGCTAGAAGACCTCTAAAGTCCCAACTGTATTTTAGTAGTCATTGGAAATGTATGTGTGGAAATCTGTGTCTTCAGTAAAAGCTGGGAGTTTGACTCTTCTGTAATTTCCAGGTTCAGGTAGAAAAAATCAAGAGTCCAGAAGACCACATTGCTACAGTGCTGGACAGAGCCAAGCCGGAATATATCAGGAAGACGTACAAAATAGAGTCCTGGGAAAATGCAGAGGATTTTCTGAAGAAGTTAGCATTCCAGACTGGGAAGTTATTAAAGGTGAATTTGGTTTTGTGGGTGCTGAATAGAGAACGGAATTTGGAGCCCTTAGTACAGACGTTGCGCCAGCAAAAGAGATGTTTTCTGAAGGAGAATCTGCTCCTGAGGATCCTGCGGGGAGCAGCCAGTAGGGATAAGGGAAAAGATGATTATGGAACAAAGAGATGATGACTTACTGTGGTTGCTCATGGCATTCTCTAGGGGGCTGAAATGGGGTTCATGGTAATTTGGAGAGTGTCTCTTTGTCTTTGCATATTGAATGAATCAGGCCACTGGAGTACACAGTGAAACATTTTGAGGAGGTACAACATGAGTCTAACCCACAAGTGCCTCCTCTCCCCCCCCCCCCCAATCCTGCCTGAAATCATGATGTCAGGCCCCTTCATCCTCAGGCTGTTCTCTTTGATCTCCTCTCTAACCTTCTTCAGTTGTGACTGCTGGCCCTTCTGCCTTTTCAGGGAGGAGAGCCTGATCTGCACACGGTCAGTCGGATGGTGCTGAATGACTGGCAGAGAGGCCGCATCCCATTCTTTGTGAAGCCTCCAAATGTGGAACATGATTCTCAGGTAAGGGCTGCCAGAATAGCTCGAGTGTTTTTTTTCAAAGAGAAAAAAGGGGAATGAAAGCAAATGAAAGGGCAGTAGTTAACGATCAAGCAGTATTTAAGCAGAACTGATAATGAGCTGGCTTTCAAGCAAAAACTTGAAATAATAGAAACGTTCCTTCCCTTATAATGGTTTGTCTTCCTGGGGTCCCTATGAATATCCATAATGCGCAATAGGCAGACAACTACCCTGTTTCCCTGGATAATAAGCCCTCCCCCGAAAATAAGCCCTCCTCAAAACCATTGCAACACAGCAGTAGCCATGAGGTGACCACACTCGCTGCCTCCTGCATCTGAAAAATAATAAGACTTCCCCGAAAATAAGGCCAAGCGCTTATTTCAGGGGTCAAAAAAAAAAAAGACCCTGTCTTATTTTAGGGGAAACACAGTAGATGAGCCTTTTCTGTGCCTTTAGATGTCCATCTTCATGCAAGGTGAGGAGGGCCCACCTTACTTGCATAAAAATCACACACAATTAAAATGTTTTTGTATCTTTGTCATGGTTGTAAACTGCTCATGGGAGTAGTTCAGAATAACTACAGTGTACAGGTCCTCAACTTTCAACCATTCATTAGTGATTATTTGACGTTAGCAATGGCACTGAAAAAAGTGCCTTATGACCGTTTGTCACAAGGTCATTGCAGGATTCACAGTCACATGATCAAAATTTGGGCGCTTGCAACTGACTCATTTATGACAATTGCAGTATCCCTGCTTGTGATCTGAGAAGCAAAATCAGTGGGGAAGCCAGATTTACTTAACATTGGAGTGACTAACTTAACAACTGCAATGATTCCCTTAACAATGTTGACAAGAAAGGTCTTAAAATGGGTCAAAACTCACTTAACTGTCTTGTTTAGCAATGGAAATGTTGAGCTCAGTTGTGGTCATAAGTAGAGGACTACCTGTAATTATCTTCCTCCTTCTTACATGTTCTGTTGTCAGAGAGAAAAAAAGGAAACAGAGCCATCTTTTATGTCTGGAATCCTTATCTTCTTTTCAGGGAGATGGGAGGATTGGATGGTTAGTCAGTGGTGGTGCATATGCATAAAGGGGGCGCTTGATTATCCTTTCTCATGAATCTGGGTTCTGACAGGCACAGGCCAGTTTGGGATCCTGTCCAGTCTTATAGAAGGCCTTTACAAGTAGAAAATGGTACCACGATTGTTTGGAATTGAGCAATCCAGTGGCAAAGTGAAAGATGGGGATGGACAAGTAACCTTGCTTACAGACAAACCTCCATTGCTTAATCTCTCAGCCCACAGAAGCTGCCTCAGATGTGACTATAGGCCTGAGTCACAGCGAGAAGCCAGGGATGAAAGAACAATGTGAAGGACAGGCTGGGACTAATGAGTGCTCCAGTGTGACACCAAAATGGCCTTTGCCCCAAGTGCCACAAAACTATAAGAAGATCACAGTGACCTCTCAGTTCTTGGAAGAGGATCTGGCTCCTGTGAATATACTGGGTATCAGTGAAACAGACAGTGGTACAGAGGAAGAAGAGCAGGAGGAGGAGGAGGAGCAGAGTTCCCCACATGGGAGGTCAATTTGTGAGGCTAACCCTAAAGAAGATCCAAAGGTGGTACTTAGGTCCCTGGAGGAGAAGATTGCCAAGTACAAGAGATTCTTGGAGAAGGCAAAGGCCAGGAGATTCTCGGCAATAAGGTAGGGCATCCGAGCTTCCTTGGTTCATCTGATTCGTTAGAAAGAAGGGCCTAAAAACACCCACTTGCCATTGTAACTCAAGACTGACCGATCCCCAACTTCCTTTTTTTCCAGCACCGGTTGCAACACCCAATTCATATTTAAAACAAAAGTTCCAGGCACAATATGTTTTGTGCCTGGAACTTTGTGGTCTTCAGGTGGCGTTTGGAGTTCTCTGGCCTCCTGAATTTGGGGTTCTCTGGTCCCCTGAATGAAACAAAAGGAGCTTTTTTAATCTGTGCAGGGACTGAAATGGAATAGTGCTGGTAGAAATAGTATGGGGCAAGTGGAATAATAGGGCACAAAAATCAAGAGGGTACTATGGAGGAAGGGAGAGAATAATCTGGGCATTGCTCTCTCCTCCTCATAGTTGTTCCTGCACAGTCAGTCTGTTTGCATAACCCATATTTTCCCTATCCACCCTTTTCCAAAAAATCAGGCTTGCCCACTTAAGCTTACTCTTTGGCAGCCATTTTCTACTTGGAACTTCTTAGATGTGTGAAGCATGCTTTAGGACATATACTTAAGACACACAGAGGGCTGCAGCTGTAGGGATATGCCATAAAATAAGTTTCTCAGTTTCTTCTGCCACATGTAGAAATTCCCAATCACTTCCAGCAATAATAGGAGAGCCTGCCAACAGTTATAGCAGTCAGTAAATCTCTTTGTGGTCACCTAAAGAGATTAAGCAACCCCTATGATTAGGATGTTTTTCTTTCCTTGATTTGTGTCAGTGAAGGTCCCATCTCATCCCCTCCCAATGCTAAGCAGTTCAACATCTAATGAAGCATGATTGGGATAAAGACCTACTATTTATATTCTGCCCGTTTCTGCAGAAGGGAGGCACCTGAAAATGTAGAGGTGGTTGGGTTAGTGGGAGACTGCAGCTTGGGAAGTGGGAGTTTATGAGAAACAGTGACATCACCATCCTTGCCTTGTAAAAATTCTCTTCTTCCCAAAGCCAGGACAAGTAAAGATTATTCCCCCCCCATTATAATCCTAAAAAAGGGTTTCTTCTAGGTGCAAAGCAGCCTCCCCTCCTTATTTACATCCCATCAAGTCAGGGTTAACTGAGCAGCCAGTGAGATACTCATTTGTAAAATATGCATTCTACATTGTATTTTTTTTCAGCTTGTGATTATGGTAGAGAATTAAGCTATCCTATGAAATTTAAGGCTATATAACTGCTAGAGGAATGGGGAGTCAGATTTAGGTAGAGTAACTGCTTGTTTGCTTTCCTGCCTAGAATCCCTAAGGGGCTGAATGAAAGAATACTTGCAAAATCGGAGTTGGATTCAGTGGCTGTTGAAACTCAGAAGACTAGAGGTATGGTGGCTCCTGCAGCAGTGTCTGCATCCTATGCACATTTCATAGCTTTATTCTTATAAAGGGCCCGCATTGGCTTGATTCCACATGACGTACTTAAGCCATAGAATTCTGTGTTGCAGTGCAGATAGTCCAGTCGTCCACAAATGTTCTTTTCAAAACTATCAACTGTTACTAATCTGCATGGATTTTGACTAACATCTGAATCACTGACAGTGTGCATTGAGTACTGGTTGTTAAGGAGTGACAGTGAAAAAGTGTAATTGCCTTTGTTCACTTTGGAGCGCTTCCCAATTGCATCTGTGTAGCATTTGGTACAAAGGCCCACACCTATTCTGGAGAGCACTTTTCCTCATGTTGTTGTGATCTACTTTGCTTCTTCTGTTTGTTGAACCTATTTAAGGTATGCATAAGAGAAAGGTCAGGAAGCTGTCATTTTATGTGGGAGGGGAGCCCAGCCATCCCATTCCAAAACAGTTTTGTCCTTTACTGAAAAATTCTTTCTTGCTCACAATGTTTGGCTCTTCAGAAAGAGCTTCGTCACTTACTATTCTTGACATGCTACTTTTAGGAAAACCAGGAGAAAGGAAGAAAAGGAAGGTTTCAGAGGGAGAGGAACAGCAGAGTTCCAGCGTCTGCAAGAAACCAAATTCAAAGGAGGTAGGTGTCAGCTGTGAAGTCTGGCTAAGTGGCTTTGCTATGGTCACTTTTCCTTAACCCAAACCATCTCATGGAATTGTTCTGGGGTGGGGGTGGGAGGAGGTGGGAGCATTACATAGGTCACCTTCAGTTATATAGAAACTCAAGGCAGGATGTAAATCAGTTGTCCTCTGTGGCTTTCATAAGGTGCAGCCTAAGGGAAACTTGTTCATTTATGTGGCATAGTTGTCATGTAGTGTGGATTTTAAAAATAGAAGTGTAGTAGCACTTACATATGGGATTTTTTTTCCCTTTTGGGATAGTAAGTTACAGCTATTACATTGTCCATTGTCATGGATTTTCCCAAAACCATTGTTTTGCCTTTGCAGAAGAGAAGAGCAGAGCGGCAGCAGCACTCAAAGAAAGTTGGTGTTCGATATTATGATACTCATAATGTCAAAAATAGAAACAGGAACAAGAGGAAAATTGACACTGAAGCCCAGAGGCTTACAACATAATAAATAAATAAATAAATAAAGATACATCTTGAAATTGTTATCTTTATAAATCCACATAGTAAAACATTTACAACATGAAAACTGTTGGCTTCCATTTGGGATCCTTACAAAAGACACAATCGATGCAAAAAAAAAAAAAATAGCAGAAAGAGTAAGATTTCTTACTACTTTTGCCTTATATGGGTGGTAAAAGAGAAGTTGATTAGGATGTGTGATCACCAGTTAAACCACTACATCATATTGCAGAAGTCAGGATTAATTTTATCGCATTTTGTAAAGCCCTTTGTTTTGTGGTTGGGCAGACTCCCGCATAGAACTAAAATACTGCCTTTTTTTTTTTTAAAAAAGGACCTCTATTATTTACCTCCAGTAAATATTAATTGAAAAGAAATCCCAAGCCAGTTGAGATTCTTTTTAAATGTGCAAGAGACATTTGAAGAGTATTTGGATTTATGTTGATTCAGATGAGGTGGAACAGTTTGGATACACTTTCAGGAAAAATTCTCTACAGCCGTGTTCTCCTTTTCCCCTCAAGGCACTTTTTGCATTGGGCAGACAAATCTTATTTCTTCGGTGCAATGATGCCTTCGAGCTGTGCCTAAAATGCAGACAAAGCAGTTAATCAGTGAATAACTACTGCCCTGTGCCAAAAGATAGAAAACTTTTCCCTGAGAGATGGTGCTGCTACTGGGCACGGCTGCTACTGGGCACGAAGGAGAGACACTGTATCAAATATTTTAGCAGTGGATCATTCTGCAACAGCGTATGATTGGCTTAGAAATTAAAGCATAATTGTTAAGTTTGAAAAACAGAATCCATAGTGGGCTTTGTTTTAGAGACTTCAACACTGCCAGCAGTGTAAATTGCCCAGGTCCAACTCAGCCTAAGACACAAAACAAGTCCAGGTAGTTCTCAGTTTACAACCAGTTGCTTAGTGAGTGTTTTAAGTTACAATCGACTCATCAAAAGCAATTTATGACTTGATTTGAAAGTTGTGATGGCAGCAGCACCCTGTCACATGAACACATTTTGGGCACTTGGCTCACCTTTGCAGCATCCTACAATGATATGAGCACATGGCAAAAAATGACAAAACAGATTCACTTAATTGCAATGCAAAAACCCATCAAAATCAGGTCTGCTCAGGCAGTAACCTTAACCGCTGTAATTCTGAGCTCAGTTATGGTTAGTCAAGGACTTTGTGCAGGGAAGGCAGAGTAATGTGACTACAGGTTGCAGCCTATTAAAATTCCAGTGCTCAGTTTGTGTCTTCCCTAACCTTGAGCTGCTGATTAGTCCGTTTCAGGAACTGGACCTCCTCGGTGTGCTTCTTCTCTTCCACCTGTCGCCTTTCCAGTTCCCGCTTTTCAATGGCTTCACACTTGGCCTTCTGCTCATTCACCTGCCTCTCCAAGTCCCGTTTCTCATCCTCTAATTCTGCAATCTTGAGACAGAGAAGACAGCAGCCAGGGAACCTTTAAGA
This sequence comes from Thamnophis elegans, assembly GCF_009769535.1. Classification (NCBI taxonomy): domain Eukaryota; kingdom Metazoa; phylum Chordata; class Lepidosauria; order Squamata; family Natricidae; genus Thamnophis; species Thamnophis elegans. The sequence continues at coordinate 28,148,419 of NC_045552.1, forward strand.
ATGGCTGCCTGCCACTTCCAAGCTGCCCTTTGCTCCGGCTTCCTCAGACCCAGGGCAGCCTTGGAGGGAAGTCGTCTTCCCTCTGCCTGGGCCAGGCCGCCTAGCTGACCTTACCTTTCTTTCCATGTCGGATTTGCCCTGCTCGGCCTGCAAGGCCTTCCTCATGCCAAAGGCCACGCTGCTCTCGTAGAGGGTCTGGTACGCTGCGATGGTCATCCGGATCTCGTCCCGCACGCGCAGCAGCAGCAGCCCGCGCTCGGCGCAGTTGATGGTCACCTGCCGGATTAGCTCGTCTGCGGGGCAAAAAGAGACAAGTCAGCCTTGCTGGCAGCCCCTCCCCCCAGTGCCCCGTCTCCCCCCCCCCCATCGCTCACCGAAGCACTGGGAGTAGAGCTCGCGGCGCACCGGGCAGATGCCGGTCTCTCGCGCCTGGCGCTGCTGCAGCTTCAGATCCAGCTGCTCCTGCAGATGCACCACGTCCATGCGCGTGCTGGGCGTACTGGAGACCTGCTGCACCCAGAGCTGGTTCTCCTCCGTCCATTCTCTGCGGGGGGAGCGCAGGTCATCAGCCCGTCCACCTCGGGGGCCCCCGAGTCCCCCCCCAGTCCCCCGCATGCCTCACCGCGGCGGAAGGATGGCGTTGAGGATCTCCTCGGCCTGCTTGCTGGGGTCCACCGAGGGCGGCGGCGCTTTGCCCTTGGGTGGCGAGACAGGCCCCGCGGGCACCGACAGCTGCGGCGTCCCCTTCAGCGGCCGCGCCTGCGGAGCGGCGGAGCGGTCAGTCCCCGACGGCGGCGGCGGCCCCGCTGTCCTCCGGCCCCTTCCCTCCGGCCCCCGCCTACCTTAGGCGAGCGCTTCTCGGTGTTGCGGCTGACCAGCACCGGCGTCTCGTAGCGCAGGAGGGAGTCGGCGGGGGGAATCATGGCGGCTCCTCCAGGCCCGACCGGCGCCCAGCTAGTTGCGCCGCCGTTGCCACGGCCACAGGGACGCCGGGGGCGGGGGCGCGCAGGCGCACAAAGCCCCCCGCCCGCCATGATGCAAGAAACCCGCTTGCTGACCTCGGCCAATCACGGGCTGCGTCGCGAGGCACAAGCCACGCCCCTGAGGGCGGAAGCAGTTGGTCGAGCGCTTCCGGGCCGTGTAGAGGGTGGCGGTGGCCTAGAGGCGAAAACCAGGAACTGGGAGCCGGTAAGGCGCCATGGAGGAGTCGGAGCGGCGGCGGAGGCACCGGAAGCGCAGCCCGCGGGGAAGCCCCCGGGAGGCCGGCAGGTGAGCGTCAGGGGCAGGGGCGGCCCGGGAGAGGGGCGTGGCGGGCCCGGCCTTGGTTCCTGACGGGATTTGTGTCGTTGGAAGGTCGCAATCGAGGAAGAAGCGCCGGTCCTCGGGCAAAAGGAGCAGGTCGCCGCTGCCTCGGGAAAAGCGGAGCCGGAGTCCCCGACACGCCGGTGTCAGGATAAAGCAGGTAGGCGGCTGGGGGGGGGGCGTGCGGGGTGGCCGTGAGGGAGGCGGAGGAGGCCGTGCGACCTGAGCGGCAGGTCGCTTCTCTTTCCGTGTATCGGAACTTTCCAGGCTCCAGAGCGGATTCAAGGTCGCAGGTGAGGCGGCTGATGTCGGGTCTGGGCCTCACAGCCACCAGCCCAGCCTCGGTGCCAGGGTTCCAGTTCAGGCGCTTCTGGTGGTATGCAGCCCTCGCACTTCCGTTGTGCCGCTGCCCTTCGCCATTTGGCTTACCATTAAGTTACACTTGGTTGTTCAGTAGTTCAAATGTTAGCCGTGCTTTGCAGCCATGTATTTCAACCATTATTGGAATAATAGTGAGCTCTCATAAAGTATAGCTGGGAATCCATTTATCTTTATTCCTGGGTCCCACTTGTAGCTATCTATTTATTCCTCCACTGTTACAGGAACCAGAGGATCATTCTCGGAGGGGACATGAAGAGCGGCAGAATCAAGACCGCTCAGAGCTTGACCGTAGGCAACCAAAAAGCAATAGAGAGAGGTACCGGGATCATTCAGCTCGAAGGAAGCTCACTAAAGAACAGGCTGAGAGTCGCGGAAGGAAACAGGATGCCAACCATCTCCTGGATCAGCAGGCGGAAAGGGAGTTTTATAATGAGAGGCGGCGGCAACATCGTCAACAGATGGAAGCAAGTGGAGATGAGGAAAATAGTGAGGGAAAAGGGCCCAGCAACAAGAATACGGACAAGGAGGCTAGCCAGAAGGAAAAACCAAGCTTTGAACTATCTGGTGCTCTTTTGGAGGATTCCAATACTTTTCGTGGTGTTGTGATCAAATATACCGAACCCCCAGAAGCACGCATTCCCAAAAAGCGATGGCGTTTATATCCCTTCAAGAATGATGAGGTTCTTCCTGTAATGTATATTCACCGGCAGAGTGCTTATCTGTTGGGAAGACACCGACGCATTGCTGATATTCCTATTGACCATCCCTCATGCTCTAAACAACATGCTGTTTTTCAGTACCGGTAAGTTCTGAATCCAGAGGGGTGAGGTGAAGTGGGGAGTGGGGTTAGCTGCTTGGGGCAAGATTTTTCAAGCTGTGGGCCACAACACCCTGGGAGGTTTTGAGTGAATTTGAAGAGAGCTACAAAAACGTAGCTTGCACAGGCAAAGCCAACCCCCTGCAGAGATTCTCTGGACAACCTGGCTGCCTATTGTACTCTCTCCCTGCCTATTTAGGTTGTTGTGGTAGCAACAAAAGCAGCAGCAACAACAACCCCTGTCCCACACCAACCCTGACCTCTAGAGCCTGCTGCTTGCTGCCCCCTGTATTTTCTCACCCAGCCCGCTATACTTTCTTCTTTCCTTCCACCGGAGAAGAAGAAACGGAGGGCTCAGCTCCTTTTGGCAGCAGTTGTGCCATTCCACTGCCATCGCTTTTCCAACAAAGGTGGGCAAAAGCTAAACAAGTTTTTCCTATGTTATTCTGCAGTCTCAGTGGCTGGTCCAGATCTTGGTCCAGGCTTCTTAACTGCTGCTTGATCTGTAGAAGAGAAGGCAAGTGTAAGGAGAAGATGGATAGTCTGGCAGGTGCAATAGGCAACCATGATCTTGCTGGAAAGAGGTGGCAGTTACTGCTGCCATGCTAGCCAAAGTAAAGTAGCCAGGCAGGATACAAATAAATAAATACATGCTTCATGGTAATCAAGAAGTGGAATGGGATTTTTTCAGTAGATAGGGAGGAGGAGAATTTGAGAAGGTCAGGCTTAAATTTGTATGTATAACGCAGGCATGTTTAGTCAACTTTACAAGTAGTCCTTGACTGGTCCATAGGTCCGTTTAAAGGTATGTATGATGGACCCTCCCAAACCTACGTACAATCTGGTCTCAAAATTATGGCCTCTGCAGCCCCAATGCTGTCATTCACCTATACAGCAGACCACAGGGATGTTGCATCCCCTCCCAATCTGCCCCCAACTCCACTCCTGTGTTTCTGCAGGCCCACCAGGTCCCACATCCTCTTCACCTTTTGAAGATCTCCGGAGCTTGGTTTAGGAAAAAATAGCAAACTTACTTTGTTGCTGGACCACGTGGTGCAATCCTATAAGTGGTCGCCCCTTTTGAAGCAGCTTCATTGGCTTGCATCGCACGACTCAGCAGTGGAGTAGCTTGCTATGCTTCCCTAATTCTAGTTCCACAGCTTTTGGCAGAGTTTCAGAGCACTATTTGCCCCCACAACTATTGCTATAAAGCTAGATATCTCCCGATCTGTACCTATTCATTTGTCTCTGTTAAATGTTGTTATGATACTTTTGGCCTGTTTCTCCAACCTTTCAACATATTATTCTTGTCTTCTAGGTGTCAGCTATCTATCCAATTTTATATATTATATATACATATACGTGTGTGTGTGTGTGTGTGTGTGTATATATATATATTTGTTCGGGTTTTCTCCCGCGTAGAATTGGAGATGTCTTGGCGACGTTTCGACGAAGTCTCATTCGTCATCTTCAGGCGGCTTCAGACAAACACCAAACCTGAAGTAGTCTGAAGCCGCCTGAAGATGACGAATGAGACTTCGTCGAAACGTCGCCAAGACATCTCCAATTCTACGCGGGAGAAAACCCGAACAACTAGAGACCTACATACTAACACCCGCGAAAACCTCAGAAAATATATATATATATATATATATATATATATATATATATATATATATATATATATATATTATATATATTATATATATTATATATATATATTATATATATATATATATATATATATATATATATATATATATATATATATATATATATATATATATATATATATATATATATATAAGAATTCCTATCACTGATAAGAATTCCTATCACTTTTTTTTCCCAATTAAGAAAATCATTGATGAATAGAGGATACAGTGGTGATGCCACTTCTGTTCTGATCCACTGCTGCCCACTTTTAACTTTTTAGTGTGACAGAATGATTGACAAGCACTCTTGGGATAAGATTTGTAAGCCAGCTATGGTATACATTTCATTCTCATGCTACACTTAGCTGACTTGCAAAACAGCCTGTCCTGAGGCATTTCATCAGATGTGTTCCTGAGGTCGATGTTTTTGCCAAAGGGCTTCCACAACCAAGCACTGGTTACCTGATCAAAATGTGAGATAAAGTTAGCCTGGCAAACTTGCTCTTGAGGTGTTGACTTCTGATAACTATCCCATTGTTGTCAAGTTCCTTATAGCTCTAAGTTACCGTATTTTTCGGTGTATAAGATGCCCCGCAGTATAAGAGGCACCAAGATTTTGAAGAGTTAAATAAAAAAAAAGTTTTTGCACTCTGCATGCCTCCCAAACCATCTGCACACCTCGTTTTTGGTGAAAAACGGGGCATGTAGAGAGTTTGAGAGACCTGCAAAATACTGGGGGGTGGGGGTGGGATTTGAGCAAAAAATGAGCCAGTTTTTTGCAAAAAAACAAAAACAAAACCCCAGGACCTGCATAGGTTTTGGGAGGCTTGTAGAATGTTCCTGGAGGGGGTGGGGGCAAAAATAGCCCATTTTTTGCTCATGTTTGCCCTCTTCCACCCCCTAGGATCACTTTGCAGGACTCCCAAAACCTACGCACGTCCATTTTTGTGAAGGGGGCGGGGTTTCGGGAGGCCAAAAGCTGTATTCAGTGTATAAGACGCACCCAGATTTCACCCTCAGGACCACCTCTGGAAAAAGGGGTAGCTTTTAGAAGAAAAAACCACTGCTGAGAAGTGAAAATTCATTGGTTGCATGAGCCTGACTTTGGGAAGAGAAATAGGTGGGGAGGAGAACCAGCAGAAGGCCACTCCTTTGGCTTTCAAAAGGAATTGAGGAGAAAGTATTAGCAACGAAGTGGAAAGGCAGCAATGTGGAGAATCTGGTTGTTGACTTTGTTAAGCCTCATTCCAACCATCCCTCACCCATGGCCAGGCCAACTAGATCATCCTGAGATGGAGAAGTGAACATTATTTTTATAAGAGGAGAGGAAGGCAGGCCCATCAAGGATTAGTGTTAGGAGTTCCAGCAATTTTTCTCCACCAGGATATTGAAGAGACTCCAGGCTGGGAAACCAGGAGCTGCTATTTGAGGAATGTCATCTTTAACACAGTTTGGCCCCATCCCTTCTTCCACAAGTCTCTCGAGTTGCTGGGAGTTGGGCAGCCACTCAATCTAGGGACATAAACTGCCTTCTCCCATCTGGGCACAAAGGCCTCCAGCTGTGGAATCAAAAGGGATCTGGTGTTTTTGATCTCTCTCTCTAGAGCTATGTGAGAGGCTGAAGGAATCCAAATACAGAGGTACATATGACACAAACTATTCCTGGGTCTTTGGGCTTTAACTGGCATGGGTTTCTTTTCTCTTTTCTGCAAGGCTTGTGGAGTACACCCGTCCTGATGGCACAGCAGGTCGGAAGGTGAAACCATACATCATTGACCTCGGCTCAGGCAATGGCACCTTTCTGAATAACCAACGCATCGAATCTCAGCGCTATTATGAACTGAGAGAAAAGGATGTGCTAAAATTTGGCTTCAGCAGCAGGGAATACGTCCTCCTCCACGAGTCCTCCGATGCCACAGAGGATGATCAGAAGGCAGAAGAGGAGGAGGAGGAAGAATCGGTCTGCCCTGCTGATAGCGAGTAAACCTGGATCCCCTAGGATCCATCTAGTGGACATTGGAGCCCTGAGGCTCCGGGTGCCCCCGCTGCCTTAACATTCGGAGGCTCCTCAGAGGGAGATGCCCAGACATGGTAACAGGCCAGGAACAACCCCATTTTTGCTTTGGGGGTGACATTTTTAAAAGTTTGATGCTTCAGTGGCATCCGGTAATTTTTCCAGTGCATGTTTCATGATTAAAATCTCATAAGTGGTCGACCATCCCGAATACGCAGGGCCGCCATTTACAGTTAATAGAACCTTTTGCTCGTTTTGTCCCTTTTTTATTGTGCAGTTTGTCTAAAAATAGATGCTTTTTGGTTCAGAGAATACAGAGGCCTCTGTGTGTGTCTCTTCTTCGCCTACCGCCTTTCCCCTGCCTTCATCACACCCTGCAGCCCCAACAGAGGTGGATGGGGTGGGGAGGGGCTTGTCTGGGCGGGTGGGGGTGGAATTGGGGGGGTCCTCCTCCGGGAAGGAGGAGATGAGCCGAACCGCCTCCCCTCTCCGGGCACCAATCCCGGGCCGCCTCCTGCGTTTCCCCGCCCGGCCTTGCTTGAGGCGGCTGCTTCTGCCCTGGCGCGGCCCGCTCGATCCTAGGCGCACGAGGGGCGCGGCGGCCTCCGAGGAAGGCGGGCGGGCGGGCGTCCGGCCGGCCGAGGGCGCTCCAGGCCGCGGCTCCTCCTCCCGTCACCGCCACGCTCCGCCCCGCCCGCCGCCGCCTCCTCCGCCGGCCTGGTCGTGGTGGGGCTGCTCCGCGCGGGCGCTCGGGCCATGGCGGCGTTGCACGGGGCGGGCGCCAAGGCCGGCGCCCCGCCGCAGATCCCCGACACTCGGCGCGAGCTGGCCGAGCTGGTCAAGCGCAAGCAGGAGCTGGCGGTGAGCCTCGAAGGGGGAGGGAGGGGCGCCCGGGGGGAGGAGGGCGGGAGGGCTGGGGGGGGGGGGGAGAGAGGGCTGGGAGCGGGCAGCGGAGGAGCCCCACAGCTAGCCCGGCCGGTGCTTCCTCCGCAGGAGACGCTGGCCAACCTGGAGCGGCAGATCTACGCCTTCGAGGGCAGCTACCTGGAGGACACGCAGATGTACGGCAACATCATCCGCGGCTGGGACCGCTACCTGACCAACCAGAAGTGAGCGGGGGGAGGGGCGGGGGCTGCGGGGGGGGAGGGAGGGGGCGCCCCCCAGACCCCGCTACTGCCCGCCCGTCTCCCCCTCCCTCCCCCCGCAGAAACTCCAACAGCAAGAACGACCGTCGGAACCGGAAGTTCAAGGAAGCGGAGCGGCTCTTCAGCAAGTCCTCCGTCACCTCGGCCGCTGTGAGTGGGGAGAGGGGCTCGTTGGGGGGGGGGGGAAGTGGAGGAGGCGAGGTCCCGCTGATCTCCTGCCTCTCTTCTGCCCCCCACAGGCGGTCAGCGCCTTGGCTGGAGTTCAGGACCAGCTGATTGAGAAGCGTAAGTCTGGGGGTGCTCTGCCCCTCCCTCCCTTCCAGGTCCCCTTGGCCCCTTTGCTCAGTCCTGGGTAGCCCAGCTTGGGGGTCCTGACTGCCTGCCTCCCTCCAGCCTCCCCTTGGCCCCTTTGCCTGGTCTTGGGTAGCCCAGTTCGGTGGTCTTGCCTCCCTCCAGGTGAGCCCGGCAGCGGTACCGAGAGCGACACTTCCCCGGATTTCCACAACCAAGAGAATGAGCCGAGCCAGGAAGAGGTGGAAGACCTGGATGGGTCCGTTCAGGGGGTGAAACCCCAGAAAGCGGCCTCTTCTGCCTCCGGGAGCCACCACACTAGCCACAAAAAGCGGAAGAATAAAAACCGACACAGGTGAGCTGGGTAGACTGGAGACCCCGAAGCAGCTTCTTTCTCCAGGTCTTCGGCTGCCCCCACCTGAGCCCCTGGAGAAGGAAGCGTCTTCCTGACCTTCTCTTGGACAGTCCTAGTTCAACATTCCTGTCTTGCTTCCCCGCCCAGACAAAGTGCATGAGGATCAGAGTTCATCCCTCCCCCTCAGCTGAGGGGTCAAGAGGGGCTTTAAATCTGGCAGCTGATCCCCAGCCGAAGGACCCTCTTGGGGTTCAGATGGAAAAGCCTCAGAGGCTGGTTCTGGTCTTCTACCCCAAGGAGAGTCATAAATCAGCAGCTGCTTTCCAGGGATTCTGTCCCAGAGAGAGACACCCCCTCTTCTCTTAAAGACACAGCCTATTAGGTTGGCAGGTTCACCTAGAAATGACATTTTACTGCTAAAGCCATGAACTATCTCTGTATGCAGTCCGCAACGCAAGGAAGTGGCTCTGTTCCAGCAGTCACCTAGCCTTGAAAATAAATGATAGTAGAGAAGGGGATGGAAGTGGGACTGTTGTTGTTGTTATATATATTTTGTTTCGGTTGCAAGTGTCTGATGATAACCCTTTTTTGTGTAGCGAGTCATTCCTTATGGAGAATTGGAAATCTTCAAGTAAATGGTGATTGGCCTTCTTTCAAGGCAGGAAGTACCAAGAGACAAAAAGGTCGAGCCTGGATATTCTGTTCTGAAAGATGCCAGATCTTTCCGTTCACAGGCCGGGAGAAAGCTGCAGAGACATAGGTTGGGCTGGACTTGGGGAGCAGAGTCTTCTCAGTGCCAGAGCTACCCCTGAAAGTGAAAGCAGGCTCTCTCTTGGCTGATCCCCCTGTCCCAGCATTCTCCCTAATCCAGGCTGGTGTTCTGCCTTCTCAAGCATTGGGCTAAGAAGGCCCAGCCAGGCAGCAGGGGAAAGTCTCTTCCATTCTGCCCAGGCAGTCGTGACAGAATCTTGCCCATCCTTTACCGACCTGGCTGTTTGCTGTGCTCCTTTCAAGCATTGTGGGAGGTTCCCACCTTGCTTTTCTTCCCAGGTTGCTGATATTTGTCTCATAGGGTTATTTGGGGTAGCAGATGTCTGGGGGGTGGGGGGGCGGTCTTGGGTGGATTTCATATTTCAAGATTACAATGATGTGCCACTTGCTCTTTTTTATTTTTGAACTTTGCTAGGGTGGCTAATCAACTAATTGATTTAATTCCTTAGTGTATTAATTTCTATTGCTTTCTTCTTTTCGAATGCTGCCCCTCAGCCCGTCTGGCATGTTTGATTATGACTTTGAGTAAGTTTGACTTGATTTGACTTAGTTTTTGTACTGTGATGTCAGTGTGTAGACTTTTCTTTTCCCCTTCACCATCCTCCTTCAACTTCCCCATGTGCGCTTTCAAGACTATTCTAATCCATAGTTTATCTGTTTAATTGTAGGTATGTATATTAGGTTAGGCTGGCAAGTTTTTAAAAATACAGACAAAAGCACAACGGAGGTAACTTTTTATTTAATAACCTTGGCTAAAAAAACTCATTCGGCTACCCTCTTTGCTTCTTTATGTCATTTTGAAAAGCAGATAAACTTCTACTGAATTCTGAAAATTGATTTTTGTTGCTTGGCTTTCTGAGGCCTACAGATAAGGCAGTTTCCCAAATGCAGAAAATACAATTTGATTCTTATTGGTGCCACTAAGTCCTCTGGCTACCATTTCCTTTTCCTCTGCTGCCTCCTCCTCCTCCTCTAAGTTCTATCTTTAACATGCTAACCCAGCAGATGACGTGTTCCCATGGTCTTTGGATGCTGCCTAACTCTCTAATGTGTTTCTTCTGATTGTTGGGTGGAATCTGCTTTTCGGTGCCATTGGGAGGTGGGTTGGAAATGCTCATATCAGGCTTGTCCCTTTGCTGATGTGGCCCAGACAGGGACTGCCTTTTTAGCCATCCATAAGCATAACATTCGCTTATTTCTTCTTCCCATTGCAGGATTGATCTCAAGTTGAACAAAAAACCACGAGCTGTAAGTATCCCTCCTCTTTTTCTTCCCAACGTCCTGCCATCTTTCAGTTACTGCACAGTTCTGGGTTAGGGTTGGGGTGAAGGTTGCTTAAAGGGGAGAAGAATGTCCTTGCAGCCTCTGCTTTGGGTGGTTGAAAGATTGTTGGAGGGGATGTGATCGGAGTTTGGAGCAGGGTTTTCTAGGGTTGGCTCTGCTCTAATCCTGCAGGCAGTCCTTCTCACTCCCTTAGGTGGGAAGCGATGCCTCTCAGGTTTGTGCTGGCATCCCCGGTGATGTTCACTCTGCCCTTTGTGCCCACAGGACTACTAGCAGTCCTCCAGGATGAATCTTCCAGGAACTTTTCTCCTTCCTTCCTTCTCAAGAGACTGAATAAGCACAAGCCCAGCTCTTTCCTGCAGCAGCCTATACACCAGCGGCCCTGCTGGCTGAAACAGCTGCTGCCAATTCATCATGCATAAAATCCATGAAGTAAAGTCCTCTCTACTTGCTGCCATCTTCTGGTTGAATTGTTTTGTCTTATGTATTTGGCTCTTTTTTAAAAAAAATAAACTTTATTTAATTTTCCATTTGTTAAAGATTAAGACAAATTGTCTGCTGGATGCTTTCATTCTTCAGAGCCCAAATAGTTTTTTCAAACTGGAAAAGGTGATTTGATTTTACTCTGAAACGCCTGCTAACTTGAGGGGAAAACATGGATATGTGGGGCAAGCAGTCTCCTTTTTAATACGTATGTCTCCTTATTGTAAATAAAACATCTACATTCACTTTAGATTGTTTTGTAGCTGCGCTCATATCACACTGAGAGCTATAACCACGGGTAGTTGAGTAAACCAAAATTAGGAGATATCCTAAATTGTGCTGATGCATAAATATTAAAGCATAATCTGGTTTAGTGGTGATGGCACCAAGCTAGAAACTGGGAGACTTCTAGTGCTGCCTCAGCCCAATCCACCTCCCTAGTTGTGGGGAAAATAGGAGAAGGAAGGAACATCAGGTATGTTTGTTGCCTTGAATTATAAAGGATAATGGGATAAAAATCTAATAAATGAAGTCTGATTTATGAACCATGATGCTTGAGTTGCAATACAGAAAGATGCAGATAAACAAACTTGCCTTGGCCTTGGGTGTTGTGTGAATTCAGCCTCCCAGAGAAAGTCAAGCCAAGGAGTCAGATTCCAGAGCCTGCCTCTGTTCTGTTTCTCTCCTCAGACACCCGTGGCGGGTGGATGGGGCAGAAATGGCCTTTTGGGGGCTTTCTGGAGTTTCCCTTGAGGGAAGGATCTCTTGCTTTGCCACAGATATCCAGAGGCATTGATTGGGATCCCTGCCAGTGAGTTTCTACCTCTGGAAAGACGTTCCTCAGAATAACAATCCTTCCCTGCTCTTCTGTGCCACTGACGTGTTATCTGCCTAAACAACTGATACAAACGGGTCCTTAAAGATTAGAATTTGGAATAACAGTTGAAAGAAACCTTGGAGGTCTTCTCATCCAACCGCTTATTCAAGTAGGAAGCCCTATGCCATTCCAGACAATGGCTATCCAGTCTCTTCTTGGAAACTCTCAATGATGGAGCATTCACAGCTTCTGGAAAAAAGCTGTTCCATCGATTAATTGTTCTATCAGGAAAATTCTCCATATTCTAGGTTCACCAAGACACCTAGATCCCTTTTGCAATTATAGCTGTTGAGCCAGGTGCCACCTATTCATTACCTGTGCATCAGGGGTGGGTTCCGGCTGCTGCTACGGCCAGTTTGCTCAGAAATGCATGCATGAACGCTTAATGTGCACTATGTGTGCATGCACAGTACTTTAAAAAATGATGCACATGCGCAGAAGCAAAAAAAAAAAAAAAAGGAAGTGCCTACAGCATTGTCGATAGAACCAGTTCGAGGGCATGGCAGGCCAAGTTACTACCTACTCAGCCAAACCAGGCCAAACCGGTAGGAACCCACCTCTGCTGTGCATTTGATTTTGCTGACTAGATGCAGCACCTTATTTTTCTCACCACTGAAATGTGTCTTGTTGGATAGCGCTCAATGCTCAAGTCTGTCAAGATCCTTCTGTATCTTTGAGTCTATCATATAAAGTATTAGCAATTTCCCTCAACTTGGTGTCATCTGCAAATTTGATGAATTCTCCTTCTATACCCTCATCTAGATCATTTATTAAGATGTTGAAGAGTCCTGGCCCTAAAACAGAGCCTTGGGGTACCCTATTGCATACTTCCCTCCATGTAAATGTAGTGTCAAGATTGAACCACTTTGCTTCTTTCTCTCCCCCCTCCCCCAAGTTTTTAATTTTTTATAAATGTGTCAAATCAATGCATGAACAGTGTGGCACCTGGGTGTCATACATTCTAATACAAATAAAACTTGTAAAGTTAATCATAATTATTACATTCATTCCACCTATGTGTTTCTAATAATAATACATATTTATATTGGTTGAAATCTATCATTGTTCAATTATTCCAGACTTTCTTTTGTTATTACTTTTATTATATAAAAGTGTATACAATAATATTCTCCCTTCTCTTATTTCTATCACTTATTCTAGTTTTTAATTATGTCATCCTTTATTAAAATACTTTTTCTTTTAGACAAATCCAAACAAGAACAACAAATGTATCTATCATCTCTTACCCACTTCAATACTTTAATTGCTATGTTTTTTTCTTACTTGCTTCCCAAATTCCTCTCTTAAATCTTTATCTCTGTCTGCATCAGCTTCTTGGATGTTCAATCTAGGCATTTCTCCCATCTCTATTCTTCCACTGCCCAGTTTCTAAAGTTTCTACCCAAACCCGTCTCCCTTTCAAACATATCTTCCAACTCTCTTGATATATTTTCTCCCTGGTTTAATTCATCAATCAATGTTATTTTCATTGTTGTCTCCTCTTTGTCAACTTCTTCCTTCATTCCTTCTCTTAATTCCCCCCTTTCCTAGGCATTTTGGTCTTTACTCATCATGTTTCATATGGTATTTTCCATTTTTCCCATAATCTCCTTAAAAACTTTCTCCATGATGTCTTTTGAAAAAGTAACTCCATCTCCTTTGAAATTCCACTCATTTCTTCCTTATAAAGTATCTTACTTTGTTTTAAAGGATTCAATTTTTGTCCGGCAATCCAAGAACTATTTATTTGATCTTAAATTTCCCTTCAAGAAGTTCACTAGTCCCAGTTCTTTATATCCCATATGTAAACACTCAGTTCCATTTAAATAGTTAAATATTATCAAAAGCCTCTTTCTTCCTTGCCCCCTCACTCACTCCAACCTTCCTTCTTTGCCTCCCTCCCTCCTTCCTTCTTTCCCCCTCCTCCCTCCCAACTTCCTTCTCTCCCTTCCTCTGAAGTGAATAATGGCCAGATACAACTGGTGGCTTTCTCCTTGGGGAATGGATCCCCAGGACTTCCCTCCTTCCTCCCAAGCCCTAAGGAGTTGCTCCACCATTTCCGGAAAGTCCTGCGTGTCAACTCTGTCTCTGGAGGTGGGGACTTTCCAAGTTTCGCTCCGAGTAGTCTGGCCTGAGAGAGGAAGGAAGTTCACCCCTTCTAGCCTCCCTCTTGCCTTTTGTTTGGCTTACTGGCCGGAGGCTGTCCACACTCTGGCCTGTCTCCAGAGAGGCCAAGGATAAAAAAGGCTGTGGGTGGGTGGGGAAGGCGTGCCAAGGCCAGGCACTCCCACCAGAGCCTGTTTCTACATCTGAAAGTCCTTGAATCGGGGTTGCCATCCTGCCTGCGTGTTTGGGGAGCCAGAAGGAGCATTTTGGAGAGGGTCAGCCCTGCCATGAGCTACAGAGAAGCCAACATAGGTCTCCCCTCCCCTTTCTTGGCTTCTGGCTAAGCCTATACAAACTATACATCAGAGGTCCCCAAAGTTGGGAACTTTAAGACTGGTGGACTTCAACTCTCAGAATTCTCCAGCCAGCTGGTAGTTGAAGTCCACCAGTCTTAAAGTTCCCAACTTTGGGGACCCCTGGGCTAAGCAAAACAGGAGCCGTCTCGGCCCGCACAAAGCCCCCTCCCCACTTAGAGCAACCGTCCCCCCACACCCCACCCCCGTGGCTGCGCCAGGCCGCCTCCGCCGGCAGGAAGCGCCCGGGGCCCGGGGAAATTCCCTGGCAGGAGCCCGCGCTGGAGGGGGAAACCCCCGGGGGCCTGGAGGAGGGCCGCGTGCCCCGCCCTCTGGCTCTCGGCCGTGGGCGCTGCCACGTGCGAAGCCGCCCCGTGGACTGGCCGCCTGGGAGGCGCCTACCTAAGAGTCATCCCCGAAGGAACCGGGAAGCCCCGTCATTTCCTCGCCAGCTGCAGGTCGAGGGCTCCGGCGGTTGTGTAGAAATCAGCTCCTCCCTCCCGGGGAAAATTAGGGTCGTTTGGAAGTCTTTGGAAACCCCCTACCCCACCTCCGCTCCCTGGCCGTGGCAGGGGGGGGCGCGCGGAGTCGTTGGGTGAAGCGCCTTAACAGATGAAGAGAGTTGGGACCTTTTAGGTCATCTAGTCCAACCACCATCACTACCCCCGCTGAAGCAGGAGACCCTACACCATTTCTGACCGATGGTATCCAATATCTACTTGAAAGCCTCCAGTGACGAAGCTCCCACAACCTCCGAAGGCAACTTCTGTTCCATGGGTTGATTGTTGTCACTGTCAGAAAGTTCCCATCCATTATTCCTTATCTGGCCTTCAGGTGCTTTGGAGAATAGCTTGACTACCTCCTCTCTGTGGCAGCCCCCCCTCAACCCCCCCCCCCCCACTCATGCACAATCATAAGGGGCCCACCTAATTGTGTGTATTACTGCTCTTAAGCATATTTATCCTTTACTTTGCAAATCGTGGCACAAGCTGGTTGCCTGTTCCTACCTTAGGGTGGCCACAGAAGAGGAAATGCTCAAAACTTCAGGTTGTAAAGAGCTCTTCCTAACCCCCTCCTCCTTCTCCGGATGTAAGCTCACTCAGTTACTGGGCAAAGGGTTTCACCCCAGCTCAGCTATCCTGGAGGGGAGACACATTTCTGTGGCCTTCCTAGCATCCTGTGGCCTCCTTCCGAAGCCTCTGGGGCAGGTTCCCCAAACTTGTCAACTTTTAAGACCGGTGGACTTCAACTCCCAGAATTCTCCAGCCAGCTGGGAGTTGAAGCCCACAGGTCTTAAAATTAACAGGTTTGGGGACCCCTGCTCTGGGGCATGGCAGAGGGCACTTGTGGCCCACCCTTTTGCTTTGAGGTTTGTAGGAGCCAAAGAAAAAGCCAAGAGTGGTCTTGGCATCCAAAGCGTTGATTTGTACTTTGGAAAGAGACTTTGCGGTGGAAGAAAAGAGAGTCATTCTGAGGTTCAAGGTTGGTTTATTTTTTTACTTGATTGCATCTCTGCCTAAGGCAGAATAAAGGAAGACCAACCATCACCAAAGCAGCCTCAGCTCAGAAAGCATTTCATTAAAAACTATGGCTCTTGTAATTTACAAGTGCAAAGTTGTAAGATTATAAATGATTACTAAAAAGCATTTTGCTTACTAACGTGAAGCACCACACTTCTGTGATGGATCATAATTAACCAGATACAAACAGGGTTTCTTTGGCCATGTGGCCGCCTGAGCACACAGTGCTGGCATGGCTGACCGATTTCCAGGGCTCCTGGCAAGGAGAGCAGCAAGGCCTGGTGGCATTGCCAGCTGCCCACAGGGGCTTCTTGCCCTGCTGCTCCTCCAGGCAGCAGCCCCCAGGATGACTTCAGCATCAACCACTCCAAAGAACCACTCGAGAGATAGATGCAATGTGCATCAACCGATCAACTGATCCTGGCCTGCAAGTGAACCTTGTTCTGAAGGGGGCAGGACCAGGAACAATCGTTGCAAATTCATTACCGAAGGATCTATAACTGCCCGTATTGGACTTACCAATCCTCAAGACTGAGTTATGATAGAAAAGGATTAGCTAACCATGCACCCCGCCCCCCGCCCTGGTCAGGTTTCCAGTGGGTCTTTCTACAGCCACCAAGAAAGTGGTGGAGTTGTCTTCTGTCAGCAGACAAGCAAGTTGCCCAAAACAGCTGGGCACTAAAGGCTCCCCAACAGTTGATCTAAGCAAGTCCCTTTTCTGGAGACCCTCCTGGTTTCACATTAATGCATTTTGCATTTAGCCTTGGGATTTGTGACATCTGAGCTTTAGATATAAACTTGATTATGATGTTAACATTGCTAAGATGCTCCATGGAGCATTTTCACTGCTCCATCTCAGGGCACTTGCCAGAACACTCCGGGAAGAGGTGCAGGTGCCCGCATGGCAGGACTTGCCTGCCGCCAGCAGCACTGAAGGAGGAGGAGGGATGCAGGTTTGTTCCCAGAAGAGAGGAAATGACATGGAGGGCTTAGTTGTGTTCAAATCTTACTCTGGAAGCAACACAGAACTTTGGGCAACTGAAATGACAGTTGGTATTTGGCTTGAAACAAATGTTATGCTTCACAATCCAAGGAGGTTCCAAACCAAGGGAAAGGAGACCACTAGGACAACCACATCGACAGAGAGAGGCAGGAAGCCCTTCCAGAATTCCCCTCCTGGCAAGTCATTGTCCTGGCCAGCTTCTTTTCCACAAACATCAAACTCTTGGGGTACAGATACGAGGAGAAACCATCATTCTGCTGTCTGCCTTGGGCTGAGGAAGGAAGCATGTCTCGGCCACCTGGAAGCAGCGCAGTTAGGATGCAAGTCAGATTCCATTCATTCCTCACAGTTCATTCTGCAGGCCCTGGAACTTTTTTCTCCCTGCGATTTCTTTTGGGACCGGCTGCATCTCCCTGCAGCCATTTGGGGAAGGGCTATGGTTGTAAATCATAACCTCTTCTTCTCTGCCCCACTCCAGTCCTGGCTGTGCCATAGCCAGAAAGCTTGGGACTCACACCATCTTCCTTTCCAAATCAACCTCTTCGGAGCAGCCACATGGTTAGGAGCAAGAGACACACTCACGGCCAGCAAGGCCGTGCTGCCTGCCTTCTGCCTGGCATAAACCAGTCAGCCAGCCTTCATGCAGCACGAGAAAATGGCTCAGCATTGTGGTTCCTGGGCCAGTTTCTTGGATTGCTTGAGGCAGACCTTTCCATCCCACCTGAGCCCCCTACAATCCTGGTGCCTGCCCTCCATGAGTGGCCGCTGGATGAGGGTCCAAACTGCAGGCAGAAAAGGATGTTTTGCCCCCCCCCCCCCAGGAGTTGGGCTTCCCTCCTCCAGCTGTGTCACACCCCAAGGTGTTGAGTCTTGTATGTGAGGATTTCAGCAGCCAGCTGCTGTGGCTCCAAGAGGTGTGGGAAGCGGTTCATGACAGTCTCCACCAGATGAGGATGGAAGATCCCACAAAGCTTGACGTGTACCTTTGCACGCTCTTCTGCAAAACTGTCTGGGGAGGCCCAATGGTGTGAGGAGTCCTTGTAGGCCAGGCAGGGAGCTCTCGACACGTCTTGGCGCACTGCAGGCCCTGGATGATATGGCTCGGACCAGTACTTGCGCCTAGGGCCCAGAGAAGCACTGGAGGCCACATCATAGCCAGGAAAGGAGTGAGGAGTGACCTGTTCAGATGGGGTTGGCAGGAAGCTCTGAGGCCGGTACTGGCTGTAGCTCCTGGATTCCGGGCCAGGAGGAACCCGATAAGCAGGCCCCTGCCCCCTGCAGCTGCTCTCCCCAAGTGGCTCTTGCTGGGCCCACTTGACAGGGCTAGCCGAGGGGCTGGGCCACATTTCAGAGAGCTGATTCTCAAGGGAGCCAAGGCCCGAGTCAAGGTGGTCTTGAGAGACATGGGCAAGGGAGTCCCTGGGAGGCAGCTGGTACTGATCTAAACTCCTATAACCGTGGCTCTTCCGGGCTGGGATGCCATGGGCACCGAGGAAGAAGGGTGGCACATCACCATGTCTAATGAGAGGGGCAGAGCTCGTCTTCTCAGCCAAGGCCTTCTGCAGGGGGACTTTCTCACTCTCTGCAGGTACAGAACCCCAGAACTCCCCATGGGGGGGCCTCCAGCTCCTCCTCTCCTCCTTGGTGGCTGGTGCAGTCCTGGTGGGGGAGAGCCCGGCGTTGGCCCGGAGCTCATCGGCAACGGAGCGCTGCAGTTGGTGCGGCCGCTCAGGGTGGTAGAACTTACACTTGATGCCATAGGTGCACTTCTTGCCTAAAAGAGAAAGGTGAGCCATGTGACAGGTGTCCATCGCCCCAAACCCTTCACGCTGCTCTGTCTAAAGCAGCAAGGCCTCACCGTATGGGCACTGCTGCCTCTTGTGCTCGGGCACTGCTGGCGTCTTCCTCAGGAAGTTATCCAGGCTGGGTCCATGGCGCCCCAAGGGGTCATCGGGAGGCATGAACCTGGGGAGCAGATGAACCACGTCATCAGGAGCTGCAGGTCCCAAGGCCAGGCCCAGCCCTTCCCCATCTGCCAAGGCAATAGTGTGCCATGATCCCACCAACTCCACCGCCTCCTGAAAAGCTGGCTAGAAGTGAGCAACCTGGTGGGCCTGGGAAGCTCAGCAGAGACTAAGAAGACCCTGCTGGGCACGCTGTCAGTTCAGGTTGCAAATGAGAAGGGCGCTTCCTAGTCAGGAACTTTATGTTCCAGAATTCTCAGCCATAGCCTTGGGGGGCTACTCTTCACCACCACTCCCGAACCCTACTCAGCCTCATGGCCAGCCTCCAGCCTTCCCCAAGGCCAAGGACTTACTTGTCATTGACAAAGGAATACATCAGCAAGCGTTCTTCAATGAACTTCTTCCACTCTGCCCGTTCTGCTTGCAGGTCCCGGTAGACATCGTTGGATACCACAATGCCGTCCGACTCCCAGGCTAGCTTCACAATGAAGCGGTCATCGTAGCAGACCACTCGCTTGCCTGCCACTCGCCGGGAAGGAGTGAAGACAAGGATGTTCTTCTTCTCGAGGTCATGGAGGATGTGCTGGTCTGCAGGAAGAGGTGGCAAAGTCATCCCCACTCAGGCTTCTTACAGAGGAAAGATCAGGGGGAACCAAGCTGTGGGTGCTCCAGAGAGCCCCTTGGCAGGACAAGGCCCTTGGCTGATCTCAATGAGCGGTCTGCCAAATCATTTCCTTCCTTCCTTCCTTCCTTCCTTCCTTCCTTCCTTCCTTCCTTCCTTCCTTCCTTCCTTCCTTCCTTCCTTCCCTCCCTCCCTCCCTCCCTCCTTCCTTCCTTCTAGTCTTTCTTGTTTGCCTAGATGTCCCTCTTCCTCTTCCTCCATGTTTTCTTCCAGGCACTGCCTCCCATAGCTCTACCCTTAATTTACATATCTAAACAAGATTATGATTTAGAGCAGGGGGCTGCAACCGTGGCAACTTTAAAACTTGTGGACTTCAACTCTCAGAATAGCTGGCTGAGGAATTCTGGGAGTTGAAGTTCACAAGTCTTAAAGTTGCTACGGTTGAAGACCCTGCTTTAGAAGGTCAAGAATACAAATCAATCCTCTAAAATTGCTGTAGCATTTTTTAAAAAAATCTGCAAACATAATTTTTGCCATTAGAAACTGTCAAGTGTTCAGGTGATTCCAGATAGACGTCTGGAAACAGGGCTGACTATTTGAATGGTGCCCACAGTGTTCCTGATGCTTTGGCCAGCAGCAAAATTCAGGGAGCGGCCCCTTAAAGCCACTGAGAAGCAAAATTCCCACCAGAGGGATAAGAAGCGGCATGTCCCATCTCAGTCAAGTGTCTCCCCACCCTGAGGAAGAAGCACACGGGGCCACCACTAGCCTGCATCAATGTACTAGGATGGACAGCTGCCCAAGGCCACCTTGTTACCTGTAATGGCGACATCAGAGCGTGAATGCTCTTTTCTCCAAGATGGGACGAAGACCGTGACATCCTTGTGTCCTCGATCCAGAAACCAGGTCACAGCCAGCTGGATGCCTCGGCAGGAGAAGGAATCTTTGTCTCCATGACTGCAAATGGAAGAGAATGGCAGGTTCAGAGTGCTTCCCCCACTTGGCATCCAAGAGACCTCAGGCAGCCAAAGGGGAGGGGCAGCCCTTCCAAAGTCTCCCAGTGGTCACGCTTCACTGCACTTCTGCTATTCACAATAAAGCCAAGTTGGCTCATCGATGGAGAGAGAGATCTGTGCACAAACTCATTCAACCATGCCAGGAAATTGACTCTGATTGTAACAGAATAACAAAGTAACAAGAGTGGATGGGACCTTAGAGGTCTTCTAATCCAACCCCCTGCTCAAGCAGAGACCCTCTACCAATGATTGCTAACCTTTTCACTGCCAAGAGCCCAAAGCGTGTGGGTGGGAATGCACTTGCCTTAACCCCCAAAATGCAATGTGAGCACCCGCCGACACCCCGTTTTGGGCCTGGAAAGCCTCCTGCACCAACCTGAAAGCCAAAACGGGGTGCGTGGGGGGTGGGGCTCACACTGGCAAAGAGGCTGAGGCTGCAGGCCATTCGTGCAGGCAAAGAGGCAGTGCTGGCAGGCCAGTGTCTTGTGGCGAAGTCGTGCCCAGCTGCACCAACAAAGGCAAACCCCCAAAATGCAGTGTGAACGCTCCCCAATGCACCCTGCTCCCCGCATGCCTCCCGCGCATGTGTGGCAGAGATACAAAGACCAGCTGGGTGGCGGGAGGTGCGCACACATGCATGGTGGAGCTGGGGTGGGGTGCCAGCTCTGCGTGCCATCTGTGCACGCGTGCCCTAGGTTCGCCATCATGGCCCTATACTATTTTAGACAAACGGCTGACCAATCTCTTCTTAAAAAACTTCAGTGTTGGAGCATCCACAATTCCTGAAGACAACTTCTGTTCCACTAATTAATTGTTCTCACTGTCAGGAATGTTCTCCTTAATTCCAGGTTGCTTCTCTCCTTGTTTAGTTTCCATGCATTGTTTCTTGTCTTGCCCGCTGATGCTTTGGAGAATAGTTTGACTTGCTCTCTAATTTAAAGAGAGCTTTGGAAGGATTCCATGGATGAGAATCCTGATGGGAACATAACTCAAGAAGCTTGGGAAATTTTGAAAAATGAGATTATAAAAGCCCAGTTTAGCACAATACCAGTGAAGAAGAAAAATAACAGCTCTCAAAAGAAACCAGCATAGCTGCATAAAAAACTTCCTAATAAATTGAAAGACAAAAAGGACAAGTATAAAAACTGGAAAAAGGGGCACATAATTAAGGCAGAATGTCAGCAAATAGCCAGAGCCTGCAAAGATGAAGTGAGAAAAACTAAGGCTCAAATGAAAGTAAAAAATAACAACAACAAAAAAAATCTAACAAAATGAAATTCAATGGTGAAGAGTAAGGTTCTACATTTAGGCAAAGAAAAAAAGGTACAGTATAGGTGGTACCTTGCTCAATAGTAGTAACTGTGAGAGGGATCTTGGAGTTTTAGTGGACAACCATTTAAAATATGAGCCAGCCGTGTGCAGCAGCTGCCAAAAAGCCAACATAGTTCTAGGCTGCATAAACAGAGGGATAGAATCAAGATCACATGAAGTGTTAATATCACTTTATAAGGCCTTGGTAAGGCTATACTAGGAATCCTGCATTCAGTTTTGGTCACCACAATGGAAAAAAGATATCGAGACTGCAGAAAGAGTGCAGAGAAGAGCAACGAAGATGATTAGGGGACTGGAGGCTAAAACATATGAAGAACAGTTGCCTGGAATTGGATATGTCTAGTCTTCTGAAAAGAAGGACTAGGGGAGACATGATAGCAGTGTTCTGATATCTCAGGGGCTGCCAAAAGAAGAGGGAGTCAAACTATTCTCCAAGGCACCTGAGGGTAAAACAAGAAGCAATGGGTGGAAACTAATCAAGGAGAGAAGCAACTTAGAACTAAGGAGAAATTTCCTGAAAGTTAGAACAATTAATCAGTGGAACAGCTTGCCTCCAAAAGTTGTGACTGCTCAAACACTGGAAGTTTTTAAGAACAGATTGGATAAACACGTCTGAAGTGGTGTAGAGTTTCCTGCCTAAGCAGGAAGTTGAACTAGAAGACATCCAAGGTCCCTTCCAACCTATTGTATTCAATTCCAGCACTAATTTCAATTCTTAGATGAATGAGAAACCTACAGGGAAAATAATGTATTCTTGAAAACCACCGCAACCTTCTCATCTGTACCTACCCCTTCTATCCCTCCCTCTCCTCTTCAGCCTGGAGGGGCTGTTCTGCTGATCCCTCTTCCCTCCCTGAGCAGGTCTTCAAGATGCTTGGGAGGCATCCATCTCCTTCCCTACTCCCTTTCTAATGCCTCTCGTCCAGTGGTGGGTTGCAGGTGGTATGCCCCGGTACAGGCGTACCAGAGCCACCCCGGAGCACCAGATACCATTCTGGTATGGTGCTCTGGAGGGCCCGCCCACCCACCTGAGCTCCTTACCTGTGTTTTAAAGCTTCTGCACTGCCGTGCACGTGCATGGTGGATATAGCACCTGCGCAATGCTCCGCGGAGCAGCTGAAGCAGAGGCCTAAGATGCATGTGCATGTGTGCGCTGCAGGCGTCCATGAGGACACCGCTGGCCCCGTTCCAACTGTACCAGTTGGAACAGGATTTGAAACCCATCACTGCTCTCTTCCCAGGTGCGAATACCTTCTCTTGGTGCCAGGGGGACTAGCCACCTCTCCTTGGAGCTCCTGCTAAATCCTGTGGGGTGCCAGGCTGATGAGGGAGCTCCATTGCAACGTTTTGCTAGGAATAGGGTGCGAAAAAGGCAAACACCCCTCTATACATCCCATAGTTTCTATCCACTTCAGCATAATAGTGCAAGCCCTTGGCATTTGGGCAGTGTTACTTTCATCAAACATAAATGGTCCTCCTAATCAACAACTCGTTCTCCTATCTCCTGGACAAATCCCCGAAAACAATGGCGCTGCAATTTAAAAAACTTGAAGAGCTGCTGTGAAATGAGAGTTTACCGAAGATACAAGAAGATGAAGTTTGACGGGGTTGGGCCTCGTTGCAGCAAGTCCTTCCCTGCACTGCCTTTAAAAGTGATCCATATAGACCCAACTCTTCTGCCTGCTCCCTGCTGCTCTCCCTACTCAAATCCATTGTCTGGAAAGATGAGTTTAATGTTCAGTGTCAGCACTAATAAGATGGCCAAAGCAATAGAGCAGGGCTCCCCAAACTTGGCAACTTTAAGACTTGTGGACTTCAACTCCTGGCTGGAGAGTTCTGGGAGTTGAAGTCCACAAATCTTAAAGTTGCCAAGTTTGAAGACCTCTGCAGCAGAGCAAAGGAAAGTTGGGAACAGCAGAAAGAAGGGTTTACCATCTGATGGAGTTGGCACAAGAACTAGGCCTGGCATGGGGAAACCAGCAGTTTTGCCAGCAATCCCTTCTCAGTTGGACTACTACACTGCACACTACAGTGGGCTGCAGCTGGTCCAGGATACAGAGGCATGCACAGTTCTGGGCACCGCAGTTTGCCCCCACTGCATCCCACTTGCATCAATTGCCCTGGCTCCTGCATGATTCCAGATGCTGGCCATTGGCTCTCCCAGAGTTTGGAGGTGCAACTTCTTGGTAGCTGCCTGGACTTTTGGAATAACCTCCTGCTGAGATAGGCATTATCCTTTTAGTTTTCTGGAAGGCTGTAAAAACTTGGCTCTTCCCTTAAACATTGAACTGGGATGTGTTGAATTGGGGCTGGTCAATGGAAAGCTGGTAGGAAGCGTCTAATGTGTTTTTGTATCAGTTTTTATTGCCTACTGTGAGACCTCCATCTTTTTTGTGACAGCTCCTCAAGTACTGGAAGACAGCCATTACCCCTAATCCCTTCAGTTGCACATATCCAGTTCCTCAATCCTTCATCATACATGGAAATAATAGAAAATACATGTAGCTAAGGTTTTAGATTTTGGCAGTGGTTGTGCTCCAGGCTTGTTTCTGAATATTTTGCTCCCAGACCTGATGATGTTACCTAGTCTGGTAACAGAACATTCAGAAACTAAATTGAAACAAGCTTGGAGAGCAAAACCACTAAGACATCACATGATTTAGCCTTCAGACCCCTTCTCATCTTTCTTTGTTTCTCTTCTCAGCATGATTTCTGGAGCCTAGGCATCTTTTTGTATTGTGGTAAAGCAGAACTGGGTGCAATATTCCATGTGTGGCCTCACTAATACAGTATAGAGCTGGGGTGGCGAACCTATGACACGTGTGTCACAGGTGGCAAGTGGAGCCATTTGTCAGGGCATGCGCATGCGTGCGCTGGCCAGCTGAGTTCACCCTTTTTAAAAGCCATTTTTCACTCTCCCCAGCCTCCAGAGGCTTTATAGGAGCCTGGGGAGGACAAAAAGAGCTCCCCCGCCCCCTGCTGGAGCCCCTCCGGAGGCTTCATAGCTTCCCTGAAGCCTCCAGAGTGCAAAAAAAAACGGCCCTATGGGCAAACCGGAAGTTTGGGAATGGACTTCCGGTTTGCTCGGAGGGTCATTTTAAGTGCTCCGGAGGCTTCTGGGAAGCCCCCTGAAGCCTCCGGAGGGCCTCCGGAGGGGTGGGGAAGGATGTTTTTGTCCTCCCCAGGCTCCTATAAATCCTCTGGAGCCTGGGGAGGGTGAAAAAAGGATGCAAAAAAATGGGGGGGGGTTGCGTCTGCAGTACACGCATATGCACTGGGGGGTCACGCATTGTATTAAGGCTGCGGCACACCTGCGCATGACCCCCACTTATGGCACGTGAGCCAAAAAAGGTTCGCCATCGCTGGTATAGAGCATTTCCCATTGTGTGCCAAAAGCAGGTTTGTGCATTGGGTTGTTTTTTGCCCTCTGGAGGGCAAAAAACGGCCGAAAATGAAGGCCGAAGTCAACTGGCTAGCCTGTGCATGCATGCTGGAGCTGAAAGGACAACGCCTTGTGTGCCCCTACAAATGGCTCCACGTGCCACCTGAGACACGCGTGCCCTAGGTTCACCATCACAGGTATAGAGCAAGCAGTATCTATGGCGATTCTCAGTCATCCAGGTCATGTTTGTTCCAAAGGTGATTTTTCAAGGAGTAACTGGACTTGCTGTTTTTTTCTTTGAAGATGTTTCACTTCTCATCCAAGATGTAAACCGCTTAGAGAGCTGTAAAGCACTATGAAGTGGTATATAAGTTTAAGTGCTATTGCTATTGCTTAGAGCAGGTAATACAACTCTTCATACCTTGCTACTGGGTGAATATTTAATCCCAGTTTAATCCCAGCACCACCCAATTTAATGTAGAGTTCACACATATCAAATGAAATAAATAGCAAGGCTGTTACTTGCCCCTCAGTCTCTCAGGGCAGGGGTCAGCAAACTACATTCTGGAGCCACATGTGGCTCTTTCCTCCCTCTGCTGCGGCTCCGTCACCGGTCGGCACCACAATTTTGAGAGGAGCTTCCGGTGGGAGAGAAGCACAGTGTGCCAGGAGAAGACTCTATGGCAAGGGGTGGGTTTTCCAGTTGTCTCCACAATTGACAGGGCTTTCGGTTATGACATGTAGAGGAAAAAGTACACCGCTCTAGGAGGAGACTCTATGCTGGGGGAACTGAACTTCCGATCAGCTTCAGAATTGAAGGGGGGGGGGGTGCTTCTGGTAAGGACCTTTGTGGCTCCTGGTGTTTTCTTTTCTGTGGGAAACGGGTCCAAATGGCTCTTTGAGTGTTTAAGTTTGCCAACCCCTGCCCCAGGGCATACTCTTCTCAGAGGGTGGGCTCTTATGAAGGTTGCCACTCTCATTTAGTCTGAAGTTGTGGTTTCTCCATCACTGGGGGCTTTTAAAAAGAGACTGGACAGCCACTTCTCTGCAATGGCATAGGGTCTCCACTTGGGCAGGGGGTTTGGACTAAAAGACCTCCAAGGTCTCTTCCAACTCTGTTATTCTATTATTTCCTGGGTCCAATGTTAGAAAAAGCAGTGATGAAATCAGGAAGACTACAGCTCGTTACCTACTTTTTCTGAAAACTACCCCCTCCACAAAGCTGCCTAGCCAACCCTGCCCTTCTGCTCCCCCTCCGTATCCTGCAAGTGCAATTCAGGATGAGTAAGGAATACCAGGGACGGGATCTCCTCCAACGTTTCCCCATTCTCAACATGTCCAAGTAGTTCATCTGATGTGGCAACAGACGTGAGAAATTCCCGTAGAAGGAAGTCGGGGACAATTCTGCTCTGCACACATCCCTCCCAAGATTTGCATAAACCTGCCACAAGTGTTATCCAAGCAAGGGTAAATCGGTGAGGAACAGTTTGTCACTCCACTCATGCAGGAAGCAGTCTGTAAAAATTCCCCTTGGTTTTTTTTTTTTTCCTTGAAAAGAGATTGTTCAGAAACTCCGTCTCTGCTGCTCCAGGCACCACTCAGAAACTCCACTCGCCCCCCTCCCTTTTCAACAGAAAGTGCCCTCTGGCCAGCATTTACAGCTGGAGAGCAATCTGGCTTATCTTAAATACAGCAAGGAAAGGACAGAAGTCCGGAACTGCTGCTAGCTTCTCCCTGCAGGCTACCAGATCTGGATTGCCAAGAGCAGAATTAGGGCTCGATTGTCTTTTTCCTGCCATCTGGGAGCGGTCCAGATTTTTGCAGCCCCACCACTGCTGGCATCACGTGATCAGTCAGTGATACTTGCCAGGAAAGTTCCAGGTTCAGTGGTTAAGCCAGCGCATGGTGCTAAGGAGAGAATGCCGCATCTTCCAGCATCTCCAACTGCAAATTCCCCACTTAAGCAGCTACAGCTCAGGATAAATGTTCATGGATCCTTGCCCTATCGTGTGCAGGTAGTCCTCAACTTACAACAATTCATTTAGCAACCAAAGTTACAACAGCACTGAAAAAAAGTGACCTATGATCGTTTATCACATTCACGATTATTCGAGCATCCCCATGGTCACATGATCAAAATTTGGACACTTGCCAACTGGCATGTATTTATGACGGTTAGTGTCCCGGGGTCAAGTGGTCACCTTTTGTGGGGCAAAGTCAATGGGGAAGACAGATTCATTTAACAAATATGTTCCTAACTTTAAAAAAAACCTGCAGTGATTCACTTAACAACTGTGGTAAGATAGATCGTAAAATGGGGCGAAGCTCACTTAACTATCTCACTTAGGAACAGAAATTCTGGGCTCATCTGTGGTCTTAAATTGAGGGCTGCTGTATTTCCAACCGTTTTAGAATCCTGGGAAATGGAGAAGTTGTTATTCTAGGAAGCACAGCTTTCATCTCAAAACCAAAATGTTTCTCCCACGGACAGGGAAGCAATGTGAGTTCCCTTCCCTGGGGTGGCCACCCTCTCACCCAGGACTGGCTGGGCTTCATTCTGTTTTCAACCTGGGCCCTCCACCCTTCTTTCCAATTCAGTCTGCACTAAGGGCCACACCTGGTTGTGCCCAGAGCTTGCCTCCTCTCCTCCAGTGCCTCTCTCTCTGTGGGGCCTCATCCCCTTCATTTCCCCCTGAGAGGCCAATTGATTGGGGGGGGGGGACCTCTGGAGGAAGAGAAAAATGCTCCCGCAGGCACTGGTGCTTGAGTCACTGGGTTTCTTCCTGTTTAGATAAGAAAGAATGTTTGCCCAACAGAGTCAATGCAGCTGAAAGGCAGAGCTGCCTGAGCCACAAGACTGGTTGCCAGTCAAGAGGATGCCCACATGCTCCCCCAGCCTCCTGGCAAAATCCTTCCTGCTTCAGAAATAGAGGGAATTGCAGGGGGTCCCAAGCAGACCCCCTCACATGCAACAAAGACAAGGATGCACCACCCCCAAAACCCACCTGTCCAATCTCATCTAATCACGTAGCCTTACAGTATTATCAAAATCCAGCAACCAAACATTATGAAACCCCCAAGAAGATAAAATGACTTCTTATGGCCATCTGTAGGGTTAAGAAGGAGGGAAGCCAAAGCAGAGACATCGAGGGGGTTTCAGCCTCAACCGCCTCCATTGTTCCCCACTCCAGATCAACACCAGATCCCAAGATCTGGATTTTTTGGTGGTGGTGGTGGCGGCGGCGATCTCACTAGGAATGCATGGGCAGGACTGCCATGAGGAAATGGAAGCCTGGTGGTACTTTCGCGAAGACCCATTTTGTTTCCACTGCAAGGTCAGAACCCAGTGGATGAGAGATCCAGCAACTCACAATGTGGGAAGTGTGTGTTTGTGTCTGTGGCTGGAAGCAGCTCACTCCGGACTATTTCACCTCCCAAGGCCAAACCTCCCTTTCTGGGGGCAGCCTCCCCTTCCTCCTCCCTCCCTGAAGTCTGGAGCATGGGGGTCGCGTCTTTGCTTGAACCCGACGGGTGTGAATCCCCGAGCCCGCAAGCGGCAGGGCTGAGAAGGGCGCCCGCTTTGTGCCCCAGCCACATCCAGGGACCCAGAAGAGGAAAGAGCCCCCCAGAGTCCCCCCCAAGCCGGCCCGGCCACGGCGGCAGAACTTTCCCGGACCAACTGGGCCCCAACGCGGAGGAGCCCGCCTAGACACACCTCATGGCCACGTTGCTCCCATCAATGACGATCGGCCGCAGATGATCCCCGTCCTGCTCCTCCGGAGGCCCCGGCTGGGTCGGGGGGCTGTTGGGGGCAGGCCGCGCTCTGGGAAGCGGCACCGGCGGCTCGGGGGCCTCCGGGGCGGCCTGCTGGGCGGGCTCTCTCTCCCTCTCGCCGGGGGCCGCCCCGTGCTTGACCAGCTCCCCCAGGATGGTGTTGGTGTCCGCCTCCGGCCCGTGCTTCTGCAGGGCGCCCAGCACCTCCTGCGAAGAGTAGCCCAACTTGCGGAAGAACTCAACTTTCTGCCGCCTCTCCGCTCGGCCCTGCTCGGGGGCGCTCCAGGGGTCGCCTCCCCCGCCGGATTCTCCGCTACCCTCCAGGCTGCAGCCGCAGAGACTCAGGTAGCCGCTTTCCGGAGGCTCTTCGCGGCCGACGGCGCGAGCGCAGGGCAGCGGGGGCTCGGCCCAGCCGGAGAAGCGCAGGGCGCTGGGCGGCGGTCGGTCCAGGTCCATGGCTGCTGCTGCTGCTTCTGGCGGCGCTGCTCCTCGCTCGCTCACGCCTGGCCTGCCGAGAGAAGCGCGCAGCTAGGAAGGCGGCCGAGCAGGAGAGCCCGCGGGTCGGGCAAGGCGATCCCGAGCTCGGCCAGGCTCCTCCCTCCAAACAGAAGCGCGCCCCGCCCTCCGAAGGGGGAAACCGGCCGAGCCCGGCAGGAAACGGGGGAGGGCTCGGCGCTTCTCCGCTCGCTACCAGTCCCGACACGGGGCGCCCAGCCGGGCTTCCCCGAAGCGGCGGGGCAGGAAGCGGCGGCCACCTTAAGGCTAGAGGGAGAGGGCCTTTCCACGGGAAGTGGGACTCCGAGCCCCGGTCCGGCCACCGCCCTCCCCGTTCGCCCCTCTCGCGCGGAGAGAAACCCCGCCACCCCCGAGCCGCGCCGTTGCTTACCGGCCGCCTCCATGGGGGCGAAGTGTTCCCGTCCGCGCGTCGCCGCCTCTTTATGGAGGGCGAGGGCTGCCTCTCCCCCCTCCGGGCTTGTCTTGGAAGGTCTCCGCGGAAGAGGCGCGGCGGGCGGATGGAACCCGTGGCCGGGGGTTGGCTGGGACGGGCCTGCCTGCCTCGCGAGGTTGTTGGGAGCCGCTGGAGGGGGAGGAACGCGGGGCCTGGAGCTCCTGTCGGCGGCTCCGCTCACCTCGCCCTCCCA
Source organism: Thamnophis elegans (assembly GCF_009769535.1). Classification (NCBI taxonomy): domain Eukaryota; kingdom Metazoa; phylum Chordata; class Lepidosauria; order Squamata; family Natricidae; genus Thamnophis; species Thamnophis elegans. The sequence goes on from NC_045552.1 coordinate 28,178,008, forward strand.
GGCCTCCCCCCGCGACGGCGCTCGAAAGGCCGGAGCCTCCCGGGAACGGCGGCCAAGCAACCCTCCGCTGAGGGCGGTGATATGGCGGGGAGGCTGCAGGGCAGAAGGCCGCCTTCAGTGCAAGGAAGGGGCCGCACCCTCGGGAACTCCGTCGGAAGCAGCTGCGTTAATCGGGCAGCGCCCCGAAAGCGCTATGGAGCTGCTGCCTGGCGGGGCAGGACAGGGCTCTGGTCTCCCCGCCGAGCAGCCCCGGTGAAGGGAGCGCGTCGTCGGGGGTCTCTCTTCCCCGGGCAGCAACTGCACTTTCGCAGCCAGCAAATGAGCTCTGCGGGAGCGGGCAAGAGCGCTGATCGACGCGACCTTCCAGGGCAGCCGAACAGCTTGGGCAACTCTTGTCCAGCGGTGGCCGGTTCAGGGAAGGGGCCGCGGCCCTTCAGGCGAGCCTTGGGGCAGCAGCAGCTGCTGGCGGCTGCAGAGGAGCCGAGCCCGACGCTGGAAGTCAGAAGCGCCCGGTGCCGCCCGCGGGGGCGGCCGAGATGAGCTCGCCGGCTCCGTCTTCCGAGTGAGGCTGGCTCTCTTTCCAGGCGGGTTGGGAGGGATGCGCTCCCGCCTCCGCCCGGGATTGCCCGCTCTTGACTGCTCCAGCATCAGGCACCGCATCTGCCCGAGGCGGCGGGCCGGGACTCCCCCGAGGACGCCTGGCCTCTCTATGCAAAGCAGGCCGTCCAAGGCCGGGGAAGATTTGCATCCCCGCGCCGGAGAGGGACTCCCCTGGGAAGAGCAGCACTTGCTTCCTGGTTTCACTGGAGCCTTTATGCCCTCGGGCCTTTGGCTGCCCTTCGGTTGCCAGGTTGCGTGGAGCCAGGGGAGTTGCCGGTTCTCCCCCCCTCTCCAAAACAAACTCGTGGGGTGGGGGTGGGCAGTGGTGGGTTTCAATTTTTTTTAGAACCTCTTCTGTAGGTGTGGCCTGCTTTGTAGAAGTGGCTTACTGACCATGTGACTGGATGGGAGTGGCTTGTGGATTTGTGGAGTTCCCAGAATTCCTCCCCATGATGGCGCAGGAACTCTGGCATTGAAGTGTGCAAGTCTCAAAGCTGTCAAGTTACAAGATCCACCCCTAATACTTTAGAAAAAAAACCCATAGGTGTTCAAACTTGACAGCTTTAAGACTTGTGGATTTCAACTCCCAGAATTCCTCCTCTCACTCTTCATCTTGATGATGTGCAGACGGGCAGGGGGAGGGAGCTGGAACAGCACTGTAGATTTGTGGAACCTCTTCTGTAGAAAAGGGGAACTGGTAGGAACCCACCCCTGGGGGTAGGTGACCGGCCTTTAAGTTGTTTAGGACCCCCCAAGCAGAAACTCCCAATCAAACAAAGTAGAGGGAGGGAGGGAGGGAGGGAGGGAGGGAGGGAGGGAGGGAGGGAAGGAAGGAAGGAAGGAAGGAAGGAAGGAAGGAAGGAAGGAAGGAAGGAAGGAAGGAAGGAAGGAAGGAAGAAAGAAAAACCCCATAGGAAGCAGGAAAGGTCGGTAGCGTCCCCAGGGTCAGCCAAAAGGACTCCAATGCCTGTACCCCAACTCTTAAAGTCTGGGGAACAAACAGGGTGAACCTGAAGTATTAGGACCTGAAGGCAGATGTGATGTAGTTGCCATTATTGAAACTTGCGTTTAAAACTCATGACTGGAATGTACTTGAAGGAGTATATGAATCAAAGTAATATTGGCTATTTGCTTTTATTATAAATTGCTTAGGTTAATATATAATTCAGGGGTCCCCAAACTTGTCCGCTTTAAGACTTGTGGACTTCAACTCCAAGAATTCTGGGAGTTGAAGTCCACAAGTCTAAAAGTGGACAAGTTTGGAGATCCCTGATATAATTGTTAATGATTAAACCAATATTTGCTGTTTGCTTCTGACAAGCTGCAAGAAATCATTTATTAGGAATTAAGCTTTGTTATTGGCTCCTGCTTATATTATTGTACACTGTCAGAAAGTAATTGTTAGGAACTAATTCTAACTTAGTAAATTGTAACCTTAATACTGGTTGGTATAGTGCAGTTTGTTATCTCACTTCTGTTTTCTCACTTCTATTCTTGGCCTCAAAGTTAGGCACATCCTTGAAAATGTAGAAGAAACTGTTACCCAGGAATATCAGGCCCCTTGTATAAAGGAACCAGAGTAGAGAGTTTTCCTGCCTCATAAATTCTGAATGCTGAAAGCATTCTGCTGAATAAACAACTTGGCCAGGTTGAGGTAGGGGTGGGGGACCACCTGTACACAAGGCTATAGGAATGCTCTATAGATAAGATGGACAGAAACGAGCCTGAACAAAGAACACTTTAAAAATCACATTGGTAACGAACCTTTGTCTCTGATTGGGTAAACTTTGTTTCTATGGGGTAAAATGTATACAATACACTGAGCCACTCTCGTAGGGGAGTGGCTATTCCTTACATGCATTTTGTATGTATGTTTTGGATATACCATATTTTTCAGACTGTAAGACGCACTGGAGTATGAGACGTACCATGATTTTGAAGAGGTAAATTTTAAAAAAAAAGTTTTTGCAGGCCTCCCAAACCCTCTGCACGTCTCATTTTTTGTAAAAAAAAGAGGGGGCATGCAGAGCTTTGGGAGGCTTGTAGAGTGCTCCTGGGGGCAGGGGGTGGGAACGGCCCATTTTTTCCTATTTTTTGCTCTCCCCAGCTCTCAGGAGCACTTTGCAAGCCTCCCAAACCCTCTGCACATCCATTTTTGCAAAGGGTGCGGGGTTTCGGTAGGCCAAAAATGCTGTATTCAGTGTATAAGATGCACCCAAATTTTTACCATATTTTTCAGACTATAAGATGCACCGGAGTATAAAATGCACCTTAGTTTTGGGGGAGGAAAAAAAAATCTTCCTCTGCCTACCAGCTTCCATTGGTATTCATCTGGCTAACGTCCTTGCAGCAAATAGCAAACAGCCTGGTCATCTTCAGCACATTATTGCAGCCTGATTCAGCACAAGCAGCTGATTGGCAGATGGATTGACCTCTCAGAATACCTCCAATCAGCTGTTCCAGGCTGCAGGGATTGTCACAGGCCATCGCCACCTCCGTGCCTTGCGTTTTTGGGTAGTTCCCAGCGGCGGGGACCGGCAGCGGCCTCACTTTCACTTGGATTTTGATAACGAGCAGCACAGATCTTTTTATCCATTTAAAACAAACACCCTACATGTATTTAAGGGGGTAGGGTGAAGGACAATTTTCATGGGGGCAGAAGAGGGACTTGGCACCAAAGGCTTTACTCCCAAGATCCCCCATCTTCCTACCTATAGCCGTAGGTGTTGAAAGCCTGGCTTTCTTGCAGAAAAGCCCGATAGAGACCAGCACTTCAGTCCTGGACGCTGCCACCTCATAAACATGCTATAACCAGAAGTTATAGCCAAGGGTTTGTCAAAAACAGATCGTGCCAAATAAATCTTATTTCATTCTTTGACAAAGTGATTAAGTTAGTGGACCTTCAGAATGCCCTAGACACAGTACACATCTTCAGTAAGGCATTTGACGTAATAGACCACAAACTACTTGGTAAAGTAGAAAAATCTGGGTTAGTCAGCACCACCACCAGATGGATTTATAAATGGTTGACAAACTGCACTCAATGTATAGTCAGTCCTTAATGGAACTATATCCACATGAAGGAAAGTAAGCAGTGGGGTAACCCAAGGTACCAAGGAAGAGATTGGACAACTATCTGAAATGATAAAGGGTCCCCCCCTTGAGCAAGGGGTTGGACTAGAAGAACCCCAAGGTTCCTTCCAACTCTATCATTCTGTTCCTGCTATATTCGAATTTCTTCTGTGTATAAAATAGCAGCAGCCAAACAACAAAGAGGCCTAGAATCCGAAAGGGGAAGCTGCTCAATGTTTGATGCTATCTTAAGCAAAAACCCCAAACTCTGCACTTCTGCTTTCCCCAGAGAGCATCGGCCACCCACCACTTCTGGAGGGGAAGGAACACATGATCCTCACCCCCCCCCTCCAACGAATGCAGAATGATTGTTTTCTGATAAGGGAAGCATCTGGCAGACTATGTTGTGTTGTGGGCCATTTCCTCTGCTAGCAGCAAAGATCTGCCGCTGCCTTGCACAGCCATTTTTTCCTAGGCCTCTGACTGACACTTTGCTTAGCCTTCCAAGTGTTTAGGTCTCAGATGTGCTGAACCTTTGACATACAGAGCTTACTTGGTTTTTAGCTGATCTGTTTATACATATAGTGAGAATTCAGACTCTTAAAGGTAGTCCTCAACTTACAACAGTTCATTTAAGTAACGGTTCAAATATATACTGAAAAAAAAGTGACTGTCAGCCTCGATTTACATCAAGTACATCTGCGGCTTAAGGAGTTTTATCCCTGGGACGAATTCTACACTGCAATCAGTAGGGTGATAGGGTGGGAGCTTATTGGAAGCCCTTTCGCTAAATGTCCCTCTGAGGTCTCAATGTTCCTTTGAGATTTTCTCCTCTCCCCTCAATTCTCTTGCATGTGAACACTGCCAGTTCTTTCATGGCTCTGGCTATGCAGGAGGGTTTCCCTACCTCCTTTCCCAGCTGGGCGGAGTGGATGCGTAGCTGTCTCTTCCTCCAATTCACGTGTGGTTCCACTTCCACTTCCACTTCTAGGTCCTTCTCACCACCTATAAAGCGCTCCATGGTAGTGGATCTGGCTATTTGAGAGACCGCCTTCTGCCAATTACCTCCCTGCGTCCCATCAGATCGCATAGAGTTGGCCTCCTCCGTATTCCATCCGCCAGTCAGTGCCGACTGGCGACTACTCGGAGGAGAGCCTTCTCTGTTGCGGCTCCGACACTATGGAACAATCTCCCCGTGGAGATTCGTACCCTCACCACCGTCCAGGCCTTCCGCACAGCCCTCAAGAACTGGCTAGCCCGTCAGGCCTGGGGATAATCTTATTTTTGCCCCTCCCGAATGCTGAGTGAATGTTGAGTTTTACTGTCTAATTTATTTTTGTGCACATTTCCTTTGTATTGTCCTACACTCCCCTTCCTTTTTGATTGTAAGCCGCCCTGAGTCCCCTCAGGGGAAAGGGCGGCCTATAAATGTCTAATAAATCCAAATCCAAATCCAAATCCTTATAGCTCACCCAGATTGATTAGTAAATTTATTACTGATCTGTTGAACAAACTTATACTGCCTCTTCCTCTCTCAACAGGAACTCTGAAAGGCAAACAGAATAGAGGTAATCCTCAATTTAAGACCACAATTGATCCCAAAATTTCTTTTGCTAAATGAAACATTTGTTAAGTAAATTTTGCCCCATTTTATAATCTTTCTTGCTGCATTTGTTAAGTAAATCATTGCACCTGTTCAGTTAGTAACATGTTAAGTGAATCTGGCTTCCCCATTGACTTTGCTTGTCAGAAGGTCACAAAAAGGGACACTGTAATCATCAGTTGCCAGCATCTGATTTTTTTAAAAATACATTTATTTTACAATACAATTGTATCACAGTGGCCAGTTGTTTCGCCGGATTTGGCATTGGTTACTAGTCGGGCCCCACCCAGGGGCCTAGGATGTTGTAACGTATTTTCGTAATATGCGTGCAGATCCAAGCAGTGCGGCTTTTTGCATTTGGCTGATGGTGATTTTGTCAATTTTTAACTGTTTTAAATGTAATTCCAGTGCTTTTGGAATAGCACCCAGTGTGCCAATTACCACTGGAATTACCACTGCTGGTTTGTGCCATAGCCGTTGAATTTCAATTTTTAAGTCCTGGTATTTTGCGATTTTTTCATGTTCCTTCTCAGCGACCCTGCTATCACCTGGTATTGCTATGTCTATGATTGTGACCTTATTTTTCTCAACCAATGTGATATCTGGTGTATTATGTGCCAGTATTTTGTCCGTTTGTATGCGAAAATCCCACAAGATCTTGACCATCTGATTTTCGGTGACTTTTTCAGGCTGATGTTCCCACCAGTTTGTTGCTGTTTTAATATTATAATTTTTGCACAAATTCCAATGGATCATTTGTGCTACTGAATTGTGCCGCAATTTATAATCAGTCTGCGCGATGTTTTCTGTATTCTTGTTTTGTCTGTTGGGCCTTCAGTAGATTTTTGTTCTTTACTTCAATTAATAGATGTTCTTGACTTTCTTTTAAATAATCATCCAGTGCATGTTTTTCTTCTTCAACTGTTTGCTTCACTTGTAATAATCCTCTGCCACCTGATTTTCGGGGCAGATATAGTCTATCAGTATCACCACGTGGATGTAAACTGTAGTGCATTGTCATTAGTTTCCTGGTTTTTCGGTCCAAAAGGTCCAAATCAGCTTGTGTCCAGTTAACTATACCAGCTGTGTATCTTATAACTGGTATTGCCCAGGTATTTATGGCCTTGATTGTATTTCCACCATTCAATTTAGATTTCAAAATTTTCCTAACTCTGTTGGTGTACTCTCGCCTGACAATAGTTTTTACTTCTCCATGCTTGATATTATCCAACTGCAGAATGCCTAAGTATTTGTAGGCTTCATTTTTGTTGCATTTAATTAGTTGGCCATTGGGCACTTCAATTCCCTCACATGCAGTGATTTTGCCTCTTTTTATGGATACAGTGGCACATTTTTCCATGCCAAACTGCATTGAAATATTGGTGCTGAATACTCGGACTGTATTTGTCAATGATTGGATTTCTATTTCTGACTTTCCATAGAGTTTCAAATCATCCATATATAGTAAATGCGAAATTTTTTCAGCTTCTTTGGCTGTTTGGTAGCCTAATTTCATTTTTTTTAAGATTACTGATAGTGGGATCTTTGCAATGATGAAGAGATGAGGTGAAAGTGAATCACCCTGGAAAATTCCTTGCTTGATATTAACCATTCCGTAGATCTCATTCCCTACTGCCAACTCAGTTCTCCATTGTTTCATCGTCTTTTCAGTAAAGGATGTAATATTTTTGCTAATGCCAGTTGTTTCTAAGCATTTTATGATCCAACTATGTGGCAGTGAGTCAAATGCCTTTTTGGAATCAATCCAGACCATATTCAAGTTCATTTTTCTGTTCTTACAATTTTCTAATATCATTTTATCAATTAGGAGCTGATCTTTTGTGCCCCTGCTCCTTCTTTTGTTGCCTTTTTGCTCTACTGGCAAGATGTTGTTTGTTTCCAAATAATCCATCATGTTATCTGCAATAATGCCTGTGAGTAATTTGAAGGTTGTTGGCAAGCATGTTATTGGTCTGTAGTTTTCAGGTGTTGTTCCTTTAGTTGCATCTTTCTGAATCAAGTATGTTTTTCCAGTTGTCAACCATTCATCAATTTGGCACTTTTGTAAAATTTCATTCAGTTGCCTAGCCAATATTGCATGTAAACTGGTCAGATATTTGAGCCAGAAACCATGTAATTGGTCCTTTCCAGGTGATGTCCAATTCTTTACCTTTTTTACTCGATTTTTGACCATCTCAGTTGTTATTTCTAATACTTGCATTTGTTTGTTGCCAATGCTTTTCTCAAAGTCATGTATCCACTTTGCTTCCTTATTGTAGTCCTTTGCATTTTCCCACAATTCTTTCCAGAATTCAACTGTGGCCTGCTTTTCTGGTTTTTCACTTTTGGTGTCACCATTCACATTAAGACTTTGATAAAAACGCCGTTGGTCTGATCGAATTGCTGATTTTGTTTATATTGGATGATTCGTGCCTCATATCTTTCAATTTTTCTAGATTATTATTATTATTATTATTATTATTATTATTATTATTATTTAAATATATATCCATATTGTGTGTGAACAGGGCTGGTTCTGGGTATCATTCATACTAATCCAATTCACAACAACAGTATTAGTAATCTCTATCACATGTATCAAATTAAGTAATCCTCATTATATTGTTCAAACATATATAAGCAAGAAAATCCTCTTCTTTATCTCCATCTATGTCTTTGTTGTTCAATCTAAACATTTCTCTATTATATATGAACAAATTTGGCTAGATATCATTCATATTGATCCCATTCATGCTAACATTGTTAATAATCTCTATCACATTTATCAACTTTATATAATTCTCATTATGTTATTTATGCCTAATATCATCTCTTCTAATAACAGTATTAGTGATCCCTATCACATTTATCAAGTTTAGGTACTCCTCATTATATTGTTCAAACATACCTAAACAAAAAATGCATAACTCCTCATCTTTGTCGCTGTATCTGTATTTTTCTTGTTCACTCTAAACATTCCTCTATTATACATGAACAAATTTAACTAGGTATCATTTATATCAATCTAATTCATGCTAACATTGTTAATAATCTCTATCACATTAATCGAATAGTAATTCTCATTATATTATTTAAACGTACATAAAAGAAAAATGCCTAGAATCTGTAAACTTCTAATCTTTCTATTATTTTTATTCATTCTATAAACAATTTATGTTCTAATATTTCCCCTAATTTTATTTCTGCCTCCTTAGCTTACACTCAGGCTATTTTAATTTTAAAGGACAATTTTTCTATCCATCATCTCTTCCTTAGTGCTTCACTTCTTATCCATTTTTTTATTCACCTCCCACACTCCTCATCTTTATCTCTATTTTAGTCTATCTCTTTTTTGTTCAATCTAAAATTTTCTCCCAGTGCAGTCTTGTGTTGCCAATTCTCCCAGTTTTCCACCCATATCCCAATCTCCTTATCAAAAGTATCTTCCTGCCTTGGTTGCGTCCGCTGAGTCCCGCCCAGCCGCCCTGTTTAGGATAACCCGCTCCCTCCTAAATAGGAGGGATACGGGGGACCCCCTGCAGGGTAGGGCTGATGATTATGTCCAGTTCTTAGCGGACAAAGTTGCTCGGTTTCGGTCGGACTTGGACTCCACCTTTGCAGATCCAGCCGAGGCACAGGGAGATAACTTGACAGACCATCTCTGGGTTGAGTTTCAGGATGTTGCCCCTGGGGATGTGGACAAGGCCATACGAGCTGTGAGTGCCTCCACCTGTGTACTGGACCCGTGTCCCTCCTGGCTGGTTGCCAACAGCAGTGAGGTGACACGAGGCTGGATCCAGGCGGTTGTTACCGCCTCTCTTCGGGAGGGGCACTTCCCCGCCGCACTTAAAGCGGCGGTGGTGAGACCCCTCCTGAAGAAACCATCCTTGGATCCAGCCGTTCTTAACAATTACCGTCCAGTCTCCAACCTCCCCTTCGTCGGGAAGGTTGTTGAGAAGGTGGTGGCCTTCCAGCTTCAACGGTCCTTGGAGGAAGCTAGTTACCTTGACCCCTTCCAGTCCGGCTTCAGACCTGGTTACAGCACAGAAACCGCTTTGGTCGCATTGACCGATGATCTCTGGAGAGCCAGGGATGGAGGCCATGCGTCCATCCTGGTTCTCCTTGACCTCTCGGCGGCTTTCGATACCATCGACCATGGTATCCTTCTGCGACGACTGCGGGAGGTGGGGGTGGGAGGCACTGTTTTGTAGTGGTTCTCCTCCTACCTCTCGGACAGGTCGCAGTCGGTGTTGGTTGGGGGGCAGAGTGTCAGCTTCTGCCTTGCTGTTGCTTCAGCTGCCATGAAACGGGGAGGGAGGGCTGGTATTTGGGAGGGGTTAATTAATGTGCTGGAGGAGTCTTCTAGGATGTTCGAGATGCTCGGATGGCGCATGCGTGAGGCCTTCCCGCGTAGAATAACGGGCTCGACATTCCATCTTCGTGATGCCTTTTGAAGTTATCTCACACCTGACACTTGAAGGACTTATGATTGGCCTGGAGCTATGATCCTAAGGGGTGGGGAATGGGCTATACTATATATCAATTGCTTTCGCGCCTAATTAAGTAGACTTTGCTTTGCAACTGCTTGCTTACCATTTATAATTAGTAAAAGTACTTTGGATTTCCTTCCCATGGAGTCTCTTAGTCTTTCTTTCCTAATTATGTAATGGAGTGATGCTGACAAGAAGCAAAGTCTCCCTAAACCCTTTCCAGGAGATTTACGTCTACCGAGAAGGGAGATAATGTCTTCTCCGATCAGGGAGGAGGAGGGGGCCGTTGGAGGTGCAGATTCCAGCGGAGTAGGACCTCCCGACCTTTCGCTACACGAGCCTGGCCCCCCCGACCTCTCCTTACACGAAGATTTATTTCAACTGCAAATTTCCAGCCAGCCTGAACCTCCCCCACCCTGATGGTCGACTTCGGTGGGACAAAGAGAGGCAGAGACAAGCTGGAATGCTGGAATCACCCAAAAGCAACCCCGACAACCATCGCTGGAGCCGGGAGCCGTGAGAAAACCCCAGACGAGTGAATTCCCTGACTATTGGAGTCAAAGGTACTTTGGGGAAAGAAGGGGGGACGATGAAAGAGACTGGAGAAACTGGCAACACCAGGGGCCCATGAGAAAACCCCAGAGGAGTGAATTACCTGATTATTGGGGTCAAACGTACTTTGAGGAAAGAAGGGGGGAGGAGGAAAGAGACTGGAGAAGTTGGCAACGTTACCCACGCCCGCCGTCTCCCCCTCCCCCTCAGCCTGCTTCACCCCCTGTGGCTAGAGGTTTTGCTGACCATGGGGGCCCACCCCCCCGAAGACATCGGATGGCTAAAATCCCTCCCTTGCCTGTGCGTTACAATGGTGATTCTGCTGGCCTGGCCTCTTTTCTTATGCAGGTGTTTAATTACATGGAAATTTATGGCCGAGACTTTGAGACTGACATCATGAGGGTCAGAATGGTTCTTTTGTCTTTAGATGGTGAAGCTGCCAAATGGTCAACTGCTTTGCATATGTCTGGCTCTCCCCTCTTGGGGAATTTCAACCGCTTTATGGAGGCCTTCCGCCAACGTTTTGATGACCCGTTAACGGAGAAGCGGAGCAAATTAAAATTTATAACCTTTGAACAGGACGATAGACCTGTCGCCCAATACATCCAGGAATTTCAGTGTCTTTCACAATACATGAGAGGCTGGGGGGAGGACGCCCTACTGGACAAATTTGCTTCAGGGTTAGATGAAGACATTTATCAGCAATGTGTCAATCGTAACCTGCCTAGACGTTTGATCACATGGTTTGAGCACGCAGCGGACGCTGAACTCAACTTAACCCGGCTCCGTTATGCTAAAGAGGAACGGAGAAAGCGGAAAGAGAGGGCTGCCAAGTCCCTCCCCCCTCCAGCCACTCAATCGCTCTTCAAACGACGAGGTGAAGGGAGGGGGCCCCCTTCAGGCCTCTCCAGACCTTTAACATGCTTTCGTTGTGGAAAATTAGGGCACACCGCCCCCGAATGTCGTGCTAAATTGCCCCTCTCTGCTCAACTCCCTCCCAAACGTGAGGAAAAGTCTGGCAGAGTCGCAGAGAAGAAGAAGAAGGAAACAGCTTTCGCTGTGGATTCCAACCCCACTCCTTTCGCCCAGCCATTAGAGGGAGACGCGGACGCCAACTCCTCTTCTTCTGAGGACTCCGATGACGACACATCGCCTCACTGGGTGAGTTCAAATAAGGGGCCCCTGCTAATCCCTATTGAGTTAAAAGTTCCTCCTCAGGGGCAACCTGCCACCCTTCTGGCCTTACTCGATTCAGGCTGTTCCCGATCCATGATCAACCCAGCCATGGTGGAAAAATTGGGCCTCAAATTGCGCACTTTGAAAACCCCAATTGTGTTTTGCCAAATAGATGGATCTATTGCGGGGGGGGGGGGGCGCCCATTTTTTTACTGAGCCTTTGGAAATGAAGATGGGTACCCATACTGAACTAATTTCCTTTGTGGTCGCACCTGGCATGGACAGGCCTCTCATTTTGGGCATCCCGTGGCTCCGGAAGTGGAACCCTCACATAAATTGGCGGACGGGCCGCTTACGCGTTCGCTCCAAGGTGCCTCCAGTGGAGGAGGGCTCTCCGGGCCAACCTATCACTGACATTCCTGAAGTGGCCGCTAGAGGGCAGGAGAGAATTGCAGGAGAGGAGAAAATTCCGAAAGAGTATTGGGATCTTAAGGAAGTCTTCAGCGAAACATCTTCGGACAATCTGCCCCCCCACAGGCCTACTGATTGCTCCATAGACATTTTACCCGGGGTTAAGCTCCCCAAACCCCAGATTTACTCCATGTCACCCAGGGAAATGGAGGAAATGCGTTCTTTTATTGACAAAAATTTGAAACGTGGTTTCATTGAGCCGTCTCGACCCAAAGTTGCCGCCCCTGTACTTTTTCGTGAAAAAAAAGATGGTTCTCTTCGTCTGTGCTGCAATTTTAAAAACCTTAACGCTATCTCAACTCAGAACCTCTACCCGCTCCCGCTGATGAAAGATTTGTTGGCACAGCTGGGGAAGGGCCGCATCTTTACTAAATTGGACCTCCGGGAAGCTTACTATAGAGTACGCATCAAGGAAGGAGACGAATGGAAGACTGCTTTCAACTGCCCTCTTGGTTGCTTTCAGTTCCGGGTCATGCCTTTTGGCCTACAGGGGGCTCCTGCTGTTTTCATGCAACTTATTAATGACATCTTGCACGATCATCTGTACAAAGGAGTTATCGTATATTTGGACGATATCCTTATCTATACCCGCACCTATGACCACCACGTCGCTCTGGTGCGCACAGTTTTGAAAAAACTCCGTGCCGCTGACCTCTATGCCAAATTGTCTAAGTGTGAGTTTCACCAAACTAAAATTGACTATCTTGGCTATCACATCTCACCTGATGGCATTGAAATGGACCCTGAGAAGGTGAGGGCGGTCACTGAATGGGACGCGCCCAAAACTCGTAAGCAATTGCAAAAATTTTTGGGGTTCGCTAATTTCTACTGTCAGTTCATTCCCTCTTTTGCTAAGATTGCTCTTCCTATTACTAATTTGCTCAAGACGAAAGGCGACCCGAAACCTAAACCTACTAACCCTTTGGACTGGAACATGGAATGCCAGGCGGCATTCGAGAAACTTAAACGCCTCTTTGCCGCTGAACCAGTCCTTAAGCATCCTGACCTCGACCGGCCTTTCGTCGTCCAGGCTGATGCCAGTGATGTCGCCGTAGGGGCCATTCTGCTGCAAGCCAACGACCAAGGTAACCTGCAGCCTTGCGCTTACACCTCCCGAAAGCTCACTGACACGGAGAGGCATTGGGCGGTTTGGGAAAAGGAGGCTTTCGCGGTCCGGTGGGCCCTGGCTACGTGGCGCCATTTCCTAGAGGGCGCTAAACACCCATTTGAGGTGTGGACTGACCACAAGAACTTGGAAGCGTTGCGGACGCCTCGTCGTCTCTCCCCCAAACAAATGCGATGGGCCCAATATTTCAACCGTTTCAATTTCACTCTGAAGTATATCCCGGGAGGAAAGAACTTCATGGCGGATGCTTTGTCCAGATTACCTCAATATAATTGCTCTAAACTCAGTATCGTCCAACCGCTCCTGGCAGCTCCGGTACTCACGCGTCAACAGGCCCAAGCACAGAGGGGGGTGCCTCAAGATCTACTTTCTGACCTTAAAAAAGCTCTCCCTCATGAAGACTGGTTCCTGAACCATCGGGACGAGTGCACCATGAGGGACGATCTACCGTGGATTGGTGCTAAATTATACATCCCCGCGTCCCTACGGCTCGTGGTCCTTCGTCGAGCTCATGACTCCAGATTGGCGGGTCATTTTGGATTCGTAAAAACTTTGCACCTCGTGAAGAGACAATTCTGGTGGCCCTCTTTAAAAAAGGACATTGAACTTTATGTGGCCAGTTGCCCAGTTTGCGCTGCCGCCAAAAAACCGCCAGGGAAACCGCAAGGACTGCTCCAGTCTGTCGCTCGCCCGGTGGCCCCTTGGAAGGAGATTTCTATGGACTTTATTGTTGAGCTTCCCGAAAGCCAGGGGCATACCGTTATATGGGTGGTCACTGATTTGTTTTCCAAGCAAGTTCATTTCGTGCCTTGTCACAAAATTCCTTCCGCCAAGGCATTAGCTAAACTGTTCATTTCCCACATCTACCGTTTGCATGGAGTGCCCGACCGTATTATCTCCGATCGTGGGGTCCAATTTACATCTAATTTTTGGAAGGAATTTCTCAAATGCATTGTCTCCGCCCAGGGCCTTAGCTCCGCCTACCATCCTCAGACTAATGGCGGCTGTGAACGTACTAATTCCGTGCTTGAGCAATATTTGCGTTGTTTCATCAATTATCAACAAGACGATTGGGTGGACTTGTTACCACATGCTGAGGTAGCCTACAATAACTCGGTTCACTCCAGCACAGGTTTCACCCCTTTTCGGGTCGTTTACGGTCAAGATTTTGTTCCCATTCCCGAATTGCCTAGTGTCCAACCACAAGTCCCTTCAATTGCGGACTGGAGTGAGCGTCTCAGTAGAATTTGGCCGTTGACCCTCTCCACTTTGGACGCTGCACATAAAGCCCATAAGAAACAAGCGGATAAAAAACGCTCTCAGCCATATGAATACCGGCCTGGGGATTTGGTATATTTGTCCACGAAATTCCTGCACACTACTCAGAAGTCAAAGAAGTTGGGACCCAAATATGTTGGCCCTTTCCCTATTGTAAAGGTCATCAATCCTGTTTCTGTTCGTTTACAATTACCAAAACACCTCAACCGAATCCACCCGGTGTTCCACATTAACCTCATCAAACCTGTTTGGGTTTCCCACTTACGTCCCCCAGATGAACCTCCACCTGCTCCATTGCTTATTGATGGGGAACGTCACTTTGAAGTTCGTGCCATTCTTGATTCTCGCAAGCACCGTAATCGCATCCAATACCTGGTGGCTTGGAAGCACTTCCCTCCCTCACACACAGAATGGGTTGATAAATCCCATGTTCGTGCTCCCCGCCTACTTCAAGAATTTTATGCTGCTTATCCCAACAAGCCTTGACTTTCTTTTCCCCCCTCCTTCTTCTTTTTGTGTTTTGTTGTTTGTCTATTTCGTTTTTTTTTTTTTTTCAGGCCTGACTGCCTTTTTCCGGGGGACGGCCGGATGTCAGCTTCTGCCTTGCTGTTGCTTCAGCTGCCATGAAACGGGGAGGGAGGGCTGGTATTTGGGAGGGGTTAATTAATGTGCTGGAGGAGTCTTCTAGGATGTTCGAGATGCTCGGATGGCGCATGCCTTCCCGCGTAGAATAACGGGCTCGACATTCCATCTTCGTGATGCCTTTTGAAGTTATCTCACACCTGACACTTGAAGGACTTATGATTGGCCTGGAGCTATGATCCTAAGGGGTGGGGAATGGGCTATACTATATATCAATTGCTTTCGCGCCTAATTAAGTAGACTTTGCTTTGCAACTGCTTGCTTACCATTTATAATTAGTAAAAGTACTTTGGATTTCCTTCCCATGGAGTCTCTTAGTCTTTCTTTCCTAATTATGTAATGGAGTGATGCTGACACAGAGATCGTCCCCTAGGCCCCTAACATATGGGGTGCCGCAGGGTTCGGTCTTATCCCCCCTACTATTTAACATCTACATGAAACCGCTGGGTGAGATCATTCGGAGGCACGGGATAAAATACCACCAATACACGGACGACACTCAGCTGTATCTGTCCGCCCCGTGCCAACTCAATGAAGCGGTGGACGTGATGAACCGGGGTCTTGAAGCCGTTAAGAACTGGATGAGAGCTAACAAACTGGTACTCAACCCAGACAAGACCGAGTGGCTGTTGTGTTTCCCTCCCAATAATTTGGCCAGTGTTCCATCGCTCAGGCTGGGGGGGTCAAATTTTATACCCCTCAGATAGGGTTCGCAACTTGGGAGTCCTCCTGGACCCACAGCTGACTTTTGACCATCACCTGTCGGCTGTGACCAGGGGGGCATTTGCCCAGGTTCGCCTGGTACGCCAGTTGCGACCCTACCTGAACCGGGAGGCTCTCACAACAGTCACTCGAGCCCTTGTGACCTCTAGGCTGGAATACTGCAATGTGCTCTACATGGGGCTGCCCTTGAAGAGCATCCGGCGACTTCAGCTAGTCCAGAATGCGGCCACGCGAGTGGTAGTGGGCGCACCGCGGTTCGCCCACATAACACCTATCCTCCGCGAGCTGCGCTGGCTACCTGTCGATCTCCGGGTGCGCTTCAAGGTGCTACTTACCATCCATAAAGCCCTCCATGGTAGTGGATCTGAGTACTTGAGAGACCGCCTCCTGCCAATTACCTCCCTTCGACCTATTAGATCGCACAGATTAGGCCTCCTCCGAGTTCCATCCGCCAGTCAGTGCCGACTGGCGACTACACGGAGGAGAGCCTTCTCAGTAGCAGCTCCGACCCTCTGGAATGATCTCCCCGTGGAGATTCGCACCCTCACCACCATCCAGACCTTCCACACAGCCCTTAAGATCTGGCTATCCCGTCAGGCCTGGGGATAAAAATTCTAATCCGCCCCACCCGAATGTTGAATGAAAGTTGCGTTTTATTGTTTTAATTTTTTTTACTCACGTATTGTCTTATGTTTTGTCTTGCACTCCCCCTCCCGTGAATTGTAAGCCGTCCTGAGTCCCCTCAGGGAAAAGGGCGGCCTATAAATAATAAATAAAATCTAAAATCTAAATCTGACTCTCCAATTGTTGATTTATCTGTTTTATTTTCTTCGGTCTTTCTTCCTTTGTGAGCTGATTTGTCAATCCTATTTTTTGTTCCAGTCCTTGATTTATTTGTTGATGTGACCAATCCACCTGTTATTTCTGCTTTTTTTGCTTATCATTTATCTGGTCCTCCTCTTCGTCAAGCTGTTGATTTATTTGCTGATTTTTCTGATCCATATTTTTTCCCTGTTTGAGTTCCATTTGTTGGCTTAAATAGTCCATTTCATCCAATCTTTCTGTTGTTTCCACAAGTTCATGGGAAGTTTGGTCTTTTTTCCTTGTTCTTTGCAAAATGTTTTCCACTTTCTGATCCATACCATCGACTAAGTTCATAATATCTTGGAACAATAAAGTCATCTCATTAAGAAATCCTCTAATTTCCACAGCTGTTCCTTCAACTCCTGTCATAACAGCAATACAAGTGGAATAAACACCCACACCTCAATCAAATTCAGAGAGTCCAAAACCCTAGGAGTATGGTTTATTAAATGGAGCTCTCCTCTCAAATTTCCATACTGCCTTTTTTTCCAGCAGATATTTGTTTCACTCAATCTCCATTTCTTTCAAAACAAAAATTTCTTTCTTATTTCTGCCTCTGGTAATCATAAAACAATAAACAGCTAAAAATCACAGCCACCAAATGTCAAGTATTTTCTCCTCTGTAAATTTCCAGGAGTCTAGGAGTCACTTTTTCTTTTATCACTAGATGGCAGTCTCAACTTACTTTTCAGCATACATCTCTTTAAAAATATTTTCTTCAGCCGCTTAAACAGTTATATTTTTAGAGTATCTTCTCTAGGATTTTTTTTATCCTTAGGATAATTTGTAAAGAAAAAAGAATCATCTCACCCAACAACACAGTCTCTGTTCACTGCTCTCTTTATTCCTGTACTTTCTTAGATGTTCTGGCTGCCCCCAACTTTATGGCAGTCATATTGACTGCTGCTGCTCCTAGTCTTTGGATGAGGGGAATTTTCCAAGTCAGGGAGGAGAGATGTGGCTCTCCTCAACCTGCAAGGTGCCCTCCTTTATTTCACCACCCCTACAGGATGGCTATGGCTCCTTTTGGAGCCCTCCGATGAGGAGAGCTTGGAGTGGGGCCACGGAGCTCATGGCCCATACCCCCGAGGGTTCCAGAAGTACAGCCAGAAGTCACCAACATCTGAATTTTGATCACATGACCATGGAGATGCTGCAATGGTCATAAGTGTGGAAAACGATCATATGTTACTTTTTCAAGAGCTGTTGTAACTTTGAATGGTCACTAAACAAACTGTTGTAAGTCAAGGTCTTACAGATAGATCTCGACATACAATAATTTGTTTAGTGACTGTTTGAACTCTACCTGTAAAAAGTCAGGACACTGCTTGGGTCTCCCTATTTCTGAAATATATTTATCAGTATTCAACTAGAGGGGACAGTTTATGTATAGGTTTGTTTATTTTTATGCAGGTTTCTTTTCTTTTTTCTTTTTTGGTCTTGTGTAGTTTTGCTTAGTTTCTGTATTTTTGTTGTTTTTCTTTTCTGGAGTTTGTACTTTAATGTTTTGAATTTTTTTTTTTTTAAATCTGCCTTTGCCTGGCTTTTTGCCCAGCACAAAAATAAAATATCTCTTGTCAGTCTGAGTTTCTCATATAAACACAACTTAATGGAAGTTCAGCTGAAGGAGGGCAGAGCAGCAAATAGAAATTCCTAAATGTACAAAAGTGGAACCTTGCCTTAGCTCGGGAATTAAGTTGGTTGGCATTTATTTTTAAAGGTACTACAGTATTCCCTTCTGCTCTGAGTAGCATACAAGAACATTTATAGAATATAGAATAACAGTTGGATGGAATCTTAGAGATCTTCTAGTCCAATCTTTGCTCAGGAAAGCCTGTTTATTTTTTAAAATAAAATAGCTGAGCATCCATGTGTACCTCTTCTCAATAGCAATAGCACTTAGACTTATATACTGCCCCAATGCTCCATTGAGCTTTACAGTACTCTCTGAGCATTTTACAATGTCAACATATTGCCTCCAACAATCTGGGTCCTCATTTTACCAACTTCGGAAGGATAGACGGATGAGTCAACCTTGAACCCATCAGGATCGAACTTCTGGCAGTGGGCAGTCAGCTTGCAATACTGCATTCTAACCACCAAGAAGAGAGATGAGCAAGTGAAGAGGAGGGAGGAGGGGCAGCTGCCACACCTAGCAAGACTTCATTGTATTGGAAACATTGATGCTGTATTTCAGGGCCACAAAATGAGGCAGAACTGAGGCTGGCCTGTAATGAGATGGTCTGGTTAATGTCACCCTTTGTTCTTTTCTTTCTTTAATTTTAATTTTTTGAATATACGTACATCAATATCAATACATGAACAGAGAGGCATCTGGGTATCATTCATTTGAATATAAGTAGTAATGATAGTATTAATATTCTTTGTTATTTAAATCATACTTATGTAATTGTAATAATAGTCTTAAATGTATTATATTAAAATATAAGCCTTCATTATTTAATTGTTCAACATTTTAGTCCCCCATTCTAATAACAATAATAGTATCATTAGAACGTACATAGTGTCACAGTCTTTCAGCTTCTAATTTTTATATCTATCTATTACTTTGAATGTATTAAAATATGCATAATAATATTCCCCCTATTTCTTGTGTCTGCCTCTATTCTAGCTCCTAGTAAAGCCAATCTTGTGTTACAAAACATTTCCTCTATCCGTCATTTCATGCCTGTTTTAATATTTCAATTCTTATTCATTTTTTTACTTCCCTCCCAAATTCCTCCCTTGGGTCTTCTTCTCTATCTACATCTTTCCTATTTAATTTAAGTATTTGTTCCATCTCTACTATCTTTTGTTCCCAAACCTCCAGAAGATCTGTTCAACTCTCCATTTTCTTTTCAAAGATATCTTTCTGATTATCTAGTATCATTTTTTGATCTTTTAACATGTGTTTTTCCTGAGTTGCTTTTATTACCTTCTCCCTCTTACCTTCTTGTGTTGTTTGTTTATTTAGTTCTGTCTTTTCCCCTGGTCTCTCCATTGTCTCCTCTGTTTCCTGGGCTTTTTGATATATTCATTATCCCTTGTGCAGGACTTTCTAACTTCCCATTTATGTTATTCATTAAGTCCATTACCTCCCTGTGATTCCTTGTCATTGTATCATGAATGCTTTGAAATATCGCAACTGATTCTTTTTGCAACCCACTTATTTCTCCCTGCTGAAACATCTTGCCTTCTTTTTTGATAAGTCCAAATATTGCTCAGTAGTCTGTCAATGTTCTATCACTGCCCCAGAGTCTCAATTATTTTTGCTCCTCTGGAAATACACTAATATGTGTCCTACAGTTAGTCAATTTAGCTTTTTTTTGGTAATCCTGGAAAATTTCCAAATGTCTCCTTAAGTCCCCACTATAAGTTCAATAACTCCTGATATTTAAAAGTCACTTTACTTAGATGTCTTCTGTATTTTCAATGTTAGAACTTCAGTAGTCATGGAATAGATAAGTATAAAGCAATAGATAGCACAATAGTCCTCTAGCGTGTTATTTCCACTTTCTCCTCTGTCTTATCAGTATTTTTCTCAGGGTTGAGGGAATATAATGTATTCCATTCACCAGTAGATGGTGCCTTCCATTTAACTTCAAAGTTGCATAGATTCTAACAAGTTCCGTTTGTATTTATTCACACAAATAATCAAAATTCTGACAAGTAATTCCAGCATTTTAAAACGCCTTATTGCCAATAAAAATTAGAGATCCAATAACTATTTGTTCATACTACTCAGTCTTTGTTTCTTCAGCTGCCCCAGCTTCACAACAGCCATAATGGCTGCCTCTCCTCTTTGTCGTTGGATGAGAGGGAATTGGCCCTGGATCAAGTAGGAGAGCTTCCACTCTATGACCTGCAGGGCACCCCTTCACTCTTTGTCACCTCTACAGGGGTGACTTTAGCCACTTATGGGGCCCTCCAACAAAGGGATTCGGTGCGAGTTTGTGAAGCCCTGCTTTTCGCTTCTGATAGTGCCGCGACCTCTACCAGAAGTCCTAATGTCACCCTTTGCTCTGAACTATCACAAATTATTTTTAAGCTGTGAAATCAATTATAATCATTCTCTCTAATCAAGGACTGGACTCAAGTCTGCCAATATTGCAGATTCATATATGCTAAAAACAGCTTAATGATAGGCACTGATTGCAGTAGTGACAAAGGACCTGAACATATTGATTTGTTTTCTTCACAAAGGAGAGTCTGTGAGCTGTAGAACAACCTAGAACTAAGGAGAAATTTCCTGACAGTGAGTACAATTAACCAGAGGGACAGTTACCTTTAGACGTTGTGGGTTTTTAAGGAGAGATTGGGCAGCCATTTGTCTCAAATGGTATAGTGTTTCCTGCTTGAGTAGAGGGATGGGCTAGGACCTTCAAGGTCCTTTCCAATTCTGTTTTTCTGTAAAATAATTCATGGACAGAATTTGCAGGTAGGCAGGGCTGGGCAATTCATCCAGGACATTAAAGTTGGATTGTTTATTTTGATATAAATCACTTCAGTTGAATTTTTCTATCCATTATTCCTTCCTTCAGATGTCTTGGAAAATAGCTTGACCCCACTTCCTCTCTGTGGCAACCCCTCAAATATTGGAACGTTGCTATCATGTCTCCCCTGGTCCTTCTCTTCACTAGACCAGCCATGCTCAGTTCATACAACCGTTCATTGTATGTTTTAGCCTCCAGTCCCCTAATCATCTTCTCTACACTATTTCTAGAGTCTCAACATCTTTTTTATAATGTGGTGACCAACAATTAACCAGTGGAACAGCTTGTCTTCAGAAATCGTGGGTGCTCCATTACTGGAGGGTTTTAAGAAGAGACTAGTCAGTCACTTATCTGAAATGGTATAGTTTCTCCTGCTTGAGCAGGGGGCTGGACCTGAAGATCTCCAGGGTCCTGTCCTGCCTGTCCTATCCTGTCCTGTCCTGTCCTAAAGGCTGCTAGTGAAAGATTATGTGCATTTCACAAGAAATGTAAAATATTTTACAAGACAACATGGAAACTTTGACAAACAGTGTTTTAAACCTGTGAAGGAGTAGAACAAAAAACAAAAGTAACAATTTCAGATGAAAACTTGTGCACCACAGGGGGGTGGCAAAGGGAAAGAAATAGGGCATCTATTCTAACCTCCTGCTCAAGCAGGAGAGCCTATACCAGTGATGACAAATGTCCTTGCATGCCAAAACTGTGTTTGTGTGTGCGATAGTGCACACATACATGCTCCACACCCACAATGCAATGCCCCCTGACCACCCCCGTGCATGGGTATGTGACCACCACCCCTGCTAATGTGTGCACGATGGGGGGGGGGGGTTTCGCCCTCCCCATGCTACGGAGGCTTTCCTCCTGAACTCGGGAGGCCCTCTGGAGGCTGGAAACACACTCCATTTTTTGGCACCAGGAGGCCTCAGAGAAGGCCGCCGGAGACCAGGGGAAGCCGTTTTCACCCTCCCAGAAGTTCCAGACTTCCAGAAATTCCATTTTTTGCCCTCCCCAGGCTCTGGAGGCTTTCCTCGAGCCTCTGGGAGGGTGAAAACTCCCCTGGGTTTTGAAGGCCTTTGGGAGGCTGGAAACACACCTGTTTCTGATCTTCCGGAAGTCCTGTTTTTCGCCCTCCCCAGGCTCCAGAGACTTCCCTGAGGCCTGGGTACAGCGAAAAAGGCCTCCCCTGGCCCTCCAGAAGGCCGAAAACCATCTGGCCAGCGCATGCATGCACACTGGAGCTGACGGCTCTCATGCCAGCAGAAATGGCTCCGTGTGACACCTGTGGCATGCGTGCCATAGATTCGCCATCACACACCTATACCATTCCAGAGAAATGGCTTCTCTTCTTGAAAACCTCGGCACTAGAGCACCCACAACCTCTGAAGGTAACTTCTGTTCCACTGGTTAATTGTTCCCACTGTTAGAAAGTTTCCTCTTAATTCCAGGATCTCTGCCTGGTTTTATGCCTCTCCCCCTGGAAAAGAGATAAAGCTTCAGTCGTACCATGCCTTCCTGCCTGGTTTGTTTTTGTTCTTTTTGGCTGCCTCTTCTAAAAAAGGGAAGAAAGAGGACATGGGAGAACTACAGACTAGTAAGTCTGACTGATTCCTGGGAAAATTCCAGCCAGAGATCAAAAGAAATAGCCCCCTCCAAGATACAACTTGAAAGGATACTTCCAGCAGACAGAGTCAATGAATTGACACCTCTAGTCAAACTATCCTGATCTCCTATGTTGATGGGATCACCACCTTGATAGGCTGTCAACATAACATATCTTTGCTTCAGAAAATTGTTTGACAAAGTGCCAGGAGGTTCTTCTTTCCAATAGTGAGTCTGAAGGATGACAGAAGAGCCTTTTGGGTGAATTGATTGTTTATTGCTTTACAATGTGATGAAAAAAAAAGGTTACTTTTCTCTCTCTCCCTTCTCTCCCAGCTGTCTCTGCCTTTCAGTTTTAGCTTCTGGGCATCCGTCCAATTTAGCACCTGCAATGCGCTCCAGTCATGGGAGCTCTGGATGCTTCTCAGAATACTACACGATAAAAAAATAATAATTTCTCTCCCTTCCTTTCCCTGCCCAGAGTTGACACAGATTAGTTGTCCTTCCTGTCTTTGGAGATGAAAATTGGTGGATTGTGCCCCAGGCTAGATACCTCCAGGAGAAGCAATTCTCCTGACCTCCAGGAGAAGCAATTGGGAAGCAAGCACAGAGGATGGGCATAACAGATTCCTCTCTCCCCATTTTCCCATTGCGGTCTTTCTCTGTGGCTGCTGGGGCAGTGGCTGGTCCTGTTGAAAGGATCTGGAGCTCTTCCCCGCTGGCCTTGATGCTTGTGGCTCTTACATGGGTGTTTATTTCCAGGTGCCCGACTTCCTTCTTTCTGATACAGAGGCAGCCTTTGGAATAAATGCACAGATGCATGTTTAAGCTGAGCCTTCAGTTGCTTTCTCCCCCTAGCACCTGTAAAAAGAAACATACCATATTTTTGGAGTATAAGATGCACCTCCCCCCCTAAAAGAGCGTGGAAATGTTGGTGCATCTTATACACTGAATTTAGCCATTTTTGGCCTCCCGAAGCCCCGCCCCAGCATCCCATTTTTGCAAAAAATGTGCCAATTTTTTTGCAAAAATGTGGGCATTTTTGCCTTACCCCAGGCCTGCTGAAGCCTGCAGAGTGCTCCTGGGGGCCGGGGAAGACAAAAACTTTTTTTCTTACTTACCTCTTTGAAATCGTGATGTGTCTTATATCCCGGTCCGTCTTATAGTCCCAAAAATACGGTACATATGCTGATCTCCTGCTTGGTCTTCAGATTTTTCCCCAAAGCCAAGTGTGTATGTACAGGAAGGCATGTCTTGTGTTGGGAGGCCCAAGTGGTTTCAGTTTAGCTGCCCCATCTCACTAGACACCCCAAAGCAAGCTAGTTAAGTAAGAACTGGAGGCATGAGAATGAAGTGCATTCTCATGCACTTCATTCTGGCTGAAAATCATTTTCAAAGAGTGCCAATCAATTATGCCTCAACATCCTGGAGAAAACTATTCGGGGTGGGGTGTGTGCCACAAAGATCTGTCCTGGGCACTCTGTTGTCCCATAGTTATTAATGAAGAGACGACAAAATTAGATGCTACCTTAGAAAGAAATAAAATTGACAATAAGGTTAGAGAAAATAAAATGAATTTGAAAAATGCAAAGTTCTTCACTTAGGAAACACAAATAAATGCACAGATGTAGGATGGAAGATACCCTGTTTGGAAACAATAATTGTGAAGGAGAAAGGAAATATACCCAAACTAGCAATGAGCCAGCAGTAGGATGGGTCTCTAAAAAGGCAAATGCAAATTCTGTCTGCTTCAACTCAAACACAATTTTGAAATTGCAGGAAGTAACTATTCTACCATATTTCACTTTGAGCATATCCCCTCTCCGATCCAATGTCCAGTTCCAGGCACCATTTTCTAAGGAAGATTTAAGACATTGGGATAGGGTCAATGATGAGCACTGATAATGATCAATGGCTGAAAAATAAGTTCAACAAGAGAAGCCGAAGGAGTTTCAGGTGTCCTATTTAGCTTTGAGGAAGGTAAGTAGCATCTTCCAATATGCCAAAAGGTATCATGTGAAAAATGGTCATGTCCTGTCTTTCTGTCTTGGAAGATTCCAGGACACGGGACAATGGATTTGAGTTAAAGGAAGGCTGATTATGAAATCCTCTCTGGCAGGACAAACAGTTTGAGAATGGAACCAACAATCCAGGGAATGTGTAGTTCCCCTTCTCTGAATATGCTCAGATGTGGACAGCGGTCAGTTGGGGCTGCTTGGATGGCCTTAATCCCCTCTCTGGGATTCTACTATGGGATAAGGTTTTGATGCCCATTAAGGCTCTGGAGTCTTCTTTGTTTTGAGCGAGAAATGATTAGCAGATGCTTCAATTACAAAGGAGAAAGTACCAAGGAATGGCTTTCTTCCCTGACTGTTTCTCTTGGTCATTCAGCAGCTCTGTGTGCCATGTTGGTATACAAATTATGCTTCTGCTTCCCTCTCCCTCAAATCACTTGGAGGGGCGAGTGCATTTTATGGAGTGGAAGGCATCTGTTGGTGAGATCTTCCTGCTAATGAGCTCTCAGTGGCTTTCTTCTTTCACCTTTCTCTCTCCTTGTCTCTTATTTATGAAGGCTGTTGGCTGTTGGTTCTATACAGAAAAGCCTCTGAGCTGTCACTGGTTTTCTTCCTTGTGAAATTTCTCCTCCTGAAAAGAATTAGCGGTAGTAATTGCTGGTGCAATAAAGTACATCCTTCCATCCGCTACTTTTTCCTTTAAAGTGTGCTTTTCCTGACCATGGCAAATTACCCGCTTGTTGTAAAGCAAAAAGGGGTCGGTGGGCTTCCCCATTGCTTCCCTTTTGCGGATCCACATAATCTTCAAGATTTACTGAATGGTGGGAATTTTCCTTCCAGATTTTCATAAACAAAAAAAATGGGACTGTTCATCCAAAACTTCCACTAGAGGAAGAAGAGGAGGAGATCCAGAACATTCTACCCTAGCTCCATCTTTGTTCTCACAATATTAATCCCAGATCAAATGCCAGACATGGCCACAGTTTTACCCTTGCTTCTTGGTGGGGACTTGCTCTGTCAGCTGGGCTTGGCCATCACACTGCTGTGACTTCTACTGGTGTTTCTTGACATGACATCAGGGCTGCATGTTCTAGTGCAAGCATCTGTTGGCCTTAGGGCAGACAGAACCAGATGTTGCTGTGACCACATCTCCCAGCTTCCCTAAGCATCCCTCACTGCTACCACCCAACTTCTTCAATCTTGGAAGTCCTCTCTCACCATGTCTTCTTGGCTGTGTTGTGGAAAGACCAACCAGTTTCTACTGCCTTCATTCTCTTGTGTTTCAGATCTGTTTTTTATGGTACTGTTTTTGATAGGTTGGATTGTTTTTTCCCTTTGTGTAAAAGCGGATGCAAAAAATGAGTTAAGTAGTTCTGCTTTTTCTCTGTTGCTTGTCACGTTCTTGACACTTTCTCCCACTAATGGACCAATCATTTCCTTGACTTTTTTCTTGTTTTTTACATGTTGACAGAAACCTTGTTTGTTAGTTTTGACTTTTGTTGCAAATCTTAGTTCATTTTGAGCTTCACTTTATCTTTGCAGGCATGGGCTATTTGCTGATATTCTGCCTTAGTTATGTGCCCCCCCCCTTCCACTTTTTATACTTGTCCGATTTGTCTTTCAATTTATCAGGAAGTTCTTTATGCAGCCATGCTGGTTTCTTTTGAGAGCTGCTATTTTTCTTATTTATTGGTATTGTGATAGACTGGACTTTTATAATCTCACTTTTCAATTCCCAAGCTTCTTGAGTTGTTTTCCCCATCAGGATTCTCATCCATGGATCTTCCCAAGCTTTCTCTATGTTTATTGAAATTAGCTACCTTAAAGTCCAAGACTAGTTTGACTTTGTTCTGTTGCTTGTGCTTGCATAAAGTTGAATTCCAATATTGCACGATCCCTCCCTCCCAAAGTTCCTGTAGCTTCAACATCTTCTATCATTTCATCTCTGTTAGTGAAAATTAAGTCCAATATGGCTGATCCCCTTGTTTTCCTGTACTTTTTGGGAGATAAAGTTGTCTGCTAGGTTTGTCAGAAACCTGTTGGATTTTCTACTTGTTGAGGAGTTTGTCTCCCAATTGATTTCAGGGTAACTAGTCCGCCATTACTATTGTGATGTGCTTCCTACATACCCTAGTTAACTGACTAGCAAAAAGGTCATCTATTTCACCTGTTTGGTTGGGTGGCCTATAGTATACACCTATGGCAATGTCACCCCCCCTTTAATATTGACCCAAATGCATTCAAGACAGTTTTCATCATTGTGCTCTATTTCTGTAGAGATGTAATTATTTTTTATATATAGTGCAACTTGACCTCCTCTTTTATTTGGTCTATTTCTTTTAAATAATTTAAATCCCTCTAGCTGTATGTACCATTTGTGGGTTTCATCCCACCAAGTTTCTGTAACGGCACCAATATCATATCTACTCTCATTTATATGATATATATTTATTAACCTTGATTGAATAAGATTTAAAATCATGAACTGGAGGCTACAATATATGAAGAATGGTTGTAGGAATTGTGTATTTGTAACCTAATGAAGAAAAGTAATAGGTGTATCATGATAGCAATGTTCTGATATCTAAGAAGAGGAGGTCAACTTATTCTCCAAAGCACCAGAAGGCAGGACAAGAACAATGGATGAAAACCTGTCAAGGAAAGATACAACCTAGAAATAAGAAGGAATTTCTTGACAACGAGAACAATTAATCAGTTGCCTTCAGAAGCTGTGGTTGCATCATCACTGGAGGCTTTTAAGAAGAGATTGGATAGTCATTTCTCTGGAATGGTAGAGTCCCCTGCTTGAGCAAGGGGTTGGACTAGAAGACCTCCAAAGTTTCTTCCAACTCTCTTACTCTATTCAATTCTAGACCAACCCTAGAATATTTGTTTTATATTCTTTTTTTTTTTTGCTTTTAAAAATCTTGATGTTTATTCTCCTTAAATGGTGTTCCAAAACCTAATTTCATTTTCTCATGATCTTTTCTCAGGAACTCCTTCATGGGAATAACATATCTTTTTTTTAAATATGAAAGTTGACCAATGTACTCTTCTGGTTTTAGTTGTTAAGAAACCAACTGAGTTCATCTTTTCCCATATTGTCATTTTTAAATCCATAACTCAAACAGCTTGAGTCTCAGTTGTATCCTCTTCTATCTCCTCTTTTAAACTCAGTTTTTAGTAGCAGATAAAGTGAAGATAAATTCCTGACTGCCCTGTGCAAAATGTCTTTGAATTCTTCCAAAGTTAAATCTGTTCTTATTAGGGATCACTTCTTAACTCTTGCACCCTTAATATCTTTCTGTTTGCATTAAGTGTCCAGCCTTCAAAGTCTCTCTTATCATGTTTAATCCACATTTTCCCATGGGGAGATTTCCTATACTTAGATTCAAAATCTTCACATATTTTAAATGTTAAACAAACCTAGGGTGACCAGACATCCTGCATCTGGCGGGACAGGCACGACTTTTCATAATTTTTCCCGCTGTTCTCAAAAACCCCCACTTTATTTTGGCACTCGCTCGTTCCGTTCCCCCATCTATTCTATCTACACTAAAAATCTAAGCCAGCCCAGCCTGCCGCTCACTGATTGGCCTGGACTCCAGCCAATCAGTGAGCTGGCTGGGATGGAAAACTTTAAGCACTCTTTAAGAGAAAAGACTCTTTAAGAGAAAAGAGTCTGGAATTTAGCCCGGCCACCATCCATCTGCATTACAGGAAAGCGATAATAACGCACTGAGCATTAATCTCGTGGAGCCTCCAGAGAACACCAGGGCTACGGAAGGAGGCAAAAGACGCTCCGAAACAAATTGCCTTTCTCCTCTCGGCACTCACCATTGCTGCGCTCAATATTAATCGATAAGCCAGGCTGAAGGCACTTGTAAATGTTGGCATCCAGGACACCAGAAATAATTTTCTGGCCTTTTTCGCTGTGGTCATTAACTAAAAAGTTCATTTGAAAGGCTGCTTTTAATCGGAAAAACATCATGGATTACGATCATGTGGCTGTGAACACCACAACAGATCTAAATCTGACATACTTGACATGCAGTCACGTGGCCACAGGGAATGGATGGGCACAACCATTTATGATGGCCAGGAGTGCATCAGAGACCGTAAAGCAGCCCTTCCATGGCCGTTGTACTTCAAACAGTTCTAAAACAGCCAGTCTTTAAGTTGTCCATGACACAATAATAGAGACAAGTAACGGACCAGGAGCACCTTCCTGTAATGGGCAGGTAAACAACTTCCAGTGAAATCGTAGGGATGGGACAAAATGGCCTTAAGCTAATACTCTCTTCCACTCAAATGCACGATGAGTATTTATCACTGTGTTGAAAACTTCTCCTTACTTTTCCACAGGGACCTCCTGGAAAACCAGGCCCTCCTGGTCCTTCTGGACAGAAAGTAAGTGGGACACTGTTGGAAGGGAACATCAGCATCTTCTCCTAAGACAGTGATGGCTAAACTTTTCCGGTCTGAGTGCCCAAAGTGCATATGTGCACACATGCATGTGTGCACTCGTGAATCCCCAAAATGCAGTATGCATACCCCTATGCATTCACACCCGTGCATGTGTTGCAACCCCCTGCATGTGCCCCATCCTGTGTATGTCCATGTTGCCCCCTGCATATGCCCTGCACCCCCACGCATGTATGCCTGAACCCTCCTGCACATGCTCTGCGCCCTGTGCATGCAAACGCAACTGCCCGCATGGACACTGCTCCCTGTGCATGCACACACAACCCCCACACATGCCCCGCCTCCACACATGCACATGCAACCCACGCATCCACTTTGGGTCTCTGCCACGCATGCATCCCACCCCTGTGCATGCGTGGCAGAGACCCAAAGTCCAGTTGGCCAGCGGGAGGCATGTGCACATGCAAAGTGGAGCTGAACTAAGGCAATGGCTCGCATGCTATCCGAGAGGGCGCTGCGGGCCACCTCTGACATAGGTTTGCCATCATGGTCGTAGGACAACCTTGCATGGAATTGTTCTGTCTTCTTTTAGGGGGACCATGGCACTCCAGGACAGATGGGTCACCCTGGAGAGAAAGGCAGAGCGGGGATGCCGGGAGGCCCAGGAAAAAGTGGTGAGATGGGCCCCATGGGCCCCCAGGGGAGAGAGGACATCCTGGTGCACCTGGGCCTGCTGGGAACCCTGGGAACCCAGGATTGCCGGGAACGATGGTAAGAACTGGGGCAAAGACAAGGAGAGGCATGGCATGGAATGGGCAGCTGGACTACTAAGTCCATCATTCTGGCTCAGTCTGAAAGTAGATGCAGTTAGAAATGTCATCTGTATGTTTAGATGGGTTCTAAGAGGTGCCACCAGTGGTTGACATTCACTTGAAAGCAGGGGTGGGCTTCAAAAATTGCAGCAATGAGGTTTGCTGCCTCATTGCTGGGTGGGCATAACCATGGTGGGCGTGGCCTAATCAGCCTCCTGCACTATGGCAAGGAGGGCATTTTTCACCCTCCCCTGGATCTGAGGATTTCCTTGTGCTTCAGGAGGGCGAAAACTGCTTTCCCCAGGCTCTGGGGGTCCTCCGGAGGCTGAAAGCAGGCCCATTTCTGGACTTCCAAAACCTCCAGTAGGCCCATTTCCCCCCCACTCTCTGAGCCTCCATGCGGGCCCTGCACTTATCTGGCATGACGAATGGACCACGTGGAGACTCCTGGGAGGGGAGGGGCAGGAGAGGTGGGGCATGGTGGGCATGGCCAGCCAGGGGTGGCATTTGGGGGTTTGCCGAACTGGGCAGAATCCTAGCTAAAGAATCGGCCAAACCCGTACGAACGCCCAGCAGCCCACCCCTGCTTAAAAGAGATGTTCATACAACTTCACTGATGCACAAGGTGTCAAAAAGTGCTTCTCGGTTTCTTCTGCAGTACAGAACTGCTGGGGAAACCCAGTGCAATTCAGAGCTTCTAATCTGCAAATGCAACCACTCCAAGTTGCTGAATCCTTCCTGAGGTTATGTAGGGGAGGGGTTACTTGTCCAGGATCCGTGACTGAACAGCCCCAGAGGGTCCCACAAAGCATTGCTTCTCAAGGATGAGAGGAAATTGAAATAGCAGCATGCTGGGAGATTGATTATGGTGACCCTCAGCAGCCATTCCTTCAGTTAGGGAAAGGAACAAGTGGGGAAGGAGGAAGATGTTGATGGCGGAGCTTGTTCTGACCTAGGCTTCCTCAGACAGTAAAAAGCACACACTTAGCAATTCACAGCCTATAATGAGTCACAAATAGTTTGTAAAGAATCTGACAGAATCTGCCACAGTCTTTCAGGATAGGATGATAAGCACCCACCTTTATCTTCCTTGAAATGCTGCCAAAGACCTAATTGGCAATTAGCTTTGCAAGGCCACACGGAGCACAGTGTCAAAAAAGAGCTTTAGAGTTTAAACTGACCAGAAAAAATTAAAGTTGCTTCGTGCAAAGAAAGGCTCATTTGCCTTTGCTCCTCCTTTATGTCTTCTGGGAGGGGCCAATCATCTCCAAGCCTTACTCCTGAGTCGCCCCTTTTGTCTCAACTGTTTTTGCATTTTGGCAGCTGTGCGCATGTGTGCACTAGAAACAAGCTCCCCCTGTTCCTCTGCCTCGCTGATGTCCAACTCCAGAGGCTCTGGAGGCAGCATATAATTCCCAGATGGCCTGGCCCCCTCTGTGCCTCCGATGCAGAGCCCTCGTCCGAGCCTTCCCCAGACTCCAGGACTGGCTCATGTCCTCCCCACCATCTTCATTGTCCGACTCAGCTGCCAGAATGCAATAGGGCTGGAAGATTTGCTCCTGGGAGATTTTCTGGAGCTTGTGGGAATGGCTGCATGTGGGGTGAAGCTGAGTGTGTGAAAGCGGTCAAATGGGACAGGCTAACATGCAACATAAGGCAGAAATTGACTTCTGTTTTTCCCCCTTCCTTGTTTTTCTCACCAGGGAGATGCCATGACCAGATCAGGATGTTCATCAGAGAGGAGTTGCAAAAAATGTTTGATGGTGGGTGATGAGAGCAGATTAAGAGCAAGGGGGAAGCATGGGGTATCTCTGTCCAGGTTAGAGACCTAGAAAACCAAGCAGAATTAGTTTAGAGTGTTAGGAAATGAGTCACGTTATGATGCCAGATCTGGAAGCTGAGAGTATTTCCTACCCCAAACCCCACCATAGAGAAGGTCATTTCAATTCTGCTCAATTTCTTTCTTTCTTTCTTTCTTTCTTTCTTTCTTTCTTTCTTTCTTTCTTTCATTCATTCATTCATTCATTCAATTTCTATAACTGTCCATCTCAAATCAATGACTCTAGGTGGCTTCCAATTCCAAAACTATAAAAATAATTAAAACAATAAAAGCATTTTAAAAACAATAAAACATTCAAAATAAATACCCAAAAAGGTTAAATCGTGGCAACTGGGTCAAAAATTTAACCTTTTTAGGTGCTTTTAGCCTGGATGATAGAGTCTTAGTTTACATATTCAAAAGTAGCCCAG
Source organism: Thamnophis elegans (assembly GCF_009769535.1). Classification (NCBI taxonomy): domain Eukaryota; kingdom Metazoa; phylum Chordata; class Lepidosauria; order Squamata; family Natricidae; genus Thamnophis; species Thamnophis elegans. The sequence continues at coordinate 28,210,199 of NC_045552.1, forward strand.
AAACTTAATCAGTTATGAATAAAGCCGAATGATGAGGCTCTTAACAAATTCAGCATCCCAGACTAAAGGAACCAGTGGTGGGATTCAAATAATTTAACAACTGGTTCTCTGCCTTAATGACCAACTGGGTGGGCGGGGCTTGGTGGTCATGTGACTGGGTGGAAATGGCCAACTCAACATCACTCACGTCAATGGGCGCTTTGCTTTAGCTGTTACAATGCAATAAAGGTTAACCGGAGAGGCAGTTTCTGTAAGCAGGGCAATAAAGATGAGGCTAGAAACAACACCAGAATTTTTTCTTCCTGTCTTCCTTACAGGATTAGCCCTGTAAAGTGGGGAAAAAAAACCCTGAGATTTCTTCCAAAAACCAGTTCTCCCAACTGCTTAGAAAGTTAACAAACGGCTCTTCCGGATAGGTGCAAACCAGCTGAATCCCACCACTGAAAGAAATGTAGCCAGGTTTTTAAAGCCTTCTGAAAGGCCAACAGGGTTGAGGTCATTCTAGTCTCCAAGGGGAAGATATTCTGCAGAGCAGGGGTCACTGCAGAAAAGGCCTGTCTTCATCCCCACCAGTGCACATTCTTTGGCTGACGGGATCTGCAGCATGCCCAATCCGCTAGATCCAATTGGACAGGTGGAAACTCTTGGAAAAAGATAATCCTTCAGGTAATCCAGTCCCAAGACATGTCGAGCTTTAAAGGCGACAACCAGCATCTTGAGTTGTACCCGGATTATGCCAGTAAACCAATGCAGCTCACATAGCAGCAATTTTACACGTGCCGTATATCCATCACCATTTACTATCTGTAGAACCACGTTCTCATCAGTTGAAGCTTCTGAATGCTCTTCAGGGCAGCCTCATGTAGAGCACATTGGAGTATTAATGCAATGCCTCTTTTCCACCTGGGACATCTGGAGCAGATTTGGTCTTGCAAGCTTCTTTATCACAGCATCCAAGCAAGGAAAACCCAAGCAATTTGTTTGCGTAAGGCCTTGAAAGCCCTATAAGGAAATTATGCATTTTCATCTATTTCAGTGCCTTCTTCTAAGGGTGTGTTCAGAATTCCTGCTAGATGGGTCCTCTGCAGCAGAGTTGGGTCAAAAGAGTTGAGAAAAAGACCACACCTATGTAATCAAAACCTTGCTCTGTCTTACGTTTTTTCAACCATTAAAAGGAAGTGAAACTTTGATGTCACATTCACAGCTATCATCTTGACTTTCCTTTTTCTTTTAAATATACTTTTATTATATACATAGAAGTATATCAAACACAGTGTGACCGTCCTCGCGTTTCATCCGCCATAGAAACCAAAGTGAAAGACAAATAATATTTCTTCTACTTACACAGTGCTAATCTTATTCAATTATGTTTGACAAACATATTCATTCTAATACATATATATCTCGTTTCAGGTCTACTTAGCCTAATTTTTTTTGTGTTCCGACTACCACCTTGTGTTTCCAGCCATTGATAAAATCTATTCCACAAGTCATAATATTCTGTCTCTCCTTCGTTTTTTAATTCTAACATCAGTCTTATCTATTTCTGGGCATGTTAATATCTTCCTTATTATCTCCTTTTCTGAAGGGGTGTTTTCACTTTTCCATTGCTGTGCATACACCATTCTTGCTGCTGTTAGGATGTGAAGTATTAGGTATATTGACCCTTTGCTACAGCCTTCTGTAATAATACCTAATAGAAATAATTCTGGCTTGAACTCTATACATTATCCAACCATTTTTTCTACCCACATCTGAATTTGTCAGCCCAAATCGCCTTGCTTTTTTACAGGTCTACCACATGTGGTAGTATGCGCCTGGTGATTGTTTATATTTCCAACGTGTTGGGGATGGGTTGCTAAACATTTTATCCAATCTTGCCGGGGGGCGGGGGGATTCCACCTGTAGAGAATTTTATAGATTCTCTTTGTATGATGTGGCTAATGTCAATTTCAGATTTCATTCCCAAAGTTTTTGCCAATTGTCTAAATCAATGTTGTATCCAAAATTTTTAGCCCATACGACCATGGTCTCCTTAACTTGTTCTTCCTTCATTTTGTAGTCTAGTAAGTATTTATATATTATCCTTATCAATTTATCATCAGTCCCCACTCTGTCTTACGTTTCTCCAACCATTAAAAGGAAGTGAAACTTCAATCACATGTCCACAAGCTATCATCTTGACTTTCCTGATCACCACCCTGCAGATCTTTCCTTACCACTCTAGCTGATAAATCACTATTTTTTTTTTAAAAAAAATCAATAATATTCAATAGCCCATCTTTCTTTGGAGATCCTGAGGATCTTTCTTTCTTTCTTTTAACTGTTCAAAAGGAGAAAATAAATGAAAGCTAAGAATAGCATGATCAGGGTCAGAATTCAGACTTATTATTCCTCAAGCTTTTTCACCACTACCACAGGCACTCTTGAAAATAAAGAAAGAGAGAAAATGCTGAGGAAAGCCCTGTTTGGCAAGGCAATGGAATGTCAGCATTCCAAATAACATCCAAAATTAAATCAGAGTCCAAGGCAAAATATTGCTCTAAGTTGCAATTCTAAGAACTGACTGCAGGCCTGACAGCTGAAACATATGAGGAACGGTTGCAGGAACTGGGTATGTCTAGTTTAATGAAAAGATGGACCAAGGGAGACATGATAGCAGTCTTCCAATATCTCAGGGGTTACCACAAAGAAGAGGAAGTCAAGCTTTTATCCAAAGCACCTGAGGGTAGAACAAGAAACAATGGGTGAAAACTAATGAAGGAGAGAAGCAACCTAGAACTGGGGAGAAATTTCCTGACAGTTAGAACAATTAATCAGTGGAACAACTTGCCTCCAGAAGTTGTGAATGCTCCAACACTGGAAGTTTTTAAGAAGATGTTGGATAATTATTTGTCTGAAGTGGTTTGGATTTTGGATTTTATTTGGATTTTAACTTTATTTATATGCCGCCCTTTTCCCTGAGGGGACTCGGGGTGGCTCACAATCCAGGGGAAGGGAAAAACAGAACAAGATACCGTACACACATAAAGACAATACATCATTAAAAAGCGCAACAGTCATACTATTCGGGTGGGGTTGAAGTCTTTAGCCCCAGGCCTGTCGGGACAGCCAGGTTTTTAAGGCTTATACGGAAGGTCTGGAGGGTGGTGAGGGTACGAATCTCCATGGGGAGTTCGTTCCATAGGGTCGGAGCAGCCACCGAGAAGGCTCTCCTCCGGGTAGTTGCCAGTCGACATTGACCAGCTGATGGAATTCGGAGGAGGCCTAATCTATGGGATCTTATCGGCCTAGTGGAGGTAATTGGCAATAGGCGGTCTCTCAAGTACCCAGATCCAATACCATGAAGGGCTTTAAAGGTGACAACAAGCACCTTGAAGCGCACCCAGAGATCAACAGGTAGCCAGTGCAGCTCGCAGAGGATAGGTGTTACGTGGGTGAAACGAGGTGCACCCACGATCGCTCGCGTGGCTGCATTCTGGACCAACTGAAGTCGCCGAATGCTCTTCAAGGGCAGCCCCATGTAGAGCACATTGCAGTACTCCAGCCTAGAGGTCACAAGGGCACGAGTGACTGTTGTGAGTGCCTCCCGGTTCAGGTAGGGGCGCAACTGGTGCACCAGGCGAACCTGGGCAAATGCCCCCCTGGTCACAGCTGACAAGTGGTGTTCAAAAGTCAGCTGTGGGTCCAGGAGGACTCCCAAGTTGCGGACCCTATCTGAGGGGCGTAGTATTTGACCCCGCAGCCTGAGAGATGGAACACTTGGCCAATTATTGGGAGGGAAGCACAGCAGCCACTCGGTCTTATCTGGATTGAGTACAAGCTTGTTAACCCCCATCCAGTCTCTAACAGCCTCAAGGCCCTGGCTCATCACGTCCATCGCTTCATTGAGTTGGCACGGGGCGGACAGATACAGCTGTGTATCGTCCGCATACTGGTGGTATTTTATCCCGTGCCGTCGAATGATCTCGCCCAGCGGTTTCATGTAGATATTAAAAAGTAGGGGGGACAGGACCGAACCCTGTGGCACCCCATATGTTAGGGGCCTAGGGGTCGATCTCTGCCCTCCGACTAACACCGACTGCGACCTGTCCGAGAGGTAAGAGGAGAACCACCGTAAAACAGTGCCTCCCACCCCCACCTCCCGCAGTCGTCGCAGAAGGATACCATGGTCGATGGAATCAAAAGCCGCAGAGAGGTCAAGGAGCACCAGGATGGAGGCTTGTAGGGTTTCTTGCTTAAGCACGGGGTTGGACTAGAAGACCTCCAAGGTCCCTTCCAACTCTGTTATTCTATTCTATTGTAGTTTCTCAGGGGAATATACCTGCTCCCAAAGCTCCCTTTAAGGCAGTGGGTCTCAACCTTCCTCATGCCGTGACCCTTTAATACAGTTCCCCATGTTGTGATGACCCCCAACCATAACATTATTTTATGTTTTCTGTATTTTTTCGAAAATATGTGTTTTCCGATAGTCTTAGGCGACCCCTCTGAAAGGGTCATTCAACCCCTAAAGGGGTCCCGATCCACAGGTTGAGAACCGCTGCTTTAAGGGTTTATCTTCTGTGTCTATTCAACAGTGACAGAGAAAGTCCTTTCCCCACCCCCAAAAAAACAGGCTTCCCCATTTCCTCCCCTCACGATTTCCTGTCCACCCCTTTGAGCAGCAGAGCAAACAATGGCTCCCTTCTCTTTCCTGCAGAACGGATTCAGTACTACACTTCCCGACTGCCCCTGTCACCGGTGGAAGTCCTTTCCCAGCCAGGGAGACCAGGATCACCTGGGAAAGATGGAACTCCAGGGCGGCCAGGTCCTCCTGGTTCTCCAGGATTGCCTGGACAAATTAGAAGGGAAGGCCGGCAAGGTGTGCCCGGCATGAGAGGTAAGCCTTGTCACTCCTCCTTTGGATAGAAGTACCCTGTTTTCCTGAAAATAAGACCTCCCTGGATAATAAGCCCAATCAGGCTTTTGAGCACATGCACTAAAATAAGCCCTACCCCCGAAAATACACTTCCCCTAAAATATTTAAACACATGTGCAGCCGGACCCCACCATTTCCTGAGGGGGGAATGGGGGGAACATGCCTCATGCACCCCACATGCACCTGCCTCCATGCGGAACAACTTTGCAGAGGCCGCTCCTGCAAATCCTAGCTATTGCGGCCCTTCTCTTAGTGGCGGCCACAAAAAGAGCGGCAGGCACAGTGATGCTAGGACTGGCAAGAGTGTGCCAGAAACAGAGAACTTCCAGCCCTCTCTGGATCAGCTGATCCGTGGCCCAAGGTTAAGGGGCCTCCTGCATCTGAAAAATAATAAGACCTCCCCAAAAATAAGTCCAAGCACTTATTTCAGAGGTCAAATGAAAATAAGAACCTGTCTTATTTTTGGGGAATCACAGTAGATTTGGAGATGCACATCATAGATCAGCGTTTCTTCACCTTGGTAACATTTAAGATAGGTGGACTTCAACTCCCAAATTCTTTCAACCGGCATTAAAGTTGTCAAGCTTGGAGAATTTGAACCTTGATTGGCTTTTCCATGGCTCTGCAAATGGTGTAAATTTAGGCGATGGGCAAAATCAGAAGCCAGGTTAAGCAGGTGACAACTCAGCCAGTAGATTCATGTCATCTAGATGACACATCAGCAGGAGTCCCCAAATTTGGGGTGTGCCTGGGTTTTATAACTTTGTCCCAGAAAGTTCCTGAGATGAATACTTTATCCCAGTTGGGCAAGAATGTGGTCACAGCTCTAAACAAGGACAAAGAAGACTCTTCGCAAAACTTTTCAGAAGTAGCCTGATGTGATAAATGGATGGAGGCTTCGGTAAATTCATTTTCATGTTTTCTCCCTCAATGCAGGTGAGCCCGGAATCAAAGGAGAAAAAGGAGACAAAGGGACTGGAATCATGGGGGAGACAGGAGCACCAGGCCCTCCAGGTAAATTTGGTTTCCTTCTAAGTCAGAGGTCAGCAACCCGGGGCTCTGGAGCCGCATGTGACTCTTTCATCCCTCTGCTGTGACTCCCTGTCACTCAAAATATACGTCACAACCAGAGGTGGGTTGCTTCTGGTACAGCCTGGTTCGGCCTGGATCAGGCAAACTGGTAGTAGCAGTGGCGGGAGGCTCTGCCCACCCGCCCAGACATCACACATGCATGCATGAGCGAACCAGTAGTAAAAAAATGGAAACCCATCACTGGTCACAATCGCCAATGTGCAACATTCACAGGCATGGAATGTATTGAGCTTTTTGACCAGTGGTGGGTTGCAGATGGTAGGCCCCGGTACGGACGTACCAGAGCCTGCCCGGAGCATTGGATACCATTCCGGTACGATACTCCGGAGGGCCCACCCACCTGCCCAAGCTCCTTACCTGTCCTTTAAGCCTTTGGTGCTTCCACGCATGTGCATGGCGCGTATGACGCCTGCGCAACCCTCCGCCAAACAGCTGGAGCATCACAGAGGCTTGCGGACACGTCACAGGAGGTATGACGCATGCGCACCCCACGCACATCCATGTGGGTGACACCGAGCCCGTTCCAACCGTACTAGTTGGAACGGGATCCAGAACCAACCATTGTTTTTGACCCCCAGTAGGCCAACCATGGATAAATCCTAGAAAAGAAAAGTTTCAGAAGAAAACAGAATGTTTAATTCAACTTCATATGCTAGTTTTGTGGCTGCTCAGGAAATAGTCAGGCATGGGAAGGATTTTGTGGTTCCCGGTCTTTTCCTTTCTGTGGGAAATGGGTCCAAATGGCTCTTTAAGTGTTTAAGATTGTCAACCCCTGCTCTAAATCTGCTTGCTTTTGTCTGCTTGCTTTCATCAGTCATTTGCTTTTACCCATCACCAAGACTCAGAGCATGCGTAGAGTTTTTCTACAGTGGTGCCATTCCTGGCCATTTAGAGTCTTACTATATACACTAGGTTGCATCTTCATACAGAAAGCAGTTTCTTCTCCTTGGTGTTGTTGCTTCCTTTAGCAATTTTAAATCATGGTGTCATAGTTCCTTTTACAGTCCTTCAAAAGGATGGAAAAAAATCCCTTTGGATCTATACCACTAGTGACATGTGAACTTTGTTCTTACTAGCCATTGGAAAAAGAGGAGAGTCTCGTAGCTTACTCCAACTCAATGAACCTAGAACAGGCCAAACGTATCTCCAAATTCATTGAACTGTATTTTGATCAGTTCCATCTTTGTAGAGCAGAAGGTGGAAATATTATTCTGGTTAGCCAAAATAGAGGTTCTTCTTAAGTTTTTCTTGTAAGAACAAGGAGCTTGTACTTAAGTAGTCTGTTCTCAAGAGTTGCTTTGCCGAGCGAAATGGGCAGCATATAAATTTAATCAATAAATATATAATGGAATAGGTGATTTCCTTTATGTTGCTGGTAGGACTACAAATCAAAATGCTCAGGTAGTGTCAGAGGCAGGAGTGAAATTCAGCAGGTTCTGAAAGGTTCTGGAGAAGCGGTATCAGAAACTTTGAGTAGTTTGGAGAACCAGAAAATACTACCTTTGGCTGGCCCCAGAGTTGGGTGGGAATGGAGATTTTGCAATATCCCTCCCCCCTGGAGTGGGTAGGGTATAGAGATTTTGCAGTATCCTTCCCCTGGAGTGGGGAGGGGATTTTGCAATATCCTTCCCCCAGGAGTGGGAAGGGAATGGGGATTTTGCAGTATCCTTCCCCCAGGAGTGGGGAGGGAATGGGGATTTTGCAATAGCCTTCCCCCAGGAGTGTAGAGTAAAGGGGGTGTACAGGTACTGTTAATCCTCGATTTATGACCACGAATAAGCCCAAAGTTTATAAAGAAAGTTGTTAAGTGAGTTTTGCCCCATTTTATGGCCTTTCTTTCTACAGTTAAGTGAATCAACATCATTGTTAAGTTAGTAACATGGTTATTCAGTGAATCTGGCTTCCCCATTGACTTTGCCTGTCAGAAGGTCGCAAAAGGGGATCGCATGATCCTGGGACATTAAAATCCGTCACAAATACATGCCAGTTGCCATGGACCCGAATTTTGATCATGTGACCATACAGATCCTGCGATTGTGTGAAAAACATTTTTCGGTGCCATTGAACTGTCACTAAACCTAGCATGGTAAGTCGAGGACTACCTAAATTTCTCACTTAGTGATAGTAACTGGGGCTGGGATTTCCATCACTAATAAATGCAGCCATCTAGCATGCTATCCACACAACTGCATCAGGGGTTGGTTGCTACCGGCATTCCTGCCGGTTCGGTGCGTGCAAAAATTTTGCTCACGCCTGCTCGCTTTGCTCTGCACAGGTGCGCATTTGCAAATAAAGAGGTCTGCACATGTGCAAAACCTTTAAAAATGGGGAAAAAATAAATACATTTTGGCAATGAAAATTGTTCTGTGCATGTGCAGAACCGGAAAACAAGATAGCAGAGCTGTAGGAGAACAAGTTCGGGGGCGTGGCAGGCCTGGGTCACTGCCGGTTCCAGCGACCCAGGCCACCAAGTTACTACCAGTTTGGCTGAACCGGTCCGAACTGGTAGAAACCCACCGCTGGACTGCATCCTTTGGCAATGGCAATCCTGGCTGTCCTTGTTGCCATCATTAAGCAAGGATCACATAGCCAGGCTCCTTGGGGAAAAAGCGATGGGAATGTGAGCAAATTATCTGGGCAACATAAAATCTTCCCCATCAGTTTCTGGGAAGGAAAGTTGTCAAATGGCAGACACACAACTGCAAGCTGCTGCAACCATAGTGTGAGCCTGTTGCCAAGTGCCCAGTTCACGATCACGTAGAACCATGGAGTTCTATGGCTGGAAGGGACCTTGGATGTCTTCTAATCCAACCCCCTGCTCAAGCAAGAGACCCAGTACCAGGGACAGGCAACTATGGTCCCTTTACAACCTGTGGACTTCGACTCCCAGAATTCCTGAGCTCAGGAATTCTGGGAGTTGAAGTCCACAGGTCATAAAGAAAGCCATAGTTGCTCACCTCTGCCCTACACCATTCCAGACAAATGGCTGTTTAATCTCTTCTTGAAACCTCCAGGATTGGAACACCCATAACTTCTGGAGGCAAGCCATTCCACATTGTTAATTAATTCTCACTTAATTCTAGGTTGTTTCTCATTAATTCTAGGAGGGGTCTTTTTTTGATAATCATCTATCCACTACTTCTTATCCTGCTCTTAGGTGCTATGGAGAATAAATCCACCTTCTTCCTTGTGATAGCTCTTCAAGTATTGGAAGATGGCTATGGGGTCTCCCCGAAGCCTTGTCTTCCTTAGGCTAAACATATCTAGTTCCCTTAGCAAACCCTTCCACTTATTGATTGTTCTCAGTGTAAGGAAATGTCTTCTGGATCTCTCTCTCTCACTCTCACTCTCTTTCTCTCACTCCATCCATCTCTCCATCTATCTCTCCATCCATCCCACCACAGCCCTGATGTGTCCCTCAATGAAATGGAGTTTGAACTCCTGCTCTCCTGGATCTATCTATCTATCTATCTATCTATCTATCTATCTATCTATCTATCTATCTATCTATCCCTCCCTCCCTCCCTCCCTCCCTCCCTCCTTCCCTCCCTCCCTCCCTCCCTCTCTCCATCCATCTATCCACCCACCCACCACAGCCCTGATGTGTCCCTCAGTGAAATGGAGTTTGACACACACACAAACACAAACGTTCTAGAGCATGGGGACTTGGCATGGAAATCCCATCACTTGGTCCAACTCCATGTTCCTCCCCAGCTGGTGGGAAGATGAGAGTGATGCAGGTACGTACCTCATGCAGGTGATGGTGATGATGGCTTGATGGAGAATTATGACAGACAGGGGTCTCGCGGGCTCATCTTCAATAACTTCTTGAAAGGTGAACGAAAGACATATAAGGAAGCTCCTGAGATGTGGCCACCATCCAGATGGCACTATTCCCATCTCTACGCCTTTCCTGGTTGACACATGAAGTCCTCAACTTACAACTGCTCACTTAGTCACCATTTAAAGTTATGACGGATCTCTCCAGGATCCCTCTTAGAACCAAGGAGAAATTTCCTGACAGAACAATTAATCAGTGGAACAACTTTCCTCCAGAAGTTGTTAATGCTCCAACACTGGAAGTTTTAAGGAAGAGATTGGATAGCCATTTGTCTGAAGTGGTGTAGGGTTTCCTGGCTGGACTAGAGGACCTCCAAGTCCCTTCCAACTTTGTTCTTCTAATTCTAACACTTATGACCCAGATTTGAAGTTCTGAGAGGCTCTTCTTCCTCAGGGATCAGAGGATCATATTTTGGTCGCTTGGCAAACAGCCTGCATTGATGGCAGTTTGCAGTCTCTCCTGACCATGGTTTAAGTCAGGGATGGGTAACTAGGTCCTCACTACGACCTGTGAACTTCAACTCCCAGAATCCCTGAAGGCTGGAGAATTCTGGGAGTTGAATCCACCACTCTTAAAGTTATACAATTCCGCCCTCTTCATTTCTGGACATTGGCTGTGTAGTTTCTTCTAGAAAGTCTCAATGCCTTTTTTCTTCTTTCTTCCCCTAATTTCCTATTTCTATTTGTCATTCTACTTTAAGGTGACCAGACGTCCCGATTTCAGCGGGACAGTCACGATTTATAACAATTTGTCCCGTGTCCCGGGACACGGGACAAATTGTTATAAAAGTCCCGATTTTCTGGCTTCATGTTGAAAGCCCAGTGGATTTGCTTAAGAAATCCTAACTGGGGCAAGACAAAAGACACTCTGTCTAACCCCTCTCTCTCTGTCTGAGTTCTTTCATTGAAGATATTAAAACTTTAAAGCAAGAAAACGAACCCCCCCACCCCTTTTACTCACTTATATAAGAAAAGATGACCCAGTACCATAGAGCTCCAGGAAATACTTGGCTAGAGAGGTAGCGAGTGTTCCTTCCTGGATTTTCCGGAGGGGAGGGGCACGGAGGTTGGAGGTCGGCTCGTGTGGAAAAAATGGTGGCAAAGTTTCTTTGAAAAATATTTCCCTGACTAATTTCACCATTTTTGCTCAGTTCTTTGTATTAACATCTACATCATTCTGGATTGACTTGGAGTGCAAGCCTGCTTGTAAGTGAGCTGGGTTTTTTCCTTTTATTTTTTTAATGTATTTTAAAATAATATTTTATTTATTGCGCATAGGATTTTTTAAAATAGTTTTACTCTGTGTGGATTCTTTTTTTAAATTGTCTTAGACTATTTAAAACAAGATTCTATCCAAAATAAATTGAAGTGAAACCGTTTTTAAAAATTCTATGCACAATACTTTGAAATGTTTTACTTCAATTTATTCTGTGTGGATTCTTTTTTTAAATTGTCTTAGACTATTTAAAAAAAGATTCTATCCAAAATACAAAATACCAGCTGCAGTTATTCACTTAAGAACTGTGGCAGGAAAGGTGGTATAGTGACCAAAGTTACAATGGCATTGAAAAAAGTGACTGATGAGCATTTTTCACACTTAGCAACCATTTTCACACTTAGTGACCATTGCAGCATCCTCATGGTCACGCGATCAAAATTTTGATGTTTGGCAACAGATTCGTATTTATGATGGTTTCAGTGTCCTGGGGTCATGTAATCACCTTTTGACAAAGTCAAATGGGGAAACCAGATTCACTTATGCTACTAACTTATCAGCTGCAGTTATTCACTTAAGAACTATGGCAAGAAAGGTGGTATAATGGGCTTAGTGACCAAAGCTACAATGGCATTGAAAAAAGTGACTGATGACCATTTTCACACTTAGTGACCATTTTCACACTTTGCGACCGTTGCAGCATCCTCATGGTCATGCGATCAAAATTTTGATGTTTGGCAACAGTTACAATTTATATTTGTAAATCGTAGTTATGTTGAAATTAAAAAAACATTACAATACTATTTTTGCGTTGTATGAAATTTTTGTTGTTACATCTAAAAATTATAATCAAGCCCCCCTCCCCGTCCCGGTCAAAGGTGTTCCTCTTTACCAATCTGAAAATCTGGTCACCTTATTCTACTTTATATATTAAATATCTGTCTATCTGTCTGTCTCTCTCTCTTTCTCTCACTCTCACTATCCATCCATCCATCCATCCATATCTATCTATCTATCTATCTATCTATCTATCTATCTATCTATCTATCTATCTATCTATCTATCTATCATAGGCAGGGGGTTGGACTAAAAGACCTCCAAAGTCTCTCCCAACTCTGCTATTGTATTGTATTGTATTGTATTGTATTGTATTGTATTGTATTGTATTGTATTGTATTGTATTGTATTGCATTGCATTGCATTGCATTGCATTGCATTGCATCGTATTGTATTGTATTGTATCGTATCGTATCTATTTTTCTGTCTGTCTCTCTGTCTCTGGATATAAAAATAAACACTAATAATAAAAACAATGGGGAAGCCAGTTTCATGAAACAACCGTGCGACTAATTTAACGGCAGTGATTCAGCTAACAATGATGGAAACGCGCTCAGAAGCACCTGCCCCGCCTCTCCCCACTTACGATGACCTTGATGACCAATTCCTATTTCTCAGGTAGATGGAGGTCTTGCCTCCTGCTGAGGGCAGCCGCTTTGGTGACCATGATGATGGACCTCATGAAGGCTTTCTTCAGGCCTTCATCCTGGGAAACCCAAGTGGGAAGAGGGTGAGGTGAGAAGACACCAGGAGGAAGAGGGTGCATCTATTTATTTCAGTCTTTACGTAGCCGACCGTCTTTTCTTGAACTCCGGGGGGCTCCCAATCAAAATACCCCCTGGACATTCTGGATTCTAGTCCCACCTTAGGCATGAGAGGCAGTTGAGAGACTTTGGGCCAATCACCAAGAGATGGAGAGTTCTAGTCCCGCCTTAGGGATGAGAGGCAGCTGAGAGACTTTTGGCCAATCACCAAGAGATGGAGAGTTCTAGTCCCACCTTAGGCAGGAGATGCAGTTGAGAGACTTTGGGCCAATCACCAAGAGATGGAGAGTTCTAGTCCCACTATAGCCATGAAAGTCAGTTGACTTTCAAACTGTCTGAGCCAATCACCAGGAGACTGGAAGTTCTAGTCCCGCCTTCAGCATGAGAGCCAGCTGGGTGAGTCCACATCTGGCCCAGTTCTTCTCTCTCAATTCAACACACGTCACAGGGTTGTTGTGGTTGTGTGAAAAGGAAGAAAGAGGATAATGCGCTGCCTTGAGTCTAATGAATGTGATATGACCATAGATAAAGAAACCACTAGTATTTCATCATCTCCAGGGCAATTGGAACAGGAAGCAGATCTGAATGGGAGGCATAAGTGGGGGCTGGAGGTCGCCTGTTGAACCCAGATTCTCCCCAGCAACCTCTAAGAACGGCAGTCAGGGTGTCCTTGTTTACCAAAAGGGGATATTTGTAGCTCAGGGTTGAGCCCTTGGTGCTCCCTGAGCTTGGTTGGTTTTTACAGACGTTTCTTATATTTTTTCACCAGCAACTGAAATCCAGATAAGCAGGGATTAACCCCAGACAAACAAGGCAGCAGTAAACAACAGATCAAGGAACTAGCAAGAGGAAAGCAACAGTCTTGCCAGCACTGACACGAGGGTGGAAACCAGCCTACCATGTTCATGGTGGAGTACTGGATGAGAATTTAGGACATGATGGGCTGGATGAAAACACCCAGGTCTTCAGGGGAGGCTCCCTGGGCTGCTTGTCCATAGCAGAGGATTAATGTTGTCCTAATCCTTTTGTCAGACAGATATTGTGGGTCCTGCCAAGACAAAGACGAGGGGGTCAAACTCTTTTCCCAAGCACCCAGAAGACAAGACAAGAAGACAAGAAGCCATGGATGGAAACAGATGGAGATTCTTAGTCATCCAGGTCATGGTTGTCCCAAAGGGGCTTTTTCCAAAGGCAACTGGACTTCTTTTTTTCCTTGAAGAGGTTTCGTTTCTCATCCAAGAGGCTTCTTCAGTTCTGACTTCGGTCAAAACAGAAGAAGCTTTCTGCATGAGAAGCGAAATGTCTTCAAGGAAAAACAAAACCCTTTGAAAAAGCACCTTTGGGTCTACTTGAGATGTTTGTTGGGCAACTCATGATCTTTTCTAGACTTATAAAATGGTCCTCCAGGAGATGGAGGTGGAGAATTTCCAGCCCCACCTATAATCTCAGTGCTGGTCTCAGGTCTTTGAGATCTATGACCAGTTTGAAGAGAGCAGATGGCCTGGAGCATCTGTCCTTCTAAACATCTAGGACTTTCCTTCCCAGAATCCCCCAGTTTTCTTCTCTACTGAGTTTTGGACCTTGGAACCCCATCCCTGATCTTACCTCATGGGAGCCTTCCAAAAGAGATGGTCTCTTGGGCTGTGCGATGTTACCGACCTCCCTGAGGACCAGGAGGATTTCTGGAAGATGATGGAATGCAGCGAGGTGGATGGTCTCCGAGATTCCCTAGGCAAAGCAATGCTTGTGAATTAGGACATTTGCATTTTCTTTTTTTAATCTTCCTCTTCTTCTTCTTCTTCTTCCTCCTCCTCCTCGGTGAACACTCTGATGGGGCGCAGGAGTTCATGGCTTCCATGACGGCCATGGGCTTGACCCAGGTAATCCGGGGCCCAACCCACTCAGCGGGTCACATGCTCGACCTCGTATTCCTCTTGGAGCAGTGGACTTGTGATCTTGGTCTGAGGGGTAATGAGATCATACCCCTATCGTGGTCAGACCACTGCCTACTGAGGCTCGACTTCCGGAGACCAAACCCCCACTGTAGGGAGGAGGAACCGACCAGGTGGTTCCGCCCCAGGTGACTTATGGAGCCGTTAAGGTTCCAGACGGAGCTTGGGGTTATTCCTGATACTCTCGCCCACAGTCCGGTAGAGACTCTGGTTGCTGCCTGGCACTCGGCAGCATCGGAGACCCTTGACCGGATTGCGCCACTACGGCCCCTCCGAGGCGGCAGATCCCGGAGACCCCCTTGGTTCACCGAGGAGCTCCGGGAGATGAAGCGCCGGAGGAGACGCCTAGAGCACCTATGGAGGTCCGACAAATCCGAATCGAACCGAGCAATGCTAACAACCAGCACCAAGGAGTACATCAGGGCACTTAGGGCAGCGAAAAGATCCCACATTGCCACCTTGGTTGCGTCCGCTGAGTCCCGCCCAGCCGCCCTGTTTAGGATAACCCGTTCCCTCCTAAATAGGAGGGATACGGAGGAACCCTTGCAGGGTAGAGCTGAGGATTATGCCCAATTCTTAGCGGACAAAATTGCTCGGTTTCGGTCGGATTTGGACTCCATCCCTGCAGTTCCAGCCGAGGCACAAGAGGATGAGGTAGACCATCTCTGGGTTGAGTTTCAGGATGTTGCCCCTGGGGCTGTGGACAAGGCCATGAGGGCTGTAAGTGCCTCCACCTGTGTACTGGACCCGTGTCCCTCATGGCTGGTTGTCAACAGCAGTGAGGTGACACGAGGCTGGATCCAGGCGGTTGTTACCGCCTCTCTTCGGGAGGGGCACTTCCCCGCCGCACTTAAAGCGGCGGTGGTGAGACCCCTCCTGAAGAAGCCATCCTTGGATCCAGCTGTCCTTAACAACTTCCGTCCAGTCTCCAACCTCCCTTTTGTTGGGAAGGTTGTCAAGAAGGTGGTGGCCTTCCAGCTTCAGCGGTCCTTGGAGGAAGCAAGCTATCTCGACCCCTTCCAGTCAGGCTTCAGACCCGGTTACAGCACAGAAACCGCTTTGGTCGCATTGACCGATGATCTTTGGAGAGCCAGAGATGGAGGCCATCCCTCCATCCTGGTTCTCCTCGACCTCTCGGCGGCTTTCGATACCATCGACCATGGTATCCTTCTGCGACGACTACGGGAGGTGGGAGTGGGAGGCACTGTGTTACGGTGGTTCTCCTCCTACCTCTCGGACAGGTCGCAGTTGGTGTTAGTGGGGGGGCAGAGATCGACCCCTAGGCCCCTAACATATGGGGTGCCGCAGGGTTCGGTCTTATCCCCCCTACTATTCAACATCTACATGAAACCGCTGGGTGAGATCATTCGAAGGCACGGGATAAGATACCATCAATATGCGGACGATACTCAGTTGTATCTGTCCGCCCCGTGCCAACTCAATGAAGCGGTGGACGTGATGAACCGGGGTCTTGAGGCCGTTATGGACTGGATGAGGGCTAACAAGCTTGTACTCAACCCGGAGAAGACCGAGTGGCTGTTGTGTTTTCCTCCCAAAAATTCGATCAGTGTTCCATCGCTCAGGCTGGGGGGTCAAACTCTATACCCCTCAGAGAGGGTTCGCAACTTGGGAGTCCTCCTGGACCCACAGCTGACTTTTGACCATCATCTGACGGCTGTGACCAGGGGGGCATTTGCCCAGGTTCGCCTGGTGCGCCAGTTGCGACCCTACCTGAACCGGGAGGCTCTCACAACAGTCACTCGGGCCCTTGTGACCTCTAGGCTGGAATACTGCAATCTTCTCTACATGGGGCTGCCCTTGAAGAGCATCCGGCGACTTCAGCTAGTCCAGAACGCAGCCGCGCGAGTGATTGTGGGTGCACCTCGGTTCACCCACATAACACCTATCCTCCGCGAGCTGCGCTGGCTACCTGCTGATCTCCAGGTGCGCTTCAAGGTGCTACTTGTCACTCATAAAGCCCTTCATGGTAGTGGGTCTGCGTACTTGAGAGACCGCCTCCTGCCAATTACCTTCCTGCGACCAATTAGATCACATAGATTAGGCCACCTCCGAGTTCCATCTGCCAGTCAGTGCCGACTGGCAACTACAAGGAGGAGAGCCTTCTCAGTAGTAGCTCCGACCCTTTGGAACGATCTCCCCATGGAGATTCGTACCCTCACCACCGTCCAGGCCTTCCGCACAGCCCTCAAGACCTGGCTAGCCCGTCAGGCCTGGTGACAAAGATAATTGCCCCCACCCGAATGATGAATGAATGTTGCTTATTATTTTACTTATGTATTGTGTGTGTTTATTGTTTGTATACCCCCTCCCCTCATTTTATGTAAGCCGCCCTGAGTCCCCTCAGGGAAAAGGGCGGCCTATAAGTATTAATAAATACTCATAAATACTCAAATACTCCTCCTCCTCCTCCTCCTCCTCCTCCTCCTCCTCCTCCTCCTCCTCCTCCTCCTCCTCCTCCTCCTCCTCCTCCTCCTTGCAAGCCCCAGGCCCTTCTACCACTGATGAAATTACCTAACTGGGTAATAAAATGTCTGCAAGAAAGCAACCAAGCACAGAGAGCACCAAGGACCCCACAGTCTTCTTCCTCTTTCTCCAAAAACCCCACAGTTCTCCTCCTCCCACTCCTCCCTCTCCTTCTCCTCTCCTATTCCCTTCTCCTCCCTTCACCTCCTCTTTTCAAAACCTGTTCCCTTCTAGAACTGATGAAATGACCTAGTTGGGTCACAAAAGGTCTACATTTCTTGTAACCAAGCGCAGAGAGCACCAAGGACCCCACACAGTTGGAGGTCTCAGCCCCCACAGGCAGCCCACTCCCACTCACCTCTCTGTCTGTCTCGTCTGCAAATGTGATTGCCAGAAGCTTCTTGAGGTGATCTTTCACAAGGTCCTTCTCCTTGGTATTTCTCAATTTTAAGCCATAATATTTGTACAGGTTTATCTGAAGGTTGGAAAAAGAGTTTGTGAGTCTGAGGGAGCTCCACCCATCATCCAGGAAAAGGAAGGAGAGGATAACGGATGATCAGAAAAGGAGCAAGTGTGGTCAAGCACAGAGCCATTTCCAACTAAGCATGGCTTACTCGCCATGGCCAACTCAGCAGAGAACAAGAGTTGGACTAATAGCAGTGTTCCAATATCTTAGGGGTGGCCCCAAGGAAGAGGGGGGTCATCCTATTCTCCAAGGGACCAGAAGTCAGGACAAGAAGCAACGGATGGAAACGTATCAAGGAGACCAACCTAGGACTAAGTAGAAACTTCTTAGTAGAAGATCTTAGTAGAAGATCTCCGAGTCCCTTCCAACTCTCTTATTATGTTATTCTGTGACTAATCAAAGAGAACTAAGGAGCAACTTCCTAACAATGAAGACAAATAACCACTGGAACAGTTTGCCTCCAGAAGTTGTGGGTGCTTCTTCACTAGAGCTTTTGAAGAAGAGATTGGACAACCATTTGCCTGAAATGGAAAAGGGTTTTCTGCTTGAGTAAGGGGTTGGACTAGAAGATCTCCAAGGCCCCCTTCCAAGTCTGTAATTCTAATATTTATTTGTCTGTCTAATATCAAAGAAATGTGGAAATAAGCATCAAAGAAAGGATGCCAAAGGAGAGACAAAATGAAACAACAAACGTTAAAATGATTTTTAACATTATTGGAAAGAATGAAATTGTTAAATTAACCCATTCTAAGTCGGCCGTGATTTGTGGGCAGTGGGGAGTTGGCCATAGCAAGTTGTCCTCTTCTGACCTTTGTCTAAGACAATTATCGTCCTAAAAGGGGAAAAGCTCAGCATATTTACCTTCTCTTTAGACAAGAAGTGGGAATCGCTTTGTTGCATTGAAGGCTTCTCGCTGATGGGCTGCAATCCACTCATTTTCCCCCTGGGGACTTTGTGGTCTGCAGGAATCTGCTTGGACGACAATAACAATAACGACAACAACAAAAAAGAAGTTGTGAGGAAGTGAAGGAGCAGAGGAAGGAAGAGGTTTTTCTGTGTTTCCAAGGGGAGGGTTGGTCTCCCTTCTGCCTCAGGGTGCATCGGATCATTGATTCGACTTTTCTAACTGGGACAGACACAAAGCCCCTAAGAAGGACCATCCGGATTGCATCAGCTGGAGCCAAGGGAGCTTTTGAGAGGAACGGAAGGAAAAGCTCTGCCACAAATGGTGAGATGAAGAGCCTGGATTTTCTTCCTCTGTCTGGAATGGCCAGGAAACAACCTGTCTCCAGAGGTTGGTAGTCCTTGATTTATCACCATTTATTGTTGGGACCTGTCTGTCACAGTAGCCAAATCAGATGGGGAGGAGGAGGAGGCGGTGTGGGAGTCAGTGTCAGCATTGAAGCAACCTAGGAGATTCGAGGGGGAAGATGGAAAGGAGCTGGCAGAGAGAGAGGGAGAGGGGGAGAGGGGGGCAGAGCCTGAGCTGTCCATCAGCCCTCAGATGGAGACTCAACCGTCCCCAGCCGTCTAGAGCCCTCAACAGTCTAGAGGTGGCTGATGAGGAAGAGGAAGAACAGCTGGGCCCAGTGCCTGCCACGTGGAAGCCCAGAAGGCAGAGGAGAGGAGAGCAGTGGAAATCTATGGGACGGAAGAGGCACCGCTGCTAGCAAAGTCCCACCCTAGCTCTGGTGGATAAGGGGTGGTGGTGGAGATGAATAGGTGTGGCAGACATGTATGCATTTAAGTCAAAATAAAGCACATTCCAGCAGCAATGTCAAGGTCATCTCCAGGGGGACCTACAGTGGCCGGAGGGAGGGACTTCTACAACCTGCGAAATTGCTTCCTTGGGAATGTGACTGATGACCCACCTTGGGGGAGGGGGAAACAGGGTCAGAGCTTACAGGGAAAAGGTGAGGCCAGATTTGGCTCCACTTGGAATGGGGCAGATATGAAGCTCCTGGATTTCTTTTGAAGGTTTGGTTGAGGCCCATGATTTACTTAGGGCAGTGGTTCTCAACCTGTGGGTAGCGACCCTTTGACCCTTTCACAGGAATCGCCTAAGACCATCGGAAAACACATATTTTCAAAGGTCTTAGGAACCGAGACACCAATTTTATGGTTGGGGGTCACCACAACATGAGGAACTGTATTAAAGGGTTTCGGCATTGGGAAGGTAGAGAACCACTGAATTAGGACATCGGTCGGAACCCTGACATAGGAAACATTGTCAGTACTACAAGGGAGTACAAGGTTTTCAGAGTGGAGGAGAAGAAGGGGAGGAATGGGAGGAGGAAGGAGGGAGGGGGAGGAAAGAAGAGGGAGGGGATGATGATGAGGACTATGAGGTCCTTGATGCTCTCTGAGCTTGGTTGTTTTCTTGCAGACATTTCATGGGCCAACTAGAGAACATCATCAGTGCTAGAAGGGACTGAAGTTTGCTCTCTGTTTATACACAATAGCTTGTCCTGAATAAGCAGGGAGCAAACATCACACTCACCAGCACTGATGATGTAGTTGGATCATGAAATCTGTATAACTAAAGAACCAAGTCCAGGGAGCACCAAGGGCCCAATCTTCTTCTTCCTAGCGTATTCCCACAGGTGCAGGGTCTGGTTTTTGCATCATTGAATGCCACTTTACACCGTCACCTGCGTTTCCTGGTTGCAGGCCTGCAGCTTCCATATTTTTGTTGATGGCCTCTTGCCATCCCTGTTTTGGATGCCCACAAGGTCACCAGTCATTGACTTCCAGTTGGTAGGCAGCCTTGGCCACGGTGGGAGGTGCTGCTGTCTTGACGTGTCCTTATCAGCAGAGTCAGACTTCTCTCATCTTCTCTGTAATTGGAGCCACACCAAAATGTTGTTGAATACGGTCATGTGTGATGTGGTCAGGAAGGGAGGTGCCCTATATACAATGGAGCCTTCACATTTCCATGCTATGGAGAGAGCTTTCGCTCCCTCCTGTTGCTGCCCAGCATTCAGGGCCATACAATGCAACAGGAGGATGATTCTCTTGTAGGTCGTAGATTCAAGACGGGTTGGCATCTGTGTGTCCCGTAATACATCAGTGAGTTCTCGCCAACGCATCCAGGCTGCATTCACCCTTGCTTGCACCTTGCCATTAATGTTCCCTTTTGTTGTGGCCCTCCAGTGGAGCTGGCAGCAGGGTGGGACAATGAGAAGGTTGGAGAAGAACATGGGTCAGTCCTGGGGACTGAGGGAAGCTCAGACGAAGGTTCAGGCATTTGGTTGGTTGGCCGTTTCAAGAGTGGAAAGTTCTGTTTGTGACTATAAGATGCTCTGTGCCAAGTGTTGCCTTGCCTTCTGTTTGGAAACTGATTATCTGGCAGCTCTCCAAGCGAGATAAGGTTCATGTAGATATATATTCCTTTGAAAGTCTGTTTGCCAAGCCTGGCTGACTCTCAATGAAAGGAATTCACAGTTGTGACCAAGACTCTGCTTCTTGCTTTTAAAGGAAGCCTGGGTCAGAAGACCTTTGCCTTGGAGGTGGGATCCCAGATACCCAAAAATCTCCACCTTCTTTGGGTTTTCTCCATGGATTGAAGCGTTCCAGGGCTGGTGACAGACTCTAAGGACTGCATTGTCCTGATGTTCAGGCGGAGTCCGAAATGGTTCAGGCGATCATTCCATGGTCCTTCCATGCTCCCCACACCATGGGCCCCATCGTCCAGCCACTTCTCCAGAACTACCTTTGTCTACTTTGGGGGTCAATTATGTCCATCGTGGCAGCAATGGCTTCTGCAACCTCTGCACGAAGGACCTCCGGGCCCCCAGTGACACAAACCCAGCTGCTTACCTGGAGAGGATGAAGATGTTCCAAGATGGTATCCAATATTTGTTTCTCTTCCATCGAGTTCAAGATTTCTTTGATGGATCTGCCTTTGAACCACCGCTTGCTCTCCCACAAATATCTGAAGTGTTCATCCGAGAGTTCTGGGAAGGAGAGACAGGATGAGATCGAGGGGCAATTGGGCGGGAGGCGCCTTCTTGAAGGGAAGAGATTTAGGTTTAGGTTTATTAGATTTATATGCCGCCCTTCTCCCAAGGACTCAGGGCGGTGTCAACATTAAAAAAACACATATTACAAAAGTTAAAAAAAATTAAATAGAATATCCCAAATCCAATTAAAATTGACAATGACAATTTTTTTTAAAAAAATCAAATTAAAATTAACAGTGATCAATAATTTATTTTGTTTTGTTCAGGCCAGGCTGGCTTGCTGGAAAAGCCAACTTTTTAGGGCGCGTTGGAAGGACCGGAGGTCAAGGATTATATGAAGCTCCAGGGGCAGCTCATTCCAGAGGGAAGGCGCTCCCACAGAGAAGGCTCTCCCCCTGGGGGTCGCTAGCTGACACCGTCTGGCCGACGGTGCCCTGAGGAGGCCAACTCTGTGGGATCGCACTGGATGATAGGAGGCTGGTCTCGCAGGTACCCTGGGCCTAAGCCATGGAGCGCTTTAAAGGTCATAATTAGTACCTTGAATCACACCTGTAAGATAACTGGCAACCAGTGCAGGCTGCCTAAAAGGGGTGCAACATGGGAGCACCTAGGTGCCCCCATGATAACCCGCACAGCCGCATTCTGGACCAGTTGAAGCTTCCGGGTGCTCTTCAAGGGCAGCCCCATGTAGAGAGTGTTACAGTAATCCAAGCGAGAAAGGACGAGGGCATGAGTGACTGTGCACAGAGCATCCCGATCCAGGAAGGGGCGCAACTGACGTACCAGGCGAACCTGGTAAAAGGCCCCCCTGGTCATGGCCGTCAGGTGTTCTTCTAAACTAAGCCGCGTATCCAGGAGGACATCCAGATTGCGGGCCCTCTCTGAGGGGGCTAAAATTTCTCCCCCTGTCATCAAAGATGGAATAAGATGCACAAATCGGGATGATGGAAACCACAGCCACTCCGTCTTGGAGGGCTTGAGGGGAAAGGGGTGTGTAGGGGAGGGCCAGGCTGAGCCTGAGGGAGGGGTCAAACCATGTCACAAGCCTCGAGTCCCTGATCTTCATGTCCTTAGACAACCCTCTGGAGAAGGAACAGAGAAATCAAGATATAAAACAGCATATAAAATTAGTTATGAAATATGAAGATTGATTTAGGGTGACCATTTTTAAAAAAATGATAAGATTAAAACATTGTGAAATTTCAAAGCAGCAAATAAAATCCCAAGAGCTGAGAGGGTCTCTGCCATTTCTTCCCTGCCTGATGAAGGACAGTGGCAGGAGTTGGGTTTCACTCATCTAGAGAAAAGAAGGGCGGAGTGTGTGTGTGTGTCTGTCTGTGTGTGTGTGTGTGTGTGTGTGTGTGTGTGACATGAGAGGAGTCTTCCAGTATTTGAGGGGCTGGCACAAAGAGGAGGGGGTTCACATATTTTCCGAAGCACCTGAAGGCAGAAGAAGGAGCAATGGATGGAAACTAATCAAGGGAGAGAAGAAACCTGGAATTAAGGAGAAACTTCCAAACAGTGAGGACAACCAACCAGTGGGACAGCCTGCCACCAGAAGTTGTGGGTGCTTCATCACTGGAGGCTTTTGAGAAGAGACTGGGCAGTCACTTGTCTGTTATGGTATAGGGACTCCCACTTGAGCAGGAGGTTGGACTAGAAGACCTTCAAGGTCCCTTCTGGCTCTGTTCTGATAGATGGATTGATTGATAGGGTGGGATAGGCTGATGTGATAGGAGAAGGCTGGTTCCAGAAGTAGCCCAGCTCTGTAGCATAGATACCTGGATATAAAGATAGGATGGCATCTGGGGAGCGTTTTCTCCCCTGGTCAAGGCTGCTTCTCCAAGCCTTTTCCCTCTCAGGCCCTCTTGGCAGGGAAGGAGGCTCCTTCTGTCCATGCTTGACCTCCATCTGAGGAGCCCTTGGAGGGGTCTTGACAGTTCCTCTCTGGGCCAAATCAGGCAGCCCCAGTGCTGAAAGCAGAGTCTTCTTTCTGACCTCCTTTGGAGCTGGAGAAGATTTTATCAGCAGAGGCAGGACCTGTGTGGCTCGCTGAGCAACTGAAGAAGTGGATGGGTGTGAGCCCGAGAATTGGGCTTTCTGATTGTTCCACCGCTGTGGGTCATTATTAGTGATCTGTGGATGGGCCTCCTGGCTGTCCTTCTTCAGGAAGGGCAACTTGTTCAGCATGTGAGACATCCTGCTGTGATGAACGACTGCTAGACCTGGAAGCAGATCCTATCAACAAGGGAGAAGGTTTGTAACTCCAGAGGGGTCATTGGTGGTCCTGCCTGCCTGCCTGCCTGCCTGCCTGCCTGCCTGTCTCTGTCTGTCTGTCTGTCTGTCTGTCTGTCTGTCTGTCATCTATCTATCATCTATCTCTCTCTCTCCTACCTATCTACCTATCTACCTATCTACCTATCTACCTATCTACCTATCTACCTATCTACCTATCTACCTATCTACCTATCTACCTATCTACCTATCTGCCTATCTGCCTATCTGCCTATCTGCCTATCTATCTACCTACCTACCTATCAACCTATCAACCTATCTACCTATCCCATGTTCTTCCTGGGTCAACGCAGAAAGCTCAGACTGCCCAAGGAGCGGCTGATTCTACAGAGGAATGATTGTCCTTTGTACCTCTACAACTGTCTGGTTTGGCATTGCAATCAAACTAAAACTCCTCTAGAGAGAGAAGACGGAGAGCAAGCGACAGGCAGCAGAGAGAAAGCAGAGCTGCTTAACTTAAGGCTCCACCGCTCTCCTCTCCTCCCTTGGGCCTTTCCCGGTCTGCCCTCAGGGGCCATGACATCACACCATCCTTTATGTTTCATGGGGGCAGCTGAGGCCATGACCCCAGGGGCCTTCCACTCCCCCAGGTGACGGGGTGGGATATAGAGGGTCCCCTTGAACAGCCCCCCCAATAACATTGGCCATATCATGGGGAGCAAAGCCAGGGTTCTCCTATGGAATGGCCCAATGGGAGGGAGGGAGGCTCTCCACCTGCTGGATCTCCAAAGACCCCAACCAAGACTATCCACTTTATTCTTACATGGTACATGATAAATGATACAGGATATATGATACAAGATTCATGTTATATGACGTTACATGCTGTTATGTTAGGTTATCTTATATGATATTTTGTAGTCCTTGGTTTATAACAGTTTGTTTCGTGACAGTTCAAGTCTACAACGGCACTGAACAAAGTGACTTATGACTGTTTTTCACATTTATGACTGTTGCGGCATCTCCATGGTCATATGATCAAAATTCAGATGCTTTTTATTTTTTTTTATTTTTAGACAAACAAAGACGAACAACACATGAAACATAAAACCATCATCAATTACATATACATATAGCATGTCGTTTGGTTACAAACATTTGTGCATCACTGCTTTCAATTATATATAAAATCACAGATTGTCCATCAAGTACATTATTCTTAATAAGACCAACTAACTTTAAAGTTAAAAGAAAAAAATAGAAAGAAAAGGACACACAAAAAAAAAGAAAAACAAGAAAGATCAATAAACCCGCTACATTAACACAGCTTCCCATCCTCTGTAAATCTTAAACAATGTGCCTCATTCCAAATTTCGGTTATTTTATTACTTGCAGGGTTTCAAACTCTATTAGAGCCAGGTAAGTTAATCAATTGGGGTTCTCCAACTAAAGGTCTCATTGCTTTATCTATCTATTCGGACCTTTAATTTATCTCTTTTTTATCCAAATATCCAAACCTTTCTATAAAACCATTAAACTCAAGTACTTCTTTCATTTTTCATTTCCATCACCTCCCATTCTGTCCTTACCCACATCCACGTGTAAATTTTTTACCTTCCACCCTGCCTTTACCCATGTCCACATATATATTTTATCCGCGTCCATTGCTCCTCACATATTTACTCCACCTTCCTGGAGACTCTCTGACTAATCTTTCTTAACCTTATATTGAAATAGCAATTCATACAAACATCAGCTTGCATTCTAGCCCCAAGTAGTCTAGTTAAGCTTTCGCTACCCTTCCATCTCCCACGCAGCTCCCAACTCCGTTCGTCCCAAACCACAACTCAAGAAGATCGCGATCTCCGCTCTCCTCGCCTAGGAAAATAATTCATGCGCAATTTGAGTTAGAGTTCAAACAAATCTTATATACAATATATGTCCACAATCAGCAGCACTTCTTTCAGCCTCCATATCTCATCATCGATGTACAACTTTTCCATTTTATACCAGGCAGAAATCATGAAGTTTTAAAAGCATCGCTAAGTCTTTATTCTTTACTCTTCTGCCCTTCCGGAAGAGGAAAGCAACACCCTCCGCCTTGTGGCCACGTGTCCCGCTGCTTGTCTTCTCCTTCTCCTTGTCTCTCTCCAGGTCCGGATGAATCAGGAAGTCCCGCCTTCAAAGTCTTGTAATAAAATTCTCGGGCTTCACAGACAGAGTTAAAGCGATGTTTTTGATTCTCAAATGTAACTGTAATGCCAGCCGGGACTTCCCATTTGTATGGAATCTGAGAATTTCTGAGTTCTTCAGTTAAGAAAATGTAGTCTCTCCTTGCTCTTAATATTTGAGATGGTATTTCTTTAAAAACAATCAAGTCCTGTCCATCAATTCTCAGCCTCTTGTTGTAAAGCCTCTGTATTATCACATTTCTGGATTCCCTTGTGGTGAAATATATAATTATGTCCCTCGGAAGCTGTCGCTATTTTGCTACCCACGAATTCTGGCGGTAAATTTTTTGGATCTGCCAATCAAAGTTAAGCCCCGGACTTCCCACCGAGCGGCTAAGAGCCTCAAAGAAGATCTGTTTCAAATTCTCCTGTTCCTTTTCACGCAGTCCTCTAACTCTTATTGCAAACGCAGTCTTATTATAATTTATCATGACAAGTTGTTTTTGAGCATTTTCAATTTCCTGTTGTAGCGTTTGGATTTTGGATGTCAAATTAGAGTTGGTTTCTTCCAAAAGTTCCAATTTATCCTCCGTTTC
This sequence comes from Thamnophis elegans, assembly GCF_009769535.1. NCBI lineage: Eukaryota > Metazoa > Chordata > Lepidosauria > Squamata > Natricidae > Thamnophis > Thamnophis elegans. The sequence goes on from NC_045552.1 coordinate 28,236,732, forward strand.
AGCAATATAATCTGTCATAACTGTCATTACTCCGATCATATCCTCCTTTGCTTGAGCAATTTTAGCATCAAATTGATCATATAAATCCGATATCAGTTGATTAATTTCCTGTCTGAAATTATTAAGCGTTTTGAGAAGAAATTCTTGTGTTAACAAATCTCCAGTGGAGGGCGTAGGAGGCAAGGGCAGCGACTTCATAGCAATTTTTTGAGATGTGTTATTAAGGAAGCGCTTCTGCTTAGATTTGGGAGCCATTCCAAAGAAATAAAAAATAAAAACAAGCAATCAAGCAAGCCAACAATCAAAGTCTCTGCTCCCCTCAGTTAATCTTTTAACAGTTAATACGGAGAACCCTTCAGGAGAGTAGGGCTGACTAAGTACGTCACATCAAACACAAAAGCTATAAGATCGCCATCTTGTGACGCAGCTAGAAAAGGGAGCCTTTTACATAATTGAAGCTGGTATTTTGGATAATAATAGAAGAAATTCCTCAGGAATGGTCCCCGCCCGGATTAATTTTTAAATAGCTTAGCTTTGTCCTGGGGGGGGGGGCAACCTGCCTAGGGCTGCAAAAAAGCAGCTGCGAAGAACTGGCTGGAGTAAAAGCTCAGCTAATGTTGAACCTCTTCTCCATTCACAGCGAAAAAAAAAAGGCTGTGAATTACAAAGAGATCCTAACGACTGACCTTCTCCCTGCCCCTTTCTGCCAGAAAGGGGAGATATCTATAGATCTTATAAGATATACAGACCAGAACTCTGAGAGGAGCTCCGTTGAGCTCCCGTCGGCGACAGGCTCCTCCCCCAGAACCATCAAGTACATTATTCTTATTGTTTATCGTATGTTCAGCTTACAATTGTTATTCCTTCATTTTTAAAATATAATATTCTAAAGATTAGATTCATGTACAGTATATACCAACATTCCATTACATCATTATTAATCTATTTAGTACTAATATGTCTTTATAGTATCACCTATCTCATTCTATTGTTCTTACCATATGAAACAGTTCTCCAACATATCAAATTGTTTGTTCCTTTTTGTATATTATTGAATATGAAAAAGCTTCAATAGTTGATAGCCAGACTGGGATTTTTAAATAATATTGCCTTTTGATCTTCTCCCAATTCAGTAACAAAGCCTCTCATAAATAATGTCTTCTTAAATAACCCTGTGTTTTAGTTCCCTTATACCATAGAAAAGTGTTCTGACCCCCCTCTTCATACACCAAAGCACGCCAAGACAAAGATACTTCAAAGATTTATTAACACACAGAATAGACCTTGGCAGCAATCCAGCACAGACCAGACCTTGACAGCAATCCAGCCTGCTAAGAGAGCCACAATAGCTTCTCCAGCTCTAGTAAATACATTGATTCCTGTGACAAGCTTGTGGAAAGCCATTCCTTTTATAGTCTTGAGAAGAGCCTAATTACCACCAGCTGAGTTCAATTATCTCCTGTAACTGCGTAACTGTTCTTTACGCCTATTAGCCCTCCATTGCTGGGCATCCAGGAACAAATCCCTTGTCTGTTCCCCACTGCTCCAATGCTTGACGTCAGGATCACACTCCCTTGTCTCCTCCCCACTGCTCCAAAGCTTGACTTCAGGAGCACGCTCCCTTTGGCTTTCACTGCTGCTCCAGGCCTCAGGTACCTCCTGGTGGCCAACCAGCCTCTCTGCACCCTGCTCAGAGTCGGAACCCTGTCCAGGGTTCTCCACATCTTCCAGAGCCGACTCATAGGGCCCCTTGCTGTCGGAGTCTGGTGGCAGTTCCAATGGCTCCTGCTGGGCCACAACAGAAAAGCATGCCATCCCAACAGTAAGTCATGTCCTTCTACAGTCAATAATCTAGAATTCAGTAATGTTATCTACTCCTTAACCCACATCAAACTTATTGCCTGATAATATAATTCCCAGTTAGGTAAGCCCAGTCCTCCTTTTATTCTAGCATCTTGTAACAATTTTAATTTTATTCTTGCTTCCCCCCGCCAAATAAACTTCAACACTATTTTATTTAATTCCTCAAAATAATCTTTTCCTAATCTAATTGAAATTTTCTGAAACAGATATAAAATTCTGGGTAAGATGTTCATTTTGATTGTAGATATTCTCCCTATCATTGATAGTTGTAGGTTTTCCCATTTAATCAAGTCAGTCGCAATCTGCTGCTTAAGTTTACGATAGTTATTCTCTTTAATGTGCTGCATCTTGCAGTTATGTATATCCCCAAATATTTGACCTTATTTGTGACTTGAATCTCCAAGGCTTCCTTTTGTCTTGATATATCCTTTGTCAAAATCTTCATTTTGTCTTTATTAATTTTCAAACCTGCTACTTTTCCATATTCCTCTATTCTTTCTATCAATTTAGGTGCCGTTTCTAATGGGTCCTCAAGGATAAAAACCAGGTCATCTTCAAATGCTTATAGTTTATATTCTTTTTTAATTTTCATTCCTTTTATTTCTTTTTCTTCTCTGATCGTTCTATTTAAAACTTCTAATGTTAAAACAAAAAGTAGAGGTGATAATGGGCAACCTTGTCTCGTACCTTTCTTTATTTCAATAGAATCTATCAGTTCTCCATTTATCATTATCTTTGCTGTTTGTTTGTAGTATATGGTTTGTATGGCTTGGGTAAATTTCTTACCAAAATTCATCTGTTCCAGTTGTAAAAACATAAATCGCCAATTCACATTATCAAATGCTTTCTGAACGTCTAAAAACATCAAAGCCATTGTTTTTCAGGGTGCGTCTCATAATACTCCAAAGTGTCCAGAATTATTCTCATATTATCTTTAATTTGTCTCTTTGGTAGAAACCCATTTTTATCAGGGTGAATAAAGTTGTTTAAATATTTTTTGAGTCGTTCTGCCAATATTGAAGCAAATATCTTATATTCTGAATTTAGCAGAGAAATAGGTCTATAATTCTTATTTTCCTTTGTGAAATGGACAACTAGTTAACTTAGATGAGTAAAGAAATAAAATTTGTTGTGACATTTGTGACTTTTGTGATTCAATGCAGCTTCTGGTTCCAGAGCGGAGTTTACTTCAGTGGCTTTAGACACCGGCAGCTTTTCCGTTTCGGAGTTTCTTGACCTCTTCTGCTTTGAATGACCTTCGTGGCTTCAGATCTCCCTGGAATCAGTTTTGCACCTAACAATTCCTTCTTTCTTATGGGGTTACAGAGCATATCAAGGCATCTGCGGTTTCTCCAGAGATTTCAGCTGACCTTCACTTGCTGGATGTTTCCTGGATTGGAAAAAAAAAGTTTCATTACTGGAAAAGACTTTATACATGAAATAAAAGATAATAAGTCAAATAACAATATGAGATGGTGTTACATTCAGAGTCCCAGCGTCTGTTAGAGAAATACCCTATTAATAAGGTGACCAGATTTTAACATTGGTAAAGAGAGACACCATTGACTGAGCGGGGGGGGGGGGTGTTGATTAATTTTTTTTAAAAAAAATTGGGACTTTTTAAAAATGCCGCGGGACACAGGACAAATTGTTCAAAATCGGGACTGTCATGCCAAAGCGGGATGTCTGGTCACCTTAGACTAGAGGTGCTGACTGAGGAGGATGAGGAGGATGAGGAGGAGGAGGATGAAGATGTCTCCTTCAAACGGAAGTATGTGACTGACAATTCTATATATAACTGAACAGCAGCTTGGGATGTGAGGTGGGAAGGTTCTTGGAGCTGAAAATTTAAAAAATTGCTTTTCAAACACTTGAAATAGAGTGATGCTGTATTAAACACTGCTTGTAGGCATATAAACATCCATATGTATAAATATGGATAAATAACAGTGCGCTCTGTTTTCACACTATGCAATCTTGGATTAGTGTTGTGTGGAGTTTACCAGTGTGTTAGTGGATGGCTCAAAGTGAACAAAACAGGCAAATGTAATACATGTGTCAGCTGAACATGGATTGTGTAAAACACCAAAGAAATGCTGTACTAGTATCTCATGGCAGAATCATAGCTGCTTCTCAAATTAATGTTGACCCAGACATTTTTTCCCTCAGAATTATCACCTTTCCCACCCTCCTGCCTGTTGTATTTATTTGATCTCCACTTACATAGTGTAAGGATTGAGTGAAAAATAATGGTTCCGAGGTTGTCAATTGCCATAAAAGGTAGTACTGACATGTTAGAGATGCTGAAACATTGTTTTGTTTTGATTGTTGACCAGTAGTTTTGAAAAAAACATTGGGTTGCTATTGTTTATGAAATGGAAGGCTGTGACAGGTTCTCAAGCATGCTTTAAGCAATGTGCCATGACTGAATTTTTGAGTGCTGAAGTCACTTCAACTGAAATTCACTGCTGAAAGCAGCTTCTTTATGGTGATGATTATGTTGCCGTAAGTATAATTATTGCTGGGCCAAAAATATAAATATGGTGAACCAGAAAGAGCTGATTTGTATGATCAAAAATGAAGTGAATGTTGCAATAACATCATCAAGCTGATGAATTAATTCAGGGCAATTAAATCACTCAAAGGGAGATGCTGCCAATCTTGGTATTTCACAGGAATATGTGAGACACAGTATTCTTCAATATCAGCAGTACAGTTGTGTGCACAGTGACAAAGTATTCTTACTGACAATGACAAACAGCTTTATGCTGTCATTTTATGATTTTCAAACATTTTGTACATTTTTCTGTGTACAACAATAATATTTATACATTTGTTTTTTAAAAGGGTACTGTTAGGAGGGCTATGTCATTAATTTTGGAGGATGACTTGCTTTTAAATACTTCAAAATAGTCTTGTGTCTTTCATTTGTAAATATTTAAAATTTCTATACAAGTCCCTCCACCAAAATATATATTTTATATTCTAATGGGATACAAGTAACAAATCTATTATTAATGTTTGCCATATCATGGGAATTAAATATGTATTTTCTGATGAGATTAATTTCACATTACTTGTCACTTTAAATAAACAAAAATAAAAACATAATGCAGTATTATAATTCTTATTGGAGTTTTAATAAAAATTTTCTCTAGTACTTCAATCCTGTGTATATTTTTTTAAAAATGGCACCAATTAGCAAAATGTTTACAGTTTACCAATAGACCTGTTTGCCATGATAGTGAAGCTATGAAGAAATAAAATGTAGTCATTTAACTATCAACTCACTCCAGATGCCTTTACCTCATTAGGTCTCAATTTAAGCTACTTCCAAGGGATTGTTGCTGTGAAAGGGAGTATAGTACAAGTTCCTCTGCCTTGGTTTATAGGCATAATAATTAGTAAGATTTATCTCTATGTAAACAGTCGTAAAATATATTTATATGAATTAAATGCAGTCTTATTCAAGGATATAAATTATTGGCTATTTTAAAAAAATTAAATGTAATATAGGCAGTCCTCAATATACAACAGTTCATTTAGTGACAGTTCAAAGTTACAACGGCACAGAAAAAGGACTTCTACTGTTTTTCACACTTATGACCATTGCAGCATCCCCATGGTCACGAGATTTACATTTGGGTGCTTGGCAACTGACACAGATTTATGACAGTTGCAGTTTTCTGGAGTCATGTGATTCCCTTTCGCGGCCCTCTGACAAGCAAAGAATGGGGAAAGCAGATTCACTCAACAACCATGATACTAATTTAACTGCAATGATTCACTTAACAAATGTGGCAAGAAAAATTGTAAAATGGGGCAAAACTCAATAAATTTCTCACTTAACAACATAAATTTTGGGCTCAATTGTGATCGTGCATTGAGGACTACCTGCACTTATCTTCGGTGTTACTTCATTCTGCTGTAGCATTAAATTTCATATAGAACAAGCTTGTCCTTTCAGAATTGTGGAATTGTTATATAACTGTCTATCTTTAGAAAAGTTTCTCTTGAGTTAAACTCAGCTCCTATAATTTTATTGATGTGTCGTAATTTTCTTAGCAGTAGTATGGAAATTGTCATTGTTGCTTTTGGACAATTTTTAATATTTTCCTATTAAATATACAGTACTGAGATTCCCAGGTGGGTTCCCCTCCAATTATTAGCCCGGTTCAACCCTGCTCATCTTTTTGAGAGCAGGCAAAAACAGCCAGGTTACATCCCTACAAATTGAAAGCTCTCTCCCTCCCTCTCTCTCTATCTCTCTCCCCTCCCTTCCTCTCTCTCTGTCACTCTGTGTGTATATGTGTGTCTGTCTGTCTGTCTGTCTGTCTCTCTCTCACTCACTTAATCACACACTCTGTGTGTTTGTGTCTCTCTGTGTCTCTGTCTGTCTGTCTTTCTCTCTGTCTCTCCCTCCCTCCCAACCTGCAGATGGGCTCCGGACCAGCGGAGCCTCTTCCTTCTTTTTAACCAGGTGATCTTTCCTAAGACATAAAAAAGAACCTTAATTACAGGTTCAACAAAAGAAGCTGGAAAGAGATACTGAAGCCAAGAAGCTGAAACCTGGGACTGGAGAAAAACCTTTTCTATCCCCTTACCAGCCCATCCGGGAAGACGAGTAACACGAGGGGGATCCCTCCCCCTGCGGATGGGTTCCAGACCAGCGGAGCCTCCCTGGATGTTGCAGCAGCAGCAGCCCCAAGTGCGCCAATCTTGGTGTTTTTTGCATTGGGGTGTGCTACAAGAGGGAGTGAGTGAAGACCTTTTCTAGCTGGCGCAAAGGATTTGCTTTGCTGAGCGGGGGTGACAGGCCCACACTTCCACCACCAGCAATCTGGAAAAGGTCTTCACTCACTCCCTCTTGCAGTCCGCCCCGATGTGAAAAATGCTGAGATGTTAAGCAAGGGAAACATCTGTTGCTTCAGTAGAAAGAAAAGCAACTTCAGAGCTACGGCTGGCGTCAGGCCAGCTTCCCATTGACCTCCCCCCCACCTCCGAGTTCCTGACAGATCGAATTATTTCAGCAACATCTCCCCCCACCACGGCACCCCGCCTCCCACTCACACGTCACCTCCGCTCCATTCTCCAGCCAGCCTCATGGGGTTTTTTTGCCTTTAGGAATAAGAACGTTTAAAAGGCTTTTTTTTTTTAATTTGGAAAAAAAAGATGATGCAGGTTCTGAAAGAGCGAATCTCCGTTGCACAGCTACGCTTTTTCTTCCTCCAAATAATGGTCACCACTTATTGTAGTGAGTCAGCTTCCTAACATCAGTCCAGACTCTGCAATTACATTCTCTGTCCCCCCCAAATCCGCAGAAACAGGTGGGAATCAGTCATTATCATTAGCAATCTCTCCCACGCCTGGCCTCCCCTTCGGAGGTAAGGGGCGGGGAAGAGCAGATCTCCCAGGGACACAAATATTCCCCAAGTGGCCACCACCCGCTTCTCGTAGCTCCCCCCCCCCTAGAAAATGGGAGAGGAGTGAAATAATGCTACGCTTTGGAATTGCAGATCTCCAAGGCCAGGTCCATGCCAGGATGTTCGGGGCTTCCCTCCAGGCCACCTGCACAGCCAGCAGCCACATCCACAGGCTCTGTGGGGAAAGGCGGGCCATGGGAAAAGGGAGCAAGTGTGCTCCCCACCTGCCAGATCCAATCTCGCCCGCCCAGTTCCCAAACCCTCTCTTCAGAAAGAGTTCTCTAGCAGCCTCTGGCAAGGTGTCTTCCCCGCCCCGCTCGGTCCGAAAGCAAATAAAGCAAATAAAATATAAAATACTGGTTTACCTTTCTCTGCTGCTTCTCTCCCAGGCTGGATCCGAGAGGAGATCCCTGTCCTAGGCTTCCTGCTGCCCTTGTGGCATGGGGAAAACAGACGGTACTTTGTCCCTTCTGTCTCCCCGTTGCTCAGAAAAGCAACTCCGGGAAGGTCCTTTGGTGGCAGCAGGCGTTTTAGAACCTGCCTGCTAGCAAAGGACCTTCCCGAAGTTGCTTTTCTGAGCAACGGGGAGACAGAAGGGACAAAATATTGTCCGGCCATTTGCGAGCCAATCAAGAGTGTGGCTTTGAAAACCTGCGGCGTGATCGTGCTGCGCGGGAGCGAGTGTCTCTCCCCGAATATGGAGGACATAGTGGGCAACTTGTAGGTATCCTAGAAAATCAGTAAGACCCACTGGCGACCCATATCTGCCACGGCCTTGCAGCCTCTTTATATTGGTAAAGATAATTTTTTTAAAAAAAAATCGGGACTTTTTAAGAACGCTGTGGGACGCGGGACAAATTGTGCAAAATCGTGACTGTCCCACCAAAAGCGGGACATCTGGTCACCTTACCTATTAAAAATGGATATCTTCAATGCTCTCACTGAACACAGTTATCTGCTGTTATGAGTCACAGCTTTTGTTTTTAAATCTTTTGTCTGTATCCCCCTCCCCGGTTCGAGTTGTGAGCAGCCCTGAGTCCCCTTCGGGGGAAAAGGGCAGCATATAAATTAAATAAACTGAAACTGAACTGAACAGCTATTGTCTTAATCAGAATAAATTTTGAACTGAGTGGAACTCTCCAATTATTTCAGAATAACTGAGTTGGAGGGACTTTGGAGAACTTCTAGTCCAACCCCTAGCTCAGGCAAGTGACCTTATATCACTTCAGAGAAATGGTTGTCCAAACTCTTCTTTAAAACTTCCAGAGTTGGAGCACCCACAAGTTATGAAGATTGGTTTTCCCACTGCTTGGTTGTTCTGACTCTCTGGGTGTTTCTCCTTAATTGCAGCTTGCTTCTCTGCTTCCTTAGTCTCCATCCATTTAAGAAGAAACTAGACAGTCACTTCTTTGAAATGGTACAGGTCCACGATGGTAAACCTATGGCCCACTTGCCAGAGGTGGCATGCAGAGCCCTCTCTATGGGCACACAAGCTGTCTCCTCAGTTCAGCTCTGCCACGGCTGCTCGCTCACCTCCTTCTGGCCAGCTGGTCTTCAGGTCCCTGTCGTGCATGTGCAGATGGTGGGGTGCTTGTGGGGGGGGCATGTATGCAAGTGTAGGGGACATGCCGCTTGCTGTGGGATCACATGTACATTGCATTTGGAGGGTTTGGGTGCACATGCGCACATTCATGCCAATTCACACACAATTTGGGCACTCAGTCCAGAAAAGGTTAGCCATCAGTGGTATAGGTCCTCCTGTGTGACCAGGGGGCTGGACTAGAAGACTTCCAAGTCCTATTCTATTCTCTTGTATTCTATTTCCATTTCCATTCTTATTCTTATTCTATTTCTATTTCTATTTCTATTTCTATTTCTATTTCTATTTCTATTTCTATTTCTATTTCTATTTCTATTTCTATTTCTATTTCTATTTCTATTTCTATTTCTATTTCTATTTCTATTTCTATTTCTATTTCTATTTCTATTCTATTTCCATTTTTATTCTTATTCTATTCTATTCTATTTCTTTTTCTATTCTATTCTTATTTTAATATAAAGTTTTTATTTTTAGACAGACATTGACAAAACATAAAACATAAAGCCGTCTTCAATTACATACAGTGTGTTGATTGGTTACAAGTTTTTTGTGCATCCTTTCCATAGTCCTCACTTACAATTTATATGAAATCACATATAAAGCTCTTTTTGCCAGCTACAAGAGAAGCAACCAAAACGGCTGCAGAAGGTTGGGACAAGCCTCTGAAACAGAAGCAGTACAGGAGTGGTGTCGAAATGGTGAGAAAAAAATTATTATTAGAGAAGGGAAAACCCAGAAGAATTGGAATTTAAAATAAAATTGAAGACAGAAGAAAATAAGCAGCGTATTAACCCTGTTTTAAGACTATCGTGTTATCTTTTCTACCTTAACTTTGTTTGTTTTCTATGATGGACTTTTACAAATGCCTCTTACTTTTAAACTGGACTGGTCTACTTTTTTCCTTCTTCCTCTGTACTTTTTCCATTGGATTAAAAGCTTCTTCTCTCGTAAGGCTTGGACAGAGCTTAATTTTTACACATTTTTTTCCCTCTCTCAGAACTTGGTGTTTACAGAGAGAGGTAGAAACAGATGGAAAAGAGGTAACACTGCCATCCAGTGGCTAGAGGCTTGGCAATATCTGATAATGCTATAAGCTTTGATTACTGAAAGGCTCAGTGGAAAACGTTTTGTTGATACAGGTGTTCCTTTGAAAGAAAGAGAAAGCTTTGATTTGAAAAACTCCACTGAATTTGTTTGACCTAAAAAGTCTTGGATGTTTTGGCAGTGTTTATAACCTGGAAAATGGCACAACATGAAGAAGAAAAGGCACTAACTTTTCAAAGAATTTTCTTAGAAATTCAAAAAGTTTTAATAATTACAGAGAGAATTGAAAAGAGACTTGAAATTATAGATCAAAATACAGAAAGTACGGGGACAGTGATGAAGTTTGAGGACAGAGCTGAAAAATAACACAGACATATGAAAGTGATAAGAAAATTGTTGACACTGACAGCAAACTGAGAGTGGGGGGAAATGACGTGTGAAATACGGAAAGGAGAAATCGATGAACAGGAACTTTGTTTCAGATGTCAGAAAATAGATGAAGAAATGAGAGAAAATTTGGCAGAAATAATGAGAGTAAGCTCGGCAGAAGCACTAATGATAACAAAAGTTAAGCTGATAAAAAGAGCAAATAGAGGGTTCAAATTTTTATAAGACATGCAATGAGCAACAAGTTCTTAAGAGAAGTCCACATAAGACTTATCAAGAAAACACTTAGAATACAGACTTTACAAATGGCAAGAAATATTGGACTACACTATCTCTGGAAGGATACAGGATGATGAAATGAAATGTCACAATAAATTTTAGTTAAATGATGATAGAATACTTAATATCGAGGGGTATGATCTGGTTGGCATGCTTACCTGCTATACAACAAAAAAGTGGACAAAAATTTTAAAACTCATATTTTAAGGAATGCTTTACTGCGGGTTTGGAAAAAATATCAATATAAATTAAATGACAAGATACCCATGTGGGCAATTCCTAGACATGCAATAGAAAATATGAATGTAGCACAAAACCAGGATATAATTACTTACAGACAGCTTCTTACCCTAGAAAGGGGTGTATTACAACTAAAATCTTTAGATGTATTAAAAGAGGAAAAGGTAATTCAAACATGGTTCCAGTATGGACAGCTACAAGCCAGGTGGAAAACAGATCAAAAAATTGGTTTCACGCAAGTTGAGGATAATTTATTTAAACAAATAAGAGATCAAAGTTTAATGCATATAAAGAGGATATACAATGTATTAGTACAGATGGATTCCGAAACAGAACTAGTTAAAGATTGCATGATAAAATGGGCTCAAAATATTGAAGAACCAATAATGTTGGATACTTGGGAAACAATCTGGGTAAGAAATGTAAAATTTACACAAGCCCAAAACCGGAGAGAAAATTTTTACAAGATGTTCTATAGATGGCATTTAGATCCTAAAATGTTGGCTTCTATGTATCCAAATTTACAACCTAAATGCTGGAGATGTGGTTCTCTCGATGCTACATATTTTCATATATGGTGGACTTGCCAAAAGGTTAAGGCATTTTGGATAAAAATATGGTGGATTATGCAAAATGTTCTTTAAAAAAGGATAAAGTTTACTCCTCAGTTATTTTTGTTAGGTATAATTACTGACTGTACAGCTGTAGAAATTAACTTGATTTTGCACTTAATAACTGCAGCAAGATTGTTGGTGGCGCAATACTGGAAGAAGGAAGACTTGCCTACAACTCAAGAATGGACATTGAAAGTTACAAACTTAGCCGAGATTGCTAAAATATCTGCATATCTTAAGGACCACTCAAACGAGAGATATAAACGAGACTGGAAAAAATGGATTGATTATATACAAAATAAATATGGGACTAAGAAATTCCAGATAGCTTATGCTTAAGATCAGGAATGATTTAAATTGTTTAAAGTTAGTTTAGCAAGGAGGAGCTAAGTTCAATGTAAAGATGTTATCAATTTCTTATTCTTTTTTCCAATATATTTTAGACTGTTTTTGTTAAAATCTATACCATGTACGGGTTCTGGGAAGTCGGGGGGGGGAAGGTTGGGGGGGTTGGGGGGGAGGGTGGAGGGGATATAGATCAGGTTTGACGAGATGTGTTAGATTTTAATGTAATTTGACTCCACATGTATACTGTTTTCTCTTATCTTTTAATTACTATTATTATTATTATTATTATTATTATTATTATTATTATTATTATTATTGTTGTTGTTGTTGTACAATTGTATCACAGCGGCCAGTTGTTTCGCCGGATTTGGCATTGGTTACTAGTCGGGCCCCACCCAGGGGCCTAGGACGTCGTAACGTATTTTCGTAATATGCGTGCAGATCCAAGCAGTGCGGCTTTTTGCATTTGACTGATGGTGATTTTGTCAATTTTTAACTGTTTTAAATGTAATTCCAGTGCTTTTGGAATAGCACCCAGTGTGCCAATTACCACTGGAATTACCACTGCTGGTTTGTGCCATAGTCGTTGAATTTCGATTTTTAAGTCCTGGTATCTTGCGATTTTTTCATGTTCCTTCTCGGCGACCCTGCTATCACCTGGTATTGCGATGTCTATGATTGTGACCTTATTTTTCTCAACCAGTGTGATGTCTGGTGTATTATGCGCCAGTATTTTGTCGGTTTGTATACGGAAATCCCACAAGATCTTGACCATCTGATTTTCGGTGACTTTTTCAGGCTGATGTTCCCACCAGTTTGTTGCTGTTTTAATATTATAATTTTTGCACAAATTCCAATGGATCATTTGTGCTACTGAATTGTGCCGCAATTTATAATCAGTCTGCGCGATTTTTTTACAGCAGCTGAGTATGTGATCAACAGTTTCATCAGCTTCTTTGCAAAGTCTGCAATTGGCATCATCAGAGGATTTTTCGATTTTGGCCTTAATGGCATTTGTGCGGATAGCTTGTTCTTGCGCAGCCAGGATTAGTGACTCTGTTTCTTTCTTTAATGTACCTGTTTTTAACCATAACCAAGTTTGTTCACTGTCCACTTTATCTTTTATTTTTTCCAGAAATTGACCATGCAGTGCTTTGTTCTGCCAACTCTCCATTCTTGATTTTATCACATCTTTTCTGTATTCTTGTTTTGTCTGTTGGGCCTTCAGTAGTTTTTTGTTCTTTACTTCGATTAATAGATGTTCTTGACTTTCTTTTAAATAATCAGCCAGTGCATGTTTTTCTTCTTCAACTGTTTGCTTCACTTGTAATAATCCTCTGCCACCTGATTTTCGGGGCAGGTACAGTCTATCAGTATCACCACGTGGATGTAAACTGTAGTGCATTGTCATTAGTTTCCTGGTTTTTCGATCCAAAAGGTCCAAATCAGCTTGTGTCCAGTTAACTATGCCAGCTGTGTATCTTATAACTGGTATTGCCCAGGTATTTATGGCCTTGATTGTATTTCCACCATTCAATTTAGATTTCAAAATTTTCCTAACTCTGTTGGTGTACTCTCGCCTGACAATAGTTTTTACTTCTCCATGCTTGATGTTATCCAACTGCAGAATGCCTAAGTATTTGTAGGCTTCATTTTCTTTGCATTTAATTAGTTGGCCATTGGGCATTTCAATTCCCTCAGATGCAGTGATTTTGCCCCTTTTTATGGATACAGTGGCGCATTTTTCCATGCCAAACTGCATTGAAATATCGGTGCTGAATACTCGGACTGTATTTGTCAATGATTGGATTTCTATTTCTGACTTGCCATAGAGTTTCAAATCGTCCATATATAGTAAATGCGAAATTTTTTCAGCTTTTTTGGCTGTTTGGTAGCCTAATTTCATTTTTTTTAAGATTACTGATAGTGGGATCATTGCGATAATGAAGAGAAGAGGTGAAAGTGAATCACCCTGGAAAATTCCTCGCTTGATATTAACCATTCCGTAGCTCTCATTTCCTACTGCCAACTCAGTTCTCCATTGTTTCATTGCCTTTTCAGTAAAGGATGTAATATTTTTGCTAATGCCAGTTGTTTCTAAGCATTTTATGATCCAACTATGTGGCAGTGAGTCAAATGCCTTTTTGTAATCAATCCAGACCATATTCAAGTTCGTTTTTCTGTTCTTACAATTTTCTAATATCATTTTATCAATTAGAAGCTGATCTTTTGTGCCCCTGCTCCTTCTTTTGTTGCCTTTTTGCTCTACTGGCAAGATGTTGTTTGTTTCCAAATAATCCATCATGTTATCTGCAATAATGCCTGTGAGTAGTTTGAAGGTTGTTGGTAAGCATGTTATTGGTCTATAGTTTTCAGGTGTTGTTCCTTTAGTTGGATCTTTCTGAATCAAGTATGTTTTTCCAGTTGTCAACCATTCATCAATTTGGCCCTTTTGTAAAATTTCATTCAGTTGCCTGGCCAATATTGCATGTAAACTGGTCAGATATTTGAGCCAGAAACCATGTAATTGGTCCTTTCCAGGTGATGTCCAATTCTTTACCTTTTTAACTCGATTTTTGATCATCTCAGTTGTTATTTCTAATACTTGCATTTGTTTGTTGCCAATGCTTTTCTCAAAGTCATGTATCCACTTTGCTTCCTTATTGTAGTCCTTTGCATTTTCCCACAATTCTTTCCAGAATTCAACTGTGGCCTGCTTTTCTGGTTTTTCACTTTTGGTGTCACCATTCACATTAAGACTTTGATAAAAACGCCGTTGGTCTGATCGAAATTGCTGATTTTGTTTATATTGGATGATTCGTGCCTCATATCTTTCAATTTTTCTAGCTGTTGCTGTTATCTGCTGTTTTACAATCTCTACAGCTTCATTGATGTTTCTTGTATCCAATCTATATCGTCTGATTAGCCGATCTATGATTTTGTTGTTTTTAAGCCGTTGCTCATGCATGTTCTTTAAGTTACTAGCATCTGCCCTTAATTTTTTGATTTTTTGTTCTAAACGGATTTTCCACTTTGGCTTTGATGCTTTTTCTGTTGTATGACTAGGTACTTTAATTTTAATGCCTAGTTCATTAGTGACTATTACAGCTGCGCTGTACATTAACTGGTTTGTTTCCAAGATGGATCCCGGTTCAATTGTTGAAAACACTGCATTAACCATTTTCATGATAGGGGCCAAAATTTTCTTAGGCACAGTTTTTAGTGATGGTAAACGTTGCCTTTCCTCATTAAGCAGAAAATGCTCCATGATCTTATCTTTCAATTCTTTTTGTTTTTGAGTTAGTTCATCAGTTGGTTCAGTGATAACTGGTTCTAGTGGTGGTGATGTTATTTCCTCCCTGAGAGCTTCTTCTGGGAGTTCTACTATAGTGTCTTTAGTTGTGTCTTGAATATCAGTTATTTCCGCTTGTGATATTGTTTTTTGGGTTTTGCAATTTGCCTGAATTTCCTCATGTTCAACTTCACTAAACACTTTATTCCGTATAATAAATCGCCTTTGATCTGCTAGTCGTTGTTCACTAACATTCGAATCTGGATATTGTTGTTTCCATAATTCATACATTCGCTTTAAATATCCTCTTTTTTCTGGCTCTGAGTTGTAGTAACAGGCCATTATGGCACGGTTTTCATCTGCACTATATTTTTGTCGTTTTGTTGGCTGGTCCACTTGTAGCCCACTTGTCGACGGATGTCCAGGGACCCCAACATCCGCCGCGGCCCTTGTTAACCCGCGCGACGACCGATGCGGTATGGAATTCTTATTTGTTTTTTCCACCATATTGTATGGGTTGGCGGGGGGTTTTTTACGGGACCAGATGCCAACCTGACCCCAACCCTCCTCCTTTCTCATCCGGGCTTGGGACCGGCAACGGCGGAGTTGTTGTTGTTGTTGTTATTATTATTATTATTATTATTATTATTATTATTATTATTATTATACAATTGTATCACAGCGGCCAGTTGTTTCGCCGGATTTGGCATTGGTTACTAGTCGGGCCCCACCCAGGGGCCTAGGACGTCGTAATGTATTTTCGCAATATGCGTGAAGATCCAAGCAGTGCGGCTTTTTGCATTTGACTGATGGTGATTTTGTCAATTTTTAACTGTTTTAAATGTAATTCCAGTGCTTTTGGAATAGCACCCAGTGTGCCAATTACTACTGGAATTACCACTGCTGGTTTGTGCCATAGTCGTTGAATTTCGATTTTTAAGTCCTGGTATCTTGCGATTTTTTCATCAGGGCTGGGTTCCTACCGGTTCGCACCGGATCGCACGATCCGGTTCGTCGGTGAACCCGGAAGTAAGGAACTTCCGGGAACGCCGGTACCGGTCCTGGGCCCTGTCGCGCGCTCCCCCGCCCGTCTGGACTAAGCGCAGCCTGCCGTTCACTGTTTGGCTGGAGTCCAGCCAATCAGTGAGCGGGCTGGCTTTGTTTAAAAGTGTGGCGCCAACGGCTAACATTCCTCTTTTGAAAAGAATCTTTCTCTCAAAGAGTCTTTTCCAAAGGGTTTGTTTGTTGCCGAGACGCCTCGTTTCGCGCTTCACGCCTTCCCTTCGCCTTCCAGGAGCTTGCTGCTTTCCCCACAGGTAAGCAACCAAGCCCTGGCGGCAAGACTCGGGACGCTAGCGGCGGGACTTCGGGTGGGCGGTGGCGACGGCAGCGGTGGTAGCGGCGGTAGGAAGCTGGGGGGGGATAGGGGTGGCAGCGGTAGCGGCCTAGGTTTCGCCAGGGAAGGCCTCCAGGCCTTCCCTCGTGAAAGCCGCAGCGTCGCGTAGGCCACGTGGCTGCCTCCGGGTGGTGGGGGTGGCGGCCTTGCTTGCGAAAGCCGTGGCCTCGAGTAGGCCACGTGGCCGCTTTCGGGTGGGGGGGCCGCCGGTAGCCGCCTAGCTTTCGCGAGGGAAGTCCTCCAGGCCTTCCCTCGTGAAAGCCGCGGCGTCGCGTAGGCCGCGTGGCCGCCTCCGGGTGGCGGCGGTGGCGGCGGCCTCGCTTGCGAAAGCCGCGGCCTCGAGTAGGCCACGTGGCCGCTTTCGGGTGGGGGGCCGCCGGTAGCCGCCTAGCTTTCGCGAGGGAAGTCCTCCAGGCCTTCCCTCGTGAAAGCCGCGGCGTCGCATACTACGCGTGGCCGTCTTCTAGTCGTTGTGGGGGGGGCGGCCTCACTTTCGAAAGCCGCCGATGGCGCCAACGTTATGCTTGGAAGAAAATCTGGAGTCAGCGCCAGAATAACTCAAGAATTCCCAAGCATCATCATCATCTGGCGCCGCGGCATCGCGTACTACGCGTGGCCGTCTTCAGGTCGTTGGGGGGGGGTGGCCTCACTTTTGAAAGCCGCGGCCTCGCGTAGGCCACGTGGCCGCCTCCGTGTGGTGCGGGCGGCGGCGGCGCCGCCGCGGCCTCGCTTGCGAAAGGGAAGTCCTCCAGGCCTTCCCTTGCAAAAGCCGCGGCCTCGCGTACTATGCGTGGCCGCCTCGTGTGGTGCGGGCGGCGGCGCGCCGCGCGGCCTCGCTTGCGAAAGGGAAGTCCTCCAGGCCTTCCCTTGCAAAAGCCGCGGCCTCGCGTACTACGCGTGGCCGCCTCCGTGTGGTGCGGCGCCGCCGGCGCCGCCACGGCCTCGATTGCGAAAGGGAAGTCCTCCAGGCCTTCCCTTGCAAAAGCCGCGGCCTCGCGTACTACGCGTGGCCGCCTCCGTGTGGTGCGGGCGGCGCCGCCGCCGCCGCGGCCTCGCTTGCGAAATGGAAGTCCTCCAGGCCTTCCCTTGCAAAAGCCGCGGCCTCGCGTACTACGCGTGGCTGCCTCCGTGTGGTGAGGGCGGCGCCGCCGCCGCCGCCCTCGCTTGCGAAAGGGAAGTCCTCCAGCCTTCCCTTGCAAAAGCCGCGGCCTCGCGTACTACGCGTGGCCGTGGCTGCGGCCGTCTAGTTTTCGCTAGGGAAGCAACCCCCCACCCGCCCTCTACCCTCGCCTGGCTTGCTAAGCATGCCAGGCAACCTAAGTGACTTTACCTAGCCTTGTCCCTCCAGTCAGGTTTCTTACCTGTTCCTGCTGCCTGCCATCGCGACGAGGATCCATCCATCGCATCTGAGTGCTGCTGATTCTGCCTGCTGCTGGTAAGTGGCCCGGTTTTATTTAATTATTATTTTAATGTATTTTAAAATATTTTATTTAATGCATAGAATTTTTTATAATAGTTTTACATATAAGTATTGAGTGTAGAATACTTTAAAATGGTTTACTTTAATTTATTTGGATATAATATTTTTTAAATCGTCTTAGACGATTTAAAAAAAGATTCTATCCAAAATAAATTAAAATAAACCTTTTTAAAGTATTCTTCACTCAATACTTTGAAATGTATTGTGCATTGAATTTTTTATAATAGTTTTATTGTAACTTATTGTGTGTGGAATATTAGTAATGGTTTCATTTATGTTATTGTGTGTTGGCATAGTTTGAAATGAAATATAATTATTGCTTGTGCTTTGAAATAATCCTAATGCATGAAACTAATTATGATTGAATAGTTTTACTGAAACCTTGGGATCTAACATCAAAATTTTGATCGCGTGGCCATGAGAATGCTGCAACGGTCGCTAAGTGTGAAAATGGTCGCTAGTGTGAAACATGGTCATCAGTCACTGTTTCAATGCCATTGTAACTTTGGTCACTATACCACCTTTCTGGCCACAGTTCTTAAGTGAATAACTGCAGCTGACAAGTTACTAACATAAGTAAGTGAATCTGGTTTCCCCATTTGACTTTGTCAAAAGGTCACAAAAGGCAATTACAGGACCCCAGGACACTGAAACCAGCATAAACGAATCTGTTGCCAAGCATCAAAATTTTGATCGCGTGGCCATGAGATGCTGCAACGGTCACTAAGTGTGAAAATGGTCGCTAAGTGTGAAACATGGTCATCAGTCACTGTTTTCAATGCCATTGTAACTTTGGTCACTATACCACCTTTCTGGCCACAGTTCTTAAGTGAATAACTGCAGCTGACAAGTTACTAACATAAGTAAGTGAATCTGGTTTCCCCATTTGACTTTGTCAAAAGGTCACAAAAGGCAATTACAGGACCCCAGGACACTGAAACCAGCATAAATACGAATCTGTTGCCAAGCATCAAAATTTTGATCGCATGGCCATGAGATGCTGCAACGGTCACTAAGTGTGAAAATGGTCGCTAAGTGTGAAACATGGTCGCTAAGTGTATGTATCCTAGAAAATCAGATTTAGTGTGTTTCACCCTCATTGTTTAGGTAATTCTGAGGTGGTTGATGGTTCTGTGAATGCCTGTCCTTTAAAATTGCCCGCAATGCCTTGATGGTTTTTATTCCAGTGGCTTTGTCTTTCCTGTCCTTAGGCTTAGGGAAAAAAAACCTGGTTTCATTCGCAGTCTTTGGGGGGGGTTGTTCTTATTTTTTTGTGTTTTCCATCATAGTTTGTGTGTGTGTGTGTGTGTAATGTCCCGCAGTTATCTACGCATTAATAATGATCTAGTAATATTTCCTTATACATTTTAGGGACCTTTCTTTACATAATTGGTCTTTTCTTTCATACTTTTGGCTTTCTAATTCCTGTTTCCGTTAGTTGGCAATAGCTAAAACCAATCCCACGTGAAAAAGTATTCAAAGCCTTCTTGATTTTAATTGTCAATTTATTTATTCCTGCACATTGTAATATTTATTCATTTACATATCTCTGTTTTTCCACTGTTGTGCAAACACATCCCACGTAATCTACCTTTACGATTGCTCTTCTAACCACTAACTTCTGAATAGCTTCTTGGACCGACCTAAGTACTAATTCATAATTTCATATGCATTCATATATTCCTGTCTTTTGGAACTGAGAACTAAATTTCAGAAAAAGGAAATCTGTATTGCTCTGGGAATATGACATTCATTCTTGAACTATCTTCTTGGATGAAAGACTATATCTTTCCTGTTTGTTTATATCTTTCCTGTTTCTCATCCTTCCTGAAAAGACTGTACATTGTTGGTTGAAAGCAGAGGTCCCTTCTTGTTACCTACTTACAACCACAATTGAGTCCAATATTGTTTTATTTCTTTGGCAGCAGTTAGATCTACTTAGCACAATGAAGAAGAGGCAACAGAGTTTGACCGCTTTCTTCTGCAAAAAGCCAAGAGATGAATCAGCTGATCCAAAGCAGTCACCAGCACCACCAGCTGCACCAGCACCACCAGCACCACCACTGCACCACACCCCAGCCACCAGCACCACTAGCTGCAGCAGCACCGCCAGCCGCACCAGCACCACCAGCCGCACCAGCACCACCAGCTGCACCAGCACCACTAGCTGCACCACCGCCAGCTGCACCAGCACCACCAGCTGCACCAGCACCGCCAGCCGCACCAGCACCACCACTGCACCAGCACCACCAGCTGCACCAGCACCACCAGCCGCACCAGCACCGCCAGCACAACCACTACCACCAGTTGAGGTCGGAGAAAGCAGCCAGTCCATCGACTCCACTGCAGTTTTACAACTTCCTGACTGCTGGAATTTGCAGCAATACACAAACTTCAAGGAGAGGTTTGATGGACTGGAAGTATCCAACAAGAAGCTGGGTTGTGCATACTGTGCAAAACCCATGTTCGCGTTGGAGAAAGGTATTCATGTTTCCAAAGAGTGGAAACATTTCCAGGTGTCAACATCAGGGAAAAGCAAGGATGTACAACAAGCATCGCTGAGAAAAAAATTAAGGGAACATTTTCAGTCAAAGGCACACCTTATTTGCGTGGAGACCAGTAAGCAACAGGAGCAGGAAGCTTTCACCAAATCCCTGGATAAGTCAACTGAGAAACATTTATCCAGTACCTGCACAATATTTTCCACCGTTTACGATCTGGCGCAGAGATGTAATCCATTCTCAGACATCGAAGCGCAAGTAACTTTGCTGAATACGCTTGGAGTGGATGTTGGAGTTGGCTTGCATTCACGAAGAACTGCAGTAAAAATTATTGACTTCATTGCGAAACAGATCAAGACCACCGTGTTTTCAACGATTATTGCAAATATCGAAAGGTGTGCCTAATAATTGATGAAGCCTCAACACTTTCATGACAGCAGTTGCTGATAGTTTTTGTTAGAGTTGAGGATCCAGAATGCCCAGCAACCATCTTCGTTTAGCTTCTGGAATTAGAGAGACAAGATGCGGAGACCATATATTCCGCAGCAATGGAAAGCTTGCACAAAGTTGGATTCACCACCGAATATCTACGGAAGAACTTAATCGCTTTCTTCCCGATGGCGCCAACGTTATGCTTGGAGAAAATCTGGAGTCAGCGCCAGAATAACTCAAGAATTCCAAGCATCATCATCTGGCACTGCTTGAACCACCAGCCTGCAACTTGTGCTGGATGATGCAATAAGAGAAGTGAAGCAGGTCAACCATTCAAAGATCTTCCTGGATAAAGTGCACAACCATCTTCCACAATCCTGCAAGAGCCAGAGGGACCTATTCGACATTTCTGAGCAATTGGGCATCGAATAGTGAAGATTGGCAGAGGTTTGGGACCAAGATGGGCTGCCTGTAGTTTAAGGGCAACCATGGCTGTGTGGCGTGCTTATCCAGCGCTATATCAGTTTTTTCAAGGCAACGAAAGGTTCCCAGGCATGGCTTCCCGCTTTCAAAATTTAAATTTTTTGCAGGATTTGGCCCTGATGATTGACATCCTACTGTCAGATTGCTGCCCTGTCAGATTCCCTACAGGAGAGAGCAGACAAACATCATCGTGGCCGAAAAGCTAGTGTTGCGAGCAATCGATGGTGTTGAATGCCTACTACAGAGAAAGGGCGAATATGAGAATGAACTTGAGAATTGCTAAAAACACAGCCTACCAAAAACATGAATTTAGCTCCAAATCAACAGGTTTGTTGCCCTTCCCCGTGAAAAACTTTTGGAAAGCATCATCACCAACTTAAAGAAAAGGCTGATGGATTGCGACCATCTAAGAACAGGTAGCCTATTGCCAGCAGCACAAAAGTTACACTTTATCAACCTATTTGGAGCCAGATAGCTGGGACATGAAAGATGTAGTCGTTCCATGGGCTGATGGAGAGGAAGCATGGTTGAATTTGGCCGCGTTTTAATTATGAAATTGATTTGAACGACTACAGGGATTTTTTGGAAAATGTGCTGAAAAATCCAAAGAACTACAAAAATTCCTGACACTGTCAGAAGGAGCTAGAGACATTGTCAGGACAATTGCTGTGAGTTCAGCAGAGGCGGAAAGGGGGTTTCTCAAAAATGAACCTCATATGTTCACACCAAAGAACAAGCCTAAGCATTCCAACATCAGTAACCAGATGGTGATAAGTGTTGTTGGCATACCTGTTGAGAGATGGGATCCAATTCCTACTGTGAAAGTTTGGCTCAGAGCGCACCACCACACGGCTGATGATCCACGCGTAAAGAAGAAGAAAGCTGCAACAGAGGAATCGGGAAGCCTAAGAACAATATGGAGATATCAACAACCAGAAAAGCAGTAAGACAAGTAAGTACTTGAGTGTATCTCTTTCATTGTGTTATTCTTATGTAAGGTGTAAGTGCCAGCAATTAAGGCGTTTCTTTCCGTGTCTGTCCTTGTGCAGGTATTTGGAGCCAAGCAAAGCCAATCAGCCTAGATGTAATACGGTGGTGGTGCAGAAGACCGGCAAGCCAGAGATGCTTCCCTGTACGTACCTGTCTTTATTGCTGGGTGTGGTGTGCTCTGTTTGTCTTCCTCCTTGAGATAGTGAATGCCAGCATTAAGGCGTTCTTGTCCGTCTGTCCTTTGTGCAGGTATTTGGAGCCAGAGCAAGCCAATCAGCACTAGATGTAACGGTGGTGTGCAGAAGACCGGCAAGCCAGAGATGCTTCCCCTGTAAGTACCTGTCTTTATTGCTGGGTGTGGTGTGCTCTGTGTTGTCTTCCTCCTTGAGATAGTGAAGTGCCAGCAATTAAGGCGTTCTTTCCGTGTCTGTCCTTTGTGCAGGTATTTGGAGCCAAGCAAAGCCAATCAGCCTAGATGTAATACGGTGGTTGTGCAGAAGACCGGCAAGCCAGAGATGCTTCCCCTGTAAGTACCTGTCTTTATTGCTGGGTGTGGTTGGCTCTGTGTTGTCTTCCTCTTGAGATAGTGAAAGTGCCAGCAATTAAGGCGTTTCTTTCCGTGTCTGTCCTTTGTGCAGGTATTTGGAGCCAAGCAAAGCCAATCAGCCTAGATGTAATACGGTGGTGTGCAGAAGACCGGCAAGCCAGAGATGCTTCCCCTGTAAGTACCTGTCTTTATTGCTGGGTGTGGTGTGCTCTGTGTTGTCTTCCTCCTTGAGATAGTGAAGTGCCAGCAATTAAGGCGTTTCTTTCCGTGTCTGTCCTTTGTGCAGGTATTTGGAGCCAAGCAAAGCCAATCAGCCTAGATGTAACGGTGGTGTGCAGAAGACCGGCAAGCCAGAGATGCTTCCCCTGTAAGTACCTGTCTTTATTGCTGGGTGTGGTGTGCTCTGTGTTGTCTTCCTCCTTGAGATAGTGAAGTGCCAGCAATTAAGGCGTTTCTTTCCGTGTCTGTCCTTTGTGCAGGTATTTGGAGCCAAGCAAAGCAATCAGCCTAGATGTAATACGGTGTGTGCAGAAGACCGGCAAGCCAGAGATGCTTCCCCTGTAAGTACCTGTCTTTATTGCTGGTGTGGTGTGCTCTGTGTTGTCTCCTCCTTGAGATAGTGAAGTGCCAGCAATTAAGGCGTTTCTTTCCGTGTCTGTCCTTTGTGCAGGTATTTGGAGCCAAGCAAAGCCAATCAGCCTAGATGTAATACGGTGGTGTGCAGAAGACCGGCAAGCCAGAGATGCTTCCCCTGTAAGTACCTGTCTTTATTGCTGGGTGTGGTGTGCTCTGTGTTGTCTTCCTCCTTGAGATAGTGAAGTGCCAGCAATTAAGGCGTTTCTTTCCATGTCTGTCCTTTGTGCAGGTATTTGGAGCCAAGCAAAGCCAATCAGCCTAGATGTAATACGGTGGTGTGCAGAAGACCGGCAAGCCAGAGATGCTTCCCCTGTAAGTACCTGTCTTTATTGCTGGGTGTGGTGTGCTCTGTGTTGTCTTCCTCCTTGAGATAGTGAAGTGCCAGCAATTAAGGCGTTTCTTTCCGTGTCTGTCCTTTGTGCAGGTATTTGGAGCCAAGCAAAGCCAATCAGCCTAGATGTAATACGGTGTGTGCAGAAGACCGGCAAGCCAGAGATGCTTCCCCTGTAAGTACCTGTCTTTATTGCTGGGTGTGGTGTGCTCTGTGTTTCTTCCTCCTTGAGATAGTGAAGTGCCAGCAATTAAGGCGTTTCTTTCCGTGTCTGTCCTTTGTGCAGGTATTTGGAGCCAAGCAAAGCCAATCAGCCTAGATGTAATACGGTGGTGTGCAGAAGACCGGCAAGCCAGAGATGCTTCCCCTGTAAGTACCTGCTTTATTGCTGGGTGTGGTGTGCTCTGTGTTGTCTTCCTCCTTGAGATAGTGAAGTGCCAGCAATTAAGGCGTTTCTTTCCGTGTCTGTCCTTTGTGCAGGTATTTGGAGCCAAGCAAAGCCAATCAGCCTAGATGTAATACGGTGGTGTGCAGAAGACCGGCAAGCCAGAGATGCTTCCCCTGTAAGTACCTGTCTTTATTGCTGGGTGTGGTGTGCTCTGTGTTGTCTTCCTCCTTGAGATAGTGAAGTGCCAGCAATTAAGGCGTTTCTTTCCGTGTCTGTCCTTTGTGCAGGTATTTGGAGCAAGATGGTGAGGTGGTGGTGCAGAAGACGCAAAAAAGGAGAGTAATTTTCCTTTTCTATTATTTTGTGTGCTGGTTTCATCCCAATGCAGTGCATGCAATTAAGGCGTTTCTTTCTGTGTCTGTCCTTTGTGCAGGTTTTTGGAGCAAGATGGTGAAGTGGTGGTGCAGAAGACGCAAAAAAGGAGAGTAATTTTCCTTTCTATTATTTTGTGTGCTGGTTTCATCCCAATGCAGTCATGCAATTAAGGCGTTTCTTTCTGTGTCTGTCCTTTGTGCAGGTTTTTGGAGGAAGATGGTGAGGTGGTGGTGCAGAAGACGCAAAAAAGGAGAGTAATTTTCCTTTTCTATTATTTGTGTGCTGGTTTCATCCAATGCAGTCCATGCAATTAAAGTCTTGCTTTCTGTGTCTCTTCTTTGTGCAGCCCATTCATTGGAGTCCGTGATTCTGAAGACTGGCAAGAACAGGCATCTTCCATCTGTAAGTAGCTCTTTTATTGTTTTTGTACTTATTTAATCATATTGTAGTTGGGGGAAAGAATTCAGTGACATCGTCTTGGACACTCCCATCCGGTCACATGGGCGGCAAGCCACTCCCATCCGGTCACATGGGCGGCAAGCCACTCCCATCCGGTCACATGGGCGGCAAGCCACTCCCATCCGGTCACATGGGCGGCAAGCCACTCCCATCCGGTCACATGGGCGGCAAGCCACTCCCATCCGGTCACATGGGCGGCAAGCCACTCCCATCCGGTCACATGGGCGGCAAGCCACTCCCATCGGTCACATGGGTGGCAAGCCACTCCCATCCGGTCACATGGGCGGCAAGCCACTCCCACAAAGGAGGCCACGCCCACAGAGGTGGTTCGAACAATTTTTGAAACCCACCCCTGTACATGTATATTAGATTGATGATACTAATAATGGGAAAAAAACATGGAATTGAATTTATTAGAGAATGTTATCAATGCTAAAATGATTGAATGACTTAGAATAGGAGGAAGCATAATAACAATGTATACAAAGATATCTTGATTGTCAATATGTGAATTTTGATAACATTCAAGTGATGGCTATGGAAAGGGCACAGAAAGATTTTGTAATCAATTGACATATTGTGTGTAGTTGAAGAGGTTTTTATGTTATTTGTGTTGTGTGTTTGTGTTTGTCTGAAAATAAAAACAATTATTAAAAAAACATAAGGCCATCTTCAATTACATAAATTGGGTCGATTGGTTACAAGTTTTTGTGCATCTTTTCCATAGTCCTACTTACAATTTATATGAAATCATATTTATCAAGTCAAATATATTTGTATACATTATTATCAGGGATGTGCAGTCACTAGAGGCAAGGGAGGCAGAGCCTCCCCAGTCTCCTGAGAGAAAGGAAAGAGTTTTAAATATTTTTTTAAAATTAATTAAAGCCAGGATAGTTGCTACCAGATTTCAAGTCACAGTGGCTTGGTGTCTGCTCTCAGTGTTAACTAGGAGGAGGCCAGAGAACTCAGGGCCTCTTTTGCTTAAGGAATTTTTCGCCTTTTAAAAGTTAAGGAGGAGTTAAAAAGCAAAAAAAAATAATATGCAAAAGAGGCACTGATTCTCCTGCCTCCTGATCTGGGAGCAGCGAATCATGTCTTGCACTTGAGCGACTGCACAAGTGCAAGGGTGATTCTGGAGAGGTTTTTCTTTCACCAGCCGCCATTTCTTCTGCAGCCAGCCCAGCACCAAGCGGGAGGAGAGGAGGAGGAGGAGGAGGAGGAGGAGGAGGAGGAGGAGGAGGAGGAGGAGGAGAGCGGTGAGTCCTTGTGGCTGGCTGGGGAGGGACTCACCGCTCTTCTCCCAGCCAGCCAGCCACTCACCCCCACCGACTCCCTGCCTGGCCGTCCAGCCAGCACTCCCAAGAATGTCAGTGGGGACAGAGGAGGCAGGGGGCGAGGCAGCAGAGTGCGGCAGTGGCGAGAAGCAACACCCCGCCGCTGTGTCCGACAGGTGTCTCGCGTTTAAGGCATTTTGGATAAAAATATGGTGGATTATGCAAAATATCTTTAAAAGAAGGATAAAGTTTACTCCTCAGTTATTCTTACTAGGTATATGTACTGACTTTACAGTGGTAGAGACTAACTTGATTCTGCACTTAATGACGGCAGCAAGACTGTTGGTGGCGCAATACTGGAAGAAGGAAGACTTGCCTACAATTCAAGAATGGACATGAAAGTTACAAACTTAGCCGAGATGGCTAAAATATCAGCATATCTTAAAGATCACTCAAATGAGAGATATAAACGAGACTGGAAAAAAATGGATTGACTATATACAAAATAAATATGGGACCAAGAAATTCCAGTTAGCCTATGTTTAAGATCAGAAATGATTTAAATTGTTTAAAGTTAGCTCAGCAAGAAGAAGCTAAGATCAATGTAGAGATGTCATTAATTTCTTTATTTCTTTTTTCTCAATAGATTTAGACTGTGTTTGTTAAAAATCCATACGTGTACAGGTTCTGGGAAGTTGGGGGGGGGAAGGAGGAGGGGGGCCAGGGGGAGGATGGAGGGAGGGAGGGGTACACATTAGGCTAGACAAGAATTTGGTGGTAAACTAGAACTACTTTGACACACAAAAAAATTGTACTCGATGTCTTACTGATTGAGGAATGATGAAATGTTTGTTTTAAAAGAAAATAAAACTTTTGAACAGCAAAAATCTCTGGTTTAAGGTCTATATGTTTTTGTATCATTTTTTAACCAGGTGTGGATTTTAGCCCAATGTCTTTTTGCTTCTATGCACGTCTACCACATATGGTAATATGAACCCATTATCTGATGACATTTCCAACACTTTTCGGATTTATTCTTGAACATTCTTGCTATTCTCGTCAGGGATAGG
Source organism: Thamnophis elegans (assembly GCF_009769535.1). Classification (NCBI taxonomy): domain Eukaryota; kingdom Metazoa; phylum Chordata; class Lepidosauria; order Squamata; family Natricidae; genus Thamnophis; species Thamnophis elegans. The sequence continues at coordinate 28,264,187 of NC_045552.1, forward strand.
TGTCATCTGTAAAATATCTCATACAAATTTTCTTTATATGCTGTTGACATTGTCATTTTATAATTTTGAGACCACAATTCCTGCCAATTCTCTAAGTCAATCCCATGTCCAAAATTTTCTCCCCAAGCAATCATAGATTCTTTAATGTTCTTCTTCTAACGTAACCTCTAATAAGTATCCATACAGTTTTTTAAAATCACCTTTTCATCAGTACCTATCAAAATTTTATCTAATTCAGTCATTTTATCATGGATACCTTCCATTTTAAGATCTTTATCACATCTAGAATGTATTTGTGCATATGAAAACCAGTTTATCTTTATACCTTGCTGTTCCAGTTCTTGCACAGATTTCAGTTCACCCTTTGCATTCAATATTTCACCATATCTAACTGTTTGTTCCTTTTTGTATGTTATTGGATATGAAAATGCTTCAATAGTTGATAACCAGACTGGAATTTTTAGATAATGTGACCTTTTAATCTTCTCCCAATTCAGTAACAAAGCCTCTTGTAAATAGTGTCTTCTTAAATAACCCTATGTTTTAGTTCCCTTATACCATAGAAAAGCATGCTATTCCAACAGTAAGTCATGTCCTTCTACAGTCAATAGCCTCTTCAGTCTTCAATTTTAAATTAACTTTTAGTCTTTTAGAGTGTTCTCTTGAATAATAATGATGAAAATTCCTCTCACCAGATCAACACACTTTCTCTTTCTTCTGTACTGGAGCTGTCCCGACTTCAGCAGCTTTGATGGCTGCCTCACAGCTGCTGGAAAAAAGGCTTCTCCTGGATCAACCAGGGACTTTGAAATGTCCCTGGGATCAGTAGGACATGCCTTTTCCTGTCACCGTCTCTACGGGACGGTTTAGGTCAGAGATATCTCCGGAGCTGCAAGATCACCCATCGTACCGCCGCAACATCATGTCCCATTCCCATTCTATTTCCATTTCCATTTTTATTCTTCTTCTTATTCTATTCTATTACTTCTATTTCTATTTCTATCTCTATTATTTCTATTTCTATCTCTATTATTTCTATTTCTATTTCTATTATTTCTATTTCTATTTCTATTTTTATTCTATTTCTATTTCTCTTCTGTTCTATTCTATATTTTCCTATTCTATTGTATTCTATTTTCTTCTATTCTATTTTTTAAGTCATTTTTTAGTCATTTATTTGACATTTATAGGCCGCCCTTTTCCCTGAGGGGACTCAGGGCGGCTTACAATTAATAGGAAGGGAGTGCAAGACAAAACACAAGAAAAAAAATGTGAATAAAAAAATAAACCAGTAAAACACAACATTCATTCAGCATTCGGGTGGGGCGAGGTTAGGGTCTTATCCCCAGGCCTGACGGGATAGCCAGATCTTGAGGGCTGTGCGGAAGGTCTGGACGGTGGTGAGGGTGCGAATCTCCACGGGGAGATCGTTCCAAAGCGTCGGAGCTGCAACTGAGAAAGCTCTCCTCCGCGTAGTCGCCAGTCGGCATTGACTGGCGGATGGAATTCGGAGGAGGCCTACTCTGTGCGATCTGATGGGACAGAGGGAGGTAATTGGCAGAAGGCGGTCTCTCAAATAGTCAGATCCACTACCATGGAGGGCTTTATGAATGGTGAGTAGCACCTTGAAGCGCACCCGGAGATCAACAGGTAGCCAGCGCAGCTCACGGAGGATCGGTGTTATGTGGGCGAACCGTGGTGCGCCCACGATCACTCGCGCGGCCGCATTCTGGAATAGCTGAAGTCGCCGGATGCTCTTCAAGGGCAGCCCCATGTAGAGCACATTGCAGTATTCCAGCCTGGAGATCACAAGGGCTCGAGTGACTGTTGTGAGGGCCTCCCGATTCAGGTAGGGCCGCAACTGGCGTACCAGGCGAACCTGGGCAAATGCCCCCCTGGTCACAGCTGACAAATGATGGTCAAAAGTCAGCTGTGGGTCCAGAAGGACTCCCAAGTTGCGGACCCTGTCTGAGGGGTATAAATTTTGACCCCCCAGCCTGAGTGATGGAACGTTGGCCAAATTGTTGGGAGGGAAACACAACAGCCACTCGGTCTTGTCTGGGTTGAGTACCAGTTTGTTAGCTCTCATCCAGTCCTTAACGGCCTCAAGACCCCGGTTCATCACGTCCACCGCTTCATTGAGTTGGCACGGGGCGGACAGATACAACTGTGTATCGTCCGCGTATTGATGGTATTTTATCCCGTGCCTCCGAATGATCTCACCCAGCGGTTTCATGTATATGTTGAATAGTAGGGGGGATAAGACCGAGCCCTGCGGCACCCCATAAGTTAGGGGCCTCGAGGACGATCTCTGCCCCCCCACCAACACCGACTGCGACCTGTCCGAGAGGTAGGAGGAGAACCACTGCAAAACAGTGCCTCCCACTCCCCCTCCCGCAGTCGTAGCAAAAGGATACCATGGTCGATGGTATCGAAAGCCGCTGAGAGGTCAAGGAGAACTAGGATGGACGCATGGCCTCCATCTCTGGCTCTCCAGAGATCATCAATGCGACCAAAGCAGTTTCTGTGCTGTAACCGGGCCTGAAGCCGGACTGGAAGGGGTCAAGATAGCTAGCTTCCTCCAAGGTACGCTGAAGCTGGAAGGCCACCACCTTCTCAACAACCTTCCCAACAAAGGGGAGGTTGGAGACTGGATGGTAGTTATTAAGAACGGCTGGATCCAAGGATGGTTTCTTCAGGAGGGGTCTCACCACCGCCGCTTTAAGTGCGGCAGGGAAGTGCCCCTCTCGAAGGGAGGCGGTAACGACCGCCTGGATCCAGCCTCGTGTCACCTCACTGCTGTTGGCAACCAGCCAGGAGGGACACGGGTCCAGTATACAGGTGGAGGCGCTCACAGCTCGCATAGCCTTGTCCACATCCCCGGAGGCAACATCCTGAAACTCAACCCAGAGATGGTCTGCCAAGTTATCCCCCTGTGTCTCGGCTGGATCTGCGGGAGTGGAGTCCAAGTCCGACCGAAACCGAGCAACTTTGTCCGCCAAGAACTGGACATACTCCTCAGCCTTACCCTGTAAGGGGTCCCCTGCCTCCCTCCTATTTAGGAGGGAGCGGGTTATCCTAAACAGGGCGGCTGGGCGGGACTCGGTGGACGCAACCAAGGTGGCAATGTGTGTTCTTTTAGTTGTCCTTAGTGCCCGGATGTATTCCTTGGTGCATGCTGTCAGAAGTGCTCGGTTCGATTCGGACCTATCGGACCTCCACAAGTGCTCTAGGCGTCTCCTCCGGCGCTTCATCTCCCGGAGCTCCTCGGTGAACCAAGGAGGCCTCCGGGATCCGCCGACCCGGAGGGGCCGTAGTGGCGCAATCCGGTCAAGAGACTCTGATGCTGCCGAGTGCCAGGCAGCAACAAGAGTCTCCGCCGAACTGTGGGCGAGAGTATCAGGAATAACCCCAAGCTCCGTCTGGAACATTAAGGGGTCCATAAGTCGCCTGGGGCGGAACCACCTGGTCGGTTCTTCCTCCCTACGGTGGGGGTTTGGCCTCCGGAAGTCTAGCCTCAGTAGGCAGTGGTCTGACCACGATAGGGGTATGATCTCATTACCCCTCAGACCAAGATCACAAATCCACTGCTCCGAGAGGAATACGAGGTCGAGTGTGTGACCCGCTGAGTGGGTTGGGCCTCGGATTACCTGGGTCAAGCCCATGGCTGTCATGGAGGCCATGAACTCCTGCGCTCCATCAGAGTGTTCACCGAGCGAAGACAAATTGAAGTCCCGCAGAACTTCGCACAGGGAAGGCCTCCTCCGAATTCCATCCGCCAGTCAGTGCCGACTGGCGACTACGCGGAGGAGAGCCTTCTCAGTTGCAGCTCCGACGCTATGGAACAACCTCCCCGTGGAGATCCGTACCCTCACCACAGTCCAGGCCTTCCACACAGCCCTCAAGATCTGGCTATCCCGTCAGGCCTGGGGATAGGATTTACTCTCACCCGCCCGAATGTTGAGTGAATGTTGTGTTTTATAGTAATTTTTTTATTCACGTTTTTCTTTATGTCTTGTTTTGCACTCCCTTCCCCCATTGTTGTAAGCCGCCCTGAGTCCCCTCAGGGAAAAGGGCGGCCTATAAATGTTCAATAAATCAAATCAAATCAACCATGAGCCTAGGGAACTCAATTGCTAGCTCGGCTACCGACTCGAGGAGCGAGGGGAGGGCTGCTGCAACACAGTTGGGAGGCAGGTACTTTAGCAGCAGACCCACTTGACCCTTGAGGTCCAGCTTCACCAGTAGGGACTCACACCCGACAAGCTCCGGAGCAGGGATCCTACGAGGTGCTAAAGACTCCCGGACAACAATAGCCATACCGCCACCCCTTCCCTGGGCTCTCGGCTGATGAAGCACCTGAAATCCGTCTGGGCACATCTCTACGAGGGGGACTACTCCCTCCGTGCCCAGCCATGTCTCAGTAATACATGCCAGGTCTGCCCTCTCGTCTAAAATTAAGTCCCGGACGAGGGGAGCCTTGTGAACAACAGACCTGGCATTTAGCGACAGCAGCCTGAGACCAGGGTCCTGATTACTCGCGCCATCTGACCTCGGAGTGGGACTCATAGGGCCGGAAGGAGGGATCTCTGTGATGTTAGCGAGCCCTCCTTCCCCGGTAATGGCCAGCCCTAAAGGTCCCCGCCATATCTGCCTCTCCCTGTTATGACCCGCAATGCTCCGACCCTCTCCCGTGGACATAGTCCCCCCAACCACCCCGATGACCCCCGCATACCCCGGCAGGTCCTCCGAATCAGTCATACCCAGGCCCTCACTCCAAACAGTCCTCACAGAATAGTTAAAAACACAGATTACAGCAATAATAATAATAAAAGTGAGGTCATTCACACCATCCCAGACAGTCCCCATGCACTCACATACCAGATTAAAAATTAAAGATTAAAAAAAATTGTGCAGGTTCACAGAGTCCGTACTAGACTTATGATAGTCCAAAGGTGTCTTCCACCCTCTCCTAGGGGAGGGCCACACCTTGAGGGGGCTCCTCTGAGAGTTCAGTATAGGCCCAAGGAGGGGAGGGGCTGGGAGATAGGGTGAGTTCGAGTGTCAACTGCAGTAATGAGAACCGGGAAGTTAACCATGATGTAAAAAGCTTGATGGATCAGTTCATTCCAACAACCTCTCTCAATGTCATTTCCAGGGTCGAAAAAGTCAAAAGAGGGAGGAAAGAAAGCTTGTCTCCGATGGAAGAGGAGGGGGGGGGCGTTCCATTCAATGATCGAGCCCAGCGTTCTTAAGGGCCCAACGCATCAGAATCAAAGTCCAGAGGTGGTCAATGTAAAAAGCCAACAATGTTGGCGTCCTTCGAGGCTGGCAGCTCGGAGAATTAAGTTTACCGGTCCGCTGCAGCTCTAAGTCACAGGACGTCCATATCGCTCCCCCACTCCCTCGACTCGGTCCCAGGGCCAATTTTCCCCTCTCACCAGCTCTTCTTTTGTTTTTATCAGTCTCCGCAGTCTCCACAGGTTTTTTATTTTTTTTTCCCGTTCAAACCGCGATGTTAGGCGGCGTTAGGTGGCTTCCGCGGCCAGCAATGTCGGTGGCCAGCAATAGCAGCAATCCACAGCGTCTCTCGGCATCCGTGTCGCTTCCCAAACTCCCCCTCTCACCAGCTTTCTTTGGTTCGTACAATCTTCGCCGTCTCCACAAGTTCTTTCCGTTCAGGCCGGATGTTAGGCGGCACTAGGCTGTGTCCGCGGCCAGCAATATCAGCGGCTAGCATGACGATGTCTCTCGGCGCTCTCGGGCGCTTTTTCGGGGCTCGGCGTCTTTCCGAGCTGGCAGCTTGGAGAGATCGAATTCTCCGCTGCTGTTGCCAGCTCCAGGACCGTTAGATGTTTAGGCAGCCTCACCTCCCTTGGTCAATTCCCGAGTGCCAAAATCCTCCTCTTTACAAGATTTTGTTACAGTACAGAAGCCGAGCGGCAAACCCGGCAGCCATCTTTCTCGCCCAATAGAATTCTATTCTATTTTTTCTATTCTATTCTATGCTATGCTAATTCTATTCTATTCCTTTTCTGTTTCTATTCTTATTCTATTTCTATTTCCGTTCATTCTGTTCCATTCCATTCCATTCTCTGTTTCTTGTCCTGCCTTCAGATGCTTTGAAGAATAGCTTGACTTCCTCTTCTTTGTGGCAACCCCTGAGATATTGGACCACTGCTATCATGTCTCCCCTAGTAGTTCTTTTCATTAGACTAGAAATACCCAGTTCTTGCAACCGTTCTTCATATGTTTTAGCCTCCAGTCCCCTAATCCTCTTGGTTGCTCTTCCCTGCACTCTTTCTAGAGTCTCCACATCTTTTCTACATCGTGGCAACCAAAATTAGAACTGTGGTGGCTTTTTTGGGTGCTGCATAACATGCTACCTCATATTTAAGTGGCTGTCCAGGTAATGTCCCTAGATACTTTGAAGCCCAGGAAACGGGCCCTCATCAGTCAACAGCCAATCAGGTATCCATGAGTTACTAAGCTCTCTGCCAGGTCCTATTTCCATGATGTTCCTTCGTGGTCTTTCACAACATAGGAATTATCTTTACGCTTCCTCCCTTTTCCCAAGACCAGCTGAAAGGGAGATTCCCAGAGGGTCCTTGGTTGCCCCCTCCCCTCTTTGGAAGAGCTTTATAGCTCCTGCGGCCTTAAGAAAGTTCCAAACATCCTTAAAAATCCGTCTCCTCCTGGGCACCCATTTTTTGGAACTATTACCATCTGGCAGACAGTAAGGACAATAAAAAGAAGGACAAGTAGACTGAAAAAGAGCTTCCATCCCAGAGCAGTGACTATCTTGGATTCTACTGTAGAGGGCAACACAAATGCAATATTAGGAGTTTCCAATTGCATTGTATAGAATGTATAGTTGTATACAATTGTATAGTTTTATTTTTCATATATAATATACATTGAAGAAGGCACAACTTTATTTATTTTTTTATAATTTATTTTTTATTACATAGGACAACATAAACAATAGAAAAAAAACAATGGGAAAAGGAGAGAAAAAGGGGGGGGGGAAGAACCCATCATCACATACATGTCATTTGATCACAGGTGCATCCATACTACGTTTATACATCCCGTATCTCTCTGTTGTATATTTAATAAGCACCACAATAACCTAGGGTTTAAAAAAAAGGGAGGGGGACGGGGAAGACAAAAAGACAAAAAAAAAACCCCAAAAAACAAAAAAACAAAAAACAAAAAAAACCATCATCACATGCAGCATGTCGTTTGGTTACAGTTGTTTTAAACCTCTGCATCTTCAATAATATTTACCATCTCAAATATTTCATCTAATATAACTAAAGGCCTTATTTCATTCTACGATATATATTTAGTTAACATTAGCATTATTTTCCCCCAGAGAGTATACTTCTAATTTATTGTTAACCTTGCATTTCATACCTTCAAACAGAGATCTATTCCTTCATTGTTCAACAAAAACATTGCTGCCTATATATACCAGTTTTCATTTGTTCCCCTATTAGAATTGCTTTATCAGCAGCGACATATCATTATAATAAATTCTTAACCTTATACATTATATCCCCAGACCTTATATTAATACTTCATGGTGTCATTATAGATTATTTCACAGCATAATTATATCATCATTTACTTTTTTCAATTAAGACATAAGTATATCATTTTTCATTTCCAAAGTTTGTTTTCCCCCCTAGCACCGATAAACAAATCCCATATCTTATAAAATTGTTCATCCTCTTGCTCTCTAATTTCAAATTTGCTCATTTCAGCACAGGTCCATTATTTTTCAGATAACTTCTTCCTGTTTTGGTATCGTTTCGTTTTTTCCAGTTTTTGCAATACAATTCTGGCTGCTGTTACACATTTACAATCAGATATTTTAAGTCTTTGTTATAGGTTCTCTGGTATGATCCCAATAAAAAGACCTCTGGGTTTAAAGTCTATTTGTTTGTGTGTCATTTTCTCCAACCACATGTAGATTTAGGTCCAGTATCTTTGAGCTTCAGTGCAAGTCCACCATATGTGGTAGTATGAGCCAGGTATCTGATGACATTCCAACATTTTTCTGATTATTCTTGAACATTCTTGCAATTCTGGTGGGGGTAGGTGCCACCTGTAAAACATCTTATACAAGTTTTCTCTATATGCAGTAGACATTGTCATTTTGTAATTTTGAGACCACAATTTCTGCCAATTCTCTAAATCAATCCCATACCTAAAGTTTTTTCCCCAAGCTATCATAGTTTCTTTAACTTGTTCTTCATGCAATTTAAACTCCAATAAATATCCATATAGTTTTTAAATTACTTTTTCATCAGTACCTGTTAGAATTTTGTCTAACTCAGTCATTTTATTATAAAGACCTTTAGTTTTTTCTATCCTCATTATATCTAGATTGTATCTGTACATAGGAATACCAGTTCATTTCCATCCCTTCTTGTTTCAACTCTTGACTAGATTTGAGCTCACCCTCTGTATTCAATAATTCGTATATCTAACTGTTTGGTCCTTTTATATATTATCGGATATGAAAATGCTTCAATGTTGATATCCAGACTGAATTTTTAAATAATGTAGTCTTTTAACCTTTTCCAAATTTACAACAACGCCCCCCTTATATATGTCTTCTAAAGTAACCATGTGATTTAGTACCCTTATACCATAAGAAAGCATGCCATCCCAACAGCAAGTCGTGACCTTCTACATTCAATAATCTAGAGTTTTTTTAAATAATATCCATTCTTAATCCACATCAAATTTGTTGCCTGATAGTATAGCTCCCAATCAGGTAACCCAAATCCTCCTCTCGATCTAACATCTGTAGTAATTTAAGTTTTATTCTAGCTTTTTTCCTTTGCCAAATGAATTTCAAAACTATTTATTTAAATCTTGAAAAAAATCCTTACCCAATCTGATTGGGATTGTCTGAAACAGATATAGAATCTCTAGGTAGAATGTTCATTTTAATTGTAGAGATTCTTCCCATCATTGATAAATGCAAATTTTCCCATTTCTCCAAGTGAATTGCTATTGTCGTTTTAATCTGGTATAGTTATCCTCTTTAAGAGTGCTACATCTAGGTGATAGATATATCCCCAAATATTAACCTTACTTGTGTTTTGAATCTGCAACATTTCTGACAACTCTTCCTTTTGTGTTGCTGGGATATTCTTTGTCATGATCTTTGTTTTATCTTTGTTTATTTTCAAGCCTGCTACTTCTCCGTATTCCTCTATTCTTTCTAGCAATTTGGGTGCTGTTTCTAATGGATCTTCAAGAATAAAGACTAAGTCGTCCTGCGAACGCTAGTCATTTATACTCTTCTCTCTTAATTTTCATTCCTCTTATTTCTTCTTCTTCTCTGATCTTTCTGTTTAAGACCTCTAGTGTTAGGACAAAGAGTAGTGGTGATAGGGGCAGCCTTGTCTTGTACGTCTCTTATTTCAATCGGATCTGTTAGTTCTCCATTTACCATTATCTTTGCTGCTTGTTTCTGGTATATAATTCGTATAGTTTGAGTAAATTTCTTGCCAAAATTCATCTGCTCCAGTTGCAAAAACATAAATTGCCAATTCACATTGTCAAAGGCCTTCTGCGCATCGAGGGAACATCAATGCATTGTTTTTCAGGATGGGCCTCATAGTATTCCAAGGTATTCAAAATCATTCTCATATTGTCTTTAATTTGTCTTTTAGGTAAAAAGCCATTTTGATCTGAGTGGATGAAGCCATTTAAATATTTTTTAAGTCTCTCAGCTAGTATAGATGCAAATAGCTTGTAATCTGAATTTAATAAAGAGATTGGTCTATAATTCTTGATTTGTGTTAAATCAGTCTCTTCCTTGGGTAGTAGTGTAATATACGCTTCTGACCATGACTTCGGTATTTTGCTCTCAGACATCACTTCATTCATGACTTGTAGGAGTGGGAGGGTCAATGTTTCTTCAAATGTTCTGTAGAATTCCACAGGTAGTCCATCTGGTCCTGGAGCTTTCCCATTGTTTTGTTTTTTAAGTGCCTCTGTTAGCTCCACCATTGTTATTTTACTTTCTAACATTATTCTAGTTCGTTTGGTACCTGGGGGAGATTGGCATCTTGTTGGTACTTTTAACTCATCCCTCCTCCACCTTCTCTTGTTCATAGAGTTTAGCATAATAGTCTTGTATAATATTGTTTTTTCGGTATTTCCATACTGAATTTCTCCTTGTTTATCTCTTAGTTGAAGTATTTTCTTTGTTTCTCTCTCTTTTTTCATCTTATATGCCAACCACCTGCCTGGCTTGTTCGCGTTTTCAAAATAATTCTGTTTGGCACCTCTGATTTTTGTGCCAGTTCTTCCTTTTCTAATAGGTCCATTTTGTGTTTAATTATGTCCATTTTTATTTTGACATCTTTTTTTTGTGGTGCTCTCTGTAGTTCTCTTTCAAGTGTTTTATAGTCATTGTCTAGAGCTTTATGCATTTGTCTTTTCTTTGAGTTTCTCTTCCTTGTGTAGTCTATTATCAAACCTCTGATAACAGCCTTCATTGAATCCCAGAGATTCTGCAACAACGTATCTTCTTTCCTATTTTCTTTAAGGAAAAGGACTAGTTCTTTTCCATTTTTGTACAAACTCTTTTCTTTCAATATAGTGTTATTTAGTGTCCATCTAGGTCTTGCCCTTTGGCCTTTCCATTTAATTAAAATTGGATTGTGGTCCGCCCAGGTACTTGCTCCAATCTCAATTTCTTTTATGTTGGCGCTCAACTCCACTGAGACCCATATCATATCTTTTCTAGAGAATGAAGAATGTCTGTTTGAGTAGAAAGTATATTGTTCTTTTTTAGCATTTCTTCTCTCCATATATCTTTTAGATTACTTCATCTGTCATCCTAAAAAAAGATTTCGGCAGAGGCTTCCTATTTAATTTTTTTGTTTTATATGTTTTATAGTCCATATTTTGATTCACAATGCCATTAAAGTCTCCCATCATACAAATATCAGCATAGTCTAGTTCCAAAACTGTTTTGTGTAGTTTTTTGTAAAATTCATCTTGTTTTTCATTGGGGGCGTAGATTCCAATTAGGAGTGTCTTTTGGTATCCATAATTTCCACCATGAAAATTCTTCCCTCTTCCTCTGCATAAACTACTTTTGCTGGGATGTTGCCTTTAATATAAAAGACCACTCCTCTTTTCTTGCAGTTTGCCAATGATGAAAACATTTTCCCAAGCTTTGGTTGAGTTAATAAATGTTCATATTTCTTTTGGATATGTACTTCTTGCAGACAGATTATGTCAAATTGTAATTTCTCTAATTTATGGAATTATGGCACAACTTTGTTGTATGGGGTGCCAAGACAATAAAGTAAAGGATTAAACTATTTAACTATGACAGTTTGGTCGCGGAGAAATTCCGTATGGCTTTGGAGAGGAGCTTGGTACTAATGAGATCAGGGTTGATCCGATGGCCGCACTGCCGGAAGATTACTTCCATGGACTCAGCTGCAGCCTGAGCCACGGAGGCTTCGCGATCCTCTTGCAGATCCCGGAGACCTGGAAGGAATCCAGAAAAGAAATGATTTCCAGGATCCACCTTGAGAACCAACTCTGATCAGCGACAGAGCTTCTGGAGAGAAAGTCTCCGCTTCAAGCGAGGGAACTTTGAAACTCACCCAGGAAAACTTCTTTGATTTGTTTGGAAGTCACCACATTCCGTTTCATGTATTGTGCGCAGCAGCCTAGACACATGCAAAGAAAAGGTTGGTGGAATTGGCAGAGATGGCTAAATAGACTGATTCAAGAAAGAAAATACAGAATTATTTTGTTTATATTTGGAAGAGTCGCTACGGGATGGTCCCAGGAATTGGGTCTGTTTAGAGATCGGATGGAAAGAATTTCATACGACTCATATTTATGATGGTTGCAGAGTCTTGGGGGGGATCACCTGATCACTTTTTGCAACCTTCGGGTGAGCAAACTCCGGAGGGAAGCCCGATTCACTTAACCACGTGACTCACTTAACAACCACAGTGATACCCTTAAGAAACGGGGCCGTGTGTTTGTGTGTGTGAGAGAGATAATGGTCAGCATGCCTGGCCTTAGGCCGCCCGCCTGCCCTGGTTTTTCCTCCCCTCCTTCCAAAGTTTGCATTTGGGGTTACCAATTAAGAGAGCAGCTGCCTCTCGGGATGAAGAATTCCGGCTCTTCAGGAATTCCAGCATCTGCTCCAACATTTCCGGCAGGTTTTCCTTGCATCGATTGATCTGAGGAACACATGGCCACAAACAAGGCAATTAACTCTGTAGCTTCCTCTTTTTTTCTTTCTAAGGTTTCTAGTCCTCATGTCCTCAACAAGGTCTTCCATAACATATTAAATTTTATTATACTGTATCGTATCGTATTGTACTTTAAACTATAAGATTGTTATACTATACTATATTTTATTATACTAAACAATATTATTATATTATATTGGATTTTGTTAGGCATATAATCTAGCAGTTGGGTTTTCAATATATAAATCACGTAACAATGCTGTACCTGTTTCTTTAAATAATGCTGTAAATGTGATTGGTTGCTGTTTCCTCAAGCGGCCATAAGATGGAGCCAGAATCACTGTTAGATGCTGATCTGATCTCAGTGTTTGGAAGCTGGCTGTTAGAAGTGTTGTATAGTGATCAGCGTGAGCTATTGTAAGTTTTGCAACTGGGGAGCTTACTTAACAGACTTGACTGGACTGGACTATTATACAATACAATACAATATAATATTATATTATATAGTATAGTATATTGTAAGTATTAGTAATACAGTTTTATATTGTATTATGTTATACACACAGACAGACAGACAGACATACAGACACATTTATGTTATTAAAGACAGTTTTAAATTAAATTAAATTTATCCAAGTTAAAACCATAAAGGAAAATAAAGAAAAATTGTAGATAGTGAAAAAAGAATAGAAAAAGAAAAGGGAAAGAAAGATGATAAGGAAATGGCTTCTGATCTTATAAATGCATTTATGTTTTGCCCTCTTTACATCGTAATTTCCCTTTTCCACAAACTACCATTTCTGATCCTCAAACCAACAGATCAGCAAGGTTTCTAGTCCTCATGGTGGCATGGAACCTCTGGTGTTCCCAAGGGAGCAACAACCCAAGAAGAATCCCTCTAGCCAGTTTAGTCTAGTGGTTGAGGCATCAGGCAAACAAACCAGGAGCCTGTGAGTCCCACCTTTCTCATGAAAGCCTCCTGGATGACTTGGGGAGTTCTAGTCCTGCCCTTAGGCAAGAAAGCTGGCTGGGTGACTTTGGTCTAGTCCCTCTCCCTCAGGGCAGCCCACCTCTCAGGATTGTTGGGAAGGAAATCGGAGGAGTGGGAGGAGAAGCATTAGGGACCTCCACCATCTTGAATGATTTATCAAAAGGAGAAAGGCAGGAGAAAAAGAAAATATATTATACTCTAATCTGGAAGAAAAGGCACGAGCTAGGCTCCTACTTACCACCTCCGAGCAGATGCTGGAATACATGCTCTGGAGACTAGTGTAAATCTCATAGTCAAACAAATTATCTGGAACTTCCTCCCACTTGATAAAGGAGACGCAGGAGGTCAGGGTGTTCCTGGAGATCTGTGCCAAGGGAGGAAATGAGGCATCAGAGGAGCCGGTTCTGAGGTTGTCCATCTTCTGCAGAAAAAACCCAGCCTTCTCCTTGCTCAGGGATGGGAAAGGGGATGAGCCACCCCAGGAGGAAGCTATGGCAGGGCAAGGGGCCCCTGAAGGCCATAATTCCCCACAATTTAACCCTGATTCTCTTCTATTGGTACCAGGCAAACCATCAAGCAGAAAACAGTCCCCTAATCCAAGAACAACCCAACAGAAAACCTACACCCACATCAAAATGATCGAGCATTAAGCAGAGATCAAACCCTCCCCTCCAACCTACTGATGCTGTCACCTAGTTGGGTCCATAAAGGCCTGCAAGAAAACAACCAGGTTCAGAGAGCACCAAGAACCTCACAACTTCAGGATTGCAGAATTTCTTTGTCTTTTCCAGAGGGTCCACATGATGCAACCACATTGCTCTGAGTGAAGATGGGGGTACAGCGTGGTCTCATGGAGAAGGGAGCATGAAGAGAGCAGGAACTTAGTTGGCCCCACCCTTCAACTCACCTCTTGGGTCCACCTATTAGCCAACTGGATTATGAGAGGAATCAGGTTGCGCAGGATGGATTTGGTCAGATTCCCCTCTGCCTCCTTGACCCCTTTTAAGACCAGGCCAAAAAGGGTGATGGAGGTGTTGCGCAACTCGGTGTCCTCCTACAAGGAAGAGAAATGTGTCAGTCCCTCCAATAGCATTTAGGAAGTGGGAGGTTTTGTGAGAACCTAGAATAACAAACTGCAACACACACAAGTCAGCTGAGCAAAATCTGAGAGCAGAAATTTCAGGTGAGAAAACATCTCACATTTGATTCTCCTTTGTTTCCTTAAAGAGAAAGGCAGGGAGGGATCCACTAAACCAACAATAAAAGCCTTCATAACTCCCATCCTCTTCATCTGATCTGCCTCAGTTTCCCACTCACGAGACAAAGGAAGGGGAGTCTGGCAACGTTTCTCTAGGCAAGACCATGCCAATGTTGGCCATGGGTTTAAAAGGCTTGCAGACCAACCTCTCTGGTGGTGATTGAGGGGTTGTTTTACCATCTTTGCAGCCTTCAGATGTGAGGACTCCAACTGCAGTACGCTGCCTGGAGAGTTCTGGGAGTTGAAGTCCTCACCTCTTCAAGTTGCCAAGAGGGAGAAATACTGATGGAGACCAGAGTTTCCCAATCTCAGCAGCTTTGTGGGGACTTCAACCTCTGGAGTTCTCAGGCCAGCAGAGTTGAAATCTATACACCTTAAAGTGTCTGAGATCAAGCAACACCAATCTGGATTTTTAATAAATATGGAGAGTGATTGATGGTGGTTTGGTGAAGCTGAAGAGAGTGGCAACCTTCATTCTCTTCCACCTCATCTGGCACTTCTCCAGCTCTCTGGAAGAGCTCAATGATCATCTGGAAGCTCACACACTCTTTTAGATGAGAACAACACATTTATTGCTGAACTGTTTCTCAGCCTTTTCAATAAGATTAAAATTTTTCAGATCGTACCCAGGCAATCTTTATGGGAGAAAAAGAGAGAAGGGAGGGAGCGAGGGAGAGGAAGAGAGAGTGGGGGGTGGGGGGGTGGATTAGTTTGTTGTGATTTGGTTGACGTACATCAGCAAAATACTTCCCCAGGACCGGAATAAGATTGACAGCTTTCCATCCATAGGTTTGAACTTTCAGATGCCGGAAAAGGAACTGAAGCGTCCGCAGTGATTCCTTTGCCACAGATTTATCTGGGTGACAAGCACAGTTGACCACATGGACTAGCACCGGCTCTAACACCGTATTCTGAAGGAAGGAGGAAAAGAAGGGAGCGATTAAACATCGTCACTGGCGTTCTCTGAGTCTACGAATGACAAACATATAGAAGCCCACAGAAGATAGAATAACAGGGTTGAAAAGTAACTTGGAGGTCATCTAGTCCAACCCCCTGCTCAGCAGGAGACCCTACACTATTCTGGACAAATGGTTGTCCAGTCTCTTCTTGAAAGCCTCCAGTGTTGGAGCACCCACAAACTCTGGAGGCAAGTCATTCCAGTGGTTAATTGTTCTCAGTGTCAGGAAATTTCTCCTGAGATCTAGGTTGCTTCTCTCCTTGATTAGTTTCCAACCATTGCTTCTTGTTCTGCTTTAGATGTCCTCCAAGAGGATCTGTCTCCAAATTGATCCTTCAGATCTTTCAGGGATGCCCCCATCTTTTTAGAAGAGACGCTACTGTAGCTGAGGGCATCCTCTTTCTGGTGGTTGTCTTCTTCTCCTCCTTCTACCCTTTCTAGCCTTGTAGACTTCCTAGAGAGTGAGGTCACACCTGCTGCTCCCTTGAAAGTCCCTCACTTCCTGCCCCCCATCTCTTACCTCAAAGGGGTGATGGAGAAGATACCCCAGACCACGAATAGCAAATATTTGGATGAGGGGATATGGCTGAGCCATCCATTTTTGGAGGACATTGAGGATGTCCTGCATGATAAAGTAGTGTCCAAGCTCCGGGTGATAGAGAAGCTGGGGAAAAAGAGTGGAGTGACGGATTATTAACAAAGCAAAGGAAGGGAACTTTCCTCAAAGCCTCTATGAAGAGATGTGACATTCAGCCATTACGGGGAGAAGAAAAGAAAAGACAGTTCTCATTTAGTGACTGCGGAAAGTCACCACGGCACTGACAAAAGGGACAACTCCATTTTTCAGACTCATGACCATTGATCACTGTCACCTGATCAAAAATTGGGTACTTGACGGTCCATATTTATGACGGTCACAGTGTTTCTTTTTTTCTTTTTTTTCTTTTTTTCTTTTTAAACAAACAAAATAAACATATAACATAAAAACCATCCTCCAGTTACATACAGTATGTCAATTGGTCACAAATCTCCTGTGCCTCCTCATCATAGTCTTCACTTGTAATTTATATAGAATCTCATATTATCAATCTAATATATATGTATACAAAAATTATAATTATTTAACATTTATTTGACTATAATTATTACTTCCTTTTATGTGAGATATTCTAAATTTAGAATAGATTTATATTATGACATTTCATTACATCATCCTAAAACCATCCAGTAATATTACATCTTTACATTGTATTCTATATAAAATTATTTATCTTTGGTTACAAAACTTTCATGCATCCTCTCCATAGTCCTCACTTACAATTTCTATAGAATTTCATTATTAATCATTCATTTGACTATAACTATTATTACTTCATTTTATGCGTAATATTCTAACTAAATTTAAATTAGTTTTTATTATAGCACTTCATTACATCATCCTGTATCCTTTCAATAGTTGTGAAATCTTATATCTCTTGGCATTTGTAGTATTTGTGTTCTAATTGCTTTCTTGGTAGATCTTATATGGACTTCTCTTGGCAACTTGTTTTTCATTGCATATCTTGTAAAGACTTGAAACCCCTCGTCTGTTCCTTCCATCAACTTCCCTTTGGTTATTACTGATGCTTCTGCCAAAATTTCTAACATTAGAGCTGTCCAATTTTTTTCCTTTCCCCCCCCTATATTCTGGAATTCTGATCTATCAATCTCCCATAACAATATTCCACTCTTGTCTTTTCCATCCTCAATCTCCTGTCAATATCACCAATTTTCTTATCTCTTTGTTCATCTTTTTCTTCAATTTTGTCTGTTCTTTGTTCAATATTCTGCATTCTCTTTCTTTCTTTTTTTTTCATGTTGCAACATTCCTCCAGATAGTATACACTGCCACTATATAGAATCCAAGGCTTTTTTATTAAGTTCCGAACAAGTTCAGTGCAATTCTTCTCTCTTTCAAGGCTTTCTTTTTACTCCAGTCCAGCTACTGATAGTATCCCAGGGGAGCACCTGTATAAACAATCCATGCTCATCCGACTATCATTTTCAATAAACAAGCTCAGAGACCTTGAAATGTAAATCAAATGTTCAAAGAAAAAAAAAAACAATGTTTCCAAGCCTCCAAGCCTCTAAGTGGCAGTGTAACCTCTTTTTCTTCTACTTTTACTCCCCTCTTTATATTCCAAACTTCAGGAGAAAAAGAAAAGTTCTTAAAAAGAATATGCACTAGAGAATTGAAAATAGAAAAAGAAAGTAGAAGAAGAATAAGAAAAAAAAACCCGGTCCAGTTTAAAAAGTAAAAAGCGTTTGAAAAAATTCCATCAATAAAAAGATTAAAGAACAGAGGGGGCGGGGCTAGCTAACAGCACGAATGGCTGCTTGAACGGAGAGCTCCATGAAGAGCAGCTGGATCTGGAGGGGTTTATGGAAAGACTTTTGTAACCGAAGATTTCCTGTAGGGAAGACTGAAGAGAAGGTTGGTTTGGCACGACCATAGCAGTGGTGGGTTTCAAAAATTGTTCGAACCTACTCTGTGGGTGTGGCCTCATTAATGGGAGTGGCTTGCTGCCCATGTGACCAGATATGAAGATGCCGTCGACACTTGTCAGAACCACCTTAAATTACCTCATACACAGCACTGGCATGCATAAGAATATGATGTAAACTTGTTTTTTAAAAGGCATCTTTGGTTTGCGTTAAAACAACTTCAACACACGCAATGTTCTGATTGCACCACAAACACAGTGGTCATCCTTACCTTTCACAGAGGCACTGGGTTTTATAAATAGGAGCATGATAGTGTAGAATAATCATATCCAAGGACCAGTGGTGGTTTCAAATATTTTTGGAACCTCTTCTGTAGGTGTGGCCTGCTTTCCGGGTCCACTGGTGGAACCTCTTCTAACCGGTTCGGTAGATTTGACGAACCGGTTCTACCAAATAGGTGCGAACTGGTAGGAACCCACCTGTGGACCATCGGATGGCAGTTCATGGTCTGCGCTTGAAATTTCCTTCATAACTTCGGGTGTGGAAGAGGGCGATCTATAAAGGCCATCCCAGAGTGCTGACAGCAGTTCAAAGTAAGCGAGAAGCTGCAGGAGTCGCGAGTGGTTTAACAGATTCCTGATCTTGGAGGAAGGTATTTTTATTCCAAAACAGCTCAAAAGATTAAGATTAAGGAGTGGGGTGGTTGTTTTTTTTCTATCCCGCCCCCCCCTTTATAGCGGCGAGTGAGTGAAGGCTGGAGACTTTTTTCTTTTCTTCTCTGAACTGTCTGAAGAGCTGAATCTAAACTTAATTAGTTAACACAACAAAGGCCAGCTGTAAATAACTCTGATTACATGGATGCCTTCAGGGGGGAATGAGTTAACTATTGAAGGTTTGAAGAAGGTTTAAAGAAGAAAAAAAGCTGACTCATAGCAGTGCATTTTGTCAAGTCTGTTTCTTGTTAGTCTGTATCTGGTTAGCTTGTGGAAGAGTGACATCTACTGGTGAAATGTGGAATTCCCCCCCACCCCATAGTATACATTAAGAGAAAACAGAACTTTTGGTGACTATACCCCTTGGATAACAAGAGACCTGACTATTGGAGAACATTGATGTTAATCTTTGGACATTACTAAAAGAAATAATCGGAGAGAGAGAAAGAAGATTTACTGGACCAAAGGACTCAGAATATTTATATAATTATTTAATTCAGGAGGGTCATATGTAAGGTTGAACTTAAAGAATAGGAATTAATGTTATAATACTACTATCAAAGGAATATATTGTTATTGTCATTGGTATTGTTATTGCTATAAGATTATTAATTCCATCATTTTTTGATACTATTGGCATTAGTATTGATTAACTAAGGAGATGGTTTGATTCAGTGACATGCAGTGAGGTTTATGGCTGGTGAGGCAAAAAGAAAGAAAGCGGCTTTTGGCCGCCCTGCCGCTATGTCCAACATAGAGATAAATTAATAAGTCTCTCTCATTCTTTCTATCCTATGATATTTGTTTTCATATAATATATGAATCTATTGATATATAGAGTATACCACCCCTTAATACTCCTTAAAATTGATTTTTTAGAGGAAGAGGGAAAAGGAGAGGGAAAGGGAGGAGAGGGAGAGGAATGAATGAATAAATGAAGGAAGGAAGGAAGGAAGGAAGGAAGGAGGAAGGAAGGAAGGAAGGACTGGAGAAAGTTACGAAGGAGAGAAGTAAGTGGGAGTTCTGGAAAATAACTAAATTAGGGATTCAATTCGCTAAAGTTCGCTAAAAAATCAATACGCAATGAGGTGCTGAATAGAACAAGAGACGATCCAATAATACACAATCAATGACAACTAACAGTCTTAAAACAGGTACCGAGGAGAATCAGAGAACTAAGAAGGCCATATGAATTTTTAACATCTGTGCTGAATAAATACGAAATTAACCAGATGGCTGATGCCGGAGGGCATACTGGTAACTTGGAGAAATTGAAGATTCAGAATTACAGATACAATCAAGGTTTGCACAGGGTAGGAAGAAGGAAGGTATTGCCAAAGATTACACAATATTAGATAAACTTTTGATACAGACAGAAAACAGGCTGATCAAAGTGTAGATAGATTTTTGTTGGAGTATAAGCTAGAGGAGGAACATGTCAAAGAAACTATAGTCGCCTGGGTGAAAAATTTCAGTTATAATGTGGAATTGGCTAAGTGGGAAAAACTTTGGATACAATCAGAAACTAACAATGGCTACAGCTTATAAAGAAAATATTTATAAGATGTTCTACAGATGGCATCTCCCCGACAGCATGGCTCTCCAAAATGTTTAAAAATCTGGTCCCAAATTGTTGGAAGTGTAAAAATAACACCAGGCACTTTTTATCATATGTTGTGGACGTGCAATGAGGCAAAAAAATATTGGAAAATGATTCAATCATGGTTAGAACAAATGGTGGGAGACCAAATCTTGTATAAACCAGAAATTTTTCTCCTAGGTATAATACGGGAGGGGTTTAAGAAACATACACTTTATCTAATTTACATGTACTAACTGCTGCATGCATAACTTATGCACAATATTGGAAAAAAGAAAATACACATCAGAGTGAGATATAATCAGAAAAGTGTTGGCCTGTGTGGGAGCAGATAGGCTCACTCTTGAACTTAAAAATAAAGGGGAATCAGAATATTTTGAAGTCTGGAACAGATTTTATAATTGGTATAAGACAAGGTGACAAGACTGGAACAAACTGTATATTTTGTGATTGGACAGAAGGATACACAATGTATTAAGTAGGCTAATTGTTAATGGTTGAGACTAGCTGTATATAGTGTGAATGTATGGTCACTTCGACTTTGCGGTACTGCATTGCTTTGAATGTAAAAATAATAAAAATATATTTAAAAAAGATTAAAGGACACACTAAGTTTGACTCAGGCTTACTCTCGCAGTTTAACCTCTTCTGTCTTCAATTTTAACTTTACTTTTGATCTTTTTGGGTGTTCTCTTCTCTAATAATAAAATTTATCTCACTAATTCGACACACTTTCTCTCCCGCTTTCCTTCTGTTCTGGAGCTGTACCAACTTTCAGCAGCTTCAATGGCTGCTTCTCTGTGATCGGAAAAAAGGATCTGCCAGGAACTTTGCGATGTCCCTGGGATCAGCAGGATGTGCCCTTCTCTATCACCGTCTCTATGGGACGGTTTAGGTCCTAAAGGACCGTCCAGTGGCAGACATATTGACGGCGGGATTGCACATCATATCGTCGCGATGTCAGCTTCACATGCTCACGGTCGCAGTGTTTTGAGGTTACGTGATCTGTTTTGTGACCACTTGATAAGCCAAGTCAATGGGGGAACCAGATTCACTTAACAACCGTGTGACTAACTTAACTGCAGCAATTCACTTAACAACTGTGGCAAAGGAGGTGGTAAATTGGGACAAAACGTGCTTGGGGACTGTTTCACTGAGCAACAGAAATTTGTGGCTCAGTTGTGGTCATAAGTCGAGGACAACCTGTAGAAGAAAATCACTGAAATATCTGGTTTATCCTAAGTGTATGACCACAGCATTGGCTTAAGGGCTTCTGCAATCACTTAGTGACCACTGGAGGTTCTATGACGGTCTTATGTCGAGGACTACAGAATGGCAATACAAAACTGTCTATAATGCAAAGAAGAAATGGAATTTGGGGTCATTGAATCTTCCTTCCTCCTTCCCTCCCTCCAATTCCACCAATTAACAGAATAAGAGGATACCTTGGAGGTATTCTAGTTCAACCCCTTGACCAAGCAGGAGACCATCTACTATGTCAGACAAATGGCTGTCCAGTCTCTTCTTCAAGGCCTCCAGTGATGGAGCCCCCACAACTTCAACTTCCTAATCATAAAGTCCCCCTGAACCCTGCACAACTTTCCTGGAGCGCCACAATGTTGTGATGCATCCTCACCTCCGAGAGGAACACCATGCCAATTGTCTTCTCCCTTAAGTCGGGACGGTTCAGGTAGGTGTTGGCATGTTTGAACATCATCTTCAGCTCCACTTTAGAGTAGGTGAACAGTTTCCTAAAGATTAAATAGGGAGAAATCAGATAAGATCAGCTGGTGAGTAAGGAGAAAATCACCAAGCTAGAGAAATGATTATATGAATTATGGATAAATGAATTACTCAATGAATTAGTACATTTACAGAATTTCTCACCCTCCCTCTCTTTCTCTGTCTTTCTCTCCCTCCTCCTCCCTCTCCTTCCCTCCCTCCCTCTACATCTCATTCTCTCTCTCCTTTTGTCTCCCTCTGACACTTCCTCTCTTTCTCTTTTTCTCCCTCCTTCCTCTTCCTCTCTCCCTCTCCTTTCTTTGTCTCCCTCTCATTCACTCTCTCCTTTTCTGTCTCCCTCTTTCTCCCCCTCCGCCTCCCTCTCTTTTGCTCTCTCCCTTCCCTCCCTCTCCTCTCCTCTCCTCTATCTCCCCTTCCCTCTCTCTCTCTTTCCTCCCTCTCAACCCCCCTTTCTTTCTCTTTCTCTCTGTGCCTCCTCTTCTTCCTCTCCTTCTGCCCTCCCTCCCCCTCTCTTTCACCCTCTTTCTCCCTTCCTCTCTCCTTTTCCTCTATCTAACCCTCCCTCTTCCTCTCTTTCCCTCTCCCTCCCCCTTCCCTCTCCCTCCCCACCCTCACTTTCTCTCTCTCTGCCTCTTCTTCCTCCTCTCCCTCTGCCCCAACTTCCCTCTTTCACCCTCACTCTTCCTCTCTCTCTCTATCTTCCACCCCCCTTCCCTCCCTCTTCCCCCTCTCCCTCACTTTCTCTCTCTCTGCCTCTTTTTCCTCTTCTCCCTCAGCCGGCTCCCCTCCCTCTCTCACCCAGTGCCACTCGTAGCCAAGTTCTTTGGACTCTGAAGTTCTTACCGGACCAGGTGGAAAATGGCCTCAAACAGACTATCTGGGCTCAAGAGCATCTCCCAGCATCCCAGCGTCCCCAAATCTTTGTATTCCTCTTTGTATCCGGCAGACAGGATGAGGTTTTTGATCGCCTGCACTGCCGTGCTAAATCAAAGGAAGGGAGAAGAGTTGGTGCCAATGCTTTGGCCGATGCCCCCTGCAAAGACCAGGCTTCCCCTGACGCCAACCAGCCTCCTGCTGCCCTTCTGGAGAGGTCCAGGTTTCATTTGGCAGCTTGTGCAGCAACCACAAAACACAACAGCAAATCAGCCTCCCTTTATTTCTTCCCCCTCCAGTGATATCCAGTAGGATCCAGATTGGTCCCAGGAGATTCCTTACCTCAAGAGGTTGATCTGTTCTGAAAGGTCCATGACTCTGCTGGACCTCTTGCATCCACTCTTGCTGGCTCCCAGGAGGAAGTACAGCTGCATGACCAGGGCGAGGAGCAGGTTGGAGAATTTGTTGTCAAGCAGCTCAGCAGCATTCGGGAGGGACAGGAGGAAACAGAGGGCGTTGGTGGCCTAGAAATGGGATAAAGGGAGAGTCACCTTGGGCTCCCCAGGTTACTTAGATTCCTCACCTTCTTCCTCTTCCCCAGAAGCCCTTGCGGGGTGGAGCCTGGCCAACTGAAAGGAGCCAAGTGTTTACTGGCCAGATGCCCTTCCTGTTGCCAATGAGGAGTTTTGTTCGACAGATACTTTCTCATTGAACCCAGGAAGAGAAACACCTGCCTCCACCTAAAAAGGAGGGGGGGCTTATGCCAAATGATGCTCCAATTTTAGCCCCAGCAGTTTTCCCACTGCCTCCCTCTTCCCTTAGGTGATCCCCACCTCTAGATCCAAGGAAAGAGAGCCACCAGTGGAGGGCTTACAGCAATGGGCATGACGGACTTGCTGTTCCTCCTTGCGAGGGCTTCGGTGCTAGGGTCTTGGTCCTGAAGCCTTTTCATGAGGGGCTTCATGATCTTGAGGTTGGCATAAGGGTCTGCAGCCAGTGCCCCCCAAATCTCCCTGGCATTTCTGTGGAGGGGGAGAAACAGATTGGGGGGGAATCAGATCCTTTCCCCATTTCAGAAGAGAGGGCCAGCCAGAGAGATGAACCCGCCCCCCCAATGGAAGGAAGGATTGGAAAACCAAAGGCCAAATGAATGGCTCTCATGCCAGAAAAATATATATACACAGGTAGTTCTCAACTTACAACCATTTCTCCAGGAGCCATTCAAAGGAACAACGGCATTGAAAAAGCAACTTATTCCCAGTTTTCACACTTTCCAGCATCCTCAGGATCATCTGACCAAAATTCAGACTTCTGGACAACTGGTTCAGATTTATGACCATCCCCAAGTCAAGTGATCACATTTTGTGACCTTCTAACAAGCACATTCATTAGGGAAGTCAGATTCACTTAACGACCATGTTTCCCTCTTGAAAACTGCAGTGATTCACTTAACAAATATGATAAGAAGAGTCATAAAATATATTTCAAAGTTCATTCCCATCTCGACCCTCATCTGACGTGACCTCCCACTAGAAGACTTCATCTGTGACACACCCATGGCCCATCAAAACATCCATCAAGACCCTTACCTGACACGACCTTTACTGATCTCCCCATCACAAGGCCCTCACTTGATATGACCCTCACCTGAGGGAAACCACCCTTGATGTGACCTTTCCATCACAAGACCTACTGACCACACCAAGCCCTTACAGGCAGAAAATCACCAGCACTAGCGTTCCTTAAACTCCATTGAAGATGTTACCTTGCCTGGTAACAAAACATTTGGAAACCAATGCAGAAGCTTAGAGAACCAACCTCCACCCTCTTCCTCCACCTAAGCTGCAGAGATTCACCCCATCGCAAAGGATTGAGAGTCTCTGAGGAATCCAAGACAACAGGAGGCCCATCTCCTTGAAGTTCTTCTTACCCATCACAGCTAACGGAGGATTCCAGCAATATGTCCACAACTCGGTTGACCCTCTTGGAGGCCAAGTGACATACGGCCTTGAGGGTGAGGTCTTTCGTTGCTGGGTGGGTAATATTCGGGAGACGGTGGTAGATTTCCTTCAATATCATGGGTAGCTATAGCAAAAGAGAGATTGGAGGATGAGATTCAGTGTTGGTCTCCATTGGACATGCAGTAGAGATGATAACTCCCACTCATTGGGGGAAATAAATTGGCCCCCACAATATCAACGTTTGCCCTACATTTTTTAAAAAAACTCCTGATTTGTCCAGCTGCTTGTGATATTTTATTTATTGGTTTATTTTAGGAGATTTATATTGCCACCTATTCGCACATGACGACTTAAGGCGGCTGACAAAGCCATAAAAACATCTGGAGCCTTCACCACTGCCACACTGGCTCACCAAAGGTTATTTTTCATGAAAGAAATATGGCTCCTTTGTTTTTCCCTTACCTTCTTCTGGGAGGTTTGGACAACTTTCTCAACAGCCCTAAGATCACTCAGTGGCCTCCCATCCAGCCTTAGCCTTCTTAAAACCAGCAGAAGTGTCACCATTGAGCCAACAAGGTCTCAGCCATTCTCGTCTTTGTTTTCTACAAAATTTCCTACATCCCTTTTGCTCCAAACCCTACAATGTTCTTACTTCCTCAATATCCATGCCACACTCCACCAGGATGGCGTTGAGGAGCAGCCCCGCAGACTGAGACATGTTCTTGTCCAAGTGGGTCAAAGCCTCCAGGGTTTTCAAGATCAGCTGCATTAGCTGCAACGGGCTGAGATGTTCCCCAAAGGCCTATCAGAGAGAAGGAAAGGAGACCATGCAGAGATGCCTTAGAGCTTTGACGCCCTTCTCTTGAGACTTTGACCCAGATTGGGGGACAGCACACCGTGTAGAGATGCAGCCTTATTCCATGTCCTCCATCAGGACATGGAATTCGGATGGGGGTCAAAGAAGCCAACATGGCAGCTGCTCTTTCTTCCTCCTAGGCATTGGGGGGAGGGGTACCCAAAGCCCAACCTTGGGAGGATGCCGTCCCCTCTGTGAGATTGACTCCTTTGAGGCTCTCTGGATCAGGAGAAGGAGCAAAAGGAAGCCAGGCCAAAGGCTGATCCAAAACATACCTTTGCCATTTTGGAGATGTTGTTGTGGAAGATCCCAGAGCCCGAAAGAAAGAAATCCTCCCTCAGCCAATGTACGTTCCCCTTTTTGTTCTTCTGTTTCGTGTCCATTTCTTTCGCTTGGGAGGGAGGGGAAAAAACCACAAGGTCAGATTTTGGCCTTTGGAACCTGGGAACTTCCTTCATCTGACGGCTGGTTTAGTCATTGCAAGAGAAGAGAAGATCTGGAGCTCAGGGTCGACCAGAGGGGTCACTGGTGCTCTCTGACCTGGGGGGTTTCCTTGCAGGTGTTTCATTGCCCAACTAGGGAATGTCATCAGGGGGGATGGCCATCAATACTTATGGAAGCACAGAAAAAAAATCCCTCCCTTCAAGTACTGATGACGTTACTTCGTTGGGTCATGAAATGTCAAGAAGAAAACCACCAACCTCAGAGAGCACCAAGGACCCCACAGTCCTTCTCGTCCTCTAACTCTTTTCCCTCTCTCCCTCTCTCTTCCCTACTTTCTTACTACCTCCTCCTCCCTCCTTCTCATCTTCCTCCCCCTACTCTCTTCTCCCCCTCCTCTCTGTCTCCCTTTCTCCCTCTTTCTCTCCTCCTTGCTCCTTGTCTCTCTCTTCATTTTTCCTTGTCTCTCTCTCCTATCTCCTCCTCTTCCTCCTGCTTCTCCTGCTTCTCCTCCCTGTCTCCCTTTCTCCCTCTCCTCCTCCTCACTCCCTGCCTCTCTCTTCATTACTCCTTCTCCCCCCTCCTCTTCCTCCTCCCTAGCTGACTCACAACGTGAGAATCGCCTTCTTAAAAGGGCCCCTGGCCCTGAAAAATGCCAATATCAACTGCCAATTCCCGGCATCTCTGCCAAGCCCAACAACCCAACGTTTCTTGGCTAAGCCACAGGCTGTGCCACCCAATGCTCTCCTGGGCAGGGGGCATCCCTGTTCTTCTTGCAGCAAGTCAACCCTTGGAGTCCAAAGTTCTCACCCATTTTGCTCATGAGGAGGTGGTGCAGGTGGTAGGCAGCCTCTGCGGATGACTGGCCAACCTCTGGGCTGGTGTCGCCAATGTGCAGGGCCAGCAAAGCCACCAGCTGCCCCAGCAAAGAGAAGTCAGCCGTGGTCTAAAGAAAGGAAGGGGAAAGGAGGGGAAAGAGGAGAAGGGGAAGGGGCTCATGAAGCTTTCAGCCGGCTGAAATCAGGGAATAAGAACCATGGAACCACAGAAACTTAGATACACAGAATGATAGAATCATAGAATTATCAAATATTTGAATCTTTGAATCTTTGAATCAGAGAATCAGAGAATCGGAGAATTACAGAATCTCAGAATCTTTGAATCAGAGAACCAGAGAATTACAGAATCTCAGAATCTTTGAATCACAGAATCTGAGAATTACAGAATCTCAGAATCTTTGAATCACAGAACCTGAGAATTACAGAATCTCAGAATCTTTGAATCACAGAATCTGAGAATTACAGAATCTCAGAATCTTTGAACCACAGAACTTGAGAATTACAGAATCTCAGAATCTTTGAATCACAGAACCTGAGAATTTTAGAATCTCAGAATCTTTGAATCACAGATCCTGAGAATTATAGAGTCTCAGAATCTTTGAATCACAGAACCTGAGAATTTCAGAATCACAGAATCTTTGAATCACAGAACCGGAGAATTACAGAATCTTAGTATCACAGCATGACAGAACTGCAGTTGCTGGAAGGGGCCATGGAGGTCTTCTCCTCCAACCCTCTGCTCAAGCAGGATTCCTTTTATCCTCCTGGTCACATCCCAAAAGTGCTTTTCCCAAAAGGCAGCTGGACTTTTTTAGGGGTTTTCCTTTCTTTGAAAACATTTTGCTTCTCATCCTAAAGGGAGACTTACGTCGAAATTGACATTGTCCGAAACAAACTTGAGGACATGCTTGGTGCTCTTGAGGGCCCTCTTCCTCTCATGGCTGTTGGGAGAGTCGATCCAGGGATTTATGGCCTGCCAGGAGAAACGAAGGAGAAGAAGGAAAGGAGGAATGGGTCATTCCCAGTTGGAAGAGCCACAGACTCCACAAGGGGACAGAAGGGCCAAATCCAGCCTGAACATCTGGCTGACCAGGCGACCCACCCCAAGAAAGGATCTCTCTTTACCATCAGGATCTCCTGCAGGGTATCCAAATTGGGAGCTTCGGACAGCAATCCGGTCAGCATGATGTTGCAGGCAGTGGCTGTCTTATGATAGAAATCCTAAAAAAAGGAGAAAATGTCATAAGGAAGGAGGGGCGTCAAAGAAGGAACGGCCCCTGAAAGAGGCAGAAATCCAGGGGTGGGGAACTGATGGCCCTTTTACGACTGGGGCACTGCAGCTCCCAACCTTCCTGAGCCAGCCATGGAATTCTGGGAGTTGAAGTCCAGAGCTTTGCTGGGCCGGTTCTGGGAGATTCAAATACAGGCAGTCCTCATCTTACGACCACAATTGAGACCAAAATTTCCACTGCTAAGCGAGACATTAGTGAATTTTGCCCCCATTTTACGAACTTTCTTGCCAGAGTGGTTAAGTGTATCACTTTGGTTGTAAAGTTGGTTACACAGTTGTTAAGTGAATCCAGCTTCCCTATTTACTAGTCAGTAGGTCACAGTAGGGGGGTCATGTGACCCTAGAATACTCCGACCATCATAAATCTGATTCAGTTGCTAAGCATGTGAATTCTGAGGGTTATCTGAGACTACCTAGGAATCAGTGGTGGGTTTCAAAAATTTTTTGAACCTACTCTGTGGGTGTGGCCTCCTTTGTGGGAGTGGCTTGCTGGCCATGTGACCTGGTGGGAGTAGCTTGCTGGCCATGTGTTCTCTCTCTCTCTCTCTCTCTCTCTCTCTCTCTCTCTCCTTCCTTTTGTCTTTCTGTCCCCTTTTCCTTTTTTTCTTTCATCTCTCTCACTTTTTCTTTCTTTTTTTCTTTTTGTATTTATTTATTTATTTCTTCCTTTCTTTCTTTTTCTTTCTCTTTGTCTCTCTCTCTCTCTGTGTGTGTATGTGTGTGTCAGTGTTGGGTTTCAAAAAAGTTTGGAACCTCTTCTGTAGGTGTGGCCTGCTTTCCGAGTCCACTGGTGGAACCTCTTCTAAAAGGTTCAGTGGATTTGACGAACCGGTTCTACCGAACTGGTGCGAACTGAGAGGAACCCACCTCTGCTAGGAATCATAGCTAGTGCCTGCAGACCATGGTTGCTCTGCCCCACCATGGCCCTTCTTTTGTGGGGGGCAAAGGGAGGAGATGGGAATTGGTCTTGAGAAGATCCTTCAACCAGAAGATAAAAGAGAAGTGGAGGAAGAGAGAAAAGATGGGGAGGAAAACCCCCTGGAGATGTTTAGGGCATTAAAATAGGGACTACTGGGATCCAGAAATGTAGAATGAGAAGGGGAAGCAGACTTTCAAGACCAAAGAGGAAGGGACAAGCCAAGGGGACCTTTGGCTCGAGGGATGGATCCAGGGCTGTTGAGGAGATCAGGAATCCTGTTCACTGCATCCTTGTTTCCAAGTGGATCCCCTATTGCTTTGCTCCATCTGGACTGCTCACCTGAGGTTGAGATGATGGGGGTTGGCTGTCGGTTTTCATTGTGGACACCTTGATAGCTGGCAATGAAAACACCTTCCGGATGCTTTGGTTGACCACTTTAGACATCACCTTGGAGTTCAAGTAGGGCTTCATACAGCTGATGAAAGACAAGAAAAGAGGAGGGAGGTGTGAGGAGATCCTAGACTCAGAGGGCTAAAAGGTTCCTTTTAGCTTGATGGTCCTTCTCAGTCAGCTTGATGGTCCCATCCCAGTCAGATGGTTGTCCTCTCTTTTCCTGAAAACCTCGAGTGATGGAGAGCATACAACATCTGGAGGCAAACCCTTCCACTGATTGATTGTTCTCAGTGTAAAGAATTTTCTCCTGGATCTATCTATCTATCTATCTATCTATCTATCTATCTATCTATCTATCTATCTATCTATCTATCTATCTATCTATCTATCTACCTACCTACCTACCTACCTACCTACCTACCTACCTACCTACCTACCTACCTACCTACCCCTCCCTCCCTCCCTCCATCTATCCTTCCACCCACCCACCACAGCCCTGATGTGTCCTTCTATGGAAAGTTATCACCCCGCCCTCTCCCAGAAAAATGAAATATCCTAGGAAATATTGAAAAGGCAGAATATTTCCCTGGATGTGAAAAGGAAGAGAGAATAGCTCCCTGCAGCTTCCTTCCCCCACTCCCTTTGTCAATGGGCCATTAAGATGACCAAGCTAGTCCCTTTACATAATAAAGAATCCTCCCCTTCAGCTCCAGGTGATGTGATTAAGGCATGATGATACTGGCCCTTTACCTAACTCACCCAATGGCATCTGAGAACTCAATCAAACCCGGATTCAAAACTCAGCCTAGAGTGTTGCCCCTGCATGGCCCCATGGGAGTCTGACAACCAATCAGAATACATTTGTTACACAGGAACAGGAAACAGAGGTGGGACTGAACAGGTTATAAAAAGCCTAGCAAACCCCTCCCTCAGCCCTTCACTTCTTCTCCACCAACATTGAAGCATATGATCACCTTTTCTGTTCAGGACTCAAGCCATGTGGTCCTGTCCACCATTAAAACCAAGCAGCCAAGCAGCCACCATGTCTCCAGTGTCTTTTTCCCCACTTGAAGCCGAACCCAGAAGGACATTTCTTCCAACAATTGGCACCGTAGATGAGACTCTAAGCTAGCCTAACCAGTGGATATAGCCTAGGTAAGCCTCCCATGCTGACACAGACCCCATTGAGTCTGTGGGTGGACTTAGCCATTTGGATCTAGGTTTTAAAAGGGTTTTGACTTTGAACTCAAAGGCTGCCTGGAAAGAGGGCGAGTACTTCTAAATTTTAATTCTCTAAAATTTAATTTTAAAGCATGGCAAAGCATGGAAATATGTGTTTCAAAAGTTTTATTTCTTTTAAGGCAAACATTTCATCATTCCTCAATCAGTAAGACATCGAAGTACAATTTTTTGTATGTCAAAATAATTCTAGTTTACCACCAAATTCTTGTCTAGCCTAATATATACCCCTCCCTCCCTCCACCCTCTCCCCCAACCCCCCTCCTCCTCCTCCCCCTGACTTCCCAGAACCCGTACACGGTATGGATTTCTAACAAACACAGTCTAAAATCTATTGAGAAAAAAAGAAATAAAAAAATTAATAACATTCTACATTGACCTTAGCTTCTTCTTGCTGAACCAACTTTAAACAATTTAAATCATTTCTGATCTTAAGCATAGGCTAACTGGAATTTCTTAGTCCCGTATTTATTTTGTATATAGTCAATCCATTTTTTCCAGTCTCGTTTATATCTCTCATTTGAGTGATCTTTAAGATATGCCGATATTTTAGCCATCTCGGCTAAGTTTGTAACTTTCAATGTCCATTCTTGAGTTGTAGGCAAGTCTTCCTTCTTCCAGTATTGCGCCACCAACAGTCTTGCTGCCGTTATTAGATGCAGAATCAAGTTAGTCTCTACCACTGTAAAGTCAGTACTTATACCTAGTAAGAATAGCTGAGGAGTAAACTTTATCCTTCTTTTAAAGATATTTTGCATAATCCACCATATTTTTATCCAAAATGCCTTAACCTTTTGGCAGGTCCACCATATATGAAAATATGTAGCATCGAGAGAGCCACATCTCCAACATTTAGGTTGTAAATTCGGATACATAGAAGCCAGCTTTTTAGGATCTAAATGCCATCTATAGAACATCTTATAAAAATTTTCTCTCAGGTTTTGAGCTTGTGTAAATTTCACATTTCTTACCCAGATTTTTTCCCATGTATCCAGCATTATTGGTTCTTCAATGTTTTGAGCCCACTTTATCATACAATCTTTAATTAAATCTGTTACCGAATCCATCTGTATTAATACATTATATAGCCTCTTTATATGCATTAAGCTTTGATCTCTTATTTGTTTAAACAGATTATCCTCAACTTGAATAAAACCGATTTTTTGATCTATTTTCCACCTAGCCTGTAATTGCCCATACTGAAACCATGTTTGAACTACCTTCTCCTCTTTTAATACCTCTAAAGATTTTAATTGTAGTACCCCCCTTTCCGAGATAAGAAGCTGTCTGTAAGTAATTCTATCCTGTTTTTGTGCTATATTCATATTTTCAATTGCGTGTCTAGGAATTGCCCACAAGGGTATCTTGTCATTTAATTTATATTGGTATTTTTTCCAGACCCTCAGTAAACCATTTCTTAAAATATGACTTTTAAAATTCTTATCCAGTTTTTTGTTGAATAACAGGTAAGCGTGCTAACCATATACCAACCAGATCGTGTCCCTCAATATTCAATATTCTATCATTAGTTAAATGAGTCCAATCACTAATTACAGATAGTGCCACTGCATCATAATATAGTTTTAAGTTAGGTAGTTTCAAGCCTCCTCTCTCACGTACATCTTGCATTATTTTCATCTTTACCTTTGGCTTCTTTCCTGCCCATACAAATTTGTTGATACCCTTCTGCCATTCTAAAAGATTCGCATCTTTTTAAAGTATAGGTAACATTTGGAAAAGAAATAAAAATTTTGGTAAGATGTTCATTTTCACTGCTGCTATCCTACCCAACAAAGATAAGTGCAATTTCTCCCATTTTTTCATCTCTGTCTGTATACTATGCCAAAGTGGTTCATAATTATGCTTATATAATTTCCCATTTGAAGTTAAGATGTTAACTCCAAGATATTTGACTTTTTTAACTACCTCACATCCTAGCATCACTCCTAATTCTTCCTTTTGTTTAGTATTCATATTTATAGCTAATATTTTTGTTTTTCCTAAATTTATTTTAAAACCAGACACTTGACCATATTGATTAATCGTATTCATTAAGACCATGCTGGATTCCTGCGGTTGTTCCAATATTATGACCAAATCATCCACAAAAGCATGCACTCTGTATTCTTGCTGCCTAATCTTAATCCCTTTTAGATCATCCAAGCCCCGTATTTTATTCAACAATACTTCCAAAGTTATAATAAACAATAATGGGGACAAAGGACAGCCCTGTCTTGTACCTTTCCCAATTTGAAAAGAGTCTGTTAAACTTCCATTGACTTGTGCTGTTTGCTGTTGGTATATTGCTTTAATTGACTGTAAAAAATTATCTCCTATCTGCATTTTTTGCAATATCTTCAACAGAAATTGCCAGTTAACTCGATCAAAGGCCTTCTCAGCATCCAAGAATATAAATGCAGTAGGGATCTGGTTGTTCTTTCCCAAATATTCTAATGCATTAATAATTAATCTGACATTACTTTTCATCTGTCTCCCCTGTATAAAACCTGTTTGGTCAGTGTGTATCAATTGTTGAATGACCAGCATTAACCTATTTGCTAGTATTTTAGTAAAGATTTTATAATCTACATTAAGTAATGAAATAGGTCTATAATTTTTGGGTTGGGTAGTATCTTGATCTTCTTTGCGTATCAAAGATATAAACGCTGTCTTCCAAGATGGAGGCACTTTACCTTCCATTTGAATCATATTAAATAATTCTCTAAGAGGTTCTACCATTTCTAACTGTAAATTTTTATAGTAAACCGCTGTCAAACCGTCTGTACCTGGTGCTTTCCCTAACTTTAATTGCTTAATTACCTGCAAGATTTCCCCCGAGGTTATTGGTTGATTCAATTTTTGCCTGTGCTCTTCTCTAACTGAAGGTATTTTCTCTTTATCTAAATATTTGTCTATATCTAGACCATTAATTTTATCCCCTTTATACAGTTCTGTAAAAAATTCCCGAAATGCCTTTTGAATCTCTTCCTGTTGAAACACCTCCTTCCTTCTGTAAATCAGTTTAGATATATTTCGAGTTTTCCTTTTTTTCCTAATCTGATAAGCTAACCATCTGCCAGGTTTGTTTGCATTACAAAAAGTATTGTGTTTTGCATATAATAAATTAGTGGCAACCTGGTCAGAGATCAACATGTCAAATTGAGATTTTAATATGGTAATAGCTTCCTTAACCTTTGTATCGTCTGGGTTCATTGTTAACTCCAACTCTTTTCTCTTAATTTCCTCTTCCAGTTCTGTTCATTTTAATCCTTGTTTATTTGTTTTTTTTTATTTTTTATTATTTGTATGCCGCCCTTTTCCCTGGGGGGACTCAGGGCGGCTCACAATTCAAAAGAGGGTGGGGGGGGGAAGACAAACAATAGACAATACAGCATGTTCAAAGAAAACACAACAACAATCGCACAATTCGAGTGGGGCTACAATCTTAACCCCAGGCCAGCCAGGACAGCCAGATCTTTAAAGCGGTGCGGAAGGGTGGTGAGGGTCCGAATCTCCATGGGGAGTTCGTTCCAAAGGGACGGAGCAGCCACCGAGAAGGCTCTCCTCCGGGTAGTTGCCAGTTTGCACTGGCTAGAAGATGGAATTCGGAGGAGGCCTAATCGATGCGATCGAATCGGTCTAGTGGAGGTAATTGGCAGTAGGCGGTCTCTCAAGTATCCAGGCCCACTACCATGAAGGGCTTTATAGGTGATAAGTAGCACCTTGAAGCGCACCCGGAGATCAACAGGTAGCCAGTGCAGCTCACGGAGGATAGGTGTTATGTGGGTGAACCGAGGTGCACCCACAATCGCTCGCGCGGCGGCATTCTGGACTAGCTGGAGTCGCCGAATGCTCTTCAAGGGCAGCCCCATGTAGAGCACATTGCAATATTCCAGCCTAGAGGTCACAAGGGCATGAGTGACTGTTGTGAGAGCCTCCCGGTTCAGGTAGGGATGCAACTGGCGCACCAGGCGAACCTGGGCAAATGCCCCCCTGGTCACAGCTGACAAATGATGTTCGAAGGTCAGCTGTGGGTCCAGGAGGACTCCCAAGTTGCGAACCCTGTCTGAGGGGCGTATAATTTGACCCCCCAGCCTGAGAGATGGAATACTTGGCCAATTCATGGGAGGGAAGCACAACAGCCACTCGGTCTTTTCTAGATTGGGCACAAGCTTGTTGACCCCCATCCAGTCTTTAACAGCATCCAGTCCCTGGCTCATCACATCCATCGCTTCGTTGAGTTGGCATGTGTTTTATTTATATTCATCAGCACTCCTCTCATATACGCTTTGCTTGCATCCCATACGAATTCCATAGATGTACCCTTATTCATATTCAAAACAAAATATTCAGATAACAATTTTTTACAATCATTAATATACTTTTCATATCTAAATAAGTTTTCATTCAATCTCCAAGACCTTCGTGCCTGCACTACCCTTCCCACCTCCATCCAAACTGGGTTATGGTCCAAAAGGACCCTAGCCGCAATCTTTGTCTTCTTGACCCTAGAAAGCAAATCATTAGTAGTTGGTATAAAATCAATCCTTGAAAGGGATTGATGCCTATCAGAGAAAAAAGTGAAATCATGTTCCTCTGCATTTCTTTCTCGCCAAATATCTCTCAATTCAAAGTCATCCATGATGTCAAAGAAAGGTTTGGGTAACTTTGCTCGCATCTTAGTATTTGGGCGAGAAGTCTTCTTATCTCTTTTAGTGTCTATCACTCCATTCCAATCACCCAATAGTATACAGGAACTATAATCCCACTGTACTAATTTAGCATGAAGATTTCTATGGAATCCATCTTGCTGTTGATTGGGGGCATAAATTCCCAAAAGTAATGTCTTTTTCCCTTCTAGGATTAGGTCTAAAGCAATATATCTTCCGAAGGGATCTGCTTCAATTAATTCAGCTTTCATGTCTTTTCTTAAGTATACAACTATACCATTCTTCTTTTCCATAGCAGAATAGGAATAGGAATAGGAAAGTTTATTTATAGGCCGCCCTTTTCCCTGGGGGGGACTCAGGGCGGCTTACAATCCATAGGGGGGGGAACACAAACAGTGAAACATATAACAATACATAATTAAAAATAAAACACAACATTCATTCATTCGGGTGGGGACGGATTACAATCTAACCCCAGGCCTGACGGGATAGCCAGATCTTAAGGGCTGTGCGGAAGGTCTGGAGGGTGGTGAGGGTACGGATCTCCACGGGGAGATCGTTCCACAGGGTCGGAGCTACTACCGAGAAGGCTCTCCTCCGTGTAGTCGCCAGTCGACACTGACTGGCGGATGGGATTCGGAGGAGGCCTAATCTGTGTGATCGAATTGGTTGCGAGGAGGTAATTGGCAGGAGGCGGTCTCTCAAGTACCCAGATCCACTACCATGAAGGGCTTTATGGGTGGTAAGTAGCACCTTGAAGTGCACCTGGAGATCAACAGGTAGCCAGCGCAGCTCGCAGAGGATAGGTGTTATGTGGGTGAACCGAGGTGCACCCACAATCGCTCGCGCGGCTGCATTCTGGACTAGCTGAAGTCGCCGGATGCTCTTCAAGGGCAGCCCCATGTAGAGCACGTTGCAGTATTCCAGCCTTGAGGTCACAAGGGCACGAGTGACTGTTGTGAGGGCCTCCCGGTTCAGGTAGGGTCGCAACTGGTGCACCAGGCGAACCTGGGCAAATGCCCCCCTGGTCACAGCCGACAGGTGGTGATCAAAGGTCAGCTGTGGGTCCAGGAGGACTCCCAAGTTGTGAACCTTGTCTGAGGGGTATAGTGTTTGACACCCCAGCCTGAGTGATGGAACACCTGCCAAATTATTGGGAGGGAAACACAACAGCCACTCGGTCTTATCCAGGTTGAGTACCAGTTTGTTAGCCCTCATCCAGTCCCTAACGGCTTCAAGGCCCCAGCTCATCACGTCCACCGCTTCATTGAGTTGGCACGGGGCGGACAGATACAACTGGGTATCGTCCGCGTATTGATGGTATCTTGTCCCGTGCCTCCGAATGATCTCGCCCAGCGGTTTCATGTAGATGTTGAATAGTAGGGGGGATAAGACCGAACCCTGTGGCACCCCATATGTTAGGGGCCTAGGGGTCGATCTCTGCCCTCCAGGCGTTGATTTGATATGAGTTTCTTGCAAACAAATTACGTCATTCTTAAACTGTTTGAGATAGTGAAATATTTTCTTTCTCTTCTGTGGAGAATTCAGTCCATTGACATTCCATGTTAAGATCTTAGTTGTCATCTTTGCTTGGCTGAAGCATTTTTAGAGTTTCCTGCATGGTCTGTTTAACCTTAGGCCTAGCTCCTCCCACTGCTTCCAGACTTGTTATTGTAGCTCCTTGATCGATGGCCGGTGATTGTTGATGTTGTTGCTTTTTAGCTTGTTTCTCCATTCGTCTAGTAATCATGCGGCTAGGTCTTTGTTCCATAACACCTTGCGCTTCTAGAAGAGAGAGATGCTCCATCTTATCTGGTGGTTGTGTAGTTTGCTGTCTATCCTGTCCTTCTTGTGGTCTTTCTCCAGGTCCAGATGATGCAGGATATCCAGCCTTCAAAATATTATAATAAAAATCTCGGGCTTTCCATACAGAGTTGAGGCGATATCTTTGCCTATCAAATGTAAATATAATGCCAAATGGTGCATCCCATCTATACTGTATCTGACGATTTCTGAGTTCTTCGACCAAAAAAGCATAGTTTCTCCTGGCTCTTAACATTTGAGGTGGTATCTCTTTCAAAACAATCAGGTCTTGACCCCCAATTTGAAGCTTAGTGTTATAAGACTCTTGTAGTACCATATTTCTAAGCTCTCTTATAGTGAAGTATATAACGATGTCTCGAGGAAGCTGCTTCTGCTTTGCCACCCAAGAGTTAACACGATAAACTTTGTCGATTTGCCAGTTGAGATTGGTCCCTGGTCTTCCCACCAGGCGGTCAAAGGCTTCTGATAGGATCTGTTTCAGGTCCTCCTGTTTCTCCTCACGCAGCCCCCTTACTCTTAATGTGAACTCCATTTGTCTATACTGTATAATAATTTCTTTTTCAGCATTTTCCACTTTTTGTTCCACCGCCTCTGTTTTCAATGTCAAGTTGGTATTGGCCTCATTAAGATCCTCTAGACTATCTTCAATTCCATAAACATGTTCTGTCAATACAGTTACAAGTCTCAGCATTTCATATTTAATTTTAACAACCCTGGCATCGATTTTCTCATACAACTCCTGTTTAAGTCCTTTTATTTCATCTTTATTTCCTCTTTTATTTCTTTTATTTCCTCTTTTCTCTCTTCTTTTCTCTCCTGTTTTATCTCCTCTCTAAGATCTCTAAGTTTATCTTCCATTTTAATTGTCTGTGCATTAAGAGCCACGCTTAATTCACTCAAGAAGAATTCTTTCGTTAAAAAATCCCCAGCAGGGGGCGTAGGGAGCGGAGGCTGCAACCTTGTGCCAGGCACTGGGGATGTGCCCCTGGGAATAGAGGGCGACGGTTTCAAATTAGGATTTGGTTTTGAAGCCATTCCAAAATTTATCTTCCTGCAATTAATAAAACTCTGCTGCCTGACTATGCAGCTTTAAGTAAAGACGCTGGATTTCTCCCTTTACTTTGAAATTTGAGGCTTGGGAAAACTTTCAGTGAGTAAGCATTGTAACAAGACAGTTCAGCAGATTCATCACCATTTAAATTCCAGATAAGCAAGATTAATGAGAGAATGGAAGTCTTGTAAAAATGAAACTAATTAGAAAGCTTCTGCTGGCCGATTGTAAAGCAAGTGATAAGGAGGCTCCTTTGAAATTTTAGAGTTCTGTAGCATTTAACAAAAAGTAATCATTATTACTGGAGAATCCAGCCTGCTCGGCGCCATTTTAAAAGCCTCTAAGTAAATAGATTTTCAGAGGAAAAAAAAAGAAGCTAAAATCTTGATAAACAATTAATGTCCACGCAAACAGATTCAGCTCAGGATAAGATCAAATCAAACAAAGCTTTGAACTGAGTGGGGGAGACCTACTTTGTACCACACAAGGCAGTTTGAAGTTCCCAGCACGGACACCGTTCTGCTTTGGGCTAGCCCCCCTCTCTCTGCAGGCACAAAAGCTGCAAAAATCGAAGAGCATTTGCCAGCAAAACTATTTCTTCTTCCCTTCTTGCCTGAAGGATAAGAAAACCTGTTAAGACGTCAGATGGGTGATCATCTAAACAGGTACGTAACCAGGAATTTGGAGGCAGCTAATTTTAAGCTGCCACCATCAGCAGGCTCCTCCCAGGAAGTCCATGGAAATATGTGTATGCCTGCATGTGTGTGAGTGATGATGAAATTTTTCTCCCAATCACAGCTGGATCTTGGTTCCTCTGTGTTTTATCAAGAGAGCCTGGAAAGTATTAGGGTCAGGCCAGAGCACAGGGCCTTCTGTTAGGGAAAGGAGAGTGTGTGTGAAAATGGATGGAAAAGTGAATGAAATTTTGTTGTTGTTGTTGCTTTTGTCCTCTGAAAGCAAAAAAGCAAAGGCCCATTGTGTGTAAAGAGGGGAGGTGCTGGTACTCACTGCAGAGGGGTAGAGGTCCCTCCCAAATTTGGATCATTTTGGATCTGGAAAATTGTTAATCCCATGTGGGAGGGCCAATTCCCCTCAGGCAATTCTCCCACTTGAAGAGTAGCAGAAAGGATCTTCAAAACCCAAGCCTGACTGACTCAAAAATGATGCTGCCCCATTGCCCAGTAAAGCAAGATATGTTGGACTGGTGATCTCATGAGTAGGAGTCCCCGGGCTCATTGTGTGTAATTTTAAAAATATGAAATAGCCTGAATTGCACACTAGTTAAACTCAATTTGGCCTCACAAAAATAAGAGCTAAGGCAAGTTCAAGTCCCTCCCTGGGCAGCTGTAACTTAAAGGAAAAGCATGGCTGTGAAGAATTTTGGGACTTCTGCTTGCTTGAAACCTGTCTGGAAGTTCACAGAAAGTGATATTTGATATTAATTGGGGAGGAAAATTGGATACTGTAAATTTCTTTCCAGAAATTGTGCCCTGGCTGCTAGACTTTCATGGTTAAAAGCTCTCTGGGAGGCACTGAAGAGATCCTTCTGCTGTCACTCAATGACTTTCCATCAGGAAAAAAAAATTAAGTCTCCCTGACCAGACCAATTTTAATCTTTTGCCAAGAAGGTGTGTGTCCCACTCACATGTTTTAAAAAAGTAGGGATTGTGGAAAGTTATCACCCAGCCCTCTCCCAGAAAAATGAAATATCCTAAGAAATATTGAAAAGGCAGAATATTTCCTGGATGTGAAAAGGAAGAGAGAATAGCTCTCTGCAGCTTCCTGCCCCCACCTCCTTTGTCAATGGGCCATTAAGATGGCCAAGCCAGTTCGTTTGCATAATAAAGAGTTCTTCCCTTCAGCTCCAGGCGGATGGGATTAAGGCATGATAATATTGACCCAACTCACCACATGGCATCTGAGAACTCAACCAAACCTGTATTTAAAACGCAGCTTAGAGAGTTGCCCCTGCATGGGCCCATGGGAGTCTGACAACCAATCAGAATGCAAGCTCAAGATCAAAGGCCAGAGAGGGCATAAAACCAGAGACTCAGCTTCTCTTCTCCACCAACATTGAAGCATGTGATCACCTTTTCTGTTCAGGACTCAAGCCATGTGGTCCTGTCCACCATTAAAACCATCTTTCCAAGCAGCCTCCATGTCTCCAGTGTCTTTTTCCTCACTTGGAGCCGAAACCAGAAGGGCATTTCTTCCAGCACATCAATGAAATGGAGTTTCAACTCCTGCTCTCCTGGATCTACCTATCTATCTATCCCTCCCTCCCCCTCCCTCCCTCTCTCTCTCCATCCATCGAACCATCCATCCACCCACCCACCACAGCCCTGATGTGTTCCTCAATGAAATGGCGTTTGACCCCCCTCCCCTGCTCTAGAGCACGGGGACTTTCCACGGAAATCCCATCAATTGGTGCAACTCCAAGTTCCTCCCCAGCTGGTGGGAAGATGAGGGTGGTGCAGGTACGTACCTCATGCAGGTGATGGTGATGATGGCTTGATGGAGAATTATGACAGACATGGGACTCACGGGCTCATCTTCAATGACTTCCTGAAAGGAGAAGGAAAGACATATAAGGAAGCTCCTGAGATGTGGCCACCATCCAGCTGGCACTATTCCCATCTCTACGCCTTTCCTGGTTGACATGGGAAGTCCTCAACTTACAACTGGTCGCTTAGCCACCATTTAAAGTTATGATGGATCTCTCCAGGATCCCTCTTAGAACTAAGGGGAAATTTCCATTTCCAAATAGCCATTTGTCTGAAATGGTATAGGGTTTCCTGGCTGGACTAGAGGACCTCAAAGATCCCTTCCAACTTTGTTCTTCTAATTCTAACACCCAAAGACTACTTATGACCCAGATTTGAAGTTCTGAGAGGCTCTTCTTCCTCAGGGATCAGAGGATCATATTTTGGTCGCTTGGCAACCAGCCTGCATTGATGGCAGTTTGCAGTGTCTCCTGACCATGGTTTAAGTCAGGGATGGGTAACTAGGGCCTCACTACAACCTGTGAACTTCAATTCCCAGAATCCCTGAAGGCCGGAGAATTCTGGGAATTGAATCCACCACTCTTAATGTTATACAATTCCACTCTCTGAATTTCTGGACATTGGCTGTGTAGTTTCTTCTAGAAAGTTTCAATGCCTTTTTTTTCTTCTTTCTTCCCCTAATTTCCCATTTCTATTTTTCATTCTACTTTATATATTAAATATTTGTCTATCTGTCTTTCTCTCTCTCTTTCTCTCTCTCTCACTATCCATCCATACATCCATACATCCATACATCCATATGTATGTATGTATGTATGTATGTATGTATCTATCTATCTATCTATCTATCTATCTATCTATCTATCTATCTATCTATCTATCTATCTATCTATCGTGGCCCAGCAGGAGCCGTTGGAGCTACAACAGACTCTGACAGCGAGGGGCCCGATGATTCGGCTCTGGAGGATGTGGAGGACCCTGGACAGGGTTCCAACTCCAAGCAGGGTGCAGAGAAGCTGATTGGCCACCAGGTGGCCCCTGAGCCTTCGACCAGTGGGGAGGAAACAAGGGAGAGTGAGCCTGAGGTCAGCAGTGAGTTGTTCCTGGATGCTCGGCGCCGAAGAGCTACTAGGCATCAGGAACAGTTGTACAGTTATAGGAGGTAATTGCACTCAGCTGGTGGACATTAGGCTCCTCTCCAGACTATAAAAAGGACTGCTTGTGCACACACCCCTCTTGCAGAAGTCAACGCATTGACTACAACTTGGAGAACTTTTGTAACTTGATTGGCAGGCTGGATTGCTGCCGAGGCTTGTCTGAGTTGCTGCCAAGGTGCTTATCTGTTGTTATGCTTGGCTTTCAGCCACCGAGGTTTTGGTGTCTTGCTAATAAAGTACATTCCAGTTAAGTTTGTCTTGGCATTCGTTACTGGATGGAGGTGGGGGTCAGAACACTATCTATCTATCTATCTATCTATCTATCTATCTATCTATCTATCTATCTATCTATCGTCTATTTTTCTGTCTGTCTGTCTGTCTTTGGATATAAAAATAAATACTAATAATAAAAACAAAGGAGATGCCAAATTCACTTAAGAACCATGTGACTAATTTAACGGCAGTGATTCAGCTAACAATGGAGGAAAGAGAAGTCATACAATGGGGCAGAATTCACTTAACAGCTGTCCCACTTAGCAACAGAATCGTTTGGGGCCCAATTGATTGGAACTCAATTCAGTTAAAATTCTCTTTCAAACTTAAATGCACCCAGGAGAACCTGCCCTCCTCCCCACTTACGATGATCTTGGTGGCCAATTCCTGTTTGTAGGGTAGATGGAAGTCTTGCCTCCTGCTGAAGGCAGCCGCTTTAGTGACCATGATGATGGACCTCATGAAGGCTTTCTTCAGGCCTTCGTCCTGGGAAACCCAAGTGGGAAGAGGGTGAGGTGAGAAGACACCAGGAGGAAGAGGGTGCATCTATTTATTTCAACATTTATGTAGCTGACTGTCTTTTCTTGAACTCCGGGGGGCTACCAATCAAAATACCCCCTTGACATTCTGGGTTCTAGTCCCGCCTTAGGCATGAGAGCCAGCTGAGAGACTTTGGGCCAATCACCAAGAGATGGAGAGTTCTAGTCCCAGTATAGCCATGAAAGTCAAATGTCTGAGCCAATCACCAGCAGACTGTGAGTTCTAGTCCCACCTTCC
Organism: Thamnophis elegans; assembly: GCF_009769535.1. Classification (NCBI taxonomy): domain Eukaryota; kingdom Metazoa; phylum Chordata; class Lepidosauria; order Squamata; family Natricidae; genus Thamnophis; species Thamnophis elegans. The sequence goes on from NC_045552.1 coordinate 28,307,256, forward strand.
ACATGAAAGCCAGCTGGGTGAGTCCATATCTGGCCCAGTTCTTCTCTCTCAATTCAACACACATCACAGGGTTTTGTGGTTGTGTGAAAAGGAAGAAAGAGGATAATGCACTGCCTTGAGTGTAATGAATGTGATATGACCATAGATAAAGAAACCACTAGCATTTCATCATCTCCAGGGCAATTGGAACAGGAAGCAGATCTGAATGGGAGGCATAACTGGGGGCTGGAGGACACATGTTGAACCAGATTCTCCCCAGCAACCTCTAAGAACTGCAATCAGGTTGTCCTTGTTCACCAAAAGGGGATATTTGTAGCTCAGGGTTGAACTGTGGAGCCCTTGGTGCTCCCTGAGCTTGGTTGGTTTTTACAGACATTTCTTATATTTTTTCACCATCAATTGAAATCCAGAGAAGCAGGGATTAACCCCAGACAAACAAGGCAGCAATAAACAACAGATCAAGGAACTAACAAGAGGAAAGCAACAGTTCTGCCAGCACTGACATGAGGGTGGAAACCAGCCTACCTTGTTCATGGTGGAGTACTGGACGAGAATGTCGGACATGATGGGTTGGATGAAAACACTCAGGTCTTCAGGGGAGGATCCCTGGGCTGCTTGTCCATAGCAGAGGATTAATGTTGTCCTAATCCTTCTATCAGACACATACTGTGGGTCCTGCCAGGACAAAAATGAGAGGGTCAAACTCTCTTCCAAAGCACCAGAAGACAAGACAAGAAGCCATGGATGGAAGCGGATGGAGATTCTTAGTCATCCAGGTCATGGTTGTCCCAAAGGGGCTTTTTCCAAAGGCAACTGGACTTCTTTTTTCCTTGAAGAATTTTCGCTTCTCATCCAAGAGGCTTCTTCAGTTCTGACTTTGGTCAAAACAGAAGAAGCTTCCTGCATGAGAAGTGAAATGTCTTCAAGGAAAAACAAAGTCCAAGACCTTTGAAAAAGCACCTTTGAATCTACTTGAGACATTTGTTGGGCAATTCATGATCTTCTCTAGACTTATAAAATGGTCCTCCAGGAGATGGAGGTGGAGAATTTCCAGCCCCACCTACAATCTCAGCGCTGGTCTCAGGTTTTTGAGATCTATGACTAGTCTGAAGAGACCAGATGGCCTGGAGCATCCATCCTTCTAAACATCTAGGACTTTCCTTCCCAGAATCCCCCAGCCTTCTTCTCTACTGAGTTTTGGACCTTGGAACCCCATCCCTGGTCTTACCTCATGGGAGCCTTCGAAGAGAGATGGTCTCTTGGGCTGTGCGATGTTACCGACCTCCCTGAGGACTAGGAGGATTTCTGGAAGATGATGGAATGCAGCGAGGTGGATGGTCTCCGAGATTCCCTAGGCAAAGCAATGCTTGTGAATTAGGACATTTGCATTTTCTTTTTTTAATCTTCCTCTTCTTCTTCTTCCTCCTCCTCCTCCTCCTTGCAAGCCCCAGGCCCTTCTACCACTGATGAAATTACCTAACTGGGTAATAAAATGTCTGCAAGAAAGCAACCAAGCACAGAGAGCACCAAGGACCCCACAGTCTTCTTCCTCTTCCTTCAAAACCCCCACAGTTCTCCTCCTCCCACTCCTCCCTCTCCTTCTCCTCTCCTATTCCCTTCTCCTCCCTTCACCTCCTCTCTTCAAAACCTGTTCCCTTCTAGAACTGATGAAATGACCTAGTTGGGTCACAAAAGGTCTACATTTCTTGTAACCAAGCGCAGAGAGCACCAAGGACCCCACACAGTTGGAGGTCTCAGCCCCCACAGGCAGCCCACTCCCACTCACCTCTCTGTCTGTCTCATCTTCAAATGAGATTGCCAGAAGCTTCTTGAGGTGATCTTTCACAAGGTCCTTCTCCTTGGTATTTCTCAATTTTAAGCCATAATATTTGTACAGGTTTATCTGAAGGTTGGAAAAAGAGTTTGTGAGTCTGAGGGAGCTCCACCCATCATCCAGGAAAAGGAAGGAGAGGATAACGGATGATCAGAAAAGGAGCAAGTATGGTCAAGCACAGAGCCATTTCCAACTAAGCATGGCTTACTCGCCATGGCAAATCTGCAGGGAACAAGAGTTGCACTAATAGCAGTGTTCCAATATCTCAGAGGTGGCCCCAAAGAAGAGGGAGTCAACCTATTCTCCAAGGGACCAGAAGTCAAGACGAGAAGCAATGGATGAAAACTTATCAAGGAGAGAACCAACCTAGAACTAAGTAGAAACTTCTTAGTGGAAGATCTTAGTAGAAGACCTCCGATGTTCCTTCCAACTCTCTTATTATGTTATTCTGTGACTAATAAAGGCGTGAGCCAACCAGAACTAAGTAGAAACTTCCTAACCGTTAAAACAATTAACCAGTAGAACAGTTTGCCTCCAGAAGTTGTGAGTGCTGCATCACTTAACGGTTTTAAGATGAGATTGAACAACTATTTGCTAAAATGGAAAAGGGTTTTCTGCTTGAGCAAGGGGTTCGACTAGAAGATCTCCAAGCCCCCTTCCAAGTCTGTATTTCTAATGTTCATTTGTCTGTCTACTATCGAAGAAATGTGGAACATGAGCATCAAAGAAAGGATGCCAAAGGAGAGACAAAATGAAATGACAAACGTTAAAATGACTTTTAACATTATTGGAAAACATTTGAATTGTTGAATTAACCCACAGCCAGTTGGCCGTGACTAGAGGCCAGTGGAGAATTGGCTACAGGAATTTGTCCTTTTTTTTAAACAATTTTTATTTGTTTCTGAACAAGGACAAACACAAAAATGAAAATAAAAAAGCCATCTTCCATTTCAAATTGTAGAAACTGTGTCAGTTTCTTACAGTACTTCCATGCATCTCTTCTTAGTCATCACCTGCTTTTCATATCAAATCACATATTTTAAATCCACCTATATTCATGTATATTGCAATTATTATATCTCAACATTAATTTGACTATAATAGTTTTTACGTCCTTTTATACATAATATTTAAAATCTGGAATAGGATTATATGATAACATTCCATTAAATCATCCTAAAATCATCCAATCACAATGCATCTTTATAACATATTCTAGATAAAGCTTTTAAACCTCCTCTCATAATCTCCATATATTGTTTATATAAAATATCATATTATCAAACTAATATATCTATGTGTATTGCTATCATTATTAATCATTATTTAACTATAGCTATTGTCGCTTCATTTTATACATATTACTAATAAACTAAATTTACCTTAATTTTTATTATACATTTTCATTGCATCAACCTGTATCCCTCCAGCAATCGTACGGTCTTATATCTCTTGCCATTTGTGGCATTAATGTTCTAGTTACTTTCTTAATAAATCTTGTATAAACCTCCCTCGGCAACATGCTGTTCCTTTCGTATCTCACAAAAGCTTGAAACCCAACACCTGCTCTTTCCATCAGCTTATCTTTGGTTATCACTAGTGCTTCTATCACGATTTCTCTCCTCATCTCAGTCAATTTTTCTCTTTTCTTCTTCTGTGCTTTGAAGTCTGGGGTAGAGTTCCAATCCATCCATCTCCCCTTTCCATATTCCACTCTTGCCATTCCCAACCACGCTCACTTTGTTCAGTATCCACAGTTTTCTTATCTCTTTGCTCATTTTTTTCTCCATCTTTTGAACTCTGTCCTCCACTTTCTTCATTTGGTAAACATCCTCAGTTTCTCCACCAGATTTTTCTGTTTTGTATTCCATATTCTCCAATCTCTTTTCAATTCTCTCTGTCACAACTAATAGATTTTGAATTTCAAACATAATCATTTACAATATTACAGTTTCTTTTTCCTGCTGGGCCATTCTTTCAATTTTTCAGATACTGCCACTATGGGGTTCAAGGCCATTTTAATAAACTTCAAACAGGTTCATTTATTATCTTTCAAGTCAAAATGTTGTCTTCTCTCCAATAGCTAGTGATAGAACTTTCAAAAGGCACCTGTATAAACAACTTGTGCTCTTCCAACTATCACTCTCAGTAAACAAGCTGAAAGAACCTTGAATCTTAAGTGATCAAAGAGAAAGAAGAAAAAACAATGTATCCAGCCTCCAGTCTCTAAGTGGCAGCATAACTGCTTTTCCTCCTGTTATTACAACCCTCTTTATAATCCTTCTTATTTTCTTCTTTATATTCCAAGCTTAAGAAAAAAAAAACCTTGAGCTGACATCGCGACGGCATGAAGTGCGATCTTGGTGTTTCAAGATCGCAGTTGAATTCCTGCCACTGGACGGTCCTTTTGGACCTAAACTGTCCCGCAGAGACTGTGATTGAGAAGGCACCTCCTGCTGATCTCAGGGACATCGCAAAGTTCCTGAAAGATCCAGGAATAGCCTTTTTCCCCAGTGACAGAAAAGCAGCTAAGGAAGCTGCTGAAGTTGGGACAGCTCCGGAATGGGAAGAAAGCAGAAAGAGAAAGTGTGTCGAATTGGTGAGGAAATTTTATTATTAGAAAAAGAGACTACCCAAGAAAAAAATTAAGTTAAGATTGAAGACAAAAGACTGTAGGCGGCGAGATTGATCTGCATTGAACTTAGTGCATTATCCAGTTTCTAATTTCTTTTTTTTTTCATGGATAGAACTTTTGCAGGGGCTCCCTATTTTTTAAACTGAATGGATTAATTTTTTCTTCTTCTTTTTTCACTTTTGCTTACACCTATGGATTAAAATTTTTCTTTTTTTATAATGCTTGATTTGATTGATTGGATTGTTTTTGATCTTCATTTAAGGGTTTGTTTTCTTTCTTAAGCTTGGAATATAAAGAAGAAAATAAGGATTATAAAGAGGGTTGTAACAACAGGAGGAAAAGCAGTTACGCTGCCACTTAAAGGCTGGAGGCTGGATAAATTCTTTTTTCTTCTTTCTCTTTGATAACTATTGGAGGGAAGACAACATTGTGACTTGAAAGATAATAAATGAACCTGTTTGAAGTTTGTTAAAATAGCCTTGAACCCTATAGTGGCAGTATCTGAAAAATTGAAAGAATGGCCCAGCAGGAAAAAGAAACTGTAATATTGCAAATGGTTATGTTTGAAATTCAAAATCTATTAGTTGTGACAGAGAGAATTGAAGAGATTGGAGAATATGGAATACAAGCAGAAAAATCCGATGGAAAAACTGAGGATGTTTACCAAATGAAGAAAGTGAAGGACAGGATTCGAAAGATGGAAAGAAAAAAATGAGCAAAGAGATAAGAAAACTGTGGATACTGACAACAAAGTGATCGTGGTTGGTAATGGCAAGAGTGGAATATGGAAAGGGGAGATGGATGGATTGGAACTCTACCCTAGACTTCAAAGCACAGAAGAAGAAAAGAGAAAAATTGATGGAAATAAGCAAGTTGTCCTTTTCTGACTTTTGTCTAAGACAACTGATGCCCTAAAAGGGGAAAAGCTCAGCATATTTACCTTCTCTTTAGACCAGAAGTAGGAAGCGCTTTGTTGCCTTAAAGGCTTCTGGCTGATGAGCTGCCATCCACACATTTTCCCCCTGGTGACTTTGTGGTCTGCAGGAATCTGCTTGGACGACAATAACAATAACGACAACAACAAAAAAGAAGTTGTGAGGAAGTGAAGGAGCAGAAGAAGGAAGACGTTTTTCTGTGTTTCCAAGGGGAGGGTTGGTCTCCCTTCTGCCTCAGGGTGCATCGGATCATTGATTCGACTTTTCTAGCTGGGACAGACATGAAGCCCCCTAAGAAGGACCATCCAGATTGCATCAGCTGGAGCCAAGGGAGCTTTTGAGAGGAACAAAAGGAAAAGCTCTGTCACAAATGGTGAGATGAAGAGCTTGGATTTTCTTCCTCTGTCTGGAATGGCCAGGAAACAACCTGTCTCCAGAGGTTGGTAGTCCTTGATTTATCAACATCTACAATCTGCGAAATTGCTTAGTTGGGAAATGTGACTGATGACCCACCTTGGGGGGGGGGAACAGGGTCAGATTTAACATGCAAAAAGTGAGGTCAGAGTTGGCTCCAATTGGATGGGGTGGATATGAAGCTCCTAATAAACAACTGGATTTCTTTTGAAGGTTGGGTTGAGGCTCATGATTAATTCGGACATCCCTCACATAGGGAACATTGTCAGTAGTACAAGGGAGTACAAGGTTTTCAGAGTGGAGGAGAAGAAGGGTTTTCCTGCAGATGTTTCATGGCCCAACTAGGAAACATAATCAGAGCTAGAAGGGAGTGAAGTTTGCTCTCTGTTTATACACAGTAGCTTGCCCCAAATAAGCAGGGAGCAAACAACACACTCACCAGCACTGATGATGTAGTTGGGTCATGAAATGTGTGTAACTAAAGAACCCAGTTCAGGGAGCACCAAGGGCCCCATCTTCTTCTTCCTAACTCCCTGTATTCCCACAGGTTCAGGGTCTGGTTTTTGGATCATTGAGGGCCACTTTGCTCCGTCACCTGCATCGCCTGGGAGAAAGCCTGTGGCTTCCATATCTTTGTTGATGGCCTCTTGCCATCCCTGTTTTGGATGCCCACAAGGTCACCAGTCATTGACTTCTAATTGGTAGGCAGCCTTGGCCACGGTGGAAGGTGCTGCTCTCTTGACATGTCCTTATCAGTGGAGTCGGACCTCTCAGCCACTCTGTAATTGGTGCCACACCAAACTGTGGTCAAATGGTGTCATGTGTGATGTGGTCAGGAAGGGAGGTGCCCTATATACAATGGAGCCTTCACATTTCCATGGTATGGAGACAGCTTTTGTTCCCTCCTGTTGCTGCCCAGCATTTAGGGCCATACAGTGCAACAGGAGGATGGTTGTCTTGTAGATCTTAGATTCAAGACGGGTTGGCATCTGTGTGTCCCGTAACACATCAGTGAGTTCTCGCCAATGCATCCAGGCTGCATTCACCCTTGCTTGCACCTTGCCATTAATGTTCCCTTTTGTTGTGGCCCTCCAGTGGAGCTGGCAGCAGATGGGACAATGAGAAGTTTGGAGAAGAACATGGGTCAGTCCTGAGGACTGAGGGAAACTCAAATGAGGGCTCAGGCATTCGGTCGGCGGGCTGTTTCAAGAGTAGAAAGTTCTTTTTGTGACTATAAGAGACTCTGTGCCAAGTGTTGCCTTCCCCTGTGTTTGGAAACTGATTATTTGGCAGCTCTCCAAGCGAGATAAGGTTAGTGTAGATAAATATTCCTCTGAAAGACTGTTTGCCAAGCCTGGCTGACTCTCAATGAAAGGAATTTACAGTTGTGACCAAGACTCTGGTTCTTGCTTTTTAAGGAAGCCTGGGTCAGAAGACCTTTGCCTTGGAGGTGGGATCCCAGATACCCCAAAATCTCTACCTTCTTTGGGTTTTTTCCATGGATTGGGAGCGTTCCAGGGCTGGTGACAGACTCTAAGGACCGCATTGTCCTGATGTTCAGGCGGAGTCCGAAATGTTTCAGGTGATCATTCCATGGTCCTTCCATGCTCCTCCCATCAAGGGCCCCATTGTTCAGCCACTTCTCCAGAACCACCTTTGTCAGCTTTGGGGGTCAATTATCTCCATCATGGCAGCAGTGGATTCTGCAATCTCTCCACAAAGGACCTCCGGGCCCCCCATGACACAAACCCAGCTGCTTACCTGGGGATTTTGAAGATGTTCCAAGATGGTATCCAATATTTTTTTATCCTCCATCGAGGCCAAGATTTCTTTGACCGATTTTCCTTTGAGCCACCACTTGCTCTCCCACAAATACCGGAAGTGTTCATCCGAGAGTTCTGGGAAGGAGAGACAGGATGAGATCGAGGGGCAATTGGATGGGAGGGGCCTTCTTGAAGGGAAGAGGTTTAGATTTAGGTTTAGGTTTATTAGATTTATATGCCACCCTTCTCCCAAGGACTCAGGGCGGCGTACAACATTAAAAAAACACATATTACAAAAGTTAAAAAAAATTAAATAGAATATCCCAAACCCAATTAAAATTGACAATGACATTTTTTTTAAAAAAAAATCAAATTAAAATTAACAATGATCAATAATTTATTTTGTTTTGTTCAGGCTAGGCTGGCTTGCTGGAAAAGCCAACTTTTTAGGGCGCATCGGAAGGACGGAACGTCAGGGATTATATGATGCTCCGGGGGCAGCTCATTCCAGAGGGAAGGCGCTCCCACAGAGAAGGCTCTCCCCCTGGGGGTCGCTAGCTGACACTGTCTGGCTGACGGCACCCTGAGGAGGCCAACTCTGTGGGATCGCACTGGATGATGGGAGGCTACCGGTGGCAGTAGGTGGTCTCGCAGGTATCCTGGGCCTAAGCCATGGAGCACTTTAAAGGTCATAATTAACGTGACCCGACAAAAGGGCGAACTTCAAAACCGCACCCGACTAAACCATGTCACTAAAACCGCAACGTCATCAACGTGGCGACAACAGCGCGGAGACAACAGCACGGAGACAGAAGGGGGCTTTACAATAGCGCATCGACAGAAAGCCGATTTAACAAGGTAAGGGTGAGGTTTAGGGTTAGGTTTAGGGTTAGGTTTAGGGTTAGGTTTAGGTTTAGATTTAACGTTACGTTTAGGGTTACGTTTAGGGTTAGGGGTTAGGTTTAGTTTTAGTTTTACAGCGCGATTGTTGTCAGCGTGATTCAGCATTCATTTGTCAGAGTGCTTTAGAACACATGGTTTTATCATCGCAGTTTAGTTGGATGCGGTTTTGTCGCTCGCCCTTTTGTCGGTGAACCCATAATTAGTACCTTGAATTGCACCTGTAAGATAACCGGCAACCAGTGCAGGCTGCCAAAAAGGGGTGCAACATGGGAGCACCTAGGTGCCCCCATGATAACCCGCACAGCCACATTCTGGACCAGTTGAAGCTTCCGGGTGCTCTTCAAGGGCAGCCCCATGTAGAGAGTGTTACAGTAATCCAAGCGAGAAAGGACGAGGGCATGAGTGACTGTGCACAGAGCATCCCGATCCAGGAAGGGGCGCAACTGACGTACCAGGCGAACCTGGTAAAAGGCCCCCCTGGTCATGGCCGTCAGGTGTTCTTCTAAACTAAGCCGCATATCCAGGAGGATGTCCAGATTGCGGGCCCTCTCTGAGGGGGCTAAAATTTCTCCCCCTGTCATCAAAGATGGAACAAGATGCACAAATCTGGATGATGGAAACCACAGCCACTCCGTCTTGGAGGGCTTGAGAGGAAAGGGGTGTGTAGGGGAGGGCCAAGCTGAGCCTGAGGGAGGGGTCAAACTGTGTCACAAGCCTCAAGTCCCTGATCTTCATGTCCTTAGACAACCCTCTGGAGAAGGAACAGAGAATTCAAGATATAAAAAAACATAAAATTCGTCATGAAATATGAAGATTGATTTAGGGTGGCCATTTTTTAAAAAAATGATAAGATTAAAACATTATGAAATTTCAAAGCAGCAAATAAAATCCCAAGAGCTGAGAGGGTCTCTGCCATTTCTTCCCTGCCTGATGAAGGACAGTGGCAGGAGTTGGGTTTCGCTCATCTAGAGAAAAGAAGGGCGGTGTGTTTGTGTGTGTGTGTGTGTGTGTGTGTGAGAGAGAGAGAGAGAGAGAGAGAGACATGAGAGGAGTCTTCCAGTATTTGAGGGGCTGGCATAAAGAGGAGGGGGGTCCACATATTTTCCGAAGCACCTGAAGGCAGAGGAAGGAGCAATGGATGGAAACTAATCAAGGGAGAGAAGAAACCTGGACTTAAGGAGAAACTTCCAAACAGTGAGGACAACCAACCAGTGGGACAGCCTGCCACCAGAAGTTGTGGGTGCTTCATCACTGGAGGCTTTTGAGAAGAGACTGGACAGTCACTTGTCTGTTATGGTATAGGGACTCCTGCTTGAGCAGGAAGTTGGACTAGAAGACCTTCAAGGAGAATTAATTGTAATTGTAATTGTAATTTAATAAATTTATATGCCGCCCAATCCTGTAGGACTCCGGGTGGCTTAAAAATACAAGAGTGAAATAAAAATAAAATAGGGAAAAACGAAAACAGATTTAAAAGCAACACACCATACACTCAAACCTAGATGGGGCTGGACCTCATTCATGAGTGAATAGCCCCAGGCCTGCCGGAACAGCCAGGTTTTAGTGGCTTTTTGGAAGGCCGAGAGAGTGGGAAGGGTCCGGATCTCTGTGGGTAGATCATTCCACAGGGCTGGAGCAGTTACAGAGAAGGCCCTCCCCTGAGGGGTCGTCAGCCAGCATTGTCCAGTCGACGGCACCCAGAGGAGGCCCAGCCTGTGAGATCTTATCAGCCGTCTCGCAGATATCCAGGTCCTAAGCCATGTAGGGCTTTAAAGGTGATAACCAGCACCTTGAAGTGCATCCAGAAACCGATAGGAAGCCAGTGTAGCTCATGGAGGATAGGTGTAAATATCGCTCACGCGGCTGCATTCTGGACCAACTGTTGTCTCCGAACACTCTTCAGGGGCTGCCCCATGTAGAGCGCATTGCAGAGAAGGCTGCTAACAGAGGTAGCCCAGCCCTATAGCATAGATACCTGGATATAAAGATAGGATGGCATCTTCGGAGCATTTTCTCCCCTGGTCAAGGCTGCTCCTCTGAGCCTTTTCCGTCTCAGGCCCTCTTGGCAGGGAAGGAGGCTCCTTCTGGCCTTGCTTGACCTCCATCTGAGGAGGCATCGGAGCGGTCTTGACAGTTCCTTTCTGGGCCAAATCGGGCATCCCCAGTGCTGGAAGCAGAATCTTCTTCCCGCCCTCCTTTGGAGCTGGAGAAGATTTCATCAGCAGAGGCACAACCTGTGCGGCTCGCTGAGCAGCTGAAGAAGTGGATGGGTGGGAGCCCGAGAATTGGGCTTTATGGTTTTTCCACCGCTGTGGGTCATTATTAGTGATTTGTGGATGGGCCTCCTGGCTGTCCTTCTTCAGGAAGGGCAACTTGTTCAGCATGTGAGACATCCTGCCGTGCAGAATGAATGCTAGACCTGGAAGCAGATCCTATCAACAAAGGAGAAGGTTTGTAACTCCAGAGGGGTCATTGGTGGTTCTGTCTGTCTGTCTGTCTGTCTGTCATCTGTATCTATCTATCTATCTATCTATCTATCTATCTATCTATCTATCTATCTATCTATCTATCTATCTATCTATCTATCATCTATCTATCTATCTATCTATCTATCTATCTATCTATCTATCTATCTATCTATCTATCTATCTATCTATCATCTATCTACCTACCTACCTACCTACCTTCATACCTACCTACCTACCTACCTACCTACCTACCTACCTACCTATCATCTATCTATTGATCTATCTACCTATCATCTATCTATCATCTATCTATCTATCTATCTATCTATCTATCTATCTATCTATCTATCATCTATCTACCTACCTACCTACCTACCTTCATACCTACCTACCTACCTACCTACCTATCATCTATCTATTGATCTATATACCTATCATCTATCTATCATCTATCTATCTATCTATCTATCTATCTATCTATCTATCTATCTATCTATCGATCTATCGATCTATCGATCTATCGATCTATCGATCTACCTATCTTCTATCTATCATCTATCTATCTATCAGCTATCTATCTATCTATCTATCTATCTATCTATCTATCTATCTATCTATCTATCTATCTATCTATCATCTATCTACCTATCTATCTCCTCTCTCTCTCTCTCTCTCTCTCTCCCTACCTACCTACCTACCTACCTACCTACCTACCTACCTATCCCACGTTCTTCCTGGGTCAACTCAGAAAGCTCAGGCTGCCCAAGGAGCTGCTGATTCTACAGAGGAATTATTGTCCTTTGTACCTCTACAACTGTCTGGTTTGGCACCGCAACCAAACTAAAACTCCTCTAGAGAGAGAAGATGGAGAGCGAGCGACAGGCAGCAGAGAGAAAGCAGAGCTGCTTAACTCAAGGCTTCACCGCTCTCCTCTCCTCCCTTGGGCCTTTTTGGTCTGCCCTCAGGGGCCATGACATCACAGCATCCTTTATGTCCTCATGGGGGCAGCTGAGGCCATGACCAGGTGACGGGGGTGGGATATGGAGGGTCCCCTTGATCACATTGGCCATATCATGGGGAGCAAAGCCAGGGATCTCCAATGGAATGACCCAATGGGAGGGAGGGAGGGAGGCTCTCCACCTGCTGGATTTCCAAAGACCCCAACCAAGATTATGGCTGATCCACTTTATTCTTACACGGTACATGATATATGATGCAGGATACAGGATTCATGATATATGATATATGACATTACGTGATGTTTTGTTACGTTATCTTATATGATATTTTGTAGTCCTTGGCTTATAACAGTTTGTTTCGTGACAGTTCAAGTCTACAGCGGCACTGAACAAAGTGACTTATGACTGTTTTTCACACTTATGACCCTTGCGGCATCTCCATGGTCATATGATCAAAATTCAGAAGCTTGGCAACTGACTCACATTTATGATGGTCGCGCTGTCCCAGGAGGGACGTGATCTCATTATGCGACCGTCTAACCAGCAAAGTCGATGGGGAAGCTGGATTCATTTCACAACCACGTGACTAACTTACAGAACAGAACAGAAAAGAATAAAGCTGGAAGGGACCTTGGAGGTCCTCTAATCCAGCCCCTGCTCAAGCAGGAGAAACTACACTATTTCCTGATAAGGGGCTCTCTAGTTTCTTCTTGAAAGCCTCCAATGATGAAGCTTCCACGATTCCTGAAGGCAGCTATTCCAGGGGTTAATTGTCCTCACTGTCCGGAAGTTTCTCCTTAATTCCACTCTTGGGATTCACTTAACAAAGGTGGCAAGAAAGGTTGTAAAATGAGGCAACACTCACTTAACAACCGTCTCGCTTAGCAACAAAAGTTTTGGACCCGACTGGGGTCGCAGGTCAAAGATTCCCTGCATTTTAGTTTCCTTGCAGACCTTCCAGAATCTCTTCCTTTGTGAGATGGACAACTAGTTAACTTAAATGAAGAAATAAATAAAATTGTTGTGAAGTTTTTTGTGATTCAATGCAGCTTCTGGTTCCAGAGTTTTCTTCAGTGGCTTTAGACACCAGTATGAAAATGTGCCTCTCAAACACTATACTTTTCTGCACACACTGAAAAAAAAATAGAGGGAACATTGGTTATGAGTACCCCATCACTTGAAGTTTTCATTGATAGTTTTCAACCATTTGACCTGGATGGTATAAGGTCACCTGCTTTCACAGGGGTTTGGACTAGAAGAGCCCCAAGTCCCTTTCTCTTAAAGTTAATCTTGCTAATTGCCTTGGTGGCTTAGCGTGTGTGTGTGACCTCACCCGGCTTGCTTTATTGAGATGTCAAGGTCTAATGCAAATCCAGAAAATGGATTAATTCAGCAAACATGTTCAGGAGTTGTGCAAACACTCCTTTGGAGAACTTACTCTTTGAACACAACCGTCCTTCAGGTTCCTTTCTTGGGAGAATTCCAGGCACTCAAAGTAAGACGTGGAAGCCTAGATGGGATTTGTTCTCCTTTCACAGGTGTGCTTGTGTTACCCTTTCCTGGAACAATTCAATCCATTGATCTCCAGCAGAATAATAGAACAACAGAGTTGGAAGAGACCTTGGAGGTCTTCTAGTCCAGCTCAAGCAGGAAACCCTCTACCATTTCAGACAAATGGATGTCCAATCTCTTCTTGAAAACCTCCACTGATGGAACACCCACAACTTCTGGAGGCAAGTTGTTCCACTGGTTAATTGTTACTATCAGGAAACTTCTGTTTAATTTTAGGTGACATCTTGAATAGTTTCCAATGTGGCTCCATGCTATTCAACCCACAGAACCTTCAGCTGTGGTAGCTATGGGCTACTATAGAACATAGAATCAGAGTCTTAGAAGGGACCTTGGAGGTCTTCTAGTCCAAGTTATTCATTTAGAAAATTTATATGTCTGCTTAACTGCATTCAGTTTTGGTGGCCACAAGGCTAAAACATATGAAGAACAGTTGCAGGAACTGGGTATGTCTAGTATGATGAAAAGAAGGACCAGGGGAGACATGATAGCAGTCTTCCGATATGTCAGGGGTTACCACAAAGAAGAGGGAGTCAAGTTATTCTCCAAAGCATCTGAGGGCAGGACAAGAATCAATGGATGGATACTAATCAAGGAGAGAAGCAACTTAGAATTGAGGAAAAATTTCCTGATAATTACAACAATTAACCAGTGGAACAACTTGCCTCCAGAAGTTGTGAATGCTCCAACACTGGAAGTTTTTAAGATGATGTTGGATAACCATTTGTCTGAAGTGGTGTAGGATTTCCTGCCTGAGCAGGGGGTTGGGCTAGAAGACCTCCAAAGTCCCTTCTAACTATTCTATTCCATTCTACTCTATCTATTCTACTCTATCTATTCTACTCTACTCTACTCTACTCTACTCTACTCTACTCTACTCTACTCTACTCTACTCTATTCTATTCTATTCTATTCTATTCTATTCTATTCTATTCTATTCTATTCTGTTATACTCTACTCCATTCCATTCCATTATCTTCCATCCCATTCCATTGTCTTCCATTCCACTCCATTCAATCTTATTATTCTATTCTATTCTATTCTATTCTATTCTATTCTATTCTATTCTATTCTATTCTATTCTATTCTATTCTATTCTATTCTATTCTATTCCATTCCATTCCATCCCATTCCATCCCATTCCATCCCATTCCACTCTATTCCTGTTCTGTTCTATTTCCATTCCATATTTTCTATTCTATTCTATTCTATTCTATTCTATTCCATTCCATTCCATTCCATTCTGTTCCATCTCACTCAAGGTGACTCCGGATGGCTTACAGCAATAAAAAGTCAATAAATTAATCAATAAACTTCATTCCTCTGGTGACAACCATCAAACCAACCCCTGGATGGGCTCCATCTGGGATCCCCAGGCCTCCTATAACTTCAGGGCCTTTTAGTGGAATGAGGGGAGTGGGGTCAGTCATAGATATACAGGGATGATATTCCACAGGGAGGGAGTCACTACGGAGAAATCCCTTCTTCTTGGTCCCACTTCCTTAACAGAGGAGATCGGGAGTGAGGAGGAGACACGTTGCGATGTCACAACCTGCGGTCTCAATACTCCGAGACTGCCGTTGATACTTTTGCCGCTGGACGGTCCATTGAGACCTAAACCATCCCGTAGAGATGGTGATCAGGAAGACAAAGCCTTGCTCAACTCAGGGACACCGCAAAGTCCCTGATCAATCCAAGGGAAGTGCTTCAAGCCGGCAGTAAGCAGGCAGCCCCCAGGCTTATGAAATTGAGACGCTCCGGCAGGAAGGAAGTGAAAAGAGAAAATGAGTCTATCTGGTGAGGTATTTTTTCTCTTTTGCTAAAGACTGCCCAAATAAATTTTTCTTTAAAGCCAAATTAGATCCTTAAGCAAAAGAACTGAGCCGTGAAAATAACCCTAATTGGATTGCTGTGGAAATATTTTTTTTTCTTTATAACTATTCTTTGTGGATTGAAGTGCTCGCAACATTTTTTATTTCTCCTCTTAAAGTGAACGGATTGATTTTTTTCTTCTGCTTTTTGTTGCTTTATTTTTTGACTTCTGGATTAAAACCTTCCTTCTAATTTTAATAATTCTTCCTATTACTTATTATTAAATCTCACTAAAAGAAACCTAAAGAACTTTGTTTCCTATAAGCCAGAGATAAATATTAGAAGGTGAAAAGTTAGCACACTGCCACTCGGAGGTCAGAGGCTGAGGTTTTTGAAACAACATATCTCTTTCCTTTCCTTATTTGACTTCACTAACTTTGTAGTTGAAGGGTTTGCAATTTGTTTACAGAAACTGATAAAGAGCCAAGGGGACAAATTGTTTTCACAGGTGCCTCTGAGAACTATTTTGGCAGGAGAAAAAAAAGGAGGGGAACAGAACCCTTCTCCTTTGAAGAGCATAAAAGAACTTGTGTTCAAGTCAATCTAAAATAAAAAATAAAAGAGGCCTGGAAGGCTAGAGTGGCACTGGCTATTAGTTTTTTTCCCTTTTATTCTTCTGTTTTGAAAACATGGATCAATATTCAGATGAGGAAACCTTAAAATTCCAAAATATCTTGGCTGGAATTCAAAATCTATTGGAAGGATATGGGAGAATTGAGAAGAAGTTGGAAAGACTAGTCTTCCTCACAGCAAAAGATGATGGGGTTGGAGCCGCAAAAATTAAAGGGGAGAATGAAGATATAGAAGACAAAGACAAGACAATAGATGAATTTATTACAGAGCAAATGTGGGTGAAAGTGGAAAGAAGAGAACATGGAAAAGGGAATTTGATGAATGAGCTCTACCCCAGATTCTTGGACACAGAATAAAAAAATACTAATGATGATAAATATAAGAAGAGAATTTTTTTCAGAAGCAAGATTGACAACCAAAGACAAGCTAATTTTAGTAGCAACTGGTTAAATGAATAGCTGAGGACTAGCGGTAAACCGCTTTGAATTGACTGTGATGGAGAGCAACTTAAGAGCCAAAGTCAAAGAATACTGTATATATTGGGAAACTGCAAAATTGCGAAATCAAATTCTGATTTTTCTTTTATTTTCTTTACAGAATTTGTCTGAGGGAAGACTCGGAAGATGATGTGCTGCCACCATCTGCTGGAAGAATTTGGAAAGTCTTGGCAGAAAGTGGATAATGAAAACGAAACCCAGGCCCAGCAGGTAGTAAGGTAGTTCTCAACTTACAACAGTTCATTTTGTAAATGTGGCACTAAAAATGTCCAGCAAGTGAAGGGCAGCTCAAATCTCTGGAGAAACCGCAGATGCCTTGATATGCCCTGTAACCCCATAAGAAAGAAGGAATTGTTAGGTGCAAAACTGATTCCAGGGAGATCTGAAGCCATAAAGGTCATTCAAAGTGGAAGAGGTCAAGAAACTCCGAAATGGAAAAGCTGCCAGTGTCTAAAGCCACTGAAGCAAACTCCGCTCTGGAACCAGAAGCTGCATTGAATCACAAAAGTCACAAAGGTCACAACAAATTTTATTTCTTTACTCATCTAAGTTAACTAGTTGTCCATCTCACAAAGGAAGAGATTCTGGAAGGTCTGCAAGGAAACTAAAATGCAGGGAATCTTTGACCTGCGACCCTAGTCGGGTCCAAACTTTTGTTGCTAAGCAAGACGGTTGTTAAGTGAGTGTTGCCCCATTTTACAACCTTTCTTGCCACCTTTGTTAAGTGAATCCCAAGAGTGGAATTAAGGAGAAACTTCCGGACAGTGAGGACAATTAACCCCTGGAATAGCTGCCTTCAGGAATCGTGGAAGCTCCATCACTGGAAGCTTTCAAGAAGAAACTAGAGGTCTGAAATAGTGTAGCTTCTCCTGCTTGAGCAGGGGCTGGACTAGAGGACCTCTAAGGTCCCTTCCAGCTTTATTCTGTTCTGTTTTGTAAGTTAGTCACATGGTTGTGAAATGAATCCGGGTTCCCCATCGACTTTGCTGGTCGTAAAAGGGGATCACGTGACCCCAGGACACTGCAACCGTCATAAGTACATACCAGTTACCCAGCCTCTGAATGCCGGGCTCCATTGTGATTGTGAGTCCAGGTAGCCGAATGGGAGGGGGGAGGGGGGGCTGATGGGCGGAAGGAGCTTCCTCGACCTTTCAACTCTGCAATTGCCCCTTTTAGCTTTTTTTTTTTTTTTTTTTAAACTTAGTTTCCACCTGCAGCTTCGAGATGGTTGTTGTGTTCTACCAAAACTGCGTGGGACTCCAGCGATGATGGGCAGGGCAGGAATCGGACACAAAAACATCGTGTGTACAGGGGGCCCTCCAGTTACGACCACAACTGAGCCAAACACTTTTGTTGCTAACTGAGACATTTGTTCAGTGGGTTTGGCCCCATATTATGACCTTGGTTGCCCCAGTTGCTAAGTGAATCACTGCAATTCCTCAATTAGTCACATGGTTGTTAAGTGAATCGGGTTTCTCCTTTGACTTTGCTGGTGAGAAAGTCGCAAAATGGGATGACGTCCCTCCTGGGTCAGCGTGACCGTCATAAATGTGAGTCAGTTGCCAAGCATCTGAATTTTGATCATATGACCGTGGAGATGCCGCAAGGGTCATAAGTGTGAAAAACAGTCATGTCATTTTGTTCAGTGTCCTTCTAGATTTGAACTGTCACTAAACAAACTGTTATAAGCCAAGGACTACAAAATATCATATAAGATAAGGTAACATAACATCATGTAATGTCATATATCATGAATCCTGTATCCTGCATCATATATCATGTACCGTGTAAGAATAAAGTGGATCAGCCATAATCTTGGTTGGGGTCTTTGGAGATCCAGCAGGTGGAGAGCCTCCCTCCCTCCCTCCCATTGGGTCATTCCATAGGAGACCCCTGGCTTTGCTCCCCATGATATGGCCAATGTTATTGGGGGGGCTGATCAAGGGGACACTCTATATCTCACCCCGTCACCTGGGGGAGTGGAAGGCCCCTGGGGTCATGGCCTCAGCTGCCCCTATGAGGACATAAAGGATGGTGTGATGTCATGGCCCCTGAGGGCAGACCGGGAAAGGCCCAAGCGAAGAGAGGAGAGCGGTGGAGCCTTGAGTTAAGCAGCTCTGCTTTCTCTCTGCTGCCTGTAGCTTGCTCTCCATCTTCTCTCTCTAGTTTGGTTGCGGTGCCAAACCAGACAGTTGTAGAGGTACAAAGGACAATCATTCCTCTGTAGAATCAGCCGTTCCTTGGGCAGTCTGAGCTTTCTGCATTGACCCAGGAAGAACATGGGATAGGTAGATAGGTAGATAGGTAGATAGGTAGATAGGTAGATAGGTAGATCGGTAGATCGGTAGATCGGTAGATCGGTAGATCGGTAGATCGGTAGATCGGTAGATCGGTAGATCGGTAGATCGGTAGATCGGTAGATCGGTAGATAGGTAGATAGGTAGATAGGTAGATAGGTAGATAGATGATAGATAGATGATGGATAGATAGATATAGACAGACAGACAGACAGATAGATAGAGGTAGATAGATGATAGATGATGATAGATGGATAGATGGATAGATGGATAGATGGATAGATGGATGGATGGACAGATGGATAGATGGATAGATGGATAGATGGATAGATGGATAGATGGATAGATGGATAGATGGATAGATGGATAGATATAGAGAGATAGATAGATGGAGGTAGATAGATGATAAATGATAGTTGATAGATAGATATAGACAGATAGACAGACAGACAGATAGATAGAGGTAGATAGATGATAGATGATGATATAGATAGATGGATAGATAGATGGATGGATGGATGGATGGGTAGATGGGTCTATGGGTCGATGGGTCGATGGATGATGAATGATAGATAATAGATGATAGACAGATAGACAGACAGGACCACCAATGACCCCTCTGGAGTTACAAACCTTCTCCCTTGTTGATAGGATCTGCTTCCAGGTCTAGCAGTCATTCTTCACGGCAGGATGTCTTACCTGCTGAAAAAGCTGCCATTCCTGAAGGACAGCCAGGAAGCACATCCACAGATCACTAATAATGACATGCAGCGGTGGGATAACCAGGAAGCCCAATTCTCGGGCTCCCACCCATCCACTTCTTCAGCCGCTCAGCGAGCCATGCAGGTCCTGCCTCTGCTGGTGAAGTCTTCTCCAGCTCCGATGGAGGTCAGGAAGAAGAGTCAGCTTCCAGCCCTAGGGCTGCCTGATTTGGCCCAGAGAGGAACTGTCAAGACCCCTCTGAGGGCTCCTCAGATGGAGGCAAGCATGGCCAGAAGGAGCCTCCTTCCCTGCCAAGGGGGCGCGAGAGGGAAAAGGCTCAGAGGAGCAGTCTTGACCAGGGGAGAAAACTCTCCCCAGATGCCATCCTATCTTTATATCCAGGTATCTATGCTACAGGGCCGGGCTACCTCTGGAACCAGCCTTCTCCTATCACATCAGCCCATCCCACCCTTTAAATCAATCCATCTATCTATCAGAACAGAGCCAGAAGGGACCTTGAAGTTCTTCTAGTCCAACCTCCTGCTGAAGTGGGAGTCCCTATACCATATCAGACTTCTGGTGGCAAGCTGTTCCACTGGTTGGTTGTCCTCACTGTTAGGAAGTTTCTCCTTAATTCCAGGTTACTTCTCTCCTTTGATTAGTTTCCATCCATTGCTCCTTCTTCTGCCTTCAGGTGCTTTGGAAAATATGTGGACCCCCTCCTCTTTGTGCCAGCCCCTCAAATACTGGAAGACTCCTCTCATGCCTCTCTCTCTCTCTCTCTCTCACACACACACACACACACACATACACACCACCCTTCTTTTCTCTAGACGAGCGAAACCCAAATCCTGCCACTGTCCTTCATCAGGCAGGATCTCGAGGCTTGTGACACGTTTGACCTCTCCCTCAGGCTCAGCCTGGCCCTCCCCTACACACCCCTTTCCTCTCTTCCTTTCAAGAAGGCTCCTCCCGCCCAATTGCCCCTCGATCTCATCCTGTCTCTCCTTCCCAGAACTCTTGGATGAACACTTCCGATATTTGTGGGAGAGCAAGTGGTCGCTCAAAGGCAAATTGGTAAAAGAAATCTTGGACTCGATGGAGGACAAAGAAATATTGAATACCATCTTGGAATATCTTCAAAATCCCCAGGTAAGCAGCTGGGTTTGTGTCATGGGGGGCCCGGAGGTCCTTTGTGGAGAGATTGCAGAATCTTGGTGTGGGGAGCCTGGAAGGACCATGGAATGATCATTTCAACCATTTCGGACTCCGCCTGAACATCAGGACAATGCGGTCCTTAGAGTCTGTCACCAGCCCTGGAATGCTTCCAATCCATGGAGAAAACCCAAAGAAGGTGGAGATTTTTGGGTATCTGGGATCCCACCTCCAAGGCAAAGGTCTTCTGACCCAGGCTTCCTTAAAAAGCATGAAGCAAAATCTGGGTCCCAGTAAAAACCTCTCAGAGTCAGCCAGGCTTGGCAAAGAGACTTTCAGATGAATATTTATCTACACGAACCTTATCTCGCTTGGAGAACTGCCAGATAATCAGTTTCCAAACAGAGGGCAAGGCAACACTTGACACGGAGTCTCTCTTTTTTAAATTTTTTAAAATTTATTTTGTAGACCTAAAAGACAACATAAAAAATTCATATCCATTACATACAGCATGTCATTTGGTTACAAGCATTTGTGCATCCATATTTTCAATTACGTATACAATCACAAAATTTCCATCTAATATAACTAGGTACTTCACTTTCATTGTACATCATATATTCAATTACCGTTAATATTTCTTTCTTTTCAGCGAACCTAATTCCCTTGCATTCTTGATTGTCTATTTAATAACAATATACCTTTATGTAATCACTTATCTCATTCTGATTATTTTTACAGTGTAAAAGAATTTACCAACTGTTTATGTTTATACATCACTACTTTCAATTATGCATAATCCCACCAATCATCCATCGAGTATGCTTATGTTCATTGTTGTCGTTGTACATTCAAGCAAAAGTGTTATTCCTTCATTTTTAAACAAAGTATTTTAAATACTCACTTCATACATATGCCAATCTTTCATTACTTCCTTATTAAACTATTTATCAACAACAAGATATCTTTAGAATATACACCATTACATAGAGTTATGCATATGACCAATCATCTATCAAACGTACATAGATTCATTATTATCCTTATCCATTTTAAAATCAAATATTCTAAATTATTCAATTCATATATTCATTGTATTGTTATTAATCTATTTAACAACATAATTGTATTATCACTTATCTCCTTCAATTAAAACATATATAAAACATTTTTCATTTCCAGGAAATCAATTATCAATTCTGGAAAATGATGAATGTCTATTTGAATAAAAAGTATATTGTTCTTTTCTAGGATTTCTTTCTCCAAAGATCTTTTAGATTTGTTTTATCTATCATCCTGAAAAAGGATTTTGGAAGCAATTTTCTATTTAACTTTGTTGTTTTGAGTGTTTTGTAGTCCATGTTCTGGTTTACAATGCCATTAAAATCTCTCATCATACAAATATCAACATAGTCCAAATCAGATTTTTTTTTGTGGAGTTTTTTGTAAAATTCATCTTGTTTTTCATTAGGTGCATAAATTGCGATTAAGAGTATTTTTTTAATATTATCCATAATTTCCACCGCCAAAATTCTTCCCTCTTCATCTGCATAGATTAATTTCACTGGAATATTATCTTTAATATAGAAGATCACTCCTCTTTTCGTACAAGTCGCCAGTGTAGTAAACATTTTTCCAACCTTTGGTTGTGCTAGTAGGTATTCATGTCTCTTTTGAATATGAACTTCTTGTAGGCAGATTATGTCAAGTTTTAGCTTTTCTAATTTATGAAATATCTTCCTTCTTTTAATTACTGAGTTAAGCCCATTTGTATTGATTGTGACCATTTTTTCCCTCCATGTTCATACTTTATATACAGGATTTATGGCTCTAGTTGATCTGGGTTCTTGTTGTTCTCTGGAATTTATGCCACCCACCACGCCTTCTTCTTTATCAATTCCACCTACAGCACCTTCTATTTTTTCAATCTCAATTATGGGTGTCTCCAGTAATTGTACCATTAGTTCTTCTTTTCCAGTTTTCTCAGCCATTTCTCTGAAGGGTTCTACATTGAAGGCTTCTGCCTTATCGATTGTATTTATTCTGTATCTTTGTCCATGCCAGCTTGATGCTGACCCTGACTCCCATACCACCATCACCACCACCTCCTCCTCCTCCTCCTCCTCCTCCTCCTCCTCCTCCTCCTCCTCCTCCTCCTCCTCCTCCTCCTCCTCCTCCTCCTCTTCCCCCTCTGATTTGGCTACTGTGACAGACAGGTCCCAATAATAAATGGTGATAAATCAAGGACTACCAACCTCTGGAGACAGGTTGTTTCCTGGCCATTCCAGACAGAGGAAGAAAATCCAAGCTCTTAATCTCACCATTTGGGACAGAGCTTTTCCTTCCATTCCTCTCAAAAGCTCTCTCGGCTCCAGCTGATACAATCCGGATGGTCTTTCTTACGGGCTTCATGTCTGTCCCAGCTAGAAAAGTCGAATCAATGATCCGATGCACCCTGAGGCAGAAGGGAGACCAACCCTCCCCTTGGAAACACAGAAAAACGTCTTCCTTCCTCTACTCCTTCACTTCCTCACACTTCTTTTTTGTTGTCCTCGTTGTCATTGTTGTACAAGCAGATTCCTGCAGACCACAAAGTCCCCAGGGGGAAAATCAGTGAATTGCAGTCCATCAACCAGAAGCCTTCAATGCAACAAAGCGCTTCCCACTTCTTGTCTAAAGATAAGGTAAATATGCTGAGCGTTTCCCCTTTTAGGGTGGCAGTTGTCTTAGACAAAGGTCAGAAGAGGACAACTTGCTGTGGCCAACTCCCCACTGCCCACGAATCATGACCGACTTAGAACGGGTTAATTTAACAATTTCATTCTTTCCAATAATGTTAAAAATCATTTTAACATTTGTCGTTTCATATTGTCTCTCCTTTGGCATCCTTTCTTTAATGCTTATTTCCACATTTCTTTGATATTAGACAGACAAATGAATATTAGAATTACAGACTTGGAAGGGGGCCTTGGAGATCTTCTAGTCCAACCCCTTACTCAAGCAGAAAACCCTTCACCATTTCAGGCAAATGGTTGTCCAATCTCAACTTAAAAGCCTCAAGTGATGCAGCACCTACAACCTCTGGAGGCAAACTGTTCTACTGGTTAATTGTTCTCACTGTTAGAAAGTTCCTCCTTAGTTCTAGGTTGGTTCTCTCCTTGATTAGTCACAGACTAACATAATAAGAGAGTTGGAAGGGACCTCAGAGGTCTTCTAGTCCAACTTTCTGCTCAAGGAGGAAACCCTATACCATTTAAGGCAAATGGTTGTCCAATCTCTTCTTAAAAATCTCTAGTGAAGAAGCACCCACAACTTCTGGAGGCAAACTGTTCCAGTGGTTAATTGTCTTCATTGTTAGGAAGTTGCTCCTTAGTTCTCCTTGATTAGCCACAGAATAACATAATAAGAGAGTTGGAAGGGACCCCGGAGATCTTCTACTAAGATCTTCTAATAAGAAGTTTCTACTTAGTTCTAGGTTGGTTCTCTCCTTGATAAGTTTCCATCCATTGCTTCTCGTCCTGACTTCCGGTCCCCTGGAGAATAGGTTGACTCCCTCTTCTTTGGGGCCACCCCTGAGATATTGGAACACTGCTATTAGTGCAACTCTTGTTCTCTGCTGAGTTGGCCATGGTGGGTAAGCCATGCTTAGTTGGAAATGGCCCTGTGCTTGACCACATTTGCTCCTTTTCTGATCATCCTTTGTCCTGTGTTTCCTTTTCCTGGATGATGGTGGAGCTCCCTCAGACTCACAAACTCTTTTTCCAACCTTCAGATAAACCTGTACAAATATTACGGCTTAAAATTGAGGAATACTAAGCAGAAGGACCTTGTGAAAAATCACCTCAAAAAGCTTCTGGCAATCTCATTTGCAGACGAGACAGACAGAGAGGTGAGTGGAAGAGGGCTGCCTGTGGGGGCTGAGACCTCCAACTTTTTGGGGCCCTTGGTCCTTTTGGAGCTTGGTTATAAGAAATGTAGACCTTTTGCAACCCAACTAGGTCATTTCATCAGTTCTAGAAGGGAACAGGTTTTGAAGAGGGGAGGTGAAGGGAGGAGAAGGGAATAGGAGAGGAGGAGGAGAGGGAGGAGTGGGAGGAGGAGGAGGGAGGAGGAGGAGGGGAGGAGAGGAAGAAGAGGAAGGAGGGGAGGAGAACTGTGGGGGTTTTGGAGGAGGAGGAAGAAGACTGTGTGGTCCTTGGTGCTCTCTGTGCTTGGTTGCTTTCTTGCAGACATTTTATTACTCAGTTAGGTAATTTCATCAGTGGTAGAAGGGCCTAGGGCTTGCAAAGAGGAGGAGGAGGAGGAAAAAGAGGAAGATTAAAAAAAGAAAATGTGCAAATATTGTAATTCACAAGCATTTCTTTGCCTAGGGAATCTCAGAGACCATTCACCTTGCTGCATTCCATCATCTGCCAGAAATCCTCTTGGTCCTCAGAGAGGTCAGTAACACCGCACAGCCCAAGAAACCATCTCTCCCGGAAGGCTCCCATGAGGTAAGATCAGGGATGGGGTTCCAAGTCCAAAACAGTAGAGAAGAAGGCTGGGGGATTCTGGGATGGAAAGTCCTAGATGTTTAGAAGGACGGATGCTCCAGGCCATCTGCTCTCTTCAGACTGGTCATAGATCTCAAAGACCTGAGACCAGCGCTGAGATTGTAGGTGGGTCTGGAAATTCTCCACCTCCATCTCCTGGAGGACCATTTTATAAGTCTAGAGAAGATCATGAGTTGCCCAACAAATGTCTCAAGTAGACTTTTCAAAGGGCTTGGACTTTGTTTGTCCTTGAAGACATTTCGCTTCTCATGCAGGAAGCTTCTTCTGTTTTGACCAAAGTCAGAACTGAAGAAGCCTCTTGGGTGAGAAGCGAAACTTCTTCAAGGAAAAAAAGAAGTCCAGTTGCCTTTGGAAAAAGCCCCTGTGGGACAACCATGACCTGGATGACTAAGAATCTCCATCTGTTTCCATCCATGGTTTCTTGTCTTGTCTTCTGGTGCTTTGGAGGAGAGTTTGACCCGCTTGTCTTTGTCCTGGCAGGACCCACAATATCTATCTGACATAAGGATTAGGACAGCATTAATCCTCTGCTATGGACAAGCAGCCCAAGTAGCCTCCCCTGAAGACCTGGGTGTTTTCATCCAACCCATCGTGTCCGAAATTCTCGTCCAGTACTCCACCATGAACAAGGTAGGCTGGTTTCTACTCTCATGTCAGTGCTGGCAGGACCGTTGCTTTCCTCTTGTTAGTTCCTTGATCTGTTGTTTACTGCTGCCTTGTTTGTCTGGGGTTAATCCCTGCTTCTCTGGATTTCAATTGCTGGTGAAAACATATAAGAAACGTCTGTAAAAACCAACAAAGCTCAGGGAGCACCAAGGGATCCACAGTTCAACCCTGAGCTACAAATATTCCCTTTTGGTGAACAAGGACAACCTGACTGCAGTTCGTAGAGGTTGCTGGGGAGAATCTGGGTTCAACAGGCGATCTCCAGCCCCCAGTTATGCCTCCCATTCAGATCTTCTTCCTGTTCCAATTGCCCTGGAGATGATGAAATGCTAGTGGTTTCTTTATTTATGGTCATGCTGCATTTATTACACTCAAGGCTGTGCATTATCCTCTTTCTTCCTTTTCACACAACCACAACAACCCTGTGACATGTGTTGGATTGAGAGAGAAGAACTGGGCCAGATATGGACTCACCCAGCTGGCTCTCATGTGGAAGGTGGGACTAGAACTCACAGTCTCCTGGTGATTGGCTCAGACAGTTGGCTTTCATGACTATAGTGGGACTAGAACTCTCTATCTCTTGGTGATTGGCTCAAAGTCTGTCAGCTTCCTCTCCTGCCTAAGGCGGGACTAGAACTCTCCATCTCTTGGTGATTGGCCCAAAGTCTCTCAGCTGCCTCTCATGCCTAAGGCGGGACTAGAACCCAGAATGTCCAGGGGGCATTTTGATTGGGAGCCCCCCGGAGTTCAAGAAAAGACAGCCGGCTATGTAAAGGTTGAAATAAATAGATGCACCTTCTTTCTCCTGTTGTCTTCTTACCTCACACTCTTCCCACTTGGGTTTCCCAGGACGAAGGCCTGAAGAAAGCCTTCATGAGGTCCATCATCATAGTCACCAAGGCGGCTGCCCTCAGCAAGACCTCCATCTACCCCAGAAACAGGAATTGGTCACCAAGATCATTGTAAGTGGGGAGAGGGGGCAGGTGCTCCTGGGCGCATTTAAGTTTGAAAGAGAATTTGAACTGAATTGAATTCCAATCAATTGGGCCCCAAATGATTCTGTTGCTAAGTGGGACAACTGTTAAGTGAAATCTGCCCCATTGTATGACTTCTCTTCCCACCGTTGTTAGCTGAATCACTGCTGTTAAATTAGTCGCACAGTTGTTTCATGAAACTGGCTTCCCCATTGTTTTTATTATTAGTGTTTATTTTTATATCCAGAGACAGACAGAAAAATGGATGATAGATAGATAGATAGATAGATAGATGATAGATAGATAGATAGATAGATAGATAGATAGATATGTATGAATGTATGGATGGATAGTGAAAGAGAGAGAAAGAGAGAGAGACAAACAGATAGACAGATATTTAATATATAAAGTAGAATGAAAAATAGAAATGGGAAATTAGGGGAAGAAAGAAAAAAAAAGGCATTGAGACTTTCCAGAAGAAACTACACAGCCAATGTCCAGAATGGCAGAGGGCAGAATTGTATAACTTTAACAGTGGTGGATTCAACTCCCAGAATTCTCCGGCCTTCAGGGATTCTGGGAGTTGAAATTCACAGGTCGTAGTGAGGCCCTAGTTACCCACCCCTGATTTAAACCATGGTCAGGAGACATTGCAAACTGCCATCAATGCAGGCTGGTTGCCAAGCGACCAAAATATGATCCTCTGATCCCTGAGGAAGAAGAGCCTCTCAGAACTTCAAATCTGGGTCATAAGTGTTAGAATTAGAAGAACAAAGTTGGAAGGGACCTTGGAGGTCCTCTAGTCCAGCCAGGAAACCCTACACCACTTCAGACAAATGGCTATTTGGAAATGGAAATTTCCCCTTAGTTCTAAGAGGGATCTGGAGAGATCCATCATAACTTTCAATGGTGGCTAAGTGAGCAGTTGTAAGTTGAGGACTTCCGGTGTCAACCAGAAAAGGCATAGGGATGGGAATAGTGCCAGCTGGATGGTGGCCACATCTCAGGAGCTTCTTTACATGTCTTTCCTTCTTTCAGGAAGTCATTGAAGATGAGCCTGTGAGACCCCTGTCCGTCATAATTCTCCATCAAGCCATCATCACCATCACCTGCATGAGATATGTACCTGCACCACACTCATCTTCCCACCAGCTGGAGAGGAACTTGGTGTTGGACCAAGTGATGGGATTTCCATGCCAAGTCCCTGTGCTCTACAACGTGTGTGTGTGTGTGTGTGTGTGAAACTCCATTTCACTGAGGGACACATCAGGGCTGTGGTGGGTGGGTGGATAGATGGATGGAGAGAGAGGGAGGGAGGGAAGGAGGGAGGGAAGGATGGATAGATGGATAGATAAATAGATAGATAGATCCAGGAGAGCAGGAGTTCAAACTCCATTTCATTGAGGGACACATCAGGGCTGTGGTGGGATGTATAGATGGATGGATAGATGGATGGAGTGAGAGAGTGAGAGAAAGAGTGAGTGTGTGTGTGTGTGTGTGTGTGTGTGTGTGTGTGAGAGAGAGAGAGAGAGAGAGAAATTCAGAAGACATTTCCTTACACTGAGAACAATCAATCAGTGGAAGGGTTTGCCCCCAAAAGTTGTGGGCTCTCCATTACTCAAGGTTTTCATGAAAAGAGAGGACATCCTTATGTCTGGGATGGTTTAAGGACCATCAAGCAAGAGTTGGAGTAGAAGACCTCCAAGGTCCCTTTTAGCCCTCTGAGTCTAGGATCTCCTCACACCTCCCTCCTCTTTTCTTGTTGTTCATCAGCTGTATGAAGCCCTCCTTGACCTCTGAGGTGAGGTCTAAAGTGGTCAACCAAAGCATCCGGAAGGTGTTTTCGTTGCCAACTATCAAGGTGTCCACAGTGAAAACAGATAGCCAACCCCCATCATCTCACTCTCAGGTGAGCAGTCCAGATGGAGCAAAGCAATAGGGGATCCACCTGGAAACAAGGATGCAGTGAACAGGATTCCCAATCTCCTCAACAGCCCTGGATCCATCCCTCGAGCCAAAGTTCCCCTTGGCCTATCCCTTCCTCTTTGGTCTTGAAAGTCTGCTTCCCCTTCTCGTTCTACATTTCTGCATCCCAGGATTCCCTATTTTGAAGCCCTAAACATCTCCAGGGGGTTTTCCTCCTCATCTTTTCTCTCTTCCTCCACTTCTCTTTTATCTTTTGGCTGAAGGATCTTCTCAAGACCAATTCCCATCTCCTCCCTTTGACCCCCAACAAAAGAAGGGCCATGGTGGGGCAGAGCAACCATGGTCTGCAGGCACTAGCTATGATTCCTAGGCAGTCTCAGATAATCCTCAGAATTCAGATGCTTAGCAACCTCTTCAGATTTATTTATTTTTTAAACAATTTTTATTTGTTTTTGAACAGACAAACAAACATAAAAATAAAAAAGCCATCTTCCATTACAAATTGTAGAAAGTGTGTCAGTTGGTAACAGTATTTCCATGCATCTCTTCCATAGTCATCGCTTGCTTTTCATATGAAATCGCATATTTTAAATTCACATATATTCATGTATATCACGATTATTATAGTTCAACCTTAATTTGCCTATAATTGTTTTTACATCCATTTATATATAATATACAAAATCTAGAATAGGATTATATGATAACATTCCATTAAATCATCCTAAAATCATCCAATCACAATACATCTTTATAACATATTCTGGATAAAGCTTTTAAACCTCCTCTCATATTCTCCATGTGTTGTTTATATAAAATTTCATATTATCAAGTAATATATCTATATGTATTGCTATCATTATTAATCATTATTTAACTATAGCTATTGTCGCTTCATTTTATACATACAACTAGTAAACTAAATTTACCTTAATTTTTATTATACATTTTCATTGTATCAACCTGTATCCCTCCAGCAACAGTACGGTCTTATATCTCTTGCCATTTGTGGCATTAATGTTGTAGTTACTTTCTTAATAAATCTTGCATAATACTTCCTAGGCAACATGCTGTTCCTTTTGTATCTCACAAAAGCTTGAAACCCAACATCTGCTCTTTCCATCAGCTTATCATTGGTTATCACTAGTACTTCTATCAAGATTTCTCTCCTTATCTCCGTCAATTTTTTTCTCTTTTCTTCTTCTGTGCTTTGAAGTCTGGGGTAGAGTTCCATTTCATCCATCTTCTCTTTCCATATTTTGCTCTTGCCATTGCCAACCACGCTCACTTTGTTCAGTATCCACAGTTTTCTTATCTCTTTGCTCATTTTTTTCTCCATCTTTTGAACTCTGTCCTCCACTTTCTTCATTTGGTAAACATCCTCAGTTTCTCCATCAGATTTTTCTGTTTTGTATTCCATATTCTCCAATCTCTTTTCAATTCTCTCTGTCACAACTAATAGATTTTGAATTTCAAACATAATCATTTACAACATTACAGTTTCTTTTTCCTGCTGCACCATTCTTCCAATTATGCAGGCACTGCCACTATAGAATTCAAGGCTATTTTAATAAACTTCAAACAGGTTCATTTATTATCTTTCAAGTCAAAATGTTGTCTTCTCTCCAATAGCTAGTGATAGAACTTTCAAAAGGCACCTGTATAAACAACTTGTGCTCTTCCAACTATCACTCTCAGTAAACAAGCTGAAAGAACCTTGAATCTTAAGTGATCAAAGAGAAAGAAGAAAAAACAATTTATCCAGCCTCCAGCCTCTAAGTGGCAGTGTAACTGCTTTTCCTCCTGTTGTTACAATCCTCTTTATAATCCTTCTTATTATCTTCCTTATATTCCAAACTTAAGAAAGAAAAAAACCCTTAAATAAAGATAAAAAACAATCCAATCAATCAAATCAAGCTTTATAAAAAAAGAAGGAAAAATTTAATCCATAGGTGTAGGCAAAAGTGAAAAAAGAAGAAGAAAAAATTAATTCATTCAGTTTAAAAAATAGGGAGTCTTTGCCAAAAATTCCATCCATAAAAAAAATAAAAACAGGATAACACACTAAGTTTAATGTAGATTAATTTTGCTGCTTACAGTCTTCTATCTTCAATTTTAATTTAATTTGTTTGGGGGGTAGTCTCTTTTTCTAATAATAAAATTTCCTCACCAATTCGACACACTTTCTCTTTTCACTTTCTTTCTGTTCCGGAGCTGTTCCCAACTTCAACAGCTTCATTAGCTGTGTTTCTGTCGCCGGAAAGAAAGGCTATTCCTGGATCTTTCATGGACTTTGTGGTGTCCCTGAGATCAGCAGAAAGTGCTCTTCTCAATCACCATCTCTGCAGGACAGTTTAGGTCCGAATGGACTGTCCAACAGCAGAAATAATGACTGCGATCTCGGAGCACCAAGATCAAACATTGTGCCGTCGTGACGTCAGCCCCTTTTTTCTGCAACAGGTTCAGATTTATGATGATCGCAGCATTCTGGGGTGACATGATCCACCTTCTCTGACCTTCCAACCAGTTAATAGAGAAGCTGGATTCACTTAACAACCATATGACCAACTTAACAACCAAAGTGATTCACTTAACCACTGTGGCAAGAAAGGTCACTTAGCAATGGAAATTTTGAGCTCAATTGTGGTCATAAGATGAGGACTGCCTGTATTTGTATCTCCCAGAACTGTTAAGGAAGAAATTCAACTTTTTAGTCATTCTGTTCTGAACTCAAAAAGGAAGGAAGTCCTTTTGTTCCTCAATTTCAGCAGAGAAAGCATTTCCTCCCCCTCTGGAAGAAAGACTGGCCCTGCAAGGTTGGCCACTCTGTTTACTGTAGACGTCTGGACTTCAACTCCCAGAATTCCATGGCTGGCTCAGGAAGGTTGGGAGCTGCAGTGCCCCAGTCGTAAAAGGGCCATCAGTTCCCCACCCCTGGATTTCTGCCTCTTTCAGGGGTCGTTCCTGCCTTGATGCCCCTCCTTCCTTCTGACATTTTCTCCTTTTTTTAGGATTTCTATCATCAGACAGCCACTGCCTGCAACAACATGCTGACCGGATTGCTGTCCGAAGCTCCCAATTTGGATGCCCTGCAGGAGATCCTGACGGTAAAGAGAGATCCTTTCTTGGGGTGGGTCGCCCGGTCAGCCAGATGTTCAGGCTGGATTTGGCCCTTCTGTCCCCCTGTGGAGTCTGTGGCTCTTCCAACTGGGAATGACCCATTCCTCCTTTCCTTCTTCTCCTTTGTTTCCCCTGGCAGCACACAAATCCCTGGATCGATTCTCCCAAGAGCCACGAGAGAGAGAGGGCCCTCAAGACCATCAAGCACCTTCTCAAGTTCGTTTCGGACAATGTTAATTTCAACGTAAGTCTCCCTTTGGGATGAGAAGCAAAATGTTTTCAAAGAAAGGAAAACCCCCAAGAAAGTCCAGCTACCTATTGGGAAAAGCACCTTTGGGATGTGACCAGAAGGATACAAGGAGTCCTGCTTGAGCAGAGGGTTGGAGGAGAAGGCCTCCATGGTCCCTTCCAGCAACTACGGTTCTGTTATGCTGTGATACTGAGATTTTGTAATTCTCAGGTTCTGTGATTCAAAGATTCTGAGATTCTGTAATTCTCAGGTTCTATGATTCAAAGATTCTGAGATTTTGAAATTCTCAGGTTCTGTGATTCAAAGATTCTGAGATTCTGTAATTCTAAGGTCTATGATTCAAAGATTCTGAGATTTTGAAATTCTCAGGTTCTGTGATTCAAAGGTTCTGAGATTCTGTAATTCTCAGTTTCTGTGATTCAAAGATTCTGAGATTCTGTAATTCTCAGGTTCTGTGATTCAAAGATTCAAAGATGCTGTAATTCTATAATTCTCAGGATCTGTGATTCAAAGATTCTGAGATTCTGTAATTCTAAGGTTCTATGATTCAAAGATTCTGAGATTCTGAAATTCTCAGGTTCTGTGATTCAAAGATTCAAAGATTCAAATATTTGATAATTCTATGATTCTATCATTCTGTGTATCTAAGTTTCTGTGGTTCCGTGGTTCTTATTCCCTGATTTCAGCCGGCTGAAAGCTTCATGAGCCCCCTCCCCTTCTCCTCTTTCCCCTCCTTTCCCCTTCCTTTCTTTAGACCACGGCTGACTTCTCTTTGTTGGGGCAGCTGGTGGCTTTGCTGGCCCTGCACATTGGCGACACCAGCCCAGAAGTTGGCCAGACATCCGCAGAGGCTGCCTACCACCTGCACCACCTCCTCATGAGCAAAATGGGTGAGAACTTTGGGCTCCAAGGGTTGACTTGCTGCAAGAAGAACAGGGATGCCCCCTGCCCAGGAGAGCATTGGGTGGCACAGTCTGTGGCTTAGCCAAGAAATTTTGGGTCCTTGGGCTTGGCAAAGATCGGCAATTGATATTGGCATTTTTCAGGGCCAGGGCTCCCTTTAAAAAGGCGATTCTCACGTTGTGAGTCAGCTAGGGAGGAGGAAGAGGAGGAGGAGAGAGAAGGAATGATGAAGAGAGGGGCAGGGAGCAAGGAGTGCGAGGTGAGGGAGAAAGGAAGACAGGGAGGAGAAGGAGGAGGAAGAGGAGCAGCAAGTGGAGGAGGAGATGAGAAGGGAGGGAAGAGAGAGGAAGAGAGGGAGAGGAAGATGAGGAGGGGGAGGAGGAGGTAATGAGAAAGTAAGGAAGAGAGAGGGAAAAGAGTTAGAGGAGGAGGAAGAGGAGGAGAAGGACTGTGGGGCCCTTGGTGCTCTCTGAGCTTGGTGGTTTTCTTCCAGATATTTCATGACCCAACTAGGTAAGGTCATCAGTACTTGAAGGGGGAATCATTTCCCTGTGCTCCCATAAGTATTGATGGTCATCCCTCCTGATGACGTTCCCTAGTTGGGCAATGAAACACCTGCAAGGAAACCCCCCAGGTAAGAGAGCACCAGGAACCCCTCTGGTCGACCCTGAGCTCCAGATCTTCTCTTCTCTTGCAATGACTAAACCGGCCGTCAGACGAAGGAAGTTTCCAGGTTCCGAAGGCCAAAATCTGACCTTGTGGTTTTTTCTCCTCCCTCCCAAGCGAAAGAAATGGACAAGAAACAGAAGAACAAAAAGGGGAACATTGTACATTGGCTGAGGGAGGATTTCTTTGTTTCGGGCTCTTGGATCTTCCACAACAACATCTCCAAAATGGCAAAGGTATGTTTTGGATCAGCCTTTGGCCTGGCTTCCTTTTGCTCCTCCTCCTGACCCGGAGAGCCTTAAAGGAGTCAATCTCACAGTGGGGACGGCATCCTCCCAAGGTTGGGCTTTGGGTTCCCCTCCCCCCAATGCCTAGGAGGAAGAAAGGGTAGCTGCCATGTTGGCTTCTTTGACCCCCCATCCGAATTCTACCTGATGGAGGACATGGAATAAGGCTGCATCTCTACATGGTGTGCTGTCCCCCAATCTGGGTCAAAGTCTCAAGAGAAGAGAGTCAAAGCTCTAAAGCATCGCTGCATGGTCTCCTTTCATTCTCTCCTATAGGCCTTTGGGGAGCATCTCAGCCCGTTGCAGCTAACAAAGCTGATCTTGGAAGCCCTGGAGAATTTGACACATGTGGACAAGAACATCCCTCATCTGCGGGGCTGCTCCTCAACTCCATCCTGGAGGAGTGTGGCATGGATATGGAGGAAGTAAGAACATTGCAGGGTTTGGAGCAAAAGGGATTTAGGAGATTTTGTAGAAAACAAAGATGAGAATGGCTGAGACCTTGTTGGCTTAGTGATGACACTTCTGCTGGTTTTAAGAAGGCTAAGGTTGGACGGGAGACCACTGAGAGATCTTAGGGCTGTTGAGAAAGTTGTCCAATCCTCCCAGAAGAAGGTAAGGGCAAAACAAAGGAGCCATATTACTTTCATGAAAATTGACATTTGGTGAGCCAGTATGGCAGTGGAGAAGGCTCCCGATGTTTTTATGGCTTTGTCAGCCGCCTGGAGTTCCCATGTGCGAATAGACGGCAATATAAATCTCCTAAAATAAACCAATAAATAAAATATCACAGGCAGCTGGACAAATCAGGAGTTTTTAAAAAAATGTAGGGCAAATGTTGACATTGTGGGGGCCAATTTATTTCCTCCAATGAGTGGGAGTTATCACCTCTACTGCATCTCCAATGGAGACCAACACTGGATCTTATCCCTCCAATCTCTCTTTTGCTATAGCTACCCATGATCTTGAAGGAGATCTACCAACGTCTCCTGAATATTACCCACCCAGCAACGAAAGACCTCACCCTCCAGACCGTATGTCACCTGGCCTCCAAGAGGGTCAACTGAGTTGTGGACATATTGCTGGAATCCTCCGTTGGCTGTGATGGGTAAGAAGAACTTCAAGGAGATGGGCCTCCTGTTGTCTTGGATTCCTCAGAGTCTCTCAATCCTTTGCGATGGGGCGAATCCCTGTAGCTCAGGTGGAGGAAGAGGCTGGAGGTTGGTTCTCTGAGCTTCTGCATTGGTTTCCAAATGTTTTGTTACCAGGCAAGGTAACATCTTCAGCGGAGTTTAAGGAACGTCAGTGCTGGTGATCTTCTGCCTGTAAGGGCTTGGTGTGGTCAGTAGGTCTTGTGATGGAGAGGTCACGTCAGGTGTGGGTTATGTCAGGTGGGGATCTTGTGATGGGTCTTGTGATGTAGAGGTCATGTCAGGTGAGAGTCATATCAAGTGAGGGCCTTGTGATGGGGAGATCACCTCAGATTGAGGGTCATGTTAAGTGAGGATCTTGTGATGGGTCTTCTGATGGACCAGGTGAGGGTCATATCAAGTGAGGGTCTTGTGATGGGGACGTCACCTCAGATTAAGGGTCATGTCAGGTGGGGATCTTGTGATGGGTCTTGTGATGGGGAGGTCAGTAAAGGTCATGTCAGGTGGGGGTCCTTGGGTGTTTTGATGGGCCATGGGTGTGTCACAGATGAAGTTTTCTAGTGGGAGGTCACATCAGATGAGGGTTGAGATGGAAATGAACTTTGAAATATATTTTACGACTTTTCTTGTCACAATTGTTATGTGAATCACTGCAATTGTCAAGAGAGAAACATGGTCGTTAAGTGAATCTTGCTTCCCCATTGAATGTGCTTGTTAGAAGGTCACAAAATGTGATCGCTTGACTTTGGGACGGTCATAAATCTGAACCAGTTGTCCAGGAGTCTGAATTTTGGTCAGATGATAGTGAGGATGCTGGAAAGTCTGAAAACTGGGAATATCGCTTTTTTCTTTTTTTCTTTTTTTTTAAAAAAAAACAGAACTTTTTTATTTTTCTTTAAAAAAAAACACAAATATGTCATCATTTGTCAATCATTAAGACATTGAAGTACAATTTTTTTTGTTGTGTGTGCCCCTCCCTCCCTCCACCCCCCCACCCCCCCTCCTCCTTCCCCCCCCCGACTTCCCAGAACCCGTACACGGTATGGATTTTTAACTAACACAGTCTAAAATCTATTGAGAAAAAAGAAATAAAGAAATTAATGACATTCTAGATTGACCTTAGCTTCTTCTTACTGAACTGACTTTTAACAGTTTAAATCATTTCTGATCTTAAGCATAGGCTAACTGGAATTTCTTAGTCCCGTATTTATTTTGTATATAGTCAATCCATTTTTTCCAGTCTCGTTTATATATCTCATTTGAATGATCTTTGAGATATGCCGATATTTTAGCCATCTCGGCTAAGTTTGTTACTTTCAATGTCCATTCTTGGATTGTAGGCAAGTCTTAAGTCTTAAGCAAAGTTAATGAAGGAGTAAAATTCTTCTACTGTGAAACCAAAACATATGATAAGCAATCTCTTTTGTTTTGAATTCTTGTGAGGATTAGCAAAAAGTGTTCGTTATTACCGGAGAAACCAGCCTGCTCGGCGCCATTTTAAAAGCCTCTAAGTAAATAATTTTTCGGAGGAGAAAAAGAAAAGAAGCTAAAATGTTGATAAACAATTATTGTCCACGCAGTAAACGGATTCAGCTCGTGATAAGATTAAATCAAACAAAACTTTGAGCAGAGTGGGGGAGATTTACTTTGTCCCTGCACAAGGCAGTTTGAAGTTCCCAGCACGGACAGCCATTCTGCCTTGGGCTAGCCCCCCTTTCCTTGCAAGCACAAAAGCTGCAAAAATCGAAGAGCATTTGCCAGCAAAACAGTTTCTTCTTTCCTTCTTGCCTGAAGGATAAGAAAACCTGATAAGACGTCAGATGGAAGATCCTCTAAACAGGTACGTAGCCAGGAATTCGGAGGCAGCTGATTTTTTGCTGCCTCCACCAGCAAGCTCCTCCCAGGAAGCCGGGGAATATCGCTTTTTTCAATGCCGTTGTTCTATTGAATGGCTGCTGGACAAACGTTCATAAGTTGAGAAC
This sequence comes from Thamnophis elegans, assembly GCF_009769535.1. Taxonomy (NCBI): domain Eukaryota; kingdom Metazoa; phylum Chordata; class Lepidosauria; order Squamata; family Natricidae; genus Thamnophis; species Thamnophis elegans. The sequence continues at coordinate 28,344,310 of NC_045552.1, forward strand.
TTCCTGTGTATATATAGATATTTTTCTGGCATGAGAGCCATTCATTTGGCCTTCGGTTTTCCAATTCTTCCTTCCATGGGGGGGGGGGTCATCTCTCTGGACTGGCCGTCTCTTCCGAAATAGGGAAAGGATCTGATTCCCCTCAATCTGTTTCTCCCCCTCCGCAGAAGCGCCAGGGAGCTTTGGGGGGCACTGGCTGCAGACCCTTATGCCAACCTCAAGATCATGAAGCCTCTCTTGAAAAGGCTGCAGGACCAAGAACCCAGCACCGAAGCCCTCTCAAGGAGGAACAGCAAGTCCCTCATGCCCATTGCGGTAAGCCCTCCACCGGCTGCTCTGTTTCCCTTGGATCTAGAGGTGGGGCACGCCTAAGGGAAGGGGGGAGGGAGGCAGTGGGCAAACTGCTGGGGGCTAAAATTGGAGCATCATTTGGCATAATCCCCCCCCCCTTTAGGTGGAGGCAGATCTTTCTCTCACTGGGCACAATGAGAATGTGTCTGCCGAACAAAACTCCTCTTTGGCAACAGGAAGGGCATCTGGCCAGTAAACCCTCAGCTCCATTCAGTTGGCCAGACTCCACCCAGCAAGGGATTCTGGGGAAGAGGAAGAAGGTGATGAATCTAAGTAACCCGGGGAGGCCAAGGTGACTCTCCCTTCATCCCGTTTCTAGGCCACCAACGCCCTCTGTTTCCTCCTGTCCCTCCCGAATGCTGCTGAGCTGCTTGACAACAAATTCTCCAACCTGCTCCTTGCCCTGGTCATGCAGCTGTACTTCCTCCTGGGAGCCAGCAAGAGTGGGGCCAGGAGGTCCAGCAGAGTCATGGACCTTTCAGAACAGATCAACCTCTTGAGGTAAGGAATCTCCTGGGACCAATCTGGATCCCACTGGATATCACTAGAGGGGGAAGAAATAAAGGGAGGCTGATTTGCTGTTGTGTTTTGTGGTTGCTGCACAAGCCGCCAAGTGAAACCTGGAGCTCTCATGAAGGGCAGCGGGAGGCCGGTTTGCATCAGGGGAAGCATGGCCTTTGCAGGGGGCATCGGCCAAAGCATTGGCACCAACTCTTCTACCTTCCTTTGATTTAGCATGGCAGTGCAGGCGACCAAAAACCTCATCCTGTCTGCCGGATATGAAGAGGAATACAAAGATTTGGGGATGCTGGGAGATGTTCTTGAGCCCAGATAGTCTGTTTAAGGCCATTTTCCACCTGGTCCGGTAAGAACTTCAGAGTCCAAAGAACTTGGCTATGAGTGGCAATGGGGGAGAGAGGGAGGAGAAGGCAGAGAGAGAGGAGGAGGAGGAAGGGGCAGAGCGAGAGAAAGTGAGGGAGAGGGGGAAGAGGGAGGGAAGAGGGGAGGAAGAGAGAGAGAGAGAGGAAGAGGGAGGGTGAAAGAGAGAAAGGGAGGGCAGAGGGAGAGGAAAAGAAGAGCGAGAGAAAGTGAGGGAGAGGAGGAAGAGGGAGGGTAAGGGGAGGGAGAGGGAAAGAGAGGAATAGGGAAGGTGAGAGATGGAGGGGAGGGCTGAGGGAGAAGGGGAAGAAGAGGCAGAGAGAGAGAAAGGGAGGGAGAGGGGGAAAAGGGAGGGAAGGGGGGAGGGAGAGAGAAAGAGAGGAAGAGGGAGGGTTAGATAGAGGAAAAGGAGAGACGAAGGGAGAAAGAGAGTGAAAGAGAGAGGAAGGGAGGGCAGAAGGAGAGAAAGAAGAAGAGGCACAGAGAGAAAGAGAAAGAAAGGGAGAGTGAGAGGGAGGAAAGAGAGAGAGAGCGAAGGGAAAGAGAGAGAGGAAGGTGGAGGTGGAGAGAGATGGAGACAGAAAAGGAGAGAGAGAATGAGAGGGAGACAAAGAAAGGAGAGGGAGAGAGGTAGGAGGAGGGAGAGAAAGACAGAGAAAGAGAGGGAGGGTGAGAAATTCTCTAAATGGACTAATTCATTGAGTAATTCATTTATCCATAATTCAGATAATCATTTCTCTAGCTTGGTGATTTTCTCCTCACGCACCAACAGATCTTGCCTGATTTCTCCCTATTTGATCTTTAGGAAACTCTTTACCTACTCTAAAGTGGAGCTGAAGGTGATGTTCAGACAGGCCAACACCTACCTGCACCGTCCCGACTTAAGGGAGAAGACAATTGGCATGGTGTTCTTCTCGGAGGTGAGGAGACATTGTGATGCACCACAACATTGTGGAGCTCCAGGAAAGTTGAGCAGGGTTCACGAGGATTTCATGGTTAGGAATTCGAAGTTGTGGGGGCTCCATCACTGGAGGCCTTGAAGAAGAGACTGGACAGTCGTTTGTCTGACATAGTAGATGGTCTCCTGTTTGGTCAAGGGGTTGGACTAGAAGACCTCCAATGTCTCCTCTTATTCTGTTAATCGGTTAATGTTAAAATATTAAAAGAAAGGAAGACTCAATGCCCCAGATTCCTTTTCCTCTTTGCATTATAAGCAGTTTTGTATTCTTACAACTATCATTTGCACTACCTTTTGGCATACTGTAGTCCTCGACATATGACTTGGCTTATCAGACAGTCACAAAACGGATCATGTAGCTTTTAAACACTGCAACCGTCATAAATACAGACCGTCAAGTACCCAATTTTTGATCAGGTGACTGTGATCATTGGTCATGAGTCTGAAAAATGGAGTTGTCCCTTTTGTCAGTGCCATGGTGACTTTCAGTACATGAGGACTGTCTTTTCTTTTCCTCTCCCCATAATGGCTGAATGTCGCATCTCTTCATAGAGGCTCTGAGGAAAGTTCCCTTCCTTTTCTTTGCTAATGTTCTATCTCTCCACTCTTCTTCCCCAGCTTCTCTATCACCCGGAGGTCGGACACTTCTTCGTCATGAAGGATATCCTCAATGTCCTCCAAGAATGGATGGCTCAGCCATATCCCCTCATCCAAATATTTGCTATTCGTGGTCTGGGGTATCTTCTCCAGCACCCCTTCTAGGTAAGAGATGGGGGGGCAGGAAGTGAGGGACTTTCAAGGGAGCAGCAGGGGTGACCTCACTCTCTAGGAAGTCTACAAGGCTAGAAAGGGTAGAAGGAGGAGAAGAAGACAACCACCAGAAAGAGGATGCCCTCAGCTACAGTAGCGTCTCTTCTAAAAAGATGGGGGCATCCCTGGAAGATCTGAAGGATCAATTTGGAGACAGATCCTCTTGGAGGACATCTAACGCAGAACAAGAAGCAACCGATGGAAACTAATCAAGGAGAGAACCTGAACCTGAAATTTCCTGACTCTGAGAACAATTAATCAGTGGAATGATTTGCCTCTAGAGGTTGTGGGTGCTCCAACACTGGAGGCTATTAAAAAGAAGTTGGAGAGCCATTACTACTGGTTTTCCTAATAGTAGAGACCTTGCGGTCTTCTAGTCCAGCCTCCTGCTCAACCAGGAGAACCTAAGCTAATTCAGATAAGTGACTGTCTACTCTCTTCTTAAAAACCTCCAGTGATGGAGTGCTTTGCGTCAAGCCCCTGGGATGAAGAAGCCCCTGAGCTGACCTAACAATCATCCAGCTTCTTCACTTCCAGCTATTTCCCCAAGATCTTCCCTTGCAGGATTGGAGATCATGGGGAACGTCCACCTGGGATGCTGGGTGTCATGGTTTTCTCCATTTATACATCACATCCAGTTTTCTCATAATTGCAACCCAAGAGCATACAAAGAACCCTTACAGGAACTGGGAATGTCTAGTTTAATGAAAAGAAGGACCAGGAGAGACAGGATGGCACCTGTTCCAATATTTGAGGGGCTCCTACCAAGACCAGGTGGTCAAACTGTTCTCCAAAACGCCAAAAGAAAGAAAGAGGAGAGAGAATAGATGGAAACTAACCAAGGAGAGAAGCAGCCTGGAATTAAGGAGACATTTTCCTAATGGTGAGAGCTATCAACGGAAGGACTTATCTCCAGAACTTGTGGATTTTCCAAAAGAGACTGGAAAACCATTCATGGTATGGAATCTCCTGCTCGAGCAGGGGTTGGACTAGAAGACCTCCAAGGTCCCTTCTGACTCTACTATGCCATGTTGTGTGTTCTAAGTGCACATGTTTATGTGCTTGAAATGGGGCATATTATGGTAGGTTTAACTGTGAAAGCTGAAGTGTGGAGCTGAGGCAAAACATAGGATGAAGAATTGGGGAACTAGGTAGTTTTAGTCTAACAGCAAAAAGTGGGGCTGGGATGAGATGAGACTTTTAATATTTGAAGAGCTTCTACAAAGAAAGGGGGGGGGAAACCGATTCTCTGAAGCCCCTGAAAGCAGAACAAGAAGCAATGGATGGAAACCAATGAAGGAGAGAAGCAACCTAGAACTAAGGAGAAATTCCCTGACAATGAGGACAATGAACCAGTGGAACGACTTGCCTCCAGAAGTTGTGGGTGCTCTAACACTGGAGGTTTTCAAGAAGAGACTGAACAACCATTGATTTGAAACGGTATAAGGTCTCTGCTTGAGCAGGGGATTGGACTAGATGACCTCCAAGTTCCTTTTCAACCCTGTTATTCTAGGTTCTGTGGGCTTCTCTGTGTTTGTCATTTGTAGACTCAGAGAACTCCAGTGACCATGTTTAATCATTCCCTTTTTCCCTCCTTCCTCCAGAATAAGATGTTAGAGCTGGTGCTAGTCCCTGTGGTCAACTGTGCTTGTCACCCAGACAAATTTATGGCGAAGGAATCACTCCAGACCCTTCAGTTCCTTTTCCGGCATCTGAATGCTCAAACCTATGGATGGAAAGCTGTCAATCTTATTCCGGTCCTTGGGAAGTATTTTGCTGATGTACGTCAACCAAACCACAACAAACTAATCCACCACCCTTCCTCTGTCTTTCTCTTTATCAAAAAGGCTTAGAAACAGTTCAGCCACAACTGTGTTGTTCTCATCTAAAAGAGTGTGTGAGCTTGCAGATGATCATTGAGCTCATCCAGAGAGCTGGAGAAGTGCCAGGTGAGGTGGAAGAGAATGAAGGTTGCCACTCTCTTCAGCTTCACCAAACCACCATCAATCACTCTCCATATTTATTAAAAATCCAGATTGGTGTTGCTTGATCTCAGACACTTTAAGGTGTTTGGATTTCAACTCTGCTGGCCTGAGAACTCCAGAGGTTGAAGTCCCCACATCTGAAAGCTGCTCAGATTGGGAAACTCTGGTCTCCATCAGTATTTCTCCCCCTTGGCAACTTGAAGAGGTGAGGACTTCAACTCCCAGAACTCTCCAGCCAACATACTGGAGTTGGAGTCCTCACATCTGAAGGCTGCAAAGATGGGAAAACAACTCCCTCAATCACACCATAGAGGTTGGTCTGCAAGCCTTTTACAACCATGGCCAACCATTCCCATGGCCTTGTCTAGAGAAACAGTTGCTAGCCTCCCCTTCCTTTGTCTCGTGAGTGGGAACCTGAGGCAGATCAGATGAAGAGGATGGGAGTTATGAAGGCTTTTATTGTAGGATTAGTGGATCCCTCCCTGCCTTTGTCTTTAAGGAAACAAAGGAGAATCAAATGTGAGACGTTTTCTCACCTGAAATTTCTGCTCTCAGATTTTGCTCAGCTGACTGTTTTGTGTGTTGCAGTTTGTACTTCTAGGTTCTCACTACACCTCCCACTTTCTAAATGCTTTTGGAGGGACTGACACATTTCTCTTCCTTGTAGGAGGACATCGAGTTGCGCAACACCTCCATCACCCTTTTTGGCCTGGTCTTAAAAGGGGTCAAGGAGGCAGAGGGGAATCTGACCAAATCCATCCTGTACAGCCTGATTCCTCTTGTCATCCAGTTGGCTAATAATCGGACCCAAGAGGTGAGTTGAAGGGCAGGATCAACTAAGCTCCTGCTCTCTTCATGCTCCCTTCTCTATGAGACCATGCTGTACCCCCATCTTCACTCAGAGCAACGTGGTTGCATCATATGGACCCTCTGGAAAAGGCAAAGAGATTCTGAATAATCCTCAAGTTGTGAGGTCCTTGCAGGCATTTCCTGACCCAACTAGGTGACAGCATCAGTAGGTTGGAGGGGAGGGTTTGATCTCTGCTTAATGCCCGATCATTTTGATGTAGGTGTAGGTTTTCTGTTGGGTTGTTCTTGGATTAGGGGGTTGTTTTCTTCTTGATGGTTTGCCTGGTACCAATAGAATAGAATCAGGGTTGAATTGTGGGAAATTCTGGCCTCCATGGCCCCCCTTCCCTACCATAGCTTCCTCCCAGGGTGGCTCATCCCCTTTCCCACCCCTGAGCAAGGAGAAGGCTGGTTTTCTCTGCAGAAGATTGACAACCTCAGAACCAGATCCTCTGACGCCTCCTTTCCTCCCTCCGCCCAGATCTCCAGGAACACCCTGACCTCCTGCATCTCCTTTATGAAGTGGGAGGAAGTTCCAGGGACTTTGTTTGACTACGAGATTTACACCAGTCTCCAGAGCATGTATTCCAGCATCTGCTCAGATGTGGTAAGTAGGAGTCTAGCTGGTTCCTTTTCTTCCGGATTAGAATATAATATATTTTCTTTTTCTTCGGCCTTTCTTCTTTTGATAAATCTTTCAAGATGGTGGATGTCCCTAATGCTTCTCCACCCCCTCCCCCTCCTCCAATTTCCTTCCCAACAACCCTGGGAGGTGGGCTGCCCTGAGGGAGAGGGACTGGACCAAAGTCATGCCTAAGGCATGACTAGAACTCTCCAAGTCACCCAGGAGCTTTCATGCGAAAGGTGGGACTGGAACTCACAGGCTCCTGGTTTGTTTGTCTAATGCCTTAACCACTAGACTAAACTGACTAGAGGCAGGGCCAGATTTTCCTATAGGCTAACTAAGCTTCAGCCTAGGGTCTCAAGATCAAGAGGGGCCTACATTCAAATTGTTAGCAAAATTAAAAGGATTATACATACTCAGATTAAAGCAAAGGAAGGATAACAGCATTTGGCACAAGAAATTACACTTGTATTAAAAACACCATTTAACTACTATCATTACTGCATTTTTCTATCCAGTTAGTATGACTCTCATGTCAGGCAGACCTTTCCTACTCGCGATGAAACTTCCTAGACCATCTCAAATGCTCGGAACAAACGAAAACAGCATTCGGCTAAACCAGTTCTACATTTCTATCTCTACGACATAGTCATCGTCTTTTTTTTATGAGAGCGACTAACTAAACCATACTTGATACGCACAAATGCAATGAAAGAGGCAGGCTTTATCCAAGAACGACAACTTTGTCTGCTAATGGTTAATTCTGCGATAGCCAATATGTAAATCTTCGGGGGTTGAGCGAGGGGGACGTTTCAGAAAACCAATGAGAAGCCTTGGAGTTGAGGAATGGCATGGTCCGGGACCAATGAGAAACCAGAGTTTGAATAGGGTGAATGGATGAGTCAGGTTAGCCGTCGTCATTGTGTGAGGTGAAGAAAGGCTGTTGGGAGTGATACCTCGGGAAGAGGTCGCGAGGGGCTGACAAAGTAAAGCCTTCCCCCCGCCATGTCGTTGCACGGGACGCGCAAGGAGATCTACAAGTATGAGGCGCCATGGACCGTCTATGCCATGAATTGGAGCGTCAGGCCCGACAAGCGCTTTCGACTTGCCCTCGGCAGCTTCGTAGAAAAATGGGAGGTGAAAGGGCCTCATAAGTGGAATAGCCTAGGGCCTCTTTTCATCTAAATCCGGCCCTGACTAGAGGGATTCTTCTTGGGTTGTTGCTCCCATGGGAACACCAGAGGTTCCATGCTACCATGAGGACTAGAAACCTTGCTGATGTGTGGGTTTGAGGATTAGAAATGGCTGTTTGTAGAAAAGGGAAATTATGATGTAGAGCGGGGCAAAATATAAATGTACTTATAAGATCAGAAGCCATTTCCTTATCATCTTTCTTTCCCTTTTCTTTTTCTATTCTTTTTTCACTATCCACTATTTTTCTTTATTTTCCCCTATGGTTTTAACTTGGATAAAACTGTCTTTAATAACATAAATGTGTGTGTGTGTATAATACAATATAATACTACACTATATAATGTAATAATATTATATTGTATTGCATTGTATAATGATCCAGTCCAGTCCAGTCATATCCAGTATAGCATAATAATTTTGTTTAATATAATAAAATATAGTATAATAATATAGTTTAGTAGAGTAGAGTAGGATACAATACAATATGTAAGACATTGTTACTGAGGACATGAGGACTAGAAACCTTAGAAAGAAAAAAAGAGGAAGCTGCATAGTTCATTGCCTTGTTTGTGGCCTTGTGTTCCCCAGATCAATCGATGCAAGGAAAACCTGCCGGAAATGTTGGAGCAGATGCTGGAATTCCTGAAGAGCCGGAATTCTTCATTCCGAGAGGCAGCTGCTGTCTTAATTGGTAACCCCAAATGCAAACTCTGGAAGGAGGGGACGAAAAACCAGGGCAGGTGGGTGGCCTAAGGCCAGGCATGCTGACCATTATTACACACACACACAATCACACACACGGCCCCCTTTCTTAAGGGCATAACTGCGGTTGTTAAGTGAGTCACGTAGTTGTTAAGTGAATCTGGCTTCCTTCCGGAGTTTGCTCTCCCAACGGTTGCAAAAAGTGATCAGGTGCCCCCCCCCCAAGACTCTGCAACCATCATAAATACGAGTACGTTTGTCAAGCGTCCGAATTTTTTTTAACTATATATTTTTTTATTTTCAAAACAAACATACAAATCCTCCTTCTTTACATACTGTACAAAGTTTATCAGTTGATTACAAAAGGCTTTTGTGCATCTCTTCCACCGTCATCAAGTATAATTCATATTAACTCTAGTATCTTAACTCAGATGTTTATACATATTACCATAATGGTAATGATACCATTATCATACCTCTACTTTTATTTGACTATTATTGTTTAAACGTCTTTCAACATAAGATATACCAAAATGTAATAGATAACCACATACTGGCATTTCATTTACTTACTTATAAAATCCTCCATTAACACTAAATCCTCATATCCTATTCTAGCTAAACATCCATAATATTTAATAACAAAATTTTCTAACCCTCCTTTCCAAATCCCTGTTTACAATTTACATCCAGTTTCCTTATATTAGACTCATACATACAATACATACATACATACACACACACACACATACATACATACATACATACATATGTATAAATTATTAGCATTATCCTTTCTTTATTTGACTATATCCTATATCATAACATTTCCCCCCTAATAATCAAAACAACTGTGTCTAATTTAGATCTTTTTTATTGTTATTATTATTAATCTTTATATATAGTCCAAACAGATTCCTAGCATCCCCTTCACAGGTATCATTCAATATTCATATCCAATTATTGCTTATCATAACACTACACATTGTATACATTACTATCATTATCATTTTTTTATTTAACTGTACCTATTGTCACTAAATTTAACTAGGTTTAGCTAGTTTTAAATTACACTCTTCCATCTATCAATCTGTATCTTTCCAGTAACAAAACAATCTAATATCTTCTGCCATTTGTGGAACCAGTCCTCCAAACATCCTCTTAATCAAATCTGTATGGACTCCTCTTAGCAACTCCTTGCTTGTAAGATCTCTCATGTACTCTTGATGCCCTCTTTCTGTTTCCTTGTTCAGCTTGTCTTTGATTGTCAGTAGTGTTATCAAATATTTTTCAGATAGGATTTCATAGTCCATAAATTCTTTTATTATTTCTTCTTCTTCTTCTTCTTCTTCTTCTTCTTCTTCTTCTTCTTCTTCTTCTTCTTCTTCTTCTTCTTCTTCTTCTTCTTCTTCTTCTTCTTCTTCTTCTTCTTCTTCTATATCTTGCCCTTTGAAATAAAGTTCCTCTCTATTTAATTCCTCTTTCAATATTCCATTCTTTCTTTTTTCAGAAATAAACCAATTGCCATAAATATCAACAAGTTTAATCTCTTTATATTCATCTTCCATTTCAGTTTTTTGCGTTTCAATTGCCTCATTTTGCATTTGAAAACCATCCTCAGTTTTTTCATCATATTTTATTGTTAAATGCTCCAAGTATTCCAATTTTCTCTCAATTTTTTTCTCTGTATTTAATAATTTCTGCAGTTCTGAAAATATTCCTTGCAAGTTCAGAGCCCCTACGTTCTCTGCCATATTCATACACAGTTGCTTTCACTTAGAAGGTCAACAAGATTAAAACATACATTCACAAAGACTGCTGTTTTTCGCAAAGAATGCTGCTCTCAGCTCTCTGTGAACAAAAACAAACTTCAAAGGGACAACTGTGGGCTCTTATCAGATCGTAACTAAACAACCAAGCAGTAAACCTTGCAATGCCGAAGTCAAAGCAATCCGTGAGAGAGAAAAAAGAATGTTCCGTCTTTGAATATGCAAATACTCCGATCAGCCTCCGAGGTGGGGCTTTTTTGTATCTCTTCTGTATATAAAATTAAACAAAGAATCCAATCTTTGAATGACTTTAAAAAGAAATACCCACAATGATAAAAGAGGAAAAAATTAATCTGTAACTTACAGAAAGTTGAATGAATGTTTGAATGTTTATTTTATTTATATGCTGCCCTTTTCCCCCAAAGGGGAGTCAGGGCGGCTCACAACTCAAACCAGGGAAGGGGGATACAAACAAAAATTAAAATGACACAAAACAATGCATAATTTAAAACACACAACAGTCATACCATTCGAGATGGGGGCAACAGTTCTTTAGCCCCAGGCCTGTCGGAACAGCCAGATTTTAAGGGCTTTGCGGAAGGCCTGGAGGGTGGTGAGGGTTTGAATCTCCACAGGGAGTTCGTTCCAGAGGGTCGGAGCAGCCACAGAGAAGGCTCTCCTCCGGGTAGTCAACAGTCGACAATGGCTAGCAGATGGTATTCGGAGGAGGCCTAATCTGTGGGATCTCTCAAGTACCCAGGTCCAATACCATGAAGGGCTTTATAAGTGACGACTAGCGCCTTGAAGCATATCCAGAGACCAATAGGCAGCCAGTGCAGCTCGTGGAGGATAGGTGTTACATGGGTGAACCGAGGTGCACCCATGATCGCTCGTGCGGCTGCATTCTGGACAAGCTGGAGTCGCCAAATGCTCTTCAAGGGCTGCCCCATATAGAGCACGTTGCAGTAGTCCAGTCTAGAGGTCACAAGGGCGCGAGTGACTGATGTGAGGGCCTCCTGGTTCAGGTAGGGACGCAACTGGTGCACCAGGCGAACCTGGGCAAATGACCCCTGGTCACAGCTGACAAGTGGTGTTCAAAAGTCAGCTGTGGGTCCAGGAGGACTCCCAAATTGCGAACCCTGTCTGAGGGGCGTACTGTTTGACCCCCCAGCCTGAGAGATGGAACACTTGGCCAATTAGTAGGAGGGAAACACACCAGCCACTCGGTCTTATCTGGATTGAGTACAAGCTTGTTAAACCCCATCCAGTCCCTAACAGCCTCGAAGCCCTGGCACATCACGTCAACCGCTTCACTGAGTTGGCATGGGGCGGACAGATACAGCTGCATATCGTCCGCATACTGATGGTATTTTATCCTGTGCCGTTGAATGATCTCACCCAGCGGCTTCATGTAGATATTAAACAGGAGGGGGGACAGGACCGAACCCTGCGGCACCCCATAATTCAGGGGCCTAGGGGTCGATCTCTGCCCTCCGACCAACACCGACTGCGACCTGTCCGAGAGGTAAGAGGAGAACCACCATAGGACAGTGCCTCCCACCCCCACCTCCCGCAGTCGTCTCAGAAGGATACCATGGTCAATGGTATCGAAAGCCGCTAGAGGTCAAAGAGCACTAGGACGGAGGCATAACCTCCATCCCTGGCTCTCCAGAGATCATCGATCAATGCGACCAAAGCGGTTTCCGTGCTGTAGCCCGGCCTAAATCCTGACTGGAAGAGATCTAGATAATCGGTTTCCTCCAAGGACCGCCGGAGCTGAAAGGCTACCACCTTCTCAACAACAAGTCACAAAGAAAGGTTAGAAGAAGAAAACTTAATCCATCCATTTGAAAAAGGTTTGCTTAGATTCAATCCATGTAAATAACATTTAAAAAGTAAGATAACTACTGTCCAAAACCATTCCAAAATTCAAATTTGCCACTAAGTTCTTGTATTAATTGATTTAAATTGGTTTTTAAGTTTTATGGGCAGTCCCTTTTTTATTGAACAATAAAAATTCCCCACCAGCTGTAAACACTTTCTTTTTCCACATCATTTTGGAGCCACCCCGACTTTGTCAGCCTTTTGACTGGATTTTTTAATCACCGGCTTGAAGATCTTATCTTGCTTCCTTTGGAGATTTTGCGATATCCCTGAGATCAACAAGACATAATCTTCCTATTCACCATCTCTTCGGGATGCTTTAGGTCCATTGGGACCCCCCAGTGATAAAAGTGTCAACTGCAATCTCAGAGCATTAAGATCGCACGTTGTCTCGTCTTCGGCCCCTCCTTTCCCCAAGTGTCCGAATTTTGATCCTGTGGTTTGTTTGATGGAATGAAATATTGGATGACTGTCAGCCTTCGTCCTTCTTTCCATCCGACCTCTAGACAGACCCAATTCCTGGGACCATCCCGTAAAGTCCCAAAGCGACTCTTCCAAATATAAACAAAAGAATTCTGCATTTTTTTTCTTGAATCAGTTGATTTAGCCGTTTCTGCCAACTCCACCAACCTTTTCTTTGCATGAGTCTAGGCTGCTGCGCAGAATACATGAAATGGGATGTGGTGACTTCCAAACAAATTGAAGAAGTTTTCCTGGGTGAGTTCCAAAGTTCCCTCGCTTAAAGCAGAGACTTTCTCTCCAGAAGCTCTGTCGCTGATCAGAGTTAGTTCTCAAGGTGGATCCCAGGAATCATTTCTTTTCTGGATTCCTTCCAGGTCTCCGGGATCTGCAAGAGGACCGCGAAGCCTCCGTGGCTCAGGCTGCAGCTGAGTCCATGGAAGTAATCTTCCAGCAGTGCGGCCATCGGATCAACCCAGATCTCATTAGCAGCCAGCTCCTCTCCAAAGTCATCCGGAACATCTCCACGACCAAACTATCATAGTTAAATAGTTTAATCCTTTACTTTATTGTCTTGGCACCCCATACAACAAAGTTGTGCCTTCTTCAGCATATATTATATATTAAAAATAAAACTATACAATTGTATAGAACTGTACATTCTATACAATGAAATTGAAAACTCCTGATATTGCACTTCTGTTGCCCTCTACAGTAGAATTCAAGATAGATACTGCTCTGGGATGGAAGCTCTTTTTCAGTCTACTTGTCCTTATTTTTATTGTCCTGTACCGTCAGCCACATGGTAATAGTTAAAAAAAATGGGTGCCCAGGACGAGATGGATTTTTAAGGGTGTTTGGAACTTTCTTAAGGCAGCAGGAGCTATAAAGCTCTTCCAAAGAGGGGAGGGGGCAACCAAGGACCCTCTGGGCATCTCCCTTTCAGCTGGTCTTTGGGGAAAGGGAGGAAGCGTGAAGATAATTCCTATGTTGTGAAAGACCACGAAGGGATGTAATGGAAACAGGACTTGGCAGGGAGATTAGTAACTCATAGGTACCTGATTGGCTGTTGACTGACGAGGGGCCTGTTTCCTGGGCTTCAATCATTTCCCTGGCTGTTTTTGTACCTGTTCGGCCAACAATCTTAGTAGCTGCGAAATTGAATGCATGTCCTTCTTCATTGCAATGTGAGGCTACCAATGAGTTTGGAAAATGTTGATTGGTTTCTATTTAACCACAACCTTAACATGGAATGTAGCTTTTGAGATGCTTTTGAGAGCGTGTAGATAATTCTTACATCGTGAAGGAACATCGTGGAAACGGGACCTGGCAGGGAGATTTTGGAAACAGAGAAAGTCAGGACAATTTTATTTCAGAGAGAGGAAGCCACGAGAAGGTCCCAGAGCCACAGGTGCCAATGGAGAAGGGTGGTGGCCACCATCAACCACCAACGATGTCTGGGACATCTCCACGCTTGGTTGTCTTCCAGCAGAAATTGGAGCACATAGAGTAGGGCAGATGCCGAGAGCTGAACACTCCCCTGGGGGCAGATCTAGCAGCCTCCAAAAAGATTTTCCTTATTACCCACATAGATGGAGCATTGAATCAAAGCCTCCAGGAAAACCTCTGGATCCCACATGGCCTCTTCCCATGGGCCATGATTGCCTTTGGAAAGGATGCAACGTTTGTCAACTTAGTTTGTTAATCCAGAAAGGGAGCTGAGCCCTGGTCCTCTCCTCATATCTGTTACAGGGAGGCCTCTCAACGTTCAGCTGTGAATGAGCCCAGCGTTATAGGTTGTAAGTTGCGTCAGTCATAAACCAGGTCACCCTGGGTCGCTGATCGATTTTATGACCTTTGAATGAATTAAGGGAGTCGTTCAAAAATACACATTGTAAATAATAACATATTCATGTGACTCTCATAGATGAAATAGTATACAAGAAGAAATCTACAATAGAGCTGGAAGGGACCCTGGAGGTCTTCTAGTCCAGTCCCTGCTCAAGTAAGAGAACCTATCATATTTTTCGGAGTATAAGACACACCTTTTTTCCTCAAAAAAGAGGCTGAAAATCTGGGTGCGTCTTATACAGTGAATACAGCATTTTTTTGCCTCCTGAAGCCCCGCCCCTTCACCAAAATGGTCCTGCATACCCTTATGAAGGCTTTCAGAGAGCTCCTGAGGGCTGGGGAAGGCAGAAATGAGCAAAAAACAGGCTGTTTTTTGCCCCCCCCCAGCCCCCAGCAGCACTCTATAAGCCTTCATAAGGCTATGCATGCAATTTTTTTGACAAAAAATGGGCCCGTTTTTGGCTCGCTTTTGGCTCCCACAACCCCCCAGAAGCACTCTGCAAGCCCCACCCCCCGAGGGCTATTCATGCTTTTTTGGGGGAAAAACAGTTTTCATGAGGTTTGCACTGTGCAAAAACTTTTTTTTTCTTTTTGGAAAGCTCTAACTGATTGATGAGAATTACATTGATCAAGTGCTGTGCTAGCAGAAACACCTACCTATCTACTGTATTTCTCTCTATCTCTATTTCTCTCACTCTCTATATCTCTACCTACCTACCTATCTACACACACACACACACACACACACACACACACACACACATGCATGCACGCACTCTCCCTACCTATTGCATTTCTCTTTCTCTCATTCTCTATCCCTTTACCTACCTACCTAACTAACTACTCTCTCTCTCTCCCTACCTATCTACTGTATTTCTCTCTCTCTATCCCTCTACCTACCTAAACACACACACTTTCCTTCCCTACCTACTGTATTTCTCTCTCTCTCTCTCACTCTCTCTCTCTATCCCTTTACCTATCTACCTACCAACCTACCTACTCTCTCTCTCCCTACCTATCTACTGTATTTCTCTCTATTTCTATTTCTCTCTCTCTAGACCCACTATCTACCTACCTACCTACCTACACACACACACTCTCTCTATTTCTCTCTCTCTCTCGCTATTCTCTCTCTATATATTCTCTCTCTCTTTTCATCAGTACCTATGAAAATTTAATCCCAAAACCTGAGAGAGAATTTCTACAAGATGTTTTATAGATGGCATTTAGATCCTAAAAAATTGGCTTGTATGTATCCGAATTTACAACCTAAATGCTGGAGATGTCATTGTGCTGATGCTATGTGTTATCATATACGGTGGCAATGTTCCCTCTAATTTTTTTTCAATGTGAGCGGAAAAGTATAGTATTTGAGCGGCACATTTTCATGCCTGAGCACCTGAATTTTTTTCACAGATGTCACCTAAGACAACAACGAAATCAGTATTATTTGAAACTCAAAGTTATGTTTATTCAAGGTACCCGCTTAATTAAAAGTGTTATATAATATCAGTATCACTTAACAACGTTCCTGCTTAGCAACCAAAATGTTGGCTCAGAAACTCTGGCATTGAAGCGTGCAAGTCTTAAAGCTGTCAAGTTACAAGACCCTCGCACCCCTAACCCTTTAGGAAAAAAACCCCAGGGGTCTTCAAACCTGACAGCTTTAAGCCTTGTGGACTTCAACTCCCAGAATTCCTCCTCCAGTCATGTTGCAGCAACGTCATCTGCGTGGATCTGCTCCATCTTCGGTTTTTTCACAGGAGGCAGGGCTGCTGCTGAAGATGCCAACGAGCTCCCGCCGCCACTAGAATATGCATTTGTTTAGCATGACATAGAATAGTCTTTCAACCAGAAGTATGGAATAAAAGAGAGACTGATAAATATTAAAAAAAATAAAACCAAAAAGCAGCTATTTATTTGAGTTCTAGATAAACATTTAGTTCAGAAGAGGTTCGAATAGAATAGAGAAAGAATAGAATATAGAGAATACAATAGAAATAGAATTGGAAGGGACTTTGGAGGTCTTCTAGTCCAATTCCCTGCTTAGGCAGGAAACCCTACACCACTTAAGACAAATGGCTATCCCACATCTTCTTAAAGACTTCCAGTGTTGGGGCATTCACAACTCTGGAGGCAAGCTGTTCCGTTAATTGTTTTAACTGTTAGGAATTTTCTCCTTAGTTCTAAGTTTCTTCTCTCCTTGATTAGTTTCCACCCATTGCTTCTTGTCCTGCCCTCAGGTGCTTTGGAGAATAGCTTGACTCCCTCTTTTTTTGTGGCAACCCCTGAGATATTGGAAGACTGCTATCATGTCTCCCCAATTCCTTCTTTTCATTATACCCAGTTCTTGCAACCATTCTTCATATGTTTTAGCCTCCAGTCCCCTAATCGTAGAATAGAATGACAGAAGGGACCTTGGAGGTCTTCTAGTCCAACCCCCTGCCTAGGCAGGAAACCCTACACTACTTAAGACAAACGGTTATCCAAAATCTTCTTTAAAACTTCCAGTGTTGGAGCATTCCCAACTTCTGGAGGCAAGTTGGTCCATTGGTTAATTGTTCTCACTGTCAGGAAATTTATCCTTAGTTCTAGGTTGCTTCTCTCCTTGATTAGTTTCCATCCATTGCTTCTTGTCCAGCCTTCAGGTGCCTTGGAGAATAGTTTGACTCTCTCTTCTTTGGAGCAACCCCTGAGATATTGGGGTTGCTATCATGTCTCCCCTAGTCCTTCTTTTCATCAAACTGGACATACCCAGTTCCTACAACCGTTCTTTATATGTCAATATCATTTAGACAAAGTTGATCCCCTTATTCTCCACTCCAGAACCTTGGAGTTTGAAGTTCTTTGGTTCTCTTCTCCCACCCTCTGTGTTCCCACGAGGGGATTAGCATCACAGCTCAACTGCCCCCCTCCCACCCATAAAGACCAGGAGAGCATCGCTGCGCATAGCCAAATGCTACCATAGCAACTATGGCGTTGTCTGATGTCTTTCTTGCACGCTAAGATGGACTGAAGGGGTGAAGCATAGCTTGCATTGTCCCTAATGCGGATTCTTTTCCCAGCCTTGGTCACTTTACGAGGGGTGGACTTCAGTTCCCAGAATTCTTCAGCCAGGGAAATTCTGGGAGCTGAAGTCCTCCGTCCCTCCCTTATTCCTGTTTCCTTTTCCTTCATTGTATTCAATTGTTTCAATATTAAGTGTAATTCTTCCTTCCTAACATTTTTCCATTTTTTTCCTTATATTCTTTTCCATTTCAACATTGTCTTTGTTCCTTCCATTCTTTCTTCCTTCTTTCAATCCTTCCAATATTTTTTCCTTCATTCCCTTGTCTGTTTCAATATTAAGTACATTTCTTCCTTTCTTCCTATACTTTTTTCCATTTTCTTCCTTATATTCTTTTCCATTTCAACATTGTCTTCCTTTTTTCCTTCCTTCCTTCCTATACGTCTTTCCATTTTCTTCCTTATATTATCTTTTCTGTTTCAACAGTCTTTGTGTCTTCCTTCCTTCCTTCCTTCCTTCCCTTCCTTCCTATACTTCTTCTTTCATTCATTATATTTTCTTTTCCATTTCAATATTAAGTGTAATTCTTTGTTCCTCCTTCCTTCTTTCAATCCTTCCAATACTTTTTCCTTCATTCTCTTTTCCTTCAATATTAAGTGCAATTCCTTCCTTCCTTCCTTCCTTCCTTCCTTCCTTCCTTCCTTCCTTCCTTCCTTCCTTCCTAAGTTATTTCCATTTTCTTCCTTATATAATATTTTCTGTTTCAACATAAAGTGCCTTCCTTCCTTCCCTCCCTCCCATCCCTTTCTTTATGTTTTCTTCATGCTTTCTTTTCTTTTTCCTCTGCTCTTTTTAAATCCCCCCCTTCTTCTCCTCCTCTACATTTAGGTTGGATTAGTTTGTACAACGGTCATCAAACTTCTGAAGTAAAAATAAATGAATAAATCATATTTAAGAAGAAGAAGAAAAAGGAAGACGTTTTTAGTTAAGCCAAACGTTTTAATAAAAGTTTCATCTTTTAAGATTCGTCCAACACATCCAATTGTAACCTTAACAGTAAAGATTATCACCCCAGCTGCTAAAGGTTCAACCAGTCTGAGAACCATTGAAAAGACAACAGTGCAAAATCCAAAAGACACAACTTCCTCACCGCCATTGCTTTGGTACCAAATCTTTGAGGAAGGGGCTCCAGAAAGAAGGAGGAGGAGGAGGAGGAGGAGGAGAAGGGAACCAAAGAGAGGCTTTTACCGGGTTTGCGCCCCACAGCCAGGACCGTCCTTGCGCCTCAAGCCGTGTTTCTTCCTGCAAAGCCCTTCGGGCAACCCGAGAGTTCCGTTTGACGCCAGAAGGGCTTTGCAGGAAGAAACGCGGCTTCAGGCGCAAGGACGGTCCTGGCTGTGGGGCGCAGACTCGGTAAAAGCCTCTCTTTGGTTCCCTCCTCCTCCCCCTCCTTCCACAGCCTGCATGACGCTGCCGCCCAGGCTGAGAGCTGCCGCTGAAACAAGTTTGGGGAGGTCCTTTGCGGGCGGCCAGTTCTAGCTGCCTGCAAAGGACTTCCCTACGTTTACTTTGAAAGAAATCTGCGAGGCAGTTAGAAACCTCTGCGCAAGGCTTCTTGCCATGTGCGCGGCCGCGCAGCCGCGCACCTTAGAGGGAACAGTGTACGGTGGACTTGTAAAAAGGTTAAAGCATTTTGGATAAAAATATGGTGGATTATGCAAAATATTCTTAAAAAGAGGATAAAGTTTACTCCTCAGTTATTCCTGTTAGGTATAATTACAGACTGTACCATTATACAGACTAATTTGATTTTGAATTTTACAACGGCAGCAAGACTGTTGGTGGCGCAGTACTGGAAGAAGGAAGAATTGCCTACTATTCAAGAATGGACATTAAAAGTAACAAACTTAGCAGAGATGGCTAAAATATCAGCATGTCTTAAAGACCATTCAGATGAGAAATACAAGCTGGAATGGAGAAGATGGATTGATTATATTCAAAATAAATATGGGACTAAGAAACTCCATATAGCTTATGAGTGAATGAGCAAGGAAGGATACAACTTGTTTAAAGTTAGCTTTACAAAAGGGGAGTTAAAGTACAAGTGAGGGATGATGCTAAAGTCTGTTAGTTTATTTTAGAATATGGTTGTTAATGTTTATACCCTATATTTGCTCTGGGAGGTTGGGGGGGGAGTTGGGTTCGGGGACGGGGAGATATATATTTGTAAAACTTTTTTAAAACTTTTAATAAAAAAAATAATCTAACTCAGTCATTTTATCATGGAAACCTTCCATTTTAAGATCTTTATCATATCTAGAATGTATTTGCGCATATGAAAACCAGTTTATCTTTATACCTTGCTGTTCCAGTTCTTGCATAGATTTCAGTTCACCCGCTGCATTCAATATTTCACCATATCTAACTGTTTGTTCCTTTTTGTATGTTATTGGATATGAAAATGCTTCAATAGTTGATAACCAGACTGGAATTTTTAGATAATGTGACCTTTTAATCTTCTCCCAATTTAGTAGCAAAGCCTCACATATGTAATGTCTTCTAAAGTACCCCTGTATTTTAGTTCCCTTATACCATAAGAAAGCGTGCCATCCCAACAGCAAATAATGTCCTTCTACAGTCAATAATCTAGAATTTCTTAATGTTATCCATTCCTTAACCCACATCAAACTTGTTGCCTGATAATATAATTCCCAGTTTGGTAGACCAAATCTGCCTCTTGTTCTAGCATCTTGTAACAATTTTAATTTTATTCTCGCTTTCTTTTCCTGCCAAATATACTTCAACACTATTTTGTTTAAATCGTCAAAATAATCTTTCCCTAATTAACTGGAATTGTCTGGAATAACTATAAAATCCTGGGTAATATATTCATCTTGATTGTTGATATTCTCCCTATTATTGATAGTTGTAAATTTTCCCATTTTTCCAAATCTGTTGCAATCTGTTGTTTATGTTTATGGTAATTGTTCTCTTTAAGTGTACTACATCTTGCTGTCAAATATATCCCCAAATACTTGACCTTATTCTTGACTTGGATCTTCAAAGCTTCCGCCAATTCTTCCTTTTGTCTTAATAACATGTTCTTTGTCAAAATCTTAGTTTTGTCTTTATTTATTTTCAAACCTGCTACTTTTCCATATTCTTCTATTTTTTCTATCAATTTAGGTGCAGTTTCTAGTGGATCCTCTAAGATGAAGACCAGGTCATCTGCAAATGCCTGCAATTTATATTCTTCCTTTTTAATTTTCATTCCTTTTATGTCTTTTTCTTCTCTAATCTTTCTATTTAGGACTTTTAATGTTAAGACAAACAACAGGGGCGATAATGGACAACCTTGTCTTGTCCCTTTCCTTATTTCAATAGAGTCTGTCAGTTCTCCATTTATCATTATCTTTGCTGTTTGTTTGTGGTATATAGTTTGTATGGTTTGGGTGA
Organism: Thamnophis elegans; assembly: GCF_009769535.1. NCBI lineage: Eukaryota > Metazoa > Chordata > Lepidosauria > Squamata > Natricidae > Thamnophis > Thamnophis elegans. Next base: position 28,365,089 of record NC_045552.1, read on the forward strand.
ATTTCTTACCAAAGCCCCTCTGTTCCAGCTGTAACAACATAAATCGCCAGTTCACATTGTCAAAGGCTTTCTGTGCATCTAAGAATATCAAAGCCATTTGTTTTGTTTTTTTAGCAGATTTTATTATTATTTTTTCCCTTCTACACCACCTTACAGTCCTTATATCAACATTGTTATGTCATCATACCTGTACATGTATATAATATTTCGCTTCTATATTTACACACCTTTATACACAGTTCTCTCTATATTTATATATATTGTTTTTCAACTTAATTAATTTTATTCTTGTTTTGCAGCCATTTGTACCAACTGTTCCAAATTTTGTAATATTCCGACTCTTCTTTATCTTTTAATTTCAGTGTTAATTTGTCCATCTCTGCACAATCCAAAGTTTTTTTTAATCACTAATTCATCTGAGGGGATATTATTTTGTTTCCAGCATTGGGCAAATGCTGTTCTAACTGTAGTTAGCAGATGTGCTAATACGTACTTAATTTTCTTTGTATATTTCCCTTTGATTATTCCCAGCAGAAAGATTTCGGGTTTGTATTTTATCTGTTCTCCTGTAATTTCTTGCACCCATTTCCAAATTTTTGTCCAATATGGCTAGCTGATGGCTAGCTGATGGCTAGCTGATGAGAGCTAAATAGCTTGAAATAGATCTATACTAGTCTCCCTTTATTTATTTATCAGCACAAATAAAAAAACACAAATATAACAAAGGCAACAGTAAAAATATTGGGTTTCTGTCGTGATGGACTCTTGTGACGAGCCGAAGGACAGATGATGGAAGCAGTTAGCTTCCTCCCATAATTGGGGCTTACCAGGGGTTGTAAAAATCTAATAGATACCTTTCACCCTGGCTTCGCTGATAACGGATAAGAGCCTATGGCCTAATGGCTAAGATCTCTGCCTAGTGTGCCTAGTATGCCATATAGCCCAGGTTCAAATCCCAGTAAGGGTATGGCTAGCTGATGAGAGCTAAATAGCTTGAAATAGATCTATACTAGTCTCCCTTTATTTATTTATCAGCACAAATAACACACACACACACACACACACACACACACACACACACACACACATATATTTAAAGTCACAACCCCTGGTATGCCCAAATATGGGAGGAAGGTCACACTTCCACTCTCTGTCTTCGGCTCGTCACAAGAGACCATTCAGACAGAGACCCAATATTTTTTACTGTTGCCTTTTTGTTACATTTGTTATATTTATGCTGATAAATAAATAAAGGGAGACTAGTATAGATCTATTTCAAGCTATTTAGTTCTCATCAGCTAGCCATACCCTATGTTGGGAATCGAACCTGTGCTCTCTTGCCTCTCAGGCAGATGTGTTAACCATTGAGCTACAGAGCTCGATTCCTTATCAGCCAGCCAGGGTGAGAGGTATATATTTAAAGTCACAACCCCTGGTATGCCCAAATATGGGAGGAAGGTCACACTTCCACTTCCACTGACCTTCCTCCCATATTTGGGCATACCAGGGGTTGTGACTTTAAATATATACCTCTCACCCTGGCTGGCTGATAAGGAATCGAGCTCTGTAGCTCAATGGTTAACACATCTGCCTGAGAGGCAAGAGAGCACAGGTTTGATTCCCAACATAGGGTATGGCTAGCTGATGAGAGCTAAATAGCTTGAAATAGATCTCTACTAGTCTCCCTTTATTTATTTATCAGCATAAATATAACATATATATATATATATATATATATATATATATATATATATATATATATATATATATATATATATATATATATATATATATATATATACACACACACACACACACACACACACACAATTTAAAATATATGATTTGATATGAATTGTAGGTGATGACTGTGGACGGGATGCACAGAGGTTTTTGTAACCTATTGACACACTTTCTACAATTTGTAACAGAAGATGGTTTTGTGGGTTTTTTGTGTTTCATCTGTGTTTATTCAAAAATGAAAAAAAATCTTTATTAAAAACAATACAATCTCCTTATTTTTATATTCCAGTCTTTTGTCTCTTGCCTTAATTGTTTTCTTAGTAAATCTTATATGAACTTCTCTTGGGAGATTATTTCTCACTGCATATCTTGTATAGACTCGAAATATCTCATCTATACCATCCATCATTTTCTGTTTGGTTATCTCCAAGATATCTGCCAGATTTCTATTGTTATTTCTGCCAGATTTTCTCCCTTTTTTCTTCTATGTTTTGAATTCTGAAATAAAATTCTGATCTATCGATCTCCCATCCCAGTATTCCACTGTTACCTTTTTCAACTACGCACAATCTGCTATCAATATCTCCCTATTTTATCATCTCTTGGCTCATCTTTTTCTTCCATTTTTTTAAAGTCTGTCCTCATATTTCATCATCATTTGGTGAATGTTTTCAATTTTTTCATCTGTTTTCCCTGTTTTTTTATTTGATGTCCTCTGTTCTTTGTTCTATATTTTCTATTCTCTTTTCAATGTTCTCTTTTCTATATTCTCTGTTCTTACTTGTATTTTTTGTATTCCTTGCATAATCATCTGCAGTGTCACTTCCTTGTCTACTGTAAAATCCAAGACTCTTATATTAAGTTCCAAACAAAATTTATAATTCTCTTTTCAAGTTCACTACAGTCTTCTTTCTTTGAATTCCACATTTTCTTTCAAGCCCAAACTCCATGCACTGATAGTATCCCAGAAGAGCACATGCATTAACTATCTCCCATGCTCATCCCACTATCATTTCATAAACAGGCTTAAAATTCTTGAAATGTAACATCAGATCTTAATTTTTTAAAAACTTTTCTCTAAACACTCATACAAGAAAAAGAAAACAATGTTTCCAGGCCTCTAGGTGGCAATGTTATTTATTCCATTCTCCTTACTTTCCTTATACTCAAAAAAGAAAAAAGAAAGAGAGAGACGGGCCCCTCATCAGTCAACAGCCAATCAGGTACCTATGAGTTACTAATCTCCCTGCCAGCTCCTGTTTCGATGACATTCCTTCGTGGTCTTTCACGACGTAGGAATTATCTTCATGTTTGTTTGAATGTTTGAATGTTTATTCAATTTTTATGCCACCCCATTCCCAGGAGACTTGGGGCGGCTAACAAGCAGAGGGGAAGGGGAATACAACAAGAAAACAAAAAAACAGACAAGTTAAAACACAGCAACAGTTGCAACAATTCAATGGGGCTGGGAACTCATCAGCCCCAGGCCTGCCGGAACAGCCAGGTCTTAGTGGCTTTGCGGAAAGCCGGAAGGGTGGTGAGGGTCCGGATCTCCACGGGGAGATCATTCCAGAGGGCTGGAGCAATCACAGAAAAGGCCCTCCCCCTGGGAGTCAACAGTCGACAATGGCTAGCAGATGGTATTCGGAGGAGGCCTAATCTGTGGGATCTAATTGGTCGTAGGGAGGTAATTGGCAGGAGGCGGTCTCTCAAGTACCCAGGTCCAATACCATGTAGGGCTTTAAAAGTAACGACTAGCACCTTGAAACGTGTCCGGAGCCCAAGAGGCAGCCAGTGCAGCTCACAGAGGATAGGTGTAATGTGGGTGTACTGAGGTGCACCCACAATTGCTCGCGCGGCTGCATTCTGGACAAGCTGAAGTCTCTGAATGCTCTTCAATGGCAGCCCCATGTAGAACGTGTTACAGTAGTCCAGTCTTGAGGTCACAAGGGTGTGAGTGACTGTTCTAAGTGCCTCCCAGTTCAGGTAGGGTCGCAATTGGTGCACCAGTCGAACCTGGGCAAATGCCCCCCTGGTCACAGCCGACAAATGATGTTCTAAAGTCAGCTGCGGGTCCAGGAGGACTCCCAAATTGCGAACCCTGTCTGAGGGGCATATAATTTCACCCCCAGCCTGAGAGATGGAGTACAAGGCCAATCTTTGGGAGGGAACAGCAATAGCCACTCGGTCTTGTCGGGATTGAGTGCAAGCTTGTTCGTACCCATCCAGACCCTGACAGCCTCCAGGCACTGACATATCACTTCCACCGCTTCACTGAGTTGGCAGGGGGTGGACAGATACAACTGTGTATCGTCCACATATTGGTGGTATTTTATCCCGTGCTGACGAATGATCTCACCCAGTGGCTTCATGTAGATATTGAATAGGAGGGGGGACAGGACCGAACCCTGCGGCACCCCATAGTTAAGGGGCCTAGGGATCGACCTCTGCCCTCCGACCAACACCGACTGCGACCTGTCCGAGAGGTAGGAGGCGAACGACCGAAGAACGGTGCCTCCCACACCCACCTCTCGCAACCGTCGCAGAAGGATACCATTGTCGATGGTATCAAAGGCCACTGAGAGGTCAAGGAGCACTAGGATGGAGACATGGCCCCCATCCCTGGCTCTCCAGAGATCATCGATCAGTGAGACCAAAGCAGTTTCCATACTGCAGCCAGGCCTGAATCCAGACTGAAAGGAATCCAGATAATCGGTTTCATCCAAGGACCGCCGGAGTTGAAAGGCCACCACTTTCTCAACAACCTTCCCAACAAAGGGGAGGTTGGAAACTGGACGATAGTTACTCAAGATGGCTGGATCCAAAGACGGCTTCTTCAGGAGGGGTCTCACCACCACCACCTTTAGAAGGGGCGGGAAGGATCCCTCCTGGAGAGAGGTGCTAACTATTGTCTGGATCCAGCCACGTGTCACCTCCCTGCTGTTCGCGACCAGCCAGGAGGGGTACGGGTCCAGTATGCAAGTGGAGGCACTCACTGCTCCCATGGCCTTGTCCACTTCCACAGGCGTGACAAGTTGAAACTCAGTCCATAAATTCCGCTCAAGACCTTCCCCCGGTATCTCGGCTGGCTCTGAGCAATTGGAGTCCAGGTCTGTCCGAATCCGAGTGACTTTATCCTCTAGAAACTGAACAAACTCCTCAGCTCTACCTTGTAAAGGGTCATCCACATTGTCCCTTTCAAGAGGGAGTGGGTTATTCTAAACAAGGTGGCTGGGCACGATTCAGCAGATGCAATAAGAGTGGCAAAATGTGCACATTTCGATGCCCGTATTGCCACGAGATAGGCTCTGATATAGGCTCTCATCAGTGCTCGGTCTGACTCAGACTTACTGGCCCTCCAGCGGCGCTCTAGATGTCTCTTTTGGATCTCATTCCAAGCAGCAACCAAGGTCTCCACCGGACTGTGAACTTCCTCCATCTCCTTAAAGATCCATCACCACCTGGACACCCTATTTTTTTTTAACTATTAACATTTGGCAGACGGTACAGGACAATAAAAACAAGGACAAGTAGACTGAAAAAGAGCTCCCATCCCAGAGCAGTAACTATCTTGACTTCTACTGTAGAGGGCAACAGACGTGCAATATCAGTAATTTTCAATTTCATTTGATAGCATGTACAGTTGTATACAATTGTATAGTTTTATTTTTAATGTATAATATACACTGAAGAAGGCACAACTTTGTTGTATGGGGTGCCAAGACAATAAAGTAAAGGATTAAACTATTTAACTATGATAGTTTGGTCGCGGAGATGTTCCGGATGACTTTGGAGAGGAGCTGGCTACTAATGAGATCAGGGTTGATTCGATGGCCGCACTGCCGGAAGATTACTTCCATGGACTCAGCTGCAGCCTGAGCCACGGAGGCTTCACGATCCTCTTGCAGATCCCGGAGACCTGGAAGGAATCCAGAAAAGAAATGATTCCTGGGATCCACCTTGAGAACCAACTATGATCAGCGACAGAGCTTCTGGAGAGAAAGTCTCTGCTTTAAGCGAGGGAACTTTGGAACTCACCCAGGAAAACTTCTTCAATTTGTTTCGAAGTCACCACATCCCATTTCATGTATTCTGCGCAGCAGCCTAGACTCATGCAAAGAAAAGGTTGGTGGAGTTGGCAGAAACGGCTAAATCAACTGATTCAAGAAAAAAAATGCAGAATTCTTTTGTTTATATTTGGAAGAGTCGCTTTGGGACTTTACGGGATGGTCCCAGGAATTGGGTCTGTCTAGAGGTCGGATGGAAAGAAGGACGAAGGCTGACAGTCATCCAATATTTCATTCCATCAAACAAACCACAGGATCAAAATTCGGACACTTGGGGAGAGGAGGGGCCGAAGACGAGACAACGTGCGATCTCAATGCTCTGAGATTGCAGTTGACACTTTTATCACTGGGGGGTCCCAATGGACCTAAAGCATCCCGAAGAGATGGTGAATAGGAAGATTATGTCTTGTTGATCTCAGGGATATCGCAAAATCTCCAAAGGAAGCAAGATAAGATCTTCAAGCCGGTGATAAAAAAATCCAGTCAAAAGGCTGACAAAGTCGGGGTGGCTCCAAAATGATGTGGAAAAAGAAAGTGTTTACAGCTGGTGGGGAATTTTTATTGTTCAATAAAAAAGGGACTGCCCATAAAACTTAAAAACCAATTTAAATCAATTAATAGAAGAACTTAGTGGCAAATTTGAATTTTGGAATGGTTTTGGATAGTAGTTATCTTACTTTTTAAATGTTATTTACATGGATTGAATCTAAGCAAACCTTTTTCAAATGGATGGATTAAGTTTGGAAGTCACCACATCCCGTTTCATGTATTGTGTGCCTAGACACATGCAAAGAAAAGGTTGGTGGAGTTGGCAGAGATGGCTAAATAGACTGATTCAAGAAAGAAAACAAAGAATTCTTTTGTTTTATACTTTGGGACTTTACGGGAGTGCCCCAGGAATTTAGATTTAGATTTTAGATTTTTAGATTTTATTAGCATTTGTAGGCCGCCCTTTTCCCTGAGGGGACTCAGGGCGGCTCACATAAAATCAGGGAAGGGAAAGTACAACAATGACATAGACACATATAATAAAAGTAATAAACAACATACATTCATCATTCGGGAGGGGCGGCTATCCTTGTCCCCAGGCCTGACGGGCTAGCCAGTTCTTCAAGGCTGTGCGGAAGGCCTGGACGGTGGTGAGGGTACGAATCTCCACGGGGAGTTCGTTCCAAAGGGTCGGGGCTACTACCGAGAAGGCCCTCCTCCTTGTAGTTGCCAGCCGGCATTGGCTGGCCGATGGAATACGGAGGAGGCCCAATCGGTGAGATCTAATTGGTCGCAGGGAGGTAATTGGCAGGAGGCGGTCTCTCAAGTATCCGGATCCACTACCATGCAGGGCTTTATGGGTGACTAATAGCACCTTGAAGCGCATCCGGAGATCGACAGGTAGCCAGCGCAGCTCGCGGAGGATAGGTGTTATGTGGGTGAACCGAGGTGCACCCACAATCGCTCGCGCGGCCGCATTCTGTACTAGCTGAAGTCGCCGGATGCTCTTCAAGGGCAGCCCCATGTAGAGCACATTGCAGTATTCCAGCCTAGAGGTCACAAGGGCCCGAGTGACTGTTGTGAGTGCCTCCCGGTTCAGGTAGGGTCGCAACTGGCGCACCAGGCGAACCTGGGCGAATGCCCCCCTAGTCACAGCCGTCAGGTGGTGGTCAAACGATAGCTGTGGATCTAGGAGGACTCCCAAGTTGCGAACCCTCTCTGAGGGGTATAAAATTTGACCCCCCAGCCTGAGTGATGGAATGTTGGTGGGATCTTTGGGAGGGAAACACAACAGCCACTCGGTCTTTTCTGGGTTGAGCACAAGCTTGTTAACCCTCATCCAGTCCATAACGGCCTCAAGGCCCCGGTTCATCACGTCTGCCGCTTCATTGAGGTGGCACGGGGTGGACAGATACAACTGGGTATCGTCCGCATATTGATGGTATCTGATCCCGTGCCTACGGATGATCTCTCCCAGCGGTTTCATGTAGATGTTGAATAGTAGGGGGGATAAGACCGAGCCCTGAGGCACCCCATATGTTAGGGGCCTAGGGGACGATCTTTGCCCCCCCACTAACACCGACTGCGACCTGTCCGAGAGGTAGGAGGAGAACCACCTCAACACGGTGCCTCCCACTCCCACCTCCCGCAGTCGTCGCAGAAGGATACCATGGTCGATGGTATCGAAAGCCGCTGAGAGGTCAAGGAGAACCAGGATGGAGGAATATCCTCCATCTCTGGCTCTCCAGAGATCATCAGTCAATGCGACCAAAGCGGTTTCCGTGCTGTAACCGGGTCTGAAGCCTGACTGGAAGGGGTCGAGATAGTTAGCTTCATCCAAGGCCCGTTGGAGCTGAAAGGCCACCACCTTCTCAACAACCTTCCCAAGGAAGGGAAGGTTGGAGACTGGGCGATAGTTATTGAGAACAGCTGGATCCAAAGATGGCTTTTTTAGGAGGGGTCTCACCACCGCCGCTTTCAGTGCGGCGGGGAAGTTCCCCTCCCGAAGAGAGGCGGTCACAACCGCCTGGATCCAGCCTCGTGTCACCTCACTGCTGTTAGTAACCAGCCATGAGGGACACGGGTCCAGTACGCAGGTGGAGGCACTTACAGCCCTCATGGCCTTGTCCACATCCCCGGGGGTAACATCCTGAAACTCAACCCAGAGATGTTCTACCTGATCCTCTTGTGCCTCGGCTGGAACTGCAGGGATGGAGTCCAAGTCCGACCGGAACCGAGCAATTTTGTCCGCTAAGAATTGGGCATAATCCTCAGCTCTGCCCTGCAAGGGTTCCCCCGCTTCCCTTTTATTTAATAGGGAGCGGGTTATCTTAAACAGGGCGGCTGGGCGGGACTCAGCGGACGCAACCAAGGTGGCTATGTGAGATCTTTTCGCTGCCCTAAGTGCCCTGGTGTATTCCTTGGTGCAGGTGGCTACCATTGCTCGGTTCGATTCGGACTTATCGGACCTCCATCGGTGCTCTAGGCATCTCCTCCGGCGCTTCATCCCCCGGAGTTCCTCGGTGAACCAAGGAGGTCTCCGGGATCCGCCGCCTCGGAGGGGCCGTAGTGGCGCAATCCGGTCGAGGGCCTCCGATGCTGCTGAGTGCCAAGCAGCAACCAGAGTCTCTACCGGACTGTGGGCGAAAGTATCAGGAATAACCCCAAGCTCTGTCTGGAACCTTAACGGTTCCATAAGTCGCCTGGGGCGGAACCACCTGGTCGGTTCCTCCTCCCTACAGTGGGGGTTTGGTCTCCGGAAGTCGAGCCTCAGTAGGCAATGGTCTGACCACGACAGGGGTATGATGTCGTTACCCCTCAGACCAAGATCACAAATCCACTGCTCCGAGAGGAATACGAGGTCGAGCATGTGACCCGCCAAATGGGTTGGGCCCCGAATTACTTGGGTCAAGCCCATGGCTGTCATGGAAGCCATGAACTCCTGCACCCCATCAGAGTTTTCACCGAGCGAAGGCAAATTAAAGTCCCCCAGGACCATCAACCTAGGGAACTCAATTGCCAGCTCGGCTACCGACTCGAGGAGCGAGGGGAGGGCTGCTGTAACGCTGTTGGGAGGCAGGTACGTTAACAGCAGACCCACTTGACCCTTGAGGTCCAACTTTATCAGCAGGGACTCACACCCGACAAGCTCCGGAGCAGGGACCCTACGAGGAACTAACGACTCCCGGATAACAACGGCCACACCCCCACCCCTTCCCTGGGCTCTCGGCTGGTGCAGCACCTGAAATCCTTCTGGGCACAGCTCTACAAGGGAGACTCCTCCCTCTGGGCCCAGCCAGGTTTCAGTAATACATGCCAGGTCTGCCCTCTCGTCTAAAATTAAGTCCCGGACGAGAGGAGCTTTATGTACCACAGACCTGGCATTTAGCGACAGCAGCCTGAGTCCAGGGTCCTGATCACTTGCGCCATCTGGTCTCGGAGTGGGACTCATAGGGCCGGAAGGAGGGATCTCTGTGATGTAGCGAACCCTCCTTCCCCGGTAATGGCCAGCCCTAAAGTCCCCGCCATATCTGCCCCTCCCTGTTACGACCGTAATACCCCGACCCTCTCCCATGTCTCCGGTCCCCTCAACCACCCCCATGGCCCCCGCATCTCCCGGCAGGTCCTCCGAATCATACATACCCATGCACTCCCCCAAACAGTCCCCACGTGAAAGTTAAAAACACAAAAATTTACAACAATATAATAATAAAAGTGGGCCATTCATTCAATCACAACCAATCCCATGCACTCCTCATACTATTTAAAAAATTGCGCAGTTAGATGTGTAACAATGTGAAAAAGGGGGGAGGAGGGGTACTCCGTTTCTCTCCCCTCCTATGTCCTGGGGAGACGTCCTCGGCCGCCCGATCAAAAGTAGATGATATATAAGGTGGCCGTATGCAGGCAGGGCAAGATGTAAAAAGTAGAAAGTCCAGTGGTTCATAAATGGCAGTCTTAACGATGAGTAAGTGCCCCAATCTAGGGGGCCAAAGTTTGGAACTAGCCTGAGCCACTTTCGCAGAGGAGGGGGGAAGTGTTGATGTTTTTGGAGCCCAGTCTCTGCCACCGTGGTCGCCATCCCCCATTGCTCTCACACCAACTCAGCCACAATCCTACTCCCCTAGTGGCTAGAGCGGGAGGCAAAGGGCAATGTCCGGAGAAGGCCGCAGTGACACAGGGCTCAGTTCAGGGGATTTAGAGGGTCGTCCTCTTCCCCTCCCTAGCAGGCACACCAGTCAGTCGAAACGGCCAGGACTTTCCTAAAGCCGTAGGGGCAGATAACAAATAGCAGGGTGAGCAAGATAGAACCAAGGGGGGGGGGGCGTCTGAGGCGGCAACCAAACACAGCCAAAGCTTAAGGTCTCAATAAGCTTCCGACGCTTCCTTCTTTAAAGGAGAAGTTGATTAAAGTTAAAATCCTGAGTGCCCCAGGAATTGGGTCTGTCTAGAGATGGAATGGAAAGAATTTCATACGACTCATATTTATGACTGTTGCAGAGTCACCTGATCACTTTTTGCAACCTTTGGGTGAGCAAACTCCGGAAGGAAGCCAGGTTCATTTAACAACCACAGTGATACCCTTAAGAAATGGGGCCGTGTGTATGTGAGAGAGATAATGGTCAGCATGCCTGGCCTTAGGCCACCCACCTGCCCTGGTTTTTCATCCCCTCCTTCCAGAGTTTGCATTTGGGGTTACCAATTAAGATGGCAGCTGCCTCTCGGGACAAAGAATTCCGGCTTTTCAGGAATTCCAGCATCTGCTCCAACATTTCCGGCAGGTTTTCCTTGCATCGATTGATCTGGGGAACACAAGGCCACAAACAAGGCAATGAACTATGCAGCTTCCTCTTTTTTTCTTTCTAAGGTTTCTAGTCCTCATGTCCTCAGTAACAATGTCTTACATATTGTATTGTATCCTACTCTAATCTACTAAACTATATTATTATTATTATACAATTGTATCACAGCAGCCAGTTGTTTCGCCGGATTTGGCATTGGTTACTAGTCGGGCCCCACCCAGGGGCCTCGGAAATCGTAACGTATTTTTGTAATGTGCGTGCAGATCCAAGCAGTGCGGCTTTTTGCATTTGACTGATGGTGATTTTGTCAATTTTTAACTGTTTTAACTGTAATTTCAGTGCTTTGGGAATAGCACCCAGTGTGCCAATTACCACTGGAATTACCACTGCTGGTTTGTCCCATAGTTGTTGAATTTCGATTTTTAAGTCCTGGTATTTTGCTATTTTTTTCATGTTCCTTCTCAGCGACCCTGCTATCACCTGGTATTGCGATGTCTATGATTGTGACCTTATTTTTCTCAACCAGTGTGATGTCTGGTCTATTATGCGCAAGTATTTTGTCGGTTTGTATACGGAAATCCCACAAGATCTTGACCATCTGATTTTCGGTGACTTTTTCAGGCTGATGTTCCCACCAGTTTGTTGCTGTTTTAATATTATAATTTTTGCACAAATTCCAATGGATCATTTGTGCTACTGAATTGTGCCGCAATTAATAATCCGTCTGCGCAATTTTTTTACAGCAGCTGAGTATGTGATCAACAGTTTCATCATCTTCTTTGCAAAGTCTGCATTTGGCATCATCAGAGGATTTTTTGATTTTGGCCTTAATGGCATTTGTGCGGATAGCTTGTTCTTGCGCAGCCAGGATTAGTGACTCTGTTTCTTTCTTTAATGTACCTGTTGTTAACCATAACCAAGTTTGTTCACTGTCCACTTTATCTTTTATTTTTTCCAGAAATTGGCCATGCAGTGCTTTGTTCTGCCAACTCTCCATTCTTGATTTTATCACATCTTTTCTGTATTCTTGTTTCATCTGTTGGGCCTTCAGTAGATTTTTGTTCTTTACTTTGATTAATAGATGTTCTTGACTTTCTTTTAAATAATCAGCCAGTGCATGTTTTTCTTCTTCAACTGTTTGCTTCACTTGTAATAATCCTCTGCCACCTGATTTTCGGGGCAGATATAGTCTATCAGTATCACCACGTGGATGTAAACTGTAGTGCATTGTCATTAGTTTCCTGGTTTTTCAGTCCAAAAGGTCCAAATCAGCTTGTGTCCAGTTAACTATACCAGCTGTGTATCTTATAACTGGTATTGCCCAGGTACCGTATTTTTGGCCTTGATTGTATTTCCACCATTCAATTTAGATTTCAAAATTTTCCTAACTCTGTTGGTGTACTCTCGCCTGACAATAGTTTTTACTTCTCCATGCTTGATGTTATCCAACTGCAGAATGCCTAAGTATTTGTAGGCTTCATTTTCTTTGCATTTAATTAATTGGCCATTGGGCATTTCAATTCCCTCACATGCAGTGATTTTGCCCCTTTTTATGGATACAGTGGCATATTTTTCCACGCCAAACTGCATTGAAATATCGGTGCTGAATACTCGGACTGTGTTTGTCAATGATTGGATTTCTATTTCTGACTTTCCATAGAGTTTCAAATCATCCATATATAGTAAATGCGAAATTTTTTCAGCTTCTTTGGCTGTTTGGTAGCCTAATTTCATTTTTTTCAAGATTACTGATAGTGGGATCATTGCGATGATGAAGAGAAGAGGTGAAAGTGAATCACCCTGGAAAATTCCTAGCTTGATATTAACCATTCCGTAGATCTCATTCCCTACTGCCAACTCAGTTCTCCATTGTTTCATTGCCTTTTCAGTAAAGCATGTAATATTTTTGCTAATGCCAGTTGTTTCTAAGCATTTTATGATCCAACTATGTGGCAGTGAGTCAAATTATTATTATTATTATTATTATTATTATTATTATTATTATTATTATTATTATTATATACTTTATTATACTAAAAAATATTATTATACTATACTGGACTTGATTGGACTCGACCGGACTATTATACAATGCAATACAATATAATAATATTACATTATATAATGTAGCATAGTATAGTATACGTATATATAGTATTACATTGTATTACACACACACACACACACACACACACACACACACACATTTATGTTATTAAAGAGTTTTATCCAAGTTAAAACCATAAAGGAAAATAAAGAAAAATAGTAGATAGTGAAAAACAAATAAAAAAAGAAAAGGGAAAGAAAGATGATAAGGAAATGGCTTCTGATCTTATAAATGTATTCATGTTTTGCCCCCTTTAAATTGTAATTTCCCTTTTCCACAAAACTGCCATTTCTAATCCTTAAACCCACAAATCAGCAAGGTTTCTAGTCCTTATGGTGGCATACAACCTCTGCTGTTCCCATGGGAGCAACAACCCAAGAAGTAGTTTGAAGTTTTATTTTATTTATATGCCGCCCTATTCCCTATAGGGACTTAGGGCGGTGAACAACTCAAACGGGAAAGGGAACATACAAATACAAAACAACATTTAAAATAACCAACATCCACACCTGTCGAGAGGGGAAGAGAGCTCATCAACCCCAGGCCTGCTGACACAGTCAGGTTTTAACAGCTTTTCGGAAGGCCAGGAGAGAGGTGAGGGTCCGAATCTCCACGGGGAGTTCGTTCCAAAGGGCTGGAGCTGCAACAGAGAAGGCCCTCCCCCGGGTCGTAGCCAGATGGCATTGGCTAGTAGATGGAACCCGGAGGAGGCCGACCCTGTGCGATCTAATGGATCTTTGGGAGGTAATTGGCAGCAGGCGGTCTCTCAAGTACCCAGGTCCAATACCATGAAGTGCTTTATAAGTAAAAACTAGCACCTTGAAGTGTATTCTCTAGTCAGTTTAGTCTAGTGCTTGAGGCCTCAGGCAACAAACCAGGAGCCAGTAAGTTCTAGTCAGATACACCCATATTACACCTATCCTCCGCGAGCTGCACTGGCTGCCAATTAGTCTCCGAACACAATTCAAGGTGTTGGTCATTACCTTTAAAGCCCTGCATGGCTCCGGACCAGTGTATTTGCGAGACCGCCTACTGCCACATACCTCCCAATGGCCGATAAGATCCCACAGGGTGGGCCTCCTTAGGACGCCGTCAGCCGGACAGTGTCGGCTGGTGAGGCCTCGGAGGAGAGTCTTCTCTGTGGCTGCTCCAACCCTGTGGAATCAGCTACCCCCAGAGGTCCGGACCTCACACCCCCCCTCATGGCCTTCAGAAAAGCTGTTAAAACCTGGCTGTTCTCAGGCCTGGGGCTGTTGACCTTATTATGTAGAGTCCAGCCCCAATCAGAATGTATGTGTGTTGGAGAATTTTTAATTTTTTAATTTTTATTTTTAATTTTGTTTGTTTTTCTTTTCTTGTTCTGTGTAAGCTGCCTGGGATTGGGCGGCCTGTAAATCTAATAAATTGAATGGAATTGAATTGAATTAATCCCTCCTTTTGGATGAAAGCCAGCTGGGTGATTTTGGGCCAATCACTAGGAGATGGAGAGTTTGAGTCCCACCTTTCGCACGAAAGCCTCCTGGGTGACTTGGGGAGTTCTAGTCCTGCCTTAGGCATGTAGGACTCCTGGGTGACTTTGGTTCAGTCCCTCTCCCTTAGGGCAACCCACCTCACAGAGTTGTTGGTAAGGAAATTGGTGGAGGAGAGGGAAGAGAAGCTTTAGGGATGTCCACCATCTTGTCCACTATCAAAAGAAGAAAGGCAGGCGAAAAAGAAATATATTATACTCTAATCTGGAAGAAAAGGCACTAGCTAGGCTCCTACTTACCAACTCTGAGCAGATGCTGGAATACATGCTCTGGAGACTGGTGTAAATCTCGTAGTCAAACAAAGTCTCTGGAACCTCCTCCCACTTCATAAAGGAGACGCAGGAGGTCAGGGTGTTCCAGGAGATCTGGGCCAAGGGTGGAAAGGAGGTTTCAGAGGAGCCAGTTCTGAGGTTGTCAATCTTCTGCAGAGAAAACCCAGCCTTCTCCTTGCTCAGGGGTGGGAAAGGGGATGAGCCACCCCAGGAGGAAGCTATGGCAGGGCAAGGGGGCCCCTGAAGGCCAGAATTCCCCACAATTTAACCCTGATTCTCTTCTATTGGTACCAGGCAAACCATCAAGAAGAAAACAACCCCCTAATCCAAGAACAACCCAACAGAAAACCTACACCTACATCAAAATGATCGGGCATTAAGCAGAGATCAAACCCTCCCCTCCAACCTACTGATGCTGTCACCTAGTTGGGTCTGTAAAGGCCTGCAAGAAAACAACCAGGTTCAGAGAGCACCAAGAACCTCACAACTTCAGGATTGCAGAATTTCTTTGTCTTTTCCAGAGGGTCCACATGATGCAACCACATTGCTCTGAGTGAAGATGGGGGTACAACGTGGTCTCATGGAGAAGGGAGCATGAAGAGAGCAGGAACTTAGTTGGCCCCACCCTCTTGGGTCCAACTATTAGCCAACTGGATTATGAGAGGAATCAGGTTGCGCAGGATGGATTCAGTCAGATTCCCCTCTGCCTCCTTGACCCCTTTTAAGACCAGGCCAAAAAGGGTGATGGAGGTGTTGCGCAAGTCGGTGTCCTCCTACAAGGAAGAGAAATGTGTCAGTCCCTCCAATAGCATTTAGGAAGTGGGAGGTTTTGTGAGAACCTAGAATAACAAACTGCAACACACACAACAGTCAGCTGAGCAAAATCTGAGAGCAGAAATTTCAGGTGAGAAAACATCTCACATTTGATTCTCCTTTGTTTCCTTAAAGACAAAGGCAGGGAGGGATCCACTAAACCTACAATAAAAGCCTTCATAACTCCCATCCTCTTCATCTGATCTGCCTCAGGTTCCCACTCACGAGACAAAGGAAGGGGAGTCTGGCAACTGTTTCTCTAGGCAAAGCCATGCCAATGTTTGGCCATGGGTTTAAAAGGCTTGCAGACCAACCTCTCTGGTGGTGATCAAGGGAGTTGTTTCACCATCCTTGCAGCCTTCAGATGTGAGGACTCCAACTGCACTCTGCTGGCTGGAGAGTTCTGGGAGTTGAAGTCCTCACCTCTTCAAGTTGCCAAGAGGGAGAAATACTGATGGAGACCAGAGTTTCCCAATCTCAGCAGCTTTGTGGGGACTTCAACCTCTGGAGTTCTCAGGCCAGCAGAGTTGAAATCTACACACCTTAAAGTGTCTGAGATCAAGCAACACCAATCTGGATTTTTTAATAAATATGGAGAGTGATTGATGGTGGTTTGGTGAAGCTGAAGAGAGTGGCAACCTTCATTCTCTTCCACCTCATCTGGAACTTCTCCAGCTCTCTGGAAGGGCTCAATGATCATCTGGAAGCTCACACACTCTTTTAGATGAGAACAACACAGTTGTTGCTGAACTGTTTCTAAGCCTTTTCAATAAGATTAAAATTTTTCAGATGGTACCCAGGCAATCTTTATGGGAGAAAAAGAGAGAAGGGAGGGAGCAAGGGAGAGGAAGAGAGAGGGTGGTGGTGGATTACTTTGTTGTGATTTGGTTGACATACATCAGCAAAATACTTCCCCAGGACCGGAATAAGATTGACAGCTTTCCATCCATAGGTTTGAGAATTCAGATGCCGGAAGAGGAACTGAAGAGTACAAAGTGATTCCTTTGCTACACACTTGTCTGGGTGACAAGCACAGTTGACCACAGGGACTAGCACCGGCTCTAACATCGTATTCTGGGGGAAGGAGGGAAAGAAGGGAGCGATTAAATATGGTCACTGGGGTTCTCTGAATCTAGGAATGACCAACACAGAGAAGCCCACAGAACCTAGAATAACAGGGTTGAAAAGGAACTTGGAAGTCATCTAGTCCAACCCCCTGCTTAAGCAGAGACCTTACACCATTTCAAATCAATGGTTGTTCAATCTCTTCTTGAAAGCCTCCAGTTTTGGAGCACCCACCATGTCTGGAGGCAAGTCGTTCCACTGGTTAATTGTCCTTATTGTCAGGGAATTTCTCCTTAGTTCTAGGTTGCTTCTCTCCTTCATTAGTTCCCATCCATTGCTTCTTGTTCTACTTTAGATGTCCTCCAAGAGGATCTGTCTCCAAATTGATCCTTCAGATCTTCCAGGGATGCCCCCATCTTTGTAGAAGAGAGGCCATTGTAGCTGAGGGCATCCTCTTTCTGGTGGTTGTCTTCTTCTCCTCCTTCTATCCTTCCTAACCTTGTAGAATTCCTAGAGAGTGAGGTCACCCCTGATGCTCCCTTGAAAGTCCCTCACTTCCTGCCCCTCATCTCTTACCTCAAAGGGGTGCTGGAGAGGATACCCCAGACCACGAATAGCAAATATTTGGATGAGGGGATATGGCTGAGCCATCCAGTCTTGGAGGACATTGAGGATGTCCTTCATGATGAAGAAGTGTCCAACCTCCGGATGATATCGAAGCTGGGGAACAAGAGTGGAGAGATAGAGCATTAGCAAAGAAAAGAAAGGAACTTTCCTCATAGTGTCTATGAAGAGATGCGACATTCAGCCATTATGGGGAGAAGAAAAGAAAAGGCAGTTCTCATTTAGTGACTGCGGAAAGTCACCACGGCACTGACAAAAGGGACAACTCCATTTTTCAGACTCATGACCATTGATCACAGTCACCTGATCAAAACTTGGGTACTTGATGGTCCGTATTTATGACTGTCACAGTGTTTCTTTTTTCTTTTTTCATTTTTTCATTTTTAAACAGACAAAATAAACAAACATATAACATAAAAACCATCCTCCAGTTACATACAATATGTCAATTGGTCACAGAACTCCTGTGCCTCCTCACCATAGTCTTCACTTACAATTTATATAAAATCTCATATTATCAATTATATTATATTTATTATATTATTTTATATTATATTATATTATTATTTTATATTATGATATTATTATATTATATATTGTGTTATAACCCCTGGTATGCCCAAATATGGGAGGACGCATACTGCTTCCTTTCTCTGTCTATCGGCTCATCACAAGAGACTATCACGACAGAAAGCCATTATTTTTACTGTTGCCTTTTGTCAGTGCTGTGATGCCTTTCTGCAGTCATGTGCACAAAATATGTGTGTGTGTGTATGTGTGTGTGTATATGTGTCTGTGTGTGTATATATAATATAATTATTATCATTATTAATCATTTATTTGACTATAACTATTATTACTTCATTTTATGTGTAATATTCTAAGTTTAACTAAATTTAAATTAGTTTTTATTATAGCATTTCATTTCACTTTATTATATCATCCTGTATCCTTCCAATAGTAGTGCAATCTTATATCTCTTGCCATTTGTAGCATTTGCGTTCTAATTGCTTTCTTGGTATTACATCTGCCAAATTTCCTCCCTTTTCTTCTTCTATATTATGGAATCTGAAGTAAAATTCTGATCTATCTATCTCCCATTCCAATATTCCATTCTTATCTTTCCCAACCACACTCAATCTGCTGTCAATATCACCAATTTTCTTATCTCTCTGTTCATCTTTTTCTGCATCTTTTTCTGTTCTTTGTTCAATATTCTCCATTCTCTTTTCAATGCTCTCTGTTCTTACTTGTATTTTTTGAATTTCTTGCATAATCATCTGCAATGTCACTTTCTTTTCTTTTTTGTGTTGTGACATTCCTATAGATAGTATACACTACCACTATATAGAATCCAAGGCTTTTTTTTATTAAGTTCCAAACAAGTTCACTGCAATTCTTCTCTCTTTCAAGTCAGGGCTTTCTTTTCACTCCAGTCCAGTTACTGATAGTATCCTGGAGGAGCACCTGTATAAACAATCCATGCTCATCCTGCTATCATTTTCAATAAACAAGCTCAGAGACCTTGAAATGTAAATCAAATGTTCAAAAGAAAAAAAAAGAAAAACAATGTTTTCAAACATCCAAGTCTCTAAGTGGCAGTGTAACTTCTTTCCTTCTACTTTTACTCCCCTTTTTATATTCCAAACTTAAGGAGAAAAAGAAAAGTTCTTAAAAAGAATATGCACTAGAGGGTTAAAAAAAGTATTAAAAAAGGGAAAATAAAAGAAGGAAAAAACCAGTCCAGTTTAAAAAGTAAGAAGCATTTGTAAAAATTCTATCAATAAAAAGACTAAAGAAAAATAACACACTAAGTTTGACTCAGGCTTAATCTCACCACTTGTTTCTTCAATTTTAACTTTACTTTTGATCTTTTTGGGTGTTCTCATCTCTAATAATAAAATTTATTTCACCAATTCGACACATTTTCTCTCCTGCTTTCCTTCTGTTCTGGAGTTTTCCCAACTTTCAGCAGATTTAATGGCTGCTTCTCTGTGGTTGGAAAAAAGGGCTTTTCCTGGAACTGCCAGGGACTTTGCAATGTCCCTGGGATCAGCAGGATGTGCCATTCTCTATCACTGCCTTTATGCGATGGTTTAGGTCCAAAATGACCGTCTAGCGGCAGAGATATCGATGGCGATCCTGGAGCTCCAAGATTGCACGTTGTATCATCGCAATGTCAGCTTCACCTCCCAACGGTCACAGTGTTTTGAGGTTACATGAAGCGTTTTGGGGCTCAGTTGTGGTCATACATCAAGGACAACCCGTAGAAGGAAATCACTGAAAGATCTGGTTTATTGTAAGTTATTCAACAAAAAATTGGATAAGAAGTTTAAAAGTCATATTTTAAGAAATGCTTTACTGAGGGTCTGGAAAAAATACCAATATAAATTAAATGACAAGATACCCATGTGGGCAATTCCTAGACATGCAATTGAAAATATGAACATAGCACAAAAACAGGATAGAACTACCTATAGACAGCTTCTCATTTTGGAAAGGGGGGTACTACAACTAAAATCTTTAGAGGTATTAAAAGAGGAGAAGGTAGTTCAAACATGGTTCCAGTATGGGCAATTACAGGCTAGGTGGAAAATAGATCAAAAAATCGGTTTTATCCAAGTTGAAGATAATTTGTTTAAACAAATAAGAGATCAAAGCTTAATGCATATAAAGAGGATATATAATGTATTAATACAGATGGATTTGGAAACAGAATTAGTTAAAGATTGTATGATAAAGTGGGTTCAAAATATTGAAGAACCAATAATGTTGGATACATGGGAAAGAATATGGGTAACAAATGTGAAATTTACACAAGCTCAAAACCTGAGAGAATTTTTTTATAAGATGTTCTATAGATGGCATTTAGATCCTAAAAAGCTGGCTTCTATGTATCCGAATGTACAGCCTAAATGTTGGAGGTGTGGTTCTCTCGATGCTACATATTTTCATATATGGTGGACTTGCCAAAAGGTTAAGGCATTTTGGATAAAAATATGGTGGATTATGCAAAATATCTTTAAAAGAAGGATAAAGTTTACTCCTCAGCTATTCTTACTAGGTATAAGTACTGACTTTACAGTGGTAGAGACTAACTTGATTCTGCATCTAATAACGGCAGCAAGACTGTTGGTGGCGCAATACTGGAAGAAGGAAGACTTGCCTACAACTCAAGAATGGACATTGAAAGTTACAAACTTAGCCGAGATGGCTAAAATATCGGCATATCTTAAAGATCACTCAAATGAGAGATATAAACGAGACTGGAAAAAATGGATTGACTATATACAAAATAAATACGGGACTAAGAAATTCCAGTTAGCCTATGCTTAAGATCAGAAATGATTTAAATTGTTTAAAGTTGGTTCAGCAAGAAGAAGCTAAGGTCAATGTAGAATGTTATTAATTTTTTTATTTCTTTTTTTCTCAATAGATTTTAGACTGTGTTTGTTAGAAATCCATACCGTGTACGGGTTCTGGGAAGTCAGGGGGAGGAGGAGGAGGGGGGTTGGGGGAGGGTGGATGGAGGGAGGGGTATACATTAGGCTAGACAAAAATTTGGTGGTAAACTAGAACTATTTTGACACACCAAAAAATTGTACTCCGATGTCTTACTGATTGAGGAATGATGAAATGTTTGTTTTAAAAGAAAATAAAACTTTTGAATCGTAAGTATATGACCACGGCATTTGCTTAAGAGCTGCTGCGATCACTTAGTAACCACTAGAGGTTCTATGATGGTCTTATGTCAAGGACTATATTATGGCAAAAGGTAGTGTAAGTTGTAGTTGTAAGAATACAAAACTGCTTATAATGCGAAACGGAAATGGAATTTGGGGTCATTGAATCTTCCTTCCTCCTTCCCTCCCTCCCAATCCAGCAATTAACAGAATAAGAGGATACCTTGGAGGTATTCTAGTTCAACCCCTTGACCAAGCAGGAGACCATCTACTATGTCAGACAAACGGCTGTCCAGTCTCTTCTTCAAGGCCTCCAGTGATGGAGCCCCTACAACTTTGAGTTCCTAACCATGAAGTCCTCGTGAACCCTGCACAACTTTCCTGGAGCTCCACAATGTTGTGGTGCATCACAATGTCTCCTCACCTCAGAGAAGAACACCATGCCAATACCTACCTGCACCATCCCATCCCGGGATGGTGCAGGTAGGTATTGGCCTGTCTAAACATCACCTTCAGCTCCACTTTAGAGTAGGTAAAGAGTTTCCTAAAGATCAAATAGGGAGAAATCAGAAAAGATCTGCTGGTGAGTGAGGAGAAAATCACCAAGCTAGAGAAATGATTATCTGAATTATGGATAAATGAATTACTCAATGAATTAGTCCATTTAGAGAATTGTTCACCCTCCCTCTCTTTCTCTTTCTTTCCCTCTCCTTCCCACCCTCTGTCTCCATCTCATTCTCTCTCTCCTTTTATCTCTCCCTCTTAAACTCCCTCTCTTTCTCTCCCCCTCCATCTCTTCTCCCTCTCTCTCCCTCTCCCCTCCCTCTCCCTCTGTCTCTCCCTCCCTCTTCCTCTCTTTTCGTCTCCCGACCCTCTCCCTCCCTCTTCCCCCTCTCCCTCACTTTCTCTCGCTCTGCCCCTTCTTCTTCCTCCTCTCCCTCTGCCCTCCCCTCCCTCTCTCCCTCCCAACCCTCACTTTCCCTCTCTCTGCCTCTTCTTCTTCCTCTCCTTCTGCTCCCCCTTCTGTCAGCCTCTGCTTTGCTGCTGCTTCGGCTGCCATTGAAATGGGGAGGGGGTGTGGTATTTGGGAGGGGAATACTAATTGTGCTGGAGGAAGATTCTGGAGTTTCTGCTGCCTGTCTTACTGCGCATGCGGAGGAGGTTTCCTGCCAAGGCCAACGGCACCGACATTCCATCTGGGTGATGCCTTTCAACATTATATCACACCTGATACTTGGGAGAATTATGATTGGACTGTAACTGGGATGCCAAGGGGTGGGGAATGGGTTATTCTATATATCATTTGCTTTCGCACCTAAATAATCAGTCTTCGCTTTGCTATGCTTCTAATCATTTATAATTAGTAAAAGTACTCTTGATTTCTATCAATGGAGTCTCGTGGTTTTCTTTCCTAATTATTCAATGGAGGAGTGCTGACAGTAAGTGAAGTCTCACTCACACCCCACCAGGAGTTTTCAACCTACCGTGGGGGGTGTACTCAAAAGAAGGAACGGAATGAATGTCATTGCAAGTGAGTGATGATGAGGAGATTGAGAGAGAAACTGCAGAACCAACTTTACCTAAAAAGCTAGCTGGCCTAAGGGTAGAGGAACCTGCAGTTCGGCCCCGATGGACTTTGGGAGTGGGGCAAAAAGAGGATCCGTAGAATTTGGATGCAGGAGTTGCCAGACGAAAACAAAGGAAAAAGCCAGCATATTGGGAAGAAGCTATGACCGAGCAGAGATCCCAAGAGCAAATGGAAGAATTTGAACAAAGGTACTCCTTGCATAAATTTAGGGAGGGTGAAGAGGCTGAGGGGGGATGGGAGCAAACAAACCCAGAAACAGCCTCCCCCCCAGCCAGGGCTGCTGCCAGAGTAGGGGGGGGCAGAAGATGCAGAATGGCAAAAGTCCCTCCCTTACCAGTAAAATATAACGGTGATGCCAAGGACCTGGATCTTTTTGTGATTCAGATTTGGAACTTTATGGAACTTTATGGGCCCGATTTAGAAATAGATGCGATGAAAGTGCGAATAGTTTTACTTTCTTTGCAAGGAAAAGTGGCCGATTGGATGGTCAGCTTACACCAATCCAACTCCCCTCTCCTGAGGAATTTTGATGCCTTTATGACTGCTTTAAAGAGCTGATCCGCTGATTGAGAAACGAGGGAAGGTGAAATTTATGACCCTAAAACAGGGAGATAGACCAGTGACTGAATATATTCAGGAGTTTCAACAGCTTTCATCATTTATGAAGGGTTGGTCTGAAGAAGCGCTCCTGGATCAGTTTGCATTGGGATTAAATGAGGACATTTATCAACAATGCATTAACAGACACCTTCCCAAGCGAGTGGTTGCTTGGTACGAAAATGCAGCAGACGTTGAACTTGACTTAATTAGACTTCAACATGCAAAAGAGGAAAAAGCAGAGAAATCGACCCCTCCAGCTCAAAGGCCCCCATTCCGTGTCAGGGGTGAAGGGAAGGGAAGCTCCGCCAGCAAGGCCAAGGCTTTCACGTGCTTCCTTTGTGGAAAAGGGGGGCATCGAGCCATGGATTGCCGCGTTAAACTTCCTCCAACCGCCCCACCCCCTACCAAGAGGGAAGACCAGCAAGGGCCCAGGGAGGAAGAAGGAGGCTGCCTTCGCTGCAGAAAATACCCACCAGCATTTCCGGCAGGAGGCGGAGGAGGAAGCGGACATGACCACCAGCTCCTCTGATGACTCCGATGACGACGCCTCACCACTTTGGGTGAGTTCTTTTTTTTTAATAATAATTTTATTTTTTATTACATGGACAACATCACATAACAATAGAAAAAAAAACAGAGGGAAAAGGAGAGAGAGAAAAAAGGAAAGAACCCCCCCCCCCATCATCACATACAATATGTCATTTGATCACAGGTGCATCCTTACTACGTTTCCCCCCATATACACATCTCTCTGTTGTATATTTAATAGACACCACAATAACCTAGGGTTTTTAAAAAAAGGGGGGGGGGGACAAAAAAGACAAAAAAAACCCATCATCACATACAGCATGTCATTTGGTTACAAGTGTTTTAACATCTGCATCTTCAAATAATATTTACCGTCTCAATTATTTCATCTAACTAAAGGCCTCATTTTCATTCTACAATATATATTCAGTTAATATTAGCATTATTTTCCCCCAGAAAGTATACTTCTAGTTATTGTTAACCTTGCATTTCATACCTTCAAACAGAGATCTTATTCCTTCATTTTTCAACAAAGCATCGCTGCCTATATATACCAGTTTTCATTTGTTCCCCTATTAGAATTGCTTATCAGCAGCGAAATATCATTATAATAAGTTCTTAACCTTATACATTATATCCCCAGACCTTATATTAATACTTCATTGTGTCATTATTAGATTATTTCACAGCATAATTATATCATCATTTACTTTCTTCAATTAAGGCATAAGTATATCATTTTTCATTTCCAAAGTTTTTTTTCCCCCTAGCCACCGATAAAACAAATCCCATATCTTATAAAATTGTTCATCCTCTTGCTCTCTAATTTCAAATGTCAATTTACTCATTTCAGCACAGTCCATCATTTTTCAGATAACTTCTTCCTGTTTTGGTATTGTTTCGTTTTTCCAGTTTTTTGCAAATACAATTCCGGCTACTGTTAACACATTTACAATCAGATATTTTAAGTCTTTGTTGTAGGTTTTTGGTATGATCTCCAATAAAAAGACCTCTGGTTTAAAGTCTATTTGTTTGTGTGTCATTTTCTACAACCACATGTGGATTTTAGTCCAGTATCTTTTAGCTTCAGTGCAAGTCCACCACATGTGGTAGTATGAGCCAGGTATCTGGTGACATTTCCAACATTTTTCTGATTTATTCTTGAACATTCTTGCGATTCTGGTCAGGGGTAGGTGCCACCTGTAAAACATCTTATACAAGTTTTCTCTATATGCAGTAGACAATTCTCTGCCAATTCTCTAAATCAATCCCATACCTAAAGTTTTTTTCCCCAAGCTATCATAGTTTCTTTAACTTGTTCTTCATGCAATTTAAACTCCAATAAATATCCATATAGTTTTTTAATTACTTTTTCATCAGTGCCTGTTAAAATTTTATCTAACTCAGTCATTTTATTATAAAGACTTTTAGTTTTTCTATCTTCATTATATCTAGATTGTATCTGTACATATGAATACCAGTTCATTTCCATCCCTTCTTGTTTCAACTCTTGAATAGATTTGAGCTCACCCTCTGTATTCAATAATTCTGTATATCTAACTGTTTGTTCCTTTTTATATATTATCGGATATGAAAATGCTTCAATTGTTGATATCCAGACTGGAATTTTTAAATAATGTAGTCTTTTAACCTTTTCCCAATTTAACAATAACGCCTCCCTTATATAATGTCTTCTAAAGTAACCATGTGATTTAGTACCCTTATACCATAAGAAAGCATGCCATCCCAACAGCAAGTCGTGACCTTCTACATTCAATAATCTAGAGTTTTTTTAATAATATCCATTCCTTAATCCACATCAAATTTGTTGCCTGATAGTATAGCTCCCAATCAGGTAATCCAAATCCTCCTCTCGATCTAACATCTTGTAGTAATTTAACTTTTATTCTAGCTTTTTTCCCTTGCCAAATGAATTTCAAAACTATTTTATTTCAATCTTGAAAAAAATCCTTACCCAATCTGATTGGGATTGTCTGAAACAGATATAGAATTCTAGGTAGAATGTTCATTTTAATTGTAGAGATTCTTCCCATCATTGATAAATGCAAATTTTCCCATTTCTCCAAGTCAATTGCTATTTGTCGTTTTAGTCTAGTATAGTTATCCTCTTTAAGAGTGCTACATCTAGGTGATAAGTATACCCCCAAATATTTAACCTTACTTGTGTTTTGAATCTGCAACATTTCTGACAGCTCTTCCTTTTGTGTTGCTGGGATATTCTTTGTCATGATCTTTGTTTTATCTTTGTTTATTTTCAAGCCTGCTACTTCTCCGTATTCCTCTATTCTTTCCAGCAATTTGGATACTGTTTCTAATGGATCTTCAAGAATAAAAACTAAGTCATCCGCAAACGCTTGTAATTT
Organism: Thamnophis elegans; assembly: GCF_009769535.1. Taxonomy (NCBI): domain Eukaryota; kingdom Metazoa; phylum Chordata; class Lepidosauria; order Squamata; family Natricidae; genus Thamnophis; species Thamnophis elegans. Next base: position 28,391,383 of record NC_045552.1, read on the forward strand.
ATACTCTTCTCTCTTAATTTTCATTCCTCTTATTTCTTCTTCTTCTCTGATCTTTCTGTTTAAGACCTCTAGTGTTAGGACAAAGAGTAGTGGTGATAGTGGGCAGCCTTGTCTTGTACCTCTCTTTATTTCAATCGGATCTGTTAGTTCTCCATTTACCATTATCTTTGCTGCTTGTTTCTGGTATATCATTCGTATAGTTTGAGTGAATTTCTTGCCAAAATTCATCTGCTCCAGTTACAAAAAGATAAATTGCCAATTCACATTGTCAAAGGCCTTCTGTGCATTGAGAAACATCAGTGCCATTTGTTTTTCAGGATGGGCCTCATAGTATTCCAAGGTATTCAAAATCATTCTCATATTGTCTTTAATTTGTCTTTTAGGTAAAAAGCCATTTTGATCTGAGTGGATGAAGCCATTTAAATATTTTTTAAGTCTCTCAGCTAGTATAGATGTAAATAGCTTGTAGTCTGAATTTAATAAAGAGATTGGTCTATAATTCTTGATTTGTGTTAAATCAGTCTCTTCCTTGGGTAGTAGTGTGATATACGCTTCTGACGATGACTTCGGTATTTTGCTCTCAGACATCACTTCATTCATGACTTGTAGGAGTGGGAGGGTCAATGTTTCTTCAAATATTTTGTAGAATTCCACAGGTAGTCCATCTGGTCCTGGAGCTTTCCCATTGTTTTGTTTTTTAAGTGCCTCTGTTAGCTCCATCATTGTTATTTTACTTTCTAACATTGTTCTAGTTTTGTCTGGTACCTGGGGGGAGATTGGCATCTTGTAGGTACTTTTTAACTCGTCCCTCCTCCACCTTCTCTTGTTCATAGAGTTTAGCATAATAGTCTTGTATAATATTTTTTTTCTCAGTATTTCCATACTGAATTTCTCCTTGTTTATCTCTTAGTTGAAGTATTTTCTTTGTTTATCTCTCTTTTTTCATCTTATATGCCAACCACCTGCCTGGCTTGTTCGCATTTTCAAAATAATTCTGTTTGGCACCTCTAATTTTTTGTGCCAGTTCTTCCTTTTCTAATAGGTCCATTTTGTGTTTAATTATGTCCATTTTTATTTTGACATCTTTTTTTTGTGGTGCTCTCTGTAGTTCTCTTTCAAGTATTTTATAGTCGTTATCTAGAGCTTTATGTCTTTTCTTTGAGTTTCTCTTCCTTGTGTAGTCTATAGTCAAACCTCTGATTACAGCCTTCATTGTATCCCAGAGATTCTGCAACGACGTATCTTCTTTCCTATTTTCTTTAAGGAAAAGGACTACCTCTTTTTCCATTTTTTGTACAAACTCTTTTTCTTTCAATATAGTGTTATTTAGTGTCCATCTAGGTCTTGCCCTTTGCCCTTTCCATTTAATTAAAATTGGATTGTGGTCCGCCCAGGTACTTGCTCCAATTTCAATTTCTTTTATGTTGGAGCTCAACTCCACTGAGACCCATATCATATCTATTCTAGAGAATGAAGAATGTCTGTTTGAGTAGAAAGTATATTGTTCTTTTTCAGCATTTCTTTCTCTCCATATATCTTTTAGATTTACTTCATCTGTCATCCTAAAAAAAGATTTTGGCAGAGGCTTCCTATTTAATTTTTTTGTTTTATGTGTTTTATAGTCCATATTTTGACACAATGCCATTAAAGTCTCCCATCATACAAATATCAGCATAGTCTAGTTCCAAAACTTTTTGGTGTAGTTTTTTTGTAAAATTCATCTTGTTTTTCATTGGGGGCGTAGATTCCAATGAAGAGTGTCTTTTTGATATCCATAATTTCCACCATCAAAATTCTTCCTCTTCCTCTGCATAGACTACTTTTGCTGGAATATAAAAGACCACTCCTCTTTTCTTGCAGTTCGCCAATGTTGAAAACATTTTCCCAATCTTTGGTTGAGTTAATAAATGTTCATATTTCTTTTGGATATGTACTTCTTGCAGGCAGATTATGTCAAGTTGTAATTTCTCTAGTTTATAAAAGATTTTCTTTCTTTTAGTTACCGAATTAAGTCCATTAATGTTAATTGTAATCATTTTTCTTTCTTTCATGTTTATACTTTATATACAGGATTTATCGTTCTAGTAGATCTGGGTTCTCGTTTTTCTTTACGGCTTCTATTCCCTGTTGCCCCTTCTTTCTAACTTCCACCTACTGCTCCTTCTATTTTTTCGGTCGCGGTTGCAGGTGGTTCCAGTATTTGTACTGCTGAATCGTCTTTCCCAGCTTTCTCAGCCATTTCTCTAAAGTATTCTTCATAAAAAGCTTCTGCCTTCTCAATTGTATCTATCCTGTGTCTTTGTCCTTGTCATGTACATAGTAAACCTTCCGGTATGAGCCATCTGTAATTAACACCTTTTTTAATCAATACTTTAGTCAGAAATTGATAATCTCTTCTCCTCTCTCTCACCTCTCTCGGAATTTGTTTGAGAACTACAAACTCCTTACCTTTATATTCTAATTTTCTATCTCTCAATTTCTGTAAGATTTGTGATTTAATTGTTTTCTTAGTAAATCTTACATGCACTTCCCTTGGGAGAGCATTTCTCATTGCATATCTTGTGTATACTCTAATACTCTCGTCTATATTTTCTATTATTTTGTCCTGGGACATCTCCAGAACATCTATCAAAATATTTGAAATTATCTGAACTAAGTCTTCTCCTTTTTCTTCTATGTTTTGAAATCTTAAGAAAAATTCAGACCTATCCATCTCCTATCTTAATATTCCACTGCTCTCTCTTTCTACATCACTTAGTCTGGTCTCTAGCTTCTCAGTTTTCTTCTCTCCTTCTTGGATTTTATTTTCAATTTTTTGAATTCTGTCTTCGTATTTCAGCATCCAGTTGTGCATGCTTTCAACTTTCTCTTCCATTTTCTCAACTTTTTGCACTATGCTTTGATTTTGTTGTTCCATTACCTCCATTTTTTTTACAAGGATGTCTAACTTGCTATCTTTACTGTCAATTCCTGCTTGCATTTTCTGCATCATTTGCATAAGTGTTTCAAAATTTGCTTCCTTCTCTTTTTCATGCTGGGACATTGTCTGTGTTGTCCTCTGGCCTCCCACAGGTGAGGAGGCAGAGGTTGATGTAAAGCCAAAAGCAACTGGTTTTCTACTCATAGCCAATTAGTATTAGAGGGTGGAAGGTTATAAGTAGAATGGATGACTATTTTGTTCAAAATTTAAATTGGATCATCTGTTGATGTCCCAATTTCTTCAGAAAAGAAAGAAATACAGTGAGAGTACACAGGGGAGGGGAGGGAGAGATGAGGAAAAGGGGAGAGAGAGAAAAGAAAAGAAAGAAGGGAGAAAAAAGGAAAGGAAAAAAGGGAACTTTTCCAACTATTTTGTTCAAAATTTAAATTGGATCATCTGTTGATGTCCCAATTTCTTCAGAAAAGAAAGAAATACAGTGAGAGTACAAAGGAAGATATATATATATATATATATATATATATATATATATATATATATATATATATATAGATAGATAGATAGATAGATAGATAGATAGATAGATAGATAGAAAGAGAAAAAGAAAAAAAGAGACCCCCCAAAAAAGAAAAGGAGAGGTGCTTCAGCTACAAGTGGGAAAAAGAAAAAAAAAGTAAATAGTCAAGGGGTCAAAAAGAATGATCCAAAGGTTAAAAAGAATAATCAAAACAGAAAAAAATGTAAAAGATCAAAGAGTCAATAATGATCAAAAAAGAAAAAATCAATGTCAATATCTCCGCAGCAGATGGTGTGAGAATGGTATTGAGAGATGAAAGAATGCCAGCAAGCTAAAACAAATGGTTTTTTTTGGACTCTTCCCCCCCCCTAAGATAAAAGTCTTTCCAAGGTCACTCTCAGCTCTGCTGTTTTGTCTAGCAAGATTCCAGCTGTGTAAATACGTAAATCAAATGCATTACAGGAGGGATTTTGATAACAAAATTCAAGTCCACTAGATGGCAGTGTTAGCTTGTGATTTGTAGTTTATAACTTGCTTTAGCTTGTTGTTCCGTAGCGTTTGTTAATTACTAATTGTTAAAATACAACCAAAAGGCTAAAAAAAAAAAAAAAGCAGATCTTCAAAGCACTTTAGGTTTAAATTCAATGTCCCCATTAGGTTCAAAGTTAAAAATATCGACAACAAAAAGGAGGAACACAAGAGGCCGATTTAAATTACAAAAGAGTCCAGTCCGGCTTCCAAAGATAAAAGAAAGGAACAGAAAGATAAACTTTCCAATTGGCAACATTTATCCCCGCCGCTTTTCTCACTAGTCAGCCTTATTTTAAACTAAGTTTCCAAATTTAGAGTGTTCTCTTTCCAACAAGAAAAAAAGATTTAAAATTCACACCAAACAACATGCTTATATCCACTCTCTCTCTGGGCTTTTGCAGTTATAGTCAGCATCGGCTGATCTGGAAATCACTGGATTAGGAGGGCTTTCCTTAGGTTCCCAGAGATTTTGCGAACATCTCTGGGACCACTGGAGTTCCCACCACCTTCACTGTCTCTCCGGGACAGCTTAGATCCAAAACGAATCGTCCAATGACCCGGTATAGACGGTCTCTCAGGAACTGCCTGAAAGTCCGTCTTCTCACTGCTAAGCCCCGCCTTCTTCCCTAGCCACGTTGGGTGAGTTCTTTTAAAGGCCCCATGTTGATCCCGATTGAGTTAAGGGTGCCACCGGCTGGGGAGACGGGGCGGCTTTCTGCCCTCCTTGATTCAGGCTGTTCTAGATGTATGATTAATCCTGCAATGGTTGAGAAACTGGGCTTGAAATTGAGGACTTTAAAAACCCCTATTGTTTTTGCCAAATCGATGGATCCATTGCAGGGGGAGGGGGGGCATTTCTACACTGAACCTCTAGAGATGAAAATGGGCACCCATGTAGAATTGATCTCTTTTATTGTGGCACCTGGGATGGACAGACCCCTTATTTTAGGACTACCCTGGCTTCGAAAATGGAACCCTCGCATTAACTGGAGGGAGGGGTGGCTGTGCATCTGGACCAGCACAGCCCCAGACGGGGATGCCAACGCCCCTGAGCCTGGTGGCTCCAGCCCCGCATTGGCCACCAGGGGCCAGGAGAAAATTGAGGGGGAGGAAAAGATTCCAAAAGAATATTGGGACCTAAAGGGGTTTTTTAGTGAAAAATCTTCGGATAAACTTCCACCCCACAGAAGCACTGACTGCTCCATCGAAATTTTGCCTGGAGTGCCGCTTCCAAAACCCCAAATTTATTCTATGTCGCCCAGAGAGATGGAGGAAATGAGGAAGTTTATTGACAAGAACTTACAAAGGGGGACTTCCGGGGGGCGTGGCCTGTTGCCGAGGAGGGCTCAACCGAGCTCCTCTCAGAGATCTGGTCTGTATATCTAAATAAGATCATAGATATCACCCCTTTTTGGCTAAGAAAGGGGCAGGGAGTAGCTCTGTATGCTAGGGTCTATTCGTAATCCACAGCCTTTCTCTTTTTTTTTGGCTGTGGACAGAGATTAGATCCAGCGGGAGTGGAGCTTTTATCTCCAGCCAGTTCTTCTCAGCTGCCTTTTTTGGCAGCCCCAGACAGGTGAGCCCCCCCCCCAGGACAAAGCAAAGTTTTTTCAAGCCAGGATTAATACGGGCGGGTCCCACTCCTGTGAGATTTATGCTTTTATTACTATCTTAAATACCAGCACCATTTGCCTTAGAGACTTCTTTGTCTAAACGGACTTCAAAATGGCGATTTCTCTTCGTTGGTGATTGATAGGGGATGTACTTAGCCGGTTTTACCTTCCTGCAGATCGCTCCTTAACAAAATAAATTCTTTTTCTTTGGAAACAGAGGGGAGCGAAAGCGCTGCTTATTTGCTTATTTATTATGGCACCCAGGTCAAAGAAGCGTCTTGCTACAAATGTGCCTAAAGAATTTAAAGAATTTATACTGGAATCACAGCCTTTGTCTCCTATGCCCTCTACTGGAGAATTTTTAACACAGGAATTTTTCTTTCAAATATTTAATGATTTTAAACAAGAAATCAAGGAATTTGTATTGGAATTATATGATGATTTAAAGTCTAAAATTGACCAAATGAAGGCGAATACGTTCGCAGCCGTGTCTGCCCTGTCAGATTATTCTGCTGAAATAGAGAATAAATTGGAAAGCTTGGAGAAGGCTAATTTTAATTTGACTACTAATATTCAAATATTACAACAAAAAATTAGAGACACCGAAGAACAGCTCGTGATGATAAATTTTAATAGGAAGGCATTTGCAATAAGAGTTAGAGGACTCCGCGAAAAGGAGCAAGAGAATCTGAAACAGACCTTTGCTGAAGCCTTTAGCCATGCGGTGGGAAGCCCGGGACTTAACTTTGATTGGCAGATTCGGAAAATTTATCGCCAGAACTCGTTGGTAGCGGAACAGCGACAGCTCCCGAGGGACATAATTATATATTTCTCCACAAAAGAATCCAGAAACGCGATCGTGCAAAAGCTTCATAATAACAGTCTCCGAGTTGATGACCAGGACCTGACTGTCTTCAAAGAAATCCCTTTCCAGATGTTGAGAGCAAGAAGAGACTATGCCTTTTTAACTAAAGAACTTAGAAATCAACAGATTCGGTACAGATGGGAGGCCCCAGCCGGCATTACGGTCACATTTGAGAATCAAAGATTTCGCCTTAACTCTGTCTCGGAGGCCCGAGATTTCTATTGTAGGACTTTGAAGGCGGGACTTCCTTACTCACTTGGAAAAGAGGAGAGACAAGCGGAAGGAGAAGGCAAGCGGCAGGCCGCGTGACTGCAAGATGGAGGGGGTAGCCTTTCCTCCCTCGGAGAAGCAGAAAAGCGGAGATTGAGGATTTAGACATTTTAAAATATTTGCCAAAGTTGTGGACCGAATGGGGGTTTGCGACCTCTCTCCGGTAGAAAAAGCGGATTAATTCTTATTAGAAGGGAAAGTTGGGTGAAATTACTTTGAGCTAGATCTTAAACTGATGTCTGCATAAATTTGATAGTGGTAAATATCAGACAAGCAAGGGATGAGGGTAAAATATATGCGGAATGATTTACGTTGTTTAAATCCTATTAGAAGAGAAAGCCGGTTGGGATTATCTTAAGATAGATGTAAAATGAATGCGGAATGAATTATGTTGTTTAAATTTTGTTAGAAGGGACTACCTTAAAACAGAAGGTTAACTGACTTTTGTTGAAAGTATTATTTGAATATGTGGAATGATCCATGCTATTTAATTCTTATTAGAAGGGAAAGTTGGGTGAAATTACTTTGAGCTAGATCTTAAACTAATGTCTGCATAAATTTGATAGTGGTAAATATCAGACAAGCAAGGGATGAGGGTAAAATGCATGCGGAATGATTTACGTTGTTTAAATCCTATTAGAAGAGAAAGTCGGTTGGGATTATCTTAAGATAGAATGTAAACTGATTTTTGTGTAAAGTAATACTTGATCCACGCTGCTTAAACTTTACTAAGAAGGGAAAGCTTGGTTAGATTATTTTGAATTATTGTTTGAAAATGAGGTTAAGAAAGACTATTTACGCTGTTTAAATTTTATTAGAAGGGAAAGTTTGATTATTCTTCTGTAAAGTAATATTTGAATATGTGGCATGAACCACGTTGCTTAAATTTTATCGGAAGGGATTATTTTTGGTTAGATTGTATATTGATGCCTACACAAATCTGTATAAATGTTTATCTGAATATAAGGTTTAGGAAGAGGAACGGGAGAGTCTACAGAAGGTTGGGGTAAATAACAAAGAAGTAAGAGACGAGAATAAAATATAGATAGAATGACTTATACTATTTAAGCATAGATAAAGATGGGGGGCTGAGCTCAACACAAAGAGTGGTTTTTTTTTTCTTTTCTCTTTTCTTTTCTTTCTTTTTTCTTGTTTTTCTTTCCTTTAATATATTATTTTTATTTTTAATCCATACGTTCACAAGATACTTTAGACAGAAGGTAGTGCCAGGTGTGGGCCCTGGGAAGTCGGGAGGATTAGGGATGTGGGGGGTGGGTGGGTGGGTGTTAATATAGTCTCAATAAGAACAAGAATGTACTTATATACGGTTGTTTTTTTTTTGTTGTTGTTGTTGTTTTCTTTTTTTCTTTTCTCTCTCTTTTCTTTCTTTATATATTTTTTTTCTTTCTCCTTGGTTTATTTTACTTTCTATCAGATTAAACAACACTCAAATAAAGGCATACACCAAGGAGGGAGGTAGAGGGAAAGAAGAGGGAGGAGTAAGGAAGGAGTAAGGGGAATGCAAGGAGGGCGTGTGGGGAGTAAGGGGAGAAGGAAGGTTTGAGGGGGAGAAGGAAGTAGGAGGGGAGTGTTAGAGGGAGAAAGGAAAGTTGGAGGGGGTAGATGGGGTGTATGGAGGATGGAAGTGTTAGGTGGGGTTGTGAATGATGAGTAGTGTTTTCTTTTTATTTTGTTTTATTTCATTTTTTTTCTTTTCTTATAGCAAATACCCTGTATATAAGTGATTGCAAAATGGATGTGAAAATGAATAAAATATATTTAAAAAAAAAAAAAGAACTTACAAAGGGGTTTCATTGAACCAGCCAGACCCAAGGTGGCGGCCCCTGTACTATTCAGGGAGAAGAAAGATGGCTCGCTGCGCTTATGTGTTAATTTTAAGAACCTTAATTCAATCTCTTCTCATAATCTCTACCCTTTGCCTCTGATGAAGGACATGCTGGCCCAACTGGGAAAAGGCCGCATTTTTACTAAACTGGACTTAAGGGAGGCATACTATAGAGTCCGAATAAAGGAGGGAGATGAGTGGAAGACTGCTTTCAACTGCCCCCTGGGTTGCTTCCAGTTCCATGTAATGCCTTTTGGCCTGCAGGGGGCACCTGCAGTTTTCATGCAACTAATTAATGAGATTTTGCATGACCACCTTTACAAGGGCGTTATCGTATATTTAGATGATATCCTTATTTACACACAAACATATGAAGAACACGTCAAGTTGGGCCGCACTGTCCTGAAGAAACTCCAAGCGCAGAACTTTATGCCAAGTTATCCAAACGTGAATTTCACCAGGAGAAGATAGACTACCTTGGGTACCGTATCTCACCCACAGAGGTGGAAATGGACCCCGCTAAGGTCAAGGCGGTCACTGAGTGCCTTGCACATGGAGGCAATTACAGAAATTTTTGGGTTTTGCTAATTTCTACTGTCAGTTCATCCCTTCTTTTGCCAAAATTGCACTTCCCATCACAAATGTGTTAAAGTCCAAAGGTGGGCCAAAACCTAAACCTAGCAAACCGTTGAATTGGACCATGGAGTGTCAAGCTGCGTTTGAAAAGTTGAAGAGACTTTTTGCCAAAAAGCCAGTTCTGAAGCATCCAGATATGGACAAGCCTTTTGTCGTTCAAGCTGATGCCAGCGACGTGGCAGTGGGAGCTGTTTTGCTTCAGACTAATGACCAAGGTAATCTACAACCTTGTGCCTACACCTCTCTTAAACTCACAGAGACAGAGAGACGTTGGGCGATCTGGGAGAAAGAAGCATTTGCTGTATGTTGGGCTTTAGCCACATGGCGCCACTTCCTGGAGGGCGCTAAGCACCCGTTTGAGGTGTGGATTGACCATAAGAACTTGGAAGCTTTGAGGACTCCCAGGTGACTCTCCCCTAAGCAGATGCACTGGGCTCAGCATTTCAATCGTTTTAATTTCACACTTAAGTACATCCCGGGGAGGGGGGGAGAATTTCATGGCTGATGCTTTGTCCAGACTCCTTCAGTACAACTGCTCTAAGCTTAGTATTGTTCAACCCATAGTTCCTGCATCCAGCCTCGCTGCTCCTGTTGTTACTAGGCAACAGACACGCGCTAAGGTGGACATGTCTCAAGATTTCCTTTCTGACCTCAAAAAGGGCCTCCCTCAGGATGATTGGTTCCAGCAACATCAAGGTGAATGCACAATGAGAGAAGATTTGCCATGGATTGGAGCGAAACTTTACGTCCCTGCCTCTCTTCGTCTCATGGTTCTCCAACGGGCACATGATTCCAAGTTAGCGGGGCACTTTGGCTTTGTGAAGACGCTGCATCTTGTGAAATGACAGTTTTGGTGGCCATCTTTAAAGAAGGACATTGAATTTTATGTTGCCAGTTGTCCTGTTTGTGCAGCTGCTAAGCGCCCACCGAGGAAACCGCAGGGTTTACTCCAGACTGTAGCTCACTCTGTCGCCCCCTGGAAGGAGATTTCTATGGATTTCATTGTCGAACTTCCTGAAAGCCAGGGGCACATGGTCATATGGGTGGTTACAGACTTGTTTTCCAAGCAAGTTCACTTCATACCTTGCCCTAAGATCCCTTCTGCGAAGGCGCTTGCTAAACTTTTCATTTCTCACGTTTACCGTTTGCATGGCATGCCTGACCACATCATTTCTGATAGGGGCATCCAATTCACCTCTGTCTTCTGGAAAGAATTTCTTAAACACATTGGCTCCACCCAGGGTCTAAGCTCTGCCCACCACCCTCAGACTAATGGGGCTTGCGAGAGGACTAATTCTGTTCTAGAACAATATTTACCGTATATACTCGAGTATAAGCCGACCCGAATATAAGCCGAGGCACCTAATTTTACCCCAAAAAGCTGGAAAAGTTATTGACTCGAGTATAAGCCTAGGGTGGGAAATGCAGCAGCTACCGGTAAATTTCAAAAATAAAAATAGATACCAATAATGTTTTTGAATAAATAAATATTATTTATTTATAAATAAATAACTAGCTCTGTAAGTGGAAAAGAGGGTCAATAAAAACAATATGGTATCAACAATAACTTTAAATGTACAAAAACCTTAGCTCATTCAGCAACCAAGCTAAAACATAAGAGTTAAAATCCTTCAAAACTGGATTCCTCATCATCATCTGTATGTCCAAACAGAGCTTCAGCATTAGCTAGTGTGAGGTTATCAGCATAGACATTGTCATCATCACTGAGTTCGCAGTCATCACCATCAGAGCTGTCGTTCTCATACAAAGCGCTGTCTTCACTGCCATCCATAGCATTACTAATTTTTAGAAAATCCCCACTCCTGTGCACACACTTCTTCTTTCTTTCTTTCTTCCCTCCTCTGGATTCAATGGGGTTTAGGAAATCTCCCACCCTCATACACTCCTTTCTTTCTCTCTTCCCTCCTCTGGATTCAATGGGATTTTTAGAAAATCCACACTCCTGTGCACACACTTCTTCTTTCTTTCTTTCTTTCTTCCCTCCTCTGGATTCAATGGGGTTTTTAGAAAATCCACACTCCTGTGCACACACTCCCTCTTTCTTTCTCTCTTCTTTATAGCTAAATTTGATACCATTAAAAATTAAATAGGATTAAAATCTGTGGTTTATAATTTACCAGTTGTGTCCACCCCACTCCTTTCACCAGCGTTAGCCCGCTGCACCAAGGAGGGCACGTAAGAGGAAGGGGGAAATACAAGAGTGCAAGCAGCAACCTCGACGTCTAAGTGGGCAAGTTCACAGCATGCGCGCCTGCACGTCTGAGACAGGGCATAAAAAGGGGGAAAAAGGCTGATTGGACCCAGCTCTGTTTGGGGCGCAGGCGTGGCGCGGCAGCAGTTTTTCAGGCTGCTCCCAGATGGGAAGGGAGGGGGATTGTAAACCCCTTCTACACCCTGGCTCCTCCTCTTCCAGAGTTCAGGCTCTCTTTCTTTCTTTCTTTTTTTCTTTCTTTGAAAGAGAAGCCTAAATTAGCCAAAGGGGGGAAAGCGAGCGAGCAAGGGACCACAGGAAACTAGACTCGCTTGGCTGAACTACGTACGCTCCTTGGCTTAGTTGCTTTCCACGCGCCTGTTAATATATTCAAGGAAACAAACCGCGGCAGTTTTCCCCAAGGGCAATGCCGAAGAGCAGAGCCTGGAGAAAAACCAAGGAAGTCACGGAGGGCATTTGCCACTTTCTCTAGAAGGTGATACGAGCTTCCCTTTCGAATGGGAAGGGACGGGGGGGGGGGTTGGCTGGGCTCTTCCCAGCAGGAAAGGGGGTTGTTTGAAACATTGGGACCGGGGGAGGGGTTGGTTTTGTTTTGTTTTGAAAGGAAATCTCAACCTGTTACAATCGTCCTTCCCAAATGAGCTGAGGAGGACAGCGGTGAAAGTCGCGAGCAGCATTGCCCTCACAACTGAGGGGAAAAAACCCGCCCTCTTCCCCTTCCAGGTTTTCTTTAAAAGCAGGCAGCGCTCCTTGGCCGCAGGGCTTCACAGGGACCTTTCCCCCTCCCACTGCTTTGCTCGCTCGCTCGCTTTCCCCCCTTTGGCTAATTTGGGCTTCTCTTTCAAAGAAAGAAAGAAAGAGAGCCCGAACTCTGGAGGAAAGAAAAGGAGCCAGAGTGTGGAAGGGGTTTACAATCCCCCTCCCTTCCCATCTGGGAGCAGCCTGAAAAAACTGCTGGTATGCGGTTCCTAGGTCAGCGGCCCCAAGGAAAGGAGAGGCTGAGCCACGGGAACGAAAAGAAAAAGGGAGGGGGAAAAAACCCACCCTCTTCCCCTTCCAGGTTTTCTTTAAAAGCAGGCAGCGCTCCTTGGCCGCAGGGCTTCACAGGGATCCTTTCCCCCTCCCACTGCTTCGCTCGCTCACTCGCTTTCCCCCCTTTGGCTAATACAATCCCCCTCCCGTCCCATCTGGGAGCAGCCTGAAAAAACTGCTGGGAGGTATGCGGTTCCTAGGTCAGCGGCGTGTGGGATCAAACTAGGAAGAAACTGGAGGTGGGGGGAGCAGTTCGAGAGACTATGGAGAATATGGACTTCAGAGGCGGACCAGAAAGAGGTCCGGACAAAGATCCGAGGCTGAATTCGGCAGTGTTTATGGATCAGGGTCAGCCCCACCAGCTGGCGACAGGAGAGCAGAGAGGAGCGGACGGAGCAGAAGCAGCCCCAGGGCTCCGCTGCCGCTCCCCGCATTTTATGGACAGGGATCCCTTGGAGAGGGGATTCCTTCCTGCGAGACCCCGTCCACAAAATGCAGGGAGCGGCAGCGGCCCCGGGGCTGCTTCTGCTGCGTCCGCTGGACTGTGGGGCTTGGAAGGGGGCGGGAAGAGCGGCGGGGTGGCGGTGGCCGGCGGTGGCAGGCTGGTTCGCCTCCTCCTCCTCCAACAGGCAACAGCACTGCCGGATCCAGTTGTAGACTCGAGTATAAGCCGAGGCGGCTTTTTTCAGCCCAAAAAGTGGGCTGAAAAACTCGGCTTATACTCGAGTATATACGGTATGTTGTTTCATCAATTACCAGCAAGATGATTGGGTGGACTTGTTGCCGCACGCGGAAGTGGCTTATAATAATTCTGTACATAGCAGCACTGGATTCACCCCTTTTCGTGTTGTGTTTGGCCAGGACTTTGTTCCTATTCCTGAAGTTCCTCTTGAGCAACCACAGGTCTCATCTATCTCCGACTGGAGTGAGCGGTTGCGGCATATTTGGCCTTTGGCACTTCACACTTTGGATGCTGCGCACCGTGCGCATAAGAAACAGGTTGATAAGAAACGTTGTCAATCTTATCAGTACAAAGTGGGTGACCAAGTTTATCTATCCACAAAGTTCCTTCAAACTACGCAGAAGTCAAAAAAGCTGGGGCCTAAGTATGTAGGCCCGTTTCCCATAATCAAGGTCATCAATCCTGTTTCGGTTCGCTTACAGCTACCCAAGCACCTCAACCGTGTATATCCTGTTTTCCACATTAATCTAATTAAACCTGTTTGTTTTTCATCTTTACGTCCGCCAGTGGATCCGCCACCTGCCCCCCTATTGATTGATGGTGAGCAACATTATGAGGTTCGGGAGATATTGGACTCTCGTAGACGGTGGAATCGCCTTCAGTACCTGGTGGCTTGGAAGCATTTTCCTCAGTCTCATGCCGAGTGGGTAGACAAGTCCCATCTCCGGGGGCCCCAACTACTCCACCAGTTCCATTCTGCTTATCCGGACAAGCCCTAGCTGAATCTCCTTCCTGACTTTCTCTCCCCCCCCCTATTATTCTTTTTCTGTTTTTTGTTGTTCGTCTGTTTGTTTGTGTTTTGTTGTTTTCCAGGCCTGACTGCCTTTTTCCGGAGGAGGGCCGGATGTCAGCCTCTGCTTTGCTGCTGCTTCGGCTGCCATTGAAACGGGGAGGGGGGGCGTGGTATTTGGGAGGAGAATACTAATTGTGCTGGAGGAAGATTCTGGAGTTTCTGCTGCCTGTCTTACTGCACATGCGGAGGAGGTTTCCCGCCAAGGCCAACGGCACCGACATTCCATCTGGGTGATGCCTTTCGATGTTATATCACACCTGACACTTGGGAGAATTATGATTGGATTTAACTGGGATGCCAAGGGGTGGGGAATGGGTTATTCTATATATCATTTACTTTCGTGCCTAAATAATCAGTCTTCACTTTGCTATGCTTCTAATCATTTATAATTAGTTAAAGTACACTTGATTTCTATCAATGGAGTCTCGTGGTTTTCTTTCCTAATTATTCAATGGAGGAGTGCTGACACCTTCCCTCTTTCACCCTCCCTCTTCCTCTCTCTCTCTCTCTTCCTCCCCTCTTCCCTCCCTCTTCCCCCCTCCCTCACTTTCTCTCGCTCTGCCCCTTCTTCCTCCTCCTCTCTCTCTGCCTTTTCCTCCCTCTCTCACTCACTGCCACTTGTAGACAAGTTCTTTGGACTCTGAAGTTCTTACCGGACCAGGTGGAAAATGGCCTCAAAGAGACTTTCAGGGCTCAAGAGCATCTCCCAGCATCCCAGCATCCCCAATTCTTTGTATTCCTCTTCGTATCCGGCAGACAGGATGAGGTTTTTGATAGCCTGCACTGCCATGCTAAATCAAAGGAAGGGAGAAGAGTTGGTGCCAATGCTTCGGCTGATGCCCCCTGCAAAGGCCAGGCTTCCCCTGATGCCAACCGGCCTCCCGCCGTCCTTCAGGAGAGCTCCAGGTTTCACTTGGCGGCTTGTGAGCAACCACAAAACACAACAGCAAATCAGCCTCCCTTTATTTCTTCCCCCTCCAGTGATATCCAGTAGGATCCAGATTGGGCCCAGGAGATTCCTTACCCCTAGAGGTTGATCTTTTCTGAAAGGTCTATGACTCTGCTGGACCTCCTGGCCCCACTCTTGCTGGCTCCCAGGAGGAAGTACAGCTGCATGACCAGGGCGAGGAGCAGGTTGGAGAATTTGTTGTGGAGGAGGTCAGCAGCGTTCGGGAGGGACAGGAGGAAACAGAGGGCATTGGTGGCCTAGAAACGGGATGAAGGGAGAGTCACCTTGGGCTCCCCAGGTTACTTAGACTCATCACCTTCTTCCTCTTCCCCAGAATCCCTTGTGGGGTGCAGTCTGGACAACTGAATGGAGCTGAGGGTTTACTGGCCAGATGCCCTTCCTGTTGCCAATGAGGAGTTTTGTTCAGCAGATACATTCTCATTGTGCCCAGGGAGAGAAACATCTGCTCCAACTAAAAGGGGGGGATTACGCCAAATGATGCTCCAATTTGAGCCCCCAGCAGTTTGCCCACTGCCTCCCTCCCCCCTTCCCTTAGGCGTGCCCCACCTCTAAGATCCAAGGGAAACAGAGTGGAGGGCTTACCGCAATGGGCATGGGGGACTTGCTGTTCCTCCTTGAGAGCGCTTCGGTGCTGGGGTCTTGGTCCTGCAGCCTTTTCAAGAGGGGCTTCATGATCTTGAGGTTGGCGTAAGGGTCTGCAGCCAGCACCCCCAAAGCTCCCTGGCGCTTCCGCGGAGGGGGAGAAACAGATTGGGGGGAATCAGATCCTTTCCCCATTTCAGAAGAGACGGCCAGTCCAGAGAGATGAACCCACCCCCCAACGGAAGGAAGGATAGGAAAACTGAAGGCCAAATGAATGGCTCTCATGCCAGAAAAATATCTCTATATACGCAGGTAGTTCTCGACTTATAACCGTTTCTCTAGGAGCCATTCAAAGGAACAACGGCATTGAAAAAGCAACTTATTCCCAGTTTTCACATTTTCCAGCATCCTCAGAATCATCTGCCCAAAATTCAGACTCTTGGACAAGTGGTTCAGATTTATGACCGTCCCAAAGTCAAGCGATCACATTTTGCGATCTTTTAACAAGCACATTCAATGGGAAAGCCAGATTCACTTAACAACCATGTTTCCCTCTTGACAACTTCAGTGATTCACTTAATGAATGTTACAAGAAAAGTCGTAAAATATCTTTCAAAGTTCATTTCCATCTCGACCCTCATCTGTTGTGACCTACCACTAGACACACCCATGGCCCATCAGAACATCCATCAAGACCCTTACCTGACACGACCTTTACTGACCGCCCCATCACAAGACCCTCACTTGATATGACCCTCACCTGGTCCATCACAAGACCCATCACAAGATCCCCACCTGACACAACCCTCAATTTGAGGTGACTTCCCCATCACAAGACCCTCACTTGATATGACCCTCACCTGGTCCATCAGAAGACCCATCACAAGATCATCACCTGACACGACCCTCAATCTGAGGTGACCTCCCCATCACAAAACCCTCAGTTGATATGACCCTCACCGCGTCCATCACAAGACCCATCACAAAATCCTTACCTGACATAACCCACATCTGATGTGACCTCTCCATCACAAGACCTACTGACCACACCATGCCCTTACAAGCAGAAGATCACCAGCACTGATGTCTCTTAAACTCTGCTGAAGATGTTACCTTGCCTGTTAACAAAATATTTGGAAACCAAAGCAGAAGCTCAGAGAATCAACTTCCACCCTTTTCCTCCACCTGAGCTACAGGGATTCACCCCATCGCAAAGGATTGAGAGACTCTGAGGAATCCAAGACAACAGGAGTCCCATCTCCTTGAAGTTCTTCTTACCCATCACAGGCAATGGAGGATTCCAGCAATATGTCCACAACTCGGTTGACCCTCTTGGAGGCCAAGTTACATATGGCCCTGAGGGTGAGGTCTTTCGTTGCTGGGTGGGTAATATTCGGGAGACGCTGGTAGATCTCCTTCAAGATCATGGGTAGCTATGGCAAAAGAGAGATTGGAGGGATGAGATCCAGCATTGGTCTCCATTGGAGATGCAGTAGAGACGATAACTCCCACCCGGGGGGGAATAAATTGGTCCCCACAATGTTAACATTTGCCCTACATATTTTAAAAACTCCTGATTCCACAGCTGCCTGTGATATTTTTTTTTAAGGAGATTTATATTGCCGCCTATTTGTACATGATGACTCAAGGTAGCTGACAAAGCTATAAAAACATCTGGAGCCTTCACTACTGCCACACAACAACCACATTGCCACTCTGATTGCGTCCGCTGAGTCCCGCCCTGCCGCCTTGTTTAGGGTGACCCGCTCCCTCTTAAATATGAGGGTTGCGGGGAACCCCTTACAAGGTAGAGCAGAGGAATATGTCCAGTTCCTCGTGGACAAAGTTGCTCGGCTTCAGATGGACCTGGACTCCAATTGTGCAGAGCCAGCCGAGGTACCGGAGGAAGGTCTTGAACGACACCTCTGGACTGATTTTCAACCTGTTGCTCCTGATGAAGTGGACAAGGCGATGGGAGTGGTGAGTGCTTCCACATGTGTACTGGACCCGTGCCCCTCCTGGCTGGTCGCGAACAGCAGGGAGGTGACGCGGGGCTGGATCCAGGCGGTGGCGAATGCCTCTCTTAGGGGGGGTTTCTTCCCACTGGCATTGAAAGTAGCAGTGGTGAGACCCCTCCTGAAGAAGCCATCACTGGACCCAGCCAGTTTGAACAACTACCGCCCAGTCTCCAACCTCCCCTTCATTGGGAAGGTTGTTGAGAAAGTGGTGGCCTCGCAACTCCGGCGGTCCTTCAATGAAGCCGATTATCTAGACTCCTTTCAGTCGGGTTTCAGGCCTGGCTACAGCACGGAAACCGCTTTGGTCGCACTGACCGATGATCTCTGGAGAGCCAGGGATGGAGGTCATTCCTCCATCTTAGTGCTCCTTGACCTCTCAGCGGCCTTCGATACCATCGACCATGGTATCCTTCTGCGACGGTTGCGAGAGGTGGGGGTGGGAGGCACCGTTTTTCGGTGGTTCTCCTCCTACCTTTCGGACAGGTCGCAGTCAGTGTTAGTTGGGGAGGAGAGGTCGACCCCTAGGCCCCTGAAATACGGGGTTCCTCAGGGTTCGGTCCTGTCCCCCCTGCTATTTAATATCTACATGAAGCCACTGGGTGAGATCATTCGACGGTACGGGATAAAGCACCATCAATATGCGGACGATACACAGCTGTATCTGTCCGCCCCGTGCCAACTCAGTGAAGCGGTTGACATGATGTGCCAGTGCCTGGAGGCTGTTAGGGTCTGGATGGGTGTTAACAAGCTTGTACTCAATCCAAACAAGACCGAGTGGCTGTTGTGTTTCCCTCCCAAAAACCTGGTCAATATTCCATCACTCAGGCTGGGGGGTGAAAATCTATGCCCCTCAGACAGGGCTTGCAGCTTGGGGGCCCTCCTGGATCCACAGCTGACTTTAGAACACCATTTGTTGGCTGTGACCAGGGGGGCATTTGCCCAGGTTCGCCTGGTGCACCAGTTGCGACCCTACCTGGACTGGGAGGCGCTCGCAACAGTCACTCACGCCCTTGTGACCTCAAGACTGGACTACTGCAATGCGCTCTACATGGGGCAGCCCTTGAAGAGTATTCGGAGACTCCAACTCATCCAGAACGCAGCCGCGCGAGCGATTGTGGGTGCACCTCGGTACAGCCACGTTACACCTATCCTCCGCGAGCTGCACTGGTTACCGATCAGTCTCCAGATACGCTTCAAGGTGCTAGTCATAACTTATAAAGCCCTTCATGGTATTGGATCTGGGTACTTGAGAGACCGCCTGCTGCCAATTACCTCCCACAGACCCATTAGATCTCATAGGGTTGGCCTCCTCCGGGTGCCATCTACCAGCCAATGCCATCTGGCTATTACCCGGGGGAGGGCCTTCTCTGTGGCAGCTCCAGCCCTCTGGAATGAACTCCCTGCAGGGATTCGGACCCTCACCTCTCTCCAGGCCTTCCGAAAAGCCGTCAAAACCTGGCTTTACCAGCAGGCCTGGGAGTGATGAGTTCCCTCTCGACATGTATGGTTGTGCGACTGTTGCTTACTTTTATTATTTGTATTTCGGTTTTTTTATGTTCCCCCTTTCCCCCCTTGAATTGTTCGCCACCCTGAGTCCTCCCGGAGAAGGGCGGCATACAAATAATACAAATTCTATTCTATTCTATTCACACTGGCTCACCAAAGGTTATTTTTCATGAAAATAATATGGCTCCTTTGTTTTGCCCTTACCTTCTTCTGGGAGGTTTGGACAACTTTCTCAACAGCCCTAAGATCGCTCAGTGGCCTCCCATCCAGCCTTAGCCTTCTTAAAACCAGCAGAAGTGTCACCACTGTGCCAACAAGGTCTCTGCCATTCTCATCTTTGTTTTCTACAAAATCTCCTACATCCCATTTGCTCCAAACCCTGCAATGTTCTTACTTCCTCCATATCCACTCCACCAGGATGGCGTTGAGGAGCAGCCCCACAGACTGAAAGATGTTATTGTCCACGTGTGTCAAAGCCTTCAGGGCTTCCAAGATCAGCTTCGTTAGCTGCAACGGGTTGAGATGCTCCCCAAAGGCCTATCAGAGAGAAGGAAAGGAGACCATGCAGAGATGCCTTAGGGCTTTGACTCCCTTCTCTTGAGACTTTGACCCATATTGGGGGACAGCACACCTTGTAGAGAAGTAGCCTTATTCCATGTCCCCCATCAGGTGGGATTCGGATGGGGGTCAAAGATAAGGTGACCAGACATCCCATTTTGGCGGGACAGTCACGATTTTGCACAATTTGTCCCGCGTCCCGGGGCGTTCTTAAAAAGTCCCAATTTTTGTGACCGGACCTGGAAGTAAGCCTGCCCTGCCCCCAGCCCTGTATACCTGTCCCGGTCGGCTGGTATTTTGTCCCTTCTGTCTCCCCGTTGCTCAGAAAAGCAACTTCGGGAAGGTCCTTTGCTAGCAGGCAGGTTCTAGGATGCCTGCCACCCCAAAGGACCTTCCTGGAGTTGCTTTTCTGAGCAACGGGGAGACAGAAGGGACGCAATCTCCTTTCATTCTCCCTCTGTCTCATTCACTCATTCGGGCAGCAGAGAACAAAAGAAAATCGCATAGCCAAGGACAAAGGAGACTGCAGCCTCCTTTATTCAAACGTTCAGGCAGCAGGAATGGGGGTTGGCTTTTTCGCACGCCTTCTTTCTCTGAAGCCATGCCAGATTCAGCAAACTGGGCAGTGCATGCCCTTGGGATTGTGCAACAGCTGAAGAACAGGAGGCAAGAATTCGGGTGCTGCACAAGGCCACAGGCACGCCCTACCCTCTTCTCTCTGATAGCCGCCTAGTTAAAAAGGAGGAGACGACTCCGCTGGTCCAGAGCCCATCCGGGAAGATGAGGAACGCAAGGGGGATCCCTCACCCCGTAGATGGGCTCCGGACCAGCAGAGCCTCCTCCTCCTTTTTAACCAGGCGGCTATCAGAGAGAAGAGGGCAGCACATGCCCGTGGGCTTATGCAGCAGCCGAAGATCGCCTGGTTAAAAAGATTGCCTGGTTAAAAAGGAGGAAGAGAAGGCTCCGCTAGTCCATAGCCTGTCCGCAGGGGCAGGGATGCCCCTCGCGTTCCTCGTCTTCCTCGATGGGCTCCTCCTCCTTTTTAACTAGGCGGCTATCAGAGAGAGGAGAGCAGTGCAAAGAAGGAGCAGAACGGCCTTACTCATGTCGAGATGCCCAGTCAAAAAACCCTTTCCTTCTGTAGAAAAAAAAAGTGGGAAGGGAAATTCCAGAGACCGACTGAAAGAGGGAATCCTCAGCCAGGGCACCCTTTTCTCCGCCACAGCAACCTTTTCAAGCAGGATCAGACTAGTTTGAAAGCCTCTCCTTCTACTTCGGGGGGGGGGAATTCCCTGCTGCCCAGGCTCCGTCCCACAAAAAAAATCCCCTTAGCTGAAGCTCGAGAGGCAAGCGCTGCTTCTACCTGCCAGAATCTCTGGAGAGAACTTTGCAACTAGCTGAGGAGCAGCGAGCAGTGGACTTGAGCGTTTGCACGCATTCAGCCAAGGTCCTGCTGAGCCCCGCTACTTTGGATGACCTGATGGATTTTACAATGGATGTGCACCCCCGGGAGGTGTTGAAGAAGGACAGGCAGCTCAGCCTGATCCAGGATGACAGGTGCAACAGTGGCTTAAAGACAGAGACAGAGAGACACACACACAGAGTGAGAAACACACACACACACATACACACACACATACACATACACAGAGGGAGGGAGGAGAGACAGAGAGAGAGAGACACAGAGAGACAGAGAGAGAGAGACACAGAGAGACAGAGAGAGAGAGAGAGACGGAGGGAGGGAGATAGAGGCAAAGAGCCACACAGAGAGTGAGAGACAAACAGATACAGAGAGAGAGGGGGGGGGAGGGAGAGAGGGAGAGGCTGAAGGAATGTTTATGCACAGAAGCAGGATTTAAAAAACTCCAGGAATCCAGGAAGAGGGAAGAGATAGAGGACTGGCTTTTCACTCCGATTTCTGAGCCCCCAGCTGTTAGTGACGGAGGAGGAGGAGGAGGACGAAGGAAGGGGTTGCATTTTGTCAGGCTGACAGCTCATTCTGTGGCGTTTTTAAAAAGTCCCATTTTTTTTTAAGCACGAAAGGAAAAATCTGCAAAAAGTCATGGGGAGCCCCTGGGATTGTTCCTCACAAAGCATCATGGTCGCAGAGAATGCAAATGAAGGTGCTTATCTCCCCACCCAGCTCCGTGTCCTTCTATTCAAATCGGAGTCATGCTGAGTCCCATTCAGAGGGCGGAGAGATGCTGTGCTTTTTTGTTTTGTTTTACCTATGTTCTCACAACCATGCAAAGATGGGTTTTGTGCTACAAGGATCTTTCTTTCTTTCCCTGTCTGCGGTTCCGATTGCAGTCATTCTTTGCTTTGGATTAAACCACCATTTCTCATTCCTTGCAAAACTGGGGAAACGGCAGGGCTGCCTCCCTCCCCCCTTTCCTTGCAGCACCCTCAGTTGCAAAATGTTCCCCTGATTTGGTTTATAAGTTCGCAGCAATGCAATTCAACAAATAGGAAAGTTTTAATAAGATCTTCTGACTTTATTTGGTCTCTGCTGCCCCCCCAACCCCGTTAGCCATTAGGTTTTTTGTCCCCTCCCAAGGAGAGAGTGGGAAGGAGAGGAAGGAAGGAGGGAGGGGGAAAGGAAAAGAAGAAGGGAAGGGGGAGAAGATGGAAGGAGAAAAGATGGAAGGAAGGAGAAAGAATAGAAGGAAGGAGGAAGGAGAAGGAGGAAGATGGAAGAAGAAAGGAAGGAAGAAAAAGAAGAAGGGAGGGAGAAAAGAGGGAAGGAGGTAGGAAGAGAAGGGGAAGAGAGGGAAAGAGCAGAAAGACAAAGAGAATGAAGTTGATAGGCAAGAGGAAGGAAGAAGGAAGGAAAAAAGAAAAAGGGAGCGAGAGGAAAGAAGAAAAGATGGAACTAGAAAGGAAAGAGGGGAGGGAGGAAAGGGGAAGACAGGGAAAGAGCAGAAAGACAGACAAGGTGAAGGTAGATAGGCAGAAGGAAGGAAGAAGGAAGGAATAGGAAGGAGGGAAGGTGAAAGGATGGAAGGAGGAAGGAACAGAAGCGAAGGGGAAGAGAGAGGTGGAAAGAGCAGAAAGACAGAGAAGGTAGATAGGCAAAAGAAAGGAAGCTGAAAGAAAGGAAGGAGGAAGGAAGAGAAAAGGAGGAAGGGAGTGAGTGAGGAAGGAAGAGAGGATGGAAGGAGAAAGGAAGGAAGAGAGAGAAAGAGCAGAAGACGGATAAGGTGAAGGTAGATAAGCAAGAGGAATGAAGGAAGGAAGAAGTGAGGTGTCTCGAGGAGGGGGAAGACGTTTAGTGACCAAAGCTACAATGGCATTGAAAAAAGTGACTGATGACCATTCACACTTAGCAACCGTTGCGACCATTTTTCACACTTAGCGACCATTGCAGCATCCTCATGGTCTCGTGATCAAAATTTTGTTTGGCAACAGATTCGTGTTTATGATGGTTTCAGTGTCCTGGGAAAATTAGTCGCCTTTTGTGAGCTTTTGACAAAATATAAAATTTTTAATCAAGGCCCCCGCCCCCGGTCAATGGTGTCCCTCTTTACCAATCTGAAGATCTGGTCACCTTAAACAAACCACAAGAAGGATTCTTATAATGAGTTCCAAAATCTTATTTCCAATCCAACTAGGCCAGGGATGGTTAGCCTTTCTCTAAAGGCGTGCCAGAATTCTGTGCGCATGCACTATCGTGCACACACGCGTACCCCCCCCCCATGTGCATGTGCACGTGACACCCCCCCACATATGTGCACAATCCCCCATGCAGGGGGAGTTTTCACATTCCCCACCTCCAGAAGCTTTTCTAAAAGACGGAAATGGATCATTTCTGAACTTCCGGTTGGCCTATTGGGACCATTTTTCGTCCTCCCCAGGCTTCAGGAAAGCCTCGGGAACTTGGGGAGATGAAATGGCCTCCCCTGGCCTTCTGGAAGGCCCCCATCATTGATCTAGGCCCTTAATCCAAAATTAAAATTCAATATATTCTAGGTATAACAGTTTTTACTACATTTACGTCATTTGTGTAATATTTATTTGTTATAGTCTATCTCATATTTCAATCTTTTAATCCTTTTCCAGTTTTGTAGTTGTCTATTGTTTTGTTATTCTTTCTTCCTTTCTTTTTTGCTTTCCTGCTTTCCCCCTCCTTTTCTCTAGTTAATTGTAGAATAAATCCCATACGGAATAATATTCAGATTCATCTTTCTCTTTTAGTTCTTTTGTGAGCCTATCCATCTCTGCCCATTCCAATATTTTTTTAATTACATTTTCTTCTGTTGGTATAGAATTATTTTTCCAGTTTAATTCTTGCTGCCGTAATGATGTGTAAAATTAAGTATCTAGTATTTTTTTCATAATTTCCTTTTATAATCCCTAACAAATTTTTTTTAGTGCAATTTGATGTGTAGTAATCTTCTCTAGCCAATTTTTATTTTTTTCCAATACCTTTTCGCAGCTGTGCACGTCTACCACATATGGTAGTATGTTCCATGTTGTCTGCTGCATTTCCAGCAGATAGATGAACACTCCGGGAACATTTTTGCAATTCTCGCTGGTGGAAGGTGCCATCTGTAGAACATCTTGTACATGTTCTCTCTATAAGCCATTGCCATCGTTAA
Source organism: Thamnophis elegans (assembly GCF_009769535.1). NCBI lineage: Eukaryota > Metazoa > Chordata > Lepidosauria > Squamata > Natricidae > Thamnophis > Thamnophis elegans. Next base: position 28,415,631 of record NC_045552.1, read on the forward strand.
TTTGTAGTTTATTTCCCAATTTTTTTCCCATTCCACCAATTCTATACTATGCCCAAAGTTTATCGCCCAGGTTATCATCGTTTCTTTCACAGTTTCTTTTTCCATTTTAAATATTTTTTTCATCAATTTTTCTTTGGTTCCTTGTAAAATTTTATCCAGCTCTTGCGGCTCCTTATAGAATCCATCCCTTTCCCTGTGTTTTTTTTATACCTTGCCTGTATTTGTAAATAGGGTCACCAGCCAATATCTATTCCCTCGTCTTTCAATTCTTGCCTTGTTTTTAGCTTTTCTTGGTTGTCTAATATGTCTTTATATCTTATTATCTTGTTTATGTCCAATACGTTTGGGTATATGAGAGCTTCCATGGTGGATAGCCAGGTTGGGATTTTATTATAAAGTTTTGTTTTGATTTTTAACCATGTTTGTAGTAGAGCTTTTCTAATTAAATGTTTTTAGAAATAGCTACACTATGACTCTTGTCTTTCCCATCCCAGATAAAGTCGTGCCAACCCAATTCCAAAGTATAACCTTCTATTGTTAATAATCTGTTTTTTAGATTGATCCAGTCCTTTATCCAGGTGAGAGCTGCTGCTTGATAATAAATCTCCCAATCGAGAAGTCCAAATCCTCCTCTTTCTCTACTGTCTTGTAACAATTTTAATTTAATTTAATTTTTTTACTACTAATTCACTTGCACACACGGCATTTCTGCACATGTGCAGAAGCATCCGGGTGGGTGGGTGGAACCTGCCACCGCCGCTTACTACCAGTTCACCCGATCCAGACAAACCAGGAGCAGCCCACCTCTGGTGATGACTCTCTGTATGGAGCATTTGTGGGTAATCCCAGGTCTTTCCCCATTTTGTCTCCAGAGTCCCAGCTGATTGGGAGGGAATGGGGATTTTGCAGTATCCTTCCCCTGCCAGGCCCACCAAGCCATGCCCACAGAACCGATAGTAAAAAAAAAATTGAATCCCACCACTGATTGGAACTGGCCTTTCACTATTATTAGTTAATTTGTGGTGATGGTACATTAGCCAGGAGACTACAGTGTTATTATAGAGTAGTTATTTGGCTGCTTAACATTGCTAGTATGTTCATTTCACACTTGTGCACTATCCAGATGCACCACAGGGAGAGAACTAGTTCTGAACTCAGAATATTAATGGCATTTCTGCAGTGTTATTTGGAGCTTTTCCCTCCACCGATGTGGCCGCACATTTGGGTGTCACATTCAGACAGGTCCAGCATTGGTTGAGTTTGAAAGCATGTTCCATGCAGGTAGGTAAATAAAGTAGGTACCAATTTGATGGGAAAAATAATGGCACCAATAATGGCAATGGGAGGATGTTTGAGCCATCACTGTGGCTGAGCCAGAAAGATCCCCTTTTCTCAGAACAAAATAGGTGCTATAAATTACCCCCCCCGCCCATCGGAACAGGGAAGACATGAAATTTAGAGGGTTCCGAAGGCTCATCATCAGGGAATAATAGTTTTCTTTAAAAGATCTGAGCATATTAAGAGATGCCACCAAATAATCCCCAGAACATTTTTTCTGTAAGTAGGACAAGAATGAAAAAAAAAAAAAAGCTGTGCCTTAAGAGAGCACTTTTCCAAGAGCTGAACATTTTCTGTAAGTCTCATCACCTTGTAACAGATTAAAGACAAACATGCACTCATCAGAGAGAGAATTATATTCTATTGTTAAACCTAATTGACTTGAGGCCGGAGCTACAGATTTAACTCATCCTGAAGGCAGCAGCATTCATGTCACGCCTTTCATAGAGCAAAATATCACTGAGATCAAGAATGTCACGTATTCCATCTGAAAAGGTAGGCATTAGCAGGCATAATGGCTTAATCTCAACCCACCAGTTTTAGAAGAGACAGGGCCTTGTTTTCAGTTGGTTTGAATTCTTTGTACTACAGGCTGGGGCAAGCATTTCTTCAATCTCTCCTCTCTCTCCCTCTCCCCCTCCCTCCCTCCCTCCCTCCCTCCCTCCCCCCCCCCACACACACACTGAAGCAAACTTGCAGTATTTTGCTCCTACCAGCCTGTGCACCCATTCAAAACCTAGCAATTGCTGGAAGAAAATATACAGACATATATATATACTCACAAAGAGTATTCATCAATAGTTTCCAAAAAAGAAGCACAATCCAGCATTCCTGCAACAGGAAGAAAATATTCCAGACTTCCCTAGGGAAAAAAAGGTGAATATTGGTGATAGGAGATTCAATTCCTAGAGGAACAGAAAATATAGACTGCAGATTAGGCAGTCAATCTAGGGAGATATATAATCTCCCTGGAGCAAAAATCAAATATGTAACTGAGTACTTTACTAAAATAACCAACCCTATGGGGACCAATGGTACAATAATCTGAAAACAATAATAAGAGATTATGAACAGCTACGGAAGAAAGTTAAAGAATTAGGGGCACAAATGTTGTTTTCATCTATACCTCCAACGAAAGGTCAACATCCAATTAGGGAGAAAAGGATTTTAGAAACAAGTCACTAACTCAAAAACTGGTCATGACAACATAACTTAGGCTTCTTAGACCATGGTCTGCATTACCTACATGAAGGGCTCCTGGCAAGGGATGGGCAGCACCTCACAAGAACTGGAAACCATATATTCAGAAAATAATTGGCCTATCAAAAGGGCTTTACGCTAAAATTGAGAGGGGAGGGAGGCATCTTCATGACCTAGGGAACCTAATTCCCAGCAACAAACACCAGATAACCAATCCCATAAGGAGGTAGGGAGTAAAGAGAAAAGAAGAAATAAAAAAAGAAGAACACAATGAAATCGAGAGTGATGAAAAGGATGGAAATTCCAGTTACAAAGTAGGAAACATAAGAAACAGATCGAAGACCCATAAAGGATTCAAATCAGTGGTGGGTTCCAGATTCCATTCCAACCGGTACGGTTGGAACAGTCCCAGTGTAAAGTACCCTAATGATGCCTGCTTCATAATAAGCGACCCAATATTGTAATACAAAAAGCAGTGATTTATTAACAGCTTCATTAGGCATTTTTCATTAGGCATTTCTTATTCACAGCCATTTTTTTTGCTTTCTTTTTCTGCTTTTGAACTTTGCCCGTGTTTCTGTCCTCCCTTCAGCCTCTCATAAATCACGTTATCCAGTAGCTGATGTCAGCCTCTGCTTTGCTACTGCTTTGGCTGCCATTGAAATGGGGAGGGGGGGGCATGGTATTTGGGAGGGGAATCATTATGTGCTGGAGGAGTGTTCTAGAAGCTGTCCTGACCATCTCTTTGCACATGTGGAGAAAGGGAGTTTCCCGCCAAGGCTAACTGTCCAGCATTCCACTCTGATGATGCTTTTTGAAGATATCTCCCACCTGACAGTTGGGTGAATTATTATTGGACTATGAAATGGGGTGCCAAGGGGAGGGGATTGAACTATACATGATATCCATTGCTTTCGCGCCAATTTATCCATACTCAGCTTTGCTTTGCTCCTTATTGTTTGTAATTAGTAAAAGTACACTTAATTTCAAGAATGGAGTTGAGTGGTTTCTTTCCTGATTATTAAATGAAGCAGCACCTGACAGCTTCATTCATTTCAACCTAGCTACTGTACTCTGAGATCCGACTCCGCTGCCGCTCTGCATGGAATGGCAACACAGAGAGTTGACATCCGGCTCCTCTCACTTTTCAAAGGCAATCTGTGCAAGCAAAAACAATTTGAGTACCAGTATGGGATTCAAGACTGCATCCTCCCCCCAGGCTTGTTTGGATTGTTTTCATGGAATCTCTCCATAAGGTGATCAGCCTGGATATTTCTACTCTTTACCCAAGATGCCTCTAACAAGGGATAGCCCTTCCACTTAATTAAGTACTGGAGTTGTCTCCTGTGCCACCTCGAATCAAGGATGCATTGCATCTCATAATGGGTGTGGCCCCCTATGACCACAGGGCCTGGGGGCTCCCAGGGCAGTGGTCTCAGAGTGGATCCGACCATGGGTTTTGCTACTATGGAATACTGTGTGTACCTTCCCTAGAGGTCGGGGCAGTTTCAGTTGCACTGAGACTGGGTTGATGATCTTTACTATGGGGAATGGTCCCACAAACTTTGATCCCAGTTTCTTCCTAGGGAGTCTTAACCTCAAATATTTTGTGGAGAGGTAAACCTTCTCTCCCACAAGGAATGGACATTGCGGAGCTCGGTGTTTATCTGCCTGTTTCTTATAGGTTTGTGTTGCTTTAGCTAGCACTTTTTTCATATTCTCCCAGGCTGCTTTTAGTATTGATATCCAGTCAGTCAAGCTGACTGAGGAAGGGGGGGATCCCTAGGCAATGGGACAAAGTCCATGCTGCTCACTACTTTGAACGGTGTTAGTCCTGTGCTGCTGTAAACAGCATTATTGTATGCAACCTCAGCGAAGGTCGGAAGGTCTGCCCAGTTGGACTGCTGATAGTTCACGTAGCACCTCAGGTACTGCTCTACCATAGCATTCAGTCTCTCTATTGGTGCTTGGATGAAAAGCCGAGCTAAGCCCCTGGAATGACCCAATGGACCGCAGGAACTCCCTCCAGAACTTAGTCATGAACTGGACCCCTCTGTATGAGATAATTCTTCAAGGTACTCCATGCAGGTGGTAGATGTGCTTCAAGAACAGTTTGGCCAGCTTGTGAGCTGAGAGTAGTCCGCTGCAAGGTATGAAGTGTGCCTGTTTGGAGAACGGGTCTATTACAGTCCAAATCACCGTGTTTTCCCCACTTTTCGGCAACTCTACTATAAAGTCCATTACGATCACCTCCCACGGCCTTGTTGGCTCTACTACTGGCTGCAGCAATCCGGGTTTTTTTCCTGGTCGCTTCTTCTTTGTGACGCAGATCGTGCAACTTTTCATGTAACTGTCCACATCTTTATTTTGGGCCGCCAGAACTGCCTCCGGGCTAAGTGTAACATCTTTAGGAATCCAAAGTGACCTGCCAGTTTGGCGTTGTGATTCCTCTGGAGAATTAGGGTGCGTAAGGATTCCGGGACATAGAGTTTCGTCCCCTTCCATGCAAGGTCATCTCTTTTTGTCAAGATGTATTGATTGTTTTGGAACCAAGGGTCTGCTAGCAGTTCAGTTTTGAGTCTCGTGGTTAGGTCATCTGCTGGTTAGTCATGCTGGTCATGGCATTGTCGTCTGGTGGTCACTTGGGCAGCTATTTGGGTAGAGGGAGTGATGGCGTCCACCACCTGCTCCCATTCACATTTGTACTGGGGCATACGGGAGAGGGCGTCAGCTAGAAAGTTCCTCTGCCCTGGAATGTGTTCAAAGTGGTTGAAATATTGAGCCCATCGGACTTGTTTGGGTGATAGTTTCCATGGGGTCCTTAGAGTCTCCAGATTCTTATGGTCAGTCCAGACTTTGAACGGTTTCTGGCCCCCTTCCAACTGGTGTCTCTAGGTTAGCAGTGCCCATCTCACTGTGAAAGCCTCCTTTTCCCATGCGGCCCATCGTCTCTGTGTCTGTGAGCTTGCGGGAGGTGTAGGCTCAGAGTTGTAGGTTTCATTGATTGTTTCTTTGGAGTAGCACCACTCCCACTGCCATGCCGCTGGCATCTGCTTGGATCACGAAGTGTTGCTCGGGGTCAGGATGCCTCAGCACCAGTTCCTTTGCAAACATTTCTTTTAGTGTCTCGAATGCATTTTTGCACCTTAGATCCCACTGTGGAGGTTGTCCCGGGTGAGGCTTTGTTCCTGGGCTCCCTGTCTTCAAGAGATCTGTCAGGGGTTTTGCAATTTTCGCAAAGGAGGGGATGAATTGCCTATAGAAGTTCGTGAACTCTAGGAAACTTTGTAGCTGTCTGCGGGTGTGAGGGAGTTGCTAGCTTAGGACGGCTTGCACTTAGGCTGGGTCCATCTCTATTCCCTCATTTGATACTCGGTAGCCTAGGTAGTCTAGTCACTCACGGTGGAATTCACATTTTGATAGCTTGACGTACAGATTGGCTGCCAGTAGTTTTTCCAGTACTTGGCGGACCAGGGGTATGTGGTCGTTCATGGTCTCAGTGTAGATGAGGATGTCATCCAGGTAGACAAGGACCCCCTTGTTGAGGTGCTCATGCAGCACCTCACTTATTAACTGCATGAACACTGCTGGGGCTCCCTGTAGTCCGAAAGGCATCGCTTTGAATTGGAAGCTCCTTGGGGGGAAGTTGAACACTGTTTTCCACTCATCTCCTTCCCTAATCCGTATTTGGTAGTATGCCTCCCTGAGGTCTAATTTGGTAAAGACTTTTCCCTTGGCCAAGTGAGATAGCATATCTTTCATGGGGGGGTGGTGGTGGTGGTATAGGTTGTGTACGCACATGGCATTTATCCTTCAAAAGTCCACATACAGTCTCATAGTTCCATAGGACTGGCGCTGCAACCCATGGCTTGGCTGGCTCGATGAACCCTCGTGATAGGTTTTTGTCTATGTATTTGCACATTTCTTGCATTTCCCAGGGCACCATGCTGTACAGCTTGGGTTTGGGTAGTTTTGCCCTGGGGATGATTTCAATGGCACAATCTGCCTCATGGTGGGGAGGGGGGGAGAATGTTGCATTCTGCCTTGCTGAATACTTCTGCGAGGTCCTGATATTCCCCTGGGATCTGTTCGGTCTCTGGGGTTTCGTCGGATGTGGCTTCCAGATGTTTTGGTGTGGTCTTTTGGAGGGGTTCCCTGCTTGGGTGGTGTTTCTGCTTGCTGGTGGAAAAGGGGTTGGGGCCCCATTTCTATCCTAAGCCTGCGGGTACCCCCTTGCCACCAGATGGTTGGTCCCCACTTGTCTAGCCAGGAGAGTCCCAGTATGACTGCATCTATCATTTTGGAGCCTTTTATGAATCAAATTACTTCCCAGTGATCCACTAGCTCTAGTATCACTGGTTCAGTCAGGTGGGTGGCATAGGCTCTCCTCATTAGGGACCCATCAACCTGTTCAAACCAGATTGGATGGGCCAGTCTTTTTGCTCTGATCCCCAGTTTCAGAACTGTGGTCAAGTTGATCAAGCATCTAGTGCAGCCCGAGTCTACTAGGGCTTGAAAATCCCCCTGGCTTCCTGTCTTTGGGGCTGTGAGGCATATTGGAAAAAGGAAAGGGTGAATTGGTCCTCTCGTTTTTGCCCTCATTGTCACTGTCGTAGGATTCTGGTGACTGGCCGTTGTTGCCTTGGGTTCCCCCCCTTCATCTGGTTGGGGAGGGACCTCTGCAGCCTGGAAAGCCTTCCGGGATGCGTGGGTAGCCTGTTTGTGGCCATGTTCCCATTGTGCCCTGGGTAGTAGCTCTGGCCTCGGCATCAGGGTTGGCCCATCCCCTTGCATCTGTAGCATTTCAGTGGACTTCGGGAGAGGGCTAGTCTCAGGGCTGTGGTGCTGTGGTTCCCCGTCAGCTGGGTTGTTTCAGGTCAGGTTGGCCTCTCTCTTTTGTGTCTGGTTGCTTTCTCATATTGTTGGCATGCAGCCCACTGTCGACTTTTATTGCTACTCAGAACCACTCAGAGAGTCGGTTTGGAATGTCGCGGTAGGCAGTTACTTGGACAATCTGCTGGTCCAGACTTATTCTGAAAAAATACACTAACAGACAGTCTGGTAAAGGGGGTGGCCTTCCAATGACTCTCCTAAATTCGCGGATGTGCTCTTTGATGGGGCACCCCCTTTGCTTTAGGTCGCTGAACTCATCTTCTGCATACAGGTTCTCCTCCACCTCCTCAAATCTGGCCTCTAGCAGTCGTAGGAAGTCATCTACACTTTACAGTTGGGGGGCTCTCCTCTTGTGGAGGGCTTGCTTCTCCCTCTAGTCTCTCTGTGATAGTATTCACTATGGCTCTGGGGGATGAGTAGAGGTGTGCATAGCATTCCAGGTGGGCCTCAGCTGAGTCAAGGAATAGGGCTAACTGGTCTGAGTTCCCATCAAACTTTCCTCTGAATCGGCGTGGTTCAATCAGCAGTACCCTTCCCTCTCCTGTCGGCCTCTGTATGCTTGTGTTTGATATGTCTAAAGATACTCCTTAGTTCTAGTTCAGAGGGAGGGTGGAGATTGCCCTGGGCAACCTGCCTGCTACTTGGGAGAGGCACTGGCTTCATCTTCCTTCTAATGGGTGGAGAAGTGGGGCTGCGTTCCCATGTGCTTCTCGTCACCTCAAGAGGATCCACTGCTTCTCCCCTCTCTTTTGGCATGCATAATGGCCTTTCTTTACGGAGGGTGACCCAGTCAAATTCTTCCCTCTGTTGCTCTATGGAACTTCCCAGGGGCTCCATTTGGGGCTCTGGGTGCCTGGCTTGATTTCAGTCCAGCATCTCCTCCACTCTTCCCAGTTCGCTTGGGGCCTTTCCCTTTTTGTGGGCATAAGGGTGGGGTGGGGGCTCAGCTTTAGCTTTTTTAGGGGTTGATTACTTATCTCCTCTTGCTTCGCTCATCTCGACTTTGATGTCTGATGGCTGCTCTCCAGCTCTGTTCAGATAGCTGGCCTTTTGCCATGGTCTTCTGAGTTCCCCCTCGGCACCCCGATATTTAAAAGCAAAAGATGGCTGTCTGTAAAGTACCCTAACGATGCCTGCTTCATAATAAGCGATCCAATATTGTAATACAAAAAGCAGTGATTTATTAACAGCTTATTAGGCATTCTTCATTAGTGATTTCTTATTCACAGCCATCTTTTTTGCTTTCTTTTTCTGCTTTTGAACTTTGCCCATGTTTCTGTCCTCCCTTAAGCCTCTCATAAATCACGTTATCCAATAGCTTCATTCATTTCAACCTAGCTACTGTAATCTGAGATCCGGCTCTGCTGCCAGTCTGCATGGAATGTCAACACAGAGAGTTGACACCAGCGTCACCCACATGGATGTGCGCGATGCACGCACACACACATGCAGCATGTGCATGCATTGTACTTGCCTGTGACCCTTCCGCAAGCCTCCGTGACACTCCAGCTGCTCGGCAGAGTGTTGTGCAGGTGCCGTACGCGCCATGTGCATGCGCGGAAGCACCAAAGGCTTAAAGAACAGGCAAGGAGCTCGGGCGGGCCCTCCGGAGCACTGTACCGGAACAGTACCTGGTGTTCCACGCAGGCTCTGGTATGCCCATAGTGGGGCGTACCATCTGCAACCCACCACTGATTCAAATGCCTAGACACAAACACTCAAAGTTTAGGGAAGAAACAGGATGAATTTGAAGCATTTGTACATGAAGGCAGATATGATGTAGTTGCCATTACTGAAGCTTGGTGGGATGAAACTCATGACTGGAATGTACTGATGGAAAGGTACAAACTGTTCAAAAGAAACAGACCTAACAAAAGAGGAGGTGGAGTTGCATTATACATAAAAGGAACACTACATCTCTATAGAAATACACAAAACCAAGGATGAAAACCCCCTGGAATCCGTATGGGTCAATATAAAAGGGGGAAAATGGCTTTGCTATAGGTATATAATTCAGGCCACCCAGCCAACAGAAGAAATAGATGAACTGTTTGCTAATCAATTAACAAATATATGTAGGAAACATACCACAGTAGTAATGGGAGACTTTAACTACCTTGATATCAGTTGGGAGATAAACTCTGCAGCAAGTGGGAGATAAACAGATTCATAAACAACTTTGCTGACAACTTTGTCATCCAAAGGTAGAGGAGGGAACTAGAGGAAAAACTATACTGGACCTATTTCTTACTAATAGAGAAGTGATAGAAGGAGTTGAAATTGTGAGAACCTTGGGCGAAAGTGACTATGTCATTCATTATAAAGCAAACACAACCAATAGAAAATAATTCACCAGTGTCTTAAACTTTAAAAAAGCTGATTTTAACACACTCAGAAAGAGCCTAAGCAAAATGTCATGGATAAAAATCCAAAAGGGGAAAACAATTCAAGAAGCATGGGAAACTCCGAAAAATTATGATCATAAAAGCCCAATCCAACATAATACTACTGAAGAAGAAAACAAGAAATCCAAGAAGAAACCAGCATGGTTGAACAAAGACTCTCTGATGAACTGAAAGATAAAAATGATAAGTACAAAAAAATGGAAAGAGGGACACATAACTAAGGACAGAATATCAGCAGGAATATATCAGGGCATTGAGGACAGCTAAAAGAACATATTTTGCCACCTTGGTTGCGTCCGCTGAGTCCCGCCCAGCCGCCCTGTTTAAGATAACCCGCTCCCTCCTAAATAGGAGGGATGCGGGGGAACCCCTACAGGGTAAGGCTGAGGAGTATGTCCAGTTCTTGGCGGACAAAGTTGCTCGGTTTCGGTCGGACTTGGACTCCATCTCTGCAGATCCAGCCGAGACACAAGGGGATAGCTTGGCAGACCATGTCTGGGTTGAGTTTCAGGATGTTGCCTCCAGGGATGTGGACAAGGCCATACGAGCTGTGAGTGCCTCCACCTGTATACTGGACCCGTGTCCCTCCTGGCTGGTTGCCAACAGCAGTGAGGTGACACGAGGCTGGATCCAGGCGGTCGTAACTGCCTCCCTTCAGGAGGGGCACTTCCCCGCCGCACTTAAAGCGGCGGTGGTGAGACCCCTCCTGAAGAAACCATCCTTGGATCCAGCCGTTTTTAACAACTACCGTCCAGTCTCCAACCTTCCCTTTGTTGGGAAGGTTGTTGAGAAGGTGGTGGCCTTCCAGCTTCAACGATCCTTGGAGGAAGCTAGTTATCTTGACCCCTTCCAGTCCGGCTTCAGACCTGGTTACAGCACAGAAACCGCTTTGGTCGCATTGACCGATGATCTCTGGAGAGCCAGGGATGGAGGCCATGCGTCCATCCTGGTTCTCCTTGACCTCTCAGCGGCTTTTGATACCATCGACCATGGTATCATTCTGCAACGACTGCGGGAGGTGGGAGTGGGAGGCACCGTATTATGGTGGTTCTCCTCCTACCTCTCGGACAGGTCGCAGTCGGTGTTGGTCGGGGGGCAGAGATCGTCCCTGAGGCCCCTAACTTATGGGGTGCCGCAGGGCTTGGTCCTATCCCCCCTACTGTTTAACATATACATGAAACCACTGGGCGAGATCATTCGGAGGCACGGGATAAAATACCATCAATACGCGGACGACACGCAGTTGTATCTGTCCGCCCCGTGCCAACTCAATGAAGCGGTGGACGTGATGAGCCGGGGTCTTGAGGCCGTTAAGAACTGGATGAGAGCTAACAAACTGGTACTCAACCCGGACAAGACCGAGTGGCTGTTGTGTTTTCCTCCCAATAATTTGGCCAGTGTTCCACCACTCAGGCTGGGGGGTCAAATTCTATACCCCTCAGATAAGGTTCGCAACTTGGGAGTCCTCCTGGACCCACAGCTGACTTTTGACCATCATCTGTCGGCTGTGACCAGGGGGGCATTTGCCCAGGTTCGCCTGGTGCGCCAGTTGCGTCCCTACCTGAACCGGGAGGCTCTCACAACAGTCACTCATGCCCTTGTGACCTCTAGGCTGGAATATTGCAATGTGCTCTACATGGGGCTGCCCTTGAAGAGCATCCGGCGACTTCAGCTAGTCCAGAATGCGGCCGCGCGAGTGATAGTGGGCGCACCTCGGTTCGCCCACATAACACCTATCCTCCGCGAGCTGCGCTGGCTACCTCTTGATCTCCGGGTGCACTTCAAGGTGCTACTCACCATCCATAAAGCCCTCCATGGTAGTGGGTCTGATTACTTGAGAGACCGCCTTCTGCCGATTACCTCCCTTCGACCCATCAGATCGCACAGATTGGGCCTCCTCTGAGTTCCATCCGCCAGTCAGTGCCGACTGGCGACTACGCGGAGGAGAGCCTTCTCAGTAGCAGCTCCGACCCTTTGGAACGATCTCCCCGTAGAGATTCGTACCCTCACCACCGTCCAGACCTTCCGCGCAGCCCTTAAGATCTGGCTATCCCGTCAGGCCTGGGGATAAGATTTTCATCCGCCCCACCCGAATGCTGAATGAATGTTGTGTTTTATTGTTTTATTTTATTCACATATTATTTCATGTTTTGTCTTGCACTCTTTCCCTATGAATTGTAAGCTGCCCTGAGTCCCCTCAGGGAAAAGGGCGGCCTATAAATGACAATAAAATCTACAAATCTACAAAAAAGATAACAAAGATGAAGTGATAAAAATAAAGGCTCAGAATAAACAAAGAGTTGCAACAAAAGCCAAAGATAATAAAAAAAAAATCTTTCAACATAAATAACAATAAAAAAGTCAAGGAAACAGTTGGCCCACTAAAGAGAGAAGACGGCAAGGAAGTAATCAGCAGCAGAGAGAAAGCAGAGTTGCTTAACTCATTCTTTGCATCAGTCTTTATACAGAAGGAAAATAGGGCTCAACCTACCAAAAACGTAACTGTAAAAGAACAGACTAGAAATAAAAATTAAAATAAGCAAGAAAATAGTGAGAGAACACCTGACTGACCTTGATGAATATAAATCAACAGGACTTGATGGACTACATCCCAGAGGTCTGAAGTAACTGGCAGATGTGATCTCAGAACCATTATTGTATCTTTCAAAAATCTTGAAGCACCGGGAACTACCGGAGGATTGGAAAAGAGCTGATGTGTTCTCATCTTAAAACAAAACAACAACAACAAAAAACCCATCACACAGACACCCACTCAGGAAAATACAAGTCAATCAGTTAAACATCAATACCTGGGAAACTACTGGAAAAATAATTTAAAAAAAAACAGATCTGTGAACATCTAGAAACAAATAAAGTTATAACTAGTAGCCAGCATGGGTTTGTTAAAAACAGATCGTGCCAAACCTAACTTATGTCTTTCTTTGACAAATGTCTAAATTAGTAGAGCAATGAAATGCTATGAACATAGTATATTTAGACTTCACAAGGCATTTGACAAAGTAGACCACAATCTACTTCTTGGTGATCTAGAAAAGATAGAGATAGAAAGCATAACCACAAGATGGATTTACAACTGGCTGACAAACCATACTCAACAAGTAGTCCTTAATGGTACTACATCTACATAGAGGGAAGTAAGCAGTGGGGTTCCACAAGATTCCATCTTAGGGCCAGTACTCTTCAACATCTTCATAAATGACTTAGATGAAGGAATAGAAGGGGAACTCATGAAATTTGCAGATGACATTAAGATGGCAGGAATAACTAACACCCCAGAAGACAAGCTCGGGATCCAAAAAGAGAATTATAGATGTGAACAATTGTCCCTATCCAGCAAAATGAAATTTAATGTGGAGAAAAGCAAGGTTTTACATTTAGGCAGGAAAACCCCCCTACAAATACAGATTAGGTGAAACTTGGCTCAAAAACAGTAATTGTGAGAGGGATCTTGGAGTAGTAGTGGACAATCACTTAAACATGAGTCACCAGTGTACAGTAACAGAAGGGTGGGATTCTACCAGTTCGGGCAAAGTTCGGGCAAACTGGTAGTTATGAAGCTCAGCTGGGAGCGAACCAGTTTGCTCCCACTAGCAAGTGGGCCTGGCCGCCCACCAGGGATGTGCAGTCAGGGGAGGCAGGGGAAGCAGAGCCTCACCACTGTCATCATGAAAAAAAAAATTAAAGGAAAAAGGCTGAGGTAGTTGCTGCCAGAGTCACAGTGGATGACTCTGCTTAGTGCTTAACTGTGCTTAACCTCTAAAAAAGTGCCCTCTACAGGAGGCGGCAGGAGAATGAGGTGCCTCATTTAGTCTGACTTTATGATCACTCAAGCACAGCTAAGCAAGGGTTAAAAGCCGAAAATTTCCTTATGTAGATGAGGCACGTGGTCCTCCTGCCTCCTGTAGAGGGTGTTTTTTAAAGGCTTTTTAGAGGCTCTGGGAGCAGCTAGCTCAGTCTGACCTCAGAGCTCATGCCTTTTTCCTTTTACATTTTTTTTCTTTTCATGATGGCAGGCAAGAGCAGAATTGAAATCCTCTCTGAAACAGCTGGAAAAAGTACGTGTGTGGGGAGGGGGGGAAGAATTCAAAAAGTTTGATTGCATGCAGAGCCACATTGCCTTTTCAAACAAACACACACACACACACACACACACACACACATATACACGGAGCTTGATAAAAGTATATAAGCCCAGCTTCACTGATTACAAGTTTGAAAAGGCAATGTGACTCCACCTGCAATCAAAGGCTCAGATGGGAAGGCAGCAGGGGAATGGGGGGGGGTATGACAGAGGAGCTGCTTTCAAGCCATTGGAAATATATATCCAATCCAACTTCTGTGTTTGTGTTTGTTTGAGAGTGAGTGAGTGAGAGAGGGATCCAACTTCTCTGTGTGCGTGTGTCTGTTTGAGAGAGAGGAAGGGAGGGAGAGAGGGAGGAAGGAGGGGGAGGGAGAAGAAAAAGAATGAAGCAAATTTATTTCGCAAAGGAGAAAAACAAATGCTGTCGCTTTAAATCGGAACTGAGCATGCCTAGCTGTGGAATTCTGGGAGTTGAAGTCCACAAGTCTAAAAAAATTTGAAACCCCTGTGTCAGTGCCTCACCAGCCATAAACCTCACTGCATGTCACTGCCGCTCACCCCTGCACTTTACCTATCTTTGTCTTCTCAGCTGAGTTGCGTGGCAGAGTGGATTGCAGCACCTCAGTTGTTTTCCTTCCCAAGCAAGAATTGATTTTTCCTGCAGCAACTTGTCCATTGATTGTCTTCTTTGCAAACAATTTTTGTTTTGCAAATAGTTTCTTCCTTGCAAATATTTTTTTTCTTTGCAAACAGTCCTTTTGCAAATGAGTCTCATCACCACAAATGAAGCATTGGCTTAGGAATTTCTCCTCCTGGCTTTTTGTAAAATGGTGCTTGTTCTCCTCAGCTTCCAAATGCAATTCCTGCTCTGGTTTGCACTCAAACAATGCAGAAACAATGTCTCACATTTCATCCAGACTGTTTAACACCAACAGCACTTTGTGAGACTCAGGAATATTCATTCCACATTGTTCTAACTCCACAAATGAAGTTTGCATTTGTACAATGCTGCTCCACAGATTCTCCTGGTTGCAGATGGGCTCTGAATAATTTTCTTGATAATTACCCAATATTACATGCAGATATATTTACATGCACACTTCTTAACTTCAGCCAGACTTCATTTGAGCTTTCCTTAAATTGAATAGCAGCCATCCTGGAAGCCTTGTCTGCTTGTGTTTCTCTATTAATACAAGCAGTCTCTCAGCTTAATTACAGTTCAGTCTTTCTGTGTGCTCTTGTTGCAGAAAATGACAGGCGTTAGACATCCCAGGATACAGGAAAAGTTTATTTGGCAGCCAGGTTCAGAAAGCTAGCCCATGGCTTAGCATTGCAAGTTCTGAACAACCTTAATTATCGAAGCACGCATTCTTATACATTCCCAAAAGCATTGCAACACGGAAATTCTTAACACATTTCTTAGTGGTTACATTGAGGAGAAAACCTTATAAGGAGATGGGATCTTACTTCTCCTTTTGTTTCAGGTATGGCTTACGTGTTATTAACGAACTTTAATTGAACTTTGTGGTTTGGACTTTTAACACAAGTAGGGACGTTGGCAAGAACATCCTCTGGTTAGTGAATGAGGACACTTCCTTTAAGTAACTTCTAACTGTCCCTATTCTATTGCAAGTTCCAACTCTTGTCTATGTGACTTTTAATATAGAAGTAAAGGGGTTCTAAGAGGCTGTCCAGCCTGACCCAGTAGGTTTCACACTTAATGTCCAAATCTCACTTTATGGCTGCTTTATCCCCCCCTTCTAGACTCTATTAATACCCACAATTGAGTCTAGCCTGTTAGATTAAAAAATACAAGCAGCATAATACAGAATAGCAAATTAAAGCACATTTTATAGCACATCAATACACATCTTAGGGCTTGTCTTCCGGAATCGCTTTCCCTTCTTCTAAGAGTGCAATTTGAATATAGGAGCTAGTATCTGAAGCTTCATGAGGGTATGTGGGATTAGGCTTTCCATTAACATTAACTCCTTTTCAACCCGTATCTCTTTTACAGACCTCATAACGAGCTGTTTAAGCAAGGATATTATGCAAGGGATAATATCTTGCAATTCTTCCGACAACTGCCTGAACTGTGTAATGGAGTGGGTCATTCCACCTACACCCATTCCAACTGCAGCCCTTATTCTTAAGATTGCTAATTAGGAGAGACTTCCGGGGAGGGGCCTGTCGCCGTCGGCAGCTTAACCAAGCTGTCCCCAGAGTTCTGGTTCGTTATCTACTCAATATCAAGAAGATAACTCTTTTTTCAGACAAGAAAAAAGCAGTGAGGAATCTCAGCTGGTAAGAATCTTCTTTGAAGTTCACAGTTTGTTTCTTTTTGGGCTGTGAACGGAGGGGGAGGATCAACCCAAAGCTGAGTCATTCAACTCCGACCCGAACTTCTCAGCTGTTATCTACAGCACAAGACAGGAACACCCCCCCCCCCTTAGGACAATCTTTAGAAAACAGACTATTGAAAATCAATACGAGCAAAGACCAAACTTGTGAACTTTAAAATTTTTCTCTATCTGAAATACCAGCTTCAATGTTATAAAAATCTCTTTTGTTTAATTGTCTTCAAAATGGCGCTTACAGCTTTTGCATTTGTTATCTTCGGCTTCCTGGTACAGAATCAAAGGAATAACTTTTTATAATCTAATTAGACCTACTCCCTCAAAGCCTTCAAAGACTCTTTGTTGTTGATATAGAGACATTCCAAACATTCCAAACGGACTTTCTCTTTTGAAACCCTCCGTAAAACCCTTTGTAAAAAAAAAAAGGGGGGGGGAGGAATTTCTTTTTCTCCAAACAGCATAGTGGATTAGCAATTTAGAATAAATAATTAAAACCAAAATATAATGGCATCCAAATCAACCTCTGTGAAATTACCTCCGAAAACGTCTCCCATACCTGGCACAAAGTTGCAGCCCCCACCCTCTATGCCCCCTAGTGGAGACGTACTAACAAAAGAATTTTTCTTGGAAATGTTCAAAGAATCCAGAGAACAGAACTTAGAAATGTTTAGAGAATCCAGAGAACAGAATCTAGAAATGCTTAGAGAGTTCAAAGATGAAATAAGGAATGAGATGGAAGTTCTATATGACAAATTCGATACTAGGGTCACTAAAATGAATGATGATATGATGGGAATTGTAAATGTGATGACAGAATATATTTCTGGAATGGAAGATAATTTAGAAATTCTCAATGAAGCTAAAACTAACCTGATATCCAAAACTGAAGTGGTGGAACAAAAAATTGATAATGCTGAAAAACAAATTATTATGATACAGTATAAGCAGATGGAGCTTGCATTAAGAGTGAGGGGGCTGCGTGAAGAAAAGCAGGAGAACTTAAAGCAAATATTTTCTGAAGCTTTTGACCGTCTGGTGGGAAAACCGGGATCCAATTTTGTTTGGCAGATTGACAAGACTTTTCGTGTTAACTCGTGGGCGGCAAAACAAAAGCAACTCCCCCGAGATGTGGTAATATACTTTGTTACAAGAGAATCTAGAAATATGATATTACAAGAGTCCTATAATACTAAGCTTCAAATTGGTGGACAGGATCTGATTGTTTTGAAAGAAATACCACCTCAAATGCTAAGAGCCAGAAGAGATTAGGCTTTTCTGGTGGAAGAGCTCAGAAAGCGTCAGATACAGTACAGATGGGATGCCCCATTCGGTATTATAGTTACAATGGACAAACAAAGATATCGTCTCAGTTCTGTATGGAAAGCTCGTGATTTCTATCATAAGATTCTGATGGGATACCCTGAATCTTCGGGATATGGTGAAAAACCACGAGACGAACAAGATAAACAGCAAACCACACAACCATCAGATAAAATGTATCATCTCCCTCTCCCGGAAGGGCAAGGAGTCAAGGAAAAAAGATCCAACTGTATGACCACCAGACAAGCGGATAAACAAGCTACTATGCAACAATCTCAACAATCGTTGGCCATTGATCAAGGAGCTACAGCAACAAGCTCAGAAGCTGTGGGAGGAGCCAAACCAAAGGTGAGACAGGCCTTGCGGGAGGCTCTAAAAAAGCTTCAGGCAACCAAAAATGACAACTAAGATTTTGACATGGAATGTTAACGGACTGAACTCTCCACAGAAAAGAAAGAAAATATTTCATTATCTAAAACAGTTTAAGAATGACATAATTTGTTTGCAAGAAACTCATATCAAATCAACCGATCAAAAATATTTGTTTAACCCCAAACTGGGCCAACATTTTGCAACCTCAGCCATGGAAAAGAAAAACGGCATAGTAGTATACTTAAGAAAAGACATTAAAGCTGAGCTAATTGAAGCAGATCCCTTTGGAAGATATATTGCATTAGATTTAATCTTAGAAGGGAAAAAGATGTTACTTTGGGGAATTTATGCTCCTAATCAACAACAAGATGGATTTTATAGAAATCTCCATGCTAAATTAGTACAGTGGGACTTTGAGTCTTGTATAATATTGGGTGACTGGAATGGTGTGATCGACACCAAAAGAGATAAGAAGACATCTCGCCCGAACACCAAATTCCGAGCTAAGTTACCCAAACCCTTTTTTGACATGCTGGACAACTTTGAATTGCGAGACGCTTGGCGCGAGAGGCATGCAGAAGAATATGACTTTACCTTTTTTTCCAACAGACATCAATCTCTTTCAAGGATTGATTTTATACTAATTACAAATGATTTACTTTGCAGGGTGAAGAAGACAAAGATTATGGCGAGAGTTCTTTCAGATCATAATCCAGTCTGGATGGAATTGGGAAGGGTAGCCCAGGCAAGAAGGTCCTGGAGGTTGAATGAAAACTTATTTAGATATGAAAAGTATGTTAATGACTGTAAAAAATTGCTATCGGAATATTTTGTTCTTAATATGAATAACGGTACATCTATGGAATATGTATGGGATGCAAGCAAAGCGTATATGAGAGGAGTATTAATGAATATAAACAAAATACATAGACACAAACAAGGGCAAAAACGAAAAGAATTGGAAGAGGAAATTAAAGGGAAAGAGTCAGAATTAACATTGAATCCAGGAGATACAAAGATTAAGGAAACAATTTCTATACTAAAATCTCAGTTTGATATGCTGATCTCTGACCAGGTAGCCACCAGTTTATTATATGCTAAACATAATACTTTCTGCAACGCAAATAAACCCGGTAGGTGGTTGGCTTATCAGATTAGGAAAAAAAGGAAAGCTCGAAATGTATCCAAATTGTGTTACAGAGGGAAGGAAGTGTTTCAACAGGAAGAGATCCAAAAGGTATTTCGGGAATTTTTTACAGAGTTGTATAAAGGGGATAAAATTAAGGACGTAGACATAGACAAATACCTAGATAAAGAGAAAATCCCCCTAGTTAGAGAAGAACATAGGCATAAGCTGAATCAACCAATAACCTCTGGGGAAATTCTGCAGGCAATTAAACAATTAAAGTTAGGGAAAGCACCAGGCACAGATGGTTTAACAGCTGTTTATTATAAAAATTTACAGTTAGAAATGGTAGAACCCCTCAGAGAACTATTCAATAAAATTCAATTGGGAGGGAAAGTGCCCCCTTCGTGGAAGACTGCGTTCATATCGTTGATACCCAAAGAAGACCAAGACCTTACCCAGCCAAAAAATTATAGACCTATTTCATTACTCAATGTAGATTATAAAATTTTTACTAAAATATTAGCAAATAGGCTAATGGTGGTAATTCAACAATTGATACATACCGATCAAACTGGTTTTATACAGGGCAGACAGATGAAGAACAACGTTAGATTAATTATTAACGCTTTAGAATACCTGGGAAAGAACAATCAAATCCCGGCCGCATTCATATTTTTGGATGCGGAGAAAGCCTTTGATCGAGTTAATTGGCAATTCCTGCTGAAGACATTGCAAAAAATGCAGATAAGAGATGGCTTTTTACGGTCAATTGGTGCAATATATCAGCAGCAAACAGCCCAGATCATTGTCAATGGAAGTCTGACAGACTCCTTTCAAATTGAAAAAGGTACAAGACAGGGCTGTCCTCTGTCCCCATTATTGTTTATTATAACTTTGGAAATACTGTTGAATAAGATACGGGGCTTGGGAGGTCTAAAAGGGATTAAGATTAGACAGCAAGAATACAGAGTCCATGCATTTGCGGATGATCTGGTCATAATATTGGAACAACCGCAGGAATCTAGTAGGGTCTTATTGAACACGATCAATCAATATGGTCAAGTCTCGGGATTTAAAATAAATCTAGGAAAAACCAAAATATTAGCTATAAATATGACTATCAAACAGAAGGAAGAACTGGGGAGGATGCTAAGATGTGAGGTAGTTAAAAAAGTTAAATATCTTGGAGTTAATATTTTAATCTCAAATGGGAAATTATATAAGCATAATTATGAACCACTTTGGCATAGTATACAGTTGGAGTTGAAAAGGTGGGAGAAACTGCATTTGTCCTTGCTGGGTAGAATAGCGGCAGTAAAAATGAACATTTTACCAAAAATTTTATTTCTTTTTCAAATGTTACCAATACTTAAAAGAGATGCGAATCTTTCAGAATGGCAGAAGGGTATCAACAAATTTGTGTGGGCAGGAAAGAAGCCGAGGGTAAAGATGAAAATAATGCAAGATGCACGTGAAAGAGGAGGATTGAAATTACCTAACTTAAAATTATACTACGATGCAGTGGCATTATCTGCAATTAGTGACTGGACTCATCTAACTAATGACAGAATTTTGAATATCGAGGGATATGACTTGTTATATGGTTGGCATGCTTACCTGTTATTTAACAAAAAAATGGATAAGAAATTTAAAAATCATATCTTAAGAAATGCTTTATTGCGGGTTTGGAAAAAATATCAACATAAATTAAATGATAAATTGCCCATGTGGGCAATTCCTAGACATGCAATTGAAAATATGAATGTAGAACAAAAACACGATAGAACCACCTATAGACAACTTCTTATCTCAGAAAGAGGGGTGTTGCAACTAAAATCTTTAGAGGTACTTAAAGAAGAGAAGGTAGTTCAAACGTGGTTTCAGTATGGTCAACTACAGGCTAGGTGGAAAACAGATCAAAAAATTGGCTTTGAAACAGTTGAGGATAATTTGTTTAAACAAATAAGAGATCAAAGCTTAATGCATATAAAGAGGATATATAATGTATTAATACAGATGGATTCCGAAACGGAACTGATTAAAGACTGTATGATAAAATGGGCACAGAATATTGAGGAACCAATAATGTTGGACACATGGGAAAGAATATGGGTAAGAAATGTGAAATTTACACAAGCACAAAACTTGAGAGAAAATTTTTATAAGATGTTTTATAGATGGCATTTAGATCCCAAAAAGCTCGTTTCTATGTATCCGAATGTACAGGGAAGGTCTGTTCCCTACTTATCACCCATTTTAGGGAGGAGGTGTATTAGAGTGCATGTGCCAGTCCAATTGATGGGTAAACATAGATATGCATTTCTCCCATGTAGAAAGAAAACTCCATTTTCTCCTACACATATGCTGATGTTCATGGAGAAGGCATGGGCTCGGAGGTTACTTCCATTAGCCCAAACTTGTAAGATTCCTGCTAGGAACATACCACTCAGGAGTTAGAATGGAACTTCTTGATTAGGATCAATGTTCCCTCTAATTTTTTTTCAGTGTGAGCGGAAAAGTATAGTGTGTGAGCTGCACAGTTTCATGCCTGAGCACCTAAGAGAGCCACAGTTTGAACTGCTGTCGCGTCTGCTGGACATTTGCGCAACCTTCCAAGCATCAAGCGCCAATTGCGAGCGAGGTTTCAGCCCGATGAATGCCAGACATGAAAAGTGCCACTCAAACACTATACTTTTCCCCTCACTCTGAAAAAAAAAGGCTCTCTGCTCAGCTTTTAGATTGTTAGACTGGCTAGAGAGAGACATGGCACCAACAGGGTCCTGGGTCCTGGCATTTTGCAGGCAACCTGTCCTCTCACATTCCTTTGGAATGCAACCCATCACATGTGAATTAGATTTTGCCAATTATCCTATTAAAAAATAACGCTATTATTCTAAAATATGACTAACTCAATATTAAAAACTGTAAATATGTAATGCTGATAAATAATAGCAGTAATTGTTATTTAGTATGATTAAAATCAGTATTGATATATCAATATAATATCTATCGAAATTGACAATATACACTAAAATAACAATACAAATATATAATGTGGAATATAAATGTAATAAATATAATATATAAATGCAACATAAATGTAATAAAATAATTTATCATGAAACTCTCCCCCTTTAAAGTAGTAAGATCAATTAAATAGTCTAGCAAGTTTGGACAATATGCTATATGTTATGTTACTTAAGAATATATATACCTCAGAATCAGATACAACATCCACATCATTTCCAACTGAGTCAATAAAATCATATGCCATGCCAAAACTATTTTAAATAAAGATATGAAATTAATCAAGTCTTGCATTTATTTTTCAAAATGAATGTACAATTTTTTTATTATTTAAGTTTTGTACCCTATCTTTTCTAACTAATGTTAACTTTAAAAAGATGTTACATCAGACTACAATACAAGTAATTAAATGAAGACTAAAATAAGTGTTTTGGCATATTGAGCTTTTTATATTTCTTTCTTATATTTCTTCCTTAGTTGAGAACTTGCTCCTCAGCTTACTTACGCATTAACTGTTTGTTGCTTTTATGGTTTATTCATTCACTGCTCCATCTTCAGTTTTTTTCACAGGGGGCAGGGCTTCCTTCCTCCCTTCCCTCCCTCCCTCCACTCCTTTGGCCACCAATTTTGATCCAATTCTCTCTCTCTCTCTCTCTCTCTCTCTCTCTCACACACACACACACACACACACAAACGTTCTTTGGGGGGGGTTTGAATTACTCCGCCTCACTGCGCAAAGTCGGCTCAGCATGTGTTCGGCCCCCACTTACGCCGAATCAAATCCGCGGCCAGCGGGACCAGGGGGTTGTATTTCAAAGCCGCCAGTCCTCTTGCTTCTTCTCCTTCACCAGCAAAGCTCCCGCTGGCGTCCCCGCCCATGGCAGCGGCGCCTCTCCCTCCACATGGAGCACCTGAGCTGGCCCCCGCATTATCCCTCCCCCTTCCTCCTCTGCCGTGCTTTTGAGGCCGCGGGAGCTAGTAGGAAAGCGGCGGAGGTGGAGGCGGCGGCAGGGATAACCCAGAGCCCAGCTGACTCCGCTCGGAGCACCTCAGTTCAGCTGGGCTCTGGGTTATCCCTGCCGCCGCCTCCACCTCCGCCACTTTCTCACTAGCTCCCGCAGCCTCAAAAGCACGGCAGAGGAGGAAGGGGGAGGGATAATGCGGGGGCCAGCTCAGGTGCTCCGCGTGGAGGGAGAGGCGCCACTGCGGGAGCTTTGCTGGTGAAGGAGAAGAAGCAAGAGGACTGGCGGCTCATCAAAACAAGTCTGGGGAGGTCCTTTGCAGGCGGCCAGTTCTAGGCGCCTGCAAAGAACTTCCCCACGTTTGCTTTACAGAAAAGTCTGCGCAGCAGATAGAATCTGCTGCGCGGGCTTTTCTTGCGAGGTGCGCGGCCGCACAGGCGCACACCTTAGAGGGAACAGTGATTAGGATCCATTAACTTATTCCTGAGGCCTGGTCCTTCAAAGAGATATTGCAAAAGTAAACACAAATTCCCATATTGGATTGTTTTGAAAGCCAAACGGGAAGTCAGGGTGGGTGGAATGGCCTTGGGCAGCTTCCAGTGGTCAGATTTCCCTCCCTTCAGTTAAAAAAACAAGTGGAGGTGACTTTCTGTTGGAAGATTTTGTGAGCAGAGGGAGACATGCTGCGAATCAATTTTACATCTACAAGGATTTTCCTGGGGGCAAGATACATTTCAGATGGGCATTGTTCCTCTGATAGTGACTCCACAGGAATGCCATGCTCCTGATATCGTTTGATGCACAAGGAGGGTGACCCTATAATTTCTACACCAACTGCTATGGGCCAATGATGAGATGGCTCATCCCCAGTCTTTTCGCCATGTAGCTGGGCTTCTGCCATTTTAGTTCCCCATTTACCTCCCTTGTCAAAGACAATCAAAGCTCTGGTCATTTCCCCAAAATCTGGCTCAACTGGAACAGTATTGTAAGATTAAGAGGTTGCAGACAAGCACATCCAGCATTTTTGGCCTAGGTCAGGGTCAGACCGATTGATTAAGCTTTGACTTAACTCCAGCACTCTTAACACATAGTTCCTTTTTCTCATTTGTTGCAGGGGCCCATTTCCCCTATGCTCTGCCCTTTTTCTTACAGGGTTTGTCATAACTTTAGGTGTTGGAAGTGGCTTACAGTTTGTTCCCAAGCATAAATAATGAGCCCTAGATGGGAGCGGACCTATTCCACATCCTGTAACTTGATTCCACCCTGTTTTCTGGGATTTTTTTGACATCCTCGGATCTGTCTTCAAGAGCAAGGGGGTTACTCGGGTATTTTCGCAACATTTGGAAACTACTATTGAAGACATTATCACTTAGCAAGCTCTTTGTCAATAACAGCCAGAGCCACAAAAGGCTCATAATCATCTCTCACGCAAAACTTCTCCTAACACAATTCTTTTAGCCTACTGAATCACCATGTCAGGAAGAAGGCAGGGGTTCTATATAGTTTGAGGAAGGGCAATCTATAAAACCAAATCTTATTTGCTAAACATATTATCCACAATCCAAAAACTCCTATTATACTGCAAAGAACCCATTCCCACAGTTCCTTAAACATAAGTGTCAATAGAAGATTCATACTCCTCTTTGTCACAGTCAATGATTTTAGTCTCAGCAACTGTCTTCCTCTGGAGGGAGCAATTCCTGGGGATGAATATGCAATACACAATTAAGTACATTCACTCAAGCAAGAGATAAAATAGTTATGACTATGAATACTTGGCAAATTCTTCTCCTTTCCAGTGTTTTTCCTTAATCTTTTTCCTTTTCTTTTCTTTTTTTTTCTTTCTTCTTTCAAAATACGTTTATTTTCATTTCCATTTCATTTCATACAATCACATGTATACTGTGCATGACCGGGGCATATAACATTGAATAATAAACACAGCCCTCGCTTTCATAGACCATACCCCCCAAAATACAAACCCAATATGCCACCTTGACCCACCATACACCCTCTTTCACCCCCTCCAACTTACATTCTTCCTTCCAACATTCCCCTCTACTACCTACTTCCCCTCCCCCTCTATCGCTCCTCTCTCCCAATACATTCCCTCCCTTCCTTCTCCTCCTGCCTCCAATCCTCTCTCCCACCCTCGCTACCCCTCTTTCTTCTTTCACTCTACTCCTCCCTTCGGTGTATTTCTATTGTCTATCAATATATTCAGCTTGTCCTATTTTTACACTACCATTAAAAAGCCACAGTATACAAGTGCAATCATGTGCTTTGAGATCTAAGACATATTATATTTCCCCCCTCCCCCCTCCCCCCTCCCCCTAAAACCTCCCCTCCCTTCCCTCCCCCCGACTTCCCAGAGCCCGTACACGGTATAGCTTTTTAACAAACACAGTCTAAGGTATCTTAAAAACAAAGCAGAAGAAAAGGATCGAAAGGATCTCTGCGTTGAACTCAGCTTCTTACTGTTACCCAAACTTTAAACAGTTTAAGTTATTACTAATCTTAAGCCAGGGCTGGGTTTCAACCGGATCGCACCGGTCCCTGCGATCCGGTTGGTCGCCGAACCCGGAAGTAAGTAACTTCCGGGAACGGCGAAGCCCCCCCCCCGCGCCTGCGCGCGCCCGCACACCCGCGCCCGCTCCTTACCCGTTTTTTTCGAATTTCGCGCTTTCCACGCATGCGCAGAACGCCTGCGCGATCCTCCAGGAGCAGCTGGAGCATCGCGCAGACGCTAGTACGCATGCGTGCGTGCACACGCGCACACGCGCGCTGCGTGCGTGCGCGAGGACACCGCGTGCGTGCGCGCGCACGCCGCGTGCGTGCGTGAGGACGCCGCCGGCCTCGTTCCAACCGATCCGGTTGGAACGGGGCGAGAAACCCACCCCTGTCTTAAGCATATGCTATCTGGAATTTCTTAATCCCATATTTGCTTTGTGTATAGTCAATCCATTTTTTCCAGTCTCGTTTATATCTCTCGTTTGAGTGATCTTTAAGATATGCTGAGATTTTTGCCATCTCGGCTAAGTTTATAACTTTCAAAGTCCATTCTTGAGTTGTAGGTACGTCTTCCTTCTTCCAGTATTGCACCACCAACAGTCTTGCTGCCGTTATTAAGTACAGAACCAAATTAGTCTCTACCACTGTAAAATCAGTACATATACCTAGTAAAAATAACTGAGGGGTGAATTTTATCCTTCTTTTGAAGATATTTTGCATAATCCACCACAGTTTTATCCAAAATGCCTTAACTTTTCGACATGTCCACCATATATGAAAATATGTAGCATCAAGGGAACCACATCTCCAACATTTAGGCTGTACATTCGGATACATAGAAACGAGCTTTTTGGGATCTAAATGCCATCTATAAAACATCTTATAAAAATTTTCTCTCAAGTTTTGTGCTTGTGTAAATTTCACATTTCTTACCCATATTCTTTCCCATGTGTCCAACATTATTGGTTCCTCAATATTCTGTGCCCATTTTATCATACAGTCTTTAATCAGTTCCGTTTCGGAATCCATGTGTATTAATACATTATATATCCTCTTTATATGCATTAAGCTTTGATCTCTTATTTGTTTAAACAAATTATCCTCAACTGTTTCAAAGCCAGTTTTTTGGTCTATTTTCCACCTAGCCTGTAATTGGCCATACTGAAACCATGTCTGAACTACCTTCTCCTCTTTAAGTGTCTCTAAAGATTTTAATTGTAACACACCCCCTTCTGAAGTGAGAAGTTGTCTGTAAGTGGTTCTATCGTGTTTTTGTTCTATATTCATATTTTGAATTGCATGTCTAGGAATTGCCCACATGGGCAGCTTATCTTTTAGTCTGTGTTGATATTTTTTCCAGACCCGCAATAAAGCATTTCTTAAAATATGATTTTTAAAATTCTTATCTAATTTTTTGTTGAATAACAAATAAGCATGCCAACCATATACCAAATCATGTCCCTCGATATTCAATATTCTATCATTGGTTAAATGGGTCCAGTCACTGATTGCAGATAATGCCACTGCATCATAATATAATTTTAAATTGCGTAATTTCAATCCTCCTCTTTCACGTACATCTTGCATTATTTTCATCTTTACCCTCGGCTTCTTTCCTGCCCATACAAATTTGTTGATACCCTTCTGCCATTCTAAAAGGTTCGCATCTCTTTTAAGTATTGGTAACATTTGAAAAAGAAATAAAATTTTTGGTAAGATGTTCATTTTTACTGCCGCTATCCTACCCAGCAAGGATAGATGCAATTTCTCCCACCTTTTCATCTCCATCTGTATACTATGCCAAAGTGGTTCATAATTATGCTTGTATAATTTCCCATTTGAAGTTAGAATGTTAACTCCAAGGTATTTGACTTTCTTAACTACCTCACATCCTAGCATCGCTCCTAATTCTTCCTTTTGTTTAGTGTCCATATTTATGGCTAATATTTTAGTTTTTCCTAAATTTATTTTAAAGCCAGAGACTTGACCATATTGATTAATTGTATTCATTAAGATCGTACTGGATTCCTGCGGTTGTTCCAATATTATAACCAGATCATCCGCGAAGGCGCGGACTCTATATTCTTGCTGTCTAATCTTGATCCCTTTTTTAAAAAAAATATTTATTTTTTATTTTTTATTACACAGACAACAATGGGAAAGGGAGAAGATGGAAAAAAAGGGGGGGGAGGGGAAACCCATCTTCACATACAATATGTCGTTTAATCACAGGTGCATCCCTACTAAGTTTATACATCCCGTATCTCTCTGTTGTATATTTAATAAGCACCACAATAAGCTAGGGTTTAAAAAACAAAAAACAACAAAATAAAACAAGAGAAAAAAAAAGGTAGGGGGAGGGGGGGAGGCCAAAAAGGACAAAAAAAAAAGTCCAAAAAGGAAAGGAAAAAAAAAGGGG
Source organism: Thamnophis elegans (assembly GCF_009769535.1). Classification (NCBI taxonomy): domain Eukaryota; kingdom Metazoa; phylum Chordata; class Lepidosauria; order Squamata; family Natricidae; genus Thamnophis; species Thamnophis elegans. The sequence continues at coordinate 28,443,666 of NC_045552.1, forward strand.
GGAAAAAAAGAAAAAAAAATCATCATCACATGCAGCATGTCGTTTGGTTACAGTTGTTTTAACATCTACATCTTCAAATAATATTTACCATCTCAGATATTTCCTCTAATGTAACTAAAGGTCTCATTTTCCTTCTACAATATATATTCAGTTAACATTAGCATTATTTTCCCCCAGAGAGTATACTTCTATTCATTGTTAACCTTGCATTTCATACCTTCAAACAGAGATCTTATTCCTTCATTGTTCAACAAGGCATCGCTGCCTATATATACCAGTTTTCATTTGTTCCCCTATTAGAATTGCCTTATCAGCAGCGAAATATCATTATAGTAAGTTCTTAACCTTATACATTATATCACCAGACCTTATATTAGTACTTCCTTATATCATTGTTGAATTATTTCACAGCATAATTATATCATCATTTACTTTTTCCAATTAAGGCATAAGTGTATCATTTTTCATTTCCAAAATTTTGTTTTTTTCCCCTTAGCCATTGATAAAACAAGTCCCATATCTTATAAAATTGTTCATCCTCTTGCTCTCTGATTTCAAATGTCAATTTACTCATTTCGGCACAGTCCATTATTTTTCGAATAATTTCTTCCTCTTTTGGTATTGTTTCATTTTTCCAGTTTTTTGCAAATACAATTCTGGCTGCTGTTAACACATTTACAATCAAATATTTTAAGTCTTTGTTGTAGGTTTCTGGTAAAATTCCCAATAAAAAGACCTCTGGTTTAAAGTCTATTTGTTTGTGTATCATTTTCTCCAACCACATGTGGATTTTAGTCCAGTATCTTTTGGCTTCAGTGCGAGACTGAATATATAATGCAGATAGAAAAACTAAAGGTTTCTATAATAAAATGACTGAGCTAGACAAAATTCTAACAGGTACTGATGAAAAAGTAATTAAAAAACTATATGGATATTTATTGAAGTTTAAATTGCATGAAGAACAAGTTAAAGAAACTATGATTGCTTGGGGAAAATTTTTTAAATATGGGACTGATTTAGAGAATTGGTAGAAATTGTGGTCTCAAAATTATAAAATGACAATGTCTACTGCATATAGAGAAAACTTGTATAAGATGTTTTACAGGTGGCATCTACCCCCGACCAGAATCGCAAGAATGTTCAAGAATAAATCAGAAAAGTGTTGGAAATGTCACCAGATACCTGGCTCATACTACCACATGTGGTAGACTTGCATCTTGATCCCTTTTAAACCATCCAGGCCCCGTATTTTATTCAGCAATACTTCCAAAGTTATAATGAACAATAGTGGGGACAAAGGACAGCCCTGTCTTGTACCTTTTTCGATTTGAAAGGAGTCTGTTAAACTTCCATTGACTATGATTTGGGCTGTTTGCTGCTGATATATTGCAGCAATTGACCGTAAAAGACTATCTCCTATCTGCATTTTTTGCAATATCTTCAACAGGAATTGCCAATTCACTCGATCAAAGGTCTTCTCGGCATCCAAAAATATGAGTGCGGCAGGGATTTGATTATTCTTTCCCAAGTATTCTAAAGCATTAATGATTAATCTAACATTGCTCTTCATCTGCCTCCCCTGTATAAAGCCTGTTTGGTCGGTATGTATCAATTGTTGAATAACCACCATTAACCTATTTGCTAATATTTTAGTAAAAATTTTATAATCTACATTGAGTAATGAAATAGGTCTATAATTTTTTGGCTGGGTAAGGTCTTGGTCTTCTTTGGGTATCAACGATATGAACGCAGTCTTCCACGAAGGGGGCACTTTCCCTCCCAATTGAATTTTATTGAATAGTTCTCTGAGGGGTTCTACCATTTCTAACTGTAAATTTTTATAATAAACAGCTGTTAAACCATCTGTGCCTGGTGCTTTCCCTAACTTTAATTGTTTAATTGCCTGCAGAATTTCCCCAGAGGTTATTGGTTGATTCAGCTTATGCCTATGTTCTTCTCTAACTAGGGGGATTTTCTCTTTATCTAGGTATTTGTCTATGTCTACGTCCTTAATTTTATCCCCTTTATACAACTCTGTAAAAATTCCCGAAATACCTTTTGGATCTCTTCCTGTTGAAACACTTCCTTCCCTCTGTAACACAATTTGGATACATTTCGAGCTTTCCTTTTTTTCCTAATCTGATAAGCCAACCACCTACCGGGTTTATTTGCGTTGCAGAAAGTATTATGTTTAGCATATAATAAACTGGTGGCTACCTGGTCAGAGATCAGCATATCAAACTGAGATTTTAGTATAGAAATTGCTTCCTTAATCTTTGTATCTCCTGGATTCAATGTTAATTCTGACTCTTTCCCTTTAATTTCCTCTTCCAATTCTTTTCGTTTTTGCCCTTGTTTGTGTCTATGTATTTTGTTTATATTCATTAATACTCCTCTCATATACGCTTTGCTTGCATCCCATACATATTCCATAGATGTACCCTTATTCATGTTAAGAACAAAGTATTCAGATAACAACTTTTTACAATCATTAATATACTTTTCATATCTAAATAAATTTTCATTCAACCTCCAAGACCTTCTTGCCTGCACTACCCTTCCCAGTTCCATCCAAACTGGGTTATGATCCAAAAGAATCCTCGCCGCAATCTTTGTCTTCTTCACCCTAGAAAGTAAATCATTAGTAATTAGGATGAAATCAATCCTTGAAAGAGATTGATGTCTATCAGAAAAAAAGGTGTAGTCATATTCCTCTGCATTCCTTTCACGCCAAACATCTCACAATTTGAAATCGTCCATCATATCAAAAAAAGATTTGGGTAACTTAGCTCAGATTTTGGTGTTCGGGCGAGATATCTTCTTATCTCTTTTAGTGTCAATGACGCCATTCCAGTCACCCAATAGTATACAAGACTTAAAGTCCCACTGTACTAATTTGGCATGAAGATTTCTATAAAATCCATCTTGCTGTTGATTAGGAGCATAAATTCCCAAAAGTAATGTCTTTTTCCCTTCTAAGATTATATCTAGTGCAATATATCTTTCAAAGGGATCTGCTTCGATCAGCTCGGCTTTAATGTCTTTTCTTAAGTATATAACTATGCCATTTTTCTTTTCAGTGGCAGAGGTCACAAAATGTTGACCAAGTTTGGAGTTAAACAAGTATTTTTGATCAGTTGTTTTGATATGAGTTTCTTGCAAGCAAATTATATCATTCTTGAACTGTCTGAGATAATGAAATATTTTCTTTCTCTTCTGTGGAGAGTTCAGTCCGTTAACATTCCATGTCAAAATCTTAGTTGTCATTTTTGGTTGCCTGAAGCTTTTTTAGAGCCTCCCGCATGGCTTGTCTCACCTTTGGTCTGGCTCCTCCCACGGCTTCTGAGCTTGTCGCTGTAACTCCTTGATTGATGGCCGGTGATTGTTGAGATTGTTGTGTTGTGGCTTGTTTTTCCATTTGTCTAGTAGTCGCACGGTTGGGTCTTTGTTCCCTGACCCCTTGCCCTTCCGGAAGGGGGAGATGGTACATTTTATCTGGTAGTTGTGTGGTTTGCTGTTTGCTTTGTCCTTCTCGTGGTCTTTCTCCATATCCAGATGATTCAGGGTGTCCCACCTTCAGAATCTTATGATAGAAATCTCGAGCTTTCCATACAGAATTGAGGCGGTATCTTTGCTTATCAAATGTAACTATGATACCAAATGAGACATCCCATCTATACTGTATCTGATGCTTTCTGAGCTCTTCCACCAAAAAAGCATAATCTCTCCTGGCTTTTAGCATTTGAGGTGGTATTTCCTTCAAGACAATCAAGTCCTGTCTGCCAATTTGAAGTCTGGTATTATAGGACTCTTGTAATATCATATTTCTGGACTCTCTTGTAACAAAGTATATTACAACATCTCGGGGGAGTTGCTTTTGTTTTGCCACCCACGAATTAACGCGATAAATTTTGTCAATCTGCCAATCAAAATTGGATCCCGGTCTTCCCACCAGACAGTCAAAAGCCTCTGAAAACATCTGCTTTAAGTTCTCCTGCTTCTCTTCGCGCAGCCCCCTGACTCTTAATGCAAGCTCCATCTGCTTATACTGTATCATAATAATTTGTTTTTCAGCGTTTTCAACTTTTTGTTCCACCACTTCAGTTTTAGATGTCAAGTTAGTTTTAGCTTCATTAAGAGCCTCTAAGTTGTCTTCCATTCCAGAAACATATTCTGTCAGTACGTTTACAATTCCCGTCATATCATCATTCATTTTGGTAATCTTGGTATCAAATTTATCATATAAGACTTTTATCTCATTCCTTATTTCATCTCTAAATTCTCTGAAAATTTCTAGATTCTGTTCTCTAGATTCTCTGAACATTTCCAAAAAGAATTCTTTCGTTGGTGCATCTCCACTAGAGGGCATAGAGGGTGGGGGCTGCAACTTTGTGCCAGGTATGGGGGACATGAATCTGGGAGGTAATTTCGCAGGATTTGATTTTGATGCCATTATATCTTTACTTTAATCACTTAATAAAATTTTTCTGGCCTACTGTGCAGCTGGCAAAGGGAAGGAAAAATTCCACCCTTTTGGCAAAGGGTTTACGGAAGGTTTCAAAAGACAGGCATTACACCAAGACAGTTCAGCAAAGAAAAAAGGAAGAAGAAAAAAGAAAAAAGCCCTGTTTGGAATGTCTCTGTATCAACAAAGAGTCTTTGAAAACTTTGATAAGGAAGAGTCAAGTGGAGCTAATTAGTTCGTGAGAGGCTGCCAAGGAATTAGAGATATAGCATTATTGCAAATGCGAAAGCTGGAAAATCACCATCTTGGAAACAAATACACAAAAGAAACTCTGTAGCTTTATAACACTGAAGCTAGGATATTTCCTAGAAAAAAACAGATAAAGTTCTCAGATACGGGCTCTGCTTGTATTAATAATTTCAAATAAAATAGTTTCAAAAATTGTCCTAAGAGGGGGGTTTCTTTGTCTTGTGCTGTGAAGACAGCAGAGATTTCCGGCCGGAGATATGGCTCAGCCTCGGTTATCTCTTCCCTCCGTTCACAGCAGAAAAAAAAGCTGCAAACTTCAAAGAAAGCTCTTACCAGCTGTGCCGCTCTCTACAACCTTCTTGCCTGAAGATATGAGATATCTACGGGATGTTTAAGTAGATAACGAACCAGAAATCTGGGAGCAGCTCAATTAAGCTGCTGCCAATGGCAAAGTCCCTCCCCGGAAGCCCCCAGTGTTTTTCCTATACTTTTTCTCCCACCTCAATATTATGACTAGGGGTGGTCAGACATGGTGGACTGAGGGACACACAGTATTGCTGGATTTCTTGTATTTGCTTTTCAGTTCTCTCACCATTTTGTTTCACCCATAAGGCCCCTATTTGACCTAGGCGCCCTATATGATTTTTCAAGTTAGCACTTATAACTGGGGGTCTCCCAAACATCACTTCAAAAGGAGATAACCCAATTCCCTTTTGCATAGAGCATCACACAGACTAAAGTGCCATTGGCAATGCATTCACCCATTTATGACTAGCATTGCCTTATATAGCCCACACTTGGGCATGTCTGTGAAATCAATAACTAATGAATCCATGGGATAATATCCTTTGGGTTGACTTGAGCACATATGGTATACCTTTCACTTGCATGGGCACACAGTGAGTGTAAGCAGTCAATGTAAGATGGAGTTCTTCAGCTTTGGAATAGCTGGAGCTCAGTCTCCTTCACATTTTTCAATGCTGCATAAGTTATCATGTCAAGGTGGCTCTGATCACCTCGGGTTGCTGACAGCCTTGTTTTTCTGTCAGCTGTTTTCCCTTTTCTGCTGGATCCGACCATCCAGTTTAGAGTCCTTTGCGTGGGGTAAATTTTATAGTCCAGAGAGCTAAGGGTAATGCGTCTACTCATTTAAGGTGGGTTTCAACACATCTTATCTTTTCCTTAACAGTGCGATTCACACATTTGCTTAATTTCTTTCCTGAGTCCGTTAAAAGACCTCTTTCCCCATAATCAGCAGTATTGATATGCAAAGTAAGGAAAGCATATGGAGTCAGTTCAGAGATTCACCCTTTCATTCTTTGTTCATTTGTAATGCCCCATCTAAAGCTCATAATTTTGCTACTTGGGTTTGTTAACCATAAATGTCCCTTCATTTCTAAAATTCTTTGAATTACATGGCTTGTGTAAATAAAAGTAGCCTGTCCAAAAATTAATTTATTAGCTTCTTCTATCACGAGCCATGGTGGCTAGAATCTTTAGGCAATGTGGCCAGACTTTTGCAACAGTCCAGTTGTTTAGATAGGTAAGCCACAGTTTATTGCCAACTTCCCTTTTCTTATCAGAGCCTGACTTCAGGGCTTGTTTCTGCTTTAAACCCCAAACAAAGGATTCTTTTTCACTCCCCTTTGCAAATGTGTAAGGAGGTTTGGCTAGAAGCACAAAATTTGAAATCCTCAACCTTGCAATTTGGCACACAGCTTCTTTTCACTCATTTCCTATTGTCTTATTGGAGTAGCGCATTACTTTGCCAAAAAGGTAGGTGAATTATTATTTTTTATTTTTTCAAATCCTTAGCAAGCAAACTGCCTCTTGTGACCAGTTACTAGGTTTTCCCCAAAAGCAAACAGTTTTTGGTTGTCTCTATGTATTTGAGGTGGTAGGCAGACAGGCATGGCTTGAGGCTTTACTTATATAATTATTGGTACATGATGAGATGCATAGCCTGGTGGATTAAATTCTTAAACCACCCTTTACTCGCCATATCTCATCTGGGTGCCTCATTTTAGGCCATTTTTTTTTCTTCCTCAAAGGACAGTGTAAGTCCCATTTTGCATAGGATCACACCTCAAAAGAGGAACTGGGCATTCAGGCATGTCTTGGGACATTTTTGTAGTCAATTTCTTTTCCTTTCACCAAATACATTGACCTCTGCTTTGGAATTATTTGACAACGCAACTGTCAGCAATTCAGCTTTACGCTGCATCCTGTCCTCTTTCTTTCTTCACAAAGATCTTTCATGCAATTTCCATTTATTCAAGCCACACAGACCTTCGTGGCTTTCTTTTCTTGCTAACTGGAAGGCTCTTTCTCTGACTGGGCATGGATTCTATCTATTTGGCCGCTCCTCGACAATTCTTCTGGCAAGTCCCCTAGCCTCCCACTCTTTCTGTCTTTCTTCTCTGAAATTTGAGCCCAATTAACATACGTTTTGTATGCTTATTTCACAAGTTTAGAGGTGCCTTTCCTGGCCCCCCTTTTTGTCTTCTGTATTTTATTTATTTATTTACCCTAATGTCATCTGCAGAGTGACCAATGAAGATCATATTGATCATTCTCTTACTTTCTTCAAGCTCAGGTTCTAATGTGATATTTTGCCTAAAGGTTTGATAAATGCATTCTAGGATTTCCTCTGGATTTTCATCAGGTTTCTGTTGAATTTAATAGACTTTCTCTGAATTCTTAACTTTTGTTGAATCCTACCAAAACTAAGGTCCAATAGTTTTTCAGCTGAATGGACTAGGTTCCCAATCTGGTTCCTTCAGTAACCATGTCCAGTCTGGAATTTTTTTTTCATGATCCTTCTGCAAAGGCTTATTCATGGTTATCTTCACCAGCCTTCTTTTCTCTGGGGTTAATAAAATTTCCATCAGAATTTATGTCAGCTCAAGCAGACTGGTGAGTTCAGAAAAATGGATGCATAAAGGATCTTTTTGGATGCATCTCATCTGGATTTTCTCTATAAGCAGGAATTTGATTTTTCCAATTATATAAGTCAGCCATTGAGAATGGAGCATATCCACACCTTATGTAGCTCCCCCCCAGCTTCTGGCAATAAAATTTTCCTTAGGGGCAATTTGAGTTTTTGTCTCAACTGCTCCCTTGGACCAGGTTTGTGGTCCATTTGATCTGTTCCTTTTGTAACCTTTTTTGGTTTTCTTCTTCCTGGTCCCACCTAATGGGACCGTTTGTTCATTCTAACCAATATCTGATTCCATTTTTTGTCTCCCTGGGTCTCCTACCCCTTCAGTGTCAACCACATCATGTTAAGGCTACACAGGTGGAGGGCACTGATCTCAGAGACACACTCTCTCTTTCTCTTTTTAAACACTTAAACACATCAACAAAGACAAACATGCAAGCTAAAACATTGAGACTCTCTCCTTTTCTTTTGTTTCTTATCTCTTATCTATGTCTCTTTTGTGGATTCATATGGTTTGACTAGGAGGGCAAAATTCAGTATCCATATTCTACAATACCCCGCTACAACCAAAAAAAACCCTCATAATTGTTTCCTATTAGTTGGTTTTGTTGTTAAATCAAATCATTAAATTTTTCAACACCACTACTCTGTGGGGAATAGACAGCATGAAGTTTCCACTTAATTCCAAAAGCCTAGGAAACAGTTTATATCACCTGAGCTGTGAAGTATGGTTCACATGCTTCAGGAACAAAATTAACAGGTAAAATCATTTAAACACACAATAACTACAAGGATGAAACTTTTCTCATGTCCTTTTGGATTGGAGACATCTTAGTTTCAATTACCTTGAGGAAGCACAAAGACTTAGACACACCTTAGAATTTTCAACAGACAGTACATCAAATTAATCAAGTCCAATTTACCTAGATCTTCCCATTCAATAGGCTTTATCTTTTTTTTAACCTGCTAAATTTCTTACTTTTGCTCAAAGTTATGCCCGATGTTGTATCTCCTTATGCACTAGATTGTTAATACCTGTCTCTGCCCTGGGGTGTTCCATAAATTGGACTTCCCAGCCCATGCTGGCATATTTTTAAAAGTCCAAATTCTTGATCCCCCAGCCCACGCTGGCATATTTTTAAAGATCAAAATATATGGAGACTTTAATTAACTCATCATTTGCATCTGGGTGGGGCTCTTGATTCATCTCATGGTGGCCAGAACCTGATGCCCTACAGAAAGGCACCCCAAATCTTGACACAATGTCTTTTAGTACAGACAAAACCAAGAGATCTCTAAATCCCAATTTCTGGGAATATTGCGGGGAAATCTATTTGCCACACAGCACCTGGGAGCCCTGTAGAAGGACTTCCAAAGGAAGTTTCCATCCTGTCTTTGGATTGTTTTTTCACAACTGAGACAGGCTGCAGCAACCTGATTAACAACAGCATATGTGTCTCTCACTACCAATCCCTGCAGACAACCTCCTTGAGGCTTGTGCAATGGGGGTGAGGGTAATTTCTCTGCCAGAGACTTTACTAAAACTTTTCTGAAGGTTTTTCTCAACATGTATTGGGAGGCGTTCGAGGAACGCTCTCCACCCTCCCATGTTCTATTTCTAACACACTTTTTGCTCACCTGCGGCCCCGGAGCTCATGGCCACCAACAGGAAATGCAGCAGATTAACCTCCCACACAAACCTAGAGCCTCATTAGGATACGCCGGTTCCATTTGGAAGGGACGGTATCCCGGGCCCAGGGGGTGATCGGGCCCCCTCTTCCACTCCTAACCGAGTGGGTCTACAATTCTTTTGATACTTGCCTGCAGGCGTCTTCTTTCTCAGCCGGCGTAATTTTTAATTAACTTGTCCTGTCCCTGGTCAGAGGTGACATGTGGCTGGATCCAGATGATAGTTAACACCTCTCTCCAGGAGGGATCTTTCCCACACCTTCGAAAGGATGCGGTGGTGAGAAACCTCCTGAAGAAGCCTTCTCTGGATCCAGCCATTTTGAGTAACTATCGTCCTGTCTCCAACCTCCCCTTCGTTGGGAAGGTTGCTGAGAAAGTGGTGGCCTTTCAATTCCGGCGGTCCTTGGATGAAACTGATTATCTGGACTACTTTCAGTCCGGTTTCAGGCCTGGTTACAGCATGGAAACTGCTTTGGTCGCGCTGATCGATGATCTCTGGCGAGCCAGGGATAGAGGTTACTCCTCTATCCTTGTGCTTCTTGACCTCTCAGCGGCCTTCGATACCATCGACCATGGTATCCTTCTGCGATGGTTGCACGAGGTGGGGGTGGGAGGCACCATTCTCCGGTGGTTCTCCTCCTACCTCTCGGGCAGGTTGCAGTCGGTGTTGGTCGGAGGACAGAGATCGACCCCTAGGCCCCTCAACCTTGGGGTGCCGCAGGGTTTGGTCCTATCCCCCCTCCTATTTAACATCTACATGAAGCCGCTGGGTGAGATCATACGATGGCACGGGATCAAATACCACCAGAACGCGGACAATACGCAACTGTATCTGTCCGCCTCGTGCCAACTCAGTGAATCCGTAGAAGTGATGTGCCAGTGCTTGGAGGCTGTTGGGGTCTGGATGGGAATGAACAAGCTTGCACTCAATCCCGACAAGACTGAGTGGCTATTGAGCTCCCTCCCCAAAATGGTCCAGCTATTCCATCTCTCAGTCTGGGGGGTGAAATTATATGCCCCTCAGAGAGGGTCCGCAATTTGGGAGTCCTCCTGGATCCACAGCTGACGCTAGAACATTTGTTTGCTGTGACCAGGAGGGGCTTTGCCCAGGTTCGCCTGGTGCACCAATTGCGACCCTATCTGGACCGGGAGGCCCTTCGGATAGTCACTCACACCCTCGTCACCTCAAGACTGGATTACTGTAACACGCTCTACATGGGGCTCCCCTTGAAGAGTGTCTGAAGACTCCAGTTAGTCCAGAACGCAACCTCACGAGCGATTGTGGGTGTACCTAGTTACACCCACATCACACCTATCCTCCGCGAGCTGCACTGGCTTCCCATTGGTCTCCGAACACACTTCAAAGTGCTATTCGTTACTTTTAAAGCCCTACATGGTATCGGACCTGGCTACTTAAGAGACCGCCTCCTGCCAATTACCTCCCTAAGGCCTATAAGATCGCACAGATTAGGCCTCCTCCAGATTCCATCTCCCGTTCAATGTCGGCTGGCGACTCCCTGGGGGAGGGCCTTCTCTGTTGCTGCTCCAACCCTCTGGAACGATATCCCCGTTGAGATCCAGACCCTCACTACCCTTCCAGCCTTCCTCAAAGCGACCAAGACCTGGCTGTTCCGGCAGGCCTGGGGCTGTTGAATCATCCAGCCCCACCCTCAGTTGTGAATGTTGTGTTTTTTAATGTTGTCTTGTTTTTGTATGTCCCTCCCTCCCCCTTTTTTATTGTAAGCTGCCCTGAGTCTCTTTGAGAGTGGGTGGCATACAAATTAAATCAATCAATCAATCAATCAACGTTTGATTTATACTTGAATCCAAAACAGGCAGAGCGATACCGGAGAACTTACAACTGTATGTATAAACAAACTTTAACCCAATTTCTCTAAAAATTCCCTCTATTAAACTAATGTGACAGAAGATAAAATGTCCTGAAGGCGGGGTTGTGCTGTAATGTTACAAACTACCACAGAGCTTAAAATCACTTAAAAATCACTAAATCACTAAATCAGCAGTGATTTATTAGCAAGTTACAGAGTAATAATTGGAACAAGTGCTTTGTGTGGACTTATTAATTGGGTGGAAGATAAGATTAACTGAGGAAGTGGCTTCAAAGCAAACTAAAACAACAATGGCTTCCAAAAGCACGGGAAGTTCCCCCACCCTGACAAGTAAATTACAGTCATTGCTACCTCCCAAACCCCCATCCTCCTGCTGGAGAACCTTTAACATAAGAAGTATTACAAAGAGTTTTTAATGATGCTTTAAAAGACCATGCGGCCGCATTAGAAATTAAAATACAGGAGAAGGTTTCTGCTGCTTTTAAGGAGATCTTGGAAGAAGTTAAGGGGTTAGTTCAGATTTGTAACCAAGAAATAAGAGAAGATATTTTAGAAGCTTTTAAATGCTTATCTGGCTATGTATCTGTATTGGAGGAAAAAGTGGAAGAAGTTAATGAGTCCAATATTAATCTGGTAACTAAAATGGATGCGTTCCAAGGCAAGGTTTACGATGCAGAAAATGAAATCACAATGCTGCAGTACAGACAGATGGAATTTGCTCTGAAAATAAGGGGTCTTAAAGAGAAAAATCAAGAAAACCTGAAGGAGATTTTTTCAGAAGCCTTTGATCAATTGGTGGGCGGTCAAGAGGGGAGTTTGACTGGTAAATAGACAAGATATATCATGTTAATTCATGGATTGCTAGACAGAAACAACTCCCAAGAGACATTGTAGTGTATTTTGCCACAAGGGACATGAGGAATTTGATACTACAAGAGTCTTACAAAACCAAGTTGCAGATTGCGGGCCAGGGGGTGATAGTTTTGAAGGAAATCCCACCCAAAATGTTGAGATCTAGAAAAGACTATGCATTTCTAGTGGATGAACTCAAAAACTGTCAGTTACAGTTCAGATGGGAAGCTCCAGCCGGATTAGTGATCAGCTACCTGGGACAAAGATATCGCCTTAACTCAGTTTGGAAGGCTAGAGATTTTTACAGCAATGTACTAAAGGTGGGAAGGGTGGGGGAGGGGAGGTAAATATTTGCAAAAGCTTTATAAAATTTTCAATAATTTTTTTTTTACCTGCCTTATGGTTACTTTTTCCATCTGGAGAGGTGGTCTTCCTTCACTGCTTTAGTGGTTTCTGGCACTGTCCTTTTGGGGTGTACTTCTAAGAGGCAGAATGCATAAGGTGACCAGATTTTCAGATTGGTAAAGAGGGACACCTTTGACTGGGGCAGGGGGGGGGGCTTGATTAAAAATTTTATACGGAGCATAAAATTATAGCAACAAAAATTTTCATATAACGCAAAAATAGTATTATAATTTTTTTATTTCAACATAACTACAATTAACAAATATAAATTGTAACTCTTGCCAAACATCAACATTTTGATCACGTGACCATGAGGATGCTGCAATGGTCGCTAAGTGTGAAAATGGTCGTTAAGTGTGAAAAATGGTCATCAGTCATTTTTTCAATGCCATTGTAACTTTGGTCACTATACCACCTTTCTTGCCACAGTTCTTAAGTGAATAAATTGCTGCTGATAAGTTAGTAACATAAGTGAATCTGTTTTCCCCATTTGACTTTGTCAAAAGGTCACAAAAGGCAATTAAAATGAACCCAGGACACTGAAACCATCATAAATACGAATCTGTTGCCAAACATCAAAATTTTGATCACATGACCATGAGGATGGTGCAACAGTCGCTAAGTGTGAAAAATGGTCATCAGTCACTTTTTTCAATCCATTGTAACTTTGGTCACTATACCACCTTTCTTGCCACAGTTCTTAAGTGAATAACTGCAGCTGGTATTTTGTATTTTGGATAGAATCTTTTTTTAAATAGTCTAAGACAATTTTAAAAAAGAATCCACACAGAATAAATTGAAGTAAAACATTTCAAAGTATTGTGCATAGAATTTTTAAAAATGGTTTCACTTCAATTTATTTTGGATAGAATCTTTTTTTAAATAGTCTAAGACAATTTTAAAAAAGAATCCACACAGAATAAAACTTAAAAAATCCTATGCACAATAAATAAAATATTATTTTAAAATACATTAAAAAAATAAAAGAAAAAAACCCAGTTCACTTACCAGCAGGCACAAGTGAGCACTCCAAGTCAATCCAGAATGATATAGATGTTAATGCAAAGAACTGAGCAAATTAAAATGGTGAAATTAGTCAGGGAAATATTTTTCAAAGAAACTTTGCCACCATTTTTTCCACACAAGCCGACTTCCAACCTCCATGCCCCTCCCCTCCAGAACATCCAAGAAGTAACACTTGAGGCTTCTCTAGCCAAGCATTTCCCGGTGCTCTATGGTACTTGGTCATTTTTTCTTATAAAATGAGGTAAAAGGGGCACGGGGGGGGTCTGTTTTGTTGCTTTAACGTTTTAATATCTTCAATGAAAGAACTCAGACAGAGAGAGAGGGGTTAGACAGGGTGTCTTTTGTCTTGCCCCGGTTAGGATTTCTTAAGCAAATCCACTGGGCTTTCAACATGAAGCCAGAAAATCGGGACTTTTTAAAAATGCCCCAGGACACGGGACAAATTGTTATAAATTGTGACTGTCCCGCTGAAATCAGGACGTCTGGTCACCTTAAGAATGCAAGCTTGACACTGCTTTTTTTACTGCCTTTCTGAGGAGGGGGCATGTGATCTTTCCTCAAATCTGGATTAATTTCCTTAGGATATCTTATGAGGTGAGTGAGACCAGCTGGTATCTTTAAGTGGTGCAAATGGATCTAAAGATTGCTTCTTCTAGGTGTGCTCTTTCTGGAGAGTGTAAATGAACTTTCTGCTAAAAGGTTTCACTTTATGAGCAAGAGTTGGCTGTTGATAGTTATCATTGCATTTTAACTATTTTAATTCTTCAAGGTGCTCTGGTATCCTGCCTGATTTGTAACTCTGGCTTGTAGGAGTTTTCAATCTAATGATCGGTGTTTAGGGCAGCTTTTTGCAAGCAAAGAAGCTTTTTATATTTTTGGACAGGTAGTCCTTGACTTGCAGCAGTTCATTTAGTGACCAAAGTTACAATGGTACTGAAAAAAGTGACATGATCGTTTTTCACACTTACGACCATTGCAGCATCCCCAGGTGAGGAGAAGCACCCCTTGATGTGAATGATGTTGAGTTGGCCATGCCCACCCAATCACATAACAACCCAGCCATGCCTACCCAGTGAGCCATTAGGGCAGAGAACCTGTTGTTAAATTATTTGAATCCCACCATTCAGTGGTGGGTTGCTGCTGGTTTTACTACCAGTTTGCAACCCACGGACATCAGGCACACTTGCTTTGCTCATGTGTGTGCCTAACATATGCTGCGCATGCGTGCACTGTTCAATGTAAATTGTTCTTCACGCATGCGCAGGACAATTTACAGTGAACTGTGCACACAGTCACTAAAATCCAAAATGGCAGTGGCTCAGCGGTGGTGAGGGAACCGATTGAGGGGTGTGGCAGGCCTGGGTCGCTGCTGGTTCTGTGACCCAGGCCTGAATTCCACTACTGGTTTGGCCGAACTGGGAGCAACCCACTTCTGCCACCACTGTGTATAAGGAAAGCATTTGGAGATAGCACAGATGTGTTGGAGGCATTTATGTGCAATGTAATCTTCTGTAATCTGTATTGTGTTGCTGGGTGAGAACCTTAATAATTAACCATGACTAGTTGATAGACTGAGGAGGCAAGTTCTGAAAATTAATGTGTCATGGTAGTTATGTTTTATGGGATAAATGGGGAAAGGTTAAATGACACTTTTTCCAAGTTTACTATGTAAAAGGAGAGTTGGGCAAGTTTCAATTAAAATGCAATTAATTTTTAAACATTTAAAATCACCCAAAGATTTTTCAGATTTTCATGTTATATGATTGCATGTTTTGTTACTAAGATTATTTAATTATCCCAGCGCACAGCCAATGGACCGAAAAATGTTTTATAGCATCTGTTGCAATATCAGAGAGCCCCAGCATGCCAAATGCTCCTCACCCAGCTGGGTGAAAGTTGGGAGTACATGCTGTAGGGGGCCTTTCTAGGCCCAGTTTCTTTCTTTCTTTTTTCTTTTTTTACAAACAATGTTTTTAAAGGATTAGAAAATATGAACATATTCTGGAAGCAATACATTTTATTTATTTATTTATTGTTTATTTTTATTTATTTATTTGTCAACAAGTACAAGGAAACAAGTAGGAAAAACACATGAAAAAATGGCACAAATAAATGGATATAAATAAGCAAAACATAGCCATAAACACATAAAAAGGGTACATATAAATGGGACAGTAGGACAGGAACGGTAGGCATGTGGGTGGGCCTATGCACACCCCCTTAGGGACCTCTTATGAAACACGTAAGGTCCACAGTAGACAGCTTAAGGTAAAAGGTATAAGGGTTAGAGGAACTAACAACAGGATCAGGCAGGGTCTTCCACACATTTACTACTTTATTGCTGAAAACGCTTTTCCTGCAATCAAGATTAGCCCTTGTGTTATTGCAGTTGATGTAAACGTAGTCATTAACCGGTAGGATGATATGGCAGATGATCTTGTGCTCAGATCGGAATGTAGATGGCTTAGTTCAAGGTTATCCAGGCCTAAAATTTCAAGCCTGGTGGTAGAAGGAATTTTATTACAAGCAGAAGAGTCGAGTTCTCTTCTTGTAAAATACCTGTTGTTAAGTGAATCACTGCAGTTGTTAAGATAGTAACATGGATGTTAAGTGAATCTGGTTTCTCCATTGACTTTGCCTGTCACTAGGTTGCAAAAGGTGATCACATGACCCAGGACACTGCAACCGTCATAAATATGAACTATTTGTCAAGCAATTCATAGGAATTCACCAGAAAGGTTTGGAAACTAAACCTGGACCAGGAAGAGACCATGGTTGTCTATGAGGTGACTTGTAAGTGGATCATAAGCTTCCTAACAGACAGGAAGCAGCAGGTGAAACTAAGCAGAATCACATCAGATACTGGTACAATTAGCACAGGAGCCCCCCAAAGCTGCTCTCTCTCCACTTCTCTCTCTATACCAATGACTGCATCTCAAACGTTCCATCTGTTAAACTACTGAAATTTGCAGATGATACAACAGTGATTGGTCTCATTTGAGGCAACGATGAATCCGCATACAGACGGGAGGTTGAACCACTAGACTCATAGTGCAACAGGAATCATCTGGAACTGAACACACTTAAAACTGTAGAAATGGTGGCAGACTTTAGGAGAACCCCTCCCATACTAGCACCTCTTCCAAAACTAGACCACACAGTATCAACAGTAAAGACATTTCAAATTTCTAGGTTTTATCATGTCTCAAGACCTAAAATGGACACCTAACATGAAAAACATCATAAAAAAGCACAGCAAAGAATGTTCTTTCTGCACCAGCTCAAGAAACTCAAACTGCCCAAAGAGCTGCTGATTCTGTTCCAGAGAGGAATTACTGAGCCTGTCATCTGCACCTCCATAACTGTCTGGTTTGGCTCTGCAACCCACCAAGACATACATAGGCTTCAGAGGATAATTAGAACTGCAAAAAAAACAACAACACCCCAATTACTACCAACCTGCCTTCCATTGAAGACCTGTACACTGCACGAGTCAAAAAGAGGACTGTGAAAATATTTACAGGCCCCTCACATCCTGGACATAAATTGTTTCAACTTTTACCCACAAAACGACTGCACACCAAGACAACTAGACACAACAACAGTTTTTTTCTGGAAACCAAAACCCTACTAAACAAAAAATTCCCTCACCACTGTCAAACTATTTACTAAGTCTGCATTACTATTACTATTAATCTTCTCATCGTTCCTATCACTCATCTCCTCCCACTTATGACTGCAGGACTGTAACTTTGTTCCTTGTATCCTTACAATTTACATTGATTGTTTCCTAGTATGATTTGATTGCTTATTTGTATCCTATGACTATCATTAAGTGTTGTACCTTATGATTCGTGATGAATCTTTTATGTGCACCGAGATCATATGCACCAAAGACAAATTCCTTGTGTGTCCAATCCCACTTGGCCAAGAAAGAATTCTGTTCTATTCTGTTCTGTTCTGTTCTGTTCTGTTCTGTTCTATTCTATTCTATTCTATTCTATTCTATTCTATTCTATTCTATTCTATTCTATTCTATTCTATTCCATTCCATTCCATTCCATTCCATTCCCTCCTCTCCTCTCCTCTCCTCTCCTCTCCTCTCCTCTCCCCTCCTGTTTACTGCTTAGCCTCTCCTGGTCATCCTGCCCTCGTTCCTCCCTGCCTACAAGCCACCCCAATCCTGAAAGGCCCTGGCCTGACTTGGCCTGCTCCTCCCCATATTCTTCCAAAGCCAACAAAGCCTCCCACTCGATATCTGTTGGCTCCAGTTTCAGCTGGTCTTCCTCTGCAGATTCAGGCTCCTACAGAGGCATGATAAACCTCCAGGTGGCCTTAACAACTGCTAAAAGAATGCAAATAACCAGCTGTATTTAAGGAGCATAAATCCTTCCATTCTCCACCATCCAGTCAGATTTGAAGAAGCTTCTTGGATAAGAAGCAAAATGTCTTCAAAGAAAAACCATCATCCAGTTGCCTCTTGAAACAGCACTTTTTGGACATTCAGCAAGATGCAATTCAACTGCAAGAAGTGCAAAGTCCTACCTTGGCTGGGAAAGATTAAAGGCATGAACACTGAATTGGCAGAGGGAGGAATCATGAAGAAAGAGATGTATTGGTGGATACCAAGAAGTTGGATATGCCCTGTAGCTGCAAAAAGAAGGGGAAGAAAAGCAAGTATAAACCTGGACTGCATTGAAAGAGAAGGAACTGGGAATGTCTAGTCTAATAAAGTGAAGGACTAAGGCTGATAAGACAACTATCTTCCAGTATTTGAGGTCGTGTCCCAGTTGCTTTCAGAGTTTGTGGGTGCTCCATCACTAGAGGTTTGGAAGAACAAATGGGGAAGCCACTTGTCTGGAATGGTATGCAGGGGTGTTGAACTGGAGGTCCATGGGCTGGATGCATCACACATAGGCCAGCTCCACGAAAGGGGGAAATGTTGCGAAACACCATGTGATGCCAACATGACACCACGAGTTTGACACCCATGGTATAAGGTCTCCTACTTGAGCAGGGAGTTGGACTAGAAGACCTCCAAGATCCTTTCCAACTCTGTCAGCCCTAAAGCCATTTTGGGAGAATCTTCAGGGCTGCCACAGCGTGGTTGGGTGGAGGTGTGAGAACTTAATGGGGCGATAGAGATAGCTGGGGGGGAATGTGTAGCCAAAATAAGATTGTTTCTCACAGGAGTCAAGGACGCTCTACCAAGGGTTGGAAGGGTGTGGACCAAAGCCAGCCGGAATTGAGACTATGATCTGAGTGGCCCATGTGATGGACATGTGACCTGGAGTACAAGAACTGTGGGCTTTGTTTTTGGTCCTGATTGCTTCAGAAACAGGTTTCATCAGCTGTGCCAATATGACATCCCAAATAAAATTATACTTTGAGGAAATTCTAGGCCTCAGAGTTTTGATTGCTTTGGGTTTATTACTTGGAACCCTGACAAACCCATGGTATAAGGTCTCCTACTTGAGCAGGGAGTTGGACTACAAGACCTCCAAGGTCCTTTCCAACTCTGTTATTCTATCAGCATCAAGAGAAGGAATTTTATACCCTATTCTTTGCTGGTCAGATCATATCTTGAGCATTGTGCTCACTGGGCATCACAGTTTAGGCAGGAAATGAGAATGATCTGGATATGTGCTGCAGGAGCTTGGGAGTCCCCCACCCGCCTTACTGAATTATTGACCCTGCAAATCTTGTTTGGCAATGCAAATGGGAATAAGCAGGGAGGATATGTGGGCTGCTGTATAAATCAGTCAAAGAAAGAAACCTGAATGGAGACTTGCCTTGTGGATGGGAGAAGTTAGGATTTCCTGACTACAAAATGGAGAAGCAGATGCTAAAGATATGGAAAAGGGAATCCTTTGCGCTACTTTGCAGAGAAGGTGATTTCCTTGCTTGCTTTGCCACAGCTGAAAGAAAACGATGCACAAGACCTGCCAAGCACGAGGCATCTCCTCCTCCACCCCAGGAAGGCCACGAGGTGGCAGTGTTGCTGTGTGGATGGAGGCAGCATTTAGGGAGCTGCCCTGAAATCCAGGAAGGACTGGCGCCCTCAAGAAACACATCTGCATGGGCAAGGATGCCTTCAGGCTATTTCCCATCATTAGGGCAAAGCTGTGGAGTTTTTGAGGCTCTCTTGCTACAGCCAAGGGGGATCTGCAGCCCGCAACCCAACCAGTACCCAAAAGGGGGTGTGGAGTGATTTTGATTGGCCAATGAATTCTTCAGACAACTGCATCTTGAGGGTGGGGGAGCCTGTGAGGGAAATAAAGTTCTTTTTTCTAGCGACTGGAGCAAGCCCCCTCTTTTCTTGCCTTGGGGTCATATTGGCCCCTGCCCCAAATTTCATAAGGACCTGGCTGGGTCTGAAAAAAATCCTTCTGTCTTGCTGCCAGCCGCTTGCAGTCTTTGCCTGGGAAGTTCAAGTGGGCTTGGTCCAGTGGTGAAATTCATTTTTTTTTACTATTGGTTCTGTGGGTGTGGCTTGGTGGGTGTGGCAGGGAAAGGATATTGCAAAATCTCCATTCCCACCACATTCTGGGGCCAGCCAGAGGTGGCATTTGCCAGTTCTCTGAACTACTCAAAATTTCCTCTACCGGTTCTCCAGAACCTGTCAGAACCTGCTGAATTTCACCCCTTGAGTGGCCCCATTTCTGACCTGGGCCACAGAGCAGCCTGAAGAATAGTCATGGCAAAAGTACCTGCGCTCTCTGAAGACATACTGTATTGTTGCACACGAGTTGATGCTCAACCAATATGGGGACAGTTTATTTGTTTGCTTTGTTTATCATAATTGTGTAGCTGCCCATCTCACATGAAAGTGACTCTGGGTGGCTTACAGCACAATTAATAAAAGAACCAACCTAAACATTTACAATTTAAAAATAATTATAAAATGGCATGCAGAACAAGAGGAGATCATATCACAGTTAAGAGAGTCATCACAAAATCTCCCCTGTCCCCTCAGACTGCCAGATCTGATGACAAAACCAGATTTTGAGGCACCTGTGGCAGGTAGAGAGGGATGGAGCTGACCTCACTTCCAGGGGCAGAAGGTTCCTTAAAGTGGATGCTGTGGCATAGAAGACATGTCTCCCAGGACCTTCTAGCAGTCATTCCCTGGTAGATGGGACCACCGATGGGGCGCAGAGACACAGTTCCTCAAAGACTCCAGATCCATGCAATGAAGGCTTTTAAAGATCAAAAACAGCATCTTGAACTAGACCTGGAAGCAAACCAGCAACCAGTGTCACTTGGGAACGGAGGTGTAACGTGTACCTTTCTGGGGCTGTCACATAACTGCCTGCACTGCTGTGTTTTGCACCTGCTGAAGCTTCTGGATACTCTTCGAGGGCAGCCTCATGTAGAACATATTACAGACATCTAAAAGGACATGACTAAGGCATAAGTGACAGTGAGTAAATCCCTCTCTACCCTGATCTAGGAACAGGTGCAACTGGTGCACAACACAAAGCAAAGACTGTCTTAGACACACCTGTCACCTGCTAGAAAAGCAGAAGTTGTGAGCCCACACTATGCACAGGGTCTGTCTGGGGCAAAGTCGTCCCATCCAGCACAAAAGATGCCATAGTCCTAGAACCAGAAGGCCCCCAAACCCAAAGCCTCTCATCTTGACAGGGTTTGGTTGGAGCCTCTGGTTCCACAGCCAAACCTTCACAGCCTCCAGGCACCAGCACAAAACATTCACAGCATCGCTTAACTTGATGGCAGCAGAGAAGTATAATTGGTTGATGTCAGCTTTCTGATGATACCTTTCCCTATGATAATGGATGTGCCCACCCAGTGGCCTCATGTAGATTTAAATAGGAGGAGGGAGAGCACCCCACACAAAAGGGTCTCAATCACCCCACATCTCCTCAATCATCAACTATTCGTCCCTGGAGGAAGGTAGTCTTTGACTTTACAATTCGTTTAGTGACTGTTTGAAGTTACAATTGCACTGGTAAATGTCTATGGAGTTTCTCAGTCATCCAGGTCAGGGATTTTTGGATAAGAAGCAAAATGTCTTTAAAATAAAACAAGAAATACCACCCCAAGAAATAAAAATCAAGAGCTGGAAGAGACACCTACAACAATAGAAAAAGAAAGGAAGAGAAGAGGAGTGGAGATGAGATGAGAGAAAGAGGAGGGAAGGAAGATAGAGGTGAGAAGAGGAAGATGGAAGGGAGAAGGAGAGAGGGTAGGAAGGGGAAGAGGAAGAGAGGAGTAGTGGAGAGGAAAGGGAAGAAGGAAGTAAAAGGAGAGGAGGAAGGAAGAAAGTAGAGGATGGAGGGAGGGAGAAAAGAAAGGGAAAAGGAGGTGGTATCAAAACAGGTGAGGGATGGTAAACAAAGCAATCCAAATGGTATATTATAAGCCTGTAAATGGAATGATAAATGTATAAGAATGACGAATGTAAAAAAAAAGGATGATAACTATGTGAATGCTTACCTATAATTGTATATAGAGAGCAAAAAAACCCAAACTTTTCCAGAAAAAAATAAAACAAGAAAGTTCGCAATAAAGGCCCTGCCCCCCCCCCCCCAAATAAGCACCAGTTAAGATTGCCAGTCTTTGGGGTTGGTGGGTATGGTCAGCACAGGAGGCAGTGCTCCCGCCAGCTCTTTGACCAGCACACTCTGGGGCTGCGCAACTGAGTCCAGGTGCTGTGAATGCTGGTCCAGCCCTCCAAGCAGCAGGTGGAGGCAGAGGTGCGGGGGGGGGGAGGGGGCATGCGATCTGATCCACTGGATGAGCCATGCAGTGCCTGCCTACTCCGTCCCACTGTCTGTCTTCTCATGCCTAGCTTTGTCTATGCTTCCGCCTGCTGCCAGTGCCACCATTGCAAGGGAAGGGAAGGCAGGTAGCAGGGTGTGCACTTGGCTCCTGCCGTCCAACCTTGACTCTTAGCTCTTCCACATGTGCCTCCTGCCCGCCTTCCCACACACGATGGCCCTGGTGAATGGGAAAGGCAGGGAGTCCTCAAGAGGCAGCTGGGACTCTCTGCTCTGCCCTGCTGGAGTGAGTGGGTGACTGCACTGCGTGTCCGGTGGGCTGGATCATGTGCCTCCCGCTTGCCTCTGCCTCTGCCTACTGCTTGGTGGGGCCAGCCGGGCAGTTGCAGCTTGTGGTCTGACCCGTTCTGCATGGACTGCATAGCCCCAGAGTGCACCAGCAAAGGGGCTGGCAGGCTGCAGCTGCTGCCAGAGACCCTCAGTTCCCGTGTGCTTGCTGCCTCTTGTGTGCATGCTGGGGAGGGGGTAGGTTGCCTAGCCAGACTGGGCTGGGGCCAGAGTGGCAGTGGCTTGCCCCTCACCTTCACCCTGGTCCTTTCCCCCCCACAAAATAAACCCTAATGCATCTTTTGGAGCAAAAAAACAAAACAAAAAAGAGACCAGGGAAAGATGGTATGAACCAATTTCCAAAAAAATGGCAGACTACAGGAACCAGTTGCATTTCAGTTTGAGATGCAGACAACACAGCCTCATCTCCACAGCCTGCGCCTGCTCTCAACAGTGAAGGGACACAAGGCAGAAAATACCCTGCAGCCAAGAAGGCTCCACATCCATTTGCACTACCCAGGTGACCCTGAGGACATGGATAAACTTCCAAGTGACCTCAATGACTCTCTGAAAGGATGCAAATGCCCAGCTGTCTGCCATCCAGTCAGAGCTGAAGAAGCTTCTTGGATGAGAAGCGAAATGTCTTCAAAGAAAAACAAGCAAGTCCTGTTGCCTCCTGGAAAAAGCACCTTTGGGACAATTGCAGTGGTCAAGGGACTTATGACTTTCACACTTATGGCCACTGCAGCCTCCCCATTGTCAAGTGATCTGAATTCAGGCATATGGCAACTGCCCTGTGTTTATAACAGTTGGAGGGTGCCAGAATCATATAGTCAACTTTTGCAACCTTTTGACAAGCAAAGTCAATGGGGAAGTCAGATTCACTTAACAGCCATCTTATTAACAACTGCAGTGATTCTCTTTACAATTATGGCAAGAAAGGTCATACAAATGGGGTGAAATTCAGTTGACAATTCTCTGATCTACATTTGGGGCTGACATCCTCATAGTAGAAAATAGTGCTGAAGAACTCCAATACTATCTAGCCCATAGTAACAATGCAACCTTGAGGTAACAAGAGCACCTGTCCAAGCCAGAGTTAGACAAGGGTGTGTAAATGTGAAAAATGCTACTGCTTCTGCTTCCCAGGCCTACGCCTCCTAGACTGAATCAAAGCTGCATTGGATCTCCTCCAAACAAACAGACGCTATAAATCATTGTTGACGTGCAAGAAAAAGTAAGCCATGGAAACATCTGTCTACGATTCATCCAGGCAGTGTGATCCAATCGTTTGGCCTTTTTTCTGGTATATCACACAAAGCTCCCACAACAGTGATCCATCCATGATGGACTGTCTCATCTTCCCAGGGACCTGGACACCACATTTTGGGGGGAATTCTTATCACAATACACCCGTTGAAAGTGGATGCCCTAGCCAAACTATGGAAGACCTGCCAATACGGACATGAGTTACAGGAGCAGAAATCAAGAGCCTGGTTGCTCAACTAAGATTGAGGAAGACTCCAGGGGAAGCCTTGATCTCGCCCATGGCCATTAAGTCCAACCTGGACTCACCTACACCGTGGGTGGCGTCACATTGCCATCATGTGATGTTTCGTGATGTTTTTTACCTTCACGGAGCTGGGTGGGTGTGGCCTGCGCATGACGCATCCCTGACCACACTGACATCTGCATCTGTGGAGAAATGAGAGTCAGGCTAGCTCAGGAATCCTGAGAGTTGAAGTCCACAAGTCATAAAAGCCATAGTTCCCCCTCCGTTTTAGATCATCACTTTTGTATACAGGTAGTCTTCCTCTTACAATGGCAATGAAAAAAGTGACTTATGATGATTTTACATACTTATGACTGTTGTAGCATCCCCATGGTCATGTGATCAAAATTCAGATGCTTGGCAGCTGTCTCATATTTATGATGGTTCCAGTGTACCAGAGTCATGTGATCAGCATTTGCAACCTTCTGACAAGCAAAAGTCAATGGGGAAACCACTTAACAACTGGGTTGCTAACTTATCAACTGAAGTGATTCATTTAACAACTGTGGCAAGAAAGGTAATAAAATGGGATGAAATTCACATAACAACAGAAATATTGGGCTGAATTGTGGTTGTAAGTTGCATGTTTAGTTTTTAACTTTTATATATTCTAACTTTTCATAATTCTTTCTAGATTCTCATTTTCTTTCTCCCTGTCTCTAGATTTTTTAAATGCTTTCTTTTACTGTGTTTATCCTGCCTTACTACTTTTCCTGGTCTGATCATAATAAAAAGAAGAGCAACTAAGATCAAAGGCCTGGGCTCTACAATATATGAAGAACGACTGCAGGATTTGGGTTGGGCTAGTCTAAAGAGAAGAAGAATTAAGAGCAACATGATTGCAGTCTTCCAGTATTTGAGCGGCTACCACAAATTATTATACAAAGCACCAGAGGGCAGGACAAGAAACAATGGCTGGAAAATAATCAAAGAGAGAAGCAACCTGGAGTTAAGGAGAAACTTCTTAATAGTGAGGACAATTAACCAGTGGAACTGCTTGCCTGCAGAAATCGTGGGTGCTCAATCACTAGAGGTTTTAAAGAAGAGACTAGAGAGCCTCTTAACTGAAATGGTTTAGGTTCTCCTGCTTGACTCCAAGGTCCCTTCCAGATCTATTCTATTCTATTCTAAGCTACATTATAAAAATTATCTCTCTCTCTCCTTCCTCTTGTGCCAAGCAGAAACTAGATAAGGGGTATAAGTAGTTTTGCTTTGATCCAGGTAGTTGTCAATTAACACTTAATGCTTGTTCAAAGTTATGAGTTACTTTTAAACTATTTTCACAGTTACGACTATCCCTCATGGTCATATGTCACATTTTGGATGCTTGGCAGTTGCAGCATTCCATAGTCCCATGACCAAAGCTTTCAATTTTTTTTTGCCATTTTTGGACAGAAAATGGCAAAAAACCCTGCAATTGGATATACTAAATTCACTTAATGACTCCAGGGTTCACTTAATGACCATGTGATTCACTTAATGATTATGCTGACTTACTTAACAATCGTTGTAAAAATGGTTGCAAAATCTAGTCAGACCCGCTTAATGACTCCAACAACCTATAACAACTCAAAATTCCTGATATTTTCTAGGACTTTGCTTGGCTGTCAGTTTTCCATCAGCCACTTGTGCTCTGATACACACTTAGGAGGCCCTGCATCTTTGAGGACGCTTGTAGTGGTGCTAAGACTTTGGCACCAAGGCTGCAAACAAGAAATGTGTCGAAGTTCAAACATGGTTCCAGTACGGGCAATTACTGGCCAGGTGGAAAATAGATCAAAAAATTGGTTTTATCCAAGTTGAAGATAATTTGTTTAAACAAATAAGAGATCAAGGCTTAATGCATATAAAGAGGATATATAATGTATTAATACAGATGGATTCGGAAACAGAATTAGTTAAAGATTGTATGATAAAGTGGGCTCAAAATATTGAAGAACTAATAATGTTGGATACATGGGAAAGAATATGGGTAATAAATGTGAAATTCACACAAGCTCAAAATCTGAGAGAAATTTTTTATAAGATGTTCTATAGAAGGCATTTAGATCAGGGGTGGGTTTCTCGCCCCGTTCCAACCGGATTGGTTGGAACGAGGCCGGCGGCGTCCTCGCGCACGCACGCGGCGTCCTCGCGCACGCACGCAGCGTCCTCGCGCACGCACGCGGCACGCACGTGCACGCACGCGGCATCCTCGCGCATGCGTACTAGCGTCTGCGCGATGCTCCAGCTGCTCCTGGAGGATCGCGGAGGTGCTGTATGCGTTCTGCGCATGCGTGGAAAGCGCAGAATTCGTAAAAACCGGGTAAGGAGCAGGCGCGGGTGTGCGGGTACGGGGGGGGGGCTTCGCCGTTCCCGGAAGTTACTTACTTCCGGGTTTGGCGACCAACCGGATTGCAGGGACCGGTGCGAACCGGTCGAAACCCACCCCTGATTTAGATCCTAAAAAGCTGGCTTCTATGTATCCAAATGTACAGCCTAAATGTTGGAGGTGTGGTTCTCTCGATGCTACATATTATCATATATGGTGGACCTGCCAAAAGGTTAAGGCATTCTGGATAAAAATATGGTGGATTATGCAAAATATCTTTAAAAGAAGGATAAGTTTATTCCTCAGTTATTCTTACTACGTATATGTACTGACTTTACAGTGGTAGAGACTAACTTGATTCTGCACCTAATAACGGCAGCAAGACTGTTGGTGGCGCAATACTGGAAGAAGGAAGACTTGCCTACAACTCAAGAATGGACATTGAAAGTTACAAATTTAGCCGAGATGGCTAAAATATCAGCATATCTTAAAGATCACTCAAGTGAGAGATATAAACAAGACTGGAAAAAATGGATTGACTATATACAAAATAAATACGGGACCAAGAAATTCCAGTTAGCCTATGCTTAAGACCAGAAATGATTTAAATTGTTTAAAGTTAGCTCAGCAAGAAGAAGCTAAGGTCAATGTAGAATGTCATTAATTTCTTTATTTCTTTTTTCTCAATAGATTTTAGACTGTGTTAGTTAAAAATCCATACCGTGTACGGGTTCTGGGAAGTCGGGTGGGGGGAGGAGGGGGGTTGGGGGGAGGCGGGAGGGAGGGAGGGGTATGCATTAGGCTAGACAAGAATTTGGTGGTAAACTAGAATTATTTTGACATACAAAAAATTGTACTTTGATGTCTTACTGATTGAGGAATGATGAAATGTTTGTTTTAAAAGAAATAAAACTTTTGAATATAAAAAAAAGAAAAAAAAGATATGTGTCGAAGAGTATTCAGCTATTTTCTCAACAAAGAATTATTGTTATGAAGCCTTTGTGAACAGAAGCATCTGAGGTGATGTGCAGGCAAGAGGCCTGAGATCAGTGCATCAAGAAAAGGCATTAATTGTGCTATATTTTATTGCTTCAAAAAAAGGCTGAGTGTAAAAGACCATTCTTCAAAGCATTTTCTATTTTCTGACCATGCAAACTAAGTGTCATTACTGCTGCTTGCTTGCCTAATTTATTTATTTATGCCATTTAATACCCGTGCTAGCTTACGCTCTTGACCTTGGCAGCGACAGAAGGACGCCAACAGTCTTTCTTTCTAGAATATTTCTCCCAGTGAATTGGATTATAACTTTGTTTCTTGGGGAATAGAAAGATACTTCTTGACCTCTGCTTGAGTTTTGCTTTTAGCCCTTCAAACCAGAAGCATGAAACCGGCATGAAAGGTGGGCCCTGTACCTGTTGCTCCCCGTCTGCACCAGGACGGTTGTGTTTGGTCTTCCATTGCCATTTTTGCACCTGTGTATCAGGTTCCAAATAGCATCCAAAAGTAAATCAGAGTCCAAGGCAAAGTATTGCTCAAAGTTCTAATTTATTAAGAGAGCCATGTTGGCACATCTGGGAAACCCCAAATTTAAAGACTTCCTAGTTTTTCTACCCAGTTGATAGTTCAAGATCTTGCCCCCACACCCGCAAGTCCATCACATGATTCAATCTCCCACTGCCATGGTGGCAGTTCCGCCCATCCAGTTCCGGTCAGGTGCAGAGATGCAGAGACAAAGGATGGCCTTGGCTTTCTAAGAAGAATTTTGTTATGGCTACATATCGTCTAACTCCATACAATTCCCCCCTCCCATTTTCCCTCAATAGAAAATGCATAGTAGAATAATAGAAAGTGTGGCAGGCCTGAGAGCCACAAGAAAATATGGCTGCATGCCTGGCACTGTGCCAACTATCCCTTCCAGGACTCCTAGGTAAGGGGAAGGAGGACCTTGTCCCTCTGGATGGATGGTAGCCACTTGAAGAAGGCAGTTCTAAACCCAACACATTGGTCAAAGCCAATATTTTGAACTGTCTCCTGGGTTCTTGCTTCCTCCTAAAATGGTAGCTGATAATCTAGGTCTCCCTGTCCTCAGATTCTTTGGGGACCCTTCTGCCTTCACATTAAAAAAGCAGGCTGGGCTGCCACTGGGGCGATACATTAAGCTGATCAGCCTACCGCCAAACCTGGCCCTCCATAGACCCTTTTCCAGTTAGCCAAAGAAGACTGCCATCCTTAGCAAGTGGACAGATTCATTCAGCCCGTATTCCAGGGATGATAAGCAGGATGGCTCTCAGACACTTAAGACTGTCCTGTGCATTTTGTGATCGTTGTAACTCCTTGCACTCCATCAAATGTAGAAACACTACTTGCATTCTTTTAGATTGGGGAAAAGAGTTAATTTCACAGTTGTGAAGTAGAGTGCCTCAGTTTGGATTAGAGGATTTTTCATGTTGAAATGGCTAATACAGAATCATTTCAAATTGATCCTGTTTTGCACCTTACAACTCGTCTGTGACTGAAAAGAATGGATCCCACAGAATCCATAACCATTCTCTATCCCATTTCCCTTTCGCGTCCCCATAGCATAGGGCACATACTGGCTGCAAAGTCATCATCCACTGGGAACCTTTTCTGCCTCAAAAGTTACATCAGAACCATTTTCAGGCATCTCACCCTTTCCCTCATCTGCTCTTGCACTGCTCTCTAAATCTCCTTCCTTGCCAGAAAAGGGCTGGCTGAGGTTTTGGAGGAAGAGGAAGCAGCGCCCTGGTCTCCTCCCTGGACAGGTGATTGGTCAGAGCATTTGCAGCAGTGGTGGGTTCCTACCAGTTTGGCCAAACTAGTAGTGGTTTGGCGGCCTGGGTTACTGAAACCAGCAGTGGCCCAGGCCTGCCATGCCCCCAAACCAGTTTTCCAGGTGGTGCCATAGGGGCTGCCATCTTGTTTATTGCTTCTGCGCATGCATAGAGCAATTTTTATTGCATTGCGCATGCATGTGCAACGTGCATCAAGTGAGATGGGTCAGAATTGGTGGGCCGATGGTGTCTCCAAGCAGCTGCCCCACACCCTCCTCATCTTATCTTGGGCCATGGCAGTGGCGGGAGCTGGAAGCAAAGGCACAGGGGAGAGGCAAGCGGTCTAGCCTGCTGGATGCGTCGGACAGCCACCTGCCATGTCCGGTGGTGCACATCATGTGCCTCTCCTGATTCTGCTTGCTGTCGGTGCCGCCGTCTCTACCATGCCTGCTTCTTGGAGCACCAGCTGCGGAGCTCCTGCTGCTGGATACCTCCCTCATTGCACACACATCCCTGAAAGGCTAGTAAGTGTGGACATCCTGGAAAAAGTAAAGGAGCAGCCTGTATCGCTTTGGCCTGCTATCCTGGTGCATGCACCGACCTCCTCCTGTATGCACATGTTCCTGCTGATATGGCTTGGGCTGGGCCTGTGCACACAGTGCTCGCTGCGTCCTGCGCACATGCACACCCACCATGATGGGGTGGGCTAGGCTGAAGCAACACGGGTCAGCCCCTTACCATTTCCAGGATGGCCACGCAGGCCAGATTCAACCTCATCGTGGGGTGGATCCAGCCTGTGCGCCATGAGTTTGACACCCCTACAATACAAGAAGGTAATCCTTCTGATTCATCACTTTGAGACTCTTTATGATTAAAGGAATCTTTCAATGTTAGAGGTTAGACAGGAGAAAGTTGGTGTTGCAAACTGTGGGCTTTGATAGTAATATGGAAAATTGGTTAGTGGAGCTCAAAGCAGAATTTCAGTATGATCAAATAGTTTATTAAGCAAAATGTAAATGAAAGCAAGAGAAAACCATGTGAGGAGATAAAAATGAAATCTTTACTAAAGGAATTTAATAAAGAGAAGTTATTAAAATTGTTCGGAATAAGCAGAGAAATACATACTCCAAAAAGTGGCCCACCAAAGTGTGGAAATAGTCACAATGCAAGAGATTGTTGGGGGTGGGCGAGGCAATGCAGGGGCAGCTGCCAGAATGTAAATGGTGACCCTTGAAAGGCTGAGTGAGCTGACTTGGATAGGAGGTGACACTATTTAACAGTCCAATAATTGGCAAGAATTAGGAGGATTTGTTAAGTGCTCATAATACGAAGTGGCCAATTCATTTGCATTTTGTCAATCCACAGTTACTGTTAGTGGAGAGGACGTGTTTAAGAAGAAATTGGAGGACTTCCTGGGGGCGTGGCCTGTTGCCGAGGAGGGCTCCACCGAGCTCCTCAGAGATCTGGTCTGTATATCTAAATAACATCATAGATAGCACCCCTTTTTGGCTAAGAAAGGGGCAGGGAGGGTAGCTCTGTAGACTAGGGTCTATTCGTAAGCCACAGCCTTTTTCTTTTTTTGGCTGTGGAAGAGATTAGATCCAGCCGAAGCGGAGCTTTTATCTCCGGCCAGTTCTTCTCAGCTGCCTTTTTTTTTTTTTGGCAGCCCCAGACAGGCTAGCCCCCCCCAGGACAAAACAAAGTTTTTTTCAAGCTAGATTTGATACGGGAGGGTACCACCCCTGTGAGATTTATGCTTTTATTACTATCTTAAATACCAGCACCATTCGTCTTAAAGACTTCTTTGTTTAAATAGACTTCAAAATGGCGATTTCTCTCCGTGGATGATTACTGGATGTACTTAGCCGGGCTTATCTTCCTGCAGACCGCTCCTTAACAAAATAAACTCTTTTTCTTTGGAAATAGAGGGGAGCGAAGCGCTGCTTACTTGTTTATTTATTATGGCACCCAGATCAAAGAAGCGTCTTGCTACAAATGTGTCTAAAGAATTTAAAGAATCTTTTTTGGAAATACAGCCTTTGTCTCCTACGCCCTCTACTGGAGAAGTTTTAACACAGGAATATCTCTTTAAAATTTTTGATGCCTTTAAGCAAGAACTTAAGGAATTTGTATTGCAACTTTATGATGATCTAAAATCTAAAGTTAATCAAATGAAGGCGAATACGTTTGCAGCCGTGTCTGCCCTGTCGGATTACTCTGCTGAAATAGAGAACAAATTGGAAAGTCTGGAGAAGGCTAATTTTGATTTGACTACCAATATTCAAATTTTACAAGAAAAAATTAGAAATAACGAAGAACAGCTTATGATGCTAAATTTTGATAGGAAGGCATTTTCAATAAGAGTCAGAGGATTCCGTGAAAAGGAGCAAGAGAATTTGAAACAGACCTTTGCTGAAGCCTTCAGCCATGCGCTGGGAAGCCCGGGACTTAACTTTGATTGGCAGATTCGGAAAATCTATCGCCAGAACTCATTGACAGCGGAACAGCGACAGCTCCCGAGGGATATAATTATACATTTCTCTACCAAAGAATCTAGAAACGCGATTGTGCAAAAGTTTCATAATAACAGTCTCCGAGTTGATGACCAGGACGTGATTGTCTTCAAAAATATAC
The DNA here is from genome assembly GCF_009769535.1 of Thamnophis elegans. NCBI lineage: Eukaryota > Metazoa > Chordata > Lepidosauria > Squamata > Natricidae > Thamnophis > Thamnophis elegans. Next base: position 28,475,503 of record NC_045552.1, read on the forward strand.
CTTCCCAGATGTTGAAAGCAAGAAGGGACTACACCTTTTTAACTAAAGATCTTAGGAGTCAACAGATTCGATACAGATGGGAGGCCCCTGCCGGCATCACGGTTACATTTGAGAATCAAAGATTTCGTCTTAATTCTGTTTCAGAGGCTCAAGATTTCTATTGTAGGATTCTGAAGGCGGGACTTCCTGATGCGCTTGGAAGAGAGGAGAGACAAGCGGAAGGAGAAAGCAAACGGCTGGCCATGCGGCTGCAAGATGGAGGGGGTAGCCCCTCCTCCCTCGGAGAAGCAGAAGAACGCAGATCGAGAATTTAGATACTTCAAAAGACTTCCTAAAGTTGAGGACTGAATGGGGGTTTGAGACCTCTCTCCGGTAGAAAAAGTGGACTAATTTTTATCAGAAGGGAAAGCTGGGTGAAACTACTTTGAGCTAGATTCTAAAGTAACGTTAGCATAAATTTGATAGTGGTTAAAAGAATGCGGAATGATTTATGTTGTTTAAACTTTGTTAGATGGGACTATTTTAAAATAGAAGGTTAACTGACTCCTGCTGAAAGTATTATTTGAATATGATCCATGCTATTTAACTTTTATTTGAAGGGAAAGTTGGTTGTAATAGTTTTGAGTTACATTTCAAATAAACGCTAGTATAAATTTGATAGTGGTAAATATTAGACAAGCAAGAGATGAGGGTAAAATGCATGTGGAATGAACTACGTTATTTGAGGTAAATACCAGACAAGCAAGGGAAGAGGGCAAAATTTATGTTGTTTAAAGCTTATTAGAATAAGAAGCCGCTTGGGATTATTTTAAGATAACTGTAAAAAGAATGCGGAATGATTTATGTTGTTTAAACTTTGTTAGAAGCGACTACCTTAAAATAGAAGGTTAACTGATTCTTGCTGAAAGTATTATTGGAATATGTGGAATGATTTATGCTACAAATCGCTCTGAGTTATATTTTAAACAAATGGTAGTATAAATTTGATAGTGGTAAATATCAGACAAGTGGGGGATGAGGGTAAAATACATGTGGAATGAACTAAGTTATTTAAATTCTATTAGAAGGGGAAGTCGGTTGGAATTATCTTAAGATAGAAATTGATTCCTGTGTAAAGTAATATCTGATCTACGCTGCTTAACTTTACTAAGAAGGGGAAATCTGGTTAGATTATTTTGAATTACTGTTTGAAAAAGGGGTAAAGAAAGATCACTTACGTTGTTTAAATTTTACTAGAAGGGAAAGTTTGATTACTTGTCTGCAAAGTTATATTTGAATATATGGCATGAACCACGTTGCTTAAATCTTATTGGAAGGGATCATAAGGTTTAGGAAGGGAACGGGAGAGCCTACAGAAGGTCGGGGTAAATAGCAAAGAAGTAAGAGATGAGAATAAAATATAGATAGAATGATTTATACTATTTAAGCATAGATAAAGATGGGGGGCTGAGATCAACACAAAGAGTGGTCTCTTTTTTTCTTTTTTCTCTTTTCTCTTTTCTTTTTTTCCTTTTTTTTTTCTTTCTCTGCTTTTTTTTTTTTTTTTTTGATATATTACTTTTATTTTTTAATCCATATGTATACAAGATATTTTAGATAGAAGGTAGTGCCAGGTGTGGGCCCTGGGAAGTCGGGAGGATTAGGGATGGGGATTGTGGGGGGTGGGGTGGGGGGTGTTAATATAGTTTTAATAAGAACAAGAATGTATTTATATACGGTGGTTCTTTTTTTTATTATTATTATTATTATTTTCCTTGGTTCACTTTACTTTTATCAGATCAAACAACACTCGAATAAAGGCATACACCAAGGAGGGAGGTAGAGGGAAGGAAGAGGGAGGAGTAAGGAAGGAGTAAGGGGAATGTAAGGAGTATGTAAGGAGGGTGTCTGGGGAGTAAGGGGAGAAGGAAGGTTTGAGGGGAAAGGGAAGTAGGAGGGGAGTGTTAGAGGGAGAAAGGAAAGTTGGAGGGGGTAGATGGGGTGTATGGAGGATGCAAGGGTTAGGTGGGGTTGTGAATGATGAGTTGTGTTTCCTTTTTATTTGTTCGTTTTATTCCCCTTTTCTTTTTTTTTCTTTTCTTATAGTAAATACCCTGTATATAAATGATTGCAAATGGAATGTGAAAATTGAATAAAATATTTTATACACAAAATATTGGAAGACAAGAAGAAATTGGACACCTATTTGTCTGAAATGATATATGACATGGGTCCTAAAACTACGGCCCGCAGGCCACATGCGGCCCACCAAAGCCACTAATCCGGCCCATGCAGGATCACAAGGCCCCACCCACATCGCCATGCCCACCCTTCGGCCGAGCACAGGACTTTCCTTTGTGAGCTCTGCAGGCTGGAACTGAAAGGTAAGGCGAACAATTTTAGCTTGCAGAGACTTTCTGGAAACAGGAGAGGTGACAAACGGGGTGCACAGAAGCCCCAGAAGTCCAAAAAAAAAAAACCCTTTTTGGCCAAAAAATGAGCTGTTTTGGCAAAAAAAAATCAGGTTGTGTTTGTCTGTTTTTGGCCTCCAGAATGCTTCTAAAGATGGGGTGGGGTATGAAAAATCGGGCACACAGATGCACCAGGAGGGCAAAAAACTGGTGAACATGGCCCGTTTTCACCTCCCCTGCCTCCAGAAGATAGATAAAGAGAGAGAGAGAGATACAGAGAGAGAGAGACATAAAGAGAGAGAGAGAGAGAGAGAGAGAGAGAGAGAGAGAGAGAGAGAGAGAGAGAGAGAGAGAGAGAGAGAGAGAGAAAGAAAGAAAGAAAGAAAGAAAGAAAGAAAGAAAGAAAGAAAGAAAGAAAGAGCGAGACAGAGAGATTTCTCAAGCTCCTTGGGGCTGAGAAGAATTGCTGCAAAACTGAGTTTCCTGAAGTGGACCACTCAACTCCTAAACAACTGAAAAAACGATCTAGTAAAAAGAAAAAGCAACCAAAAGAGCAACATGCAAACAAAAGCAAATAAAACACTCCCAGGAACAAAACAAACTAAAGTTTAATTTGTGTGCATTGTTCAATGGACTGTTAAATTGGCCATGCCCACCTAGTCACATGACTTAGCCACACCCACACAGTCACAGGACCACCTAGTCACGCCCACCCAGCTGGTCCAGCCCGCCAACAGGGACCATGAATTGGCCCCCTGTTTAAAAAGTTTGAGGACCCCTGGTATACGGTTTCCTGCTTCAGCAGGGGACTGGACTAGAAGACTTCCAAGGTCCTTTTCAACACTGTTATTCTGTTATTATTTTTTTTTAAGTTTTCATTTTTAGACAAACATAAACAAAACAAAAAACATAAAGCCATCTTCAATTACAAACAGTGTGTCGATTGGTTACAAAGTTTCTGTGCATCCCTTCCTGTTCTGACCCCCTCTCTTTGCTCGTTCACAAATGACAGTCAGACAGAACTTCAAAGGAAATATCTTTATCAGTCCTGGCTCAAGCTGGTTGCGAACTCAAAAATAAACGTAGATAAAGTCTCTGGCAAAAAGTTACACAGCAAATGCAAAACAAAAACTCTTACAGCAAACCAGGTTGACAGAAAGCAAATCACTTATCCAAGTGCCTCTTTGAATCAGGGTTTACAGAAAGCAAATCACTTATCCAAGTGTCTCTTTAAATCACGAAACTGAACTCACGAACAAACCACAATGAACCACGAACCACGAACGATGAACCACGAACGTTGACTTCTGCAACTAAGGCGTGACACAATCCGTCTTTTATCTGCAAAAGACGACCCTAACGAGCAACAGCTACTCATTATTCCTGCATCCCAACTCAACTCACAGCAAACTTCTGCTGAGTCACAACACCTTCCATAGTCATATTATCAAGTCAAAAATATTTATATACATTATTATTATTATACCTCATTTATTTGACTATCACCATTATTCTTCATTTTCCACAAGATATATTAAGTTGGGATCATTTATACCATAGCAATTCAATATATCATTTCAAATAATTCCAGTAATAAAATATTTTTATGTTATATTCTATATCATTTAATTGTTCTTATGTTTACCACATTCTCTAGTAGCTTTCATTTCATATTTTTTATCTAACCACGAATAAAATAAATCCCATATCCTATAAAATTGTTTATTTTCTTCTTCTCTAATTTCAAATTTACTCATTTCAGCACATTCCATTATTTTATGAATAACTTCCTCCTATATTGGTGTTTTCTCATTTCTCAGATTTTTAGCAAATACAATTCTACCTCCTGTTAGCACATTTAAAATCAGATATTTCAGTTCTCTATTATGTGTTTCCGGTATAATTTCCAATAAAAGATCTCTGGTTTAAAACTATGTGTTTGTGTATCATTTTCTCCAACCAAGTGTGGATTTTAGTCCAATATCTTTTAGCTTCTATGCAAGTCCACCACATATAATAATATGTACCCAGTATCTGATGACATTTACAGCATTTTTGCCATTTATTCTTGAACAGTCTTGCTATTCTCGTCAGGGGTAGATGCCACCTGTAAAACATCTTATAGACATTTTCTTTGTATGCCGTTGATTCTGTTATTCTGTTACTCAGCCCAGTAAGAACAACAATCTTAGGGCCCCACAAAGGCTATCAGAGAATCACAAGGACAGAGCTGTGCTGGCACAGTGGAATGCACTACTGCAGGCTCCTTCTCCTGACTGCTGGCTGCCAACAGTTCGAATATCACCAGCTCAAGGTTGACTCAGCCTTCTATACTTTGGAGGTTGGTAAAATGAGGACCCAGATTGTTGGGGGCAAATATGCTGACACTGTAAACCGCTTAGAAAGGACTGTAAAGCACTGTGAAGCGGTATATAAGTCTAAGTGTTATTGTTCAATCGGCACTCCTATTCCAGCTGCAATGAGGAGATAACTGATTTCAAGAAGATCCAGAGTGACCTTTCACAGCTAAAATTGGGCACCTCTCCCTGGATCCCCACTGCTGATTGCCAGGTCTTGGAAAAACAAGGGCTCAGTTGGCAAAAGCTCTTCCTCTGTAGCAAAATCAACATATGCCTTGGTTTTTCCTTGAAACGTTTTTTTAATTCAGTCTGGATTAACCTTTGCATGGCCAACAATCTTGGGCAGTTCTTTTATTCAGGCAAGATGGAAAGACTCTAACCCAACTCCATTACCTGCCCATCATCTCCCCCCCCCCTTTTGTCTCTTTCTGTTGCTTGTCTTTGGTTGGCTCCTTTGCCCTTCCCATTAACAAATAACAAAGTTGGAAGGGATTTTGGAGGTCTCCTAGTCCAACCTCTGCTCAAGCAGGAGATCCTATACCACTTCAGAAAAACAACTGTCCAATCTCTTCTGGAAAACTTCCAGTGAAAGAGAACTCACAACTTCTGGAGGCAAGTTGTTCCACTGGTTAATTGTTCCTACTAATAGGAAATTTCGCCTATATTCTAGGTTGGATCATCCTTTGATAAGCTTCTGTTTGTTATTTCTTGTCTTGCCCTCAAGTGTTTTGAAGAATAGACTGACTTCCACTTCTATATGACAACCCCTCAATTATTGGAAGACTGCTATCATATCACTCCCAGTCCTTCTCTTCACTAGACTAGACATACAGTACCTGGTTCTTTCAACTGTTCATCTCTCCAACCCTCTAATCATTTTAGCTTCCAACCCTCTAATCATCTTTGTTGCTCTTCTCTGTACTGTTTCTAGGGTCTCAGCATGTTGTATACTGCTGTCCAAAACTGGACACAGTTTTCCAAGTGTAGTCTTACTAGCGCAGTATAAAGTGTACTAAGACTTCACATGATCTTAATATTACTTTTCTGTTGATGCAAACTAGAATTGCATTGCCTTTTTTTAATAGTTACAGCACATTGCTGGCTCAAACTTAAGTGGTTGTCCTCTACGATTCCTAGATCCCTCTCACAGTTGCTGATGCTAAAGCAGGTACTGTCTATTCCATACCAATCCATTTGGTTTTTCCTGGTGAAATTCAGGATCTTACTTATCTCACCACTGAATTGTTGGATAGGGTCCAGTTTTCAAGTCTGTCCCTTCTGGATTGTGACCTATCTTCCAAAATATTAGCAATTCCTTCCAGCTTGGTATCTGCAAACTTGATGAGTTCCTCTTCTGTCCTCTCATCTAGATCATTTGTCAAGATATTGAAATGTACTGAGCTTAAGACATAACCTTGGAGTACTCCATTGCATGCCTTCTTCCACGTAGATGCATTTTCTCCCAGATGTATTGGTCTGAGCCACTTGATACTGACCCCCCCCCCCTTAACTGTACTTCAATCAAGTTGATATGACCCTCGGGAGGCAAAGCCTGATGATTTCCCATTAACAGGAAGTTGTAGACTCAAACAGCAATCCAGCATTTGGCCTCTTGGGTTTTGGAAGCTTTTTGGATCACAGCAAGTCCTCTACTGGGTCATTCAGATCAGCTGCATTCAGACCAAGACAAAGGAGCAGGTTTGAGTCCCTAAGAAGCCAAGGAGAAAACTGAATAGATGCAGCAAAAAAAGCACCCATCTTCCTTCTCTTCTGCTGACCGGAGTATCCAGAGTGTTCCTGACATGGTCCAACTTGACAAAAGAAAGCTGCTTCTTTCCCCTCTTCCAACTAGAAATATTCTGTGCATTCTCCATTGCCAACTAAAGCAAAAGAGTGTATACTTGAATATTATACCTTGTAAAATTTTCTTCTATTTTGCAGTGATGTGAGGCCTCCACAATTATGGCTGTTTGTTATGGCAAAAAAAAATCTTTATTTTTCTCTTTCTGCCGTCTCCTTCTCCACCTGAAGGCTGTGTAGCGTGGATCACTTCTCAAAATCTCCCCCATTTCTCCTGTCATTCTCTTCACTCCTGCTTGGCTTCTGGGCTTGAAAGATACTTTTGAAAGTCCTTCCTTTCTCAGTGAACTGAATAATGTGCCAAATTCTTACCAATTACTAACTGCTTCATATTTTGATTGCTTTATTATCATCAACTATTATATAATAGAGTATACTGACTGGTTATTAATTATGGTTTGATTTTTGACCTCTGGAAGGCCTAAGCCTAATTAACAATGGCACAATGGGCCTGGATGAATGGGGGGGGGCAAGGGGGTTCCTGAGAGGCACCTCTGTGGCAGGCAGGGACTTCTGAGCAAAAGATATAGAACATAGCATAATAGGGTTCGAAGGGATCTTAGAGGTCTTCTAGTCCAACATCCCTGCACCTGGCAGGAGCTCCTATATACCATTCTGGACTTTCTTTGGGCTTGATGGGATCATAGAAAGAATAAAAGAATAACAGAACAGAGTAACATAGTTGGAAGGGACCCCAGAGGTCCTCCAAGCCAACCTCTGCCCAAGCAGGAGATCTATACCATTTCAAACAAATAGCTGTCCAGTCTCTTCTTAAAAGCTTCCAGTGATGGAACCCCCACAAATTCTGAAGAATTAACTGTTTTAACTGTCAGCAAATTTCTCCTTAGTTCTAGGTTGCTTCTCTCCTTGATTAGTTTCCATCCCTTGCTTCTTGTCTTACCCTCAGGTCAGTGGTGAAATTCAATTTTTTTACTACCGGTTCTGTATGTGTGGCTTGGTGGGCGTGGTGTGGCTTGGTGGGCATGGCAGGGGAAGGATACTGCAAAATCTCCATTCCTTCCCCACTCTGGGGCCAGCCAGAGGTGGCATTTGCCGGTTCTCCAAACTACTCAAAATTTCTGCTAACTGTTCTCCAGAACCTGTCAGAACCTGATGGATTTCACCCCTGTCTCAGGTACTTTGGACAATAGCTTGACTCCCTTTTCTTTGTGGCAGCCCCTGAGATATTGGAACACTGTCATCATGTCTCCCCTGGTCCTTCTTTTCGTTAAACTAGACATACCCAGTTCCCACAACCATTCTTTATATGTTTTAGCTTCCAGTTGCTCTTCTCTGCACTCTTTTCAGAGTCTCAACATCTTCTTTATATTGTGGTGACCAAAACTGGATGCAAATTCCATGACATGGAGCCCTTTCCCAGCTTTGGCTGGACTGCAATATCTTGCAACGTCAGAGCCCTTTCTTTTCTTTCAGAGTCCTCTGGTGTTATTGTTGTTTTCAATTTCCTTACGCACTGATGGCTTTCTCCAAACAAAAAGTGCTGTGGAGAAACAACAAAGACTATTTTTCTGCTGTCAACTTACAAAAACTGCTTTGGGGGCAGCTCGGTTGAAACGTCTTGACCTTTCTGAGCTTTTGCCTATAGCAAACAATGATGACACATTACAAGTCTCTCTTTCTGCAAGGAATAAAAATGGCTGGGACCTTCTCTCCCATGTTGTCTAACCGTTTCCATGGCAATAAAGAATGCTTCTGATCCAGTTGTTCTCTTATCCTGGAGCATTTCAGTAATTTAGCAACACCACCACACCTGCTCCAAGCCCTCCAGCCTTCCTTCCACAGGCCTGCTAATGGCTTGGGAAGGAGACATTGTCCTATGGGGCTTCTCACCTCTCACTCTCAAGTGAGAGAATGCCAGATGGAGCCTCTCAAATGGACCCATCTTTTAAGGAGGTAGAAGAAAAGGAAGTCCCTCATCCAAATGCAATATTAACTCTCCTTTTTTTCGTTCCATGGGCAATTATGTTGAGAGTTTTCTTGGTCTTTCTTTCCTTATTATAAAATCAAAGCTGCTTAAATGGCAGAGTTGAACAGAAACTTAAAATGTAGGAATGCAAGCAATAAGGCTGGTTTCATTTTCCTCTGGCAGTAAAGGGCAACTCTCTAAAATAAAATAAAAATCAGATAAACCCACTCCAAAGCAAATCCGGTTAAATTAACAGGAGCCAGCAATGCTGACAGATGGGGCCAAGTTGTTTTGCAATCCTCAGTGCATTTCTTCTGACAACAGGACCTGCTGAAGAAAAACAAATACCAATTCTAAATATCTTTTATACAAATAATGCACCCGCCATGGAATGGGGGGCATGTAGTATAGAAAAGTCAACCCAAACAATTGCACCAAAGAACAAAAGGAGGAAGATTAACAAGGGGAAGGGAAGAATCAGCCTTGGAGCCCCCCCCCCCCCAGGCAACAGGATGCTGGCATTAAGCATTCAGATGGCCCTTCAATGAACAAGGGCTGAAGATCAAATGCAAAGTTGGCAAGAAGTTTTCTCCTCCTCCTCCACTTTAATTCCTTTTTCCTAGAGACTTGACAGGCAAACAAGCCACCAGGTGCAAGGGGTGTGTGACAATGTGTTGTTCTTTTATGCCAACTGGAGATCTTTTCAATGCACCTCACTTCCTCTGGCATTTGATTTGGCCAGGGCTGAAGCCTCGTTAGATGGTTCAGCTTGAAGCTGCAGCGATTACAGATGTTCCCTTGACAACTGATGTATAATCCAAAGGAATGTTACAACTGTGAGCCAGGAAAGCTCCAGATTGACATTAAAAAGGAATCTTGCCTCACCTTCCCTGAGATCCTATCGATGCCATGAAAGGAGTGCAGAATATCACCTAAGGTTGGGTGTGATTTATTTATTGCAAGGTTTTTATGGTACTTGCAGATCCATTTCTTTAGGATCTCCTCTAGAATCTTCCCAAGGGTCAATGTCCCACTATTCTATAGTTTGCTATAGATAGCAAACCTATGGCACACATGCCAGAGGTGACACACCGAGCCCTCTCTGTGGGCATACGTGCCATTGCCAGCTGCTCTTCTGGTTTTCAATGGACCTCACTTTTCGGGGTTTGCCTGTTCTACCTTTTCTTTTTATCTCAAGTCTATCCTCTTCTAAGTCTACTTCTAACCTGCTTTCCTGTCTCTCCTTCATCAGACTTTGGATAGCTTTTCCTTCCGGAGAATTCATGCTATGTGTTGGCATGCATTGGCATCCATCAGTCTCAAAAGACCAAGGTATCATGCTTTGGAAAGAGGTCAAAGCTGGAGTTCCTCTCCAGAGCACAAGGCCTGGGTCGATTAACATGGAGGATAGACTGTTACCCAAGCAGCAGATCCCCCCTCTCCATGTCGCTGAAATCATCCAATGGAACAGCAGAGCCCATATGATCGGTTCCAGCTGCATCACAGGAGTTACCAGAACATGGTTGTACACAGTCACGAACTGCTTACAGGATTGCGGCTCCAGATTTTGCCTCGAGGTTGACTCCTGAAGCCTTTTCCAGAAGTGGATGTAGCCACAAGGCAGTGGAGGTTTGTAATCAGAGTTTCCCTTCTCCTAGAAGATGGTTCTGCTGCTTGATCTGCCGTTGGGGCATAGAGCCCTCTTCCGCCTTCAAAACCGTTGACCATCTTCTCCTGTGACCCTGGAAAGGGGCCCTTATGAGGTGCTACCAGCCGGGCCAGCTGGACCAAGGTTTTTTAAGGAGGTGTCACTCCTCCATCACTCACCCTTTGTCCTGGCTTGTGACAGGCAGAGCCTGGCTTCCCAAACATTGGGCCCAAGATGGCATTGGCATGAACACCTCAGAATTAGCATGCAAAACCAATATCTCATGTAATCATCCGCTGTGACTAGGCTATATCTAGCTCCTCCAAAAGAGGGTGCCATTGAGCCAATCAAGTCAGTGTGCACTAACTGCAAGACTTTGTTTCTTACTCACAGGATACTCCCCGGATTTTGACTCTTTACAAACAGTGCAATCTAAGTACATCTTGCATTGCTTTAGTTTAAGCCTCTCAGCTAAGTCTGGCATCTTCTGCAGTAGTCTAAAACTTGCATGCCCCAACCTCCTGTACAATAAATGTACTCAATTGTCATGTGTGGGAGTGTTTGTAAGTGTTTGTGCACAACTGTTCTCTTGTCTTCCTAGTATGTAGAGGCCATTCTACTTAACTCCTCATGCACAAATTCTTCCACCTTTCCTTATGGAGGATTGTCCTCCAGTCAACAGTATTTCATACCCCGGGCTATCTAAACTGGAAATACTCAACAGATTATGATATAATTCAGATACATACAATATATTGTCTAATGTTTCCCCCATCTCAGGTACATAGACTTTACCTTCTTCTTTAACAGCAGTTCATTGTCCATTAGCCTAATAAATGTTTGCTTAGCTGGTCTCAAGCCAGAAAATGTTTGTGGTCAATGCTAGAGTTTTCAGACGCTGTTGCTGCCAGGGAAAAAGATGATGATGGTGGATGACTCCTCATGTGTTGAATAGCCCTACGCTCTTGTCTCAGTTCACCAAACTGCTCAGAAAGGTAACAACCAATTCTCCCGAAGTAGTGCGAACTGGCTGAATCCCACCTGTGCTGTAGGCCAGTGGTGGGTTCCGGATCCTGTTGCAACTGATATGGTGCAATGGGGCCAGACATCCACCACATGCATGCATGCAGCACGCTCGCAGCACACACATGCGTACTTACCGCACGCAACACTCCAGCTGCTTGGCAGAGCGTTGCGCAGGTGCCGTACGCTCCATGCTCGTAAGCCCTGATTGGCTCAAATACAGGCAAGGAGGGCAGGCAGGCAGGTGGGCCCTCTGGAGCACCATACTGGAACGGTACCTAGTGCTCCCAGCAGGCAGCGGTACACCCGTACCAGGGCGTACCGGTCGTATACCACCATTGCTCTAGGCCCTTCTCATCTTTACCAGCATGATACAGCTAGACTCAGGAAACAACTAAACAACTAAAGACATATCAGGAATTGTTTAATGTTTATCAATGTCTTTACAAATGAGTAAAAGAAAAAAGAAAAAGAAAGAGCCCCCCCTGAGAAATTATGGTTAAAAACATTAATAATCCAAATGGAGATTGCTGTTAATATCCAAAATAATATATAAAAATAAGAAAATAACTCCCCTCAGTGGGGGAGGGTGGAGAGAAAGGGGAATGCCCTATTTATAAGTTTTAAAACCCATTTTTGTTTTTCTGTTAATTTCCCTCCCAAACCCTTAGTTATACACTGCCCATCTCCTCCACTGAGCAACTCTGGGCCATTGCAAATAAACATAAAATATGTTTACAAATAAACATAAAATTATGAAGGCCACCTATAATAAATAACATAGTTAAACAAGAATAAAATTATAATATATATGTTTATGTACAATTTTTTCCTTCCCTTTTTCTTTTTCTTTTTCTTTTGCTAGCCTGTTTTAGTTAACTAAAAAAAAGAAGCAATGTTAAAACAAACCCCCACAGACCCCAACTTCAATAGACTAAGGACCCCTCATTTCAACCCGGAGCTACAAATATTCTCCTTTATTGGCACAGGCAGAGATGCGCAGGTAAAAGTGTAGCCGCTCCCCAGAAGTGGCACATTGATGCCAAAGCAAATATAATTAGTACAGCACTTATTCATAAGGAAGCAGTGGGGATGTGAAAAGTTTAAAATGGTTGAGATTGGGTCAAATCAACTTTAGTTATTTTTGGCATCAGTTTGGCAATATGGATCTCAACTGCCAGCCACTGGCCTTAAACTGATTTGAACTGGGTCAAAGTCACAGTTTGAATGTCTGATTCAAGTTGGACACCCACATCCCTAAATGTCACCTATGCAAGAACAGTTAATCTTCCCAATGCCCAATTTAGGACATACTTTCCGGATATGCAGATATGTTGCCAAAATTGCAATGGTCGTTGTAATGTCTGCCAAATTCAGGACACAGCTAAGATATTTGTGTAGCTTTTGTTTCGGATGACTCTTCTGTAATTGTTGGCACAGTGACATTGTGAATCACCCACTGAAGGCTGAAATTGATGGGAGTGTAAAGTGCTGGTTCTCGGTGCCATTTATCAACAAAATATGGTGTAAAAACTCTTTTCTTAGATATACGTGATTGTCTGTGGGACTACTATTATCATTTTGAGAAAAGTGCCAAGAGAAAAATCTTCCCTGACATTTCATTTCACAGTGCAGTTAGAAAGATCCTCTTCCTTCTGCCCAGGACTTAAATATGTGTTGCACGTTTGAAAAGATCCTAAATAATTGGAATCATCTTCCATGCAGTCCTTCTGTTCACAGAACCTGTTTCACCCAAAGGCCACAAAATCCCAAAAAACAAATGAATCACCCAGGGAGTAGCCTGGCAAGTATATTAAAGATCTGCTTTATAAATTTCAGATAATGTTTTCATTTTTCTTTGATTCTGGAAGTCTAATAGGAAGACAGTCTTTTCTCAAGAAAGATCCAGCACAGAAATGGCTGAACCATCAGTTCAGGAAAACAGAAGGATATGTAATACTGAACATTTTGTTAGATGCTAAATATAAATGACTAGTGAAGGATTAGTCAGAATCTGAACAAGTTAAAGATTGGGTGCAGGATTTGCACTGGTTACAGAGATTTAACAGTGAGGTTTTCAAAGGAAGAGAAACATTAATTTCGAGCATCATACTTGGAATTGACATGATGCTCTATGACATATGTTATCAGCTTTGATAGCTAAGATGAAGAAATATTTTCCACGAGAAGAAGAGGGGAAGAGTGGGAGAGAGGAAGGGGAAGTAGAGAAGGGAGAAGAAGGGTGGGAAGGAAGGAAGAAGTAGGGTGGTTGTAAAATAAGATGGGTGTATAGGATGGTAGAAAAGCAATCTCAATTATATTGTTAATTGGGGGAGAAAAATTCTTTTAAATGTTAAAAGATAACACACATTATTAATAATAGTTATGAGATTGTATATTTGTGAATGTATATATGAGAAATAAAATAAAAAAAACTTTTTCAAAAAAGAAGAAGAAATCTTTTCTTCTTTCTAAAATGGGGCAAAACTCATTTAACAAATTTCTCACTTAGCAACATAAATTTTGGGCTTAGTTGTGGTTTTAAATTGAGGACTAGCCAAGTGATGGGATTCAGCCAGTTCACACCAGTTCACCCAAACTGTTAGCTAATTGCTTGTGCAGTTCAGAGAACCGGCTGAAAATAAATTTCAAGAAAGAGTTTTTTTCCTCTCTCCCTTCAGTTAATAGCTCTGGGCAGACAGCCATGAACCTCTTAACAGACTACTTAGTTGAGATAACAGCGGGTTCATGTCTTGAACAAAGTCAATAAACAACAGAAACCGACAGGATTAGGGCAGGGAAACACCAAGGAAACCCATCAATCACCCATCTACAGATGAGATTAACCTCTTCCCTTCAGGAAGAAGGACAAGATTACAAACATTTTTAGAGTCTGTAAAAAAACAGCTAAGATTAGAGAGCACCAAGGGCACCTCATCTCTGCCTCTTCAGTAGGACTACAGTGTTTGGAAACATTATGTCTGAACAGTTTACCAAGACTGTTATTCATGGGAAAGCCCAATAATTCTACTATAAAACAAAACAAAGCAAAACCTTGAAGAATTCCCTGCTGTCTTGCTAGATTTTCTCTATTGCTCCAGGAGCTCATCAGCTCTCTAGAGTCCTTAAAGCTTTTGATTTTTCATTTGGATCCCCTGCCTCTTCTGAGTCTCTTTTACATTATCATCCGCCCTAGAATTCTGAAAACACCCATGCCCTGCAGACTCAAGAACTGGGAGAGATTTCATAATGTCTTTTCCTTAGGCTTCTTTTTCGGCAAAGTGGATCAATTAAGAAATTAAAATAAAATACTATTTTGATAAAGTCCCTAGACACAATTGTCATTCTTTTTTTTATTGAAAATTTTAGAAAAAAAAAACTTTTACAAATGTTTACCTCCCCTCCTGCCTTTCCCCCGAACCCTCCCCACCTCCCCCCACCGACTTCCCAGAACAAATACAGGGTATAAATCTTTAACAAAGATGTTCTAAAATAAACTTAAAGAAAGTTAGTATCATCTTTCATTTGAGCTTTAACTCCTCTTTGCTAGGTTAATTCTGAACAGATTATATCATTTCTAGTTTCTTCAGTCATAAACTATCTGGACTTCCTGGGAGGAGCCTGCTGGTTGTGGCAGCAAAAAAATCAGCTGCCTCCGAATTCCTGGCTACGTACCTGTTTAGAGGATCTTCCATCTGACGTCTTATCAGGTTTTCTTATCCTTCAGGCAAGAAGGAAAGAAGAAATTGTTTTGCTGGCAAATGCTCTTCGATTTTTGCAGCTTTTGTGCTTGCAGGGAAAGGGGGGCTAGCCCAAGGCAGAACGGCTGTCCGTGCTGGGAATTTCAAACTGCCTTGTGCAGGACAAAGTAGGTCTCCCCCACTCAGTTCAAAGTTTTGTTTGATTTAATCTTATCACGAGCTGAATCCGTTCCGTGGGCAATAATTGTTTATCAACATTTTAGCTTCTTTTCTTTTTCTCCTCCGAAAAATTATTTACTTAGAGGCTTTTAAAATGGCGCCGAGCAGGCTGGTTTCTCCGGTAATAATGAACACTTTTTGTTAATTCTCACAAGAATTCAAACAAAAGAGATTGCTTATCATATGTTTTGGTTTCACAATAGGCCAGCAGAAGCTTTTTAATTAGTTTCATTTCTACAAGAATTTTACTCCTTCATTAACTTTGCTTATCTGGAAGTTAAATGGTGATGAATCTGCTGAACGGTCTTGTTACAATGTTTACTCACTGAAAGTTTTGCCAAGCCTTAAACTTCAAAATAAAAGGGGAACTCAGCCTCTTTACTTAAAGCTGCATATTCAGGCAATAGAGTTTTATTAACTGCAGGCAGATAATTTTGAAATGGCTTCAAAACCAAATATTAACTTGAAGTCGTAAAATTTTTTTTTATTACTATTCAAATACCAGCTTCAATTTTGTAAAAGGCTTTCTTATCCAGCTGCGTTACAAGATGGCGATTTTATAGCTTCTGCGTTTGATATATGACACACTCAATCAGCTCTATTCTCCTGAAGACTTCTCCTTATTAACTGTTAAAAGTCTATAAATAGTATCCCATTTAAAACCGAGGGGAGCAGAGACTTTGTTTGTTTGCTTGTTTGTTTGTGCGTTTTATATAATGGCTCCCAAATCGAAGCAGTCTAAGCGTTTCCTTAATAATACATCTCAAGAAATTGTTACAAAATCGCTGCCCTTGCCTCCCACGCCCTCTACTGGAGATCTCTTAACGCAAGAATTTCTTTTTGAAACCCTTAAAGAGTTCAGACAGGAAATTAAACAACTTTTATCGGACTTATATGATAAACTGGATGCCAAGATTGCTCAAACAAGGGAAGATATGATCGGAGTTATGACTGTTATGACAGACTATGTTGCTGAAATGGAGGACAAATTGGAACTTTTGGAAAAAGCTAATTCTAATTTGACATCTAAAATTCAAACGTTACAACAGGAAGTTGAAAATGCTCAAAAACAACTCGTTATGATAAATTACAATAAGACTTGCGTTTGCAATAAGAGTCAGAGGATTGCGTGAAAAGGAACAGGAGAATTTGAAACAGACCTTTTTGAGGCTTTCAGACGTTCGGTGGGAAGTCCGGGATTTAACTTTGATTGGCAGATTCAAAAATTTATTGCCAGAATTCGTGTGTAGCAAACAGCGACAGCTCCCGAGGGATATAATTATATATTTCACCACAAGGGAATCCAGAAATATGATAATACAGAAGCTTTACAATAAGAGGCTGAGAATTGATGGACAGGACTTGATTGTTTTTAAGAAATACCATCTCAAATATTAAGAGCAAGGAGAGACTACACTTTCTTAACTGAACAACTCAGAAATTCTCAGATACCATACAAATGGGAAGTACCAGCTGGCATTACAGTTACATTTGAGAATCAAAAACATCGTCTTAATTCTGTTTGTGAAGCCCGAGATTTTTACTACAAGATTCTGAGGCGGGACTTCCTGATTCATCCGGACCTGGAGAGAGACAAGGAGAAGGAGAAGACAAGCAGCGGGACACATGGCTACAAGGCGGAGGGCGTTGCTTTCCTCTTCCGGAAGGGCAGAAGAGTAAAGAATAAAGACTCAGCGATGCTTTTAAAATACTTTCCAATTTTTAGTTCGAATAAAATTTCATGATTTCTGTCTGGTATAAAGTGGCAAAGTTGTATATCGATGATGAGACATGGAGGCTGAAAGAAGCTCTGCCGATTTTGGACATATAAGATTTGTTTGAACTCTAATTTAAATTGCGCATGAATTATTTTTCCAGGCGAGGAGAGTGGAGATCGTGATTTTCTTGAGTTGTGGTTTGGGACGAACGGAGTTGGGAGGTGCGGGGGAGATGGAAGGGTAGCGAAAGTTTAATTAGATTACTCGGGGTCAGAATGTAAGCTGATGTTTGTTTGAATTGCCTATTTGAATATAAGGTTAAGAAGATTAGTCGGAGAGTCTTCAGGAAGGTGGAGTAAATATGAGAGGAGCAATGGATGAGGATAAAATATATATGTGGACACGGGTAAAGGCAGGGTGGAAGGTATAAAATTTATATGTGGATGTGGGTAAGGGCAGGATGGGAGGTGTCGGAATGAAAAATGAAAGAAGTACTTGAGTTTAATAGCTTTATAGAAAGGTTTGGATATTGGATAAAAAAGAGATAAAGTAAAGGTTTGAATATATAGATAAAGTAATGAGCCCTTAGTTGAAGAATTCCATTTGACTAACTTACCTGGTTCCAATATAGTTTGAAATCCTGCAAGCAATAAAATAACTGAAATTAGGAATGAGGTACATTGTTTAAGATTTAAGATGATGGGAAGCTGTGTTAATGTAGTGGTTTATTGATTTTTCCTGTTTTCCTTTTTTTGTGTGTGCGTCTTGTTTTTCTTTTTATTTCTTTATTTTTACTATTTCTCTTTTTTTTCGTTTTTCCTTTATCTTTTATGTTTTAACTTTAAAGTTATTGGTTTTAATATACCCCAGTGTTTGATAAAGAATTATGCCGGGTATGGGACCTGGGAAGTCGTAAGGGGTTAGGGAGGGGGGAGGGGGGAGGGGGGATGGTGGAAATACAGTTTCAATTCTCAGAACAATAAGAATGCACTTGTATACTGTTGCTCTCTTTTCTTTCTTTTTCTCTTTTATTTCTCTTTTTTTTCTTAATTTTAGTGTAAAATATAAACTGAATAGATTAATGAATTGTAGAGATACACCAAAGTGAGGAGTAGAGGGAAAGAAGAGGGAGAAGTAAAGAGGGAGTGAGAGGGGAATGTAAGGAGGATGAGATGGAGGGAAGGGGAGATGTCTGAGGGGGAAGGGAAGTAGAAGAGGGGAATGTTGGAGGGGAGAAATGAAAGTTGGAGGGGGAGAAGAAAGGGTGTATGGGGGATTGAAGTGTTATGATGGTTTTTTATGGTGAATTTTCTTTTTTGTTATGCACAGTATATAAGTGATTGTATAAAATGAAAATGAAATAAAACAGTTTAAACAGAATGTCCATTCTTGAATAGTAGGCAAATCTTCCTTCTTCCAGTATTGCATCAACAACAGTCTTGCTGCCGTTATTAAATACAAAATCAAGTTAGTCTCTATAACAGTACAGTCAGTAATTATACCTAACAAGAATAACTGTGGGGTAAACTTTATCCTTTTTTAAAGAACATTTTGCATAATCCACCATATTTTTATCCAAAATGCTTTGACCTTTTTACAAGTCCACCATATATAATAATATGTAGCATCAAGACAATAACATCTCCAGCATTTAGGTTGTAAATTCGGATACATATAGGCCAGTTTTTTAGGATCTAAATGTCATCTATAAAACATTTTGTAAAAGTTTTCTCTCAAATTCTGGGCTTGTGTAAATTTTACATTTCTTACCCATATCTTTTCCCATGTATCCAACATTATTGGTTCTTCAAAAATTTTGTGCCCACTTTATCATACAATCTTTGACTAATTCTGTTTCCAAATCCATTTCTATTACCGTATATACTCGAGTATAGGCCGACCCGAATATAAGCCGAGGCACCTAATTTTACCACAAAAAACTGGAAAAGTTATTGACTCGAGTATAAGCCTAGGGTGGGAAATGCAGCAGCTACCGGTAAATTTCAAAAATAAAATAGATACCAATAATGTTTTTGAATATTTATTTCAAAGAAAAACAGTAAACTAGCGGTGTATTCAATGAAATACTTCACTCACCTCATGATGCTGATGTCCCGCTGTGATGATGATGTCCCGTGCAGCCGCGGGATGCGATGTCCCGCCTCCTATGACACACGGCACAGTGATTCCTATCATTGGATCACTGTACGAAGGAGGTGGGACATCGCTATGTGGCTGCTTGCCATAACAAGGAGGAGGTGGGACATCGTTGCAGAGCGGCAGGAGGGGGAGGAAGGGGAATCGTAAGACAGCCCTGCATTACATTAGAACGTGAGGAGGGGGGATGGTGCGGTGCGCGCTGCGCGGCAAACTGACACAGAGGGAGGGGAAACTCACAGGGGCACTGGGCCATTCACGAGTGTCACCCAGCGGCATGGCCCCGCCCCTTTTTCTCCTCCATTTCGGGCAAATTTTTCACTGACTCGAGTATAAGCCGAGGCGGCTTTTTTCAGCCCAAAAAGTGGGCTGAAAAACTAGGCTTATACTCGAGTATATACAGTAATACATTATACAGTCTCTTTATATGCATTTGACTTTGATCCCTAATTTGTTTTAGTAATTATCCTCATTTTGCGTAAAACCAATTTTTGATCTTTTTTCCATCTGGCCTGTAATTGCCCATACTGGAACCATGTTTTAATTACCTTTTCTTCTTTTAGTACATTCAAGGGTTTTAATTTTAATACACCTCTTTCTAAGGTGAGAAGCTGTCTATATGTAATTGCATCCTGTTTTTGTACTATATTATGTTCTCTATTGCATGTCTAGGAATTGCCCACATAGGTATCTTATCATTTAGTTTATATTGATATTTTTTCCAGACCTGCAGTAGAGCATTCCTTAAAATATGACTTTTAAAATTCTTATCCACCTTTTTGTCATATAACAAATAAGCATGCCAACCATATACCAAATCATGCCTTCGATATTAAGTATTCTATCATCTGTTAATTAATCCAATCACTGATTACTGATAAAACTACTGCTTCATAATGTAGTTTTAGATTTGGCAATTTCAAAACCTCCTCTCTCATGTACATCTTGCATTATTTTTAGTTTTATTCTTGGCTTCTTCCCTGCCCAAACAAATTTGTTAATGCCCTTCTGCCATTCTAGCAAGCTTGCATCTTTTTAAAGTATTGATATCATTTGAAAAAGAAATAAAAATTTAGGCAAGACATTCCTTTTCACTGCTGCTATTCTTCCCAACAAGGATAATTGTAATTTTCCCCAATTTTTCATCTGTCTGTATGCTATGCCATAGTGGGTCATAATTATACTTACATAGTTTCCCATTTGAGGTTGAGATGTAGACTCCTAGATATTTGACCTTTTTAACTATTTCACATCCTGTCGTTTCTTCTAATTCTTCCCTTTGATTAGTGTTCATGTTTTAACTCTTGTTCCATTTGCCTAGTAATCATGCGGGTTTGTCTTTGCTCCTTCGCTCCTTCTAGTTCTGAGAGAGGAAGCTGATCCAGCCTTGATGATCCTTGGGTATCTTGCTGTCTGTCCTGTCCTTCTTGTTCTCTTTCTCTGGGTCCTGGAGGGGGGGGATGTCCAGCCTTCAATATATTATTATAAAAATCTTGAGCCTTCCATACTGAGTTAAGACGATATCTTTGCCCCTGGTAAGTAACTGCTAATCCAGCTGGAGCTTCCCATCTGAACTGTAACTGACAATTTTTGAGCTCATCAACTAAAAAGGCATAGTCTTTCCTTGATCTCAACATTTTGGGTGGTATTTCCTTCAAAACAGTCACCCCCTGACCCCCAATTTGCAGCTAGGTTTTATAAGATCTTGCAATATCAAATATCTCATATCTCTCATGGCAAAATAGACCACAATGTCTCTTGGAAGTTGTTTTTGTCTGGCAAGCCGGTATATCTTGTCAATCTGCCAATCGAAATCCCCTCCTGACCATCCCATTAATTGATCAAAAGCTTCTGAGAAGATCTGCTTCAAATTTTCTTGGTTTTTCTCTTTGAGGCCTCTTATTCTTAAAGCAAATTTCATCTGTTTGAACTGCAACATTATAATTTCATTTTCTGCATCATCAGCCTTTCGTTGGACCACATCCATTTTCATTACCAGGTTAATATTGGAATCATTAAGATCTTCCAATTTATGCTCGATTCCTGATACATAGCCCGATAAGCATTTAAAAGCCTCTAAAATATCGTCTCTAATTTGTTGATTACAAATCTGGACCGAATTCATAACTTCTTCTGACAGTTCCTTAAGGGCAACAGATATCTTTTCCTGTATTTTAATTTCCATCGCAGCTGCATGATTTTTTAAAGCCTTAGCTAAGGCCACACTTAGTTCTTTTTGCAGTATTTCTCGAGTCAAAGGTTCCCCTGCAGGAGTAGGAGGGGGTTGGGGGGGGGAGTAGTGACTGTAATTTAGATGCCAGAGCGGGTGAACTGCCAGCACTCTTTGAATTTTTCTGCTTAAAGGCCATTTCTGAGTTGATCTTCTCCTACACCCAATTACTAAATCTAGGCAAGCCGCTTGTCCAGCAATTACTATTTAGTTTAGTAATAAATCACTACTGAGTTAATGATCTTTAAATGGTCTAAGCTCTGTGAAAATCAGTAACATCAGAGCCTGTCCCCGCCTACAAAGCTGTTCGGTGCCATTTTCTTTGTGTTTCTGGCAAGTAGTTTATCAGAAGGAATTTTTTAAGAAATGGAGTTAAAGTCTGTGATACATACAGTTAGAAGTTCTCCAGTATCAGTCTGCCCATGTTGCAATCAGTAATAAATCAATCATTGAGCTGAGGGTGGACAAAAGGCAGAAAAGGCAGAAAAAGTCCTTGACATGGAGAATTCACTGAGTTGCAGGGTGGCTCACACCTTCCACCCCCAGATTTATGTTCTGGGGTGGTGGTGGTTGAATGGAGCACTTCCCAAACACAGCTTTCTCACCACTCTTCCTATGCCCGGAGGAGAGGTAATCAAACTGTTAAACAGTTGATGGATGCTGTTTATACAGCTTAATGCAGCCAAGGGTCCGGAGCTGTTAAAAAAAACAACTCCCCACAGACAACACCCAAACCGGAAGTCGACACAATTGTCATTCTTAAGAATGTTTTCCTCCTTGGTAAGGGGAGGTATTGCATGGATCATAAGCAGTTTTCAATATTAAGTTGCAGTTGCAGGAATTGGATATCTAGTCTAGTTAAAAGGACTAGGGATGGCATAATAGCAGTCTTCCAATATTTGAGAGACTGCCACAAAGAAGAGGGGGTCAACTTATTCCCCAAAGCACCAGAATTCAGGACAAGAAGCAATGGGTGGAAACTAATCAGGGAGAGAAGCAACCTAGAATTAAGGAGAAACTTCCTAACAGTGAGGACAATTAACCAGTAAAACGGCATGCCTTCAGAAGTTGTGAATGCTCCAATACTGGAGTTTTTAAAGAAGAGACTGGACCACTAGTCTGGAATGGTATAGGACTTCCTGCTTGAGCAGGGGATTGGACTAGAAGTCCTCCAGGTTTCCATTCATCTCTGTGTTTTTATTTTTCTATTAAGTCAGGTGTTGAAAATGAGGACTACGGCCCTAGTGCTGTAGCCCTGGAAGTGAAAGAGCTTCCCTGGAACAGTTAAACAGTTCTTGAAAATGAAATACTATTCAGGATAATAATTAAAAATACATTGCCTTCTAGAACAGGGATGTCAACCTCAATTTCATCGAGGGCCTCATCAGGGCTGTGGTTGACCTTGAGGAGTGGGGGGTGGGGGCATGTCCGACTGCATGGGTGTGGCTGACTGGGTGGGTGTGACCAGCTTGAGGCCACTCCCCAAACTGTTGACATGTTTCCTCTTTGCACTGGGTAGACTGGGCCAAAGTCACGCTAGCCTGATGTTTTCTCTTTGCATTGGGTATATTGGGCCGAAGTGACATGGGCCAGCCCCTTACATCTTCCAAGATGGCCTCACGAGCTGGATCCGATCACATTGTGGGCCAGATCCAGCCCTCAGGCCTTATGTTTGACACCCCTGTTCTAGAACAACCTCCCAAATCCCCATTGTATTGCAAGTCCTCCCTTTGATGGGGTAGGGTAGGTGAAAGAGGGCACCAACCCTTCCTCAGTGAAGCATGCCCTCCTTTCTCTTAATTTCCCCCAGCTCTGGTCAAAGCAGATCTGACCAGAGAGAAAAAGGCGCCCTGAAAGCCCCCTCTGGAAGGAGATGCCACTGTCAGGCCTGCAGCCATCTTTTCTTTTGGGTCTTTGACCTGCCACACTTTCTATCATTCTGCTATGCATTTTCTATTGTGGGAAAATGGGAGGTGGGGATTGTAAGGAGTGTGATGCTATGTAGTCATAACAAAATTCTTTCTAGAAAACCAAGGTCATCCTTTGTCTCTGCAGCTGACCAGAACTGGATGGGTGGAACTGCCAGCATGGCAGTGGGAGATTGGACCATGGGGTGGACTTGTGAATATGGGAGCAAGATGTTGAACTTTCAACTGGGTGGAGAAAACTGGGAAGCCTTCAAATTCGGGTTTTCCCAGATATGCCAACATAGCTGTCTTAATAAATTGTAACTTTGAGCAATATTTTGCCTTGGACACTGATTTACTTTTGGATGCTATTTGAACCCTGACAGCTACCACACTAAAATGCACCCTGTGTTTCTTGCCAGCTTCTACACCTCAGCCTGTGTCTTCCAGATCTTCTGTGAGGTCAGAAAGCAAGCAGAATTTTAATGGCCTCAAGTGGGAAGTGATTAATTGGGGGGAAGCTCCTTAGATGGTCGGCCTGCTCCAGGGTGCTCCTGCTGTGTGAGGTCCATCTGTTCCCCAGGAGCTGAGCACAACTGACACAGCCGGGGCGAGACTGCTAATTCATGATCACATGGAATGATAATTCTCGCCTGAATCGTCTGTCACATTAGTCAAACAAATGCTGCTCTGAGTTGCTAGCTGGAGTCTCTTGTGCTGTTGCCTGTTCAGAATATATATAACACCATTGTGTGACTCTGGGTGGTGTGTGTGTTTGTGTTGAAGCAGAATTTTAAATTGTCCTCTGTGTACTTCCAGACACAGGCTGCATAATATACAGATATGTCTCCAAAAAAGCAAGCTCTTTTTAATGTAATATAGTTATAGGTTTTGCTGCAGGGAGAAATTGTAAGGCTACTGGTCCAGAGATGTCAAAGAAGCAAAAACAGAGGGGGACCTTTGTGATTGAGATAGGAACTTCCAGACGCTTTTGGCTTCCCTAGGAGAGCGAAGTATCCCTGTTTGTTGCTGCATATGCCCGTGTGTGTGTGTGTGTGTGTGTGTGAGTGTGTGTCTGTAGGAAGATGGGCAAACGAAGAGAAAAATGGGAGAAACTGCAGGGAAGGATGATGGGGAAGGTGCAAAGGAGTTGATGGTAAGCATAAGTTACAGATGGCTGCAGACTGACCAATGCAAACACTTTCCAAATCCCAAATGTGCGTTGTGTGGAGCAGAGGTGGGTTCCTACTGGTTCAAACCGGTTTGGCTGAG
The DNA here is from genome assembly GCF_009769535.1 of Thamnophis elegans. NCBI lineage: Eukaryota > Metazoa > Chordata > Lepidosauria > Squamata > Natricidae > Thamnophis > Thamnophis elegans. Next base: position 28,499,915 of record NC_045552.1, read on the forward strand.
TAGGTAGTAACTCGGCCTGCCATGCCCCTGAACCGGTTCTATTGGTGGCGGTGCCATCTTGATTTTCAGTTCTGCGCATGCGCAGAACAATCTTCATTGCAAAAAATTATATTTTTTTCATTTTAGCAATAGCAATAGCAATAGCAGTTAGACTTATATACCGCTTCATAGGGCTTTCAGCCCTCTCTAAGCGGTTTACAGAGTCAGCACATTGCCCTCAACAACAATCCGGGTCCTCATTTTACCCACCTCGGAAGGATGGAAGGCTGAGTCAACCCTGAGCCGGTGAGATTTGAACAGCCGAACTGCAGATCTGCAGTCAGCTGAAGTAGCCTGCAGTGCTGCATTTAACCACTGCGCCACCTCGGCTCTTGTTCTAATATGCGCATGCGCAGACCTTTTTAGGTGCAAATATTTTGCTTGCTGAACTGGCAGTAATGCTGGCAGCAACCCACCAGTGCAGAGCTATACATGCTTCATGCTGATTGGTTTATCCAACTTCCTCTTCTCGGCTTTGCTGTTTGTGTGCCCAGCTTGAATATTAGAATCCACAGATGCATGAATGCAACAGCCCTGCAACCATCCACCATCAACAGACACATATATTCCATCATGGAAGTCTCCTTGACCCTTAAAGCATGAAAGGTGGCTGGGTGACTTTGGGTTGACTACTGGGAGACTCTGAGTTGTAGTCCCCTCCCCTTTAGCTTGGTGTTATCTGCAAATTTGATGAATTCCCCTTCTATCCCCTTATCCAAATGATCTATGAAGATGTTGAAGAGAACTTGGCAGATTTCATCTGACAGGTGAAGCAGGATGGGACTCCCCCCAAATAAAGCATGACTGGCAAATCTGTAATATCACAAAGGTGAGACTATAAATGTTGGGATTAGTTTCACCCTTTCCATTTGTCATTGTAGCTTACAGAATTGATAACATTCCCATTTAGAAATAACATCCCCTTTTCTCTGCAACATGCATTACTGCAAAATGCTTCTTTAGCATTTCTACACCTTGTTTTACAATACGGTGACCAAAACTGGATGCAGTATTCCAAGTGTGGTCTTACTAAGGCTGTTCCTCTGTTAATGCAGCCTAGGCATTCATTGGCTTTTTTGGTTGTCGCAGCACACTGATGACTCTGATTGATGACTCACAGTTACTCCTACTGAGCCATATTTCACCTATTCTGTAAGAATAAAACTCTTACTTTTCTCTACATTGAATTTCATTTTATTAGATAGGGCCCAGTGTGCAAGTCTCTCTAGATTTAGAGATTTAGAGATTTATTAATATTTGTAGGCCGCCCTTTTCCCTGAGGGGACTCAGGGCGGCTCACATAAATAGGGGAAGGGGAGATACAGACATTAAGATAAGACATATAATAAAATAATAAACAACATACATTCATCATTCGGGAGGGGAATTATCCTTGTCCCCAGGCCTGACGGGCGAGCCAGTTCTTCAAGGCTGTGCGGAAGGCCTGGACGGTGGCGAGGGTGCGAATCTCTACGGGGAGCTCGTTCCAAAGGGTCGGGGCTACTACTGAGAAGGCCCTCCTCCTTGTAGTTGCCAGCCGACACTGGCTGGCCGATGGTATACGGAGGAGGCCTAATCTATGTGATCTTATTGGTCGCAGGGATGTAATTGGCAGAAGGCGGTCTCTCAAGTATCCAGATCCACTGCCATGTAGGGCTTTATGGGTGACTAATAGCACCTTGAAGCGCATCCGGAGATCGACAGGTAGCCAGCGCAGCTCGCGGAGGATAGGTGTTATGCGGGTGAACCGAGGTGCACCCACAATCACTCGCGCGGGCCGCATTCTGTACTAGCTGAAGTCGCCGGATGCTCTTCAAGGGCAGCCCCATGTAGAGCACGTTGCAGTATTCCAGCCTAGAGGTCACAAGGGCCCGGGTGACTGTTGTGAGAGCCTCCCGATTCAGGTAGGGCCGCAACTGGCGCACCAGGCGAACCTGGGCGAATGCCCCCCTGGTCACAGCCATTAAATGGTGGTCAAACGATAGCTGTGAGTCCAGGAGGACTCCCAAGTTGCGAACCCTCTCTGAGGGGTGTAGAATTTGACCCCCCAGCCTGAGTGATGGAATATTGGTCGAATCTCTGGGAGGGAAACACAACAGCCACTCGGTCTTTTCTGGGTTGAGCACGAGCTTGTTAACCCTCATCCAGTCCATAACAGCTTCGAGGCCGCGGTTCATCACGTCTGCCGCTTCATTGAGTTGGCACGGGGCGGACAGATACAGTTGAGTATCGTCCGCATATTGATGGTATCTAATCCCGTGCCTGCGAATGATCTCACCCAGCGGTTTCATGTAGATGTTGAATAGTAGGGGGGATAAGACCGAGCCCTGAGGCACCCCATAAGTTAGGGGCCTAGGGGACGATCTCTGCCCCCCCACTAACACCGACTGCGACCTGTCCGAGAGGTAGGAGGAGAACCACCGCAACACGGCGCCTCCCACTCCCACCTCCCGCAGTCGTCGCAGAAGGATACCATGGTCGATGGTATCGAAAGCCGCTGAGAGGTCGAGGAGAACCAGGATGGAGGAATGTCCTCCATCTCTGGCCCTCCAGAGATCATCGGTCAATGCGACCAAAGCGGTTTCTGTGCTGTAACCGGGTCTGAAGCCTGACTGGAAGGGGTCTAGATAGTTTGCTTCCTTCTGGATCTTGAGCGTATCTTCTGGGGTGTTGGCTATTCCTGCCAGCTTAGTGTCATCCGCAAATCTGATGAATTCCCCTTCTATTCCCATAGCTAATTACTCTTGCAAATAGTCATACTTAATGTTCTAATCCCAATTAGATCATTATTTCCCCCTTTTGCCATCATAGGAGCCTAAGACCTGCTAGACATTTAATCCTCATTAATGCATTCTAACCTTCTCTTGCCGATTCCTAAACTAAGCAATGCCAGGGGTGGAAGCGGAAAGAGAGGGGACAGGGCCAGTGGTGAAATTCAATTTTTTTTACTACCGGTTCTGTGTCGCGGCTTGGTTGGCGTGGTGTGGCTTGGTGGCGTGGCTTGGTGGGCATAGCAGGAGAAGGACAATCCATTCCCACCCCATTCCAGGGGAATGATGCTGCAAAATCTCCACTCTGGGGCCAGCCAGAGGTGGCATTTGCCGGTTCTCTGAACTACTCAAAATTTCCATTACCGATTCTCTAGAACCTGTCAGAACCTGCTGGATTTCACCCCTGGATAAGGCTATAAAAAGCATCCAATGAAAGCAGCCTCTTGGTGTGTCGAATTTGGGAGACCACCCCCCTCCTGGGTTCATGGTGTCAGATTGGGGAAGGACTCCTTGGGTTATAAGTAAGTAATGAGGACAATTTTAATAGGCTTGATCTTCTTTATTTCAGCCCTGATGCTTCTTTTAATGTTCTCCTGCTTTGGCATCCATGCTGCAGATGCTAAATTAACGGGCGACACAAGACTTTCAGAAAACACCGGCCAACAACAGATCCATAAGCCTCTTAAATATAATTTACGAATTGTATGCAACCCATGTGCAGCTGGATCAGGAGCCTCTCTTTGGGGATGCAGCCTGGGTTTATGCAAGCTCTACAACAGATTAACAGCTGCTTTTCAGCCTCTAGCTGAGAAATGTTCACAAGGCACTAACTCAAAATGGCATGTCCCTTTGCTGATTTCGGAGCTGCTGTTTGTCTCTAGAATACAGTTAAGCTGGGATAAGCGTAAAAATATTGCCATTTACAAATGGCTTCCACTCCTGATATGGCAACTCCAGACTCAGGTGCAGCCCTACTGATACTTGTCAGTGTGGTCAAAATGCAGGACGGTGTGAGGCAAGGCAGGGTATGCTACCCAATGTCTTCTTTAATATTTGTATACATTCTGTCAGGCTTGCAGCCATCTTTTCCTTTGGATCTTTGACCTGCCACACATTCTATTATTTTACTATGCATTTTCTATTGTGGGAAAATGGGAGGAAGGATTGTACGGAGTTAGATGCTATGTAGCCATAACAACATTCTTTCTAGAAAGCCAAGGTCATCCTTTGTCTCTGCACCTGGGTGAGTAGAACTGCCAGCATGGCAGTGGGAGATTGGACCATGGGGTGGACTTGTGAGTATGGGGGCAAGATCTTGAACTTTCAACTGGGTGGGGAAAACTGGGAAGCCTTCAAATTCGGGTTTTCCCAGATGTGCCAACATGGCTCTCTTCATAAATTGGAACTTTGAGCAATACTTTGCCTTGAACTCTGATTTACTTTTGGATGCTATTTGGAACCCTGACACATTCTTTGGTTTCCTTTCTCCAAAGCACAAGCTTGCAAACTCCAGGCAAATGTATGCAGCAGATGTGGCCATTTGTGCCCAAGGCAGGAGGGCCGTGAGCGAGAGCATTCAGGGCTTTGCTATCAGAAAGCCAAAGTCAAAAGTATTCTCAAGTACCAATAAAGCCCACAATTTGACTCACAGAAAATCATACAATTGAGCAAGTTACATGTTTTAAATATTCAAGCTTTGGGAAACAGCAACATTTGTGCAGACTGTGATATCATTTTAAGATTCCCTGGAGCCAGGAAGAAAACTCTGTCCCTATGGCTCTTCAAGTCTTCCACACAAAATCCAATCCCCCCCATTCCAGTTTGTTTCATTAAAAAAGGTGGGTTTTTTTTGAGATCCTTATTGTGTCTTCAGTAGCCATCATTTCTATGAGTAAGATCTGCCTGGTCCCAATTCTTAAATAGAAATCTAGCTAGCAGACATGTGTAACAACTAAATCTGCTTGATAGATCTGTCTCTTGAGTTCTCCTAATGTGCATTTGCATAGGGCAAGGAATTAATTAGACACTGGACAAGTAGACAATTAGTCTATTGAAAACAATGTTACAATATGATTGAATCTTATATTTTCTCCATTGCCTGCAACATCTCTGTATTTGTGACTTATCTCAGTTACAATGTGCCTTTCCCAAAGCAAAATCTAATGCTCTCCCTCCAGCTACCTTATAAGATGACCATATAAGTTAAGTGTCTGTGACTCTACAGAGCTTTTTATTGTGACTTGAAACAATGGCTACTTTGGATATTATTAAAAGATCTCCTGGGTTGCACTGAGGAGGAGGAATGATGATGATGATGATGATGATGATGAAAAATAACACAATAATAAACATCAATAAATTGCAGCTTTCTCTAATAACACCAGTGGAACTGCAAAAAGCTGTGCTACTTGAAACAAGAAGATACTTGGTTGATATCTAGGTCACTGACAGCAACCCATATAATCCATCAGCACCAATGAATGGTATTTGTTTTTAAATGTTCAGTTGACTAACTACTACAACAACAACAACAACAACAACAACAACAATAACAACAACGATACCCAAAGCCTAATGCCGGGAATGATTGAGGGCAAAAGAAGAAGGGGATGACAGAGAAGGAGGTAGCTGGATGAAGTCACTGAAGCAGTCGGTGTGAGCTTAAATGGACTTCGGGGGATGGTAGAGGACAGGAAGGCCTGGAGGAACATTGTCCATGGGTTCGTGACGGGTCGGATATGACTGCAAATAACAACAACAACTCATTGTCATCGGGGCACTTGGTACAGGCCCAATAATTTTATAAGATACATCAACAAATTGCAGCTCCCTGTAATAACAGCGGAACTGCAAAAAACTGAGCTACTCGGAACATCGTATATTTTAAGAAGGTACTTGGTTGATACCTAGGACGCTGGCAGCAACCAGTATCAACCATTAACACCAGTCAATGGTATTTTTTAATGTGATTTTGAATGTTCAGTTGACTGAGTTTCATGTTTAATAAATAAAGTAGATGATGATGATGATGATGATGATGATGATGATGATGATGATGATGATGATAATGATAAAGTATTGAAGGCAAAACTGAGCAAAAGCTAACTTGGAACTGGTTAAGATCAGGAGTACTGAAAAAAGAAACAGAAAGCTTTATTTTGGCAGCTCAAGAACATGCCTTAGCCACAAACTGCATGAAGGCAAAAATTCAGCATGTTACCACCAACAGCAAATGTCGCCTCTGTAATGAGAAAGATAAGACAGTTGACGATTTGATCACTGAGTGCAGCAAAATTTCAGAAACTGACTATCTGCAACGCCATGACTGAGTTGCTAAGTCACTGGAAATTTTGCCAGAAGTTTGGATTTGAGTACAACAAAAACTATTGGGAACATCAGGTTGAGAGGTTCTAGAGAATGAAAAAGTCAAGATCTTGTGGGATTTCAGAATTCAGACTGACAGGCACTTGGCCTACAACACACCTATATAACAATAGTTGAAAAGAAAAAAAGTTTGGTTCATTGACATTGCAATCCCTAGCAATGCGCAAATTGAAGATAAGCAGCAAGAAAAAAAATCACAAAGTACTTGGACTTGCAAATTGAAATTGTGTGACTGTGGAAAAAGATTGTAATTGGAGCCCTTGGAGCAATACCTAAAGGACTACCTCGCTATTTGGAAATTCTAAATTTATCGGACTTGAATATTCTGACTCTAGAAAAAACCACCCTACTTGGAACAGCTTATATCCTCAGATATAAGTTCCTAGGTCGTTGGTTAGGACTCGAGCTGCTGAGCTACCAACCAGCCCCAAAGGCTGTGAATCTCACCAAAGATTAACATAATAATAATAATAATAATAATAATAATAATAATAATAACAACAACAACAACAACAACAACAACAACTCTGCCGTTGCTGGTCCCAAGCCTGGATGAGAAAGGAGGAGGGTTGGGGTCAGGTTGGCATCTGGTCCCGTAAAAACAAACCCGCCAACCCATACAATATGGTGAAAAAAACAAATAAGAATTCCATACCGCATCGGTCGTCGCGCGGGTTAACAAGGGCCGCGGCGGATGTTGGGGTCCCTGGACATCCGTCGACAAGTGGGCTACAAGTGGACCAGCCAACAAAATGACAAAAATATAATGCAGATGAAAACTATGCCATAATGGCCTGTTACTACAACTCAGAGCCAAAAAAAAGAGGTTATTTAAAGCGAATATATGAATTATGGAAAGAACAATATCCAGATTCAAATGTTAGTGAACAACGACTAGCAGATCAAAGGCGATTTATTATACGGAATAAAGTGTTTAGTGAAGTTGAACATGAGGAAATTCAGGCAAATTGCAAAACCCAAAAAACAATATCACAAGTGGAAATAACTGATATTCAAGACACAACTAAAGACATTATAGTAAAACTCCCAGAAGAAGCTCTCGGGGAGGAAATAACACCACCACCACTAGAACCAGTTATCACTGAACCAACTGATGAACTAACTCAAATACAAAAAGAATTGAAGGATAAGATCATGGAGCATTTTCTGCTTAATGAGGAAAGGCAACGTTTACCATCACTAAAAACTGTGCCTAAGAAAATTTTGGCCCCTATCATGAAAATGGTTAATGCAGTGTTTTCAACAATTGAACCGGGATCCATCTTGGAAACAAACCAGTTAATGTACAGCGCAGCTGTAATAGTCACTAATGAACTAGGCATTAAAATTAAAGTACCTAGTCACACAACAGAAAAAGCATCAAAGCCAAAGTGGAAAATCCGTTTAGAACAAAAAATCAAAAAATTAAGGGCAGATGCTAGTAACTTAAAGAACATGCATGAGCAGCGGTTTAAAAACAACAAAACCATAGATCAGCTAATCAAAAGATATAGATTGGATACAAGAAACATCAATGAAGCTGTAGAGATTGTAAAACAGCAGATAACAGCAAGAGCTAGAAAAATTGAAAGATATGAGGCACGAATCATCCAATATAAACAAAATCAGCAATTTCGATCAGACCAACGGCGTTTTTATCAAAGTTTTAATGTGAATGGTGACACCAAAAGTGAAAAACCAGAAAAGCAGGCCACGGTTGAATTCTGGAAAGAATTGTGGGAAAATGCAAAGGATTACAACAAGAAAGCAAAGTGGATACATGACTTTGAGAAAAGCATTGGCAACAAACAAATGCAAGTATTAGAAATAACAACTGAGATGGTCAAAAATCGAGTTAAAAAGGTAAAGAATTGGACATCACCTGGAAAGGACCAATTACATGGTTTCTGGCTCAAATATCCGACCAGTTTACATGCAATATTGGCCAGGCAACTGAATGAAATTTTACAAAAGGGCCAAATTGATGAATGGTTGACAACTGGAAAAACATACTTGATTCAGAAAGATGCAACTAAAGGAACAACACCTGAAAACTACAGACCAATAACATGCTTGCCAACAACCTTCAAATTACTCACAGGCATTATTGCAGATAACATGATGGATTATTTGGAAACAAACAACATCTTGCCAGTAGAGCAAAAAGGCAACAAAAGAAGGAGCAGGGGCACAAAAGATCAGCTTCTAATTGATAAAATGATATTAGAAAATTGTAAGAACAGAAAAACGAACTTGAATATGGTCTGGATTGATTACAAAAAGGCATTTGACTCACTGCCACATAGTTGGATCATAAAATGCTTAGAAACAACTGGCATTAGCAAAAATATTACATCCTTTACTGAAAAGGCGATGAAACAATGGAGAACTGAGTTGGCAGTAGGGAATGAGATCTATGGAATGGTTAATATCAAGCGAGGAATTTTCCAGGGTGATTCACTTTCACCTCTTCTCTTCATCATCGCAATGATCCCACTATCAGTAATCTTAAAAAAAATGAAATTAGGCTACCAAACAGCCAAAGAAGCTGAAAAAATTTCGCATTTACTATATATGGATGATTTGAAACTCTATGGAAAGTTAGAAATAGAAATCCAATCATTGACAAACACAGTCCGAGTATTCAGCACCGATATTTCAATGCAGTTTGGCATGGAAAAATGCGCCACTGTATCCATAAAAAGGGGCAAAATCACTGCATGTGAGGGAATTGAAATGCCCAATGGCCAATTAATTAAATGCAAAGAAAATGAAGCCTACAAATACTTAGGCATTCTGCAGTTGGATAACATCAAGCATGGAGAAGTAAAAACTATTGTCAGGCGAGAGTACACCAACAGAGTTAGGAAAATTTTGAAATCTAAATTGAATGGTGGAAATACAATCAAGGCCATAAATACCTGGGCAATACCAGTTATAAGATACACAGCTGGTATAGTTAACTGGACACAAGCTGATTTGAACATTTTGGACTGAAAAACCAGGAAACTAATGACAATGCACTACAGTTTACATCCACGTGGTGATACTGATAGACTATATCTGCCCCGAAATCAGGTGGCAGAGGATTATTACAAGTGAAGCAAACAGTTGAAGAAGAAAAACATGCACTGGCTGATTATTTAAAAGAAACTCAAGAACATCTATTAATCGAAGTAAAGAATAAAAATCAACTGAAGGCCCAACATACGAAACAAGAATACAGAAAAGATGTGATAAAATCAAGAATGGAGAGTTGGCAGAACAAAGCACTGCATGGCCAATTTCTGGAAAAAATAAAAGATAAAGTGGACAGTGAATAAACTTGGTTATGGTTAACAACAGGTACATTAAAGAAAGAAACAGAGTCACTAATCCTGGCTGCGCAAGAACAAGCTATCCGCACAAATGCATATTACAAAAATACATTACGACGTCCTAGGCCCCTGGGTGGGGCCCGACTAGTAACCAATGCCAAATCCGGTGAAACAACTGGCCGCTGTGATACAATTGTATAATAATAATAATAATAATAATAATAATAATAATAATAATAATAATAATAATAATAATATGATGATGATGATGATGATGATGATGATGATGATGGTGGTGGTGGTGGTGGTGGTGGTGGTGGTGGTGATGATGATGATGATGATGAGCTATACTATCCATGCAGTGAGGAAGAATGGAAAAAATAGAAGGAACAGAACTGGGAAATGGAAGCATAGTGAAAGCATTAGCAAAGCATGACAGTGTCAGGCCTGCCTTCATTCAAAACCCAAGAAAGAAAACCCCAGAATCCATTGAAGTAGTGAAGATGCACTTTTACTGAGTTTGAAATGATAGCAGCAAAAGAAAAGCAAGAACTGAGCCAAAAGGCACGAAAGTTACATATTGAAAGTTTCCTCAAATCCATCCCCCCAGTGACCCAGGCTGGATGTTCAATCTACGTTCCACATAGTGTCATGTGGAGCACATCTTCAGGTTCTTTTGACCATCTGGAGTTGTAGGACAGTTGATCTTGATTAGGTGTAAGCCACTCCATTCAGCAGCACAGTAATTCTTGAGAGCAAACCTCCCTTTTAGTTCATGAGCCTTCATCACATCAGCACACTTCCCAAACCCCACTGCCATGCCCCCATCCCCGTTATTATGGCAGCCGATAGCAAGAAAGCATCAAAGGGAAAACCCATGCTGGAGATCCAGCTGACATTCGGTCCTCCTGCAGTAGGGGTGTTAGCCCTAAAGCAAAAACCTAAGACAAAATAGACAGGATAAAAGCAATCTACCATACAGAGGAGTAAAATAACATGAAGGCTTGTCAGGGTATTTAGTGGGAAACAGTTGTAGGAGTTTAGGGGTCTGGACATCCCGAGCATTCACCCATTCAGACTGTGAGGGAGGGAAATGTTTCCAGGCCACCAAATATTGTACTTTCCCCCTATGTTTTCTGGAATCCAGGATTTCTTTGACCTTGAAGTGTTGTTTACCTTCAATGAGGAGGGGAATTGGAGGGGCAGGTTGGCCTGGTCGAAGAAGAGATACATGCTCAGGCTTCAACAAGCTAACATGAAACACAGGGTGGATTCACCTAAGGGCTTTGGGTTGCTCTAACTGTACCATGACTGGATTGATGATTCTAACAATGGGGAAAGGGCCTACATACTTGGGCCCCAGTTTCTTTGATTTCTGGGTGGTCTGTAAGTACTTTGTACATAAGAAGACCCAGTCCCATACTTAGAACTCTTTTGGTTTAGCACTTTTCTTTTATGGGCTTGATGTGCCTCATCTAGTGCCTTATGGGTGATGGGCTAAATACATTGAAGCTGTTCAATCCATTCCACTAAGGAAGGGATCTGAGGTTCCCCCTGGGGCAGTTCTGGAATGAGTACAAAATCCTGACCAGAAGCAACTTTAAACAGTGTGGAGCCAGTGCTACTATGGATCAAGTTATTGTAAGCGACCTCTGCAAAAGGCAGCAAGTTGGCTCAATTGTCCTGCTGGTAATTTACATAGCACCTGAGGTACTGTTCCAGAACCGAGTACATAGGTTCACAGGCCCCATCAGTTTGAGGGTGATAGGCAGAGCCTAACATTCAGGGATTCCCTCCAGAAGTGGGAGGTGAAAGGAAGAAAAGACAGAACAGATAAATCAACAAGCAAAACAAGAAGATAAGACAATAAAGACTATAATGATTAATGAAATAAATCAGGGGGAAAGTATCTTAAGAGATTTAAAAATGGAATGGGAAGATACAATTGAAAAAGAAATAGGGGTTTGGGCAGATACCAGTGGTGGGATATGACCGGTACGCCCCGGTACGGGTGTACTGGTGCCTGCTGGGAGCACCAGGTACCGTTCCGGTATGGTGCTCCAGAGGGCCTGCCTGCCCACCCATTCTCCTTACCGCTATTTGAGCCAATCGGGGCTTTCGCGCATGTGCATGGAGCATACGGTGCCTGTGCGACGCTCTGCCGAGTAGCTGGAGCATCATGGGCAGTAAGTACCCATGCCTGTGCTGCACGCATTCATGTGGTGGATGCTGGGCCCTGTTGCAGCATACCAGTTGAAACGGGATCCGGAACCCACCATTGGCAGATACGCTGGAGGTTTGGCAGTATAAGAGGATACAGATGGGAGGAATACTTAGACTAGACAATAGAAATACACAGGTAGATAGAGACAAAGATTCCAGAGAGGAGCATGGGAGGTATGCCAAAAAACAAATAAGAATTGAAATATTAAAATGGGCAAGAGATGATGGATAGAAAGGAAATGTTATTTCTTGGTCCCCCCTTCTTTCTTTAATATAATGGGGGGTCCGATTAAAAGTTAGAGTAGAAGTAGAATTAAAAGATATATATTTTATAAAAGTAATAAATAGATGGAAGATTAGAGGTTGAAAGATGGATTTACTGCGGGAGGTGGGAGTGGGAGGCACTGTGTTACGGTGGTTCTCCTCCTACCTCTCGGACAGGTCGCAGTCAGTGTTAGTGGGGGGGCAGAGATCGACCCCTAGGCCCCTAACATATGGGGTGCCGCAGGGTTCGGTCTTATCCCCCCTACTATTCAACATCTACATGAAACCGCTGGGTGAGATCATTCGAAGGCACGGGATAAGATACCATCAATATGCGGACGATATTCAGTTGTATCTGTCCGCCCCGTGCCAACTCAATGAAGCGGTGGATGTGATGAACCGGGGTCTTAAGGCCGTTATGGACTGGATGAGGGCTAACAAGCTTGTACTCAACCTGGAGAAGACCGAGTGGCTGTTGTGTTTTCCTCCCAATAATTCGATCAGTGTTCCATCGCTCAGGCTGGGGGGTCAAATTCTATACCCCTCAGAGAGGGTTCGCAACTTGGGAGTCCTCCTGGACCCACAGCTGACCTTCGACCATCATCTGACGGCTGTGACCAGGGGGGCATTTGCCCAGGTTCGCCTGGTACGCCAGTTGCGACCCTACCTGAACCGGGAGGCTCTCACAACAGTCACTCGGGCCCTTGTGACCTCTAGGCTGGAATACTGCAATGTGCTCTACATGGGGCTGCCCTTGAAGAGCATCCGGCAACTTCAGCTAGTCCAGAACGCAGCCGCGTGAGTGATTGTGGGTGCACCTCGGTTCACCCACATAACACCTATCCTCCGCGAGCTGCGCTGGCTACCTGTTGATCTCCGGGTGCGCTTCAAGGTGCTACTTGTCACTCATAAAGCCCTTCATGGTAGTGGGTCTGCGTACTTGAGAGACCGCCTCCTGCCAATTACCTCTCTGCGACCAATTAGATCACATAGATTAGGCCTCCTCCGAGTTCCATCTGCCAGTCAGTGCCGACTGGCAACTACAAGGAGGAGAGCCTTCTCAGTAGTAGCTCCGACCCTTTGGAACGATCTCCCCGTGGAGATTCGTACCCTCACCACCGTCCAGGCCTTCCGCACAGCCCTCAAGACCTGGCTAGCCCGTCAGGCCTGGGGACAAAGATAATTGCCCCCACCCGAATGATGAATGAATGTTGCTTATTATTTTACTTTTATTTATTGTGTGTGTTTATTGTTTGTATACCCCCTCCCCTCATTTTATGTAAGCCGCCCTGAGTCCCCTCAGGGAAAAGGGCGGCCTATAAGTATTAATAAATACTCTAAAATACTCTAAATACTATTTAAAATGTATATTTAAATAATATGGTGATTGTCAGGATGGAGTAAGGGAATTAGATGTTAATACAATGTGTATACTGTGCTAGGATTAATAAGGGTGGCTTCATTAAATAGAATAAAATACAGAATTAAATGGAAAGATTAGGGGTTGAAAGATAGTAATACTATGCATGCTTAAACAATGTAATTGGCATTAGAATGATAGATTGAAATATAGAATAATTAAGTAATGAAGCTTTGTATCTTAATACAAATAGGAGTCTTAATGTAAGCTTAATTAATGTAACAAATATTATTGATATTAGTATTTTTATTGGTATCATAATGAATGATACTCAGATGCCACACTGTTCATGTATTGATGTTAATGTATATATAAAAATAAAATAAAAACCATTAAAAAGAAGAGACTGGGCAATCATTTGTCTGAAATAGTAGAGGCCTCCTGCTCGAGCAGAGGATTCCAACCAGTGGTGGGATACGACCAGTACACCCTGGTCAGGCATACCGGTGCCTGCTGGGAGCACCAGATACCGTTCTGGTATGGTGCTCCGGAGGGTCCACCTGCCTGCCCATTCTCCTTACCTCTATTTGAGCTGACTGGGGCATTTGTGCACGCACACAGAGTGTACGGCGCCTGCGTGATGCTCCGCTGAGCAGCTGGAGCATTGCAGGCAGTGGGTACGCATGGATGTGCTGCACATGTGCAAGTGGTAGACGCCCGCCCCGTTGCAGCATACCAGTTGCAACAGGATCCGGAACCCATGACTGATCCCAATCCTACTGTTCTATGTTCTAAGTTTTCCCTGTTTGCTCCATTTAGGTTTTCTTTGACATCTTCTACTGGATCCACCATCTCTTTTACTGCTGCTGCCTTCATGATCCCAGTGAAGTGAACAGAAAGCCACTACCCTGTTTCCCTGAAAATAAGGCCTCCCCGGATAATAAGCCCAATCAGGCTTTTGAGCACATGCCCTAAATTAAGCCCTTCCCTGAAAATAAGCCCTCCCCCAAAATATTGCAACACAGCAGCAGCCATGAAGTACCATGCTCACTGCCTCCTGCACCTCAAAAATAATAAGAACACCCTGAAAATAAGGCCAAGTGCTTATTTCAGGGGTCAAAAGAAAATAAGACCCTGTCCCATTTTTGGGGAAACATGGTATCAGCCTTCAGTAAGCAGCCTGAAGGAGGAATTCTTTGTGCATTTCAGGCTTCAGTTAATCTGATCAAGAAGTTGTCCCTGAAACGAGAAGAATGGCTGCTCTGACATCACAATAGATTTAGCTAAATTATCCCTTCTGCTTTTGTACTGTTGTGTGATAATGCATAATTTTTTTGAGACTAGCATCAGTCTGGTTATTATCAACATATCTCTATGCATCTCTCATTTCTTTTAAAAATGGATATTATACTTCTGGATAGATTCCAATCTAAGCCTGGTCTGGTTTGCTCAGACAACCAAATTCACCCATGGCCAATAGGCAGTCCTTCCTCCTGTCTTTTCAGAACAGGACTTCACTTGATTCACAGGGAAACTCTTTTGGGCATCTCTCCGTGTGTCAATCATCCGCATTAGCAGCCTTTAAAGTTTCTTTCATTTTGAGTCAACAAAATAATGAGTGCATAAATAAAACAATACTGCAAAGTGAGAGCTGAATTTCCATTCAACCTTGTTTGCCTGTGGAAAAGATCATCATGGTATTATACTGCTCAGTGCATCCCTACACAGTGACAACACAGGAACGAGCTGCCTTGCAGATGAATATCGCTTGATTGCTCCGCCGTGGTTCTTCCTGCAGGACCCCAATATTGTGTTTAGTGTTTAATATTACATGAGGGCTGGGCCTCCTTCTCCTCACAAACCAGAGTCATTTGCAAGGAGGGTCCAGATTGTAAGGGGAGGAGGAGCGAGAAACACAACTGACAAAAGCTGCTTCCCATATCAAGTGATATGAACTTCACTGAGCTCTGAAGACTTGTGGCTTGTCTTCTCAAGTTCTCCTCCACTTGGAGTGCCTTGCTTTGCCTTGTGTCAGAAATGCAAGAACCAGAAAGGGGGAAATTATTAATTTAAATTTAAAAATATTAGAAAACATGCATTTATATAATTCTAGCTCATGTACCAGATCACATTGATGGCAGGGATATTTCCAAGCAGTAGGTCATGCTGTGTATACATGTCGGTCCCAGAGGCACTCCAAGAGATGGATAATTGTTTGAATAGTGTCACATTTGCAGTAAATATTCTTGTTGTCAGGGAGAAACCGCCATTTTTTCCATGTGATCTTTAGTTCTAACCAAACAGTCTATTTAAATACCTCTAAAACAACCTCTCCTCTTCCAAATCTTCAAGCAACTCCTCAAGACTAACCTTTTTCTAATGGTGTAGCAAAACTGTGTGTGTGAGCACACTATTGCTTGCGCTCATGTGCCCACCCATCTGTGCCTGCATGAGCAACCCCACCACCATGCATGTGCCAGTGACCCCCTGTGTGTGTGGGGGAGTTTCACCCTCCCCAGGCTCCGGAGGCCTTTTTGAAGCCTAGGGAGGAGGAAAACAGCCTCCCCTGGTCTTCTGGAAGGCCGAAAATCTGCTGGCTGGTGCATGCAGCGGCAGCCGCACCAATTTTCAATGCCGTGGCAATTTCCCCTTCCACACCATTTTTTATGTGCGCGCGCATGCGCAGTGCTTCTGGTCACAACCAAATCGGGTGCCTACCTGGAATGGATTAGGGTTAGCAACCGAGGTCCCACTGTATCAAGAAAAATGCCCTCGGAACACCACTCCTCCATGACCTGCATTGGCTCCAGAGACGCTTCTAGGTGTGATTCAAGATGCTAGTCCTCAGCATTAAAGCTCCACTTGGCATGGAATCAAGTTACTTGGGGAACACCTTCTCCCAGAAATATCTGCCTACTTCACAAGTGCCCACAGGAAGGGATTTCCAGATTCCTTCTTTTAAATCTTATGAAACTCCCCAGGAAACATGTCCCTCTGTGCCTCGCCTGGTCTCTAGAATGACCCCCACCCCAAATATGACAGACCTCCAACTCTCCTCAGGAAAGCCATTAAGACCTGGCTCTGCCCCAGGGGAAAAGGAGAGCCCACCTCTTACGTGGTTTAGTCACCCTTCTGCACTTTATATTTAGCATTTGAATGTATATATTGTTTGTTTGTTACTAGATAGTTTCCCATGTTTTTTCCTCTTTTGGATTTGTATTTACCTTGTATTCCACTTAGAGCCATAGAGTCTGAGTTGTGCAGCCTTATGAAGCAATAACTAAATAGCTAAAAAGCTAAATAAATAACTAAATAAATAACTAAATACCAGAAAAGATGGATTTCAATTTGAATGTCAATCTGGGAGATAGGAAACAATAGGCAGAGTGTGCTGTCAGATGATAGTCTCATCTGGAGGCCAAAGTCTTTTCTTTCTCCTTCTTTCACTTTGGATGCCATTCCTCTTGCCTAGTTGCTTGAAGCTGGTTGCTCTGCCTTGCAATGCAAACCCCAGGAATGATTGAGCCACTTGTGTGGCTCCAGTAATTCTTGGGCACTGCCAACATCTCTGTCCCCAACATAAGACAAGAGACCCGGTGGCACAGTGGTTAGAGTGCAGTAATGCAGGCTACTTCTGCTGATCACTGGCTGCCAGCAGTTTGGCAGATCAAATCTTACCAGGCTCAAGGTTGACTCAGCCTTCCATTCTTCCAAGGTGGCTAAAATGAGGACCCAGATTGTTGGGGGCAAGAGGCTGACTCTGTAAACCATTTAGAGAGGGCTGTAAAGCACTGTGAAGTGGTATAGAAGTCTAAAGGCTATTGTTATTGCTAAAGGTTCCCCTTGCATATATCTGCTAGTTGTTCCCGACTCTAGGAGGCGGTACTCATTTCTGTTTCAAAGCCGAAGAGCCAGCGCTGCTTGAAGATGTCTCTGTGGTTATGTGGCCGGCATGACTAAATGCTGAAGGTGCATGGAATGCTGCTCCCTTCCCACCAAAGGTGGTGCCTATTTTTCTACTCGCATTTTTACATGCTTTCGAACTGCTAGGTTGGCAGAAGCTGGGACAAATAATGGGAGCTCACTCTGTTACGTGGCGCAAGGGATTTGAACTGCCGAACTGCTGACCTTTATGATTGACAAGCTCAGCCTCTTAGCCACTGAGCCACCACGTCCCCACCACTATTGCTTATAGTTGAGCTCAAAATTTCTGTTGCTAAGCAAGGCAATTGTTAAGTAAATGTTACCCCATTTTACAACCTTTCTTGCCACAGGTAAGTGAATGACTGCAGTTGTTAAGTTAGTAACATGGTTGATAAGTGAATCTTGCTTCCCCATTGACTTTGCTTGCCAGAAGGTCACAAAAGGGGGATTAGAGGACACTGCAGTTGTCATAAATACGAGCCGGTTGCCAAGTGTCTGAACTTTGATCATATGACCATAGGGATGCTGCGTGTGAAAAATGGTCATAAGTCACTTTTTCAGTGCTGTTGTCACTTCAAACAGTTAGTAAGTGACCTGTTGTAAGTCAAGAACTGCCTATATCCATGATGGTGAACCTATGGCACGCGTGCTACAGGTGGCACGTGGAGCCATATTTGCTGCCATGCGAGCCGTCAGATGATTTTCGGCCTTTTGGAGGGCCAGAGGAGGCTGTTTTTGCCCTCCCCATGCTTCAGGAAAGCCTCCGGAGCCTGGGGAGGGCAAAAATTCCCATGCATGCATGTGCAGGGGGAAGGGGGGGTCACACTTGCATGTGCAGGTGGGTGGGGCACATTGCATTGTGGGTGTGGACACGCACACACAATTTTGGCACGCCTTTACAAAAAGGTTTGCCACCACTGGCCTATATGCCTGATGGAGCAGGGACAGCTGTCCACAGAGAACAGGAAATTGCAAAGCAGAGGGGGGGCATCCCTTCTGCACCCCATTTCCTCTGGGCTTACAGAAGTGGGGCCTGTCCCATCCTGGGGAAGAGGGGCCAGCAGCTCCTTTTGTGCATGGCTGAGGCTTCAGCCCCGCCTCTCTCGGTGACTTAATATGATTCTCTTCTCTTCCTGATGAAGTTCTTTTCTGATTGAACTAATTATGCTGATTGAAGTTCCTCCATCACCCACTTAAGAGAGTGTGAAAGGTTTGCTTAATTGGATGTGCATAATTGTCATGCTACACACCGTCACATGTTAAGGCATTAACATTGATTGACAGTTAATCAGCGGCACTCTGGTGGTTCCGGAGAGAAAATGTCTGGGGGTCATTTGTGAATGTCATAGAGCATGAGCGGGGAGGGGGGGAAGGCTAGATATGGGGTGGCTTACATAGATAAATGTAGTTGCTGAACTCTCAATGCTGGAGCAGCGCAGAAAGAGGGGCTGGACTGGCTGCAAGGAAGGCAGAAGCTTCATCCTAATTCCGGGTGGACCAAACGGCTTTTTTTTCCAATCGGAAGAGATGCAGGGCACGAAAAGCGCCCCTTTGCACACATCTGCACACTCCTAATGAAGCACATGGTGGGAATTTCTATCAGGGCCATCATGGCTTAGAAGACTCCCAGACTGTTTCTACTCCCTAAATTATTATTTTTATTTCATGTTTTATCTATTTTACTAAGTCAGATGGCAAAAACTGTTTCTTAACTTTGTATTTGCTAGAAAGAGATTGAGGAGTTTTTGGTATATATATTAATTTGGAATTCCAAATTAATATTTTTATTATGGAGCTTCCCACTTCTGAAATATTATTGTATGGTTAATTAGCATCATTGGAAATAAAAATCTAGGTTGAAACGGAGACTCCAGAAGAATATCAGTGAGATATTAAAAAGGCATCGTTAAGGCTGATAACGATCCTTTTTATGTGTGGCGTGTGACTAATTTTAAAACGAGGGTGAAGTAACTAAAAATTTAGTCTCTCCCTGTTATTTCTATATTTTAACAATCCTGAATTCCCAGCATTCATCACTATGGTCCGTCAGAGGGTGGTGTGTTCAAATGGAGGGCTTTCTACCATGTTTTCCCAAAATACGTACTTGGCCTTATTTTCGGGGAGGTCTTATTATTTTTGAGATGCAGGAGGCGGTGAGCGTGGTCACCTTATGGCTGCTGCTGTGTTGCAATATTTTCAGGGAGGGCTTATTTTAGCCCATGTGCTCAAAAGCCCGATTGGGTTTATTATCTGGGGAGGTCTTATTTTCAGGGAAAGAGGGTACTGTTTTGGTAATCTTGTTAATTTAGAATTGATGATTGATGAATTAACTTCTTCAGAATGTATTTGGGTATTTCATTTACAGTTTGGATCTTTTCTTCTTAATTTAGAAATAGAAGGTCAAGCAGGTGGTAGATCCATCTGATTTTCTTGAAGGATTTCATGGATGTAAGTGGCTCCCCCTATGAGCGAGCAGGGTGAATAAAAAAGCTCCTCTCTTTTGTGGAATGAGACCATACAGCACCAATCCTCAAACTACGGCCCGCGGGCCAGATACGGCCCGCCAATGCAAAGTATCCGGCCCACAGAGTGGTGGGATTCAGACCCGCTCCTCAACCTGTCTGAAGACGACTGGACCAAGAGATGAGGTGACAGACCACTGAGGTAACCTGAACAGCATTTATTTTAACAGAACACATGCAACAGGCAACTATGTACAATTCAGCACCTTGCTCTCCTTGACAGTTATTTATACGGGAGCTGTCAAGCAGAGCAGCCAATAATAGCAGAGCAAAAAGCCCACTTCCAGCCTGGCGCGTCTTAGCCAATAGGCGCGAGCCTTTGTTTGCCTGGCTGTCAGTCGTATGTCGAGGACTTGCGACCATTTGTAAGTCGAGGATTTAAGACCGGTCGCAAGTCAAGGACATCACACTGCCCCTCACCATCGGCCTTAACTTCCAGTGAGCATCCACTCCAGCTGCGCTTCTGGTTAGTTATTTCACTGGTTGAGCTGCACTTCTGATCACACCGCTGCTGCCGAAGGTAAGGCCGAAGGGTGCTGGGGAGGACCAGCTGACTGAGGGGTGCTCTCGTCAGTGAAGCCACGTGATGCAGGACTAGTGGGTGAGTAGGAGAGGGGCAAGTACAGAAAGAACAAAGGCAAAATGGACTTCTAAATTTGCCACACCCACCCAGTCACATGACCACCTAGCCATGCCCACCCAGCCAGTCCAGCCCCCCAACAGTCTGAGGAACCGTGAATCAGCCCCCTGTTTAAAAAATTTGAGGACCCTTGCCACACGGTATTTGCACTGTATGTCTGGTCTGAGATGGGTAAAGAATAGGTTTCAAAGAATCAGCTCTTGCTCTGATGGTTTTATTTTTAGGGTATAATTGCAAAATTTTGAAGAACTATATATATGTGTGTGTGTGTGTGTGTGTGTGTGTGTGTATTTGGGTCTTTTCCCATGTAAGATTGAGATTATCTTGGCAACGTTTCAACGAAGTCTCACTCACCATCTTTTGGGCTTAAAGTGGGAAAAGAGCAGAATACAAGACCAGTTGCTGTTTATATGTTAAAGCTTTATGATGTTTAAAATTAGAAGGATGTTTTCACTGTCATATTGTCATGCCTAGACATCCCAGAATATATTCCTTTTCTCTCCTCTCTCTGGGCAAGGCATTTTTATGTACAGATTTATTTTAGAGCCAACACAAACTCCTTAACAACAAGCATAATCCTTCAGAGAGGTCTCTAGGGCACCAATGAGAGAAATATTTCCACAGTCCTGGAAACTGCCTCAGGGTCATTGCAGCTCCTTGGTTTGTCCTTGTCTTGGTTTTTCAGCACTGCTTCTAAGCAGCTAAAGACCAGGCTTCCCTCCAAATGGTACTAGGACAGGGTGACTCCTAACTCACCACTCAGTATCAAAAAAGGCAAAAGTGCTGAACATTGTATAATTGTTAACAGCATATAACCAATCAAGCAGAAAACAACATAATAATTAAGGAACGTCCAAGGAGAAAGCATAACTCTGCCAAATTGGAAGAGCATCTTACCGTATATAAACAGAAAGCAGCAAATCCCACATTCAGTAATTCTGGTAATATTATCTAGTTGGGTAATGAAACACCTACAAGCAAACAGACAAACTTAGAGAGCACCAAGGACTCTGCAGTCCTACTCTGAGCTACATACAATATATCAGTGAGAGCCAACCTTTTTGTCATCGTGTGCCGAAAACGTGTGCCCGCGCAACAACATGTGTGCCCACATCCATACTACAATGCGTGCAAAACACCCCCATGCCCTGCCCCCCCATGCCCCATTTTGCGTCTAGCAGGCTCCCTGCAGGCTCTTGGGACCAAAAATAGGCCGCAGGAGAGCGGGGCGCTGCCTCCTGCACTCCCACTACCCCCTGCGCATGTTTTCACCCCCCCCAGATGCACACATGTCTCCTGCATGTGCCCCACTCCCGTACATGCATGGCAGAGACCCAAAAATCAGCTGGCTAATGGGAAGCGCACACATATGCGAGGTGGAGCTGAGGTGGGTTGACGACTTGTGTGCCCACAGAGAGGGCTCTGTGTGCTTCCTGTAGCATGCGTGCCCTCGGTTTGCCATTACGGCAATATATTCCCAGAGCGAATGGAAGTTGCGTCTCCTTGGATGACAGTGTTATAGTAGTCACATAAGGCTGGGAACACTGGCACAGGGACGGGAGGAGAGGAGAGCAGATGGAAGAGGCCAGCTTTGACTCTACTTGCCAGTTGCAGCACCAGGAACAATTTGCCAGGTAAAAAGGACTTCTTCCATTTTCAACAATGAATTAAAGAAGCAGATTTTGTCTAGACATTTGGAAAGGTTTTTTAATGGTAAAATCTCTTTGACATTGAAACATACTGACTTGGGAGCTGATTTTCTCTTCACTGGAAGTATTTAAACCCAGGTTGGATGGCCATCTATTAAGGATGCTGGTGTGCTAAATTTGTGACTTAGAGGTACATAGAGAAGGTGATCTCAAATGTGCCTTCCAACCAGGGGTGGGTTCCTGCCAGTTCTAACCTCTTCTATAGAAGAGGTTCCACAAATCTACACTGCCATTTAGAATCGGTTCCAGCTTCCTCCCCCTGCCTATCTGCACATCATCAAGATGAAGAGTGAGAGGAGGAATTCTGGGAGTTGAAATCCACAAGTCTTAAAGCTGTCAAGTTTGAACACTCCTGGTTTTTTTTCTAAAGGGTTAGGGGTGCAAGGGTCTTGTAACTTGACAGCTTTAACACTTGCACACTTCAGTTTCAGAGTTCCTGAGTCAGCATGCCTGGAGGAGGAATTCTGGGAGTTGAAGTCCACAAGTCTTAAAGCTGTCAAGTTTGAACACCCCTGGGAGTTTTTTTCCATAAAGGGTTAGGTGTGCAAGGGTCTTATAACTTGACAGCTTTAACACTTGCGTGCTTCAAATGCCAGAGTTTCTGAGCCAACATTTTGGTTGCTAAGCAAGAGCATTGTTAAGTGAGTTTCACCACATTTTACAAGTTGGCCACGCCCACCCAGTCACCTGGCTGGCAAGCCATTCCCACCTGGTCACATGGCCACAAGCCACTCCCACAAAGCACGTCACACCTACAGAAGAGGTTCTAAAAAATTTTGAAACCCACCACTGCTTTCAACCATTGTATTCTATAATTCCATAAATCTGCATAGAATAAGAACAAACCTTGAGGATTTGTCAGGATTTCAGAAAATAACTTATAAATTACAAAGTGCTAGTTATCAGATGTATTATGAACAGCTTAATCTCTTTCAGAACTTGTGGCTACCTCTAGCTACCTCTACCTCTAGCTCTAAAGCTCCCAAATCTTAGAAATTCATGCAAAATATTGTGGTAGTGTTTGCTTGTTTTGTGCTACAGAGCCTGAGTATCACAGTATTACCTATGCATATATGATTAGATATTTTGGCATAAGATCTTGCTGAATATCCTTGAAATTGGTTTTCTCAAAACCTCTGCCAAGGTGAGGTGTCACAAATATCATAAGCATTCTCTTAGGGGTGGTTAGTTAGTTAAAGCTGCCTTGAAATAATGACACCCCATCTGGAAGGAGACACACTATTCCAGAAATGCTGTGCAGGTAAGAGATATTCCTAGAGCAAAACGCTATACGATTTCAGAATGCTCCCTATTTCCCACCTGCTGGGCGTGAATTAGGCTTTCAAGGCTCCAGTAGGTAAATGGTCCTTTTCCCAGGTGCAGGAAAATATTATTCAACCGTTGCCTCCAGTATCTTGATTCTGAACTTCACTGCCCAGCCCTGCCTTAATGATCTGCTGACATAATAATTTACTGACTACTCTATGCAGATTGTTTTAATTACTCTAAAATGCAAGCAAAGGTTGGGTTAGTAAGTCAATAAACCAATCAAGCTGCACATGTTGCTTAAGCAGGGGCAATATTTGGAGTAAGCAACTGTCTTGTGAATGATCATTGTGCTATTACATTTATCATTTACTGCCACAGATATATTGCAAACAAAATTAAAAGGGGATGTCAATTTGGCAAGAATTATTGGGCTATAATTAAAAGGAAAGCACCCGCTAGCTTCCAATCTTCCCTAAGGACATGTGAGATGGGGGAAACACATGTGGCTGTTAATTTTATTACTAAGTCAATTTTTCTTTTAATCATACTGTGAATGTTTCAATTTTTTTCTTGGCATATCATGTAAACTATTGAGAGTCATGAGATTATGGTAGTATATAAATAATAATTTAAAAAAAAACAGAATAAATGAATGGCCCCACAATAAACATATGTAAATGAGACAAAGGGTTAGGGTTGGAGCTGGAGAAAATTGTGAACATCAGATTGTGTTTAAGTTAAAAATTAATCAGACGCATGGACCTTTAAGACAAACGGGGGATCTTTTTTTTTTTCTTCAAATAATATTGATTGGTTATACATTTTTTTTAAATAAGACATACAAATACAAATACATCTTTAACCCCCCCCCCCCCCGCGGTGACAGTCATTCACAGCCCAACTTTTTTTTTTCTTCCTCATTTTTTTCTTCCTGGTCTCTAACCAGCATCTTCTCGTTACAAAGTTCAGGGATCTATTACAATACCCATGTTCACTTTTAGTTTCCATTGTTAACAACTGCTATTTAACTTTCCCCGTTTTAAGTCCCTGCTGTTCTCCTTGTTGCCCACATATACCATAGGTTCCTGCTAAGATAATGTTCCGTTTCTCCTTTGTCCCTCAGCCAACCCGTCATTCTGTCCATTTCTGCACATTCATAAATCTTTTTAATTATGTCATCTTCCGATGGTATGGTAGTGGATTTCCAAAATTGCTCATAGGTTATTCTTGCGGCCACAATTATATGTAGGCTCAAATGCCATATAGATTTACTCATGTTTTCTGGTTTTATGCTTAGTAAAAAAGTCTCGGGTTTCCATTCTATGCTTGCCCCAGTAACCTCTTTTAGCCAGTTTAGAATCCTTCTCCAGTATTTCGTGGCCTCAGTACAGGACCACCAAATATGGTAGAATGTGCCATCCCTTCTTCCACATTTCCAACACAGTGGAGATAACCCAGGAAACATTTTGGCTAACCTCGTTGTGGGGGAAGTGCCACCTATAAACCATCTTGTATTTAAATTTGAAATTTTGAAATTTAATAGAATTTGTATGCCGCCCAATCCCGTGGGACTCTGGGTGGCTTACAGAACAAAGATAAAAACATTTTTAAAAATTAAAATAAAAAAACAGTTATTAAAATTACACAACATCCATTCTGTCTAAGTGAGGCTGGACATTGATCAACACCCCAGGCCTGCCGGAGCATCCAAGTTTTGGTGGCTTTTCAGAAGGCCGGGAGAGTGGTAAGGGTCCAGATCTCTATGGGTAGATCATTCCACAGGGCCGGCGCAGCTACAGAGAAGGCCCTCCCCCTGTTCTGTTAAAATAAACGATGTTCAGGTTACCTCAGTGGTTTGTCGCCTCATCTCTCGGTCCAGTCTTCTTCAGACAGGGTGAGGACCGGGTCTAAATCCCACCACTCTGTGGACCGGATACTTTGCATTGGCAGGCCGTATCTGGCCTGCAGGCCGTAGTTTGAGGATTGATGCTGTATGGTCTCATTCCACAAAAGAGAGGAGCTTTTTTGTTCACCCTGCTCGCTCATAGGGAGAGCCACTTACATCCATTCTTTAAACGCTGTAGATATTGTAAGTTTAATAGTCTTACTCCATAGATCCCACCATTTGCCCATTTCAATCTCATAGCCAAAATTTCTCTCCCATGCTATTAGAAGGCTTTTATCCATCTCTTCTTTAGCATCTTGACAGGTCAAAAATTGATAAATCTTCGACAACATTTTCTTATCTCCGCCATACAAAATCTTATCTAACCCCTGAGGGTTTGGGTAGATCCCAAACCATACCTTATCACTTTTAAACCTATTTCTAACCTGTAAATATTCCCACCATTCCAAATTCCTGCCCTGCTGCTCTAATTCCATCTTTGTTTTCATGTTGCCATCTTCTGTCATAATGTCTTTATATATTATGTTTCTTGTCCAATTAAATACACTGGGATGTGTTAAGGCCTCCAACGGTGCCAACCAACACGGAACCCTAAGATAGTACTTTTTCCTCATCTTTTCCCACAGTCCCATCAAAATCTTCCAAATATAATGTCCCATGAAGTACCTATGGGGGGTATCTCTTTCTTGCCAGAGGGAGGCATGCTATCCCTGGGGGAGATCATGTCCCTCTATAGCCATTAGGCGCCTTCTACTCAACGTCACCCAATCCTTCACCCATGTCATAATTGTTGCATTATAATACGCTTCCCAGTTGGGTATTCCGAAGCCTCCCAGTTCTTAAGTTTTTGCAACTTTTGGGCTTTAATTCGTGCTTTCTTCCCTTGCCATATAAATCGAGCCACTATGTCTCCAAGGATTTAAAAAAAAATTGTCCAATTTAGTCGGTGCCATTTGAAACAAAAACAAAAATTTCGGTAGTACATGTATCTTAACTGTCGCAATCCTGCCCATCAAAGACAGTTGTTTACCAGTCCAATTAGTCATATCCTTAGATACCTGTTGTAATAATTTCATATAATTATCTACCTTGATAGAGGAGCAGCTCTCCGTAAGCCAAATTCCCAAGTATTGTACTTTATGGGCCATGTTAATCCCTAACAGGCTTTGTACTTCCTTTTTCTGGTTCAACGTCATATTCTTAATTAACAGTTTTGTCTTCTCTTTATTATACGTAATCCCGCTATCATACCGTACTCCTCTATTTTACGTAAAATCTGTATCCCAGAAGCCATAGGGTCCTCCAAAATAAAAACAAGGTCGTCGGCAAAAGCCTGGACCTTAAATTCCTGAGCTTTAGCTCATAACGCTTTAACTTGTATATCACTCCTCTCATTCTAAGAAGGGGTTCTAATGTAAGGATAAACAGTAGGGGGGGATAACGGGCATCCTTGTCTTGTGCCTTTACCAATCTCAATATCACCCGCCTCTTCTCCATTTACCAATAATGTCGCGGTTTGTCATACATAAATTGCCTGAATTGCATTTAAGAAGTTTTCTCCAAATTTCATATTTTCTAATTGTGACAACATAAACTTCCAATTTACCCGATCAAAAGCCTTTTGTGCGTCGAGAAACATAAAGGCCACTTGTCTGTCCGGCCGGACTTCATAATATTCTAAGGCATCCACAATAATTCTAACATTATCTTTCAAATGCCTCGATGGTAGGAAGCCGTTCTGATCAGGATGTATAAATTTGCTAAGGAAGAATTTAAGTCTATCTGCCAGTATAGCTGCAAAGATTTTGTAATCCACATTCAAAAGTGAAATGGGCCTATAGTTTTTAATTTGGGTATGGTCAGTTCCAGCTTTAGGCAAAAGGGTTATATAGGCCTCAGCCCATGATTTTGGTGTGATAGAATCCGTCAAGACAGCATTAAATATTCCTATCATCTCTTGTCCTAAGATTTCCCAAAAAGTTTTATAGATTTCAATTGGCAAACCATCCATGCCAGGAGTTTTGTTGTTTCCCATTTTTTTGACTGCCTTTTCTAATTCATCTATTGTTATCTTTTGGTTTAGTACCCCTTTCACTTCATTTGAGATCTTAGGTAGATTTGCATTATCTAAAAATTCCTTAATTTGGTCCTCAGAAATTTCTTCTCTACTATATAGTTGCTGAGAAAAACCTTGAATAATTTCCTGTTTCTCCCCCTTGGTTTCTACTAATTCCCCTTTACTATTCTGCAGTTGAACTATATGTCTGCTCTCTCTTTCTTTCCGAAGTCTATAAGAGAGCCAACGGCCCGGTTTGTTAGCATGCTCAAAAGAGTTTTGCTTAATCCCCCTAAGTTTCCAAGCAACATCCTCCTGGTCTAGAAGAGAGATCCCGTGCTTAATTCTAGCCATTTCTTCTTTTTTCTAGTCATCTAACAGGTCCTGTTGCAAGACTTTTTCCATCACCTCCAATTTGGCTACCCATCTTGTCCTCGCTTCTAATTTTTTCCTCTGTGTGCCTGTTGTATATTTAATAGCTGGGCTCCTCATATAAGCCTTGGCCGTATCCCAAAGCATTTGTGGAGTTACTCCCTTCCTATTTTCTTCAAAGAAAAACATCATTTCCTTTTTAAACATTTGTTGAAATTCTTGTTCTTTCACTATCTCTGTATTCATCATCTACCTTCTCTTCCTCCCCTGCCTTACTCTTTTCCACACCAATAAGAGTGGATTATGATCGGCCCAGGTATAACCTCAATTGCTGCTTCCTTAATCAGATCCCCAATTTCTGGTGTCAACCAAGCCATGTCGATCCTAGAACAGGATTGATGTCTATGTGAAAAGAAGGTGAATTGATGTTTCTGTGGGTGGAGTTCATGCCATGCATCTTTTAATTCATATTCCTCCCTCATGTCTTCAAAGGTTTTGGGGAGAGTCCTCCTCCTTTCTCTTAATTTCCCCCCCTTTTGGATGTTTCCTGGGTTATAGTCCAGTGTCCTATATGCCATAGCGTTATAATCAGCCACCACACATATGTGGTCATAGCCTAACTCTGCAATTTTTTGGTGCAACTTTCTAAAAAAGGTACTTTGATTATCGTTCGGCGCATATATGACCACCAGCAAAATTTTATATCGACTAAATTTCAATTCAACTATTAGAAGTCTCCCCTCCCCATCAGTATACACCAATTTAGAATCGATACAATCTTTAACATACAGCACAATGCCCCTTTTCTTTTCAATTGCTAAACTTGTATGCATTATACCCAGTCGGGGGTAATACAACACATTTTGTTGGTGGTTCACTATATGTACTTCTTGCAGGCATGTCAGATCACAATTCTTTTTCCGTAAAGCATTCAGTATTTTATTTCTCTTTCTTAGTGAATTCAAACCATTTATGTTTAAAGAAATTAAGCGGAGTTCATCTGCCATGTTTATTTGTGTAAGGCTTTGGATTTTGTTGTCTGCCTCATCTGCGATCTCTCATCTCTGTTTTGATTCTCATTTCCCCCTTTCTCATCTCCCGGGACACTATTCTTTCGCTCTTCTCCTCCGCTCTTGTTATCCAATTCTCCATCATTACTCTGGGTTCCCCTCTTCAACTGACTTTCTATAAAGTCTTGTGCATCTTGCAATGATTCAATCCAAAACCTCTGGCCTTGCCAGAGGAAGGACACCCCTTCTGGGAAAAGCCACCTATACATCACCTGAAGTTTCCTCAATTGTGTTGTTAGGTCCTGATATTTCTGCCTTCTTTCCCTCACTCTTCTTGGTATCTGTTTTAGTACTGTCACCATCTCCCCCGCGTATATGGTATTTTGGTCACGTGCCTTCTGGTAAATTTCTTCTCTCAGAGATCGTTTGCTAAACCTCACGTGCACTTCACGAGGCAGATTATGTCTCCTAGTATAGGAAGTATAGACCCTATAGACATCATCGATATCACTCTGTATCATCAGCTTATCTTTCTGGGCGATCCCTGCGATCATTTCAACCATAATTTCCTTCAGTTCCTCCCCTCTTTCCTCTGGAATATTTTGAAATCTGAGAAAGAAGGCTGACCTTTCTAATTCAGCAATCTCATCTTCCAATCTTCTATTGATATGAAGCTGCCTCATCTCCCACCTCGCCATGTTCCATTCACTTTCCTTCATTTTTACTCCTAAATCTTGAATTTGATCCTCCTGTTTCTCCATTTTTGCCCAGATCTCCTTTTGCTGTGAATACAGCTGTTTCATTTCTCCCCTCATGTCTCCCATTTCATTTTTAATGTCGGCCAGGGATTTTTCGGTGACCTCTTGATTCCTAGCCATATTGTTTTGTGTTCTGACCTCCCTTCTCCGTCCAGGAATGAAAGCCAAAAGCCACGTAACTAAAAAGGTTTCTTTTAATCAGTCCAAGCTCTTGTTGGCTGCAAGCTCAAATAAACAAAGATAATAGCTCTGGTAGAAAGTCCTATAACTCACACCAAAATGCAAACCCGGCTTCTCTGATCTCAAACCACTTTTCCAAGTTGGCTTCTCTCAGTTTGTGAACACGAACAAGAACACTCACTAGAACAGGAACGGAACGTTGACTCTGCAACCAGGGCGTGGCACCAGCAGTCCCTTTATACTCAGGAGAGGATCCCAATGAACAACAGCTGCTCACAATCATCTCCTGTAAGTACTCAGTTGTTCCTTCCGTCGAGTAACCCTTCAACGTGGTGCATCCTGCAACAACTCCCAAGTGTTTCCCTGAACACTCCCTCTGATCCAATGCTCTGCCACCACCTGGTGGCCAATAGCTCCTCCTGGGCCACAACAGTTTTGTATTGATAGCAAAGTCGTCTGTATATTTTGCAACGTGGGTGCTTTCTCTACCCCAGTCATATTGTCTAAAATTCTGTGTGGTATTGGAGGGGTTGTAGATGGGGATGACTGAGTAAGTAGTGCCGAGGTTTCCCCCCCCCCCTTTGCCCAGCTCATATCAATTAGGTTAAGAAGCTTCTCCCACTGTTTCATAAACTATCTGCTACCAGTGTAAGCAATATTCCAACTTATTTTACTGCTATCTATAAGGAAAAATAGATTAATGTAATCAGTTAAAGGTACAGTCCCATATAAATATATATGAATATAATCCCATACAGAGATCTAAAAAAAATACAAGAGGGGGCTCATATCGGGGGGGGGGGGGAGGAAAGAAGGGGGGGAGCAAATACACCAACACACAAAAAAAGGAAGAAAAGGAAGTTCAGCTCGTCCATTCTGTCCAGGAGAAATATTCCCCTTTCAAGTGTCCAACTCCAGCTCAAAAAAAAAAAAAAAAAATGCGCACAGTGGATATGATATTGTCTGTCTCAAATGGAGTCTTAAGCCTCCTACAGCAGCACAAAAGTTCTCCAAAAATCTTGAGGGAAGGTAGGGCAAGTCCGCAGATATCTACCAGCTGTGCCTCAAGGTAAAACTTCACTCTCCCTCCTCTGTTTCCACCACTGGGCCGCCTTCAACAACTCTTTATGTTGTTAATCCTTCTTTGATTGTTAGTTTATTTGCTCCTGGAAAAATATCAATACAAACTAAATGATAAGATACCCATGTGGGCTATTCCCAGACACGCAATAGAAAATATGAACATAGTACAAAAACAGGATGTAACTACTTACAGACAGCTTCTTACCTTAGAAAGAGGTGTACTACAATTAAAACCCTTGGATGTACTAAAAGAGGAAAAGGTAATTCAAACTTGATTTCAGTACGGTCAGTTACAGGCCTGATGGAAAATAGATCAAAAAATTGGCTTTATGCAAGTCGGGGATAATTTACTTAAACAAATTAGAGATCAAAGTCCAATGCATATAAAGAGATTATATAATGTATTAATAGAAATGGACTCAGAAACAGAATTAGTTAAAGACTGTATGATAAAATGGGCTCAAAATGTTGAAGAACCAATAATGTTGGATACATGGGAAAAGATTTGGGTGAGAAATGTAAAATTTACACAAGCCCAAAACTTGAGAGAAAACTTTTATAAGATGTTTTATAGATGGCATTTAGATCCTAAAAAATTGGCTTCTATGTATCCGAATTTAAATGCTGGAGCTGTGATGGTGTGGACGCTACATATTTTCACATATGGTGGACTTGTAAAAAGGTTAAAGCATTTTGGATAAAAATATGGTGGATTATGCAAAATATTCTTAAAAAAGGATAAAGTTTACCCCTCAGTTATTTTTGTTAGGTATAATTACTGATTGTACAGTTGTAGAGACTAATCTGATTTTGCACTTAATAACTGCAGCTAGATTGTTGGTGGCGCAATACTGGAAGAAGGAAGATTTGCCTACTATTCAAGAATGGACATTGAAAGTAACAAATCTAGCCGAGATGGCCAAAATATCTGCATATCTTAAGGACCATACAAACTGGAGTGGAAAAGATGGATTGACTATACTCAAAACAAATATGGGACTAAGAAATTCCAGATAACTTATGATTAGAGATCAGGAATTATAAATTGTCTAGAGTTAGTCCAGCAAGGAGGAGCTAGAGCTCAATTGAAAGGCGTTATTAATTATCTTTTTTGTTTTTTGTTTTTTAAGTGCACCTTAGATTGTTTTTGTTAAAGATTTATACTCTGTATTGGTTCTGGGAAGTCGGGGGGAGGGGGAAGGTTGTGGGGGGGGGTTGTGGGGGGGGGGTTTGTGGGGAGGGTGGGGGGTGGGAACTAAATATTTGTAAAAGTTTGTTTTTAAAAAAATGCTTATTAAAAAAAAAAGAACAATCACTAGAACAGGAATGGAACATTGACGTCTGCAACCAGGGCGTGGCACCAGCAGTCCCTTTATACTCAGGAGAGGATCCCAATGAGCAACAGCCGTTCGCAATCATCTCCGTAAGTATTCAGTTGTTCCTTCCATCAAGTAACCCTTCAACGGGGTGCATCCTTCAACAACTTCCAAGTGTTTCCCTGAACACTCCCTCTGATCCAATGCTCTGCCGCCACCTGGTGGCCAATGGTTCCTGCCAGGCCACAACAGTTTTGTATCGATAGCAAAGTCGTCTGTATATTTTGCAATGTGGGTGCTTTCTCTACCCCAGTCATAGTGTCTAAAATTCTGTGTGGTGTTGGACGGGTTGTAGATGGGGACGACTGAGATGCAGTAACCAAATAGTAAATCCAACGTACTCTTTGAGGGCATCCAGATTCACACCAAAAATTCTACGCCGAACAAAAGTGCTGTGTCATGGCTTTGGGGCCGCCATGCGTCCCTCTTCAGATGTCTGGGATCAGGGCTAAGCCTCTGCATCACCGAGGAGATCGCACCTCTCCCCGCCTGCAGAGAAGCACCCCCCTGTCTTCGCCGAGTCCCTCCGAGACTAGCAAACGACCGCTCTTTATGCCACCAGACCCCTGGTTTGCCAGCTAGGCTTCAGAGCAATCTCCAAGCCTGCCGCCATAGCCAATGACATCACCGGAAGTCAAACAAGGGATCTTTAGCACCTACTCTTCAGAATAACAGAACAGAATCATAGAGTTGGAAGGGACTTTGGAGGTGTAGTGTCAGGCCTGCAGCCATCTTTTCTTTTGGATCTCAGGCCTGCCACACTTTCTATTATTCTACTATGCATTTTCTATTGAGGGAAAATGGGAGGGAGTTAGATGCTATGTAGCCATAACAAAAATCTTTCTAGAAAGCCAAGGTCATCCTTTGTCTTTGAACCTCTGCACCTGACTGGAACTGGATTGGTGGAAGCTGCCAGCATGGCAGTGGGAGATTGGACCATGTGATGGACTTGTGGGTATGAGGGCAAGATCTTGAACTTTCAACTGGGTGGGGAAAACTGAGAAGCTTTCAGATTTGGGTTTTCCCAGATGTGCCAACATGGCTCTCTTAATAATTTGGAACTTTGAGCAATACATTGCCTTGGACTCTGATTTAATTTTGGATGCTATTTGGAACCCTGACATCTAGTCCAACCAGTGGTTGGTTCCTACTGGATCGGACTGGTTCGACTGAACTGGTAGTAGCTTGGTGGCATGGGTCGCTGGAACTGGCAGCGACCCAGGCCTGCCATGCCCCCAAACTGATTCGCCTGGCAGCGCCATATGCACCACCAACTTGTTTTTTGCTTTTGTACATGTGCAGAGCAATTTTTGTTGTACTGCGCACGTGCTTGCAGCGCACATGAAGCATGTGCCATGTCGCATCCCTGAGCGAACTGGCAGTAGCAGCTGCCGGAACCCACCACTGAGTCCAATACTCTGCCTCAGGCAGGAGACACTATATCATTTCAGACAAATGTCTGTCCAATCTCTTCTTAAAAGACTCCCATGATGAAGCAGTTAGAACTTCTGGAGGCAAGTTGTTCCACTGATTAATTATTCTCACTGTCAGGAAGTTTCTCATTAGTTCTAGTTGCTTTTCTCCTTGATAAGTTTCCATTCATTATTTCTTGTCCTGCCTTCTAATGTTTTGGAAAATAGATTGACCCCTCTTCCTTGTGGCACCAATTGTAGGAAGAAATATCTATCTGGTTCAGTTCCAAGCTGGAAGAAAAACACTGGAAACATGGAGGCTGATTGGAAAGATAGTTTATCGATGGAACAAGAATAAAGTGACCAGATTTTCAGATTGGTAAACAGGGACATCTTTGACCAGGGTGGAGGGGGGGGGGCTTGATTAAATCTTTTTTACGGAGCAACAAAAATTTTCATACAACGCAAAAATAGTATTGTAATTTTTTTTATTTCAACATAACTACAATTTACAAATATAACTCTTGCCAAACATCAACATTTTGATCACGTGACCATGAGGATGCTGCAATGGTCACTAAGTGTGAAAATGGTCGCTAAGTGTGAAAAATGGTCATCAGTCACTTTTTTCAATGCCATTGTAACTTTGGTCACTATACCACCTTTCTTGCCACAGTTCTTAAGTGAATAACTGCAGCTGGTATTTTGTATTTTGGATAGAATCTTTTTTTAAATAGTCTAAGACAATTTAAAAAAAAGAATCCACACAGAATAAAGCTATTTTAAAAAAATCCTATGCACAATAAATAAAATATTATTTTAAAATACATTAAAAAAATAAAAGAAAAAAACCCAGCTCACTTACCAGCAGGCACAAGTCAATCCAGAATGATGTAGATGTTAATACAAAGAACTGATCAAATTAAAATGGTGAAATTAGTCAGGGAAATATTTTTCAAAGAAACTTTTGCCACCATTTTTTCTTCCACATGAGCCAACCTCCAACCTCTGTGCCCCTCCCCTTCAGAAAATCCAGGAAGTAACACTCGCAGCCCCTCTAGTCAAGCATTTCCTGGAGCTCTATGGTACTTGGTCATTTTTTCTTATAAAATGAGGTAAAAGGGGCGCGGGTGTGTGTGTGTCCATTTTCTTGCTTTAAAGTTTTAATATCTTCAATGAAAGTACTGAGACAGAGAGAGAGAGGTTAGACAGGGTGTCTTTTGTCTTGCCCCTGTTAGGATTTCTTAAGCAAATTCACTGGGCTTTCAACATGAAGCCAGAAAATCGGGACTTTTTTAAAATGGTCCAGGACACGGGACAAATTGTTATAAAGTATGACCGTCCCGCTGAAATCGGGATGTCTGGTCACCTTAAACAAGAATCCCAGGGTTTGTGGTTCTGGGCAGTTGACAAAATGGAGTTGAGCGAGCAAGAGAAGGGTGGTGGTGTAATACCTTCATTGGGCTTTGCACTTCAACATCCTGTTCCTGTGCAAGAACATGTATTCTATTGGGTGTTGTCAGATTCCAGTAGATGTCATAGCTGACTCTATAGGCAAAAGAGGAAATGTAAATTCTAGGTGTTTGTTTGAGTTAATGTGGTCAGCCTCTGGCTTATTGTTTATCTGAGCTCCCAGGTTTCTGTGCTGGGGGTGGTATAATGAAGGGGCTTTGGATTGCTCAGAGCTGCTTTGAATCCTACCATTCTGCCTTTGTCTCCAAATATCTGGTCTTGAATGGATCACCAAATCTGCATTTCTAAAAGATGGCCTCCTCAGTCTCTGCTTGGGGGCTGGTCGCTGGTCTAAGACTGTAATAATAAATTGTTGCTGTTGTTGCTTGGGGGCTGGTTTCTGAATAGGCTGGCCCAATCTTTCTTAATGGGCACAAAATATCTGCTGGTGTTATTAAGAAAGACTGAGTCTAAATCTTACAATAATATGGTTGCATAAGGCTCCACAGTCTTTTAGAAGTAGGGATGAAGCTGGTTTGGAATTGTTTGTTTGTTTGTTTGTTTGTTTTGTCACTCATGTACAAGATAACAGGAATAAGAATAAACATGAATAAGAACACAGGAAATGGCTACAAATAAATGGGGACAGTAGGACAGGGACGGTGGGCATGCTGGCGCGCTTATGCACGCCTCCTTACAGACCTCTTAAAAATGGGGTGAGGTCCACGCTACACAGTTTGAGGTTGAAGCTGTGGGGGTTTGTGGATGTAATGACAGAGTCAGGTAGAACATTCCAGGCATTGACCCCTCTGTTGCTGAAGTCGTACTTTCTGCAATCAAGTTTGGAGCAGTTTACCTTGAGTTTGTATCTATTGTTTGCCCCTGTATTTTTGAGGTTGAAGCTGAAGAAAACATTGACAGGTAGGATGTTGGTAGCCAGGGATGGGTTCCTGCCAGTTCTAACTGGTTCGGTAGAAGAGGTTCTACAAATCTACCATAGTGGTTAGAACCCATTCCTCACGGAGCGCCTGCCCCGCCCCCTCGCTCGCTTCCCCCACCCATTCCATCGCTGCTTGCGGGCAGTAGCTTGTGCGGCGTGGTCGGCCTCCTAGGACCTCCCCAAACTTGCCCAGGAGGCATGGCCACCAGCAAAGCACAAGGGAGTTCCAGGGCATCCCCCCCCCACTGGTTCCCCGCCTCCCTTCCTGGCAAAGTTTTCCAAGGTGTGGTTTTCCTCCCATCCCTTGTGCCCGGCTCCCTGCTGAGCTCCGGGAAGGAGAAGAACCTTTGGGGATTGAGGAGGAGGAGGGAGCAGGAGTAGGCACATGCGGGGCCGTGCCAACTGGGCAACCGGCGGAGGCAGGAAGGTTCTCAGGAGCGCCGAGAACCTTCCTGCCTCCAATGGACTTCACACTCTTCTCCGCACACTCCTCACGACTGCAATAGATGTCCAGAAGCAGCAGGAGCTGTTGTGCTGGAAGCCCAAGCCCCATTAGCCACAAAAGCCACTTCTGGACATCTATTACAGTCGCAAGAAGTGTGCGGAGAAGAGCACGAAGTCTAGTGGCGGCAGGAAGGTTCTCGGCACTCCCCAGCTTCCCAGAGCACCCAGAACCTTCCTGCCTTCGCAGGGTTAGGGGTGCAAGGGTCTTGTAACTTGACAGCTTTAACACTTGCGTGCTTCAAATGCCAGAGTTTCTAAGCCAACATTTTGGTTGCTAAGCAAGAGCATTGTTAAGTGAGTTTCACCGCATTTTGCAAGTTGGCCACGCCCACCCAGTCACCTGGCTGGCAAGCCACTCCCACCCAGTCGCATGACCACCAAGCCACTCCCACAAAGCAGGCCATACCTACAGAAGAGGTTCTAAAATTTTTTGAAACCCACCACTGGCTGTAGCAGATAATTTTGTGTACTAAGCTGAGGTTAGACTGTAGGCAATGTAGTTCTAGGTTGTCCAAGCCCAAAATTTCAAGCCTGGTGGCATAAGGGATTCTGTTGCGAGCAGAGGAATGGAGGACTCTTCTCGTGAAATACAGCTGGACTCACTCAATTGTGTTAATATCCAATATCCAGTGCGGATTCCAGACAGATGAGCTGTATTCGAGAATTGGCATGTTTTCTCTGTCTCATTTGACTGTGTGTGACTTTTCTCCCTTACTGGTATGTTTCAAAACTTCAAGAGAGAAGAGAGAAAGAAGTTGCACATTGCAAACTGCTTCTTGTATTGAGAGGGTTTTCTAATTTCTTTGGTTTGATCCTAGCCTGTATTGATGCAGATATTTCAGTCTCTGCCCACCAGGCTGACCACACCAGTTTCTATGCCATTTGCAGCCTCCTGGACTCTTTGATCCTCTCCTGCTTTCATATGTCTAATATGCCTCTGCACAAAGATGACTCCTTGAGACTTCAAACGTATTTTCAAAAGGAGCATTCTGGCCTTTTACAGCTTCTTAGAGGCCAACACTTTCTTGTTCATCTCTGCTTTCCTGAATTTTCCTTCAGGTGCTGAGCATATTTCACTCTTTCTCTTTTATGAAATTTTGAAATTTTGAAATACAGTTGCCTTGCTCAGAGCCAATTACGTTGATGGTGTTGGAAGAAGACATGTCCTTCTGGGTTCAGTTCCAAGTGGGGAAAAAGACCCTGAAAACACGGATGCTGCTTGGAAAGATGGTTTTTTTTTTTTTTTAAATATAATTTTTATTAAACATTATTACCTTTAAAAAACAAGAAGAAAAATACAACGACATAAATACAACGACATAAGCAAGACAAATCATACATAACAATATAAAGTAAAACATACAGATACAAATGCCGTTTTAAACATACAACCCCCCCTCCCCCCCCCACGGTGACAGTCATTCACAGCCCAGTTTTTTCTTTCTTTTCTCATTATTAGGTCTCTAAGCCACATCTTTTCATTGCAAGATTCAGGGATCTATTACGGTACCTATGTTAACTTTCCCCATTTTAAGTCCCTGCTGTTCTCCTAGTCGCCCACATATACCATAGGTTCCAGCTAAGATAATGTTCTGTTTCTCCTTTGTCCCTCAGCCAGCCCGTCATTCTGTCCATTTCTGCACATTCGTAGATCTTTTTAATTATAGCATCTTCCGAGGGTATAGTGGTGGATTTCCAAGATTGTGCATAGGTTATTCTTGCGGCCACAATTATATGCAGGCTCAAATGCCATATTGAACTGCTTATGTTATCTGGTTTGATGCTTAGTAACAGGTTCTCAGGTCTCCATTCAGTGTTTGCCCCGGTAACCTCTTTTAACCATTTTTTAATCCTTTTCCAATATTTCGTGGCCTCAGTACAGGACCACCAAATATGGTAGAATGTGCCATCCTTTCTTCCACATTTCCAACACAATGGAGATAACCCAGGAAACATCTTGGCTAACCTCATTGGGGGGAAGTGCCACCTATACACCATCTTGTATATGTTTTCTTTGAATGCAGTAGATGTTGTAAGTTTAATGGTCTTACTCCATAGATCCCACCATTTGCCCATTTCAATTTCATAACCTAGGTTTCTCTCCCATACTATTAGAAGGCTTTTGTCCATCTCTTCATTAGTATCTTGGCAGGTCAAAAATTGGTAGATCTTCGATAACATTTTCTTGTCTCCACCAAACAAGATCTTATCTAGCCCCTGAGGGTTTGGGTAGATCCCAAAACGTGCCTTATCACTTTTAAACCTGTTTCTAACCTGTAAATATTCCCACCATTCCAAATTCCTTCCCTGTTGCTCTAATTCCATTTTTGTTTTCATGTTGCCATCTTCTGTCATGATATCTTTATATGTTATGTTTCTTGTCCAATTAAATAAACTCGGATGCGTTAAGGCCTCTAATGGTGCCAACCAACACGGAACCCTAAGATAATATTTTTTCCTCATTTTTTCCCAGACCCCCATCAAAATCTTCCGAATATAATGTCCCATGAAGTACCTATGGGGGGTGTCTCTTTCTTGCCAGAGGGAGGCATGCC
The DNA here is from genome assembly GCF_009769535.1 of Thamnophis elegans. Lineage (NCBI taxonomy): Eukaryota > Metazoa > Chordata > Lepidosauria > Squamata > Natricidae > Thamnophis > Thamnophis elegans. The sequence continues at coordinate 28,538,941 of NC_045552.1, forward strand.
ATCCCTGGGGGAGGTCATGTCCCTCTATAGCCAATAGGCGCCTTCTATTCAACATCACCCAATCTTTCACCCATGTCATGATTGCTACGTTATAATATGCTTCCCAGTTGGGTACTCCGAAGCCTCCCAGTTCTCTGCGTTTTTGCAAAGTTTGGGCTTTGATTCGTGCTTTCTTGCCTTGCCATATAAACTGTGTCACTATTGTCTCCAAGGATTTAAAAAATTTTTTGTCCAATTTAGTTGGTGCCGTTTGAAACAAAAACAAAAATTTTGGTAATGCATATGTCTTGACTGTCGCAATCCTACCCATCAGAGACAATTGTTTGCTACTCCAATTGGTCATATCTTTGGATACCTGTTGTAGCAGTTTCATATAGTTATCTACCTTGATAGAGGAACATCTCTCCGTCAGCCAAATTCCCAAATATTGTATTTTGTGGGCCATGTTGATCCCTAACAGGTTTTGTACTTCCCTTTTCTGGTTCAGAGTCATATTTTTAATTAACAGTTTTGTCTTCTCTTTGTTTATACGTAGCCCCGCTATCCTGCCGTACTCCTCTATTTTACGTAAAAGTTGTATCCCAAACGCCATAGGGTCCTCCAGGATAAAAACAAGGTCATCGGCGAAAGCCTGGACCTTAAATTCCTGAGCTTTAGCTCGTAACCCTTTAATTTGTGTATCGCTTCTCACTATTCTAAGAAGAGGTTCTAATGTGAGGATAAACAATAGGGGGGATAGCGGGCATCCTTGTCTTGTGCCTTTACCAATCACAATGTCACCCGCCTCTTCTCCGTTTACCAATATTGTCGCGGTTTGTCGTACATAAATTGCCCGAATTGCATTTAAGAAGCTTTCTCCAAACTTCATGTTTTCTAGTTGTGACAACATAAAATTCCAATTTACCCGATCAAAAGCCTTTTGTGCGTCAAGAAACATAAAGGCCACTTGTTTATCTGGCCGAGCTTCATAATATTCTAAGGCATCCAAAATAATTCTGACATTGTCTTTCAAATGCCTTGACGGCAGGAAGCCGTTCTGATCAGGGTGTATAAATTTGTTAAGGAAAAATTTGAGTCTATCTGCCAATAGAGCTGCAAAGATTTTATAATCCACATTCAAAAGTGAAATGGGCCTATAGTTTTTAATTTGGGTACGGTCAGCTCCAACTTTAGGCAAAAGGGTTATATAAGCCTCAGCCCATGATTTCGGTGCAATAGAATCCGTCAAGACAGCATTAAATATTGCTATCATCTCTTGTCCTAAAATTTCCAAAAAAGATTTATAGATTTCAACTGGCAAACCATCCATGCCAGGAGTTTTGTTGTTTCCCATTTTTTTAACTGCCTTTTCTAGTTCCTCTAATGTTATCTTTTGGTTCAGTACCCCTTTTGCTTCATTTGAAATCTTGGGTAGATTTTCATTATCTAAAAATTCCTTAATTTGGACCTCAGAAACTTCTTCCCTACTATATAGTTGCTGAAAAAAGCCTTGGATAATTTCCTGTTTCTCCCCCTTGGTTTCTACTAATTCCCCTTTACTATTCTGCAGTTGAGCTATACGTCTGCTCTCTCTTTCTTTCGAAGTCTATAAGAGAGCCAGCGACCCGGTTTGTTGGCATGCTCAAAAAGTTTTGCTTAATCCCCCTAAGTTTTCGAGCGACATCCTCCTGGTCTAAAAGAGAGATCCCATGCTTAATTCTAGCCATTTCTTCTTTTTTCCTATCGTCTAGTGGGTTCTGTTGCAAGGCTTTTTCTACCACCTCCAGTTTAGTTACCCATTTTGCCCTCTCTTCTAATTTTTTCTTGTGGGTACCTATTGTATGTTTAATAGCTAGGCCTCTCATGTAAGCCTTGGCCGTATCCCAAAGTATTTGTGGGGTTACTCCTTTCCTATTTTCTTCAAAAAAAAACCTCATTTCCCTTTTAAACATTTGCTGAAATTCTTGTTCTTTCACGATCTCTGTATTCATCATCCACCTTCTCTTCCTCCCCTGCATTACTCCCTTCCACACCAATAAGAGTGGATTGTGATCGGCCCAGGTGTTGACCTCAATTGCTGCTTCCTTAATCAAGTCCCCAATTTCTGGTGTCAACCAGGCCATGTCGATCCTAGAACAGGATTGGTGTCTATGTGAAAAAAAGTAAATTGTTGTTTCTGTGGGTGGAGTTCACGCCATACATCCTTTAATTCATATTCCTCCCTCATGTCTTCAAAGGTTTTGGGGAGAACTCTCCTCCTTTCTCTTAATTTCCCCCCCTTTTGGATGTTTCCTGGGTTGTAATCCATTGTCCTATCTGCCACCGCATTATAGTCACCCACCACACAAATATGATCATAGCCTAACTCTGCAATTTTTAAATGCAACCTTCTAAAGAAGGTACTTTGGTTGTCATTCGGTGCGTATATGGCCACCAGCAAGATTTTATATCGACCAAATTTCAATTCGACCATTAAGATTCTACCCTCCCCATCCGTATACACCAATTTAGAATCGATATGGTCTTTAACATACAACACAATGCCCCTTTTCTTTTCATCTGCTAAGCTTGTATACATTATACCCAGCCGGGGGTAATACAACACATTTTGCTGGTGGTTCGCTATATGTACTTCTTGCAAGCATGTCAAATCACAATTCTTTTTCCGTAAAGCATTCAGTATTTTATTTCTCTTTCTTAGTGAATTCAAACCATTTATATTTAAGGAAATTAAGCGAAGTTCATCCGCCATGTTTATTTGTTTAAGGCTTTAGCTTTTGTTGTCTGCCTCGTTTGCGGTCTCTCATCTCTGCTTTGTTTCTCATTTCCCCCTTTCTCATCTCCCGGGACACTATTCTTTCGCTCCTCTCCTTGGCTCTTATTGTCCAATTCTCCCTCGTTATTCTGAGTTCCCTTCTTCAACTGGCTTTCGATAAAGTCTTGCGCATCTTGCAATGATTCAATCCGAAACCTCTGGCCTTGCCAGAGAAAAGATAACCCTTCTGGGAAAAGCCACCTATACATCACCTGAAGTTTCCTCAGTTGTGTTGTTAGGTCCTGATATTTCTGCCTCCTTTCCCTCACTCTTCTTGGTATCTGTTTTAGTACTATGACCATCTCCCCCGCATACATGGTATTCTGATTACGTGCCTTCTGGTAAATTTCTTCCCTCAGGGATCGCTTAGTAAACCTCACGTGCACTTCACGTGGCAGTTTCTGTCTCCTAGTATAAGAAGTATAGACTCTATATACGTCATCGATGTCACTCTGTATCAACAATTTCTCTTTCTGGGCGATCCCTGCTATCATCTCCACCATGATTTCTTTCAGTTTCTCCCCTCTTTCCTCTGGGATATTTTGAAATCTGAGAAAGAAGGCTGACTTTTCTAATTCCAACATAGCAATCTCATCCTCCAACCTTCTGTTAGTATGTAGCTGCCTCATTTCCCACCTCGCCATATTCTCTTCACTTTCCTTCATTTTTACTCCTAACTCTTGAATTTGACCCTCCTGTTTCTCCATTTTTGCCCAAATCTCCTTTTGCTGTAAATTCAACTGTTTCAGTTCACCCCTCATGTCTCCCATTTCATTTTTGATGTCGGCCAGGGATTTTTCGGTGATCTCTTGATTCCTAGCAATACTATTTTGTATCGATAGCAAAGTTGTCTGTATATTTTGCAATGTGGGTGCCTTCTCTACCCCAGCCATATTGTCTAAAGTTCTGTGTGTTATTGGAGGAGTTGAAGATGGGGACGGCTGAGTAGGTAATGTCGAGGTTTTTTTTTCCCACCTTAGCCCAGCTCATATCAATTAAGTTAAGAATATCCCACTGCTTCATAAGCTATCTGCTACCAGTTTGAGCAATGTTCCAACTTATTTTGCTGCTATCTATACAGAAAAATATATATAAATATAGTCCCATAAAAAGGTCTAAAAAAGGTACAGGGAGGGGCTCATATCAGGAAGAAAGGAAAGAGGGGGAGGCAAATGCATCAACACAAAAAGAAAAAAAGAAAAAACAAACCTCAAAGAGAAGAGAATAAAAAAGGAAAAAAGGTTCAACTCGAAGTGTTCCCCTTTCAAGTGTCCAACGCCAGTTCCAAAAGGAGAAAAGAGAAAACAATGCACACGGTGGATATAATATTGACTGTCTCACGTGGAGCCTCAGCGCAAAAGTTTTCCAAAGGTCTTAATAGCAAGCAGGGCAAGTTCGCTGGTTACTCAGCAAAAAAGTTTTCCACAGGTCTTGATAGCAAGCTAAGCAGATTCGCTGAGTACTGTCAGCTATGCCTCTGGGTAGAAGAAAAAAGCTTCCCTCTTCTGTTTCCACCAACCTAAGCCGCCTTCAACGACTCTTTATAATGTAAATCCGTCTTCAATTGTTAGTTCATTTACTCCTGTTTGTCTCAATTGCCTCTAAAAGTCCCATCAAAGAGGAAAAAAAAGATTGCCAGAGATGCAGTAACCAAATAGTAAATCCAACTTACACTTCAAAAAAGTTAGGGCGTCCAGATTCACTCCAAAAAATCCTACGCCAGACAAAAATGCTGTATCATGGCTGGGACAGCTCACGCGTCCCTCTCCAGGAGTCTGGGATCAATGCAGAGCCTCTGTTTAGCCGAGGAGATTGCACTTCCCCCCGCCTGCAGAGAAGCACCTCTATTCTTCGCTGAGTCCCTCCAAGACAGCGAACGGCAGCTCTCTATGCCGCCAGACCCCCTGGTTGTCAGCAAAGCTTCGGAGCAATCTCCAAGCCTGCCGCCATAGCCAATGACGTCACGGAAAGATGGTTTAATGGTGGACAGCAGGGGTGGGTTTCGACCGGTTCGCACCGGTCCCTGCGATCCGGTTGGTCGCCGAACCCGGAAGTAAGTAACTTCCGGGAACGGCGAAGCCCCCCCCCGCACACCCGCGCCCGCTCCTTACCCGGTTTTTACGAATTCTGCACTTTCCACGCATGCGCAGAACGCATACAGTGCCTGCGCGATCCTCCAGGAGCAGCTGGAGCATTGCGCAGACGCTAGTACGCATGTGTGCGCTGCATGCGTGCACGTGCGTGCCGTGTGCGTGCGTGAGGATGCCGCGTGCGTGCGCGAGGACGCCGCGTGCGTGCGCGAGGATGCCGCCGGCCTCGTTCCAACCGAACTGGTTGGAACGGGGCGAGAAACCCACCCCTGGTGGACAGGATCACATGGCTTGAGCTCCTGAACAGAAAAGGGGGATCAGATGCTTCCAGATGTTGGGTGAAGAAGAAAAAGAGAAAGAAGGAGCTTGCTGAGAGTTCCTGGGTTTTTTGTACTCTCTGTTCGGCTCCACCTCTCTGTTTCCTCTTCCTGTGTAAGAAATATATACTAATTGGTTGTCAGACTCCCAAGGGTGGGGGGGAGGTCTTAGCTAACTTTGTAGGTTGTGTGCCTTTTTGAGTCCCAAGCTTGGTTGAGTTCCCAGATGCTATGTGGTGAGTTTCTGTAGAAGGCTAATCCTTCCAGGGAAATATAATATTCTGCCTTTTCAATATTTCCCAGGATATTTCATTTTTCTAGGGGAGGGGTGGGTGCCAACTTCCTACAATGGAAAGAGCTTTGGGGGTGCATATGAGGCAGTGGTGGGTTGCAGGCGGTACGCCCCGGTATGTGCATACTGGAACCTGCCCGGAGCACAGGGTACCGTTCCGGTATAGTGCTCACAGGGCCCACCCGCCTGCCTGAGCTCCTTACCTGTCCTTTAAAGCCTTCAGTGCTTCTGCGCACGGGCATGGCATGTACAGCACCTGTGCGACACTCCAGCGAGCAGCTGGAGTGTCGCGGAAGCATTGCTGGCAGGTACAATGCATTCGCCTCCGGGCCCGTTCCAACTGTACCGGTTGGAACGGGATCCAGAACCCACCACTAATATGAGGATCCCTGGGAATGGGAATCTAACCTGAGCAATGCTTAGTGAAATGGGCTTAAGAACCATAAGAAAAATATGGATTTAAGTTAATATGTTAGAGATAGGAAAAGGCCAACACCCACAACCATCGTCCAATGGAAGAATAAAAATTCCAGTAATGCCTGCCTAGGAACAAAGGGAGGGAGCAGCCATGAAATCCCACAATGGACGAATAGTTGCAGAACTTGGAGTTGGCTGAAATGGTAAAATTGACTATTTGGATTAAAGAAAACAACATAAGGACTTTTATACTTCTGCTTGAAGTGGAAAAGAAAAGAAAAGAATGCCGCTTTTATTTTGGCTTTTACCAAGTAGATTTATAGATCTTTACAGAAATGGCTTGTTCAATTTATTATGAAAAAGCAAAAAAGCTGTAATTTGATGTTAATGCCTTATTTTACTGCAACAGAGACAGTCAGAAGTCAATGTTTCTTTTTCTCTTTTTCCTTATCGTTCCTCACTTCTCTTCCCCCTTTTCCTCCCCATTCCTTTGCTTTTGTATTTTACAATATTCTATAACTCAAGGAAATGTTAAACTGAAAAGGAATAAGTGAATAAATAATAAAAAGAAATGGAATCCCATAGACAGGAAAAGTAGTAGACATAGAGGTAGCCTAGTAGTTAAAATTTTCCTCAATTCCCCTTCCACCCTTTGGGGTCAGCAGGTTGTTATATGTCAAAGAGTCAGAATAACAGTAGAACAGAGTTGGGAATAGTTACAGGAGCAAAGAGAGGAACTGTGTCAAGGAGTGCCTTAAGACCTGCCTAAATGCTATGGGTGCTGCCCTGTTGCTTTCTACAGAACCTGTTTGTCATACTGAGAAGCGCAACTATGAAAATATTCATCCCAGACAATTTTTTCCACTAATATGCAAATGGCGAGTGTTCTGCAATGCAGCAGTCATGGGGGCTGAACTGTGAACATCTCCTTTCTCTCAGTAGCAAACCCAGACTTATGTTCCTTCGACTTCTTTCCATTCTACCCTCCATTAAAATAGTAATATATTGCCTTTCTGCCCAGTGAACCAAGTGATAGGATTGTAGTTAGTAGCAATTTTAGCATGTTTGGTCATCTAGAAATACATAACTAGATTGCAACATGAAAATGCTGCATAGGTTTGTAGAATTGATGTATTTGAGTTCACTGAACTGTTAATTTCACTGCAGGAGCGATGGCGGAAATAATTTCCACCAACTTTTACATTTGCTTGCTGAACCTTTGCAAATGAAGAATATTTTATCCTCCACCCCATCTATCTACTTTAATGCTCAATTGAATGGTGGTAGTTAGAGCCACAGCAGATTATCAACTTCATTAATTCAAATACTGGTAATATGTTACCAGGAGTATATTACCAGTCTTGTAGTTGAAGTACAAATGAGGGCTTTTATCTATTACAGGAATAAAAATATTCTTGATCTACCAATAATTTCTTAGCTTCATTTGTGTAATTTCGTAAAATGAAGATGGAGAATGGGTGACCTCTTTTACAAGGCTGGGGTAGCAAACTTGATGATGAGCTCTCAAATTCTGGATGGTCCTTGTGCAAATTTGCTTTTTCAAAGATACTGAATATGCACTAAAATGTCAGCTCTACCCATGGGAGACTAGCACTGTGGACAAATAGCAAAACCCCTTTTGGGAGTTGCTTCTTGTTGTTGTCACACAAAAGTCTGGTGAATCACCAGTAACACCCTTATGAGGAGGGCATTATGGGTCAAGGCCATGAAGAGCAAATTCACTACAATCAAGTCAGCTTCCAGGTTGACAATCTTAAAGCTAAATCCATATAAAAAATGAAAGATATAAAAACAAGCGAAAGTCACTCTAGGACTCAAAGATCCTAAGCCCGGACAGCTTGTAATTGTGCCTACATTTGATAATCTGCCTCCTTCTGCCAATCTGGAATAATGTGAGATGGAAGGTGGATTTGCAGTTGGATGAACACCCAACACCAATGTGTGGTGCTTACTGGGCCGGTGCTCACCTGGCGGGAGGTATGCAGTAGAGTATTTCAGGGTTCTTCAGGCCAGCACTTTTCAACATCTACATGGATGACTCAGATGAGGTGACAGAAGAAATGCCCATCACCTTTGCAGATGACACATAGGTGATAATGCGGATTGCTAGCAACTCAGAACAGCTCAAGCTTCAAAAGGAGCTTATCAATTGGGCCCTATCAAGAAAATGCCACTCAAGGATGGGAAATGTAAGGTTAGGGTTAGGGCACTTAGGTAGGAAAAACCAGATGCAGATTCAAGACAACCCAGTTTGGTGTAGTGGTTAAGGTGTTGGCCTATAAAACCAAAAGGCTGTGGGTATATCTTCTGGCCTAAAGGGATAGGAAATCTTGACTCACTCAAGCCACCCTGACTTAAAAGAACTGCTAGATCATGAAATCATGATGCAACCTATTTTTAAACAATGATTCCTGCTACATCAGTTCTCAGAATAGCTGCCTGGTTTGAATTCAAGATGATCAAGAGGGCAAAGCTTGATGATCATCAATACTTGAGTTTTTCTTATTTACACATCATTGTTTTTTCATCTATTTAGGGAGCTAATTTATATTATGCATGCTCATTTGTCAACTATGATTTCACTAATGATAAAGAAATCCAAATACATTTTCTATTTTAGAACTCCAAAAAGATCCTGATTAATCCATCCTACAGTCCCCCCCCCCCCCCGCACTCTTTCAGTTGATATTATCCTGGGGGAAAAAACTTAATTAGTCAAAAGAGAATCCAAAATACAGGGCACAGCAGCATCTTCATATGGTTCCTAATGAACTTGGCTTGGAAATTGTCTCTTTCTGTAATCATAGAAGAAGGAAGGTCATTAAAAGATCTGAGCTGGAAGCGGATTTCTATTTTTAAACACGTCCATTAAAATAGAGCTCCCCTGTAGATGGGAACACAGGGCAGAACTCAAATGAAAGAGAGAAAAAAGAAACCAGAAAGGAAAGGAGAAATTAGTCAGGAAGGTTTTGTTCTGATTAATCTGACTGATTTGGGCATCAGCCCTGCCTCCCAAGTGTTCGCATAGACCATAGGACTTCAGCCTCTTCTAAGATCAAGCTAGTTGCAAGTTTGTTCTCCTTGATTAAAGAATAATTAATATAATTGATGAATTTGCTTTATGTGCCATTGAGCCATTTCAGTTACTGCTGACTATATGGAGAATTTATCTTCTTGTCCAGTCTGTAGTAATCATTTCTTTCAAGGACATTCCAGTAGTCTAGTTCAGTGTTTCTCAACCTTGGCAACTTTAAGATGCATGGACTTCAACTCCCAGAATTTCCAGCCAGCTGCCCCAGTCTGATCTCCTAGGAAAGCAAAGCCTTCAACTCCATTTGATTGAACAGGCATTTTTACTAAGAGATGCTGATTGCAGTAAAGTCAAGTGGAGTCTGAAGTTCCTGTACATTAGTATACAGCTAATGTGTACTAATAGCCCCAGCCTCCCCCCATAGTCTGTCCATGTGTGCCTAATGTGGCACCACCAAGATGTTTTGGGAAACGCTGAGGTGTTTAGGCTGTGTAAGGTCCTGCTTCTACTCCCCACTCAAGAAAGTACGAACTTTTGAGGTAGCAGCATTTCAAAAGGAACCTTTGATTGAAAGGAAGTGATTGCAGGACAAAAGCAAAGCAGGCTCTAAGGTCCTCTTAGGCCAGTGACGGGTAACCTTTTTGCCATTGCGTGCCAAAAGCGGGGGGAGTGTGTATATATGCCCACACCCATAATTCTATGCACCTTCCCCCATGCATGCATGTGTGACTCCCCCCACTTTTGGTACGTGATGGCATGGCGAACATGTTTTGCACCCTCCCCAGGCGCCAGACCCTTTCTAGGAGCCTGGAGGCCCTATGGAGGCCGAAAATGGCCCATTTGCTGACTTGCAGTCAGACCAGAAGGTCCGTTTTTTGCTCTCCCCAGTCTCCAGAGCCTTTCTAGAAGCCTGGGGAAGGTGAAAACAGTCTCCCCCCCCCCAGGCCCACCAGAGAATGAAAACAGCCTGTTTCCCAACTTCTGGTGAGCCCAAAAGGCCCGAAAAGCAGCTGGCTACCAAGTGCATGAGTGATAGAGCGGAGCTCATGCGCCCACCATTATGGCTCCATGTGCCACCTGTGCCATAGGTTTGCCATCATGGTCCTAGTCAATTCTGTTAGGGTAAAGGAGTTAGAAACCCCTCCCCTCGGTCTGATGTTGAATGAGCCAATCCACAGGTGTGAAGCTGTTGTGAAGACAGTCATCCTGGGAAGGAGATAAGGAACGGTTTCCAGGTGCTTCTCTCCAGAGGCTTCAGAACTGAGAGCAAACAGATCGCCCTCTCCCCTTACACATTCCCCAAAGGTAAATCAAAGCACACAGCAGGTAGGTGTCAGAACTAGGGTTATAAACTAAGAGATTACAGGGTATGTATGAAACAGGAAGAGGGTAATAAGTGAATAAATGATTCTCAGGGTACACAACTATGAAGATGCCAGCACGGACTGGATTCCACAACACTCTGCTCTTAGTAATAGCAATAAGACTTAGACTTATATACCACTTTACAGTGCTTTACATCCCTCTTTAAGAGGTTTACAGAGGCAGCCTATTGCCCTCAACAATCTGGGTCCTTATTTTACCCACCTAGGAAGGACGGAAGGCTGAGTCAACCTTGAGCTGGTGATATTTGAACTGCTGAACTGCAGCTAGCAGTCAGCTGAAGTAGCCTGCAGTGCTGCACTCTAACCACTGCGCCCCCTCACCTCTTCCTCAACTCTCAATCCCCTCTCCCAATTTCGCATCATAAAGGTATACAGCTTTATTGCTGGTTTCTTCCCTGCTCCTTTCCCCAGTTGATGGCAGAATGCCAGCAAGGCCCCAAAATGAAGGTAGTGATCTGACACACACATCTTAAAGTTGTAGATTTGAGGGATACTGCTCTAGTTCATCCTATCCATCCACCTTATCATTATTATCCTTATCCTTGTATTTCTGTCCATTTTGTCAAGTATATTAGTTTCGTACATTTCAGTCCATCATCTGTTCACATCCTATACCCAAAGTATGTTTCAGTGTGCTATTAATCATCTCAAGGGAACAGCTTTTATTTGCTTCAAGAGTTACTGATAACCTTGTCAACCTTCAAATTTGTAGGTGTCTACCCTCTTTCTGACATTCTTTCTGTTTAGCTTTCATAGGTAAAACCTGCCACTGGAAAAGTATTTTAGCCATTCTGATCTTTATTGACATTAAAATATCTTTATTTTTAATATCTCTCATCCAATACTTCCTTCCTGGGATTAATATAATTAATTAATCAATTATTAATTATAAGAGCTGTGGTGGCGCAGTGATTAGGGCTAACTCACTGCTCACTCCAGAGTTCTATTGTGAGCTGTTCAAGGTTGACTCAGCCTTCCATCCTTCTGAGGTGGGTAAAATGAGGACTCAGATTGTTGGGGGCAATAGGCTGACTCTGTAAGCCGCTTAGGGAAGGCTGTAAAGCACTGTGAAGTGGTACATAAGTGTTATTTCTACTGTTATCTAATTTAGTTCAGCATTGATTGAATCAAAGAAAATCTACCACCTTCACTTCCAGTCATATCAACTATGAATTCAGTTAGTACTATATACTGGTTGATGTTAACTTTCCATCAGATTGACAGAGGTATTTCCTAAAAATCTAAAGAAGTGATGTTGCTTCATTTCCACTTTAACAATTTCAAGTTTTCCTTGGCTCATGTGACTCACATTCCATTTTTTGATGAATATGTCCTTGTAAAGTTAGAAGTTCTCCCAATACTATCAATGGTAGTTACCAGAGCTCTTTATATCATTGATCTGACAATGTAATCATCTCTGCATCTACTCATGGAAGTTCTATGCCATTTTGAAGGACTAGAAAGGTACTTTCTGATCTGCAGGGAGTCCTGGGGTATTATTTGCCATTTCAGTGTCTAAAGGTTTCAGGCAAGTCCATATGATTTTCTTGGCAGCAGGGGGTTTGCCCTGCTTTCTTTTGGTTTAATTTTGAATCTTGTAATTTGTAACTTCCTTCACATTCACCTCCCTCCTCTTATAGATTGCTTCCCATCTGAATTTGCTAGAAACAATGATCTTATCGGGGCTCAGAATTCCACTGGCAATTCTCTCTGGGTTATTGAAACTACTGAAGCTTTGATCACATTAAGATGGTATGAAGTACAGAATAAGAGAATTGGAAGGTACCTTGAAGATCTTCTAGCCCAACTCTCTGCTCAAGCAGGAGATCCTACACCATTTCACACAAATGGCTATCCTATCTGTTCTTGAAAACCTCCAATGATGGGGCACCCTCAACTTCTGGAGACAAATCATTCCACTGGTTAATTGTTCTCACTGTCAGGAAATTCCTTAGTTTTAGTTTGGATTTCCTCTTGATAAATTTCTGTTACTTCTTGTCCTGCCCTCTGGTGCTTTGGAGTTTACCCCCTTCTTAGGGTACATTAAGCTTAAATGTATTAATACATAACATCTTCTTGTTTCAATAAGAATCTTGGCTCAAGAAAAAAGTGACAAAAGAATTCAATTAATGATTCTCATAATATAAACTGTTCTTGTATTAATTACCACACCCAAAGATTATATTTTTCATCTATTCTATTTATACCCATAGTTATTTGTTCTGACCCCCTCCTCTGTCCAGTAATGAATGCCGAGACAAACTTAACTGGAATGTACTTTATTAGCAAGAATCCAAAACCTCGGTGGCTGAAAGCCAAACATAACAAACAGATAAGGACCTTGGCAGCAACTCAGACAAGCCTTGGCAGCAATTCAGCCTGCCAGGTTATTTACAAAAGTTCTCCAAGTTGTAGTCAATGCGTTGACTTCTGCAAGAGGGGTGTGTGCACAAGCAGTCCCTTTATAGTCTGGAGAGGAGCCTAATGACCACCAGCTGAGTGCAATTACCTCCTGTAACTGTGCAACTGTTCCTGATGCCTATTAGCTCTTTGGTGCCAGGCATCCAGGAATAACTCACTGCTGGTGTCCGGATCACTCTCCCTTGTCTCCTCCCCACTGGTCCAAGGCTCAGGTGCCTCCTGGTGGCCAACCAGCCTCTCTGCGCCCTGCTCGGAGTCGGAACCCTGTCCAGGGTCCTCCACATCCTCCAGAGCTGACTCATAGGGCCTCTCGCTGTCGGAGTCTGGTGGCAGCTCCAACGGCTCCTGCTGGGTCACAACACTTATTTATATTCACCTGAAGAATTCTGAAGCTAGACGTAGTATTGCACATGCATGCATATGGCCAAACAGGCACACACATTTTCTAATAAGGATTCACAAGCATGCTCTTACATCACACATATTAAGTTTGAAGTTCAATATTTTTTTCTTTACTATGTTCTAATTTTTATTTCTTTACTATTTTTGCACTTTTTTTTCTTTTCTTTTTTTATTGAGGTACCAACACTTTTGTAACAGTTTTTATCTTTTCAATTGTACTTTTTAATAAAATTACTATTATTATTTTTTTCAAGATTTGATTTGGAAAAAAATAACATTTGCCCAGTGGTTATAGTTAAAACCACAAAAATTACGTGTAGGTGCTGCACTTTTCGTAGAAAAGAAGACAGATATTCTAAAGGTTATTAACTACATCAGATTTCAGCTGTATATTTTCAAGAGCTTTGTCATAGTGAAATTTTGAAATCTGACTGTACTTGTTTTTAAGGTAGAGATGGTAGGACTTAAGCAAGAACACAGCTGCTGCCAATGACACTTCAGAAATGATGTTGAAGCAATATAGATACTGTCTTATTCCAAATTAAAAATAATACATTGCAAAATTGTTCAGATGCAAGCTTTTATAAACTGCAACATAGCAAGAGTTAGTTTATTACAGTTTATTATTAAAAGTTTATTATTAGTAGTATTTAGCATGGCAGAAAAAGGTTAACCACAATTAAAATGAATAAAGGATTTGTGAAAACCCACCTATACACAATTCACCCTTCAATATAATGCAAACAATGTAAAGATGAAGTCAGGAAAACAAAGGCTTGAAAAAAAGTCAAAGATAATAAAACAGTTTTTTAAACATATAAATAAACAAAAAAAAGTCAAGAAACACTTAAAAGAGAAGATGGCAAGGAAGCAAAAGGCAGCAGAGATAAAGCAGAAGTACTTAACTCATTCTCTGTATCAGTCTTCACCAAAAAAGAAAATATATAGCTCAATGTACCCAAAACATAATTGTAAAAGACAGACTAGAAATAAAAATTAAAATAAGCAAGAAAATGGTTACAGAACACCTATCTGATTTTGATAATATAGAAATAATATAAATATAAACCACCAGGATCTGATGAATTATATCCCAGAGTTCTGAAGGAGCTGGCAGATGTTATCTCAGAACCATTGTACCATATCTTTCAAAAATCCTGGAACAACAGGGAATTACTTGAGGATTGGAAAAGAGCTGATGTGGTTCCCATCTTCAAAAAAGGGGGGAAAACCCCAGACTCAGGAAACTACAGACCAATCAAATTGAGTTGAAACATCTGGTTAACTCACTTACAATGCAAAACCACAAAATAGAAAAGAAAATAGCCAGGAAAGTGTCATTATTCAAACTGGTCTGCAATGCCAATTATACAGATCAAATGTCAGTGTTCCATGAATAAAAACCTGAGATTTGCACCTCACACATCAACATCCATTTGTAGCTGTGATGCTTTCCCTGCTGTCTCCAAGGCTCTCCGGCTAATGCATTCTTTGGAGACCTTTTTCTTTTGACCTCGGAGAGTCAGACTCCCAGATAAAACATCCTGTAGCCATAACTGGATCGCAGAGGGCACAGAGACTTCTACAGATGTACACTTCAAAGATATATTTTGCTTTGAAATATTCCAAAAGTAGCAGGGAGGAGAGGCAAGATGAAAATAGTGGGTGGAAGATCATTAAAGAGAGATCCAACCTAGAACTAAAGAGAAATTTCCTGACAGTGAGAAGAATTAATCAGTGGAAAAGCTTTCTCTCAGAACTTGGGGGTGCTTCATCACCGAAGGTTTTCAAGGAGAAATTGGACAACTATTTGTCTGGAATGGTATAGGGTCTCCTGCTTGAGCAGGGGATTGGATTAGAAGACTTCCAATGTCCCTTCCAATCAGTGGTGGAATTCAGCCAGTTTGGTAGAGCCATTAGCTAATATTTTGTTTAGTTCGGTGAACTGGTTAGATGTGTTCCAGAAAATCTGTGTTTTCTGGAACACGTGTTGCTTTCATTCCACTTCCTTCTAGGTGAGAGGAAAAAGCCCTCCCCAAAAGTCCAAGGGAGGAGTGACAGAAACCTTTGATCATGTCACTCAAATGAAAACTTTCTGTCTTTACAGCAAGCAGCGGGGCGTTCGGTGGGGCCTGTGCATAAGGCGGCAGCCCAGGGCCAAAGCACTGGCAGAGGGTCTCAGAGTCAGGACTGCCGCTCCCAGACCTGCTTGCCCCTTCCTTTCTTCCCTCCTTTACCACTGGCCCTCAGTCCACTTGGCTCCTTTGGGTGCAGATGTCTGCCAGAGGATTTGCCTTGTTGCCTCCTTGTGAGCCCCGTTGGTACCTGCCCAGCTTCTTCACCGGCATGGCTGATGGGGAGCCAAGATCTGGCTGCCCACAAAATGATCCTTTCTGAGACCAGCCCACAATTTTTGGAGTGTGGGTCACTAATGGGCAGAAGCAACTCTGTGGGCAGTAGGGGACCTGGAGGCTGCAGCGAGGGCTGGGGAGGGGAGAGCTGTATGAATGGTCCACTTCAGGAGTGAAATCCTCCCTGTTCGGCCTGATTCGACTGAATCGGTAAGGACGACTGTCATTAGTTCTATGAACCAGCAGTAAAAAAAAAAAAGCTTCTGAGCCATGTGATCATTGGAAGCTTCCCCCCTCTTTTTAAAGCATTTTTTCCTGCTGGTTTGGGTGAATAGGCAGGAAAAAATGCTTTAAAAAGTGTGTGTGGGGGGGAGAGCTTCCGACAATCGCGTGGCTCACAACTGATCTGCATGATTGTTGGAAGCTGCCCCCGCTTTTAAAGCATTTTTTCCTGCCTATTCACCCGAACCAGCAGGAAAAAAATGCTTTAAAAAATGAAAAAAAGTTGGCCACGGCCACCCAGTCACATGACACCCCCCACCAAACCACGCCCACAGAACTGGTGGCAAAAAAAATAGATTTCACCATTGGTCCACGTGTGGGATGTCAGGTTCCAAAGGGTTAAGGAAACAGCAAAATACAGAGACAGTCCGGCACGAACTGACCAACAAAACACTAAGGCAATGAATAAATTGACAGAGCTGACATCCGGTGCTCCCCAGCACCTTTTATACTTTATTTGGTGTTTAGGCTAAACCCCACCCCCGTGCGCGCACACACACCCATCACCTTGTGACCCAGAGTGAAAATCACCCGGCAATCAGTCATGGATTGTTCTCAGTCAGTTATCAGTTGTGGAGTGCTCTCAGTGGAAACCACCCGGCAGTCAGTCATAGAGAGTTATGGAGACCCCTATCTGGTAAGCATGATTCCTGGCAGCTCCCACAGCTTCCCCCCCCCCAAATGGCAGCTCCGGGCTTGTGGGCTCGCCACAGTTGACACGTGAGAGATTGCTGCAGATCAACACCCCCCTCCCCCGTGGGTGAGGTCTGCTAGCGGGACTTATCTGAGTTCAACAACCTCTTTAGAGTCAGGTGCTCAAGTTGCTTTTGAGACTGCCACTGTTTTTACAGAAAGGCCCCTTCCCTCCTCCCCTGACTTCTAAAGCAGACAGACAGGTGGCCGTAGCTGCTATTTAGGTAACTGTAATCTATGCAATTTGCTCTTGGTGATTTCCCTGCCCTATTTTGGTCGCTGTGTGATGTGTTCCAAATGGCCATACAAAACCTGTAATACCTGAGCAACGATTTTTCTATTACCAACAGAAGAAAATACCAGTAACTTTAACCCTGTTACAGGACATCTGGGAGATGGTGGGTGGGGCAAGCTCCACAGGAGAGAGCTGCGCTGCAATAGAAAAATGGGCAACAGAGCGAGGGAAGGAGGAGACCGCTTCCCCTCTTCCTTCTCCCTATTCCTGCTCCGTCTCTTGTGCCAGCCACTCCATTGCCCATTTCTCCATTGCAGCGTAGCACCAGGATCCACTTTGATAGCTCGCTCTCTCCCTCCCTTCCTCCCTTTCTCTCTCTCTCTCTATGTAATTTAACAACCAGTTCACCCAGGGTCAGGTTGGGCATCGTAGGAGGATCATCTCACATGTGCAGCGGAGCTAGGCCAGGTGTCCCTTGATGGCCAACCTGACAACCTGACCCTGGGTGAACCAGTTGTTAAATTGAATGCCACCACTGCTTCCAACCCTATGATTCTATGTCCCATGTTCTAAAATGAATCAGATGATGATCTGCAATAACTTTCCTCTCATCTGACTGCCAGACTCCATCACCCACCAGATGGAGCTCCTGCTTCTGCACCCCTCCTAATATATTGAAGGTGCTGAGCAAAGGGAAGAACCTGCCCTCAGCTTTGGGGAATGTTGGGGGGGGGTAAGCAAGGGTGAAATTCAGTAGGTTCTGACAGGTTCTGGAGAACCGGTAGCAGAAATTTTGAGTAGTTCGGAGAACTGGCAAATGCCACCTCTGACTGGCCCCAGAGTGGGGAGGGAATGGAGATTTTGCAACCCACGCCCACCAAGCCACACCCACAGAACCGATAGTAAAAATAATTGAATTTCACAGCTGGAGAGAAGCATAGGTAGAGGAAAACATGCCTTTGTTCCTTGCCAGTCTTTGCGTTTGAGGGTCTCTATGAGAATCAGAACTGCCTAGAAAACTCCCTGGACCAAAGTAGGCATCACAAGGTTTGCAGGTCTATGGCTTGGGAGAAAAAGTGAGGGTTGAACAGGTGCACTGACTTTCTAGCAGCAATCCATTGCATTGTGTAGAACGTTTTACGGGTACTGTATTTCAACTTGATAACTCTGCTTTCCCCAAAATAAGACTCGGTCTTATTTTCCTTTGACCTCGAAAATAAGCATTCCTGCTTATTTTCAGGGAGGTCTTACTTTTTTTAAAAGTCCTACCGCTGGCCCCTCTCTCTCCGTCACACTGTCTGGTTGCAACAATACTCATTAATCATCTCAAATTTGGTTTTGATTGACTGTTACCTTGTAAAGAGGCTGGAATGATTTCAAAGTCTGTTAATATAAAAACCACCCTATTCTTTTATTAGTTTTTCATCAGCCTGAGAATCTTAATATTTGTTTCCTTATCTTTCCAGCAAAACTTCTGAAATGATTATAATGTTTTTTATAATTTTAAAGCTTTTAAACTTTAAGAAGTTGTGGGTGTTCCATCACTGGAGACTGTTACGAAGACACTGGACAGCCCTTTGTCTACAACTGTATTGTCAGGCCTGCAGCGGTTCCTTTAAGAATCTTTGGCCTGCCACACTCTTATTAAGGGGGGGATTTAGCAAAGGGTAGAATGTGTTGTTTTCAAAATAAAAAATTCCTTCCTAGAAGCTCAAGGTCATCCTTTGTCTCCCAAACCTTTACACCTGACCGGAAGCAGTTAGGCGTAGACGCCAGCGTGGAAGAAGAAGATTGGACCATGTGATGGACTGTGGGTGTGGGGGCAAGATCATGAACTTTTAACTGGGTGGGATTCTGATGTAACTTCCAGAGTCGGAATCCCCACAGCACTATGCCAACGTGCCTGCTTTATTAAATTGGAATTTTAAGCATAGTTTTGGCTTTGACTCTGATTTAATTTTACATGGTATTTGGAAAGCTGACATGTAAAAGGTCTCCTACTTGAGCAGGAAATTGCGTTAGAAGATCTCAAAGATCCCTTCCAACTCTCTTATTCTCTTGTTCTAACTCTTTGGCATGACTTCATCCATACTTTGTTTCTCAGAGATGCACTTAAGTTCATGGCTAAGTTTCCCCCTTCAACTGTGGAACACATTTAAGACAGCTTTGGACACATGGAGCTAGACTGAAACCCTTGGTGACCTAGGAGCTTTACTGTAAAACCCAACTTGGTGGGATCTAGTTCTTGCAGATCTTTTGAGGCTGCAATCCCCAAATGATTGAATGAATCAAATGAATTATTTTTGATTCATTTCTTGGAGTGACCCAATCTGTCTTTTGCTCAATCTGGTGACTTCTAAGTCCACAGATTGTCACTACACTCTGTATTGGTTTTTCAGGCAATTGCTGGCTCCTTTCTGTTCATGGCAATAGCCCAGCTGAGCTTCTATTGAGTACCAAGGTGCTTCAGGTTAGTCGATTCTGTGATTAATGACCTCTCATTCTTTCCCAATTTTCCTGATTTTTTTAAAAAAGGATCACTCATGCCTAAAAACAAGCTGCCTCCTCACTGGCCTTTGATCTTCAGGAGAGAATCAAGGCTGTTTTCATCATGCCTTCATCAGGTTGTAAATTCTGATCCCAGAGACAAAAGCATCACATGTCATCTTGGTTAGAAGTGGTGTGTGTGTGTGTGTGTGTGTGTGTGTGTGTGTGAGAGAGAGAGAGAGAGAGAGAGAGAGAGAGAGAGAAACAAACACACACACACACAAACACACACACACACACACACAGATGGGGATGGATTAAGCTTTGACATAACAGAACTGTGACAAATGCTATGGGAAAAGCAGAAGACGGGAAAACCGTAATACTGTCAGTGTATTAGAGTTCAGACTGGAAGAGACATGGAAACAAGGTCAGCCAATGGGGGCTGTTTGCTGACTCAGACAGCAAGGAGCCTGGGTGTGACGTACCTTAACTTTGGTACTAAAACTCTGAGTCTGCGATGCACTCTAAATTAGCCTACTGCTCTGAACTGAAACTGTTCTCCCCTCTGCCTGTGTATGCTTATACTCTCTACCACATTGGAAAACCTGCTTTATATATTTACTTCATGCGTTATATATAAAGAGAACTTAATGGATTCTGCTGAATCACTTATCTTTGTGTGCTTTCTGGATGTGATTGCTGCAACAGACTATGACAAATACGTTCTGTAACATTAGAATACTGAGAAGATATACTTCCCTTGGAGGAATTATTTTGGCATAATTAGTATATTTCTTTAGAATATTCTTCCATCTAAGGGCCACATAGGATCTCTTTCCATACTGCAGCAACTTCCTTGCACTGAGAGACAGACTGGCCCAAACTCCACAAGGGACTCTGTGGCCAAAGACGGGCTTGAATCTCCACCCCATCCAGCATCTTCATCACTATATAGAACATAGAATAATAGCATTGGATAGGACCTTGGAGACATTCTAGTTCAACCCCCTTCCCACAGCAGGAGATCCTATACCAGTGATGACGAATGTTTTTCACTTCGGTTGTCAAAAGTATGCACACGCTATTGCATGTGCTTGTGTGCCCACTCCCATAATTTAATTTCCCCATGCCACGCACCCTGCACATACACACATGACAACCCCCTCCCCCTGCTGCCCCGTTCATGCATGCATGGCTTTCTTGGAGCCTGGGAAGGGCAAAAACCGCATTTGCCACCCTGCCGGAGGCCCTCCAGAGGCAGCAAATGGCCCATTTTCTGATTTCTAATGGGCCTGGGGGGGATCCGTTTTTTGCCCTCCCCAGGCTCCAGAGGCTTTCTAGGAGCCCGGGGAGGGTGAAAAATGGCCCAACACACAAGCTGGAAGTTTAGGAACAGACTTCTGGTTTGTGCGTTGGGTGGTTTTTCGCCCTCCGGATGTTTCAGGGAAGCCTCTGGAGGGCGAAAAACAGCCTAAAATCAAGGCCCCAAATCAGCTGGAGCTGACAGGCCAACGTCTTGCGTGCCCTCAGAAATGGCTCCACATGCCACCTGTGGCACATGTGCCGTAGGTTTGCCATCATGGTCCTATACCATTCTGGACAAATGGCTGTCCAATTTTTTCTTGAAAACGTCCAGTGATGATGCACCCACTTCTAGAGGTGAGCCATTCCACTGATTAATTGTTGCCACTGTCAGGACTTTCTCCTTAGTTCTAGGCTGGGTCTCTCTTTAATGAGCTTCTACCCATTACTTCTTGTCCTGCCCTGTTGGCTTTTTTGGCAGCTGATGCATACTGCTAGCTCATACTTAAGTGGTGATAGTCATTAGGATCATTATATCACAATGGAACACAGGACTCACTCTGCGGATTACTTCTGTCATCCAGTATTTTAAATGGAATGCTAAGAAACAAAGATTTTTTTCTATTGTATTAATTGCATTAAAATAATTGTGGGGTGGAGGGGAGAGATAATCAAACAGGAAATCGTAATTCACTTCAGTAGAGGCATTTTTACCATTATTTATTTATTTATTTATTAAACAAATTTATGTAGCTGGTCAATTCGCACATAGGGTTTTTATCTTGTTATTTACTTAAACTTTTATAACTAGATCCAAGGATCTGTCAACATTTGATCCAACAAATTATTTTGGTTCGCATATTTCATTGCACATCCTTTTAATTTAAAATTTTATAATTTACATTGCTTAGGTCACCCACTTATCAGCAACTCTGGGTAGCTTATAGGGATTAAAATTGGTTTTCATTCAATGCATCTTATTTATTTCTATGGTTTTGTAGCTGAGCAAGCTATACACAATTTCTACAGAGAAACTAGAAGCTCTTTATTGGTGCTTAAGTGATTCCCTAGGTAAATTCTATGTTTGATGTCTCCTGTTAGATAAAGATCTTCAAATACACAGTTGTGAAATTTGTATTACAAGCATTTAAAACAATGCCTTGTTTACTTAAATTCAAGACGCTAAGGGTGGGGTGGGGAACAGGGGTGGGTTCCTGCCAGTTCTAACCTCTTCTATAGAAGAGGTTCCACAAATCTACAGTGCCATTTAGAAACAGTTCCAGCTCCCTCCCCCGGCCTGTCCACACATCATCAAGATGAAGAGCGAGAGGAGGAATTCTGGGAGTTGAAGTCCACAAGTCTTAAAGCTGTCAAGTTTGAACACCCCTGGGTTTTTTTTTTCTAAAGGGTTAGGGGTGCAAGGATCTTGTAACTTGACAGCTTTAAGACTCCCGTGCTTCAAATGTCAGAGTTTCTGAGCCAACATTTTGGTTGCTAAGCAAGAGCGTTGTTAAGTTTTATAGTATTTTTAAATTATGGTTGAAAAGGTAAAAATACAAATTAAAAATAAAAGAAAAAGAAAAAAAAATAGTAAAGAAAAAGAAAAGTAATATTGTACTATAATTCATCACAATTATAAATCTTCTCTTAGAATACAACAAAGAAACATTGGACTCTATCCTAAAGATGCAGTTCAGTGGTGAGAAAGGAAGGCCCTGCACTTGGGCAGGAATAACCAAATGCCCAGGTACAGCTTAGGTGGTGGTTCCTGACTACACAGTGCTGCCTGTGAGAGGGATCTTGGTAGCCTAGTGGACAACCATGTAAGTATGAACCAACAGTCTGCTGCAGATGCGAAAAAATCAACTGAGTCCTAGGCTACATCAAAACAGGGATAGCATCAAGATCATGAGAAGTGATGGTACCACTTAATACTGCGCTAGTCAGGCCATCCTTGGAGTACTACATCCAGTTCTGGACACCACAGCAGAAAAAAAGGTGCTGGGGTCCTAGAAAGAGTGCAGAGAAGAGCAACAAAAATTTTAAAGAGTCTGGAGGCTAAATCAGAAAATAAATAAAATAATAGAGTAATGGAGTTGGAAGGGATCTTGTAGGTCACCTAGCCCAACTCCCCAAGCAGGAGTCTCTATACCATGTCTGACAAATGGCAGTCCAATCTCATCTTGAAAGCCTCCAGTGATGAAGCTCCCACAACCTCTGAAGGCAACTTCTGTTCCATTTGTTGATGGTTCCCACTGTCAGAAAATTACTCCTTATTTTTAGGTTTCATCAATTTCCATCCATTATTCCTTTTCCGGCTTTGGAAAATAGCTTGACCCACTCCTCTCTGTGGCAGTCCCTCCAATATTGGAAGACTGTTAACCTGTCTCCCCTGGTCCTTCTCTTCTGTAGACTAGCCGTGCCCTGTTCCTGTAACTGTTCTTCCTATGTTTTAGTCTCCAGTCCCCTAATCATCCTGATTGCTCTTCTATGCACTTTTTCTAGAGTCTCAACATCTTTTTTATTTCTTTTTTGGGGGGTGACCAAAACTGGATGCAGTACTCTAGGTGTGGTCTTACTAAGGCTTTATAGAGTGGTATTAGTACCTCCCTTGATCTTGATTGTATCCCTCTGTTAATGCAATTTAGGATTGCATTGGCTTTTTTGGCTGCTGCTGCACACTGCTGGCTCATATTTAACTGGTTATCCACTAAGACTCCAAGATCCCTCTCACAGTCACTTCTAATACCCTATAAAACCTCAAGGCAATAGGTTGGAGAAGAGAATGGAAACACTGACACAGAAGAGGAAGAAAGGTAAAATGACTGTGGTCTATATTGCCTTTTTGTCTTATATATACACATGCACTTTTATTTAAAAAAAGGTAAATAAAGAATCAAAAGGATGGAGGAAGAAAAAGAAGAAGATGGAAAAGAGTTGGTTTCCTGTATTCATCCTGTCATTTCCCAGAATGCTTTGCCAGCAACCATTTGGGAAGAGAAATTCCTGATCTTGCAGAGCATACGCCATGATTGATGAGGTCCTGCTATAGGTGCACCATAGCCAGGGAGCCAACAGTAAAATCTGTGAGTTAAGAACGTTTCCATTGCTCCGATTGATAAATATATCGCTCCTCTTCCTTGCCTTTGCTTCTTTCCAGCAAATCCTGAGAATGGTGGTGGGGAATTCTGCTCTGCCACATTTTGCACTGCTAAGCCTGCCACGATGAAAGGTTTTTGTCCTTGTGTTTGTCCCATGTGACAATGGTGCATTTTCACAGGCTGAAGTCATAAGAGTTTTCCCTGCAAAGAGGAGGGGCTCATATCCTCCCCTCACCCCATGCCCTCCATGGGGGATGCTTCCTTGATCCTAAGAATATGCTGCCAGATGCCCCTGCTACCTCAGCCATCCATCAGGCTTGATGGTCCCTTTAATGGATCGAGGGTAGAGAAGACGCGAGACCCAGGACTTCAACAAACACAGGTTTATTCGTAAGATGTTTGACAGCGATTCAAATGTATCTTTTACTTGCCAAAGTATTTATACAGGCTGTTAGAATAGACGGTCCAATGGGCGCTCTAGAAGTGTCTGGCAACTGCTGACGCAGCGCCCTGACCAATCGGGTTGGCTCGGCCGGCTAGCAATAGGCTATGCTGCGCCTCAGCCAATCAGGGCGCCGCCTGGTCTGTTGCTGGCCTCCCGGTCGTAACTCGAGGACTTTGAGTCCTTAACAGTCCCCAGTTCTGATTTGGTGATTTGGGTTCAGGGACGGTGAACTCCAAGAGGTTTTGTTAGAAAGGTCCAAGGGTGAGCAGCTAGGAGGGCTCACCATATTGAGTCCAGCTAATAGCAGTAAAATCATATGATGAACAGTTGAGGAAACTATTATGTATATCTAGCCATCTACCACTATTTGAGGGGCTACCCCCGAATAAGGATAAGAAGCAAAGGGTAGAAGAGAAATCCACTCTGGAACTAAGGAGAAATTTCTTGGAATTAAGTACAATAAAATCAATAAAACAGCTTTCTTCCCAGAGTTTTGATGCTCCAGCATTGGAGATCTCCAAGAAAAGATTGGACAACCATTTGTCTGGGAGGGAATAAATGTCTTGTTCTGGGCAAGGGGTTGGACTAGAAGACCTCTGAGATCCCTTCTAGCTCTATGAGTCTATGAACGTCTATGAGCTTCAATCTCTTCTTCCCACATCCCATTTGTTTAGCTATAATTTATCTATAAACAAATCCCTAAACACTTCCTAGCCCTGATTAGCAAAATTCCATTAAAGGCTAACAAGGACAACAATCTATATTAAGCTTGATCAAATAAGTCAAGTTTATATTCCTTTCTTTTACTTTTTCCAATCTTGATTTCTAGTTCCTTTAAATATTGTCCTAAAACTCTTCGCTATTACATCTTTTTCTGTATCACTCTTCTAGCTTGTCATTTTAAAATTTACTTTTAAAATTAGATAGAGGTAGACAGTCTTAAAAATAGCTTGAGTCCATTGTTCAAAAATATCTTTCAGCATGTTTAATGTTTAAATATTTTGTTCCATTGTGTATTAGTAAATCAAATGTAAGTATTTTTTTTCCTTTAATTGTAACCTTTAGTTCCTTATGGCTCCCTCTGCTGCCCAACCCTCAAAGTGTCATCCTGTCACTTTTTAAAAAAATAATTCAAAACAAAAACATTTTCCAAAAACTGTGACGTAACCATCCTCTGCTACCAAATGTGATGTTCCCGTGGTTCGTCCATGAGGCCAATGTTGAGAAAAGACAGGACACGAACTTTCTCGAGATGGAGCGACCCCGATTGGGGGTCTGAGAGCCCCTTTTATTGAGATAGGACAAAGGCAGGAGGCGCAATAGCATGTGCTTAAAAACAGCCTGTAAAAGTACAATTTCTAATCTACTGCTTCAGGAAAGTTCTTTCTATATATGGTCAAATCCTGGACGTCAATGGTAGGGCACATCTCAGAATGTTATGTTATTCACTATCAAGATGTTATGGCTTTCTAGGAGTTTGTTTTCTCCTGTGTGATTCAGCGTGACTCTGCAGGCCCTAGTATGAACTAGGCCATGGAGGACACACACATGCACAAGGAACTATATTACAACATCTCCTACTTTTTTATTTTCTTTTTGTCAAAAAGACTTTTCCTCTTCATCTGACAGGGCTAATCACAGCATTCTACACATAAACCAATAGAAAATCACATCATGGCAAATGGTGGGCAAAGGGGGAATAGAAAGCTACAGCACAGCATAGGGGGAAGAAAGGGCATGTGTGGGAGTAGCTGGCTCACATAGTTCATGTTACATGAGGCTGCATAGTGAGTCCAGGCCGTTTAGGCCGGAAAGATCTTTCTGGTGCAATGTTTTTGCATCCCTGTGTATGTGTGTTTCAGACAGCAGAAACTGCCCTGCACACACACACCCGGAATGTTTTTGTTTTTTTAAAAGGCAGCGTCTCCTTCTTCATCGCTGGGCATGCGGAAGGGATCTTTCCCATGAAGGGGTTGACTGTTCATGTAACTCCATGTGGTTGACAATATGAATATTCTTCTGTGGAGCCAAGCTAGAGAGTATATTCTTACACATAGTTAATAAAGAGGGTGCACATTGAATACAGCAGCACAACAGTATCACCAAAGCAACAAGGGTTGTAGCGGTTTTGGAAACATTTCCCAACCAGCTAAAATTTGGTAACCAAGAGGTCATCCAATCCCACCAGGAGTCCAAGGCCTTGTATGTTTGTCCAACTGCTTGAACGGTATCATGTGATTTGTCCACACTGGTTTCAATTTGTCCGGACTGGTTCAAATAATGACAACAGGTAGCATTCAACCAAACACATAGTAGGGGGATCTGCGGCGAAAGACGGGGCAGCTGGTCAGGGGAGTGTAGGGTGAAGGGTGCTCTGCTCTGTTTTCCAGGTCAGAGACAGAGACAGCCTCAAGCTGTGGTTCCTGCTGGTTGGTCATGGTCAGGCTGCTTCTGTGTTTGTGTAGGTGGTTGTATAGGTGGTTTTGGCAAATATGGTCTTACGTGCCGTCCTGGAATCCAGAGAACTTTGTCTTTTAGTTGGATTACAGCGTAGCCCCTTCCCCAGGTAATCAGGTCAGCAGGTCCTCTCCAGGTCAAGTCAGGCAAGCAGCGATAGTAGACAGGTGGACGGGAGGTATCTGCAGTAGATGGAGCTGCAAAATGACGAGTCGCTGCCGAGGATGGTGGGCTTCCGGTAAGATTTTAAAAGTCCAGGGCATAAAGGCAAAAGTTAAGCATGTGTTGCACTGCTGGGAAGCCAGGGGGCATTTTCCCCTATTGCCAATATATCTGTCCAGGGCATGTTTTAATGTCTGGTTGGCGCGCTCAGCCAACGCCTGACCCTGGCTGTTATAAGGAATGCCGAATTTATGCACAATGCCCCATTGGTTACAAAAGGCAGCAAAGGCTGCACCTGTGTAAGCGGGGCCATTGTCTGTGTTTAATTCTTTTGGGCGTCCCAGCGATGCAAAGGTCCGAATACAATGATTAATAACATGTTTGGTGGCTTCACCCCTTTGGGGGGATGCCATAATGTAGCCTGAATACGTATCAATGGAAACATGTAGATATTTCCAAGGAGCAAATGGAGGATATTGGGTAACATCCATTTGCCAAATTTGGCAACACTCTGTCCCTCAGGGATTAACTCCCATCGGGAGGGAATGCACTTGCCGGCTACAGGTAGGGCACTGCTGAATAATTGCTGATGCCTCCGCCGACGTAAGGCCAAATTGTTTTATGAGCGCTTTTTTATTCTGGTGAAAGTAAGAGTGGCTATCCCAAGGTGTGATAGCAGAACAAACATTGACATGGGGTGGGGGGGGCTGATGCCGCAGCGTCAGCAACATCATTGCCCTCCTGGAGAGGCCCAGTGAAAGGCTGATGACTTCAGATATGGGAGACATGGAAAAAATGACAGCGAGAGGGGACAAGACCTTGTAAAGTGAGAAACAGAGACAAAAGTTGTGAATCAATAGAAGGAGAGAGATAAGACTCATACAAAGAGGTTATAATCTGAGTCACATAAAGACTATCAAGAATTAAGTTAAACGGTCGTTTGTCAAATAACTGAAAGGCCAAGATGGAAGTGGCCAATTCATCTCTTTGAGCAGATTTTTGTGGCTCTGTGAGCTGGTATGCCATGTACCATCCTCCTGCCAGGCACATGCTCCCCGATGTTTGCTCCCATTGGCAAAGACAGTTATAGCGTCTTTGATAGAAAAAAGCTATTGAAGGAGGCTTCCACTGGAGCGGAAGGGCTTTTGTAATTAGGGCTGCAAAAAGGGCGGGTTTCTGAGAAATAGTGGACAAGTGTCATGAGATCACATTCTTGGGGAATCAAATTTGGATTGGGGAGGCCGCACTGCAGCGCTCCCATGGGTTGGAGAATTTTATTAACAGCCTGCAAATCATGCAAAAAACGCCATTTACCAGATTTCTTTTCTATAACAAACACAGGGGTGTTATAAGGGCTGTGGGATATCTCTTTCCTCTTCTTCTCTTCTCTCTCTGTCCATCTATTCACATTCTCCTTCCCTCTCTTCCATTCTTCTGTCACTTTCTCCTTCTCCCTTCTCTCTCCTCTTTGTCTCTTTCTGTCTCTTTCACTCCTTATCTTTCTTCCTCTCTCCCACTCTTTCATCACTTTCTCTTTACTCTCTACTGCCCAACCTGTCTCCATAATTTACCTACTCTCCTAAATAGGCGCAGTTCCCTTACTGGATCCTTCGCTCACTCAAACACACACACACAAAAACTTACACATGCACAAAACCATTTTTCTCCATTCCAATTCGGATCCTATAAATCAATTGCTCTGTGAAACATCTGTGAAAAGAATTCCAAGGGCTTCCCGGGGGAGCGTGGCCTGCAGAGGCCCCGTATCAAACCCACCCCCTCCCCTTAGCTGAGGGGCGGTAACATTGTTGGACAGACCCTTGGCAATTGCCTTGTTAATCTCTCTAAGGTATTCGGAGGTCCAAATGGCAAACTGAGAGGGGGTAAGAAGCATGCCTGACAAAAGGGTTTGGAACAGTCCCTTGCAGTATGGGGATTGCACCCCATAGGTAGAAACTGCTTGCTTAAGATCCTTAACAACCCTATAGGGGATTGAGTTATGAGTGGGCACAACCCCCCCAGCTGCGTTGGTTTGAAAGGAAACGGGGAAACAATCCTGTGCCAATTCCATGTCCCCTTGATTGAAAGCATCGCGCAGAGCGTCTTGGAGAGCACTACGCCACACTTGCGGGGTGGGGGAAGGGGCGGAAGGGAGAGGGGAAACCTTCTCTTCCGGGGGGGCCGGGGGAGGTGGAGGGGTCTCGGAGAGGGCCATCGCCTGGCCAGGAGGAGGGGAGATCTCCTCGTAGCGCGGGGGAGATGTTGCCGAGGGCTTAAAAGCAGCCCCCTGCATGTCTTCCTCATGAATTTGAAGGCATCTTACAAGAAGTCTCCAAGTAGTGAGAACTTCCGGGGGGCTCGAGGTTCCTCATGGAAATAAATACCCAATTTGATCCATAAGGAGACTTTAAGAGAGCCCTTCTCAGGGTAAATGGGACAATTCTTAGATGTAAGCCAATAGAGAGAGGAAATGTTTTTTCGGGGGAAAGGGAAGCAAGCGAACTGCTGCTTGAGAGATTGCAATGGGAAGCAGGCGATCTGCCGCTTGAGAGAGTGCAATGGAGAATTTGGAGATATCTCGAAGCTCCTGCAGGTGTGCAGTCTGAGCCTTCGAGAAGCCCGAGCCCATACTCACGATTTGGGAGGGTGCTCCGTTCGCTGATGTCCAGCCCTGGTTGCGAGACTTTGTCCAGTCGGGGGTGAGTGAAAGGCTGGCGACACAGGTTATCACATCACGTCTATCACGTCTATCACGTCGGGGTCACCAAATGTGACGTAACCATCCTCTGCTACCAAATGTGATGTTCCCGCGGCTCGTCCATGAGGCCAATGTTGAGAAAAGACAGGACACGAACTTTCTCGAGATGGAGTGACCCTGATTGGGGGTCTGAGAGCCCCTTTTATTGAGATAGGACAAAGGCAGGAGGAGCAATAGCATGTGCTTAAAAACAGCCTGTAAAAGTACAATTTCTAATCTACTGCTTCAGGAAAGTTCTTTCTATATATGGTCAAATCCTGGACGTCAATGGTAGGGCACATCTCAGAATGTTATGTTATTCACTATCAAAATGTTATGGCTTTCTAGGAGTTTGTTTTCTCCTGTGTGATTCAGCATGACTCTGCAGGCCCTAGTATGAACTAGGCCATGGAGGACACACACCTGCACAAGGAACTATATTACAACAAAAAACAAATCTTATTTCAATCCATTTGTACCCATTACACCATTTATAAC
Source organism: Thamnophis elegans (assembly GCF_009769535.1). NCBI lineage: Eukaryota > Metazoa > Chordata > Lepidosauria > Squamata > Natricidae > Thamnophis > Thamnophis elegans. Next base: position 28,568,864 of record NC_045552.1, read on the forward strand.
TTTCTAGTGTAGGAAGTTAGCACCCACCCCTAGAGAAATGAAATATCCTGGCAGAATATTATATTTCCCTGGATCAGAAATGGAGAAACATGTTTTTAGGCAGGAAACAGACTCACTCTTATTAGCCCCCACCGTTGTCAATGGGCCATTAAAATGTCTGAGCCAGTCTATTCTACATAACAAAGATCTCCCCTTTCAGCTCCAGGGTGATGGGATTAAGGCATGATAGCATTAGCCCTTTACCCATCTCACCACAGTGCGCCTGGGAAGAAGCATTGCTCAATCAAACTTAAGACAGCCTATAGAGTTGTTCCTGCATGGCCCCATGGGAGTCTGACAACCAATCAGAATACATTTCTTGAACAGGAACAGGAAACAGAGAGGTGGGGCCGAACAGAGTACAAAAAACCCAGCAAGCCCCTTCTTTTCTCTCTTTTTTTCTTCACCCAACATCTTGAAGCATGTGATCACCTTTTCTGTTCAGGATCTCAAGCCATGTGATCCTGTCCACCATTAAACCATCTTTCCAAGCAGCCTCCATGTTTCCAGTGTCCCCCACTTGGAGCTGAACCCTGAAGGACATTTCTTCCAACACTAGGATCAAAGCTTTAGCCACTATTTTGCTGCTTTCCATACTTTTATTTAAAACTTTTTTCACTAAGGTTTGGAGGAAACTCACTCAGTGTTGTAATCTTTTTTTTTTAATTATTTTTATTTTTTTATTACACAGACAACAATGGGAAAGGGAGAAGATGGGGAAAGAAAAAAAGGGGGGGGAGGGGAAACCCATCTTCACATACAATATGTCATTTGATCACAGGTGCATATACATCCCGTATCTCTCTGTTGTATATTTAATAAACACCACAATAAACTAGGGTTTAAAAAACAACAACAAAAAAAACAAAACAAAACAAGAGAAAAAAAAGGGTGGGGGGAGGGGGGGAGGCCAAAAAGGCCAAAAAAAAAAAAAAGTCCAAAAAAGGGGGGGGGAGCCATCATCACATGCAGCATGTCGTTTGGTTACGGTTGTTTTAACATCTACATCTTCAAATAATATTTACCATCTCAGATATTTCCTCTAATGTAACTAAAGGCCTCATTTTCCTTCTACAATATATATTCGGTTAACATTAGCATTGTTTTCCCCCAGAGAGTATACTTCTATTCATTGTTAACCTTGCATTTCATACCTTCAAACAGAGATCTTATTCCTTCATTGTTCAACAAGGCATCGCTGCCTATATATACCAGTTTTCATTTGTTCCCCTATTAGAATTGCCTTATCAGCAGCGAAATATCATTATAGTAAGATCTTAACCTTATACATTATATCACCAGACCTTATATTAGTACTTCCTTATATCAGTGTTGAATTATTTCACAGCATAATTATATCATCATTTACTTTCTCCAATTAAGGCATAAGTGTATCATTTTTCATTTCCAAAATTTTGTTTTTTTCCCCTTAGCCATTGATAAAACAAGTCCCATATCTTATAAAATTGTTCATCCTCTTGCTCTCTAATTTCAAATGTCAATTTACTCATTTCGGCACAGTCCATTATTTTTCGAATAACTTCTTCCTCTTTTGGTATTGTTTCATTTTTCCAGTTTTTTGCAAATACAATTCTGGCTGCTGTTAACACATTTACAATCAAATATTTTAAGTCTTTGTTGTAGGTTTCTGGTAAAATTCCCAATAAAAAGACCTCTGGTTTAAAGTCTATTTGTTTGTGTATCATTTTCTCCAACCACATGTGGATTTTAGTCCAGTATCTTTTGGCTTCAGTGCAAGTCCGGTTAACATGTGGTAGTATGAGCCAGGTATCTGGTGACATTTCCAACACTTTTCTGATTTATTCTTGAACATTCTTGCGATTCTGGTTGGGGGTAGATGCCACCTGTAAAACATCTTATACAAGTTTTCTCTATATGCAGTAGACATTGTCATTTTGTAATTTTGAGACCACAATTTCTGCCAATTCTCTAAATCAATCCCATACTTAAAAAATTTTCCCCAAGCAATCATAGTTTCTTTAACTTGTTCTTCATGCAATTTAAACTCCAATAAATATCCATATAGTTTTTTAATTACTTTTTCATCAGTACCTGTTAGAATTTTGTCTAGCTCAGTCATTTTATTATAGAGACCTTTAGTTTTTCTATCTTCATTATATCTAGATTGTATCTGTACATATGAATACCAGTTCATTTCCATCCCTTCTTGCTTCAACTCTTGACTAGATTTGAGCTCACCCTCTGTATCCAATAATTCTGTATATCTAACTGTTTGTTCCTTTTTATGTATTATCGGATACGAAAATGCTTCAATTGTTGATGTCCAGACTGGAATTTTTAAATAATGTAATTTTTTAATCTTTTCCCAATTTAACAACAATGCCTCCCTTATATAATGTCTTCTAAAATAACCATGTGGTTTAGTTCCCTTATACCATAAGAAAGCATGCCATCCCAACAGCAAATCGTGACCTTCTACGTTCAGTAATCTAGAGTTTTTTAATAATATCCACTCCTTAATCCACATCAGATTTGCTGCCTGATAGTATAGCTCCCAATCGGGTAACCCAAAACCTCCTCTTAGTCTAACATCTTGTAGTAATTTCAGTTTTATTTTAGCTTTTTTCCCTTGCCAAATAAATTTCAAAACTATTTTATTTAAATCTAGAAAAAAATCCTTACCCAGTCTTATTGGGATTGTCTGAAACAGATATAGAATTCTAGGTAAAATATTCATTTTAATTGTGGAGATTCTTCCCATCATTGATAAATGCAAGTTTTCCCATTTCTCCAAATCGATTGCTATTTGTCGTTTTAATCTGATATAATTATCCTCTTTAAGAGTGCTACATCTAGGTGATAAATGTATCCCCAAATATTTAATCTTACTTGTGTTTTGAATCTGCAACATGAAGAAGAAGGCGGGGCTTAGCAGTGAGAAGACGGACATTCAGGCAGTTCCTGAATGACCATCTATACCGGGGTCTTTTTTGGACAATTCGTTTGAATCTAAGCTGTCCCGTAGAGACAGTGACGTGGGAGGAACTCCAGTGGTCCCAGAGATGTTCGCAAAATCTCTGGGAACCTAAGGAAAGCCTTCCTAATCCAGTGACTTCCGGATCAGCTCGACGCTGACTACAACTGCAATAGCCCAGACAGAGAGCTGGATATGGACATGTTGTTTGGTATGAGTTTTAAATCCTTTTTTCTTGTTGGAAAGAGAACACTCTAAATTTGGAAACTTAGTTTAAAATAAGGCTGATAAGTGAGAAAAGAGGTGGTGATAAATGTTTGCCATTTTGAAGTTTATTTTTCTGTTCCTTTGTTTTTAATTCCTGGAAGCCGGGCTGGACGTTCCTGTAATTTAAATCGGCTTTTTGCGTTCCTTCCTTTTGTTGTCGATACCCTTAACTTCGAACTTAATGGGGCACTAAATCTTAAACTTAAAGTGCTTTGAAGATCTGGGTTTTTTTTTTTTGTTTTTCTTCGTTGCCTCCTAGCCCCTTTGAGGTTTTTTTTTTTTTAAAACAATTAGTAATTAACAAACGCTACGGAACGGACTAAAACAAGCTGTAAACTACAAATTACAAGCCAACACTGCCATCTTGTGGACTTGAACTTTGTTATTAAAATCCCCCCTGTAATGCATTTGATTTACGTATTTACGCAGCTGGGAACCTGTTAGATAAAACAGCAAAGCTGAGTGTGACCTTGAAGAGACTCTTATCTTAGGGGGGGAAAAAAGAGTCCGGAAAAAATCATTTGTTTTAGCTTGTTGGCATCCTTTCATCTCCCAACACCATTTTCATATTATCTGCTGTGGAGACATCGACATTGAGTTTTTCTTTTTTGAGCATCACCATCAACCTTTTGATCTTTTACATTTTTTTTCTTTTCTGTTTTGATTATTCTTTTTAACCTTTGGATCACCTCTTGACTATTTACATTTTTTCTGCTTTTTTCTTTTCTCACTTGTAGCTGAAGCACCTCTTCTTCCCTTTTTGGAGGGGGGGGTGTGTGTTTTTTTTTCTTTTTTACTATTTCATATTCTTTTATTTATATATATATATATTTTCTATTGTACTCTTACTGCATTCCTTTCATCTTTGAAACAAAAAAAGTTCCTTTTTCTTTTCTTCCTTTTCTCTCCCTTCTCCCTTTTCCTTCCCTTTCTCTTCTCCCCCCGTTTCTTATCTCCCCCCCTCTCCTCTGTGTACTTTACGTATTTAATCCACCATACTTATAACTCTCCACCCTCTAATACTAATTGGCTATGAGTAGAAAAGCAGCTGCCTCTGGCTCTACATCAACCCCTGCCCCCTCAACTGCGGGAGGCCAGAGGACAACACAGACGATGTCCCATCAGGAAAAAGAGAAGGAAGCCAACTTTGAAACACTTATACAAATGATGCAGAAGATGCAAGCAGGAAACGATACCCTTGTAAAAAAAATGGAGGCAATGGAACAACAAAACCAAAGCATAGTGCAAAAAGTTGATAATATGGAAGGAAAAGTAGAAAGTATACACAACTGGATGCTGAAATACGAAAATAGGATTCAAAAAATTGAAAATAAGATTCAAGAAGGAGAGAAGAAAACTGAAAAGCTAGAGATCAGACTAAGTGATGTAGAAAGAGAGAGCAGTGGAATACTAAGATGGGAGATGGACAGGTCTGAATTTTTTTTAAGATTTCAAAACATAGAAGAAGAAAAAGGAGAGGACTTAGTTCAGATAATTTCAAATATTTTGATAGATGTTCTGGGGATGTCCCAGGACCAAATAAAAAAAACAATTGATGAGACTTTTAGAGTATACACAAGATATGCAATGAGAAATGCTCTTCCAAGGGAAGTACATGTAAGATTTACTAAGAAAACAATTAAATCACAAATCTTACAGAAAATGAGAGATAGAAAATTAGAATATAAAGGTAAGGAGATTGTAGTACTCAAACAAATTCCAAGAGAGGTGAGAGAGAGGAGAAGAGAATATCAATTTCTGACTAAAGTATTGATAAAAAAGGTGTTAACTACAGATGGCTCATACCGGAAGGTTTACTATGTACTTGGCAAGGACAAAGATACAGGATAGATACAACTGAGAAGGCAGAAGCTTTCCACGAAGAATACTTTAGAGAAACGGCGGAGAAAGCAGGGAAAGACGATGCAGTGATACAAATACTGGAACCACCTGCAACCGCGACCGAAAAAATAGAAGGAGCAGTAGGTGGAAGTGAGAAAGAAGGGGAGTCAGGGAATGGGAGCTGCAAAGAAAAACGAGAACCCAGATCTACTAGAGCGATAAATCCTGTATATAAAGTATAAACATGGAAGAAAGAAAAATGATTACAATTAACATTAATGGACTTAATTCGGCAACTAAAAGGAAGAAAGTATTCCATAAATTAGAGAAATTACAACTTGACATAATCTGTCTGCAAGAAGTACATATTCAAAAGAAATATGAACATTTACTAACTCAACCAAAGCTGGGGAAAATGTTTTCATCATTGGCAAATTGCAAGAAAAGAGGAGTGGTCTTTTATATTAAACATCCCAACAAAAGTAGTCTACGCAGAGGAAGAGGGAAGAATTTTGATGGTGGAAATTATGGATACCAAAAAGACACTTCTAATTGGAATCTACGCCCCCAATGAAAAACAAGATGAATTTTACAAAAAACTACACAAAAAAGTTTTGGAACTAGACTATGCTGATATTTGTATGATGGGAGACTTTAATGGCATTGTGAATCAAAATATGGACTATAAAACACATAAAACAAAAAAATCAAATAGGAAGCTCCTGCCGAAATCTTTTTTTAGGATGACAGATGAACTAAATCTAAAAGATATATGGAGAGAAAGAAATGTTAAAAAAGAACAATATACCTTCTACTCAAATAGACATTCTTCATTCTCTAGAATAGATATGATATGGGTCTCAGCGGAGTTGAGCTCCAACATAAAAGAAATTGAGATTGAAGCAAGTACCTGGGCGGACCACAATCCAATTTCAACTAAATGGAAAGGCCAAAGGGCAAGATCTAGATGGACACTAAATAACACTATATTGAAAGAAAAAGAGTTTGTACAAAAAATGGAAAAAGAGCTAGTCCTTTTCCTTAAAGAAAATAGGAAAGAAGATACGTCGTTGCAGAATCTCTGGGATACAATGAAGGCTGTTATCAGAGGTTTGACAATAGACTATACAAGGAAGAGAAACTCAAAGAAAAGACAAATGCATAAAGCTCTAGACAATGACTATAAAATACTTGAAAGAGATCTACAGAGAGCACCACAAAAAAAAGATGTTAAAATAAAAATGGACATAATTAAACACAAAATGGACCTATTAGAAAAGGAAGAACTGGCACAAAAAATTAGAGGTGCCAAACAGAATTATTTTGAAAATGCGAACAAACCAGGCAGGTGGTTGGCATATAAGTTGAAAAAAGAGAGAGAAACAAAGAAAATACTTCAACTAAGAGATAAACAAGGAGAAATTCAGTATGAAAATACCGAAAAAAATATATTATACACGACTACTACGTTAAACTCTATGAACAAGAGAAGGTGGAGGAGGGACGAGTCAAAAAGTATCTACAAGATGCCAATCTCCCCCAGGTACCAGATGAAACTAGAACAATGTTAGAAAGTAAAATAACAATGATGGAGTTAACAGAGGCACTTAAAAAACAAAATAATGGGAAAGCCCCAGGACCAGATGGCCTACCCGTGGAATTCTACAGAACATTTGAAGAAATATTGACCCTCCCACTCCTACAAGTCATGAATGAAGTGATGACTGAGAACCAAATACCGAAGTCATGGTCAGAAGCGTATATCACATTACTACCCAAGGAAGAGACTGATTTAACACAAATCAAGAATTATAGACCAATTTCTTTATTAAATTCAGATTACAAGCTATTTGCATCTATACTAGCTGAGAGACTTAAAAAATACTTAAATGGCTTCATCCATTCAGATCAAAATGGCTTTTTACCTAAAAGACAAATCAAAGACAATATGAGAATAATTTTGAATACCTTGGAATACTATGAGGCCCACCCAGAAAAACAATTGGCACTGATGTTCCTCGATGCGCAGAAGGCCTTTGATAATGTGAATTGGCAGTTTATGTTTTTGCAACTGGAGCAGATGATCTTTGGCAAGAAATTCACCCAAACTATACGAATGATATACCAGAAACAAGCAGCAAAGATAATGGTAAATGGAGAACTAACAGAACCGATTGAAATAAAGAGAGGTACAAGACAAGGCTGCCCATTATCACCGCTACTCTTTGTCCTAACACTAGAGGTCTTAAATAGAAAGATCAGAGAAGAAGAAGAAATAAGAGGAATGAAAATTAAGAGAGAAGAGTATAAATTGCAAGCGTTCGCAGACGACTTAGTTTTTATTCTTGAAGATCCATTAGAAACCGCACTCAAATTGTTAGAAAGAATAGAGGAATATGGAGAAGTAGCAGGCTTGAAAATAAACAAAGATAAAACAAAGATCATGACAAAGAATATCCCAGCTACACAAAAGGAACAGTTGTCAGTGTTGTAATCTTGTTGATCCAAAGGTTCCTAAAAGATGAAAAACAGTTTAAGAGAAATTTCCGACAGCAATTAGAAAAGGAAATATGTGAACTCAGTTTTCTTTTAAAGGTGCTGATTACCGTATAAATGAAAGGGCTATTCCCCAATCTCCTCCAGTGGTCAAAAGTCTGGAGCACTTGTAGGCAATCTCAAGTCCTGTTATTTTCCAGAGAGGAATTACTAAAAGTCAGTCTATGTATTGACTATGCATTCTACTGTGGTTAATGGCTCCGTTTTTGTGGATCTGTCTTCACTCTGCCATTTCTTCCCCAGAAGTCCTCTGCTGAAATGTATTTATTTATTTATTTATTCAGTTTGTCACTCATGTACAAGATAACAGGAATAAGAATAAACATGAATAAGAACAGAGGAAACAGGCACAAATAAATGGGGACAGCAGGACAGGGACAATAGACATGCTGGTGCGCTTTTGCATGCCCCTTACAGCCCTACACAGTTTAAGGTTAAAGTTATGTGGGTTTGAGGATGTAACAACAGAGTCAGAGCTGCATTCGAAAATTGCCCTTCTCAAGTTCATCAAATGGTTAGTTAGTTTGTTTGCCTGACTGACTGACAATGCTGTAGATTCAAACAGCATCATCTCTACAGCAAGAGCTACATAATCAAGCATGTTATAGAAAAGATACAGCCTTTTGTGCAGTGAGTGATGGAGATCTGTTCTGCTCAGGAGAAGTGGGTTTCTTGGCTTTCCTTCTCAGTGAGGAGCGACACTCGGTGCATTAATTGTTCACTCCAGTGCTGAGCCCTCTCATTGGGAAGAGTTCTGGGATGAGAATCAGCTTAAATTATGAAATTCTAAAAAGAGGTCTCCATTTTAAAGGACAGAAATGCAATTAATTCAATATCCAATTTCTCTTCTTTTGTACAGGGAGCCCCGAAAGTCAGAGAATTAAAAGCATTCCAGTGAGCAGCAGGACTTTCATGCAAAGTAGTAATTACTGTTTATTAAGAAAAAGGGCTGATTATGTGAATCTGGGACAGCCAGATGGCTCGGAGAGGGACTACTGACCACAAGGGCTTTGAATCCAATTGCCCCGTTTTCTACACCAGCTTTCTCATTTCCTCCTGCAGAACTTTCTGACTTGGGGACTTTGGTTCACACAACCTCATTTTATACCTTCTATCCTGAGACAGCTTTGTGTTCTTGGTTGCAATTTTCTCCCTTTCTCTGCTGCTTTCCATTCCTTTCAAGCAGAATAGAAGAACTGGGTGTGGAGAGCAGAGCAGAGGAGAGGGAATCTCCTCCATGAGTAAAGTTTGTTTCAGTGGTGGGATTCATTTTTTTTTACTACTGGTTCTGTGGGCATGGCTTGGTGGGCATGGTAGGGGAAGGATATTGCAAAATCCCCATTTCCTCCCCACCCTGCTAATCTGTTTTCCCGCTCCATTCTCCTCTTCAGGGCAACAGAAGAAGATCAGCTGGGAGGCTAGCACCTCTGGTTTGTTTGTTTGTGCCTTCCTAGAAAGAAGACCAATTGGGGGGGAACCCCCTGGCCCCTACAAAATTACTCTCTGGAGCTTGACGCAGGGTGGGATACAGAATGCAGAATAGCAGAGTTGGAAGGGATCTTGTGAATCTTGTAGTTCAGGGGTCCCCAACTCCTGTGCTGTGGCCCATTCAGAACCATACAAGCAGTGGGTTGTGACAGCTATTTTGAGCAACAGGGAGCCACAGTAGAGGGATGAAAAAGCCACGGGTTATTATTATTGTTGTTGTTGTTGTTGTTGTTGTTATTATTATTATTATTATTATTATTATTATTATTATTTATTAAATTTATATGCCGCTCAATCCCGAAGGACTCCGGGTGGCTTACAAAAGAAGAAAGAAAAGAAAGAAAAGGAAAATAAGAAAAGGATAGTTTAAAATTCACAAAACACACATTCGTTCTAATCGGGGCTGGACCTTAACAATAAGGTCAACAACCCCAGGCCTGCCGGAACAGCCAGGTTTTAACAGCTTTCCTGAAGGCCATGAGAGTGGGTAAGGTCCGGATATCTGGGGGTAGCTGATTCCTTGGTATAGGGTCACCTGCTTGAGCAGGGGGGTTGCACTAGAACTGCAGCCTCCAACCGCTTTGACCAACAGAGGGCGGGGGATGGTTCTGTGTAAGCGGCAGGCATGTCTGTGAGCAACCCCATTTGCACAAGCACAAGCCCCTGCCACTCATGCAAATGAAGCTAGCTGCACACGTGCGCACGCTCACCCACTGCTTGTATGGCCCAGTTCTGAATGGGCCACAGCACAGGGGTTGGGGACCCCTGAACTACAAGATTCACAAGATCCCTTCCAACTCTGCTATTCTGCATTCTGTATCCCACCTTCACATCTCACCCCTCCCCCAATCCTGGCACTCCTCCATTGGCTTTCTCTCCACTGGGTCTGCCTTCAGGAGTTTCTCTGGTTGGCGGTCAGAAGAGCAAGGTGAGGCTGCACCTGGCCTGATGCAGAGCCCATTGCTGAAGAAGACCCCTTGCCCTGCTTGCTGCTTCATCTACACTGCCGCCCGGCATCCTCCATTAGGCTTTGCTTTGTGCAGCAGAAAGAGAGTAATTTTCTCTCAGCACTAAAAGATGCCATTATGCCTCTTGGGCAAAAAAGCTCTTCTTGAGGAAAAGACCATGGCCAGGCTGCAAAAGAAGCATGTGAAAACGAGTCAGAGTCCTTCAGCAAAACCCGGGCAGCATCTCTAATGGTTGCTTCAAAACTAACTAGTAGCGCTTCATCCTCAGTGCAGCTCCAGCATCCCCTCTTGTCTGCTGACAATAAGAATAACAGAGTTGGAAGGAACCTTGGAGGAGCAGGAGACCCTAGACCAGTGATGGCTAACCTATGGCATGCGTGCCCAAAGTGGCACACAAAGCCACATCACCCATCACACATGCTTGTTTTATGGGTTTCTGGCATGCATGCGTGCACGATGATCAGCTGTCCTTTGTACGAGCAGCAGTGCCAAAAACTGGTATGTGCATGTGTGCCGGCCAGCTGACTGTCAGGTATGCATGCATGCCAGAACCTGGAAGTTCGGCTTTTCTGGAGCGTGATCCCCTCGTGTTCATGGCAGTGCCGAAAACCAGCCTGTGCATGTGCGCTGGCCAGCTAATCATAAGGCACGCACATGTGCTAGCACCCAGAAGTTCAGCTTTTCTGGAGCATGGCCCCAACGAACATGCACACACAATGTTTCCATGTGACCTTTTCGGCACTCGGTGCCGAATAGGTTTGCCTCTCACTACCCTTCCAGCCAAAAATCTGAAGTCCTGAAGTCCTGAAATGGAAGAAATGTTTGGGTAGAAAGAGCCCATGGAGGACACTGGGCAGCCCTGGGATGATTAGGGTATTGTCCAGTGTCGATCCTTGGAGATCCTGGAAGTGCAGCCAAGCAGGGGTTGCCCTTTCCAGGAAGTTCTCCTTCAACCTCGAGGGAGCGTTTTAACAGGAGAGCAAAAAGGAAGTTTTGTGTTGGAATCTAGAAATGGACAGGATCTATTGTGCACCTGATTTCTGAAGAAGCCTGTTCTTTAAAAGAATTGGTTGCAAAATAGGCCATAATAAAGTATCAGCTTTGGTCAAATTATTTCTACCCATCTGCAACAATCCTGATGACCTCCGGAAACCAAAGGAGTTGCCTGAATGTTTGAGGCCCAACCTCTGCATTTCTTCCCCCTCCCAATTGCATATATTGGAGAGTTAAAGGGAGGCAAAGAAAAAAGACCAAATGAAGGACAGAAAGGAGACATGGCAAATATTTCATGGCAAGTACATTAAAAAAAATCTAGCAAGCAAATCTGGCAATGGCTAAGAGCAGAAAAATTGAAGAAAGAGGCAGAGGGACTAATTCTGGCTGCAGAAGACGAAGCCTTTAGAACAAAGGCACACAAAACCAGAATTGAGAAGACAGCAACAGACAGCAAGTACTGCCTCTGCAAAGAGGTTGAAATAATGGGCCACCTGGTTAGCTGCTGCAAGAAGGTCACACAGACTGTCTACCAGCATGACAAATTAACAACCATGATGCATTGGAAGAGCTGCAAGAAATGCCATTTGCCTGCAAGCAGGAGCTGGTGGGTCCATAGAATAGACAAAGTCATGGACAACGAAGAGACTGAAATCCTCTGGAACATTGGAATTGAAACAGACAAGCATCTACCAGAGGTGGTATTCAGCCAGTTCTGATAAGTTCTAGAGAACCAGTAGCGGGAATTTTCAGTAGTTCGGAGAACAGGCAAATAGGTTGGCCATGATCCTACTGCCTCCCAGCCTTCCAGCTGATTTTCTTTTGTTGCCCAGAACAGGAGAATGGAGTTGAAAAGCAAGTTAGTGGGGTGGGGTGGGAGTGGGGATTTTGCACTAACCTTCCCCCAGGAGGGGGGAGGGAATGGGGATTATAAAGTATCCTTCCCCTGCCACGCCCACAGAACCGGTAATATTTTTTTTTGAATCCCACCACTGAGACCTACCCCAGACTTAACAATTGTCGATAAGAAAGAAAAAAAAATCTGGATATTTGATGTTGCCAGTACCTGAGGAGAAAAAAATAGAAGATAAAGAACTCTGGTAGCACAATGGTTAGAATGCAGTACTGCAGACTACTTCAGCTGAGTGCTAGCTGCAGTTCGGCAGTTCAAATCTCACCAGCTCAAAGTTGACTCAGCCTCCCATCCTTCCGAGGTGGGTAAAATGAGGACCCAGATTGTTGGGGGCAAGAGGCTGACTCTGTAAACTGTTTAGAGAGGACTGTAAAACACCGTGAAGCGGTATATACTGTATTTTTCAGACTATAAGATGCACCGGAGTATAAGACACACCATGATTTTGAAGAGGTAAATTAAAAAAAGGTTTTTGCACTCTGCAGGCCTCATTTTTTGCAAAAAAAAAAAAAAAGAGCATGCAAAGCTTTGGGAGGCTTGTAGAGTGCTCCTTGGGGCTGGGGGGGGGGCAAAAACTGTCTGTTTTTTGCTCTTTTTTGCCCTCCCCAGCCCTCAGGAGCACTTTGCAAGCCTCACAAACCCTCTGCACATGTATTTTTATAAAGGGGGTGGGGTTTCAGTAGGAAAAAATGCTATATTCAGTCTATAAGACGCACCCAAATTTTTGAGGGAAAAAGGTGTGTCTTATACTCCAAAAATATGTAAATCTAAGTGCCATTGCTATTCCTTCCTTCCTTCCTTCCTCCCTCCCTCCCTCCCTCCCTCCCTCCCTCTCTTATTCCCTTTCTCCTTCTCTTTCCTGGTGCCACAGTGGTTAGAATGCAGTATTGCTGGCTGACTCTGCCCACAGCCAGGAGTTCGATCCTGACAGACTCAAGGTTGACTCAGCCTTCCATCCTTCTGAGGTTGGTAAAATGAGGACCCAGATTGTTGGGGGCAAGAGAGGTTGACTCTGTAAACCCTCTTAGAGAGAGCTGTAAAGCCCTGTGAAGCGGTATATAAGTCTAAGTGCTTTTGCTATCGCTAACTGGAGAAAAATCACAAAGTACAAATGGAAAGAAAACAGCAGTTGCAAAAAAAAGCCAAGACAATACCAATAGTAATAGGTGCTTTGGGTGCAATCCCAAAACACTTGGAGCACCACTTGAACACCATCATCATTGACAAAATCCCCATCAGCCAATTGCAAAAGGCAGCTTAACTCAGAACAGACTCCATTCTGTGATGGTACCTTTAACACCATCAAACAACATCTGTCTATCCTTTGGGAAAGTCTTGATAGGTGGACAACAATGCCAAATCCACTTTAAACATCAAATATCAATAATAATAAATAATAAGTAAGTGAGAATTAGTGTAATGCAGTGGTTAAGGAGTTGGATCTGGACCGTGAGGACCTGGGTTCAAATCTGCTCTCAGCTATATTATACCAAATGAATACATATCAGATTAAAGACATTTCTATTGCTATTAGAGATGTGAATCCCATGAATTAGAATAACTTCTCCTGTTCCTATGAATCAAATGAGACAGTAATCTCTAAGAAGAATGGCTCAATGATGCCTACTGAGAAGAACCTTCTAAGATTCTTTTGGCCCTAACTCTGGGAACATTTCATAAATCCTTGAAGCTCTGGAAGGGGTGCAGGTTGGGGAAGTTTTTCAATGGGAGTTATTGCCTTAACATGATTGTGATTGTGTGGCTTGAGATAGCTTGTCCTCTGGTCTCATTAAGCTATCATTGCTGCTATTCTTTATATTCATTTATGTTATTGTTGGCTTTAATCTGGTTTACCACCAAGAGTAGCAACTGGGAGATGGGTGGTTATATAAAGCAATGAAATATATGCAGAACCTGGACGTAATTTGGAATCAGCTGTTACACCCGTTTTCTTTCCTCTAACCCAGTGATGGTGAACCTTTTCTGCCTTGGGTGCCAAAAGCACATGTGCATGCTATCGTGGGTGCTCGCATTCCCACCCCCATAATTTAATGTCTTCCTGCTCTGTGCCCCTGTGCATATGCACCTGACCCCCCCCCCGCTGTCCCACACATGTGCGTATGACTTTCTTGGAGCCTGGGGAGGGCAAAAACTGCCCCTCCTGCCCCCCTGGAGGCGTGTTTAGAGTGTTTAGAGTGTTTATTATAATTTATAGGCCGCCCTTTTCCCTGAGGGGACTCAGGGCGGCTTACAAAACACGGGGAGGGGGGTACAAAGACAAAAGACATAAGACAATACATAATATTAAAAATAAAGCACAACATTCATTCATCATTCGGGAGGGGACAAACTAAGATTTTTATCCCCAGGCCTGACGGGATAGCCAGATCTTAAGGGCCGTGCGGAAGGCCTGGGCGGTGGTTAGGGTGCGGATCTCCACGGGGAGATTGTTCCATAGCGTCGGAGCTGCGACTGAGAAGGCTCTCCTCCGCGTAGTCGCCAGTTGGCACTGACTGGCGGATGGAATTCGGAGGAGGCCTACCCTGTGCGATCTGATGGGACGCAGGGAGGTAATTGGCAGAAGGCGGTCTCTCAAATAGCCAGATCCACTACCATGGAGCGCTTTGTGAGTGGTAAGTAGGACCTTGAAGTGCACCCGGAGATCAACAGGTAGCCAGTGCAGCTCACAGAGGATCGGTGTTATGTGGGCGAACCGTGGTGCGCCCACGATCACTCGCGCGGCCGCATTCTGGACTAGCTGAAGTCACCGGATGCTCTTCAAGGGCAGCCCCATGTAGAGCACATTGCAGTATTCCAGCCTAGAGATCACAAGGGCTCGAGTGACTGTTGTGAGGGCCTCCCGGTTCAGGTAGGGCCGCAACTGGCGCATCAGGCGAACCTGAGCAAATGCCCCCCTGGTCACAGCTGACAAATGATGGTCAAAACTCAGCTGTGGGTCCAGGAGGACTCCCAAGTTGCGGACCCTGTCTGAGGGGTATAAATTTTGTCCCCCCAGCCTGATTGATGGAACATTAGCCAAATTATTGGGAGGAAAACACAACAGCCACTCGGTCTTTTCCGGGTTGAGCACCAGTTTGTTAGCTCTCATCCAGTCTTTAACAGCCTCAAGGCCCCGGTTCATCACTTCCACCGCTTCATTGAGTTGGCACGGGGCGGACAGATACAACTGTGTATCGTCCGCATATTGATGGTATTTTATCCCGTGCCTCCGAATGATCTCGCCCAGCGGTTTCATGTATATGTTAAATAGTAGGGGGGATAACACCGAGCCCTGTGGCACCCCATAAGTAAGGGGCCTCGGGGACGATCTCTGCCCCCCCACCAACACCGACTGCGACCTGTCCGAGAGGTAGGAGGAGAACCACTGCAAAACAGTGCCGCCCACCCCCACCTCCTGCAGTCGTCGCAGAAGGACACCATGGTCGATGGTATCGAAAGCCGCTGAGAGGTCAAGGAGAACCAGGATGGACGCATGGCCTCCATCTCTGGCTCTCCAGAGATCATCGGTCAATGCGACCAAAGCGGTTTCTGTGCTGTAACCGGGCCTGAAGCCAGACTGGAAGGGGTCAAGATAGTTAGCTTCCTCCAAGGTACGCTGAAGCTGGAAGGCCACCACCTTCTCAACAACCTTCCCCACAAAGGGGAGGTTGGAGACTGGACGGTAGTTATTAAGAACTGCTGGATCCAAGGACGGTTTCTTCAGGAGGGGTCTCACCACCGCCGCCTTCAGCGCAGTGGGGAGATGCCCCTCCCGAAGAGAGGCGGTAACAACCGCCTGGATCCAGCCTCGTGTCACCTCACTGCTGTTGGCAACCAGCCAGGAGGGACACGGGTCCAGTATACAGATGGAGGCGCTCACAGCTCGCATAGCCTTGTCCACATCCCCGGAGGCAACATCCTGAAACTCAACCCAGAGATGGTCTGCCAGATCATTCCCTTGTGTCTCGGCTGGATCTGCAAGAGTGGAGTCCAGGTCCGATCGAAACCGAGCAACTTTGTCCGCCAAGAACTGAACATACTCCTCAGCCTTACCCTGTAAGGGGTTCTCCGTCTCCCTCCTATTTAGGAGGGAGCGGGTTATCCTAAACAGGGCGGCTGGGCGGGACTCGGCGGACGCTACCAAGGAGGCAATGTGTGATCTTTTGGCTGTTCTTAGAGCCCGAGTGTACTCCTTGGTGCAAGCTGTCAACAGTGCCCGGCTCGACTCGGACCTATCGGACCTCCACAGGTGCTCTAGGCGTCTCCTCCGGCGCTTTATCTCATGGAGCTCCTCGGTGAACCAGGGAGGCCTCCGTGGGCCGCTGACCCGGAGGGGCCGTAGTGGCGCAATCCGGTCCAGAGACTCTGATGGTGCCGAGTGCCAGGCCGCAGCAAGAGTCTCCGCCGAACTGTGGGCGAGAGCATCTGGAATAACCCCAAGCTCCGTCTGGAACCTTACTGGGTCCATAAGTCGCCTGGGGCGGAACCACCTGTTCGGTTCCTCCTCCCTACGGTGGGGGTTTGGCCTCCGGAAGTCTAGCCTCAGTAGGCAGTGGTCTGACCACGACAGGGGAATGGTCTCATTTCCCCTCAGACCAAGATCATAACTCCACTGCTCCGAGAGGAATACGAGGTCGAGCGTGTGACCCGCTGAGTGGGTTGGGCCTCGAATTACCTGGGTCAAGCCCATGGCTGTCATGGAAGCCATGAACTCCTGCGCTCCATCAGAGTGTTCACCGAGCGAAGGCAAATTGAAGTCCCCCAGAACCATAAGCCTAGGGAACTCAACTGCCAGCTCGGCTACTGACTCGAGGAGCGAGGGGAGGGCTGCTGCAACGCAGTTGGGAGGCAGGTACGTGAGCAGCAGACCCACTTGACCCTTGAGGTCCAGCGTCACCAGTAGGGACTCACACCCGACAAGCTCCGGAGCAGGGATCCTACGAGGTACTAAAGACTCCCGGATTACAATAGCCACACCGCCACCCCTTCCCTGGGCTCTCGGCTGATGTGGCTGGAAAGTGAAAACCCACCGTAAGGGGGCGCCAGATGGTACGTGGAAGACACAAGGCAGAGCCTCACCGCAGCAAAGGGAGGCAGGAAGTAAAATGCGTCCAGGGAGCCACCTGACTGGGCAGGGATAAAGAAGGGAGGAGGCAATGCTGGGAGGGAAGTAAGGCTGGATGGAAAAAGGGGCCATCCGGAGGGACTGATGTAGCGTCGGGGGAAGCCACCCATCCACTCTGCTCAGTCCCCACACTGCTCCGATACGTTCTCTCTCCCTCCGAGATGATGATGGTCTCACACAGCCCCAATGGGGCAGTTCGATAAGCCAGGTAGAAAAAGTTCGATAAGCCAGGTAGATAAGCCAGGTAGAAAAGCCAAAAGCCACCACCGTTGCAGCCGGCGTGATGTTACTCCTCCCACTGCCAAGTAATGCAAACAGCTCACGAAACCCAAGACCCCAAAGTTGTAAAGCCCGGGGGCGTCCAGAAATGACGACTCCTGCAAGGGACTGGGCTGGTCCTATCAATTCTCTCTCCTTCCAAGGCGGCAATAGTCCCGTAGAATCCCAGTACTGTGGCTCAATAAACCAAAGGAAATCGCCTGGATTGAAAAACGCTGACGCGACGCCGCCCCCCCCCCCCACTGCCGGATAACACGGGCGGCTCGCAGTTCACAGACCTTCGGGATCGTACTGTCTGGGGTTGCTCAGAAACGGCGACCCCCGCAAAGGTTTGGGCTCCTTGGGTCCCCTGGATTCCGGACATCCCCGGGACCTTCTTCGGGCGCATAAATTTCAGGTTTTTCAGATGTTTTTCCAGCGTTTGCTCTCCTTATCGCCTGGAGCAAAACGCCTGGGCGCCATCTTCCGTTCTCGCACATGCGCAGGCCCTCTGGAGGCCCATTTTCCAACTTCCAGCGGGCCCAGTAGGTCCGAATTTCGCCCTCCCCAGGCACCAGAGGCTTTCTAGGAGCCTGCGGAGGGCAGAAAACAGCCCAACACACAAACCGGAAGTTTGGGAATAGACTTCCAGGTTGCCCCTTGGGCTGTTTTTTTTCCCTCCGGAGGTTAGCTCCAGGAAGCCTCCGGAGGGGGAAAAATGGCCAGAAATCAAGGCTGAAAATCAGCTGGCCAGCGCGCACAGACACACTGGAGCTGATAGGGCAACGCCTTGCATGCCCTTAGAATGGCTTTGTGTGCCACCTGTGGCACGTGTGCCATAGGTTCGCCATCACAGCTCTAACCTTTCCTTCCATGGGTTGGACCCTCAGGGAGTGGTCTCCTGCCTTTGGATCTCTCCGTCTCAGAGAGAATGAGCAGTTACTAAGTTGTTGACATTCTTCTGAACAGTTGACAAGTACAGTGAAACCATTCTTCTTATTTATTTATTTACTAAATTCATTTGCCGTCCATCACGTAACAAAATGATGCTGGGCAGCTTACTTGCTGCACAAGTATGTGGAAAGGATCCATGAATATAAAGTACAGGACAGGCAAGGCTCTTTTCCCCACCCAGAGACACCGCAGAATCTCCAACCTTTCCTCTCTTGCATGAAACTGCCACGCCAACTTTTCTCAGCCACCTCTGTGTCCCTCAGATGCTGCATTTATCCCATCCCTAACTCATCCCTCAGGCACCAGGCTACTTGTCCTTAGCAGTTTTCTGCTCAAATTTTTTCCATATTCATGGGAATGCAGATGATGATTATTTAAGATGAGTGTGCCGGGCAATGTGACTGCAGAGACCATTCGTTTTTTATGTTGCCAAGTCTTTGCAGGTTTATGGCAGCTTACAACAAGAGACGAAATACCCAAGGTAAGGAGCAAATAGTTTTCAAGCATGGGAAAATCAGGACTCCAGGCAGTTCAAATGAATATAAAGGTTTATTGAAAGATTATACTGTCTCTACAAGAATCTGACCAATTAGGATCAAGGGAAATGCATGGGATAAGAAAAGTATTCAGAGTAGGCTGGACTTGAAGATATATGTGGAACATCATCCTTACAGAAATAATAAAGTCCCCCCCTCACTTAGTGACTTTTTGTTCAGCAACCATTCAAAGTTACAATAGTGTTCAACAAGAAGATTTATGGCGGGTCCTTGAAGTTGTGGCTGTCGCAGTGTCCCCAGAGTCACAGGGTCATGATTGGGGGACTTGGCAATTGGCATACAGTTACAATGGTCACAGCTTCCCACAGCCACATCATTACCTCTTGGGATCTTCACTGCCACTTCCCATAAGTCAAGTCAATGAGGAAACCAGCTACCACCATTAAGCTGTGCTTAACGACTGTACATGATTCCTTACCAACCACAACCTGAAATGTCATTATGCACTGAAGATCGCATTTAATTTCATTTTTACAAGGTGCAACGACAATAGAGTAAACTAAACCTATCTCTCATGGATGCAAAGAGACTCAAGACTAATGATGTATTTGACTCCTTCCTTGGCTCAGCCTGGTCATCTCCTACAATAGTGTAATACATTTGTTCATCAACAAAAAGAAAAAAAACTATTTTACTTATTTATCATAACTAAGTAAACACCCAAATGCCAGTAGTGAGTATAATTCTGCAAAGCCCTTCCAGAAAAGTTTGGTCTTTAGGAACCTCTGAAAGAAAGTCACTACAGAGGCTAATTGTATTTTCAGAGAGATGCTGTTCTAAAAAGTTGGTTCTATTTTATATATTTGTCCATTGTTCCTTCTCTCCTTTATTAATTGTTCCTTCTGCACTTTTTACCTTTTCTTTTTTATATTTTCTAAGTTTGTATTAGTTTATTATCTTTGTATTCTTAAACTTCAATCAAAATAATTATTGAAAAAAGAAAATTGATTCCATGACAGAGAAGTAAAACTTTCTAGCCTTAGTTTAAAAACAAAACCCTGCATTAAACCAAATTTTAAAGAAAGAAGGGTGTTGGTTCTGCCATTTTCAGCACTCTCTGCTTTACAGGCATCCTGCCATAAAATATAGGGGAGGGCGGGGGTGGGAGAGAGATTGGGGAGGCAGTGGGGTGGGAATGACAGGGTGATAGGAATCAGAGGTGGAAATCCAGAACTGTCATGGCCCTCTCAGAGCCTGGTTTGGAGGAGCTGGATCTGGGACCATCCAACAGGGAAGGCATGCCAGGGGCTGAGGACAATGCTGTCCCGGCCCTCTCAGGCATTGGGGAGGTGATTGACCAGTTGGAGAGCTGCCTGCCTGCACAGACACAGGGAAGGATTGGCTGCTGATTGGCCATGGTGCTAACACGCAGCCGGTCTCCTCTGGTGAGGAACAGCTGCCTCTGCCACTTGATCAAAGGGCAAAGGAGAGCGGATTGTAGACAAGTCCAGAGAAGGACTGCAAGGCTACTCTGAAGGAGGTTGTCCCACCCCAAAACACCTGGAGGGGATTAACTTAAGGAGAAGCTGTGCCAGTTTTGTCTATGGAGATTCTTAATCATCATCATTACTGGATGTGTGCAGGTAGAGATCGGCTGTCCATTAGTTCTGGGTGCTTCACTTTGATTTTCTGATTGGAGCAGGAGGCTGATTGAAAGCTGGACTTTGCAGCCCAAGTTGCTCCTTCTAACCCTGCTATTGGCACCTGGGCTAGACAGTTGGAATTCACCTTTTTAAAAAAACTCTGGTTCTACGATTTGGGAGACAGTGCAGATTGGAAGACAGAGTGAATATTAACTTTATCTTTATTATGAGGTTACATTAACAGAATTTTGCAAGTCTGAAGAAACTTTTTTTTTATTAAAAGTTTTTTTTATTTTTATTTTATTCAAAACAGACACAACACAAAAAATCCTGTTCCTTTACATACAATAGAAACTATATCAGTTGGTTACAAAAGATTTCATGCATTTCTTTCACAGTCACCCATGATTCATATTAATTCTAGTATTTTAAATCAAATATATTTGTACATATTACCATCATCCTACCCACATTCTCATTTGACTATAATTGTTTAAAGGTCCTTCATCATAAAACATACCAAAACTCAAGACATAACCATATACTGGCATCTCATTTGCTATTTCTAGTATCCCAATAACACTATTCCTTATGGCCTATTCTAGCTAAACATCAATAACATTTAGCAACAAAGGTTTTCTAATCTTCCTTTCCAAATCACTGTTTGCAATTTACATCCAATTTCCCCATGTTGTACCCATACCTATACATACATTGTTATCATTATCTCTCCTTTATTTAACTATATCCATTATCATAATTTAGTTCTTTTTATTAATCTTTATATGTAACCAAACCCTTTCTCATCTTGCTTTCATAGGTACCATTCAATATTCATATCCAATTACTACTTGTTATACCAATACATATGTATACATTATTATCATTTTCAATTGTTTATTTAACCATATCTATTGTCACTAAATTTCACTAAGTCCAACTAGTTTTAGATTAAACAGACCTTAAAGTTCCAGACCAGAATAATCAGTAGTGAAAGTAAAAGTATTTTGTTTTCAGTGCTCATGTTTCAAGTCTTCGAGTAGCAGTTATCTCTCCCTTTGTTGTTACAATTGTTGCAATTCTCTTTATTCTTTTTGTATCTTTTAATATTCCAAGTTTTTTTAAAAAAGTCAAATTCTTACATGAAATAGAGAAGAAAGAGTAAAAGACACATGTAGTGATGAATAAGAAGTTTAGTCCGTAGGTTGTGAAAGTAATAGTAAAAATTTTAGAAGAAGAAAACTTGATCCATTCATTTCAAACGGTTTGCGTAAATTCCATCCATGAAAATAACGTTTAAAAATTAAGATAATACACTGACCAAAACCATTCAAAGCTTAATTCCACCACTTATTTCTTTTATTCTTAGATTTAAATTAGCTTTAAGTTTTTTATAGGCAGGCTCTTTTAAAACAGATAAAAATTCCTCACCAGCTGTAAACACTTTCTCTTCTGTTTCCTTCCATTTTGGAGTCGTCCCTATTTCATCATCCTGGGGGCTGAGCTTTTAACACCAGCTGAGAGACCTTCTCCTACATCAACCAGGGACTTTGCGATGTCCCTGTGATCAGCAGAAAGTAGCCTTCCTGTTCACTGTCTCTACGGGACGGTTTAGGTCTGATTGGACCACCCAGTGAAAAAAGTATTGGCAGCGATCTTGGAGCATCGAGATCGGGCGACCATTTCGTAGCGATGTAGGCTCTTCCTCCTCGCAAGTCTGAAGAAACTCTTACTGGTCTCACTTTACTAGGAGGAGCCCTTCTGAGATGCTTTCTCCACCTTCCTCTCGAGGTTCAAATCTCCTTCATTCAACCATTGTCTTGGCTGTAGCTGTTTCCTTCTGTCTCCCAAGGTCATTCTCATTACGCATGGCTACTTCTGGTCGTGTTTCAATTATTAGCATTTAGAAGTGACAGAAATATGAGCTTGGATAAATAGTTTCCTTTTTTCTCTGAAGAGATCTCTAAATGCTGAAACTATTTTAAAACAATGTGTAAACACAGTGGCAGAAAGAAATGCAATTGCTAAGAGACTTCCATATAATTAATCCTTAAAATTGTGTTGGAAAAATTAAACACTGCAATTACTTTTGCCAGCTGAAAACATGCATTTAGGTTCCTCCTGGTTTCACTACTACCAAGTGCTTATTAAAGAAGACAAAGAAAGCTTTAATGCTAATTGGTGCCATGGCTGTTTTTATAGCCTTGAAAGGCTTTGAAGTTTAGCCCAAAAAAGAATAAAATGCTGATAGAGTAATAAAAAAAAGAGGAACCATACTAATTTTAGCCAAAATGATTTCAAATTGTGGAAAAGTGCACGACTAAATATAAAACAAGTATTAAGGAGAGAATATCCTCCATTCAATACAAAATGCATCCTGATGATCTCATCCTTTATTTTGCAATGTTGGTATTAAATTGTCCCCACTGCAGCAGTTCTAAATTTCGCACAATAGTGGATTTTAATGTTTATTTTTCCTTAATTTATTGCACTCATACTATTTAATTATGCTAAAAATAAATGAAATGATATCCATCCTTCCTTCCTTCCTTCCTTCCTTCCTTCCTTCCTTCCTCCCTTCCTCCCTTCCTTTCTTCCTTCCTTCCCCTGGAATTGCTCAGTCATTATAATTTGTTTCAGGAGCACTGAAACACACTGGTTGTTTGACCAAGTGTTCTTCTCTGTCAATTGTCACAATTGCTCCTCCTTCTTTCCACAGCTGTTTCACTTGTTCCCATTCCAGCTGCCAGCTCCCCTCCCCTCCCCTGTGATCTACTTGATTAGGAACAAAATAGTTTGCCCCTCTTCCTGCATCAAAGGCTGTCCTCCTGTCCTGGGGAAGCATCTCCTCACTCCATCCCCATTGCCAGGAATCTGGCTGCCCCAGAGGTTGACTGACAGGCAAATCAAGATCTGGAGCAACAGGTCCAGCTTTCTGCAGAAGCTGACTTGAGTGGAAATTTCTGAGTTTTCTTTACCAGGAACCCCCACCTACCCCCATTCCAGGGTACGTTGTAACCAGTGGTGGGTTCCTACCGTTTCAGACTGGTTCAGCCGAACCGGTAGTGGTTTGGTGGTCTGGGTTGCTGGAACCAGCAGCAACCCATGCCTGCCACACCCCCGAACCAGTTCTCCAGGCAGCGCCATAGGTGCCGCCATCCTTTTTTTGCTTCTGCGCATGCGCAGAGCAATTTTTATTGCACTGTACATGTGTGCATGGCATGCCCACAAGCAAACTGGCAGTAGTGACTGTCGGAATCCACCCCTGGTTGTAACTGCTCCTCCTCTTATATCTCATAGAATCATAGGGTTGGAAGGAACCTTGGAGGTCTTCTAATTAAAGTCCCTGCTCAATCAAGAGCCCCTGCACCATTCTGGACAAACAGTTGTCCAATCTCTTCTTAAAAGCCTCCAGTGATAGAGCACCCACAACGTCTGGAGGGAAACTGTTCTACTGATTAATTGTTCTCACTATTGGGAAATTTCTCCTTTAGTTCTAGGTTGCTTCTCTCCTTGGTTAGCTTCCATCCATTGCTTCTTGTTTTGCCTTCTGGTGCTTTGGAAAATAGGTTGACCCGCTCTTCTCTGCGGCAGTTCTGAAATATTGGAAGACTGCTACCCCCTAATCCTTCTCTTCCTTAGACTAGACATACCCAATTCCTTCTTCCCTAATTTGTCTCCTCTTTTCCCTAGTCCCCTGTGCTAACTGCTGACCTACCTGCTGACCTATCAACCTGTCATGTGGGGTGAGGGCAGCACTGGTTGAGGGCTCTTTCCTTCAGCCCAGCCTGTCCTCTGCATTCAGGAAGTCAACAGTCATGCATGACAAACATGCCCAGCCTTCTTGCTAAGGCTCACTCACTCACTGAAGGAGAGATCTTGTCCTTTGTATTAGAAGAAGATGATATGGCCAACTGAAGTGGGAAGAGAGTCATCCACACAGCTGCCCATGTGCCACATGCAGAATCTGGTAATAAAGGAGAGGACACTTGTCCTTAAAGGAATCTCCCCTCTTTTTCTCTTGGCTGCTCCCACTTTGGGCAAGCCACTCGGTGTGGGGAGCACCCACTTCAGCCAGGGCAGCCAAAAAATGTTGGGCAGCTCCTTCCTCAGCAGGGCCAGCTTCAAGCTGAAGCCAAGTAGCCTTGGCCTAGGGAGAACCATATTTGAGGGAGTGCTGTTACATAAAGACCCAACTCTCTGGAAAACACTTTGATGCTGGGAAACATGGAAGGAAAAGAGAACAACCAGCAATCAGGTGGAGGGGCTCTTTTATGGAAAGGGGGGCATCCATGGGAGGACTTGAAAGAAGAGCTTTTCCTGGGACTTACAGTCACAAAGAAAAAGCAGACAGAGATACCCCCCCCCCAAAAAAGAAACCATAAAATAGTAAGGAAAGGAGGAGAACAGGGAAAATCCTGGGGAAAGTTACTAGAATAATAAAAGTAAATACTCTGAAGAAAAGATACAATAACCACAAAAATAGGAAAAAATAAAGGGAAAGGGGGAGAAGAAGGAAAAGAATTAAAACTGGAATTTTTGAGAGCCCAGGAGAAAATGGTTAAAAGAGGAAGAAAGGGAAAAAGAGTTGTATTAGTAGACTAAAAAGAATAGTAGTAAGATTCTTATTGTGATGTCAGACCTGCAGTTATATTCATTTTAGGATTTTTGGCCTGCCACACACTCTATTATTTCTCTATGCTGTTTCATTAGTGTATTAATTGGGAGGGGGAATAGTAAGGAGTAGAATTGTTGAATGTGTTGTTGTCATAATAGAACATTCCTTTCTAGAAGCCCAAGATCATTCTTCATCTCTGCACCGACCAGAACTAGATGGGTGGAAATGCCAGCATGGCAGAGGAAGATTGGACCATGTGATGAACTTGTGGGTGTGGGGGCAAGATATTGAACTTTCAACTGGATGGGAACCCAGGAAGTTTTCAGATTCAGGATTCCCACAGATGTGCCAACATGTCTGTATTATAAAATTGGAACTTTAAGGATAGCTCTGCCTTGGACTCTGATTTAATTCTGCATGATATTTGGAACACTGACAGATGTAACTAATTAAGAAATTAAAAATGATAGTAATGGTAGAAAAAATTGAAAGAAATGCTCTCTATGTTTAAAATGAATTAGAGACTGTTTATAGCAAAATATACCAATGGAGAAAATAAGAAAGGACAATTTGGTGTAACTTTGAAGGGGCAATTGAAGATATTGTTTATGTATTAAGAAAAATAACTGTAAAGATGAAAAATAAGGAAGATAATAATTTGGCTGAAAGTGAAAAACAAAAGTATGATATAAAAAGGACTATATAAATGATAGGATGTAAAAGAAAAGACCTGGACAATGCTTTGTTCTTATAATATGTATAATTTGTATTAAAAAATAAAAAACCTTTAATGGAAAAAAGAGGTTAGGGATCACAAAAAAACCCTCTATCTATGCTGTTACTAGAAGTCAAAAACAACTTGATGACACATAATCAATCGATTGAAATTGAAAAGACTTCTAAAAAACACTATTAAAAAAGTTTCAAAGCAGTAATGGTGGATTCTGTGAACGAACACAGGGGTTAAATATAATTTCACAGTGTAAACAGCGAAAAAGTCCCTGAAAAGGAAACAAAAATGTCCAAGCAGGGCTGAAAATGGCAAAACATCTCACAGAAAGAAATTACTAAATTTCAAAATTGGAAGAGGAGCCTAACCAGGGATGACACAAGGATGTCTCCAGCATGGCTTGGCCTTGAGCTCAACTCAGCCTCTGCTAAAGGGCCAACTGGAGCGTGTGCAAAGAGACAAAATGCTCACAGGAGAGGGAGGGTCTCATCTGGCTGCCTGGTGTGTGTGTGTGTGGGGGGGGGGGCTTCAGGAGTGATTAGCCAGCCATCCTCATCCCAAGTCGGGGATGTCAGGCATGCAGCCATCTTTTCTTTTGGATTTTTGGCCTGCCGCACTTTCTATTATTCTACTCTGAATCTTCTATTGTGGGTAAATGGGAGGGGGGGATTGTAAGGAGTGAGATGTTATGTAGCCATAACAAAATTATTTCTAGGAAGCCAAGGTCATCCTTTGTCTCTGCACCTCTGCACCTGACCGGAACTGGATGGGTGGAACTGCCAGCCTGGCAGTGGGAGATTGGACCAAGTGATGGACTTGTGGGTGTGGGGGCAAGAGCTTGAACTTTCAACTGGGTGGGGAAAACCTGGAAGCTTTCAGATTCAGATTTTCCCAGATGTGCAAACATGGCTCTCTTCATAAATGGAACTTTGAGCAATACTTTGCCTTGGACTCTGATTTAATTTTGGATGCTATTTGGAACCCTGACAGGAGACACTGGGGAGGGGGTTTGGAACTCTTTTCTGCTGCCATATGCACAGATCCCCCCTTTCACGATCACCCCATTCCATATCTACATGGCTGCTTTCTCTTTTCTTCCCCTACCTTGGCAGGCTCTGTAAAGAGACAAGAGAAGTGGCCTTTTGCTAGGAGCCTGGAGAAATGGGATGGAGGCAGTGGAGAACTAAATTGGACGTATGGAGTAAGGAAATGGTGGGAAGCAGCCAGCTCCTGCCTCTTTGCCATCAGTGGGAAAGGAAGGGTGGGGTGAGAGGGGAAGGGAAGGCGGCTGCTGCTGTCATTAGTAAAGAGGCCATTCAAGCTCAATTAGTGAGGCTGGTTGGGAGCGACCCGCTGTCATCACCATTAGCAATTTGTTACACAGCAGCTGCTAAATATCAGAGCCCTCAGAATAAATTGTGGGTGGCGTGGAGGTTGTAGTACCTATTAGGTGTGATGTCTACTGGAAGTCCTTGTATCCCTCCAGGAAAATGTCCTACAAAGAAAAGACACTCCTCTTTGTGTGTGGGAAGCCTGATTCCACCCTGAATAAAGTTGGCAGCTGACCTTTGAGAGGAAAATTGGAGAGGGCTTCCTGCATTGAAAGGAAGGTGCTGGCAGAATTCTGGCAGGTTAACCAGGGTTCTTTTATTCTGGTTTGTTGGTTAGCCAATCCCAGAGATGCTTTTTCAGGAGGCCACTGGACTTTCTTGTTTTTTCTTTGAAGATGTTTCGCTTCTCATCCAAGAAGCTTCTTCAAATCTGACTGGATGGTGGGGAATGGAAGAGCAATGGTTCTCATCTATGCAATTCACAAAGAAAGATGCATAGCAGAAAATTTGCCAGCCCTTCTACTAAGGTGGGAAGCTAACAGCACCCTGTGCACCATCCTCGGCATATAGTCGTGCTGGGCACATGACCACCAAAGTGCTGGCTCCCTTGGCTAAGAAATGGAAATGAGCACCAGCCCTGTAAAGTTGGACACAAGTGGACAGGAGAAACCTTTCCTTTCCTCTTTTTACTTGTAGGAAAATAGCACCCACCCCTCTCCTAGAAGAATGAAATATCCTGGGAAATATTGAAAAGGCAGAATATTATATTTCCCTGGATAAGAAATGGAGAAACAGGTTTTAGGCAGGAAGCAGACTCACTCTTAATAGCCCGCACCTAAAATATCTGAGCCAGTTTATTCTATATAACAAAGATCTCATCCCTTCAGCTCCAGGGTGATGGGATTAAGACATGATAGTATTAGCCCTTTACCCATCTCACCACAGGGCACCTGGGACGAAGCGATGCTAAACCAAACCTGGACTCAAGACATCCTAAACAGTTGCCCCTGCATGGCCCCATGGGAGTCTGATAACCAATTAGAATACATTTCTTGAACAGGAGCAGGAAACAGAGAGGTAGGGCCGAATAGAGAGTATTAAAACTCGGGATTGTCAGGAAGCCCCTTCTCTTTTCTTCTTCACCCAACATCTGGAAGCATGGGATCACCTTTCCCCCCCCAGGACCTCAAACCCATGTGATCCTGTCCACCATTAAAGCATCTTTCCAAGCAGCCGCCATGTTTCTAGTGTCTTTTTCCCCACTTGGAACTAAACCCAGAAGGACATTTCTTCCAACATACTGATGCTCAGAAATGTTCCACAGGAAATTTCTCTTTGGATCCCCCCCCCCCATTTTATAGCTGTTGTTGTATGAAAGAATATTGCTTTAAATTCTCTCTCTTATTACCCTTCCTTCTAGAGGGAACCAATTCCTGCTTGGCCTCGCTTCCAGTGGGAATCCTCTAGGTTCCCTACCGGCACCTTCCCAAGGGGAGAGTCCCATCCCCTCTGCCAGCCTCTTTGGCCCCATGTGTACCAAGTGCTACATTTCCTTTACTAAGAAGGGAGCTATTTACAAATCCTCTGCAACTCTGTGATATATCTGACATCCAGAGGAGAGAGACTCTTGCTAAAGCACATCAAGAGAAAAGGGGGACTTTGGGGGAGCACCATCAGCTAATGGTTTGAGGCTGATAATGAGAGATGTGGCAATGTATTTTTGTACTTCTCTCTCCATAAAAAGAGAGCATGGAAAAAGAAAGTGCATGCAAAATGAATTGGCCTCCAGCTGTCGCTGTGGATCTGTCAGATGCAGATGGCTCACTTTGAAATGAAAGGTTATGTGTGTCAAAGCCTGACAGAAAAATAGGTTGCCTCATTTCTAATGGAATGCTTGCCAACCTCAAAATCAAAGAAGAACAATCTAGGCTTGCTCCCCCCCCCCAATTATCATGTAAATATTATCTATCTCTCTATCTCTCTATCTCTCTATCTATCTATCTTATCTATCATCTCTCTATCT
The DNA here is from genome assembly GCF_009769535.1 of Thamnophis elegans. Classification (NCBI taxonomy): domain Eukaryota; kingdom Metazoa; phylum Chordata; class Lepidosauria; order Squamata; family Natricidae; genus Thamnophis; species Thamnophis elegans. The sequence goes on from NC_045552.1 coordinate 28,598,065, forward strand.
ATCTATCTATCTATCTATCTATCTATCTATCTATCTATCTATCTATCTATCTATCCATCCATCCATCCATCCATCTATCCATATCTGTCTGTCTTTCTGTCTGTCTGTCTATTTATCTATCTACCTATCTATCACATTTTTGAACCACTGATCTCTCTCAGAAAGGGACTCTATTTTCCTGGTCATGTAACTATTATCTATCTATCTATCATCTATCTATCTATCTATCTATCTATCTATCTATCTATCTATCTATCTATCTATCTATCATCTATCTATCTATCTATCTATCTATCTATCTATCTATCTATTTATCTATCTATCTATCATCTATCTATCTATCTAATCTATCTATCTATCTATCTATCTATCTATCTATCTATCTATCTATCTATCTATCTATCTATCTTATCTAATCTTATCTATCTATCTATCTATCTATCTATCTATCTATCTAATCTATCATCTATCTTCTATCACATTTTTGAACCATTGATCTCCCTCAGAGAGGGACTCTGTTTTCCTAGTTAAGATGAAATGGAATCTCTCAGAAACTCATTGGTGTATGATAGCAAAGGAAGCTAATGGTACCAGAGAGGTGCCCAGCCAGATTCCGCACTCTCAGCGGATTCAGTTCCTTGGCTGCCCCTTCTTGTACTCCTATAGCAATAGGATCATGAGCTCTCCTCCCTCCTCTTCTTCCTCCTTCCTCCTATGTCTTTTTATATTATTATTAAAAAAAATAATTTTTAATTTAAAACAAATACAACATCTTTCTTTACATGCTATAGAAAGTGTATCAGTTGGTTACAAAAAGTCTTTTGTGCATCTCTTCCACAGTCAACAAACATAATTCATGTTAACTCGAGCATTTTAACTCAAATATTCATACATGTCACCATCGTCATATATCCATTTTCATTTGGCTATAATTATTATTAAAAAAAAGTAATAATAATAATAATTTTTGTTTCTCAAACAATACATGCCCACACCAGTGGGAAAAGAAAAAATCAAAAAAAAAAAAAAAAAAGAAGAAGACAAAAAGAACAAAAAACAAGGCAAGGAAAAAAAAAGAAAAACAAAAGAGAAACCAAAAAGAAAAAAAAAAGGAACACAGGTATATATTATTAAAAAAAAGTATATCAGCTGGTTACAACATGTTTTGGTGCATCTCTTCCATTAATTCATATTAATTCAAATATCTTAACTCAAATTTTTACCATATTGACATCATTATGCCTCCACTTTTAGTTGACTACAGTTATTTAAATATCCTTCATCCTTAAATATGCCAAAGATTTAATCCATAACCACATGCTGACAATTCATTTACTTGTTTGTAAAATCCTCTATTAACATCAAATCCTCATATCCTGTTTTAGCTGAACATCCATAATATTTAATACCAAAAATTCCATCTTCCATGCAGTATAGTTTATTATCATTCTCCCTTCTTCATGTAATTATATCGTATATCGTAACATTTTCCCCATATTAGTTAACATTTAACTGTATATATTTTATTTTATTTTTTAATAGTGATAATTATTGTGATTAATAACCTTTGTATCTGGTCCAAAAATATTTCCAACCTTCCCTTCTCATATCCAATTGTTATTTATCATATCAACTCCACATTATATACATTACTATCAATATCAATTATTATTCAGCTATGTCTATTACAAATATGAGTAATTAGATTTAGCTAATTTTAAATTGTATTCTTCCATCTATCAGCCTATGTCTCTCCAATAACAAAACCTCCTTAGTCCTATTGCCATTCGTGGAAGAAGTTTACCCAATGTTTTTATAAGCAAGTCCAAACAGAAATATTTTCGCACCTTTTTGCTTAGGATGCCTGTGATGTAATAATGTTGTCCTAGGCTTGTTGCACTTTTCAGCTTGTCTTTAATTCTGAAGGGTGGTATCAAAAATTCTGCAAATGATGTTTCATAAAGTATAGATTCTTTAATGCTTCTCATTCCTCCTGCGTTCTGTCTTTTGAAATAAATCTTCTGTATGGCTGCCCCCCTTTCAAGCGTTGCATCTCTTTCTCCCTCCGAAGTAAACCAGATGCCCGGCGTGTCAGCAAGTTGAGTAACTTCATTTTTGACACTCTTCATTTGTATTTCAGGAACATTCAAACATTCAACGTTCTCATTTTTTTCTTCATATTTTAATGTTAAATAGTCCAGCTTTTTTTCAAATCTTTCATATGTGTCAAACAACTTTTGAAATGCAGAGAAAATCATTTGAAATGGATCATTTGAAGCATGTATAGACGCCATGTTGTGATGCAGCTAGAAGCTTTAAGATATTTGCAAGTAAGAACACACTGGGAGCTGTGCGATCTTATCTGATCTTAAACCAACACAGCCAAGCAATAAAAGTGTCAGATTGTAAGAAGCCAAATTGTAGTAAATTGGTTTACAGCCCACTTAAGGAGAGTCAGAGGGAATGTTGGAATAATCTTTCCGTTATCCACGTAAACAGCATTTAAAACATTTAAGAAATAGGGTAACCACCGGCCATAAATCCATAAAAAAAACCAATTTGCCGCTAGATTCTTCTGTTCTTTGGTTTCAATTAGCTTAAATTTTAATGCGGACCGTATCTCTTTGAATAATAAAATCAGCTTACCAGTTGAAATCACTCCCACCATTCTTAGGGGCAACCTGCAGTTTTGGTTAGCTTACAGCTAATCCAGAAGGAACTGGCAAATGAGGTTAAATTCCAAGCCCCCCAGAGACTTGCGAACGTCTCTGAGGTCACTGGATCTTCCCCAACCTTTCACTGTCTCTCCGGGACAGCTAGGGTCCGAAACGACCCGTCCAATTTCCTTCGGAATAGGGGAATTTCACGAATAGCCTGAAACTCCGTCTTCTCACTGCTAAGCCCCGCCTTCTTCCCTTCCTACTATGTCTTGTCATGCTCTCTCACTCACTCCTGCACCATTTATTTTGATGGGGGAATAAAATCCAATGGTTTGAAATCCTCAAGGAGAAAAGAAAAAAACCAGACAGAGGGCAATGTCTTTAAGGGGGGATATTGAAGGCACAGTTGCAATAAATCCCTGCAAAAGGAAACTAGGAGGAAGAAGCTAACCTGGATACTTGCCAAGCTTTCCTTGGAATTCCAAAGAATTCAAAGGAATCTTCGGAAACTGTAGGATCTCCATCAGCAAAGCTAAACATCAGAGGGAGCTCAGCTTTAAAGAGATATAAATAAAGTTATAGTGACAAGCATCATGGAGAAGGTTCAACTGCTTAATTCCTATTTTGCAAAGGGGGAAAAATGACCCAACCAGAGGTGGAGGAGGGGCAAAACAGAAATATGGGTCAAAACTGGAGAGTGTGAGAGCAAAATCCTGATGTAATGAAATAATTGGGATGGATGATCCCAAGACCAGACAGATTTGCAGGTGATTGAACAATCATGACCAGTGTCAGGTCCTTATTGGACCATAAACTAAGTGTGCAGTGTGCTGCAATCATCAAAAGAGCATATCTGGGCTGTAGTGTAGAGCCGAGGTAGCACAGTGGTTAGAGTGCATCACTGCAGGCTACTTCAGCTGACTGCTAGCTGCAGTTCACCAATTCAAATCTCAGCAGGCTCAAGGTTGACTTGAGGACCCAGATTTTTGGGGGCAATAGGCTGATTCTGTAAACTGCTTAGAGAGGGTTGTAAAAGCACTATGAAGCAGTTTATAACCCTAAGAGCTATTGCTATTGCTAGTAACAGAGGTAGAATGTTGAGATCACAAGAAATAATAATCTAGACTTCCGGTTGATATTGTGATGGGAATGGCAGGAAAATAGTGGAGCTCCGCAGGGCTCCATGAAATGCATCCGGCAATTGCTTGCCGGGAGACCCTATGGCAGTGATGGCTAAACTTTTTGTTGTCACGTGCCAAAATGCAATGCACAGACAACACCTCCCCCATGCCCTCACCCCCTGCACATGTGTGCATGCCCCCCTGTGTCCCTTCACTCTCACGCATGTGCACATGAAGCCTCCCCCTGCTCCTCCTGCCCCCGTGCATATGCGCATGACCCCCTGTGCATGTTTGTGTGACCCCCCGTGCCACATTGTGGGCCTAGTAGACCTCCATGCAGCCTACTGGGAGGAAAAATGGGCCTTGGGGGTGCCGTGCCACATGCCTATGCCCCGTTTGGGCCTAGTAGGCCTCCCTGCAGTCTCCTGGGAGAAAAAAGGGGGCATAACCCCCTATCCCAGCGCATGCGCATGCAACCCCTGCATATGCGCCCCACCCCCACGCATGCACAGTAGAGATCCAAAATCAGCTGGCAAGCTGGAGGTGCTTGTTCATGCACAGTAGAGCTGAGCTGGGGTGATGGCTTGCATGCCCACAGAGAGGGCTCTGTATGCCACCTATGGGGCCCTATTGGGTCAAGCCACCTGGAGGTGTGGTAAAGAAAGGAGAGGTGCTTTGGTGGACATGAGGAAAGTACAAAAAGTGATTATTGGGAGAAATTACTTTTCTAAACTCTATCTTTAACCCCCTAAATGGTTGACAGTCAGCTGTTTTTACTTTTACACTTTATTGAACATTGGAATTGGGAGCAGGGGAACCATCTACTGGAGGAAGAAGATTACTGCAACATGGGAAATTTAAGTGAAAGTGATGAAAGGAGGGAAGGCAAACAACACCTGGAAGGCTATTTGACCTTGACTTTATCTGTAGGCAATTTGGATTCTTGGAAATATCTACTCAGCTATTTGAAGATTTTTAAGGCAAACTGAATTATAAATGCTAAAACGTTATTGGGACTACTCATTGAAAGATGGATTTGAAAAATTTGAGGAAACCTGGTGGGCCAAGCTGGATTTGATTTACTAACATCACTTAAAAGATCATCCTATGAGGAAAAAGAAGAAACACGATAGAAAAAAGAGAAAAAAAGAGGAAAAGACAAATAAGACTTAAAATTTGGACAATTGGGAAGGTATAAACCTGAAATTATAAAGACTGTAAAGTATAAATTTATACCTTTTAAGGGCTAGAAAGCTAGGGGACTTGGAGGAATAATTGTGGGATTGACTAAATTTTATTAATAATTGACTTATTTTGGAATTTTTCGATATTGGAATACTGGAATATTAGAGATATATTGAATAACTTTTAATATATTAATTTGGTACAAAATGACTCAGCAGGAGACAATAAAGTTTTATGAAGAAATGTTAGTAATGGTTAAAAGTTTTTATGAAAATGTGGCAAAGAATCATAAGCAGATGGGTTTGATCAAAGATAAAAATGTGAGTGTAGAAGAACCTCAACAAATGGGAAAAAAATTAGAATAAGTTTATTTATAGGCCGCCCTTCTCCCTGAGGGGACTCAGGGCGGCTAACAACTTATATGGGAGGGGATACATACAATGACATATAACATAACATGTAATTAAAAAAATAAGCAACATTCATTCAGCATTCGGGTGGGGGCGAATTATAATCTTTACCCCCAGGCCTGACGGGATAGCCAGATCTTGAGGGCTGCGCGGAAGGTCTGGAGGGTGGTGAGGGTACGAATCTCCACGGGGAGATTGTTCCAAAGGGTCGGAGCTGCTACTGAAAAGGCTCTCCTCTGCGTAGTGGCCAGCCGGCACTGGCTGGCGGATGGCACTCGGAGGAGGCCTAATCTATGAGATCTAATGGGTCTCGAGGAGGTAATTGGCAGGAGGCGGTCTCTCAAGTACCCAGATCCACTACCATGAAGGGCTTTGTGGGTGGTAAGAAGCACCTTGAAGCGCACACGGAGATCAACAGGTAGCCAGCGCAGCTCACGGAGGATAGGTGTTATGTGGGCGAACCGAGGTGCACCCACAATCACTCGCGTGGCCGCATTCTGGACTAGCTGAAGCTGCCGGATGCTCTTCAAGGGCAGCCCCACGTAGAGCACGTTGCAGTATTCCAGCCTAGAGGTCACGAGGGCGCGAGTGACTGTTGTGAGAGCCTCCCGGTTCAGGTAGGGTCGCAACTGGCGCACCAGGCAAACCTGGGCAAATGCCCCCCTGGTCACAGCCGACAGGTGGTAATCAAAGGTCAGCTGTGGGTCCAGAAGGACTCCCAAGTTGCGAACCCTGTCTGAGGGGTGTAAAATTTGGCCCCCCAGCCTGAGCGATGGAACGCTAGCCAAATTATTGGGAGGGAAACACAACAGCCACTCGGTCTTTTCCGGGTTGAGTACAAGTTTGTTAGCCCTCATCCAGTCCCTAACGGCCTCGAGACCCTGGTTCATCACTTCCACCGCTTCATTGAGTTGGCACGGGGCGGACAGATACAGCTGCGTATCGTCCGCATATTGATGGTATCTTATCCCGTGCCTCCAAATGATCTCGCCCAGCAGTTTCATGTAGATGTTAAATAGTACGGGGGACAGGACCGACCCCTGCGGCACCCCATATGTTAGGGGCCTCGTGGTCGATCTCTGTCCCCCAACCAACACCGACTGAACATAATATTCAGAAGATGAACATAATATTCAGAAGACAGATGAGAAATTAGAAGGAGTGGTGAGGAGACAAATCAAAATAAGTTACAAGAAAACAAAAACATTGAAAAGACAGTAACAATAAATAAGAATCAATTAGATAATTCTTAAGATCTTACAATAGAATAGAGAGAAAAAGGAAGACTTCCCAAAAATAATGAAAGGGTTATGGATTGGCATCCAAATGATGCAGCAGAAGGAGATAAGGGATCAGGCAGTGGGAACATTCGTTCTATGTAAAAATGTTAGAAAGAAATAAAGGATCTCAAGAGAGAAATATAAAAGAATCATCAAAAAATGAACAAATGATGAAATTCTAAAAAGGAGAGAGACATAATATCTTGTAATATTGTGACTGTAATAGAAACAAGTAGAAAGTATAAATTGGAAAAATAGTAACACATATACAGATGTATAATAGAATTTATTATAATCACAAATATACTAAGGTTAGGAGGTGGAAGACTATGATTAGGTATATTTAAATGTATTATTATGGTTAACAATGTGCAAAGTTGCAAAATACACTAATATGAACCCCGAGAAAGGCAACTTCACCTACAGCCATTCTATCTCCTTCTTCCTAAGGAATGGCCAGAAGAAGGGCAGGAAGGACAGGAGATCCAGTTTTCATTTCTGTTGAGCTGCCAGAAGGTTTTAGGCTGTCCGTAAAGCATCAATGGAAGGTCATCCATGCAGCTGCTGGACAATCAGCCTTTCCTCCGGTTGCATGGCCAGGGGAAGATTGACAAGCAGCTTAGATTTAAATGGGAAAGTTATCAATTCTGTAAGCTATAATGACAAATGGAAAGAGTGAAACTAACCCAAACATTTATAGCCTGGCCGTTGTGGTATTACAGAATTATCAGTCAGGCTTTATTTGGGTGGAGCCCCATCCCACTTCACCTGTCAGGTGAAATCTGCCAAGTACTCTTCAACATCTTCATAAATGATTTAGATGAGGAGATAGAAGGGGAACTCATCAAATTTGCAGATGACACTAAACTGGCAGAAATAGATAATGCCCCAGAATATAGGCTGAAGATCCAGATGGATCTCGACAGATTTGAACACTGGGCCCTATTCAACAAAATGAAATTCAATGTAGAGAAAAGCAAGACTTTGCATTTATCCAACAGAAAAAACAAAAAACCCACCACCACCACCACAACTGTACAGATACAGATTACTTGAAACATGGCTCAATAGCAGTAATTGTGAGGGGGACATTGGAATCCTAGTGGACAACCACTGAAATATGAAACAGCCAAAAAAGCCAACAGGGTAGCATTAACAGAGGGCTACAATCAAGATCTCGTGAAGCCTTATATAAAGCCTGAGTAAGACCATACTTGGAATATTGCATCCAGTTTTGGTTATTACATTATAAAAAAGATGTTGAGACTTTGGAAAAAGTGCAGAGAAGAGGAGCAACAAGGATGATTAGGAGCCTGGAGGCTAAAATATATGAAGAACGGTTGCAGGAATTGTGCTGCATTTAAAAGAATGACCCGCACAAAATAAACTGGAGTAGCTGTATGTCAGATAATAATTTAGCTTAAAAGCAGTGGTGGGATTCAGCCGGTTCAGTACAACCGGTAGCTAATTCCCTGCCAGAACCGGAATGCCACTGCATTTAACTGCCGACCTTCCTTCCGGTGCGCCTGGGCATCAGCTGGAGAGGGATGGACCTGTTTCAGTGTGTGGCATCCAGATGACCTCCCAGCAGGAATTTCTTTCTCCATTGCATTTCTCCATTGTTTCTTGCTGTGTTCAGGAGTAGAAAAATTTGTGGGACTAAAAAAAAAAGTTCAATCAATCAATTCCAACTTCACAAGATTTTTTTTTTTTGTAAGAAGTTAGAATTGGTTGATTGAACTTTTTTTTTTAGTCTCACAAACTTTCCTTTCCCTGCACAGAATGGCAAAGAAATGTGATGGAGCTGGAAATCAGGTAGGCAAAGAAATGCTTGGGGGAAGCAGCGGCATCTGGGCATTGATGGGTGGGGCAAGCTCCATGGTGCAGTGCTGCGCTGCAATGGAGAAATGGGCAACGAACAGCTGGACTGAGGGAAGGAGGAGGCCACTTTTCCTCTTTCCTCTTCCTGCTCCTTGTCAACTCACAACTTATATGGTTTCCCTCATCAACATTTGCTCATATTAAGTTTCTTTGTTTGGATGTACTAAATATAAACCAATGAAAACGTAATGAAAACCGCACATGGCCCTATAGTAGTAGTAGCAGAAGGATGGATAGATAACTGACAGACAGAAAATAGATGATAGATCCAATTCAGCTCTGTGTACCTGGTCATCAGGATAAGGGGGTAATATAAAGAAATGTGCTTTCCTTTTGTGTGAGAATGATCAGGTTGTAAACCTGAAGTAGTGAGTATTATAGCTATCAGACATTCTGCAAACCATTTACGTAAGGGCAGAAACTGTGGCCCCATTCCATACAGTCCACCATCAAAGTAAACCTAACAAGAATCTGCTTTTTAGAACTGTGTCAAACTTTGATTCCTAGATCTGATTTAAAACTGGTTTGATTGAATTCCAAGTTGAATTAAACCAGATAACCTCATATTAATTAGATGATTTTTCCAAATTGACTCAAATAAAATCAATGATTCAAATTAAGCAATGATCAGATTGATTCATTCAATGGGAGGAAGCTGCACATGGCTATTATTACTAATATACCAGGGGTTTGGAGGCCCCTGCTGTAACAGATAGGGCAGGATTAGTGGTAGAGCCAGAAGCAGGTGTAGTTTCCGGCCCCTGCAGTTTACACAAGCATACAATTTGGATGCCCCCTTCTGATGTGACAATCTGCTCTCCCTCCAGGTCACGTCCACAAGCACCTTCCTAGGTTCTGCCACTAATTAGTGGCTCTTGGGCTAGCAGACTCAGCCTGGCATGAGGGTATGTATATGCTGGAGGAAGAATTTAGGATAGGACTACCAAGGGATCAGGTTCATAAGAAGAAGAAAAGGTGATGAGAGCTAATGGCTTGCTTATTCCTTAGCAGTGAAAATTGTAATGTGCTGTGTTTGTGTGTATATGTGTGTGTGTATGGGGGGGGGACTGGACTCCAAAGTCACTTCCCAACCAGTAAAAGAGGCTATAAGATAAAGGTAAAAGTTCCCCTCGCACATATGTGCTAGTCATTCCCAACTCTAGGGGGCAGTGCTCATCTCCATTTCAAAGCCGAAGAGCCAGTGCTATCCAAAGATGTCTCTGTAGTCATGTGGCTGGCATGACTGTTACCTTCCCACGGAACACTGTTACCTTCCCACCAAAGGTGGTTCCTATTTTTTCTACTTGCATTTTTACATGCTTTCCAACTGCTAGGTGGCAGAAGCTGGGACAAGTAACGGGAGCTCACTCCGTTACACGGCACTAGAGATTTGAACCACTGAACTGCAGACCTTTCTAATCAACAAGGTCAGCATCTCAGCCACTGAGCCACTGTGTCCCAAAGAGGATCTATAAAATGGTAAATATAGGTGATGGCTTGTTTAGCAGATAATGATTTTGCATTGTTACTGTAACGCAGGTTATCACTAACTTGAACCTGCTTCCATTTCTATATAGTGTTCTTTTAAACCAAGTAAATGTTTTGTTGAGTGGAATCAAGTAGGCTCAGTTGAATATTTTATTTTCTCACTTCTGAATTCTTTTGCTTAGTCATGATCACTCTGGTCTTTTCATATGAAGCAGGAACGAGCATAAATGCTTGTTATTGTTCCCTCCTGAAAAGTCTGTATAATGAAAAGTGGCAGATATTGTGAGTTTGAATGGCAAAACGAAACAGTGAAAACAATAAATAAGCAAAGTGTGAGGCAAGGAAAAGCAATTAGCAAGAAGAAGAGGTGCCAATACCTTCGGTATAAAATTCTACATAGAAAAAAGGAGGAGATTAGACATTCACTCTGGTTTTAGCATCCTCGTTTCTTCAGAATGGCATAGATTTCCCTCAGCGTTAAGGATGCAGTTTCCCCAGCTGCAACAAGTAATCTTTTATTTGCAGATGAAATGAATGTAGCAAGTGGCCTTTTTAAATGCTTGAAATGCCTTTTTTTCAAGCTTGCGAGTGGCTATCCAGGTCCTTGAAGATTCTGAGTTTATTAGTGGAGCTTTTTAATGGACAAATTAGAATGTAGAACAGAATAATAGAGTTGGAAGGGATCTTGGAGGTCTTCTAGTCCAACCCGCTGCTTGAGCAGGAGACCCTATACCATTTCAGATAATAAATGGTTGTCCAGTCTCTTTTTGAAAGCTTCCAGTGATGGAGCACCCACAACTGAAGGCAAGCTATTCCATTGGTTGATTGCTTTCACCCTAGAAATTACTCCTTCGTTTTAGGTTGCTTCTCTCCTTGGTTAGTTTTGATCCATTGTTCTCATCTTGCCTGTTAGTGCTTTGGAAAATAGTTTGTAGGAGCCCCTCAAATATTGGGGATATCATGTCTCCATTCATCCTTCTTTTCATTAGACTAGACATACCAATTCCTCTAACCATTCTTTCTTTGTTTTAGCCTCCAAGCCCCTATTTAATCTTCTGGCTTTTCTCTGCATTCTTTCCAGAATCTCAACATGTTTTTTATATTGTGGTGACCAGAACTGGGTGCAGTATTCCAGGTGTGGTTTTAGCAAGGCCTTATAAAGCAATACTAGAACTTTATTTGATCTTGATTCTACCCCTCTATTAATGCAGCCTAAGATTGCATTGGTGTTTTGGTTACTACTGCACACTTCTGGCTCATATTTGATTATACTTGGATTACTATAAAAATTATCCTGAAAAGAATTGACTTTATCAATAGTATGATTAATCTCCATCATCACTCATTTCTCAAACACGCAGTTCTTATTGCTTTTGATTAGTGGTGAAATTCATTTTTTTTTTACTACTGGTTCTTTCGGTGTGGCTTGATGGGCGTAACTTGGTGGGCGTGGCAAGAGAAGGATACTGCAAAATCTTCATTGCCACCCATTCCAGGGGAAGGTTACTGCAAAATTTCCATTCCCACCCCACTCCGGGGCCAGCCAGAGGTGGTATTTGCTGGTTCTCTGAACTACTCAAAATTTCCACTACCGGTTTTCCAAAACCTGTCAGAAGCTGCTGGATTTCACCCCTGCTTTTGATCCTCATTGCAACATATACATTTAGCTTTTTAAAGGTAAAATTAATTTGTATGTTACTTGAAATGGTTTGTTGTGTACCAGAATTGGACACAATACACTAAGTGTGGTCTTATACTAAGGGTCCTTAATCCCCAGTCCATAGACCAGCACCAGTCCACAGCTTGCCAGGAACTGATCGGCTCAAACCAGCTAAACCCCATCCATTCACATGCAGAATCATGAAATCATGGTCTCATTTGGTCCAGGGAAAAACTGCTCTCCTTGGAACCAGTCTATGTGCCCACGAGGTTGAGGGGCCACTGCCTTATACTGCACTGCTGAGACCACAAATGGAACACTACATCCAGTTCTGGTCACCATGACACAAAAAATGTTGAACTGTATAAAAAGTGCACAGAAGAGCAACAGATATTATTGGGGACTGCAGGCTAAACTGTAGGATGATGGGAATCAGGTATGTCTAGCTTAACAAAGAGAAGGATTAGGGATGACATGATAGCTCTCTTACAATGCTTAAGAGACTGTCAAGAGAAGAGTTTGGTAGACTTCTTCTCCAAAAGCACCTGAGGGCAGTAGTGAATGGAAACTTATCAAAGACAGCAAGACAAGAAGTAACAGATGGAAACTTATTAAGAGGAGATTCAATCTAGAATTAGGGAACAATTTCCTGACCATGAAAACAATTAATCAGTGGAACAGCTTGCCTCCAGAAGTTGTGGGTGCTCCATCACTGGAGGTTTCAAGAAGAGATTGGACAACAATTTTTCCAGAATGCTATAGGTTCTGCTGCTTGAACAGAGGGTAAGATAAGAAGACCTTCAAGGTCCCTTACAATTCTGTTATTCTAGCTCTCTTTCAGCAGGAAATTGTTTGTTTATTTATTTAGATTTCAGTGTTATTATTGGTGGGATGATAGTCCCTTAAAGAAAATTCCCTAGTCAGAGATGGCTTAGTACTACAGCTCTGTTCCCAGAGCACTCTAACTTGGATTAATGAGGGGTATTATCAAACAGAGTTAAATGTGCCCCCAGATAAATCCAGTCAAAATGAGGACTACACTAACTTCGCTCAACAAGTCATGGTGCAGAAACTCCAAATTAGTCCTCCAAGAAAAAGAGGTGAAAAGAAAGAACTGCTGAAACTGAAACTATTTGATTGCCACTTGCAATGCAATGGTAGAGCCCTGTCAATCACTGACCTTTCTGCCTTCTCTGCCAAACTGAATCCTAGGGCTGAAAGGGACTTTGGAGGTCTTCTACTCCAACCCCCTGCTTCAAGGCAGGGTTCTTATACCATCCATCAAATGGTGGTCCAGTCTATTTTTGAAGACCTCCAGTGATGGAGCACCCACAAACTCAGGAGGGAAACTATTCCATTGATTAATTGTTCTCACTGTCAGAAATTTCTCCTTACTTGCAAGTTGGGTTTCTCTTTAACAACCTTCCACCCATTTCTTTTTTTATTTTGCCCTTTGGTGCCTTAGAGAATAAGTCAACCCCCTCTTTTTTGTGACAGCCCCTCAAGCACTGGAAGACAGTTATCATGTCTCCTGCACACCTCAGCTAACTGATTAGCCATTGTGCCTAGGGGGAGACTTTATCATTAGCGATGAAAACCAAAAGGAAGGTATTTACTTTCTCCATGCCCCCAGCTCTAAAGACAAACAATAATAGCCCTCCCAGAGAAACATGGCTGTAGCATCTACATACAAAAGAAATCTTCTTCTGGGAAGCCCACCAGAAGCTGCCAATCTTACTTGGAGAAAGGACGTTCTCATGATGCCCCAGCCACCCCTGATGGCCACCAAACCAGGCAAAACAAGTGATTACCATCCCTTTGCTCTCTATTCACTTAGGACAACACAAACAGGAAATTCCCATTGTCACCTAGAATAGTGCATCCATCTCTGAGCATCACATTTGAAGAAAGTCATGAAGGAAGCCAACACTGAGGAACAGATGTTGAGGATGTTGAGACAACATGAAACCTGTCTTCAAGGAACTGGAGGATGGTTGTGTGGAAGATAGGGCGTACCGTATATACTCGAGTATAGGCCGACCCGAATATAAGCCGACGCACCTAATTTTACCACAAAAAACTGGAAAAGTTATTGACTCGAGTATAAGCCTAGGGTGGGAAATGCAGCAGCTACCGATAAATTTCAAAAATAAAAATAGATACCAATAATGCCATTGCCCATTGAATAACATATACAGCCTGCCTGTGCCCATTAAATATACAGTAGCCATTGTAAAAATTTGCTCTGCATAACAAATTATTATCACACAATACCGGTGTATTCAATGAAATACTTCACTCACCTCATGATGCTGATGTCCCGCTGTGATGATGATGTCCCGCCTCCTATGACACACGGCACAGTGATTCCTATCATTGGATCACTGTACCAGAGGAGGTGGGACATCGCTATGTGGTTGCTTGCCATAACAAGGAGGTGGGACATCGTTGCAGAGCGGCAGGAGGGGGAGGAAGGGGAATCGTAAGATAGCCCTGCATTACATTAGAACGTGAGGAGGGGGGATGGTGCGGTGCATGCTGCGCGGCAAACTGACACAGAGGGAGGGGAAACTCAGGGGCGCTGGGCCATTCACGAGCGTCACCCAGCGGCATGGCCCCACCCCTTTTTCTCCTCCATTTCGGGCAAATTTTTCACTGACTCGAGTATAAGCCGAGGCGGCTTTTTTCAGCTCAAAAAGTGGGCTGAAAAACTAGGCTTATACTTGAGTATATACAGTAATTGTTTAGAGTTCTTCCAGAAGATTGGATAAGAAATAACATGCTTAAATGACAAAAAAGTAGACTTTAGTTGGACATAAAGAAGAAATTTAGGATTAGGGCTCCGGGGGTGAAGTCAGATAATTTTTGACTCAGAGGCAAGAAACAGAGGCAAGGTTGTTCATGAAGTGGGCCTGAGGCTGGATAAACCTGCTGTGCATTTCTGCTACTGAGAAACGTTTAGTGGCTATCATGCCAGGATAAGGAGAATGTCCGGACAGATCTATTCCCTCAAAGCATGGGTCCTTTATTTATGAGAGCGGGCATCCATGAAGATAGGGACAATTATCTAGGCTAATTATGAAGTTCTATATTGCAAATTGCCTTTGAACAACTTAGCAAATTGAACAATCTTTTCTTTTTTGCCTGAGCAAATTAAAACAGGAAAACAAAAGCATGTTGTGCCTTCTGTTAGCTCCCAGTAGACTCCTCACAAAGCAGCTATCCTTGGTGCTGAATTTATTTTCCTTTCTCTAATAAGGCACTGAATACCTTGTCAGGGACACAAGAGCAGCCAAGCATGGCTGGAAAGATGCAGCCAAGAATCAGGGGCAACAGTGAAACAACTATAATAGATGAGCTGGGGATAAAGTGGTTGGCTGGCATTTGAAGAAACAGACGCAGAGATACATTACTGAAGAAAAAATTGGAAGATCAAATTGATGGCGCAAAACAAGGCTTAATAGTGAAAAAATAATAATCCAGGCAGCAGAAAATGAAACATTTCCAAGAGAAGTTACTTTAAAGGCTGCTACAGGAGACAATCAGATGTACTCAAAGCAAGTATGAGGACCAGAAATGTTCTCCATCTGTCAGTAATACTTCTAATGTTGAGGGGATAATGATGTAATCATGTGCATCTCTATTTACAGTAGTAAATAGTATTTTTCCAAAAGGCAACTGAACTTCCTTGGTTTTTTTCCTGAAAATATTTCACTTCTCATCTAAGTGAAATTCAGAACTGAAGAAGCTTCTTGGATGAGAAGTGGAATATTTTCAAGGGAAAAAAACATGAAAGTCCTTTCGGAAAAGCACTTTTGGTACAACTGTAACCTGGATGATTGAGACTTCTAGAATGTCGGAAAACCTTCTTTCAGGTGTTGGAAGACTTGGGGTGTTGGTCTTGGAATAGGTCTTCCTCAAGAAAGTCTTTGAGAGAGAGAGACAAGAAAGCCACCTGTGCATGAAGCCCACAAAATATTAGTGTAGGTACCTCAAAACAGCTCAGAGAGGTACAAAATTTAGCGCTTGATAGTAAATAGTTGATAGATCTCCTTGGCCAGCCACTCAGTGTTAGAAAACCCATCATTCTCCCTCTAGGGAACTTGCAACCTTTGTGCCAAACTAGATGCAATTGAAAAGCCATCAGTGATTTCCAGGTCTGCAAAGTATGATTTAATTTGCTGCATTTGATGAAGAGAGCTGGTCAAAGCTTTGTCAAACCAAAATACTCCTTCAGCATTTTCCACTGCATCTGCTGGAAATCTCTGTTTTATCCCCCAAAGAACCTTGGAGGAAGCTGAGGGTCAGCTCCATCTAATGAGCATTGTGGACTCAAAGGAATTGATTAGAGAGGGTCAGGGCACACAATTTGTTTCCCTGGTGACACACACAAAAATATTTTTTAAAAATCAGATGATACAAAATCTCCACATTGTGCTTCTTGTGATTGTAGAAAAAAATGTGACTCATTCACGATTGTTTATAGAGGATAATGGTGCATTAATCAGCAAGAAGTGCCAGTGGTCAAAGTTATACCTGAGAGAGAAAACCTGGTCACAGATGAGGAATGTGTCACAGGTTCTGACCATGTTGGCTGCTCCACAGTGGCGCAAATGTTTCCAGCAGCAATTATCTCTCTTGGAAGCGCAGAGTCCAGACTTAGTAAATGCATGGCATCTATTTTTGGAAAGAAGAACAAGCTGCTGAGTGAGACTCTTGAGTACATCTTTGCACAAAAAGAGTTCATCATCTCTATCTAAGGAGAGGTGATAATCACCATGCTCTCCAGAAAGGCAGTAAGTTCACCAGTGGCCTTTAATCATGACAAGCATGAATATTATGGGGCCCATATTACAATTTTCCAATTATGTACATTTGTTCAGTGATTAGAAACAGATGGAAAAACTGCCTGGGTTGTTCGGTGCAAAGGGCCCCAAACAGTCTTGTGCAGCCTTTTCTGGCAGCCTCAGTTCCACAGGGCCATCCACAGGGAGGGGCAGAAGCAGCTCCAGTAGGTCACACGAGAGGAGGACAGCTAATGCCTAGCCTAGCCTTTTCCTCATCCCTCCTTAATGCTTGAACTGAAAGCTTTTTAAGTTAGTTTTATTCAAATGTAAAGATAATAACTGGGGTTTAAATGGAAGCCGAAGCTTGCCGTTGTTTAACATCTAAAGGTCAAGCCTGTCCTGCAAACAAAGACAGCTTTAAGCTCAGTGTTGTAAGGAGAAACAGGAAGGAGGGTGTTTACCAATGTTACCATGTTTTCCCCAAAATAAGACAGGGTCTTAATTTATTTTGACCCCCAAAATAAGTGCTTGGCCTTATTTTCAGGGAGGGCTTATTATTTCTGAAGTGTAGGAAGAGGCAAGTGTGGTCACCTCCTGGCTGCAGCTGTGTTGCAATATTTTTGGAGAGGGCTTATTTTCAGGGGCAGGATTATTTTAGCGAATGAGCTCAAAAGTCCGATTGGGCTTATTATCTGGGGAGGTCTTATTTTTATTTTTATTTATTTATTTTATTTTTTTTATTTAAAAATAAATAAAATAAATAAATAAATAAATAAATAAAAAATAAAGGTCTTATTTTTGGGAAAACAGGGTACATTCTGAAGGAGATCTTTATTCTATAACCTTATTTGTGTTGCCAGAGGTGTCACTGGAAGAAAAGGAAAGTTGAGCATTTTCTGCCTCCTTCCCTTTTAGTCGGTGGTGAAATTCATTTTTTTTACTACTGCTTCTGTGGGCATGGCTTGGTGGGCATGGCCGTGGAAGAATACTGCAAAATCTCCATTCCCTCCACACTCTGGGGCCAGTCAGAGGTGGTATTTGCTGGTTCTCTGAACTACTCGAAATGTCAGCTACCGGTTCTCCAGAACCTGTCAGAACCTGCTGGATTTCACCCCTGCTTTGAATCTATTGTCACACATGGGCCACCAACTGGACTAAGAAGAGGGAGAGAAGAAAGGAGCATTTCTTGGATTCTGTGGGTTCCATAGCTATTTATAGAAAGGCCAATGGTGCTCACTTTTACTTCCTTCTTTTAAGTTCAGAAGAAACAATTTAAGGATGGTTACCTTCACAATATATATCCTGTGTATTTGCTGATCTAGATTAGATTAGGGGGCTGGAGGCTAAAACATATGAAGAACGGTTGAAGAATTTGAGTATGTCTAGTGAAACAAGATAGAGATTTGGACTGCAAGGCGATCAAACTGGTCAGTCCTAGAGGAGATCAACCATGATTGCTCTTTAGAAGGCCAGATCCTGAAGATGAAACTCAAATACTTTGGCCACCAAATGTGGAGGAAGGACTCACTGGAGAAGAGCCTCATGCTGGGAACGATTGAGGGCAAAAAAAGAAGGGGACGACAGAGAATGAGGTGGCTGGATGGAGTCACTGAAGCAGTAGGTGTGAGCTTAAATGGACTCCAGAGGATGGTAGAGGACAGGAAGGCCTGGAGGAATATTGTTCATGGGGTCACAATGGGTCAGACATGATTTCACGACTAACAACAACAACAAGTGAAACAAAAGATTAAGGATTGCAGAATAGCAGCCTTCCAATATTTGAGGGGCCGCCACAAAGCAATGGATGGAAATTAACAAAGGAGAGAAGCACCCTAGAACTAAGGAGAAATTTCCTAATGATGAGAGCAGTCAACAAGTGGAACAACTTGCCTTCAGAAGTTGTGAGTACTCCATCACTGAAGGCTTTTAAGAAGAGATTGGACAATGACTTGTCTGGAATGATATAGGCTCTCCTATTTGAGCAGGAGTTGGATTATATGACTGCAAAAGTCCCTTCTAAATTTATTATTCTGTTATATCTCCAGCAGAAATACCCCAGTCTTCTTCCAGTTCTGGCTTACAGCTCTGATTAAGTGATCAGACAAGTTCAAATCACCAGGTCCAGATGGATTACACCCCAAGGTTCTGAAGGAACTGGCAGATATGATTTTAGAACCACTGAATTATATCTTTTGAAGATCCTGGAGCACCAGGGAACTACCAGAGGACTGGAAAAAAGCTGATGTTGTAAGGTCTTGCCTCTCCAATCTTCCCAAGAAAGCCGGACTCTTGAAACTGCAGTTGTTCCAAAAGGAGCTTTTATTGAAAGGTTTGTGATAACAAGGGATCTAGGCAAGAACTGAAGCTTCTCATTTAAAACCAGTTATTTAAAGCAATGCTAACCAACCACCCCCCCCCCCACACACACACACTACATCATTGCAGGGAAACCGAAACAGATGTCATTCTCATCTTGAAAAAAAGAAAAATAATAATTCCAGGAAACTACAGATCTACCAGCCTGACCCAAATACCTGGGAAGATTCTGGAAAAGATAATCAAGAAACGAATCAGCAAACACCTAAAGGCAAACAGTCATAATCAAAAGCCAGCAGGTGTGTGTCAAAAACAGATCATGTAAGACAAATCTTATTGCATTCTTTGACAAAATGACAAAATTAGTGGACCAGAGGAATGCTGCTTATATAATTTACTTGGATTTCAGCAAGGCATTTGATAAAGTAGACCACAATCTACTACTTGAAAAATATGGGTTGGACAGCATCACCACCAGATGGATTTGTAACTGGCTGACCAAGCATACTAAATGTGTAGTATTCAATGGAACTACATCTACATGGAGGGAAGCATGCAGTAGGGTATCCCAAGGCTCTGTTTTAGGCCTACTGATCTTCAACATCTTCATCAATGATTTGGATGAGGGTCTAGATGGGGAACTCATCAAATGACACCATTTGATGGCACCAAGCTGGCAAGAACTGCGAACACTCCAGAAGATAGGATTAAGATAACAAAGGATCTTGACAGACTTGAACATAGGGCACTTTCTAACAAAATGAAATTCAATGGTGAAAAAAGTAAGATTGTATATTTATATATTCAGTTATATATTCTATATATTCATTCATATATATTCTATATACAGTATAGGTCATACCTGGCTAAGTAGTAATAACTGTAAGAGGAATCTAGGAGTCCAAGTGAACAATCATTTAAATATGAGCCAGCAGTTTGCTGCAGCTGTCAAAAAAGCCAACACAGTTCTAAGCTGCATAAACAGAGGAATAGAATCAAGACCACGTGAAGTATTAATACCACATATTAATGTCTTGGTAAGGCCACATTAAGAATACTACATCAAGTTTTGGTCGTCACGATGTTAAAAATATGTCGAGACTCTAGAAAGAGTGCACAGAAGAGCAACAAAGATGATTAGAGGCAGGGGTGGGCTTCAAAAGTTTCAGCAATGGGTTTGCTGCCCTGTTGCTGGGCATGGTCTAGTCAGCCTCATGCACCACAGGGGGAATTTCCCCCGCCCAAGCCTCCGGGAAGGCGAAAACAGATTCCTCTGGGCTCCGAAGCACCTTCGGAGGCCAGAAAGAAGCCTGTTTCTTGGCTTCTGGAACCTCCAGTAGGCCTATTTTTCACCCTCCCTGAGCCTCTGTGAAGCTCCTGAAGCCTCTGGGGGGCCTCCAGGAGGGGGGGAGGCTGTTTTCACCCTCCCCAGGCTCCTATAAAGCCTCTGGGGCCTGGGGAGGGCGAAAAATGGCTTTAAAAAAGGCTGAACTCACCTTGCCAGCGCGTACATGCGTGCTGGTGAGCTGACAGGACAATGCCTCATGTGCCCTGACAAATGGTTCCATGTGCCATCTGTGGCATGCATGCCATAGGTTCGCCATCCCAGGTATAGAGTTTCCTGCCTAGGCAGGGGGTTGGACTAGAACAGTGTTTTTCAACCACTGTGCCGCGGCACACTAGTGTGCCGTGACATAGTGTAAGGTGTGCCGTGGGAAAAACACTTTATATATAGTCAATATAGGCACAGAGTTAATTTTTTAAAACATTTTCTCTATTATTCTGTTCTGTGTGCCTCGTGATTTCTTTCATGAAAAAAGTGTGCCTTTGCACAAAAAAGGTTGAAAAACACTGGACTAGAAGACCTCCAACGTCCCTTCCAACTCTATTATTCTGTTCTGTTCAACAGCTTCCCCCCACTTCTTCTGACTCCTGATTTAGTTCTGGATGCATCAGAGCAGGAATGTGCCTTACAGATCAAAAGGAGCCACTTCACTCAAGATTGGATTGATTTATATTTCAACATTGAAAGAATACTAAATAAAAATAATTCTAATTAAGTTAATAAAGTAATTGAATAGGTTAAGGTTATTAAAGCTGATAATTGAATCCTAAAAAAATGAGGTGGTTGTGATGGTAGTATTTTAGTAACTTCAGTTACTTCAGATGATAGATTTTTTTAAATTGAGATGGCCACAATTTCCTCATAATTTATTATTAAATATATTAAAGTGGTATAAACTTTGGGTGCTGTTGACCATTATAATATAATTTAAGTTAATTTTTAATTATAATTTAATTAAACTTTTAAATGAAAAGGTTAAGGTTTTGAATTTCATAGTTTTTAATTTTTTATATATTTTATTTTTTAAAACTTTTACACAATTTTATAATTCTAATTTTGTAAAAAAAAGGAACAATGATTTAAAAATTTTGAAATATACTTTTAAAATAAAGTAATAATTTTTACATTTCTATATCTTTAAGATTCTTAAACATTTTAAAAGTAAGAAGGATTCTGAAGGCTAACAAATTGCACAAAAATAGACAATGTTAGAAATACTGTTTTTTAAAAAGGAAGACCCCGCTACAGAGTAGTTGAGAATCTGTAATTCTTACTATTTTAACAAATTTTCCATGTTTTCTATATGCTTGCACGATAACTGAAAGCTGAGAAAAATTGTTAAAAATAAAACTTTGTATTAAATATTAAAAGAAAGAGAAGGGTTACTGCATTGGGATTACTGGAAACATTTACTGCAGCATTTACAAGGAAAATAAGATAGTCAAGGAAAAACAGTTATGGAAAAAAACTCATTTCTAATTTCAGTGTAACTCTCATATTCCATGTTTGTCTTGTATTATTTATTTATTTATTTATTCTATGTTATTTACAATTTTGATTTTAATGATGTTTACTGTGGATTTTTAATTGGGTGTTGTTTTATTAAATGGCTGTGAACCAGTTTAAGTTTTTTTTATTTGCAGTATAAAAATAGAATCAAACAATCTCCAACACATTTCTTGTTATCAAAGAATCCCACCCATTTTTTGGGGTACCATCTGTGTAACCGGTTGTTTTTTTGTCTTTTCTTGGGCACGTCCTACGAGAGAGGAGTAAAGAAAACAGCCAGCATCCAACATTCGTCTTCCTTCTGTGCAGCAAAGTCTCCCGCACTAAGCAGTTGGCTGAAAGAGATTGGAAATATGTGTCCCCACAGGCAGTGCACTTCCCTCAGCAGGTTGTTCGACCCATGGATCTGACTCTGGTCTTGTTCTGACGTAGGCTTCAAGCAGTACAAAGCACACGCTTAGTCCCCAAAACCCTCTTTTTATTTCAATGGTTGTGAATTATGTTCATTCACAGCCCGTAATGAGTCCCAAATAGTATGTAAAGAGTCCAACAGAAGTCTGCTACAGTTTTTCAGGATAAGGCTGATAAGCACTCACCTTTATCTCCCTTGAAATGCTGCCAAAGACCCAGTTAGCAATAGCAATAGCAGTTAGACTTATATACCGCTTCATAGGGCTTTCAGCCCTCTCTAAGCGGTTTACAGAGTCAGCATATCGCCCCCAACAACAATCCGGGTCCTCATTTTACCCACCTCGGAAGGATGGAAGGCTGAGTCAACCCTGAGCCGGTGAGATTTGAACAGCCGAACTGCAGAACTGCAGTCAGCTGAAGTAGCCTGCAGTGCTGCACTCTAACCACTGCACCACCTCGGCTCTGTAAGTTGCCAATTAGCTTTGCAAGACCACACGGAGCACAGAGTCAAAACGGAACTTCAGAATTTAAACTGACCAGAATGAACAAAGTTGCTTCCTGCAAAGGCTCACGTGCCTTTGCTCTTTCTTTATGTCTCATGGGAGGGGTCAATCATCTCCAAGACTTACTGCCAAGTTGTCTCTTTTGTCTTAATTGTTCTTGCCTTCTGGCAGCTCTGCCCATGCGCACACTGGGAACAGGCTTCCCTGTTCCTCTGCCTTGCTGATGTCTGACTCTGGAGGCTCTGGAGGCAGCACATGACTCCCAGATGGCCCTGGACCCCTCTCTGTCTCCGACGCAATAATGACTTCCCAACCTTAAGCCACTCTTGCTCTCCCTCTTCAAGGCCAAAGTAGGGCCCCTGGCTTTGTACTTCCTCTGGGGTCGTCTTCTTCCTCAGGCTGCAAGGTTTGGGGTGATATTTTTCTTCCACACTCCCTAATTTTTTGTATTATAAAGGTGATGCCAGGAGAATTTTACTTTTAGACTGCAAAATTCTGTTTGTGTTGCTTTATAGTAAAATAAAATCAGCTTATATGGTTTTGTTTCCTATGTAGTCCCCTTTGTAAGGCTGTTATTAATTTTACCAGCCTCCTACTCTCTTCTAAAGAGATGAATTTTCAAAATGGCCTCCAATCCTCAAGGACCTCTGCCATTAGCTGAGCATCTGGCAGCAGTATTGTTGCAACACCAGTAGCAAGTGGAGGCACAGATGACCAACTTGCAGAGAGTCATGCTACAACTAACAGAACAGCTGGGGCAGAATTTGCCTCAATCCACAGCAGCAAAACAGATGGTGGCTCACCCATTGCTCATGTGCTCCCATGGGAGATTGCTGGAGATGTTCGGAGGGGACCAGGATCAATTCCAGCATTCACTGCTAAATGTGAAATGTTTGTGACAGGCCGGATGGCGGAGTTTCTCACTGACTGCATGAAAGTGACTTTTGTGCTGAGCTTGTTGAAGGAAACAGCAGCCAAGTGGGAAATAATGGCGGAAACAATCAGTAACAGACAAACTATCAAGACTTTGCATATAAACTCAAAGGACACATTAGAGATCCCATGCAGAGAAGAAGAAATCCGGAAGCTGAGCAGGGACAGAAAACAGTGAATGCACATATTTTGGACTTTAAATTGCTTGCTGCCAATGTGGGCTGCTGACGAATTGCTACTGAATGGGTTTTATCCCTTCTCAATTGGGCAGCACCAAGGATAAATTTTAGATGAACAAAGGGGGATTTGGAATCCTAGTCTCCACTACTCTACATCCCATACCAAGGCCTCTCCCCATTCAAGTCAAAGGCCATGGGAATGTTAATCCACTTCAACCACTGTGTCCTGTTGATCACTAGGGTTTATGTGCCCCCAATGAAGCAGAAACCCCAGATCACAGCCTTGGGGGGATG
This sequence comes from Thamnophis elegans, assembly GCF_009769535.1. Lineage (NCBI taxonomy): Eukaryota > Metazoa > Chordata > Lepidosauria > Squamata > Natricidae > Thamnophis > Thamnophis elegans. The sequence continues at coordinate 28,622,027 of NC_045552.1, forward strand.
AACTGGAAACATCTGTTGCCATCAGAACAGCACACACTCTGCTAGAGAGAAGTTATCTGAAGATGGGCTTCAGCACAAGTCCGAAAGCTCGGAAGACAAAACCTCTGGTCCCAGTGACCAACCCAGATTGGATCCTGCAACATTATCCTGGGACATGTATATTCACCTTTATTTGCAATCAAAATAGTGCTAGAAGGAACCTTGGAGGTCTCCTAGTCCAACCCCCTGCGCAAGCAGGAGACCCTATACCATGTTAGACAAGTGGTTGTCCAGTCTCCTTTTAAAAACTTCCATTGATGGAGCGTACAAAACCTCTGAAGGGGACTTCCAGTTTGGGCGTTGTCTGTGGGGAGTTGTTTTTTTTTAACAGCTCCGGACCCTTGGCTGCGTTAAGCTGTCTAAACAGCATCCATCAACTGTTTGACAGTTTGATTACCTCTTCTCCGAGCATAGGAAGAGAGGTGAGAAAGCTGTGTTTGGGAAGTGCTCCATTCAACCCCCCCCCCGAACATAAATCTGGGGGTGGAAAGTGTGAGCCACCCTGCAACTCAGTGAATTCTCCATGCCAAGGACTTTTTCTGCCTTTTTGCAGAACAAAGGCATACATCCACCCTCAGCTCAATGATTGATTTATTACTGATTCCAACACGGGCAGACTGATACTGGAGAACTTCTAATTTTATGTATCATAGACTAATTCCATTTCTTAAAAAATTCCTTCTGATAAACTACTTGCCAGAAACACAAAGAAAATGGCACCGAACAGCTTTGTAGGCGGGGTCAGGCTCCAATGTTACAGATTTTCATGGAGCTTAGACCATTTAAAGATCATTAACTCAGTAGTGATTTATTACTAAACTAAATAGTAATTGCTGGACAAGCAGCTTGCCTGGATTTAGTAATTGGGTGTAGGAGAAGATCAACACAGAAATGGCCTTTAAGCAGAAAAATTCAAAGAGTGCTGGCAGTTCACCCGCTCTGGCATCTAAATTACAGTCACTACTCTCCCCCAACCCCCTCCTATTCTTGCAGGGGAACCTTTGACTCGAGAAATATTGCAAAAAGAACTAATGTGGCTTTAGCTGAGGCTTTAAAAAATCATGCAGCTGTGATGGAAATTAAAAAACAGGAAAAAATATCTGTTGCCCTTAAGGAACTGTCAGAAGAAGTTATGAAATCAGTCCAGATTCATAATCAACAAATTATAGATGATATTTTAGAGGCTTTTAAATGCTTATCGGGCTATGTATCAGGAATCGAGGATAAATTGGAAGATCTTAATGATTCCAATATTAACCTGGTAACGAAAATGGATGTGGTCCAACGAAAGGCTGATGATGCAGAAAATGAAATTATAATGTTGCAATACAGACAGATGGAATTTGCTTTAAGGATAAGAGGCCTCAAAGAGAAAAACCAAGAAAATTTGAAGCAGATCTTCTCAGAAGCTTTTAATCAATTGATGGGATGGTCAGGAGGGGATTTCGATTGGCAGATTGACAAGATATTCAATGTTATTCATGATATGTTAATTCCTGGCTTGCCAGACAAAAACAACGTCCAAGAGACATTGAGGTGTATTTTGCCACGAGAGATATGAGGAATTTGATACTGCAAGAGTCTTATAAAACCAAGCTGCAAATTGGGGGTCAGGAGGTGACTGTTTTGAAGGAAATACCACCCAAAATGTTGAGATCAAGGAAAGACTATGCCTTTTTAGTAGATGAGCTCAAAAATTGTCAGTTACAGTTCAGATGAGAAGCTCCAGCTGGGCTAGCAGTTACTTACCAGGGGCAAAGATATCGTCTTAACTCAGTATGGAAGGCTCAAGATTTTTATAATAATATATTGAAGGCTGGACATCCCCCCTTCCAGGACCCAGAGAAAGAGAACAAGAAGGACAGGATAGACAGCAAGATACCCAAGGATCATCAAGGCTGGATCAACTTCCTCTCTCAGAACTAGAAGGAGCGAAGGAGCAAAGACAAACCTGCATGATTACTAGGCGAATGGAACAAGAGTTAAAAAAGCAACAAGCTTTACAACAAACACACACTACCATCCAAGAACTCACAGGTTTTAGCTCAGAAGCAGTGGGTGGAGCCAGGCCGAAAGCCAAACTACAGGATTTTCAGATGGCTCTTAAAAAGCTTCAGGGAGCTAAAGATGACAACTAAGTTCTTAACCTGGAATGTTAATGGCTTAACTCTCCACAGAAAAGGAAGAAAATAAATCATTATTTGAAACAATTTAAGAATGACATAATTTGCCTGCAAGAGACACATATCAGATCAACTGACCAGAAATATCTGATCAGTACAAGACTTGGACAACACTTTGTAGTCTCTGCCCCAGAGAAGAAAAATGGTATAGTTATTTACTTAAGAAAGGACATGAAAGCCGAATTAATTGAAGCAGACTCTCAAGGAAGATATATTGCAATAGAACTGGTATTAGAATGGAAAATAATGGGAATATATGCTCCCAATCAACAACAAGACAAATTTTACAAAACGCTCCATACTAAGTTAATACACTGGGACTATAGATCTTGCATATTAATGGGTGATTGGAACGGTGTTCTGGACACCAAGAAAGACAAGAAGGGTCTCCTGCAAAATACCCAAACAAGAGCGAAATTACCCAGGTCTTTTTTTGATATGATGGATGATTTTGAACTGAGAGACATCTGGCGAGAAACAAATGCAAAAAACCATGACTTTACATTTTTGTCTGATAGACATCAATCCTTTTCTAGGATTGACTTTATATTAACCTTTACAAATCTTTTTATTTCCATTTCATTCTATACAATCACATGTTTACTGTGCAACCGAGGCATATAACATTGGGTAATAAACACAGCCCTCACTTTTATAAAAAATGTCCCCTACAATACAAACCCAATATACCGCCTTAGCCCACCATACACCCTCTTTCATCCCCCTCCAACTTTCATTCTTCCTTCTCTCATACCCCTCTACACCTACTTCCCCTCCCCCTCTATCTAACCCTAACCCTATCACTCCCTCTCTTAATCCATTCCCTCCCTTCCTTCTCCTCCTCCTCTCTCTCACCCTCTCTACTCTCCTTCTTCTTTCACTCAGCTCCTCCCTTCGGTATACTTCTATTACCTTCCAATATATTCAGTTTGTTCTGTTTTGACACTAACATTAAAAAAACCACAGTATACAAGTGCAATCATGCTTTAAAATTTAACACATATTATATTTTCCCCCTCCCCCCTCCCCCTAGATCCCCACCTCCCTTCCCTCCCCCCGACTTCCCAGAGCCCATACATGGTATAACTTTTTGACAATCACAGTCTAAAATATCTCTATATTGAACTCAGCTTCTTGCTGTTACCCAAATTTTTAACAGTTTAAGTTATTACTAATTTTAAGTATAAGCTATCTGGAATTTCCTAGTCCCGTATTTGCTTTGTATATAATCAATCCATTTTTTCCAGTCTCGTTTATACCTCTCATTTGAATGTTCTTTAAGATATGCTGAAATTTTTGCCATTTTGGCTAAGTTTGTAACCTTCAAAGTCCATTCTTGAATTGTAGGCAGGTCTTTCTTCTTCCAGTATTGCGCCACCAAGAGTCTTGCTGCCGTTATTAAGTACAGAACCAAATTAATCTCTACTGCTACAAAGTCACTACATATACCTAGTAAAAACAGTTTGGGAGTGAATTTTATCCTTTTTTTAAAGATATTTTGCAGGATCCACCAAATTTTTATCCAAAATGCCTTAACATTACGACATGTCCACCATATATGAAAATACGTAGCATCAAAAGAACCACATCTCCAACATTTAGGCTGAACATTTGAATACATAGAAGCAAGCTTTTTGGGATCTAAGTGCCATCTATAAAACATCTTATAAAAATTTTCTCTCAAATTTTGTGCTTGTGTAAATTTTACATTTCTTACCCATATTTTTTCCCATGTGTCCAGCATTATAGGTTCTTCAATATTCTGAGCCCATTTTATCATACAATCTTTAACCATTTCGGTTTCTGAATCCATCTGTATTAATACATTATATATCCTCTTTATGTGCATTAAACTTTGATCTCTTATTTGTTTAAACAAGTTATCCTCAGCTATTACAAAACCTATTTTTTGGTCTATTTTCCACCTGGCCTGTAGTTGGCCATACTGAAACCACGTTTGAACTACCTTCTCTTTTTTAAGTACCTCTAAGGATTTTAATTGCAACACCCCTCTTTCTGTAATAAGGAGTTGTCTATAAGTGGTTCTATCGTGTTTTTGTTCTATATTCATATTTTCAATTGCATGTCTAGGAATTGCCCACATGGGCAATTTGTCATTTAGTTTATATTGATATTTTTTCCAAACCCGCAATAAGGCATTTCTTAAAATATGATTTTTGAAATTCTTATCCAGTTTTTTGTTAAATAACAAGTAAGCATGCCAACCATATACCAAATCATGTCTCTCAATATTCAATATTCTGTCATTGGTTAAATGGATCCAGTCACTAATTGCAGATAATGCCACTGCATCATAATATAATTTTAAATTTGGTAATTTCAATCCTCCTCTTTCACGTACATCTTGCATTATTTTCATCTTTACCCTCGGCTTCTTTCCTGCCCATACAAATTTGTTGATACCCTTCTGCCATTCTAAAAGATTCACATCTCTTTTGAGTATTGGTAACATTTGAAACAAAAATAAAAATTTTGGTAAAATATTCATCTTCACTGCCGCTATCCTTCCCAACAAAGATAAATGCAGTTTCTCCCACCTTTTCATCTCCGTTTGTATACTATGCCAGAGTGGTTCATAATTATGCTTGTATAATTTCCCATTTGAAGTTAAGATATTAACTCCAAGATATTTGACTTTTTTAACAACCTCACATCCTAACATCACTCCCAGTTCTTCCTTCTGTTTGGTATTCATATTCATTGCTAATATTTTGGTTTTTCCTAAATTGATTTTAAATCCGGAGACTTGACCATATTGATTAATCGTATTCATTAAAACCTTACTGGATTCCTGCGGTTGTTTCAATATTATAACCAAGTCGTCCACAAAGGCGCGGACTCTGTATTCTTGCTGTCTAACCTTGATCCCTTTTAAAGCATCCAAGGCCCGTATCTTATTCAGCAATACTTCCAAAGTTATAATAAATAATAGTGGGGACAAAGGACAACCCTGTCTTGTACCTTTTTCTATTTGAAAGGAATCTGTTAAACTTCCATTGACTATAATTTGGGCTTTTTGCTGCTGATATATTGCACCAATTGACCTTAAAAAGCCATCTCCTATCTGCATTTTTTGCAGTATCTTCAACAAGAATTGCCAATTGACTCGATCAAAGGCTTTCTCAGCGTCCAAAAATATAAATGCGGCAGGCATTTGATTATTCTTTCCCAAGTATTCTAAAGCATTAGTAATTAACCTAACATTGCTCTTCATCTGTCTGCCCTGTATAAAACCTGTTTGGTCAGTATGTATCAGTTGTTGGATAACCACCATTAACCTATTTGCTAATATTTTAGTAAAAATTTTATAATCTACATTAAGTAATGAAATAGGTCTGTAATTTTTCGGCTGAGTAAGATCTTGGTCTTCTTTGGGTATCAACGATATGAACGCTGTCTTCCATGAAGGGGGCACTTTACCTTCCGATTGAATTTTATTAAATAATTCTCTAAGAGGTTCTACCATTTCTAACTGTAAGTTTTTATAGTAAACAGCTGTTAAGCCATCTGTACCTGGTGCTTTCCCTAGCTTTAATTGTTTGATTACCTGCAGGATTTCCCCAGAGGTTATTGGTTGGTTCAACCTATACCTATGTTCTTCGCTAACTAGGGGGATTTTCTCTTTATCTAAGTATTTATTTATGTCTAAGTCCCTAATTTTGTCCCCTTTATACAACTCTGTAAAAAATTCTCGAAATCCCTTTTGGATCTCTTCCTGCTGAAACACTTCCTTCCCTCTGTAACACAATTTGGATACATTTCGAATTTTCCTTTTTTTCCTGATCTGATAAGCCAACCACCTACCGGGTTTATTTGCATTGCAGAAAGTATTATGTTTAGCATATAATAAACTGGTGGCTACCTGGTCAGAGATCAGCATATCAAATTGAGATTTTAATATGGAAATTGCTTCTTTAGTCTTTGTATCACCTGGGTTCAATATTAATTCCTGCTCTTTCCCTTTAATTTCCTCTTCCAATTCTTTACGTTTTTGCCCTTGTTTATGTCTATGTATTTTGTTTATATTTATCAATACTCCTCTCATATAGGCTTTGCTTGCATCCCATACATATTCCATAGGTGTACCCTTATTCATGTTAAAGACAAAGTATTCAGATAACAATTTTTTACAATCATTAACATACTTTTCATATCTGAATAAATTTTCATTCAGCCTCCAGGACCTTCTTGCCTGAACTACCCTTCCCAGCTCCATCCAAACTGGGTTATGATCCGAAAGGACTCTGGCTGTAATCTTTGTCTTCTTCACCCTAGAAAGTAAATCATTAGTAATTAATATAAAGTCAATCCTTGAAAAAGATTGATGTCTGTCGGAAAAGAAGGTAAAGTCATATTCTTCTGCATGCCTTTCACGCCAAACGTCTCGCAGTTCGAAGTCGTCCATCATGTCAAAAAAGGATTTGGGTAGTTTAGCTCGAAATTTAGTATTCGGGCGAGATGTCTCCTTATCTCTTTTGGTGTCAATCACGCCATTCCAATCGCCCAATAGTATGCACGACTTAAAGTCCCACTGTACTAATTTAGCATGAAGATGTCTATAAAATCCATCTTGTTGTTGATTGGGAGCATAGATTCCCAAAAGCAATGTCTTTTTCCCTTCTAAGATTAAATCTAATGCGATATATCTTCCAAAGGGATCTGCTTCGATTAGCTCAGCTTTAATGTCTTTCCTTAAGTATACTACTATACCATTTTTTTTCCCGTAGCAGAGATCACAAAATGTTGACCAAGTTTGGGATTGAACAGATATTTTTGATCAGTTATTTTGATATGAGTTTCCTGCAAACAAATTATGTCGTTCTTAGATTGTTTAAGATAATGAAATATTTTCTTTCTCTTCTGTGGAGAGTTCAGTCCATTAACATTCCATGTCAAAATCTTAGTTGTCATTTTTGGTTGCCTGAAGCTTTTTTATAGCCTCCCGCATGGCCTGTCTCACCTTGGGTCTAGCTCCTCCCACAGCTTCTGAGCTTGTTACTGTAGCTCCTTGGTCAATGGCCAAAGATTGTAGAGATTGTTGCGTTATGGCTTGTTTTTCTGTTTGTCTGGTGGTCATATGGTTAGATCTTTGTTCCTTAACCCCTTGCCCTTCCGGGAGGGGGAGATGATACGTTTTATCTGGTGATTGTGTAGTTTGCTGTTTCTCTTGTCCTGCTCGTGGTTTTTCTCCATATCCCGATGGTTCAGGGTGCCCCACTTTCAAAATCTTATGATAGAAATCTCGAGCTTTCCATACAGAGTTGAGACGATATCTTTGCTTATCAAATGTAACTATAATGCCAAACGGGGCATCCCATCTGTACTGTATCTGGCGCTTTCTGAGCTCTTCCACCAAAAAAGCATAATCTCTTCTGGCTCTTAGCATTTGAGGTGGTATCTCTTTCAAAACCATCAAATCCTGTCCGCCAATTTGAAGCTTGGTATTGTAGGACTCTTGTAATATCTTATTTCTGGATTCTCTTGTAACAAAATATATTACCACGTCTCGGGGGAGTTGCTTTTGTTTTGTCGCCCAGGAATTGACGTGAAAATTTTTATCAATCTGCCAATCAAAATTGGATCCCGGTCTTCCCACCAGACAGTCAAAGGCCTCAGAAAACATCTGCTTTAAGTTCTCCTGTCTCTCTTCGCGCAGCCCCCTAACTCTTAATGCAAGTTCCATCTGGTTATACTGTATCATAATCATTTGTTTTTCAGCATTTTCTACTTTTCGTTCCACCTCTTCCGTTTTAGATGTCAAATTAGTTTTAGCTTCATTGAGAATTTCTAAATTCTCTTCCATTCCAGAAATATATTCTGTCAGTACGTTTACAATTCCCAACATATCATCATTCATTTTGGTAATCTTGGTATCAAATTTATCATATGAGACTTTTATCTCATTGCTTATCTCTTTCCTTATTTCATCTCTGAACTCTCTGAGAGCTTCCAAATTCTGTTCCCTTGATTCTCTAAACATTTCCAACAAAAATTCTTTTGTTAATACATCTCCACTAGGGGGCATAGAAGGTGGGGGCTGTGACTTTGTGCCAGGTATGGGAGAAGCAGATTTAGGAGGTAATTTCACCGGATTCGATTTGGAAGTCATAATATCTTTGCTTCAAGCACTTAATCAAACCACTATGCCGAGAAGAAAAAAAATTTCTCCCTTTTTTGCCAAGAATTTTACGGAGGATTTCAAAGAGCTGGCATTATGCCAAAACAGTTCAGCAAAACAAAACAAAAAACAGAGAAAAGCCCTGTTCGGAATGTCTCTGTGTCAACAAAGGGCCTTTGAGAACTTTTAATTAGATAAGGAAGAGTCTTCAAAGGGAATAAGGCTAATTAGAAAGGCTGCCAAAATGTACCATCATTGCAAATACAAAGGCTGGAGAATCACCAGTTTAAAAGCTTTTTAACACTGAAGCTTGAGTTTTCCTAAAAAAACTGACGTAAAGTTCTCAAATATGAGCTCTGCTTGTATTAATTTCATAAAAAAGAAAAAAATTTCAATAATTTGTCCTAAGACAAATGTCTTGGCCTTGTGCCGTTAATACAGCAGAGAAATCTGGCCGGAGATGACTCAGCTTAAAAAAAAAACACCCCCCCCTCATTTGCAGCAGAAAAAAAAAGCTACAAACTGCAAGGAAAAGTTCTTACCGGCTGAGACGCTCACTACAATCTTCTTATCTGAAGTTTGAGTTATCTAAAGGGTGTTTAATTAGATAACGAACCAGAAATCTGGAAGCGGCTCAATTAAGCCGCTGCCGACGGCCAGGTCCCTCCCCGGAAGCCGGTCGACTTTATATTAACAACAAATGATTTGCTTTCTATGGTAAAGAAGACGAAGGTATGTTCCAGAGCTTTATCAGATCATAATCCAGTTTGAATGGAGCTGGAATTTGGGAAGGAAGCTAGAAGGACTTGGAGATTAAATGAAAATTTATTTAGATATGAGAAAAATATTAATGAATGTAAAAAATTGTTGAGAGAATATTTTGTTTTTAATATGAATAAGGGCACATCTATGGAAATGGTCTGGTGCGAGGAGTCCTAATAAATTTAAATAGGTTACATAGACGTAAACAGGGGGAAAAAAGAACTGAACTAGAGGAAGAGATCAGGAAGAGAGAACAGGAGTTAAGATTAAACCCAGGAGATGCTTGTTTGTTTGTTTGAGATGTTTATTAACATTTGTAGGCCGCCCTTTTCCCTGAGGGGACTCAGGGCGGCTCACATAAAATCAGGGAGGGGGAATACAAACAATGACGTAGACACATATAATAAAAGTAATAAGCAACATACATTCATCATTCGGGAGGGGCGGCTATCCTTGTCCCCAGGCCTGACGGGCTAGCCAGTTCTTAAGGGCTGTGCGGAAGGCTTGGACGGTGGTGAGGGTACGAATCTCCACGGGGAGTTCGTTCCAAGGGTCGGGGCTACTACTGAGAAGGCCCTCCTCCTTGTGGTTGCCAGCCGGCACTGGCTGGCCGATGGAATACGGAGGAGGCCCAATCTGTGAGATCTAATTGGTCGCAGGGAGGTAATTGGCAGAAGGCGGTCTCTCAAGTATCCAGATCCACTACCATGCAGGGCTTTATGGGTGACTAATAGCACCTTGAAGCGCATCCGGAGATCGACAGGTAGCCAGCGCAGCTCGCGGAGGATAGGTGTTATGTGGGTGAACCGAGGTGCACCCACAATCACTCGCGCGGCCGCGTTCTGTACTAGCTGAAGTCGCCGGATGCTCTTCAAGGGCAGCCCCATGTAGAGCACATTGCAGTATTCCAGCCTAGAGGTCACAAGGGCCCGAGTGACTGTTGTGAGCGCCTCCCGATTCAGGTAGGGTCGCAACTGGCGCACCAGGCGAACCTGGGCGAATGCCCCCCTGGTCACAGCCGTCAGGTGGTGGTCAAACGATAGCTGTGGATCCAGGAGGACTCCCAAGTTGCGGACCCTCTCTGAGGGGTATAAAATTTAAGAAGATTAAAGAAGCAATTACTTTATTAAGAGTGCAATTTAATACGCTGATGTCAGAGCAGGTGGCTACTAATTTATTATATGCAAAACATAATACTTTTTGTAATGCAAATAAATCTGGTAGATGGTTAGCATATTTGATTAGGAAAAAACAGAAATCTCGCAATATATCAAAAATACATTATAAAGGAAGGGAAGTGTATCAACAGGATGAGATTCAAAAGGCCTTTCATGAATTTTTTACAGGATTGTATACAAATGACAAAATACAAGGTTTAGATATAGATACCTGGACAAAGAAAAAATACCCATAGTTAAAGACGAACAGAGGGAGAGATTGAATCAACCAATAACTTCGGGGGAAATTTTCCAGGTAATTAAACAGCTAAAGGCAGGGAAAGCACCGGGTACAGATGGTTTGACAGCAGCTTATTACAAAAATTTACAATTAGAAATGGTAGAACCCCTTAAGGAATTATTTAATAAGATCCAAATGGAAGGGAAGGTACCCCCATCTTGGAAGACAGCCTTCACATCCCTGATACATAAAGAAGATCAAGATCTTAGTCAACCAAAAAATTACAGACCTATATGATTACTTAATATAGATTATAAAATTTTCACTAAAATATTAGCGAATAGGTTAATGTTGGTTATTCAGCAATTGATTCATAATGATCAAACCAGTTTTATACAAGGGAGACAAATGAGAAGTAATGTAAGACAAATTGTTAATATACTGGAATACTTGGGAAAGAATAATCAAATCCCTGCAGCGCTTATATTTTTAGATACCGAGAAAGTCTTTGATCAAGTGAACTGGCAATTTTTAATGAAGACAATGCAAAAGATGCAAATAGGAGAGTATTTTCTACAATCAATTAAAGCAATATATCAGGAACAAACAGCACAAATTATAGTCAATGGAAGTTTAACAGACCCATTTAAAATCGAGAAATGTACAAGACAGGGTTGCCCCCTATCCCCATTATTGTTTATTATAACCCTGGAATTATTGTTGAATAAAATACGGGAATCAGATGATTTACAGGGAATCAAGATTAGGCATCAAGAATATAGATTACGTGCATTTGCGGACGATTTGGTTATAACATTAACCCAACCACAGGAATCTAGCAAGGTTTTAATGAATATGATTAATTAATATGGCCAAGTATCTGGATTTAAAATAAATTTAGGGAAAACAAAGATGCTAGTTAAAAACATGAACACTAATCAAAGGGAAGAATTAGAAGAAATGACAGGATGTGAAATAGTAAAAAAGGTTAGATATCTAGGAGTCCACATCTCAACCTCAAATGGGAAACCATATAAATATAATTATGAGCCACTATGGTGTAGCATAGTGACAGAGATGAAAAATTGGGGAAAATTACAATTATCCTTGTTGTGAAGAATAGCAGCAGTGAAAATGAATGTCTTGCCTACATTTTTATTTCTTTTTCAAATGATATCAATACTTAAAAAAGAGGCAAACTTGCTAGAATGGCAGAAGGGTATTAACAAATTTGTTTGGGCAGGGAAGAAGCCGAGAATAAAACTAAAAATAATGCAAGATGTACATGAGAGAGGAGGTTTGAAATTGTCAAATCTAAAACTATATTATGAAGCAGTAGTTTCATCAGTAATCAGTGATTGGATTAATTTAACAGATGATAGAATACTTAATATCGAAGGGTATGATTTGGTATATGGTTGGCATGCTTATTTGTTATATGACAAAAAGGTGGATAAGAATTTTAAAGCCATATTTTAAGGAATGCTCTACTGCGGGTCTGGAAAAAATATCAATATAAACTAAATGATAAGATACCTATGTGGGCAATTCCTAGACATGCAATAGAGAACATAAATATAGTACAAAAACAGGATGTAACTACATACAGACAGCTTCTTACCTTAGAAAGAGGTGTATTACAATTAAAACCCTTGAATGTACTAAAAGAAGAAAAGGTAATTCAAACATGGTTCCAGTATGGGCAATTACAGGCCAGATGGAAAAAAAGATCAAAAAATTGGTTTTACGCAAAATGAGGATAATTTACTAAAACAAATTAGGGATCAAAGTCAAATGCATATAAAGAGACTATATAATGTATTAATAGAAATAGATTCGGAAACAGAATTAGTCAAAGATTGTATGATAAAGTGGGCACAAAATTTTGAAGAACCAATAATGTTGGATACATGGGAAAAGATATGGGTAAGAAATGTAAAATTTACAGAAGCCCAGAATTTGAGAGAAAACTTTTACAAGATGTTTTATAGATGGCATTTAGATCCTAAAAAACTGGCCTGTATGCATCCGGATTTACAACCTAAATGCTGGAGATGTTATTGTCTTGATGCTACATATTATCATATATGGTGGACTTGTAAAAAGGTCAAAGCATTTTGGATAAAAATATGGTGGATTATGCAAAATGTTCTTTAAAAAAGGATAAAGTTTACCCCTGTTATTTTTGTTAGGTATAATTACTGATTGTACTGTTATAGAGACTAACTTGATTTTGTATTTAATAATGGCAGCAAGACTGCTGTTGGCGCAATACTGGAAGAAGGAAGATTTGCCTACTATTCAAGAATGGACATTCAAAGTAACAAACCTAGCAGAGATGGCTAAAATATCAGCATATCTCAAGGATCACTTAAATGAGAGATATAAACTGGAGTGGAGAAGATGGATTGACTATACTCAAAATTAATATGGGACTAAGAAATTCCAGATAGTTTATGACTGAAGGAACTAGGAATGATATAATCTGTTTAGAGTTAGCCTAGCAAAGAGGAGTTAAAGCTCCAATGATAGATGATACTAACTTTCTTTAAGTTTATTTTAGAACATCTTTGTTAAAGATTTATATCCTGTATTTGTTCTGGGAAGTCGGGGGGAGGGGGGGAAGTAAACATTTGTAAAAGTTTTTTTTTCTAAAATTTTCAATTAAAAAAAAACTTCTGAAGGCAACCTGCTCCACTGGTTAATTGTTCTCATTGCCAGGAAAGTTTTCTTTAGTTCTAAGTTGCTTCTCTCCTTGATTATTTTCCATCAGTGACATGCGGTGGGGTTTATGGCTGGTGAGGCAGTCCTCTCCCCCAACACCCCACTAACTAAAGCACTTTCTTTCACCTGCCTGTGCTCGCGGCAGCCCACCTGAGCTCTGCTGCAGGCACAGGTGGGCGAAGGAAAGTCTCTTTAGCCCGGCCTGTGCTGGTGGGCTGCCGTGGGCACAGGCAGGTGAAAGAAAGTGGCAGCCCGCCAGCACAGGCCAGCAAAAATCACTTTCTTTCACCCCCCTGTGTCCGTGGCAGCCCACCAGCACAGGCTGGCGAAAGAGATTTTCTTTTGCCCGCCTGTTTCTGCAGCAGACCCGCCTCTCTTCACTCAAACAAACTCTCTCTCAAACAAACACACACACACAAAGTTGCACCAGGAGGATTAAGTTTGAATTCCTTCCCCTCCCTCCGACCCACACGTACATGTACCTTTTCCAGCTGTTTCACAGAGGATTTCAACTCTGTTCTTGCCTGCCATCATGAAAAGAAAAAAAAACGTAAAAGGAAAAATGCAAGAACTGAGGTCAGGCTGGACTAGTTGCTGCCAGACTCGCCATGGATGACTCTGCTTAACTGCTTAAAACAGCCTCTAAAAAAACGCCCTCTACAGGAGGAGGCAGGAGAACGATGTGCCTCATCTGCGTCAGACATTTTTTGCTTTTAACCCTTGCTTAACTCTGCTCGAGTGATCATAAAATCAGACTAGATAAGGCATGTGGTTCTCCTGCCTCCTCCTGTAGAGGGCGGTTTTTAGAGGCTTTTTTAAACAGAGTCATCCACTGTGACTCTGGCAGCAACTAGCTCAGCCTTTTTCCTTTTACATTTTTTTTCTTTTCATGATGACAGTGGTGAGGCTCTGCCTCCCCTGCCTCTCCTGACTGCACGTCCCTGTTTTCCATCCATTGCTTCAAGTCTTGCTTTCTGGTGTTTTGGAGAATAGGTCAACCCCCTCTTCTTTGTGGCAACCTCTCAAATACTGGAATACTACTATCATGTCACCATTAGTTCTTCTTTTGTCTGGACTAGCCATACCCAAATCTTGCAACCATTCTTCATATGTTTTAGTTTCTAGGCCTTTAATCAACTTTGTTGCTCTTCTCAGCACTTTTTCTAAAGTGTCAACATCTTTTTTGTAATGTGGTGAACAAGTTGATTTGTTGTTAAGATGTCTGGAGAGATTAAATCTTCTCCTGGACCTTTCTCTGGTCTCAGTTGAACAATAAGGCTCTTGATCATTGTCACTGCCACTTGTGTCCATATTGGCAGATTTTCTCTACATTAGCTATACATTAGTATACATTAGTATACATTCTATACATCCATGTTCTATTGAGATCTTGAAAGTATGCTTCCCATATTCCGGGGGGGGGGGGCGGAGGAATGTAACAGTCTATCATGGATGGAAGATTGCTTTGGGAGCTTGATGTGATATGCCAGAACGAGGCTGCGTCATTGGGTTGTATTGCCTAAATGAATCATATCCAGTTCTGTTTCATGATTTCCTTTTTTCTTACATGTCAGCAGTTGTTTATAGTATCTCCTCTGCTAGAGGAAGTCCAATGCAGTTGTTGGTATGAATGGGATACATAAGCCTGATAAATGGTAGCAAGAGCATTTCGGTATTAACACAATCTTTTTAAAACCATGTGTCAGCATTCCAAGTATCATGCAGAATTAAATCAGAGTCCAAGGCAAAACTATCCTTAAAGTTCCAATTAATAAGTCAGACATGTTGGCAATGTTCTGTGGAATCCCAAATCTGAAAACTTCCTGGGATTCCACCCAGTTGAAAGTTCATGATCTTATCCCCACACCCATAAATCTATCACATGGTCCAATCTTCTTTGGCCATGCTGGCATCTCCACCCAGCTGGTTCCGGTCAGGTGCAGAGGTGCAGAGACAAAAGACGACCTTGGCTTCTAGAAAGGAATGACAAAAACACATTCCACATTTCTACTACTTTCTATTCCCCCCTCCCAACTACTACACTAATGAAACAACACAGTGAAATAATAGAGTGTGTGGCAGGCCACAAATTCTAAAAGGAATATAACTGCAGGCCTGACAGGCGGCCTCTCCTCAGAAGAAAAACGTTTCCTGAAAAGAGAATAACATAAAAGTTAACATAACACAATTAACCACCTCTCCCCCCCCCCTCAGGGGGACCCTTTGCCTTATCGGGAAAGTTCTCATGGAATTGTTCTACTAACTTCTCCACTTTTAGGTTCCAGCTTTTCACCCAAGTGGCTTCAGACAAAGGGTAACCCTTCTATTGCACTAAATACTGTAAGCGACCCCTATTCAGCCTGGAGTCTATGACTTTTTCCACTTCAGATTGTGGTTCCCCTTCTATCACTACAGAAGGAGAGAAAGCTTAGGTGGATGCTCTTATGCTAGACCCAATTACTGGTTTCAACAAGCTACAATGAAATTCTGGGCCAATTTCCCCTAGACTACTGGGTAGACTGAGTCGAACTGTAACTGGATTAACTATCTTCACTATTGGGAATGGACCTAGAAATTTTGGACCAAATTCCTTACTAGACATTCTTAATCTTATGTATTTGGTAGACGCAAAAACTTTGTCTTCCACATGGAATGGGGTTTGGAGTGAGCAATGTTTATCAGCTTGCTTCTTGTAGGCTTCTGCTGCATCTGCTAGAGCCTTCTTCATATTTTCCCATCCTTTCTTTAGTGTGTCCATCCATTCATTCAAAGACATGCAGGAGGGAGGTTCTCTAGGCAGCTCAGGCATGGCGACAAATTCCATGCAACTGGTAATCTGGAAAGCTGTTAATTCAGTGCTGCTGTGGACTGCGTCATTGTATGCCACTTCTGCGAAGGGTAGCAAGTCCGACCAGTTGTCTTGCTGATAGTCCACATAACACCGGATGTATTGTTCCATCACTGCATTGGCTCTCCCTGCTGCACAGTTCATGCTGGGATGAACCTCTGAGCTCAGTCCTTGTGTGGACCCAATGGACCACAGAACCTCTCTCCAGAACTTGGCTGTGAACTGGACTCCACGGTCTGAAATGATCCCCTTGGGCGCTCCGTGCAGGTGATAAATGTGTTTCACAAACATTTTCGCTAATTTCTTTGTGGATGGCAATCCTGAGCAAGCAATAAAGTGTGCCTGCTTGGAAACCAAATCAATAACTGTCCAGATTACTTTATTCCCACTGCTGTCTGGGAGTTCCACGATGAAGTCCATTGTGACCTCTTCCCATGGTCACTTAGGGCTGGTCACTCGTTGTAGTAGTCCAGGGGACTTCTCCAGCAGTGGTTTCATTGTTGCGCAAGTAGCACAGCTTTTTACATAATCTTCCACCTCTGATTCCCTCTTTGGCCACCAAAATTGACGTCTGGTGAGGTGAACCGTTTTTAGGAATCCAAAGTGGCCTCCTAGTTCCACCTCATGGCTTCGCTGTAGAACTTCCAGCCTCAACCCCGCAGGGACATACAGTTTGGACCCTTTCCAGGCTAATCCATTTTCCATCGTTAGGATTTCCTGGTTATTGTTGAGCCACTGGTCTGTTGGGAGTGCCAATTTCATAGCTGTCATCAGCTTATCCTGGCTTCAGTTACTGTCATACTGCAGTTTTCTTGACAAAACATCCCCTAACAAGTTTTTTGGTACTTGTTGGACCCCTGGGGGTTTTGTCTCTGCTGCAGGTGCTGCAAGATCTGGGCTCCTAGGTTCAATCATCCCTGGCTGGCCCTTTTCTTCCACCGGTGGTAGCGGCCCAAATTCAGTCATCAATTTCCTACCACCATCTTCCCACTTTATAGTAGGCTTCCAATTGTCAAGCCATGCAAGCCCCAAGATTATTTTTTCCGGCATCTCTGGAGTCGCAATGAATCTGAGAAGCTCATAGTGGCGGCCCATTTGTAACTTCACCAGTTCAGTTATTAGCGTGGCTGAGGCCCCTCCAATTAGTGTTCCATTTTACCTGCTCAACCTGATTGGGACAGGTTAGAGGTCTTGTGTGTATGCTTAGTTGCTTGACAATCGACATGCTGATTAAGCGTTGAGTGCAACCAGTGTCCACAACTGCTTCAACTTCCCCTTCCACCCCTGTCTCAGGTACTTGGAAGTTGACTTGGAAGGCGAAGGGGCAGATGGGTGCATTCACCATTGGGTCATCTTCAGCATTTTCCTCCTCCAAGGCTCCCCATTGGTAGGACACCATCACCATAGGTTGGGGATCCTCTTCCAGAGGTTGTTTGCCCTTTTCCTTCCCCTTGCTAAGACTCTTCATCACCTTAAGTTGGGGATCCTCTTCCAGAGGTTGTTGACCCAGATGACTCTTTTCTGGTGGCATCTGGGGCCTTCTCTTTACCGCCGTGGTGGTAGGTGCGCACGTTTGTGGCATTGGGGTTGGAGCCAAGTACTCTGACGCTTTGTGGCCAAGTTGACAGCAATGGTAGCATTTTATTGGCCCCCCATGAGGAAAGGAACCTAGTTACATCTCTAAACTTAGGAGCCACCTCATCACATTGTTCCGCTATCCATCCTGTAGCTTCCCTCTTGGTAATCCCTTCTTCCATTGTTGAGAACTCTTCTCTGTAGGAAGGTGGGGTAAGAACCTGTTGGGGCATTGCAGGTGCACATTGTCCCACCATCCATCCTGCAGTCTTCCCCTCATTCATCCCTTCTTCCATTGACGAGAACTCTTCTCTGTAGGAAGGTGGGGTAAGAACCTGTTGGGGAATTGCAGGGGAGACTGGAACCAGTGGGGAGGTCAAGCCCTCGGTTGGCTACTTCCCAGTTATCTGCCATGGTGCCATCTGCTGAGGGAGGGCAGGTGCATCCCTTCCATCCATGACCTGGGGTTAAGACCCATCCCAGGTTTGCCTGATTTACAGTTCAAACAATGATGGCTGGCTAGAGGGGGTTATGTGCCAAAGCCCCCTCTGCTGGCTTGGAGGAGTTATGGGCCAAGGCCCCATCTGCTGGCTTGGAGAATTTTCCCATGTTGATGGCAAAGCAGGTGCCCACTGGCATCTTTTCCATCCATATTCTTGGAAGAAAGCCCAATTTGGTGGTGCTTCATTCACAAGCTGCAGCCCAATTTCCAGTGGCTGGCAAGTGAAAGATGCTGGCCAAATCCTTTCTTGCTGGCTGGGTTCCATTTCCCATTTTGATAGGGAATCTGTCTTCAACTCAGTTGCAGGGTAATGGGTCATTTAATTTATCACTGTTTTTGAAGGAGTCAAAATTTCCACTCATTTTTTTCCAAGCCTTGGCTGGGGGAAGGAGCGGGAGCTCCTTCACATTTAGCTGAAGAAGTTGGTCTGGGATTCCAAACATCTTGTTGCTTCCAGCTGTGTGCAGAATCTTTCCCCCACTGCATTCCTCCAGATGCTATAAATCTTCAAACATAAACTCCTATGCACTCTGAGGCTTCGCAAAGAAGCTTCAAACAGAAATTCCTTTGCACTCTGAAGTTTTACAGGAAAGCGCCTTGTCCAGCTCATTTTCTTCGCTGATATTTTATGTTGACCGGGTCAGTCAGCGTTGGAAAATCAGTACCCTTCTAACCAGCCCCCTGGGTGTGTGTGTGCTGGTGATTTATTTTAAAAGGAGATTTGGGATAATGTCAGCATTCCAAATATCATGCAGAACTAAATCAGAATCCGAGGCAAAACTATCCTTAAAGTTCCAATTTAATAAGTCAGACATGTTGGCAATGTTCTGTGGAATCCCAAATCTGAAAACTTCCTGGGATTCCACCCAGTTGAAAGTTCGTGATCTTATCCCCATACCCATAAATCCATCACATGGTCCAATCTTCTTCAGCCATGCTAGCATCTCTACCCAGCTGGTTCCGGTCAGGTGCAGAGATGCAGAAACAAAAGACGACCTTGGCTTCTAGAAAGGAATGACAACAACACATCCCTCAATTCTACTCCTTTCTATTCCCCCCTCCCAACTACTACACTAATGAAACAGCACAGTGAAATAACAGAGTGTGGCAGGCCAAAAATTCTAAAAGAAATATAACTGCAGGCCTGACACCATGGCTTGGAATGGTGCTATTGTTTCCTCATTGATATTGTTATTTGAGTTAGATGCTGTTGGAGTTCTTTGGTAAGAATATTATGTCAGTGTATAAGAAATTATGAGCTGGGATAGTCATAACAACAAGTCAGCCAATGGGAACTGTTTGGTGACTAAGAAACAGGATCTGCTATGAGCCATGGGAGATGGCTTGGAGCCTGGGCATGGTTTAGCTTAATTGGTCTGTATATAAGAGTTAGTTTGTCCTTGGATTATTGATTCTGTGATTATGTATTCTGTGCTTCTGTGATTTCTGGTTCTGGCTTCTGCTTCTTGTTCTTGTACTTGCAAGAGCTGCATGTGTATTGTATACATGCATTATGTTTTATATTATTATATATAAACAAGTTTCTTCTATAAATGAATCCTGCTGGATTATTTACTTGTGTAATTTTTTGTAATTTTTGTAATTTTAATAGATTTGTATGCCGCCCAATCCCGAAGGACTCTGGGTGGCTTACATAAAAGCAATTTAAAATATATAAAAAAAGATTAGATTAACAACATGAGACAGAACGACTTCAAAACAGAAGTACAACATGCACTCAATTGTAATGGGGCAGAAGCTCAGTCAAGATCAACAGCCCCAGGCCTGCCGGAACAGCCAGGTCTTAACAGACTTACGGAAGGCCAGAAGAGTGGGGAGGGTCCGGATCTCAGTGGGTAGATCGTTCCAAAGGGCCAGGGCAGCAAGAGAGAAGGCTCTCCCCCAGGAGCCGCCAGATGGCATTGTATGGCCGACGGTACCCGGAGAAGGCCTGCCCTGTGTGATCTTATTGGATGCTGGGAGGTATGTTGCAGGAGGCGGTCACGGAGATATCCAGGTCCTAGGCCATGTAGGGCTTTATAGGTAATGACCAGCACCTTGAAGTGTGTCTGGAGACCGATGGGAAGCCAGTGCAGCTCACGGAGGATAGGTGTAACATGTGTACCTAGGTACACCCAGTATCACTTGCGTGGCTGCATTCTGGACCAATTGCGTGCTGGTTGGATTGCTACAAACTCTAAAATATTATAGTTCTCTGAGAATGTATCAGGAGATTCATCTGATCTCAGGGCAGATTGAAGGCACCATAGGTAATCTAAGACCAGTAGTTCAATTATCATTTTATTTGTGAGCAAGGGGGAATTCACTTAGTTCTCAGTACATGTCCCTTGAGCAGCATTGGAACAGAATTGGCAAATGATCACTGTCAAACTTGAGAATAACTTCTAGGGCTTTAGCATAAGGAGGAAAGTCTCTAGAGACAATCATATAGTCAATAGCACTCAACACGCCCCAATCAACATCTAAATAGCCACATACAACGGACACTATAAATACCACACAGCGAACAACACTCTCTCTGCTAGAGAGAAGTTCCCCGAAGATGGGCTTGGGCACGAGTTGGAAAGCTCAGAAGACAAAATCAGTGGTCCTGGTGACCGACCCAGATTGGCTCTTACAATTATTTTGATTGAAATTGGCTTTCCGGGCTCCCACTGGCCTGACTCCTTACCTGCATCAACACCTATGGCCGAGTCCCCAAGGATTGGGGGCTTGCAATCATTGTCCGCTACATAAGAAAGGGGGAAAGGTTGATTCTGCTGAATTATAGACCTCCTCAACACAATCAGCAAATTTTACTCAAAATACCTACAATTGAAATTCCAAGATGGGCTAGAACAAGAAAACATACTGCAGAGGAGCAAGTTGGCTTGAGGAAAGATTGATTGCCATTGAGCAGAGCCCAGTACTCCATCATCTAATTGAAAAAATATTCTTCCCACCAGAGGTGGTATGCTGCTGGTTTGCACGAACCAGTAGTGGCAGCGGCGCAAGACTCTGCCACCCACCCTGATGTCATCACGGACCTTCTGCGCGTGCCCAGACCTGCGCACGTGCCCCTGCTATTGAACCAGTAGTGAAGAAAATAGAATACCATTACTGCATCCCACAATATAACCTCTCTTTATGCCACTTTCATAGACTCCAAAGCAGAATTTGATTCCCTATCCCGAGCTAAATTGGGGGGAAAAACTGGAGGCTTCTTTGATTGACTGGCACCTACTTCATTTAATAGGTATTCTACATGAAGGGACTTCATTCAAAATCACATGTAACCCCCAGGAGTATCTCACCAGTGCCGCTAAAACTAAGAAAGATGTCAAGCAAGGCTGCATTTTGGTCCCACTCTTATTCAATTTCTAAATCAATTCCATGATTATCTATCTTCACTCCCCAAAACCTGCTGATAAATGCATTTGTGTTCTACTCTATGCAGACAGTATAACAATACTTTCAAAAATAGCTGCCAACCTTAAAAAACCACTGAGAGCACTAGCACAGTACTGCAAGAAAGACAGGTAGAACTCAATGATCAATGACCAAGACTTTTTAAACTAAAAAGAAGGAATATAAAATTGGCTTATTTGATCAAGGTTAAAATATATATGACAGGATGTTTTCTGGGCAGCTTTTAAAGGGTTTTTTCTCGACTAAGACTGAATGACAAAGTTTTTGACATTTGTTTAAAGATAAAACATAGAAAGAAGAGATTTTTTTCCTTATATTTTTAAAGTGATAGGCCATGGTGTTAAACTTGAAGGAAATTGTTAAACTTGTGAAGGACTTTCTGAGAAAAGACGAAGAGAAAATGATAAAAAAAATAATTTGTGGAACACTGTTTGAAGGGATTAAAGTTCAAGATGTTGAAGATGTTGTTTCTGGTAGCTTTTAATGGAATTTTTCTTGTTTGAATGACCAGGTTTTTCAAAAAAATTTAGATATGAGATAAAATATGAGAAGAAGAGATTTGTTGTTTGAGAAAATGACAAGTTACTGTGTAAAGGATATGAAATGAATTTACTTGCTTAAAGTTTAAAGTAAATTCATAGTTATTTTTGATAACTCTTAATGTACTTTTGCAGAATGATGAGGTTTTATTATTTGCTAATAGATAAAAGATAAAATAGTTGTGGAAGAGATTTTTGGTTGAAATGTTAGAGAAGACAAATTACTGAAATTGTACTTGTCTTGATCAAGGAGAAATCATTTCTTTATATATCTTTTCTCTTTCCCCTCCTTTTTTTCTCTTTGCAATTCCTGTAATTACACCTTGAAAGATGCTGGAGTGAGTGAAGTGTGTGGTCCCCCCCCTTCTTCTTTACACTCCCACTTTGAAAAAATAGCAACATGCAAGGCCAGAATGAAATCTGGAAGAGACTCTTCAGAACAGCCAGTAAAGAAGGAAAATAGTGATAAAGCAACCTCTTTCAGATTACTTCAATCAGTGTGTGATGAATTGTGGTCTAAATTAGCTCAGTCACTTGAAACCAACTTTATGAGAGGGGGGAGATAGATAAAGATTGGATAAGATTGTTAATTCTGTAAAACAAATATCAGATAAAAAACCTGGAGATACAATTACAGAATGAAAATCATACTTTAGAGTATAGGATTTGAAAAATGAATTGATAATTTGGCCTTGCTAAAACTTAGAGAGAAGGAGTTTTGTTTGGGATATAGTCATTATAGACAATTCAGATAATATTGATTCAGATAATCTCAATAAATATTGAGAATAAGATTGACAAAGTGCATCACATAAATTCACATTTTGCAAGAATAAGAAATGTCCCAAAGGATGTTTTAGTTAATTTTGGGAGGAAAAAGACAAGTTTTGCAACATTTTAGAACAAGATGAAAGATTGATAATGTAGGCACAATTATCTGAAAAGACATTCATATTAGAGCTTTGTGCAAAAGAATAAGTAATCTGTTTTGACTGAGATAATTAAAGCAGAAGAAGATTTCATTTCATTGGGATACATTAGAAGATGTAGTTTTTTACTTTCCAACAAAGGAGATTCTGACTTATTTCTGCTCAAACGTTCAGAGAATTTTTGGAAAAATTGAGAAGTACAAACAGATTGTAGAGGACACTGCTTTGAAACTACAACAAATGCAAAAGGTTTGTGAAAAAGATGACTGAATAAAATGTTACAGGCATTGAGTTTTCTGAGCCTAACTATGCATTATAAATATCTAATATGTAATATAAATGGATATCAGGGCTGCCTTCATAAATACTTCAGCCTACTTGGCTGCACTGGCATCCTACCATAAAATGTGTGGAGGGGACACAATGGGAATGTAATGGGGGGGGGGGAGGGTTGACAGAATGACAGGAACCAGAGGTGCCAATCCAGAACAGACTGACTGGATCCAAGGACAAGAAGTGTGAGAATGGAATGTGAAACCCAACCAAAGAGGTTTCAAACATTAAAGCTGTTATAAAAACCCAACTTTGAATACTATTGGACACTATGCACTGTCAAAGGGAGAGGGCCCAGGAGAGGGAGGGAAAGGGTAGGTTTTGCATGAGAGTATTCAGATTCAGCTTTGCTTATATTGTAAGCACTTGGCTTTAATAAAAGTATGCATTTTACTCAGTGGTGAAATTTGTTTTGGCACCGGTTCTGTGGGCATGGCTTAGTGGGGAGGAGGGGCCATGTGATTGGGTGGGTCTGACCATTTTTTCCACTTTTTAAAGCATTTTTTCCCTGCCAGTTTGAGTGAATAGGCAGGGAAAAAATGCTTTAAAAAGTGGAGGGAAAAAGCTGTGAGCTGCACAATTGTCAGAAGCTTTCCCCCCCTCACTTGTATTATATTGGGCTTTTATGATCATATTTTTCAGATTTTCCTACACTTCTTGAGTTGTTTTCTCCTGTAGAATTTTTATCAATACAATTTTGCTTAGACTCTCTTTGAGTTTGATCGTTAAAATCAGCTCTGTTAAAATTAAAGACATGGGTTGGGTTATATTCTATATTCTATCCCACTTGCTGCAGAGTTTGTTTCCCAGTTGATAACAGGGTAGTTAAAGTCTCCCATTACTACTGTAGTATATTTCCTACATACATTTGTTAATTGATTAGCAAACAGTTCATCTATGTCTTCTGTTGGCTGGGTGGCCTGAATTATATACCTATAGCATTGTCATTTCCTCCTCCCTCTTTTATATTGACCTATACAGATTCCAGGAGGTTTCCATCCTTGGTTTTGTCTATTTCTATAGGGATGTAATGAGTTTAGAGTTAGAGTTTAGAGTTTATTGGTTTTGTATGCCGCCCACTCCCGAAGGACTCTGGGCGGCTCACAATAAACAGGGGAGGGAATAAATAAGACAATACAACACAATTTTAAAATCCACAACAGTCACAATTAAGACGGGGCTGGGTGCTTTAACAGACCCAGCCTGCCGGAACAGCTAGGACTTAGTAGCTTTACGGAAGGCCGGGAGGGTAGTAAGGGTCCGGATCTCCACGGGGAGCTCGTTCCAAAGGGCCGGAACAGCAACAGAGAAGGCTCTCCCCCGGGGGGTCGCCAGCCGGCATTGGCTGGCAGATGGAACATGGAGAAGGCCAAGCCTGTGCGATCGAATTGGTCTTTGGGAGGTAATTGGCAGGAGGCGGTTTCTCGGGTACCCAGGTCCGATGCCATGTAGGGCTTTATAAGTAACAACTAGCACCTTGAAGCGAGTCCGGAGACCAATGGTCAGCCAGTGCAGCTCGCGGAGGATAGGTGTAATGTGGGTATACCTAGGTGCACCCACAATCACTCGCGCGGCTGCATTCTGGACTAGCTGAAGTCTTCGAACACTTTTCAAGGGCAGCCCCATGTAAAGCGCATTACAGTAGTCCAGTCTTGAGGTCACGAGGGCGTGAGTGACTATCTGAAGTGCCTCCCGGTCCAGATAGGGTCGCAATTGGTGCACCATGCGAACCTGGGCAAAGACCCCCCTGATCACAGCCGATAACTGGTGATCTTTTATATATAACTCCACCCCCTCTTTTGTTAGGTCTGTTTCTTTTGAATAGTTCATATCCTTCCATCAGTACATTTCAGTCATGAGTTTCCCCCAACCAACTTTCAGTAATGGCAACTATATCACATGTACCAATACTTCATGTACTAATACTTCAAGTTCACCCTGTTTGTTCCCTAAACTTTGAGTGTTTGTGTATTGGCATTTGAGTCTTTTATTGGTCTTGGATATGTTTCTTATATCTCCTGCTTTGTATCTGGGGTTTCCATCCTTTTCACCACTTTCTACTTTACTATGTTTTTTCTTTTTTTATTTCTTCTTTCTCTTTGCTCCCTACTTCCTTATGTGATTCTAGTGATTTTTGCTTGGAATTAGGTTCTAAAGGTCATGAAGATTTGGACCCCCCCCCCTCTCATTGCCTACAAAGATAGATATCTTATATCAAATTAGACTTTTACAGCAACATTAATCTATGTTAACAGCAAGAGAAATGGAAACCAAGATGTATTATGCTAAGCAAAAGAACTCTGAATTTGAAAATAAGCCAGGGAAATGGTTAGTTTATAAGGAAAAGAAGATGATTTTGAAATTTCAAGAGGAGGACATTGTATTAATGGACAATTGGCTATTCAAATACATTTTCTTTAGTACTGTTCTAACTTCTACAAAGAAATGATAGTCCCTTAGAAACAATGGATGACTATTTAAAGGAACCAAAATTTACTAAGGCTTACAGAGAACCAAACAAGTACGGTTATAAGGGCAGTTTCTGAAGTACACAAATACACACATGCAAAACATATACACCCAAAGCACAAACTCCCAAACAAAGACCTATTAAGAACATTAAACCAGGAATAGAACTAGAACCAGATGGTGGTGATGCTGTCCAACCCACATTCTTCTACTTTATCTAGTAGTAGGTTATGGTCTACCTTATCAAATGCTTTACTGAAGTCCAAGTAAACTATATTGATGGCATTCCTCTGGTCCACTAATTTTGTCACTTTGTCAAATAATGCAATAAGATTAGTCTGGCATGATCTGTTTTTGACAAACCCATGTTGGCTTTTGGTTATTACTTTATTTACTTCAAGGTGTTCGCTAATTTGTTGCTTGATTATCTTTTCCAGAATCTTTCTTGGTATTGAGGTCAGGCTGATAGGTCTATAGTTTCCTGGGTCTATTTTTTTTTTCCTTTTTTTGAAGATGGGAATCACATCAGCTCTTTTCCAGTCCTCTTAAAGTAGGACGTAAAGTGAGATTTGGACATTAAGTGTGAACCCTACTGGGTGAGGCTGGACAGCCTCTTGGGGCCCCTTTACTTCTATATTAAAAAGCCACATAGACAGAGTTGCAGCTTGCAAAAGAACAGGAAGCAAGTGCCTAACCACAAGATGTTCTAACCAATGTCCCTATGTCAAAAGTCCAAACCACAAGGTTCAATTAAAGTTCGTTAATGACACGTAATCCATACCTGTAACAAAAGGAGAAGCAAGACCCCATCTCCTTATAAGGCTTTCTCCTCAAGGTAACCACTAAGAAATTAGTTAAGTGTTTCTGTGTTACGCTGCCTTTGAGAATGTATAAGAACGCGTGCTTCGATAATGAAGGTTGTTCAGAACTTGCAATGGTAGCCATGGGCTAGCTTTCTGAACCTGGCTGCCAAATAAACTTTTCCTGTATCCTGAGAAGTCTAAAGCCTGTCATTTTCTGCAACACTCTGGTAGTTCCCCGGTGCTTCAGGATCTCTGAAAGATATAGTTCAGTGGTTCTGAGATCTCGTCTGCCAGTTCTTTCAGAACCCTGGGGTGTAATCCATCCGGTCCTGGTGATTTGAACTCGTCTATGGTAGACAGGTGCTCACTTACCATTTTCTTCCCTATTTCAACTTGTGTTCCTAATCTGATTTTTGTGATGCTGTTTTTGATAGGTTGGACTGTTTTATCCCTTTGTGTAAAGACAGATGCAAAAAAAAAGAGTTAAATAGTTCTGCTTTCTTCCCGTTTCTTGTCCCCTTCTTGCCACTTTCTCCCAGCAATGGACCAATTGTTTCCTTAACTTTTTTCTTGTTTTTAACATGTTGGAAGAAGCTTTTTTTGTTATTTTTTACTTTTGTGGCAAGCCTTTCTTCATTGTGAGCCTTAGCTTTCCTCATTTCATCTTTGCAGGCTCGGGCTATTTGCTGATATTCTGCCTTAGTTATGTTACCCACTTTCCACTTTTTATATTACCTTTTTGTCTTTCAATTTGTCAGAGAGTTCTTTATGCAGCCATACTGGTTTCTTTGGGGAGCTACTATTTTTCTTCTTCTTTTCAACTAGGCTGGGGTCTCCCTTTTTGAAGAGAGGGATGACTGTGACTAGGGACCATAGGTTGGGCAAGGAGCTTGTTCTGAAAGGTTTTTCAAAGATTATGCTGAGAGGTTCTGCTATGGCAGTGGAAAGCTTTTTTAAGAAGTAGGCACATAGACAATCAGGTCCAATAGATAGAGATGGTTTTAGGTTGTGTAGTGCGTTTTCAACATTATCTTCTGTAAAATTGATTTGTGTTCGATTGTAATTATTTGTGGTACAACTAGGAAATATTGAGCATATATATCAGTGATGGCTAAGCTTTTTCTCCTTGTGTGCCAAAATCGCACACGCGTACGCGACAGCATGCATGCCCGTGCCCACACCCATCATGCAATGCTCCCTAAAGCCTGCTGGGACCAAAAATGGGCCATGAGGGGCACTGCACTCCCCCGCACCCCGTTTTAGGCCTAGCAGGCCTCCCTGAAGCCTTCTGAAATAAAAAACAGGACACCTCCCCTGCTCTCCCCCTGCACATGTGCACGCGACCCCCCCCATGCATTCATGTGCATTTCTCAAATGCATGGCAGACACTCAAAAATCAGCTGGCTGGCAGGGGGCGCGCGCACATGCGTGGTGGAGCTGAGCTTGGTGACAGCTCGTGTGCCTGCAGAGAGGGCTCCTTGTGCTACCTGTGGCATGCGTGCCATAGGTTCGCCATCATAGATATATACGATAACAGGAGTGAGACATTTAAATGCACAATAGTGGAAAGATTCGCCATGAATGTTGAAGTTGATGAGGCTGAGTGAGTTGGGGAAAGTGGCAGCCTTGATTAAAGAAAAGACATTGATTAAATTTAAGGCTGAGTAGAAACCCCTTGTAGACTTTTTGCACGAATAAAAAAAATGAAATTATGACTTATGAATTTGATGATTAGAAAAACGGTAGATAATAGAATGAATGAATGCTATGTTGTATACTTGGAGTCAGCGTTTAATGTAAATTTATACTCCCTGTAAAGGAAAGTTGGAAGCCATTTCTTTGTATTTCTTTTTCTTTCTCCACTTTTGGTTTTGCTTTCTTTTTCATTCTTTACCTTTTATTTTCTTTTACTTTAATTGTTAGCTTTTGTCAGTGTTTATCTCTTTGTCTGGAAAAAAAATCAATATAGCTAAAAAAAATCCTCTTCTTCTGTTCATCTATTATGAGACAAATATAAATGTCCACTTATATTTCCATTGCAATGTTATTTTGATGGCAACTTTGAAGGTAATGTATCCTTGATTTTCCTCATTTTTATCTATCTCTGGACAAGATTTTTGCCTTTCTTTTTCTATTGCCTGCTGTATAACTCAAAGCTTTTCTATAAAAAAAGATTTTTATAAGTTCCATACTTCATATCTACGGCAGACCAGACATGAAACATGACTAGATGAGCTAATTCTGTTTTAGAGGTTACAAGGCTACATTAAAAAAATAAAATCTTCAAAATCTGAACTTCTCTTTTTACTGCCCTAATAAGTTAAGCTATATTCTTTCTAAATTTCTTTCACTGCTTGTAACTCAGTTGTGGCCTCCTCTCCCTTTTATTTAATTGTTCTCTGCACTTCACTCCATCTTCTGAGCTCATTCTCATATTCCATTATTCTTTTTGATAGCAATAGCAATAGCAATAGCAGTAGACTTATATACCGCTTCATAGGCCTTTCAGGCCTCTCTAAGCGGTTTACAGAGAGTCAGCATATTGCCCCCAACAATCTGGGTCCTCATTTTACCCACCTCGGAAGGATGGAAGGCTGAGTCAACCCTGAGCCGGTGAGATTTGAACCGCTGACCTGCTGATCTAGCAGTAGCCTGCAGTGCTGCATTTAACCACTGCGCCACCTTGGCTCTTTTATGTAGATGATTTTACAATAAAACTGTATCTTCTCTCTGAAAATATACATGAGTATTTCTAATCCTTAAAATTGGCCATAGATGTTCTCTGCCCTGTTTTGAAGGAAAACTGCCACTGGAAAAATAGAATTTCTGGAGGTTGCCTACTGGTTACTATTTTTCCCATTCTTATCTATAAATATTTTTTTCTCATTTAGGTATATTGAACAGGAAAAGAGTATTGTAGGTTAGTAATTTTGTATAACACATTTTCTGAGC
This sequence comes from Thamnophis elegans, assembly GCF_009769535.1. NCBI lineage: Eukaryota > Metazoa > Chordata > Lepidosauria > Squamata > Natricidae > Thamnophis > Thamnophis elegans. The sequence continues at coordinate 28,651,651 of NC_045552.1, forward strand.
AACAAATTACTGTAGATTGAATATTTGAATTGCTATTTTTATTCTTTTCCTACTGAAAAAAAGCTCTTCATTGAATGAAAATGACTGGATGAATAAACAAGAAATTATATTCTCACCCATTTCCTACCCACTATTGCCTAAAATGCCCAGGAAAAATCTGAAGAGATGGCCTACTCTACTCTACTCTCTCTATTCTCCTTCCGCTCCCCCCACCCTTGAAATGATTACTGTCCTTTTCCCATTACATTGGACAATGCATTTTCACACTCAGATTGGCTTTTATTAGGATAATAAAATAATGGACCACAAAATGTATACACTTTAAAGGTCACTATGTGTTGTGGCCCAGCAGGAGCCGTTGGAGCTGCCACCAGACTCCGACAGTGAGGGGCCTTATGAGTTGGCCCTGGAGGATGTGGAGGACCCTGGACAGGGTTCCGACTCCGAGTGGGGCACAGAGAGACTGATTGGCCACCAGGTGGCGCCTGAGCCTTGGATCAGTGGGGAGGAGACAAGAGTGAGTGATCCAGAAAACACCTGTGAGTTGTTCCGGGATGCACACAGTCGAAGGGCTACTTGGTGTCAGGAACAACTGCGTAATTACAGGAGGTAATTGCGCTCAGCTGATGCTCATTAAGCTCCTCTCCAGATTATAAAAGAGGCTGCTTGTGCCACGCTCTTCTTGCAGAAGTCAACATTAGGGACTAACGAGAAACAAACTTGGCAGGCTGGATTGCTGCCAAGGTTTGTAGAACTTGTTGCCAAAGTGCTTATCTCTTTGTTGATTTGGCTTTCAGCTACCGAGAGTCTGGACTTATTAAAAAACATTCTCATTTACGTTTGTCTCGGCTTTCATTCCTGGACGGAGGAGGGGGATCAGAACAGATTGACTTCTGCCCAAGACAAACCTCCATTCAGCTACAATGGAGCAACTCCGTGCTGAGAATGCCCAGTTGGCTCAACAGTTTGCTTTGTTGACTGGTCAAGTCTCTCAGCTTCTGGGACTTGCTAACCCCCCCTCCCCCAGCCATGGAGGAAGTGCCCAGTGGCTACACCAGACAAGTTTGATGGCAATCAAGCTATGTTTGCAGCATTCCTGGGACAATGCCAGCTGTTTATCAGCTTGAGAACGGAGGACTTTCTCACTGACCAGACGAAGGTGGGATTTATCATCAGCTTGCTCTCAGGCACAGCTGCCCGTTGCGCTACGCCATTGCTATCTGAGCCTAGCCCTCTGCTGGATGATTTCCAGGGCTTTTTTAATCATCTTCGGCTGATATTTGAGGATCCCATTAAGGAAGAAACAGCCACCAGATTACTCAGGGCACTGCAGCAGGGCAATGGCTCCTTGCAGGATTATATCAGCGAATTCCAGCTGCTTAGTCAGGACTCAGGTTGGAATGAGCCAGCCCTCATGGATACTTTTCAGGATGAGCTGTCTGATGACTTGCAGGATGAGCTGGTGAGGGTGGACAGGCCACCGACATTCGACGTGTTGGTCCACTTGTGCCTCTGGATAGACTCCTGGCTGCAGAGGCGGAGGCCTCGCCGTGCATCCCAGGAGACTACTAGTGTGCCAGTTCCTCAGGAGACTGCAGTTGCCAGGGGGAAGCCCATGGAGTTGCGTGCCGCCACACCCCGAGTGGCACGCACGGTGATGGCCAGACAGCGCGCAGGGGGATTGTGTTTTTCTTGTGGAGCTCTTGGACACTTAGTCACAGCTTGCCCTAAGAAGAGTAGGGGTGCTGCGAGGTTTGAGATGAACCCCTCAGCTCCAGAGCCACGTGTCAGGACTTGGGCGGGGCCTGATCCAAAGGAAACTGTGGGTCAGGCGCAGTCCGAAACAGAGGTGGATGGGCTGCCACAGCACATGGTTTTAGCAGCACACATCCTCCTGTTGGGTAGTCTGCAGGGAATTCCGGTCCATGCCTTGGTCGATTCTGGGGCTACCATGAACTTTATGGATGCGGCGTTTGCTACAGCGTACGACGTCCCTCTGTGTCCATTTGACCCACCAATGCCGGTCGAGACTATTGATGGCTGATTGCTTCTGTCTGGACCTATCAAGGCCACCACGCAACCTTTGCATTTGATCCTCAGGGAGCACGAGGAGGCCATCCAATTTTACGTGGCTTCGGGCCTGCATTTCCCCGTGGTCTTGGGCTTCGCTTCGCTGCGGATGCACGACCCTCAGATCTACTGGTCACAAAATCTGGTCATGTTCCAGTCCCTGCAATGTGTCGACCACATCCGGCAGGTCTGTGTGGCCCAGGTACCCAGCTCGCCCAAAGTGGATGTGCCAATGGGCTTAGCGGACTTCGTGGATGTTTTCAGCGAGCAGGAGGTGGATCAACTGCCACTGCATCAGCCTTATGACTGTCCCATCGACCTGGTACCTGATGCGAAGCTCCCTACAGGTCATCTATGCTCCATGTCTGAGCCAGAATTGGCCGCGTTGTGGGACTTTCTTGACAAGAACCTTGCCCGGGGGTTTATTTGGCCTTCGTCCTCACCCTTGTCTGTCCCAGTTTTGTTTGTGAAAAAGAAGACTTGAGACTTTGAGATTTGAGACTTTGTTGTGATTACCGGCACCTGAATGCCATCATGGTACGTAACTGGTACCCGCTGCCCCTGACTCCGGAGTTGTTGGAGCGGCTCCGGGAAGCAACGGTATTCATGAAGTTGGACTTATGTGGCGTCTACAACTTGGTTCGAGTCAGGGTGGGGGATGAATGGAAGACGGCCTTTGGCACCCGGTATGGACATTTCGAGTACATGGTAATGCCCTTCAGGTTGACCAATGCGCCGGCAGTCTTTCAACATTTTATGAACAATATCTTCCGGGACCTGTTGGATCAGTTTGTCGTCATTTACCTGGACGACATCTTGATCTACTCGACGTCCCAGAAGGATCGTCAACGTCATTTGTGTCTGGTCTTGCAGTGACTCTGAGAACATCATTTGTTCGCAAAGCTGGAGAAGTGTCAGTTTTGGCAGACTACCATCGAGTTCTTGGGGCACCATATCTCCCCTGAAGGAATTGCGATGGAGCCAGGCAAAGTGGAGGCATTGCGTAGTTGGCAACCTCCTCTACGTATGAAGGATGTGCAGAGACTTCTCGGGTTTTCCAACTACTACCGGACCTTCATTCCCAGCTTTGCTTTCTTGACTGCGCTCCTCACTCAGCTCCTGCAAAAGAAAGTGCTGTTACACTGGGGTCCCACGGAGCAGCAAGTGTTCGTGGCCCTGAAGCAGGCTTTTATGAAGGAGCCGATCTTGAAGCACCCTGATCCCCATTGTCCATTTGTCGTGGAGGCGGACGTGTCTGATGTCACGGTGGGTGTGGTGTTACTGCAGGCTCACGCCTCTGATGGTACCCTTTCCCCTTGCGCTTACTACTCTTGGAAACTCAATCCTTCTGAGCGCAATTACACCATATGGGAGAAGGAGTTGTTGGCTATCAAGGTGGAGGGGGCCAGGCATCAGGTCAAGGTCCGGATGGATCATCAGAATTTGGAGTTCTTGACCATGGCACATAAGCTGAACCAACGCCAGATCCGGTGGTCTCTGTTCTTTGCCTGGTTCAATTTTAAGGTGACGTACATCCCTATGGCATTGAATCAAAGGGCAGATGCCCTGTCTAGGAAATCGGAGTACTCTGAGACCCTGCGGACTCGCTTCCACCCCAGATTGTTCTACCCGTCGAATCCTTTGCTGCAGTTCATGAACCCGTGGACATATGGTCTCTGATACGGGATGCACAGCAGGGCGACGAGTGGGTGGAGCAACGAAAGGCGGAAGTAGGGCCGCCTTCCCCATGGACCTTTGATGAGGACCTTTTGAGGTATCGGGACCGGCTCTATGTGCCCGCAGGGCCCCTCCGTGGACTGGTTCTTTTCCAGTGTCATGACACTCTAGCAACAGGACATTTTGGTCTTTTCAAGACATTGCACCTGGTTTCCTGTACGTTCTGGTGGCCCTGCTTACGAGACAACGTGCAGAAGTATGTGACGTCATGCGTCCAGTGTCGACAGGCCAAGTCAATGACGGGAGCTCCTCCAGGTTTATTGCAGCCCTTGTCGACCCCAGACAGACCCTGGGGAGCTGTGTCCATGGACCTCTTGACTGAGCTGCCTCCGTCGTCAGGGTTTACCATGGTCCTCGTTGTGGTGGACATGCTCACCAAGATGGCGCATTTCATCCCCTGTCGGAGATTGCCAACAGCCTGCGCCACGGCCCACATGTTCATCCAACACATGTTCCGCTTGCAAGGCCCACCTGACCGGGTCGTCTTGGACCGTGGGACACAATTCACGGCCCAGTTTTGGAAAGGACTTATGGCAGCTCTAGATGTCCAAGTATGTTTGTCCTTGGCGCACCATCCTGAAACCGATGGGGGTACGGAGAAGGTGATTGGAATTCTAGAACAGTACCTGCTCTGTTTTGTGAATCAGCAGCAGAACAACTGGGCGGAGTACCTGGCCGTGGCGGAGTTTGTGTTTAACAACTCCCAGCACACCTCCACATGGATGACGCCCTTCATGGCTAACGTTGGGTACCACCCTCATTTTTTCCCTCTCACCCCGGTGGACTCCCTGGTCCCCACAGCACAGGACTTTCTCTCTGAGCTCCAGGCGGTCCACCAAGTAGTGTGCTGCTATCTGAACCAGGCGAAGGAGGATTACAAAAGGGTGGCAGATAAGTCTCGGTGTGTGGTGCCGGAGTTGGCTGTGGGAGATCGCATGTGGCTGTCAAAATGGCATCTTCCATTCCACCGGCCGGCTAAGAAGTTAGACCACCGGTATCTTGGACCGTTCCCCATGGAGACCGTCATCAACCCGGTGGCCTATCGTCTGACCCTCCCACGCTCGATGCGAGTGCACCCGGTGTTCCATCGCTTGCTCCTGATCCCTGAATGATTGGCTTGTCCTCCCCGCCGACCCTCTTCTCCCCAGCCATCATCGCGTGAGGTGGACACCTGGCCACCGGACGAAGTGGCCTGGATCCGTGACTCAAGATGGCTCAAGGGACGGTTCCACTATTTGGTCGACTTGTCGGATGAGGGGTTGGACGGGGGGACCTGGACCGATGCAACTGCCGTACATGCCACTGCCCTGGTGCAAGCCTATCATGTGGAAAACCCCTCACGCCCACATCCTGAGCGTCAGACCCGGGGGAAGGGCCCTGCGCTGAGGGATAGTGTTGTGGCCCGGCGAGAGCCGTTGGAACTGCCACCAGACTCTGACAGCGAGGGGCCTTATGAGTTGGCCCTGGAGGATGTGGAGGACCCTGGACAGGGTTCTGACTCCGAGTGGGGCACAGAGAGACTGATTGGCCACCAGGTGGCGCCTGAGCCTTGGATCAGTGGGGAGGAGACAAGAGTGAGTGATCCAGAAAACACCTGTGAGTTGTTCCGGGATGCACACAGTCGAAGGGCTACTTGGTGTCAGGAACAACTGCGTAATTACAGGAGGTAATTGCGCTCAGCTGATGCTCATTAAGCTCCTCTCCAGATTATAAAAGAGGCTGCTTGTGCCACGCCCTTCTTGCAGAAGTCAACATTAGGGACTAACGAGAAACAAACTTGGCAGGCTGGATTGCTGCCAGAGTTTGTTTGCATTGCTGCCAAGGTTTGTAGGACTTGCTGGCAAAGTGCTTATCTCTTTGTTGATTTGGCTTTCAGCCACCAAGAGTCTGGACTTATTAAAAAACATTCTCATTTACGTTTGTCTCGGCTTTCATTCCTGGACAGAGGAGGGGGGGGGGGTCAGAACAACTATGTATGTGGCAATGCAGAAGTCCGCATACATTTGGGAAGACCTGGTTAAAGGGTGGTCTTTCTTAGAGTAGACAAAGAATTTTCAAATTCAAATGGCTGAATTTATCTTAACACACTGTTGGAAGATATGTTCCAAGAGGGGAAAAAGACACTGGAAACATGGAGGGTGCTTGGAAAGATGGTTTAATGGTGGACAGGATCACATGGCTTGAGCTGAACAGAAAAAAGGATCAGATGCTTCCAGATGTTGGGTGAAGAAGAAAAAGAGACAGAGATGCTGAAAGTCCGTGGTTTTATGCCCTCTCTGGCCTTTGATCTTGATCTTGTATTCTGATTGGTTGTCAGACTCCCATGGGGCCATGCAGGGGCAACTCTTTAGGCTGTGAGTCCATGTTTGGTTGAGCATTGCTTCTTCCTGGGTGCCCTGTGGTTAGATGGGTAAAGGGCCAATACGGTCACTGAATGGGTGCCCCCTCACACCTGCAAACAATTGCAAAGTTTCTTGGGTTTTGCTAATTTCTATCGTCAATTTATTCCTTCGTTCGCCAGAATTGCCCTCCCAATTATGAACCTCCTAAAATCAAAGGGGGAGGCCAAACCTAGACCCGGCAAACCCTTAAATTGGACTATGGAATGTCAAGCTGCATTCGAGAAATTAAAGTGACTTTTTGCAGCTGAACTAGTTTTAAAACACCCAGACATGGATTTGCCATTTGTGGTCCAGTCGGATGCTAGTGATGTTGCAGTGGGGGCAGTGTTGCTACAAGCAAATGCTGATGGGAAACTACAACCCTGCACTTACATTTCTTGAAAGCTAACTGAGACAGAGAGGCGATGGGCTATACGGGAAAAGGAGGCTTTTGCAGTTAGGTGGGCCTTAATGACATTTCTTGGAGGGAGCTAAACACCCATTTGAGGTGTGGACTGATCATAAAAATTTGGAGGCGTTAAAGACTCCCCGGAAATTATCCCCCAAACAAATGAGATGGGCACAACATTTCAATAGGTTCAATTTCAGTTTGAAGTATATCCCAGGAGGGAAGAACTTTATGGCTGATGCTTTGTCCCGACTTCCTCAATATAACAGCTCAAAGCTTAGTGTGGTCCACCTAGTCATCCCAGTGAAAAGCCTCGCTGCTCCGGTTGTTACCAGAAGCCAGAACACTTCCAATTTGGAGGTCACAAAGGACCTCTTTTCTAAACTCAAGGAGGGCCTTGAGTCTGATGAATGGTTTAACCAACATTCGAATGAGTGTACCATAAAAGATGGTCTGGCTTGGATTGGGACTAAATTGTATGTTCCTGCGACCATTAGAACTCTGGTTCTTCAATGTGCCCACGATTCCCGCATGGCTGGCCACTTTGGTTTTGTGAAAACCCTGCATTTCATTAAAAGACAGTTTTGGTGGCCCTCATTAAAGAAGGTCATTGAGTCTTATTTGGCCAGTTGCCCCACATGTGCTGCCGCAAAACGACTGCCGGGAAAACCTCAAGGTTTGCTTCAAGGTGTGGCCCATCCTGAAGCACCTTGGAAAAAAATATCTATGGACTTCATTGTTGAATTACCAGAGAATCAGGGAAATACTGTAATTTGGGTCGTTACGGACTTGTTTTCCAAACAGGTTCATTTTATTCCTTGTTCAAAGATCCCATCTGCTAAATCCTTGGCTAAATTGTTCATTACACATGTATATCGTCTACATGGTGTGCCGGACCGCATCATCTCTGATAGAGGGGTCCAATTTACCTCCTTATTTTGAAAAGAATTTTTGAAGTTGATAGGCTCCACCCAGGGCCTAAGCTCCGCCCATCATCCTCAAACTAAAATGGAGTTGAGTGGTTACTTTCTAAAGGGCAGGAGGATGCAGCTGCTCTCATATCTTCTTCTTGATCGCTGCCTTGGTGGGACATCTTTTAGGTTTTGTGTGCACCCCCCTCGGAAGGTGTCAACTCTGGGATGGGTGTGAGAAGAGATCCAGCTTAATGTCAGGGCTGCTTCACTTAATAACCAAGAAAGAAACCACTCAACTCCATTTTGCAGAATTAAGAGTACTTTTACTGGTTATAAGTAAATAGTAGCTATGCAAAGCTGGATCTGAGACAAAAGCATGCACAAACATAGATATCAATGTATGACCCATTCCCCTCCCCTTGGTAACCCCAGCCCACAATCCAATCCAATTACTCCACAGGTGTCATGTGGGAGACATCTTCAAAAATCATCATCAGGTTGGTGTTGTGACTCAGCAGCAGCTTGCTGTGAGTTGCGTCGGGATGCAGGAAAAATGAGCAGCTGTTGCTCGTTAGGGTCGTCTTCTGCAGATAAAAGACAGATGGTGCCACGCCTTAATTGCAGAAGTCAACGTTCGTGGTTCGTCGTTCGTCGTGTGTGGTTCATCATTTCGAGATTCAAAGAGGCACTTGGATAAGTGATTTGCTTTCTGTAAACCTGATTCAAAGAGGCACTTGGATAAGTGATTTGCTTTCTGTAAACGTGGTTTGCTGTAAGAGCTTTTTGTTTTTGCATTATAACTTTTTGCCAGAGACTTTATCTACGTTTATTTTTGGGCTCGCAGCCAGCTTGAGCCAGGACTGATAAAGATATTTCCTTTGAAGTTCTGTCTGACTGTCGTTTGTGAGCGAGCGAAGGGGGGGGGGTCAGAACAGATTGACTTCTGCCCGACAAACCTCCATTTAATTAATTATGGAGCAATTACTTGCTGAAAATAGGCAACTGGCCCAACAGATAGCGGTATTGGCGGACCAAATTGCTCAGCTGCAGAGAGCTGCAAACCCCCCCCCCCAGCCAAGGAGGAAGTGCCCAGTAGCCATGTCTGATAAATTTGATGGGAGTCAGGCCATGTTTGCCGCGTTTCTGGGAAACATCAATGAGACGTCTGAAGTCACTGAAGCAGGGGAGTGGTTCATTGCAAGACTATGTCAGTGAATTCAGGCTGCATAGCCAGGATTCAACGTGGAATGAACCAGCTCTGATGAACACTTTCCAAGATGGATTGTCAGATGCCCTGCAAGATGAACTGGCAAGGGTGGACAGGCCACCAACGTTCGATGCATTGGTCCACTTGTGCCTCTGGATAGACGCCCGGCTGCCGAGGCGAAGGCCTCACCACGCATTCCAGGAGACCACCAGCATGCCGGCTCATCAAGAGACTGCAGTGGACTGGGAAGAGCTCATGGAGTTGGGTGCTGTCAGACCTCGAGTGTCATGTACAGAGATGGATAGACGACGTGCTGAGGGATTGTGCTTCTATTGTGGGGATCTTGGACACCTGGCAGGGAGTTGCCCCAAGAAGAATAGAAGGGTTGCGCGGACTGCGGCCGTCCCTCAGCAACGAACTCTTGTGTCAGACAACCGGCACGTTTGTGCAGCTGTGATACCCCGTTCACACCATGTAGCATGCATTCGTGGGGTATGGAATCCCAGGGCGGATTTCCTGCCTGGGAAATTGGAGAACTTTGATCCTGCAAACTTGCTTCCACCTCAGACTGTTCTACCCATTGCATTCTGTGCTGCCATTTATCATCCCATGAGCATACAGTCTCTGATACGGGAGGCGCAGCGGGGTGACGAATGGGTGGAGCGACGAAAGGCGGAAGTAGGGCTGGCTTCCCCGTGGACTTTGGAAGGGGATCTTTTGAAGTATCGGGGCTGGCTCTATGTTCCCACAGGGCACATCTGTAGAGAGGTGTTCTCTCAGGTTCATGGCACTTCTGCATCGAGACATTGGGTTTTTTTCCGGACATTGCGCCTGGCATCCCGTCAGTTTTGGTGGCCCCATTTAAGAAACGACGTGCGGAAGTGCGTGGAGTCATGTGTACATTGCCAATGGGCCAGGTCTGCGAGGAGGGCTCCGCCAAGATTCCAGCCCTTGCCGACCCCGGTACCCGCAGCACTGGACTTAGTTTCTAGGATCCCGGCAGGGTACCAGTGTCTTGGACTGTGTTCCATGGAGGCCATCACCAACCCTTCTGGGCTGCATTCCGAGCGTCAGAACCGGGGTAAGGGCCCTGCAGTGGAGGATAGTGTGGTGGCCTGGCAGGAGTCGGTGGAGCTGCAGCCAGACTCCGACGGTGAGGGGTCTTATGAGATGGCCTTGGAGGAGGTGGAGGACCCTGGACAGGGTGTTAGGGCTTGGCTGGAGCTATTAGAGCCGCTGCCAGACTCCGACAGTACGGGGGGCTGGTGGGTTGGCCTTGGAGAGGGTGGAGAACCCTGGACAGGGTGTTAGGGCTCGGCCAGAGCTGTTAGAGCTGCCGCCAGTCTACGACAGCACGGGGGCTGGTGGGTTGGCCTTGGAGAGGGTGGAGGGCCCTGGATGGGGTGTCGATGCCGCGCAGGGTGGGAGGAGATGTGGTGGCCACCGGATACCTGGGGAGCATTGGAGCAAGGGGAAGGTTCCTGCAGGTATTGGGGAATCACGAAGGAGGAAATACAGGAGATGAGGGCGAGCCATCTTATGGACAATCCAGTCCAACCGCATCCACACCATCGGAACCTGGGGAAAGGGCCCTGCGGTGGGGGATAGTGTGTGACTCAGCAACAGCTTGTTGTGAGTTGCATCGAGATGCAGGAATAATAAGCAGCTGTTGCTCGTTAGGGTTGTCTTCTGCAGATAAAAGATGGATGGTGCCACACCTTAGTTGCAGAAGTCAACATTCGTGGTTCGTGGTTTGTCGTTCGTCGTGTGTGGTTTATCGTTTTGAGATTCAAAGAGGCACTTGGATAAGTGATTTGCTTTCTGTAAACCTGGTTTGCTGTAAGAGCTTTTTGTTTTTGCATTATAACTTTTTGCCAGAGACTTTATCTACGTTTATTTTTGGGCTCGCAGCCAGCTTGAGCCAGGACTGATAAAGATATTTCCTTTGAAGTTCGGTCTGACTGTCGTTTGTGAGCGAGCTGCCAGTCTATGACGCCAGTCTATGACAGCACGGGGGCTGGTGGGTTGGCCTTGGAGAGGGTGGAGGGCCCTGGATGGGGTGTCGATGCCGCACAGGGTGGGAGGAGATGTGGTGGCCACCGGATACCTGGGGGGCATTGGAGCATTGGAGCAAGGGGAAGGTTCCTGCAGGTATTGGGTCAGAACAGATTGACTTCTGCCCGACAAACCTCCATTTAATTAATTATGGAGCAATTACTTGCTGAAAATAGGCAACTGGCCCAACAGATAGCGGTATTGGCGGACCAAATTGCTCAGCTGCAGAGAGCTGCAAAACCCCCCCAGCCAAGGAGGAAGTGCCCAGTAGCCATGTCTGATAAATTTGATGGGAGTCAGGCCATGTTTGCCGCGTTTCTGGGACAATGCCAGCTCTTCCTGAGTTTGAGAGCGGAGGACTTTCCCACTGACCAGATGAAGGTGGGATTTATTATCAGTTTGCTCTCAGGCACAGCTGCCCGTTGGGCTACCCTCTTGTTAACTCAGCTGAGCCCTTTGTTAGATGACTTCCAGGGTTTTTGTCAAGACTTTAAATGGATGTTTGAGGATCCCATTAAGGGGGAAACATCAATGAGACGTCTGAAGTCACTGAAGCAGGGGAGTGGTTCATTGCAAGACTATGTCAGTGAATTCAGGCTGCATAGCCAGGATTCAACGTGGAATGAACCAGCTCTGATGAACACTTTCCAAGATGGATTGTCAGATGCCCTGCAAGATGAACTGGCAAGGGTGGACAGGCCACCAACGTTCGATGTATTGGTCCACTTGTGCCTCTGGATAGACGCCCGGCTGCCGAGGCGAAGGCCTCACCACGCATTCCAGGAGACCACCAGCATGCCGGCTCATCAAGAGACTGCAGTGGACTGGGAAGAGCTCATGGAGTTGGGTGCTGTCAGACCTCGAGTGTCATGTACAGAGATGGATAGACGACGTGCTGAGGGATTGTGCTTCTATTGTGGGGATCTTGGACACCTGGCAGGGAGTTGCCCCAAGAAGAATAGAAGGGTTGCGCGGACTGCGGCCGTCCCTCAGCAACGAACTCTTGTGTCAGACAACCGGCACGTTTGTGCAGCTGTGATACCCCGTTCACACCATGTAGCATGCATTCGTGGGGTATGGAATCCCAGGGCGGATTTCCTGCCTGGGAAATTGGAGAACTTTGATCCTGCAAACTTGCTTCCACCTCAGACTGTTCTACCCAATGCATTCTGTGCTGCCATTTATCATCCCGTGAGCATACAGTCTCTGATACAGGAGGCGCAGCGGGGTGACGAATGGGTGGAGCGACGAAAGGCGGAAGTAGGGCTGGCTTCCCCGTGGACTTTGGAAGGGGATCTTTTGAAGTATCGGGGCTGGCTCTATGTTCCCACAGGGCACATCTGTAGAGAGGTGTTCTCTCAGGTTCATGGCGCTTCTGCATCGAGACATTGGGGTTTTTTCCGGACATTGCGCCTGGCATCCCGTCAGTTTTGGTGGCCCCATTTAAGAAACGACGTGCGGAAGTGCGTGGAGTCATGTGTACATTGCCAATGGGCCAGGTCTGCGAGGAGGGCTCCGCCAAGATTCCAGCCCTTGCCAACCCCGGTACCCGCAGCACTGGACTTAGTTTCTAGGATCCCGGCAGGGTACCAGTGTCTTGGACTGTGTTCCATGGAGGCCATCACCAACCCTTCTGGGCTGCATTCCGAGCGTCAGAACCGGGGTAAGGGCCCTGCAGTGGAGGATAGTGTGGTGGCCTGGCAGGAATCGGTGGAGCTGCAGCCAGACTCCGACGGTGAGGGGTCTTATGAGATGGCCTTGGAGGAGGTGGAGGACCCTGGACAGGGTGTTAGGGCTTGGCTGGAGCTATTAGAGCCGCTGCCAGACTCCGGCAGTACGGGGGGCTGGTGGGTTGGCCTTGGAGAGGGTGGAGAACCCTGGACAGGGTGTTAGGGCTCGGCCGGAGCTGTTAGAGCTGCCGCCAGTCTACGACAGCACGGGGGCTGGTGGGTTGGCCTTGGAGAGGGTGGAGGGCCCTGGATGGGGTGTCGATGCCGCGCAGGGTGGGAGGAGATGTGGTGGCCACCGGATACCTGGGGAGCATTGGAGCAAGGGGAAGGTTCCTGCAGGTATTGGGGAATCACGAAGGAGGAAATACAGGAGATGAGGGCGAGCCATCTTATGGACAATCCAGTCCAACCGCATCCACACCATCGGAACCTGGGGAAAGGGCCCTGCGGTGGGGGATAGTGTGTGACTCAGCAACAGCTTGTTGTGAGTTGCATCGAGATGCAGGAATAATAAGCAGCTGTTGCTCGTTAGGGTTGTCTTCTGCAGATAAAAGATGGATGGTGCCACACCTTAGTTGCAGAAGTCAACATTCGTGGTTCGTGGTTTGTCGTTCGTCGTGTGTGGTTTATCGTTTCGAGATTCAAAGAGGCACTTGGATAAGTGATTTGCTTTCTGTAAACCTGGTTTGCTGTAAGAACTTTTTGTTTTTGCATTATAACTTTTTGCCAGAGACTTTATCTACATTTATTTTTGGGCTCGCAGCCAACTTGAGCCAGGACTGATAAAGATATTTCCTTTGAAGTTCTGTCTGACTGTCGTTTGTGAGCGAGCAAAGAGGGGGGTCAGAACAGATTGGTATGCCAGACAGTTGGCCTTGGTGGGAAACTCCTCTCCCTGCCACATGTGCAGTAGATGGTGAGAACAACTCCCTTACTACAGTCCCTCCTGTACAGAATATTTCCAACACCCAAATACCATGCCCCCCTCCCTGTTTCAATGGCAGCTGAAAAGCAAGCAGCAAAACAGAGGGTGACAATCATGCCTTAATCCCATCACCCTGGATCTGAAAGGGGATCTTTGTTATGTGGAATAGACTGGCTCAGGTCTTTTAATGGCCCATTGACAAAGGTGGGGGCTATTAAGTCTGCTTCCTGCCTAAAAACATGTTTCTCCATTTCTTATCCAGGAAAATATAATATTCTGCCTTTTCAATATTTCCCAGGATATTTCATTTTTGTAGGAGAGGGGTGGGTTTTAACTTCCTACAACACCTAGCTCACTCAGCCATTCATCATGCAATTAAGCCTGCATACCCTGTATCATCTTTGTTGTTCTTTTCTGCACTTTTTCTAGGGTCTCAACAGTGTGTGTGTGTGTGTGTGTGCGCGCGCGTGTGTGTGTTGACCAGAACTGGGTGCTGTATTCCAAAAATGGTCTTACCAGAATGGTATTATCACTTCTCTTGATCTTGATGCTATCCCTCTTTCAATGCAGCTTAGGACTCTCTTGGCAGCTGCAGCTCATGTGCGGCTCATACGTAAGAGGTGGTCCACCAGCATTCCTAAATTCCTCTCTCATGATCAAATTTCACACGAGAAAGATGATTATGTCTTTTTCTGCAGGTCTTTTTTAAAAAGTGCCCAAACTGCAAGGAGAGTGGAATAGGGGGGTGGGGAGGTCAATTAGGTTTTTCCTTTTTTACTATATATTTTTATATTTTTAACTCATTTTAATCCAGGTTTATTCTATACTGGATTTTTACAACAGCACATATAGTGTGGCTACGATTTGTTTTAGATACATTTTAACAATACAGAAAACCAGGATTTTTAAGAATGGGGTAAAGGAGAAAGAGACAGCACTCTGCAGCAGCGAGTTCATCTAAGCTTGTGATGGCGAATCTATAGCACATGTGCCACAGGTGGCACATGGAGCCATATTTGCTGGCACACTAGCCATCGGCTCCAGGGTGCATGGGCGTGCTGGCCAGTTAATTTTCAGCCTTCCGGAGGGGCGTGGGAGGCCGCTTTCACCCTCCCCAGGCTTCAGGAAAGGTTCTGGAGCCTGGGAAGGAGCCATGCATGCATTCACGGGGTGTGTGTGTGTGTGTGTGTGTGTGTGTGTGTGTGTGAAATTCATAAATTCATAATAGGCAGAAATGAATTTTGTCTGATGAAGAATGCAATGAGAATTCCAAAGGGCAACTTGTCTTGGCTGCCCTCTTTATAAAACCTGTAAAAGTGGCACTTAGGGTGTGTCTGGTCCCATTATTTTCTTGGTGATATTCAAGGGTGAATATCTTATTAATCGAGTGGGAATGAAGGCATCAGGAAAACCTGTTTCTGGATGGCTGCCTAAACAATCAGTTTGTTTGGGGTTGGGGACATGATGAATTTTTTTACAATTCTGACTTTTCTGGAGCCATAGAGACGTTTTTAGACTGACAGGCTGAGAAGACCACAGTTCTCTAATTTCAACTGTCATGCCACTGTATGGTGACTGTGTCTTTTTTCTACTGATTCAGCCTAAAAGTTTGGACTATGAAATGATATTGACAATACAAGTGACAATTCTCCTCACACAAATCTTCACTTGAAGAGGGAACCCTGTCTTTTCTTCTCCAAGTGATTCAGGTGGAAGTCCCAATAGAAGGCCTCCTGCTGGGGAGGTGGCAGCAAATACATCTTTATTTATTTTTATTTATCTATTTGATTTGCTGATCGTTTACAAGATAATAGGTATAAGAATAATCATCAGTATGAATGAAATGGGGATGAATAAATGGGAACAGTAGGACAGGGACGGTAGGCACGATGGTGTGCTTATGCATGCCCCTTCTCAGCCTGGATCCTGGTCTCCCCTGTGCTAGGAGATTTCTTAACAGAGAAAGCTAGTAAGAGGCTATTAAATCCTTCTATATGATGGCGGATCTTCTATTTGAATGAGAGCATTCAACCTTTTCATTTTTGTGGGGGTTTTCTGTTTGTGTGTTTTCTTTAAAAATGTAAGCTGTCAAGTCTTTTAGAATAGGTAGCCATAACAAATTGAATAAATAAAAAATAATTTAAACATTTTAATGACTCCTTTTTCAAGTATGAAGTTGTGATAGTTTGAAAGAAAGATTCCCTTTTAATGTGTTCAGGGCTATTTCTGCTATTGCCCCCCAGGACGATTATTAGCACTGTATAAGAATATATTGTATTTTAAGTTATGATTAGGGGGCTGGAGGCTAATGAATGATTGCAGGAACTGAGTATGTCTAATCTAACAAAGAGAAGAACTAGAGGTAACATGATATCAATCTTCCAATATTTGAGGGGTCGTCACAGAGAAAAGGAGGGTCAACCTATTTTCCAAAGCACCAGAAGGCAGGGCAAATGTAAGAAATGGAAACTTATCAAGGAGAGAAGTAACCTAGAACTAAGGGGAAATTTCCTGTCAGTGAGAACAATTAATCAGTGGAACAGAAGTTGCCTCCAGAAGTTGTGGGTGCTGCATCACTTGAGGTTTTTAAGAAGAGATTGGAGGTCTGAGTGGAGTAATAAAATAATATAAAGTGTTTATATTTTACTGAAATAGCCCACTAGGGGGAGCTATACCACGTGGTAATGGCGGAGGGAAAGAATATGTAAATGCTTGAGAGGAGAACAATGAATTGTAAAAGGAGTGGCTATGAATTGAGCGGGAAAAATGTGATTGCTTGATTGGCCAGAAGGATGCCAAGGGCTAATTGGTTAAAAATTGTATTTCCAAATAAGGTAAAAGATAGGGTAATTATTGTCTCTGATTGGTCTGTAACCACCCTCGTCAGGCTAGCTGACCAGGAGTAGGAGGAGTTAGGGAGGGTATAACTACTGTTTCACTTTCGAATTTGGTGTGGCTCTCCTTTGTGACTCAGGTGAAGTCAGGGTGAGACCCACCAACGCTTTGCAAACCGTTTTCAAATTAACTCTGATATTTGGATAATAAAAAAAGAACTTTATTTTTCTACCCCGAACCTCGTCTCTAGAATTCTTTTAAAATTCTACAAACAAATTGGGGGCTCGTCCGGGATTCAATCTCTTGCTGGGCTCTAGGGGGGTCTCCCTTGGGTGCACCCCTCTCCGAATTTGAGAGGAGGGGGAACTACCTAGAGAACTGCGGAGCTCTTGGAAGCCCGTAAAAATTGTGCGATAGACGAGTAGTAGGGGGAGTTGAATAAAGGGGAAGAGGTTGAATAAAGAGGAAAAGACAGCTTGGAGATCGACCGGGAAACATCTGTGCACAGAACCCTGAGTGAGTACCTGGTAAAAGGCACCAGAACACGACCCAGGGCGGTCACGGTTAGAGTTGTGTGGTGAGAATCAACAACGGGGGCTGGGAAGAAGTCCTTTTGAGGGGTCCTGGGGGACCTGCAGGACGGAGTGAGTGAAGGGGATATTGTTGAATGTCCGGGGACGGTGACGTGTGAGTTTGGAAGGGTTGTTGAGAGGGACACAGGAGCACATACTCAAGGGAAGGCTACCTACCCATAAGAGAGATGGGGGGTAATACAAAGTCGACTGAGTCAGGGAAAAAGTGTGTTAAAAGGATCCAGAAAAACCCCAAACTGAAAATCAACCCGAATGGCCCTTTGGGCAGAATATTGGCTGGATGGGGATCCCCGCCCTATAACCGGGAGATTTTGAGGTTGGGGTTGAACAAAGAAGATATGGTTAATTTATGTTGTTTTATATAGTGGAAAGATAATAATGTTGAGTGGCCACAAGATGGCGCTGTAAAATTACTTTCAATGCTGTAATCTGTATGATTACGTGAAACAAAAGGGAGGTTTGTAGGGGAAATGAGCTAGCAAACGTGAGGAAAGATTTAACAAGGCAGATGGAGGAAGAGGAACTAATTAGACAGCCTCCTTTGGATTCCACACAAGAAGGAGAACAAATTAAGCAATTCCCTTTAAGGGAAACCCCGAACGGAAATGATCCCAATGGGATTCCGATCATAACATATGTACATGAACCCTTGCGATCATCCGAAGTACGGGCATTTAAGAAAGAAATGAAAAGTTTTGTTGAAGATCCCCTGACCGTAAGCGATCAGTTGGATGCCCTATTAGGACCTAACGTTTACACCTGGGATGAAATGCAAAATATAATGAGAACTTTGTTTAGCCCAGAGGAAAGAAATTTAATTAGGACAGCTGCAATGGCAATTTGGGAAAGGGAGAATCCGGGAGTACAAGGAAATCAAATCAGAGGGGACATTAAATACCCATTGGTGAGACCAAATTGTAATAGTAATGATGCAGAGGGAAGACAGAATATGATGGATTTGAGATCAATAATCATAAAAGGAATGAAAGAAGCTATTCCACAAGCACAAAACATGACCAAAGCAGTAAATATAAATAAAGGGAAGGATGAGGACCTGGCAACATATTTGCAGCGTCTTAAGGACGGAATGCGTAAATATGCTGGGGTGGATCCGGACAATGCTCTAAATATCCAATTGGTGAAAATCCAGTTTGTTACCAAAGCCTGGCCGGATATTGCTAAGAAGTTACAAAAGAGAGAGAATTGGACCACAGAAGCTATGAAGGTTCTGTTAAGAGAAGCACAAAAGGTTTATGTAAACAGGGAGGAGGAGGTAGTGTCCTGAGAACACCCCTCCAGTGTATGTTGAAGAATTTTAAGAAGGCATATAATGGGGATTATGGGGACCCCCCAGCAACCCAGGCTAATTTAAAAATATTTTGTGAGTCAGAATGGCCCACTTTTGGTGTAGGATGGCCCCCAGAGGGAACTCTGGATCCTAGGGTTATAAGCTTAGTCCATCAAGTTGTAACAAACTCAGGAACTGGCCACCATCAGGTGAACTGAAGAGAAGTTCTACCTGAGTTTCTTCCCCAAAGCGATTAAGAAGTCCACAGGGACATGTTAGAAAGCTGTTAATAGTTGTCTTTTAAAAGTAAAGCAGAGCTCGAGCCCCGCCCAGATGCAAATGATGTGTTAATAAAATATCTATATATCTTGCTCTTTAAAATTATGCCAGCGTTGCTGGGAGATCAAGATAGAAATGGAACACCCCAGGGCAGAGACAGGTATTAACAATTTAGTGCTTAAAGAGATAGAACAATGAGTGTAACTTCGAGCAAAAGTAAGAAAGTTAGCAGATAATAAGGTAAAGCCTGACTGAATGGGAAGACCTAGGTAATTGGACTTGATTAATTTGATGTAATGTCTGTTAAAAAAAAAAATTATTAGGCGTGCATCTATACTAATAACATGTAGAATTGAATGGCGTTGAATTGATTGTGATATGTTTAACCAAGCTAGCAGAATAAATAAGCTTATCAGCTTGGGCTTGAAGCTATGGGGGAAGGGAGAGTAGTTAGGATTTAAACTGCTCTCTCTGAGTTTCTCAGCTGCTTGGAGAATGAGCCATAAGTTCTCCAAGGAAAGAAATTTGAAGATTTAAAGTGACAGGACCTCCCCCAGGCCTGAAAGTGTTGTTTCATGGTATGTGTGCATGTGTGTGTGTAATCATTTTCAGACCTGGAGGGAAGTTGAGATTTCTTAATAATAGAAAATGGAGCTCATTGGCTTATGTACAGCTCCCTGAAATAATTATAATAATTGCTTTGTATGAAAGAAGAATGAAATGGGATATTTTTGTATGTGAAATTAATCTAAACAAGCAGCCTGATTGCAGTGCAAATGTATGTCATGGTAAAAGTTGATATGAATGTACTATAAAGAAACAGTAAGCTGCAAGATTGTTTAATGGTATATGCATGTATGCTTGTGTGTTATCATTTCCAAACCTGAAAGGAGGGTGAGATCCTCTAATAAATAAAATGAAGCTTGGTGGCTTGTGAAAAAGCTTCCCGAAATAATTATAATGATTGGTTGGCATGAGCAAGCATGATTACAGTATGAATGTATATGTCCCCGAAAGTGATAACTGAAGAGATCCAAAGACCTGTGATCACCTGCGTGAATCCCCCCCTCTTTTCCCCCTGAGTCATTCTTTGGAGGAAAACAGGAGAGGTGGGGAGAGAGTGTATGTATGTGTTTGGGTGAACAAATGAGGGAATTGCCCCTATTTAGGGAAGTAGGTGAGTTATTGCAAACATGACTAATCAAAGATAAGTATGGGGACAGGTTGGACAGTAGAGAGTAACGAGAAAGTGATAAAAGAGTGGGAGAGAGGGAGAAAGAAAAAGAGTGAAAGAGACAGAAAGAGACAGAGGACAGAATTGTTGCCTATAGCTTTCTGCCCACCCCCAGCTAATGGGCCATTAAGATGGCCCGGCTAGCTCACTTTACATAATAAGACTTCTCCTCACTGCAGCTGTAGGGGGAAGGGATATTACTCAACTGACCACAAGGTATCTGAGAACTCATCACAGCCTAGATGAGAGAGAAGAATGGAAAAGAAAGAAAAAGAAAGTGAACAGAAACAAAGAGATAGAGGATGAGAGAAACAGAGAGAGAAGAGAGGAAGAGGAAGTGTTGGGTTTAGAGGAAGAATGAGATGTGCAGATAGTTAAAATTCAGTTTGTAACTAAGGCGTGGCCAGACATCACCAAGAAATTGCAGAAAAGGGAGATGAGGTTGAGAAGAAGGGAAACAGGTTGGCAGACCAGGAAGCTAAAGAAGCTGGTATGAATGAAGTTGTTGAACAAATCAAAATTATGATTCCCCATGTGTATGAAGTGAAAGAAATACCAATTTTTAATGAGAAGGAGGAGAATAAAATTAAACAAATGGGGGGAAAGAAGGATGAAGAGGGGAGATGGTGGTTACCAGATGGGAGACAAATCCTCAATTACCCCCTAATGAGACAAATCTTTGAGAGATTACATGAGGGGAGCCATTGGGGAACTCAGGCTTTGATTGATGAAGTACTAAAGAAGTATGCAGGAATAAAAGTTTATACTGCCGCGCAACAAGTGACCCAAAAATGTATAATTTGTCAGAGGGTAAATCAAAACCAATTAAGGGAAAAACAAAGAGGAGGGAGGCTTTTAGCGCTTTATCCTTTTCAAAATATACAAATAGACTTTACTGAAATGCCACAGGTGGGAAGATATAAATATTTGTTGGTTATTATAGATCATTTAACGGGGTGGGTGGAAGCCTACCCATGTTTTGATGAAACTGCTAGAACTGTTGTCAGATTAATCTTAGAGCATATTATACCAAGGTATGGGATAGTTCAGAGAATTGATATTGATCAGGGAAGACATTTCACGGGAAGAATTACTCAAGGGATGGCTAATGTGTTGGGAATAAAATGGGACCTACATAGTCCATGGCATCCACCCTCTAGTGGGAAGGTGGAAAATATGAATGGAAAGATTAAAACAATGCTGACGAAATTGTATTTGGAGACAGGGATGAATTGGACAAAAGCTTTGCCGATAGCTTTATTTAGAATAAGAACACAACCCAGGAGGGATGTGGGAGTTTCACCTTATGAAATGTTATTTGGGATGCCATTAAGGAATGCTGGGATACGAATGGGGAATTTACCTAGTAAAGACAAAGGGTTGATACAATACTTGCAAATACTGTCCCAGACTTTTGATTCTTTCAGAAAAGCGGGCTATTTAATACAGACTCCTCCATTGAGCTTCAAAGTACATTCCATTGAAGTGGGAGACCAGGTGTGGATAAAGACTTGGAAGGACGATTCCCTAAAGCCAAAGTGGGATGGACCATTCCTGGTGTTGCTGACCACAGACACTGCCATCCGGACGAAAGAAAAAGGCTGGACCCGCTACACCAGAGCGAAGAGAGCCAACTTGGAGGAGTCGGAAACATGGAAAGCCTTTCAAAAAGAACCATTGAAACTGGTGTTTAAAAAAAAAACAAAAAAAAAACAGTGACTTATATCCTTTTGAATATAACCCTAGTGGCGGTTGGGGGAGAATTATGGATTGAACCGCCTAGAATCTTTGAACCTGATGGAACTTGGACACAAATTTGGTGTTATAATGACAAGGAGAGTGAGTGTTTTCCCATGAATTGGATCTTTGAACCCAAAATTTGGTGGTATGAATCTAAGTTACAACCAAACTGGCAACAAGTAGGTCAGGAGGAAAGTTGGATAGTGGTAACACAAAAGAGAGGGGGTAAGTGTCAAACCACTCTATATTTGCAAATAAACCGAGAGACTGTAGGAAGATATACTTGTACAATGTGGGAGGAGAAAGACTATTTAAACACAAGCTCTTTAGTGGTCTCCCCAAGTTCTTTCGAATTTCCTCCTATCCCCTCGTGGATGCTGACTGCTTCGGCTATTAGGAGACGCTCCCTGCGGAGAAAGAATAGAGCCGTTGGTATGGTGATCTGTTCGAAAAGTGGGGGACATCGAAAGGGAGAGTTCCAATACTGGAAAACTGCCCAATATGGATGTAATCTGACTCTGGAGGTAACACCAAGGCAAACTCAGAGAGATCCAGCTTGGACTTGTAAAAATCAAAGTAGAGAGTGGATGAGTGGAATCACCCAGATGTGTGAAAATGCAACCAGGGGAGACTCAAGGTGCTATTGGATAGGGAAGGCCTTGTGGTTCAGTGGTTGTGGCACGGAAGGGGAAGGCACTGAGAATCTCCACTTTCTATGTGATAATACTAGGAGTCAGTATTTACAACCAGGAAGGGGTTGTGTAAAGTATTGTGGGAACCTGCTCGGAGTCATCAACCAGCCTATCCCTTAAACCCCCATGGAAAAAGAAAGAACAGAGCATTACTTGCCATAACCCAGGCCTACTCACAAGGTATAATGTGACCCTGTGGGTTGGACTGGGAATTATTAGTGGACAACCTGGGGCAGCATTACTAAAATATCTTAATCATACGGTGGTCACCAAAGAAGAAAAATGGGAGCTTTCATTAGATGTATGTAGAGCAATGGATATGATAGCCTTCCGAAAATGTGGTTCACAAACCTGGACTGGCCTGTTAGATGAAGGAGGGTTCCTAGGGGACATTTTCAGAAACTGGAAGCAAGCCTTATTTATGATTGGTGTAATTTTTATTGGATTAATGTTGTTGCCATGTCTAATCCCGGTAATAAGAAATTTAGTAATCACAACTGTGAAAAGTATTATGCAGGCCCAACAAACAGAGAAAACAATGATGGTACTAAAGGAAATTGGTAACCAAATACACCTATAGAAAGTATGGACACTCTACACCCTATGAAAAATACTGAAACTGAGAAAGAAAGATTGAAAGAAATAAAAGAAAATATTAAACAAATCACCAAATAAGAAATGGGGGAATTGGAGTAATAAAATAATATAAAGTGTTTATATTTTACTGAAATAGCCCACTAGGGGGAGCTATACCACGTGGTAATGGCGGAGGGAAAGAATATGTAAATGCTTGAGAGGAGAACAATGAATTGTAAAAGGAGTGGCTATGAATTGAGCGGGAAAAATGTGATTGCTTGATTGGCCAGAAGGATGCCAAGGGCTAATTGGTTAAAAATTGTATTTCCAAATAAGGTAAAAGATAGGGTAATTATTGTCTCTGATTGGTCTGTAACCACCCTCGTCAGGCTAGCTGACCAGGAGTAGGAAGAGTTAGGGAGGGTATAACTACTGTTTCACTTTCGAATTTGGTGTGGCTCTCCTTTGTGACTCAGGTGAAGTCAGGGTGAGACCCACCAACGCTTTGCAAACCGTTTTCAAATTAACTCTGATATTTGGATAATAAAAAAAGAACTTTATTTTTCTACCCCGAACCTCGTCTCTAGAATTCTTTTAAAATTCTACAAACAAGAGTCTTGCCTTCTTCCTCTTTCCCCCTTTCTCAGACAATTGTCCCCCAATTATGTCAGGCTGTTGTGGACCAACATTGGACATTAGCTCTCTTCAGTGTCAGCTGCCTCTCCTTCAGCACCACAATCTCATTTGACAAAATGCACCTGGATCTTTTGTGTCCTGCTGAATGTGATAGATATTTAGTGGAATCTCATTCATACCCTGTCCTAATGGTGGCATCCACGAGAGGTGGTATTCTGCTGCTTCGCCCCGATTTGGGGCAGGAGGCTCTGCCCACCCACCCAGATATCATCACAGATGCTCTGTGCATGCACAGAAGTGCTGCACATGAGCAAGTATGAAGTATAAGTATAAATCTTTATTATGGTTAAATACCAGCAATACACATTACTTTTTACAATATGTTAAAAAGTACTGACGTTAAAATATATTTTAAAAGTATTGACATTAAAAGTGGATAATAATATACATGTTCTCAAACTGTCCCTGGTTTACATGGGTGAAAAGCCAATAAATATGGGAGTAAATACAATGTTCCAGAAATTGTTAGAGGTATGTCCAAATAATTGGTACAAGATGACAACTTTAATTCTGTAACCAATTTTTTTCTTATGGACATTGCAGCAACACAGAATATTGCCACTGCATACATGGTAGCCGGGTTTGTGTCCTGGAGGAGAAAGTCTACATAAAAATTGTCTGCCCTCCCCGGCAATCTCTCTAGTAAGGGGAGAATATATGCAGACCTATAAACTCTGTATAGCTCACAGTATAATAGAACATGCGAGATATCTTCAACTTCTCCTTTACCACATATACAAACCCGTTCTGCTATTGGTGTCCTCTTATACCTGCGCTGGAGGAGTGCTGAAGGAAGAATTTTAAATCTGGCTCTGAAGAAAGCTATTCTTTGTTTTGAAAAGCAGACCTTTGCATGCGAGCAAAGCAAGCACATACATGCGCACACTCCTGGTTCCAAACCAGTAGCGGAGATAAGAGAATACCATTACTGGTATCCACCCTTCTCTAATGACTGGAATGATATCAGGGTACTGCCCCAAACCCTCCAGCAGCTTGTGCCATTCTGTGGAGGAGAAGCTGTTGTGAAACTGGCAATGAATAGGTTAGAAGGTGTGGAATTGGTCAGGGAGTGCTGAGAAGTTTTCCACATCACCAGCTTTGTCAACCAACTCATATGTGGAAACCATAATGGGGCACAAGAATATATTTGAAATTCCTCTGGGTTTGCCACTACAAATATGATCTGGGGTTTGAAATATGATCTGGGGAATGTCTGCCCAAACATTCCCCATAACGACTTTTTTAAAAACCTTGGCAAGTTGTCCTTTACTGTGCTTATTTCAATGTGCTCACAATCATAAGTAGACACCTTCCATCTTTTCCTAATTCTGAACTGGTTGCTCTTTATTCAATTGCTTGGCATCAATTGAGGTGTTGCTGGTCTTTTGCATTGTCTATGATGCATATTAACATAGCCTGAAAACATTTTGGCTTCACTAGTTGGAGAGTTAACAGCTGTATCACAACTGCCTACCTCGGTGTGTGTGTGTGTGTGCCCCACAACCTCTGAGCATTGTACAGTTAGCCACAAATGTGGAGCTCGATCTGATGGAGTACAGGGAACATGCTATGCATGAGAATCTGCCCTGCCAAATCCCTGAGAGACACTCAAACACTTGGTAATCTGGTTGCAAACATTTCATCACCATTCGAGGAGACATTGTCAGTGTGCTTTGAATTGTGCTGGTCTGTCAGAACACTGTCCTTTAAATACCATTTTATGTAATGCAAATTAGTATGGGTGTTGTTTGTTCCACAATTTCTGAGTCATCGCCTGATTTTGGACTGTTTGATTGGCTGGTTGTTATTACTGAGACATGATATTTGGCTTAGAGTATCGTCTGTGTGATGTACATTAGTGTTTGTTCAGATACTTCTGAATCATGATCTGGTTTCGGACTGTTTGATTGGCTGGTTGTTGTTACTGAGATGTAGTCAGATTTCTTGAGGGCTGATGGGTTATGATTGTGAGATCTGTGATCTCATTTCTCTAGGCACGGTGTTCAAATTATTAAAGAGATTCTGTATCTCATTTATGAATGGCACCTGTAGCATATGTGCATGAGTAGGTATAATCAACACATCACTAGCAATGATTTTGTTGCATAGTAATTCTGCAAAGGCTCCATCCTCCCCAGGCCCCTCTGGGGACTTTCTCTCTGTGTTGAGTTTGGGGGCCCTGACTGTCACGCAGGAGCACAGCTCTCTTGTGTGGATTCACACGCTGACATTGGCCCCTCTGTGCTGATGACACTTGTAGTAAATTCTCCACCTTGCTTCTTTTTTTTTGAAGGGTGGCTCTGGATCAAAGAATAAAATTTCAGCAACATTCATAATAATACAATATCACTCCCAGGCAATTTGCACTTGGAAAAAAAGTTTTAGATATTTTATCTTCTAAACACATAGGACATAGAAAGCTGGAAACTCCCGTCACATATTGATTCCATTGTGCACTGCTGAGCTTTTGCGGAACTGCAAAAATCTACTTTTTTACTTTTTCCTCTATGAGCAGGGGGCTGGACTAGTAGACCTCCAAGCCCCCTTCCAGCTCTGTTATTCTCTTATTCTATACTGCCAGATAACTCAGAGCAGACAAAAATATATGGAGGATATAAAATTGTATTTATTAATTGCATTCTAGTGTAATGTATAAGAGAGCATGGAATCATTCACTGAAAGCTTTTAATGAGGTTCAGAAAAATATATATATATTTCCATATTTATTTAGTGGCATGAACTGCTGTAAACATCTGTATTAAAGATCTCAAAAATGCAAGACTAAAAAGCTTGATTTACTTAGTGTAGCTTGACAAAGTTAATTATTAAATTGAAAAAAGCTATTAGAGTTGAAAATACTTGAGGACAACATGGGGAGGAAAATCATTTTGAAACAGTGAATCCGGAGACTAAACTTTCATTTACTTCTTGGCCTTGCAAGATTTTAAGAATGAGTGAACACAGGGCTAAGTTTTGTTATTTTTTTAAACCCACTTTTATTATGTTTTATAAATAGCTCAAGACAGAAAACACACCCTAATATTCCTTCCTACTTTTAGTTTTCTAAAATAACCTTTAGGTGAAGCGTGTTGGGCTGAGAGAGGGTGACTGCCCAAAGATGCCAAGCCACCTTTCATGACTAAGGCAGGATTAGAACATAAAAACTCAGGTTTTGTGGCCTGGTGCCTTTACCACCAAACCGAGCATTTCCAAACTTGGACCTTTGGTGACCCCTGCACTAGACCAAACTGAATGAGATTTTGAATGAGTTGAATGAGATTTTTGACCAATGTACTGTATCTCCTGGATTCCTTACAACACAGGCTTCCACCTTCTCTTATGACAATCCTGATTTTGAGTGAGGTCAATAGGAAAGGTAGGAAGCCCAGATCCTCTCTTTCAAACAAACTCTGGGGTGGCTGATGGTTGGAATGGGGAAGGCAATATGGATAACCTTCTCCATCGTCTTGCTTGCTGACCTAGAGCTGATGCCAATTATTTTTAATTTCTTGCTGGGAGAGCAGAAAGCCCCCGCCCCATGTCCTTCTTTGATCTGAGCATAACTGTCATTAGCAAATGATCTGTTCTTCATGGATGCAACAAAACCAAATAAACAAGAAACATATTGGCCATGACATTGAGGTCAAGAGTTCTAGATGCTGTCCATGAGCGTCAGTTCTCCAGTTTCTTGGATATCGATCCTAATTAAAAAGATGCAATTATGTATTTTATTTCCATAAATTGTTTTCAGGAAGACTCTCAAAACCTTTCATTAAATTGCTTCTGCAAAGGAAGCTGTGTTGACAAAATTCATTCTATCAGATTGGCTTTCTAAAACCAGGTGGTTTTATTTTTCTGGCCTCTAGTGACACCATCATGTCAGATACAGGCTTCTTTCACCTTGCTGGGTTCATTATGTGGTTTGCAGCATCTTAGTTTTTCTTTTAAACTGAAAAGTATTCCATGGCATATGTTGACCACAGCTGAAATTGGTGGATATTCTGCCCAGTCATATTCCCCCATTATTATAAATTAGGATGGTTTTGTTTATTATTTATTTATTAAATAAATTTATATGGCCACCCAGGCAACTCTGAATGGTCTATAACAATCAAATGACTCAGGGGCAGGGGGAGATTGTTAAACAGTGGAATTGTTAAATGTTTTCTTTTGGGAGGAGGCAAGAAGAAAATTCTCATTCTCCCTCCCTCCCTCCCCCCTCTCTCTCTTACACGCCCACCCACCAATATATATTTCCAAGTGAGCTGTTATTAACTACATGTTTTGTGCTAACAAAACCTCAACGTAGCACATCAAAGTAGCTCTCAGCAGCAGATTGTCAGTTCATAAAAAATCTGGAATCTTAAAATTATGGTTCCCACAGCAACTGCAAAATAGCAATTATCTTCATTTTGTCCATTTCTTTAACAGAAAGTTGTATTGATTGCTTAAATCTATAGTTCCCCTCCCCCCTTTATTGAAGCTGAAATAGGCTTTTTAGAAGTTGTGAGTTTTGTGTGTGATGCCTGGAAGAGCCCGTTGACTCTTCCCTTCCATCTGTGGATCTCACTTCTTTCCTTCATGCTCAGTCTTGCTTTAGCAAAAATATTCCATCCCAGTTCAAATGCTGAACCACTTTGAAGGGCTTGTGCACAATTTGTTTCCAATTAAATTGCAAGATTGACTCTTTGCGAGGTGCATAATCTGTGGGATAGACTGCATCAACCCGTCTTTCTATGTATCATGAGTAATAAATATTGCTGCAATAAAATTCATTGCTTGTGACACTTCTTATTAATGCCACCATGGCTCAGCAAAGAGACAGAAACAAGGGGAAAATTTATGACGCTCCTGGACTATCATCAACTATCTCCATCTTGCACCTTCCAAATCCTTCTATGATATAATTAAACAACAAGAAGCACTTTGTGGGACAGCACAAAGTGATGCTGTGTTTAGAGGAATACAGGCTTATGGGTCCTCAGGAAACTTCCTTCACTGATCCTAACATACAAGTTTCTTTCATTCTCCTTCCCCTTTTTCTAGTCACAGTTCCCCTGAATTAACTGGATAAAAAGTAAGAAGAGGATCTGTGTCTAAGGCAAGATGCTGTGATATGAAGAAAAATCTTCTCTAGCACAGTTTTTGGGGAGGAAAACTAGTTCAGAGCTCAACCACAGATTTCCCAGGTAGCTTTGCCACAATATATTTCTGTCTCTGAACATAAAAAGAAATAAAATAAAATAAAGAGACTTTAGAATATATCAGTCATAGTATCTGACAGAGAGAGAAAATGAGAGAGAAATCCTATAAGGTAAATAAATGCCAGGAGATGTAAAGATTGTTAAAATTTTAGAATGCATTAGTGCCATTATTTGTAATATAGTTTTAGTTCAGCTTCTTGCTATAATCAAAATATGTATATACAATGAACAGAGAAGCATGTAGAACAAAACAATTTAAATCAAAACCCAAACTTAAAAGAGATACCTGAATTGCTCTCCGTTTCAAAGATCTTAAATTTTGTCAAGACTTCAGACTTTGTCCATCCACCCACCCACCCATATATCCATCCATCCACCCATCCATCCAGATTTCAATAAGGCATTTGACCAATAGATCACAACCTATTCCTTTGTAGGATTAAAAAAAACCTGTAGGATAGAAAGCATCACCACCAGATAGATTCATAACTGGCTGACCTCAATTTGTAGTCCTCAATGAAATTATTGTGCATCTATATGGAGGGAAGCATGCAGTGGGGTAACTCAAAGTTCTCCTGGTACCAGTACTCTTCAACATCTTCATAAATGATTTAGACAAGGGGGTAGAAGGGGAACATCAAATTTGTAGATGACACCAAGCTTGGGGGAAATAGCCAATACTTTGGAAGATAAACTCAAGATTCAGAAGGACCTTGACAGAATGTGGGCCCTATCCATCAAGATACTCTTGAGTGGTATGAAAAGTAAGGTTTAACATTTAGGCAAGAAAAACCTAATGTACAGGTAGAGAATAGGAGGTACCTGGCTCAACAGCATTAACTGTGAGAGGGATCTAGGGAGTCCTAGTGGATCACCACTTAAGTATGACTCAGCAGTAAGCTGCAATTGCCAAACAAGTCAATGCAGTCCTAGCCTGCATCAACAAAGGGATAGTATCACCAGAAGTGATAGTACCACTCTGTACTGCACTAGTGAGGCCACACTTGGAATACGGCATCCATTTCTGGTCACCATGATACAAAAAAGATGCTGAGCACCTAGAAAGAGTGCATAGAAGAATAACAAAAAGGATTAGGGGTATTGAGACTAAACCATACAATAAGCAATTCCAGGAATTGAGTCTGTCTAGTCTATTGAAGAGAATGATTAGGGGGACCTGATAGCTCTCTTCCAGTACTTGAGGGTCTGTCACAAAGAAGAAGGGATTGACTTACTCTCCAAAGGACCAGGGGGCAGGACAAAATGTAATGGGTGGTGATCCAACCTAGAACTAAAGAAAAATTCCCTGAGAGTGAGAACAATTAATTAATGGAACAGCTTGACTCCTGGAGTTGTGGGTGCTCCATTACCGAAAGCTTTCAAAAACAGACTAGACAACCATTTGACTGGGATAATATAAGGTTCCTGCTTTGAGCAGTGGGTTGGACAAGAAGACCTCCAAGGTCCCTTTCAGCCCAATTTATGATTATAAATTGTACCAGGGGAATTAAGGAAGTCTGAAAATAATGAGAACCTTTATAATATGATATTTAAGAAACTCAGAAAATCTCATGCAGAAGCAACAGAGGTGGGTTGCTCCTGGTTCAGCCTGGATCGAACGAACCAGTAGTAGTGGCAGCAGGAGGCTCTGCCCACCTGCCCGGATGCTTCTGTGCATGCACAGAAGCGTTGAGCATAAATCTGCAAGTGAACTGCTAGTAAAAAATTTGGAAACCCACCACTGAGAAGCAAGTCAAGATTGTTTTCACCCCAGAGTACAGGAATAGATTCAAGTTACAGAAAAGCAGAATATAAACGGATGTTACAGAAACCTAACAGCACTCTGAAAGTGGACTCAATTAACTCCAAAAATAGTGGGGTCCCCTTTACTGGGCAGATCCGCATAGAGATTACGTGTGTGCAGCCTCTTCTAGAGACTCTGTTGTCGATTCTTGCATTGAACAAGAGATGAGACTTCATGACCTAAATGGCCCCTTTCTATAGCTGTGATTTTCTTTGCAACTCTTGAAGCCAGTAAAAGAAAATCAGCTTAAAACTATTGTCAGGTGGATTCACCGAAAAAGGGGGACACCAGGACAGGTCTTCTTTGTAGTTTGTGAGGTTTCCCCTTGGCCAAGAAAAGAGGATAGACTATATTCATCTCTAGGTAGCTTTTTCAAATAATGTGCCCTCCATTTAGTTTGCACTTTATTTGTCTCTCTGAAGTCGTGATTTATGAGCATCCATCAGCTGTAGGAAATGCCAAACGGAAAACAGCCAGATATTTGGCAGGCTTTGAAGGAGCGCTTTCAGATCAGGGGGGCGGGGCAGGGAGCACACCATCATTACGATTTCAACCACAGTGATGCGCTTGCCATGTTCCTGAAAACTGCTCCCTGCTTTCTCTTTCCTAAAGCTCAATTATCTCATAGTTTCCAACCTATTGGGGTTTGTAGAGTGCCTTGGTGCTGCTTGCCAGGAGGGTCTCACTGCCTCTTTGTGTCAAGCACTCCCAGATCAGGGGAAGCCTCTTCTAGGAAAAAGCCCACCCACCCACCTGCCTGCCTCTCTGAAAGAGCATGAATACTTAGCCCCCCCCCATCCCCCACCTTAACACACAGTGGCTTGTTCATCTTTAAATGGAATTAGTGTTGCAAACTGTCTCAATTGGTTTAACATTCATTTGGTAGTCGAGCTTCTCAAAGGTGGTGGCAAGTGATGCAAATTGCTTCTGTCAGTTTTCATTAAAAATTAAGTAGGGTATAGTTCAAAGGGAATTACATTAAGTTTTTTTTTAATCTGACATAATTTAAAGGAACAATGAATGTAGTTGGTAGATTTGCATTGCTGTGATTTTTAAATGCACTCTAGGAAATATGTGTTCCTGTTGGGGACTCACTCAACACACTCAGTTGTACGGAAAGAACAACAACACATGCAGCAAAACAAAATCCTTCAGAGATTATGTGTGTTCTTTTTCTTTTTTCTAAATCCAGCAGTGTTGTTGTCTGTCTTTCCTTTCAGCAAAAGCTGCCCCTTAAAAACACATCCCAGATATTTTATCTGCAGGCTAAACATAACTAGTTCCTTTAATCTTTGCTCACAGGGCTTTATTTTCAGATCAAAGTACTAATTTGTCTGAGTAAGTAGTGTCTTTTCTTTTTTGAAATGTTAAGTTTGCATACTTCAACTACATCTTTTCAGTAAGTTGTTTGGGTTCTCTGAGATCTTCAGCGGGGGGGGGGGGGGTTCTATCACCAGAGTTTGCCTTTTGATGAGAGGCACAGGGAAATTTATTTTTGATCAACATGTTCTAAAGCCTAAAAAATATAGGAGACTAGCTCTAAATGACAGACTGCTGGCCTACAGTGCATTGTCTCTCATATGGGCTGGTCAAGGTAAGTTTGAATGAAACAACAGATGTTTCATTCAAATACATCTTGACTAGTCCACATGGGACCAGCATTCTATCATTTAGTCTGTAGAGCTTCAAGTGGAATGAGACAACTTGTCACCAGACAACTCACTGCGGGACAATTTAACCATTCAATTTAATTATTCAAAATAAATAAAAAATATTTCAATTTTTGTCATTCACATTTCATTCTGTCCCTCCTCTTGCATCCTTTTTTTAATTATTCTTTTCCACCATTTGTTTCATATTTGTGTAACTCTTGTCCTGCAGTGAGTTGTCCCATGTGAGCTGACCATGGTGAATTGTCATAGACCCCAAATGGAACCCATTCTGCATGGAGATGACAACTTTGAAAGAAGTACCTTATTGAAAGACTAGCCCATTATAGAAGGACATGGGATGATTGATGCAATGAGACCATCTATCTATTTATCCAGCCAGCCAGCCAGCCAGCCAGCCAGCCAGCCAGCGGTGGGATTCAAATAATTTAAGAATTGGTTCTCTGCCCTAATGACCAGCTGGGTAGGCATGGCTGGGTAGGCATGTGACCGAGTGGGCATAGCCAACTCGATGTCACTCATGTCAAGGGTTGCCACTCTTCGCCCAGCCTCTCCTCGCCATGCCTGGCCCTGCCTCATGCCTCACGCCTCATGCCTCCCCTTCCAGCCACTCCTTGTCACACCCGGCCTTGCCTCGCCTGGCGTCTCCTTGACCTACGACCACAATTGAGCCTAAAATTTATGTTGCTAAGTGAGAAATTTATAAAGTGAATTTTGCCCCATTTCATGACTTTTCTTTCCACGTTTGTTAAGTGAATCACTGCAGTTGTTAAGTTAATAATACGGCTGTTAAGTGAATCTGGCCTCGATATTGACTTTGCTTGTCAGAAGGTTGCAAAAGGGGATCCCATGATCCTGGGACACTACAACGGTCATAAATGTGAGACAGTTGTCAACCATCTGAATTTTCATCACGTGACCATGGGGATGCTGCAACAGTCGTAAGTGTGAAAAACAGTCATAAGTCGCTTTTGTCAGTGGCATTGTATCTTTGAATGATCACTAAATGAACTGTTGTAAGTCAAGGATTACCTACACAAAAATACAAAAAGCTTCTTTGCTTGCAAAAAGCTGCCCTAAATACCAATCATTAGATTAGAAATGGGGGAATACACACTGAAGGTCAATGACAGTCATACAGCCATCATGGAAACCTAAACCATTCTGTCAGAATACCTTCCTTTTCATCAGCAATACCTGCAAATTAGACAGGGTGCCAGAGCATCTTGAGGAATTAAAATAATTAAAATGCAACGATAACTATCAGCCTATTGCAACTATTGCTCATAAAGTGAAATTCTTTAGCAGAGAGTTCATTTAAGCTCTCCTTAAAGTGGGTGGGCATATTTGGCATATTTGGACTACAAAATGCTGAGCTAAAGAGCCAAATTAACAAAGTATATTAGGGACCCAGATTCAAGTCTCTGCCCTTCCAAGCTTGTTAGGATTACAATAAAATTAGTGCATGCCACATATCTAAATAAACTTCAAGCTTGGTGCCAGGTTACTAAGGAGAGAAAACTAAAATGAATTGGAGGCAGCATCCACACCCCTACCTCCTATTTTTTTAAAATCTTACTATCAGTGACCAATCGTGTGCCTTGGCTACTCCGAAGCAATGCAAATCCTGTCCCGAAGGTTCTTTTTCAAGAGGCAGCTGGACTTTCTAGAAACCAAGAAAGCTCAGTTTCCTCTTGAAAAAAGCACCTTTGGGACAACCATTACCTGGATGACTGAAGAATCCCCATAGACAAGAGACTCCTGTGCTCAGTGAACTGACAAATCACCTGTTCCCACACAGGAGAAACAATCCTTAGTTCAATTTGCACCACTTAAAGATACTAGTTGGTCTCACACATCTCACAAGTTAGCCTAAGGAAATCATCCAGATTTAAAGAAAGATCACACCCCACCCAGAAAGGCAGTAAAAAAATCAGACAAGTTTGCATCCTGCCTTTCAGCCATTGCTTAACTCAATCAGGCAGGCAGAGGTGGTTTGAAAAGATTACCTCATGGTTTCCCATGGGGGTGGTGGGGGGAGAGAGACCTCCCAAAGCCCTTTTTTTGGTAACAAACAAACAAAGAAGCCAAAGACTAGCCAGATCGCTCCATTTAGAGAAAATTACAGATCAGGGAAGAAAGATGATTGTGATGCTCATTCCCACTCTTAATTGGGGACAAAGGAGGTAAGGAGTAGCTGGGAGGGGATTCAGCCATGTTGGAAGTACACCCCAAAAGGACAGTACCAGGAACCACTAAAGCAGTGTAAAATGCTTAAAACAACACTTCCTCTTTAAGAAAGCCAAGCCCTGGAATAAAAATATCAGCAAAGGGGGGAAAAAACCTCCAGAGAAGCCTCTCGGGCTATAGAAAGTTTCAGCATACTGCCTGTTACAATGTAACATGCCTTAACCATAGAGGCAGTTTCAGAAAACACTTAAGCAGGGCAATAAAGATAAGCAGGATTAGGCTAGAAACAATATACAAAGGCACATCAGAATGCCTCCTTCCTGCTTTCCTGACAGGATTAATCCCTTAAGGTGGGACAAACAAAAGGCTGTTGGAAGGAGATTTCTTCCAACAGTCGGTTTGCCCAACTGCTCAGAAGGTTAGCTACCAGTTCTCCTGAACCAGGCAAACCAGCTGAATCTCACATCCATCCATCCATCAGTCTGTCCATCCGTCCATCTGTCTGTATCATCTATCTATATATCTATATCTATATCATCTATATCTATATCTATATCTATATCTATATCTATATCTATATCTATATCTATATCTATATCTATATCTATATCTATATCTATATCTATATCTATATCTATATCTATATCATCTATATCTATATCATCTATATCTATATCTATATCTATATCTATATCTATATCTATATCTATATCTATATCTATATCTATATCTATATCTATATCTATTATCTATCTATCTATCTATCTATCTATCTATCTATCTATCTATCTATCTATCTATCTATATACATACATACATACATACATACATACATACATACATACATACACATACTGTATATCTATATCGATAGAGATAGCCCATCTTATCACAAGGTGAACTCTTGGCAGTTTACAATATTAAAATAATGAAAAATCTTGGTAAAAGTCATAGTTTTTGATGTTTGTACTATTATTCATACTAAAAGAAATAAACAGGATGTGCTTGAGCTCTTATTATAAAAAGATAAATAGGATTCCTGTCAGGGCAGCCTCCCTCAGTAACCAAGAAAGAAACCATTCAACTCCATTTTGCAGAATTAAGAGTACTTTTACTGGTTATGAGTAGATAGCAGCTAACAGTGACGTGCGGTGAGGTTTATGGCTGGTGAGACAAGAGGGCAAAAGCCGCCCTATATCGGACACAGCGGCGGGACTTTGGTGGGACTTTCAGAAAGCCCCGGCGCTGTGTCCGACATAGAGGTGTCCCGCAGGGCTTTTGGAACAGCTATTTCACAGAGGATTTCAACTCTGCTCTTGTCTGCCATGATGAAAATGTAAACATGTAAAAGGAAAAAGGCAAGAGCTGCTGAGGTCAGGTTGGGTTAGCTGCTGCCAGAGTCTCCAATGGATGACTCTGCTTAACTGTTTAAAAAAGCCTCTTAAAAAGCACCCTCTACAGGAGGAGGCAGGAGAATGATGTGCCTCACCTACGTCAGGAATTTTTTGGCTTTTAACCCTTGCTTAACTCTGCTCAAGTGATCATAAAGATAGACTAAATGAGGCATGTGGTTCTCCCGCCTCCTCCTGTAGAGGCTTTTTTAAACAGTTAAGCACTAAGCAGAGTCATCCACTGTGACTCTGGCAGCAATTACCTCAGCCTTTTTCCTTTTACATTTTTTTTCTTTTCATGATGACAGTGGTGAGGCCCTGCCTCCCCTGTCTTCCCTGCCTGCATGTCCCTGGCAGCTAAGCAAAGCAAGATCTGAGGTAAAAGCGTGCGTAATCATAGATAACAATATGTGACTCAACTCCCTCCCCCTGGTAACCCCATCCCATACTCCAATCCGCACACCCCTCAGGTATCATGTGGGTGTCATCTTCAAAAAGCATCATCAAGTTGGCTTTGGCGGCAAATCCACTATCTGCAGCATGTGCAATAGATGGTGAGAACAAAACTCCCTTTTTACAATCACTCCTGTACTGAAGACTTCCCCTCCCAAATACCATGCCTCCCCCTCCCCGTTTCAATGGCAGCCGAAAGCAAAGCAGAGGCTGACAATTCCATAGATATAAATGTTCAAAAGAAAGAAGCTGGTGAGAATGTAGAAACCCTTTGAGAATTCAAGAAGCGTTAATAAAAGTAGTTAATTCCTACACAAGGAATGAACAGGATGATGTCTTCAAAAAGCAAATTGCAGATCTCAGAGTCTCAAAGTAGCAGTGATTGCCCTATTTACCCCAACATCTGCTGAAAGACAAATCTGGCTAAATACATGGCCCTTCCAGAAAATAATGGATTTGTCTCACTATTAACTTTCCATTTCAGAGGATAGGAAAAAGAGCAAGGAAAACCTTTCCAATTTTGACTTGGTAATACTAGGAATTTAATCAAGGAACTGGAAATAGTAAGACTATCAGGAAGAAATGCCCTTATAATGGTCTTAAGGAAAATTAAAACTTAGTCAAATGCTTAGGACTTCAATAAAGTAGATTTTAAAAAAGTTGAAGAAATGATAAGAATGGAAGAGGACGAGAAGAGACGTACATGATAATCTATACTATTATAGAGTAAGCAACGGTATGCAAAGAATTGATGCAAAAACAATAAACCAAAGAAATAAAACACATGGCATTTGAAAAAAAAGGAAATAATAGCTAAAATTAGTTTATAGGAACACTATTCACTATTCATTCTTGCAAATGATCTCTGCTCCATTATGTCTTGTAGAAAGTTAGCACCCACCCCTTTTCTAGAAGAATGAAATATTCTAGGAAATATTAAAAAGACAGAATATTTCCCCTAAAAGAGAAATAGAAACCTCAAGGGACACAGAAACTCCGCTGCAGCAGATATTTTGGTGCCAACTTATCTACAAGACAAAAGACCTTCAGCTCCAGGGTGATAGGATTAGCTCTCAGTCAAGATCCAACTAGGACAAAGCCATTAAGCTTAGGAAGGAATTGCCCAAAGCTCCTTCATTATATCATCACCCAGCAAGATTCAACCAAGCCTGGGACTCAAGACAACCTACATAGTTACACCTACATGACCCCATGGGAGTCTGACAACCAATCAGAATACATTTCTTTCACAGAAACAGGAAGCAAGTTCAAACCCCAAGAGAGGAGATATCCAGATGGACATTTCTTCCAACAGTCTATACAGTTTTATTTTCCATTTTTTTTCTTTTTGAGAACCTCATTAACTCCATCTGACTTCCTAGATCTTCTTCTCTCTTTTGACCTTTCATATATTTCTTTTGCAGTCTGATGTTCATTTAGTCTCTCTACAGGACTAAGCCACAAAAATATAATGCTGTGGTGCAAACAATGACACCACTTAACTTTTAATTCAATTCACATTCACTCCCCTTTTTCTTGACCCTAGTTCTTCACCAGTAATTACTCACACTTCTTAAATAACTTCCTTCCTAATTCAATTTGATTTTATATTTCTACTGATATACCCAACTCCCAGTTCCATATAGCAAAGTAGGCAGAGACATACTCAAAACCCTAGTTACTGATAGAGCACATCCAAAACTTAAGTTCTAGGCAGACCAATGCCACAGCCTGAACTGATTATAAGAAAGCCTACAGCTTAATGCCATACTCAGGAATCTGTGAATGCCTGCCACTATACAAAGTCAAGAGGACTAAGGACCTACTCTGGAAGTCAATGATAGAACTGGCCATCAAAGTATGGCATATATCTAATTTTTTAAAGAGTTTTATTATTTTTCAATTACAAAAATAAACATTCAATCTTTCCCTATGCAGTTTGTACCTCTGGGTACAAACATCTCTGTGCAACATTGTTCCTCTTTTGCCACATCTTTCACCTTCATACTAACATTATTTCCTTAAGTTTAGTATTATAATATATTGGTTTGGTTTATCGGATTTATATTGAGCATTTAAACATTATGAAACTCTCCATTTTTCTTCTTGCTATCTTCTAGTAACAATTTATCAACATTAAACATCATTATTTTCATCATACACATACTGACAGTCTTATATCTTTAGCTAAGTGTATTGTCTACTTTTTTTTTTTAGCTTTCTTCATTTCCAAACTCCTTTTTTTCTCTCCGACCATTGGTAAAACACTTCACAAATCATATAATATTCAGCTAGCTCTTTCTCCTTAACTGCTAATGTTAATCTGTTAATTTCTGCACATTCTAATATTTTCCTTATCACCTTCTCATCAATAGGGTAAGTATGGCATATATCAAGGTGATGTACTATTCCTGCAGCGGCTCTGCAGAGGCTTGAACTCCCAATAATTACAATGACTGGATATGGATGTCTGGGTTCCAGGTAACACCCCCAACAGCAGGAGTGGGTTCTTAACAGCTGAGCAACCAGTTCGCTTCACCTGCGCTTCATGTGTGCAGTTTAGCAAAAATTGAACTTCCGCATTGCAAACAAGGAAAGGAACAAGGAAAACAGCTGAGGGGCAGCAATTCAATCTGCAGCCACTGATCCGCTGGGCTTTGGAAGCAGAAATAAAGGTCAATTTAACCCAGGGACAGGCCCACTTTCACAGAAACAGAGAACTGGTTCACTCTCAGCTTGCAGTCAGCGCTAATGGTTTTGCCGAACCGGTCCGAACTGGTAGAAACCCACCACTGCCCAACAGACTCAAAACTTCCTCCAAGCATGAATTTATCAGAGATGTCATATTGGTACATCTGGGGAAACCTGCCTGTCTGCCTGTCTCTCTCTTTCTCTCTGTGTGTGTGTTTCTCTCTAATCTCATTTTATCATTGCACAAAGCATCTTTTTTCATAGTTCCCCTTATTAGAGTAATTTTATATACTTTTGTTGTGCTGTAACAATTCTTTTCACTCTGCTCCAAGCAACTTCACATCCTTTTTTTCTTACCTCTTCTCTGCATTCATTTTACTGAGAGAGTAATCAATTTTCTAATCCTAGTGTATAAAGGAGCTACAATACACTCTCATTTCCTCTTAATTTCTTTAATTATTTCCTTTATTTCCATGCCCATTTCCCCAAAGATCCATTCTTGACACTACAAAAAAAAACCCAACCAAAAAACCCCCTCTGTGCCTCTAGTAGTTCCCCCCACCCCAAACGGCTGATAATCAGGTTGACCCAACCTCAATGCAGAGACAAAGCATTGGAAGCACAGGCAGTTAATTGGTGTTTTGTACCTCCCTAGAATGGTGGACGGAGGGGGGCTTTTATTTTATGACAGAAGAAAAGCCCATTGCCAAAAGGAGGAAGTATACATTCAACTATTTCAAAAACTACATTTTACTTTCTCTATTTTCTATAGCCTCTATCTATCCTATGCTCTTCAATGTCCAATATCTTTCTGTTCTACATGTTTTGTAGTAAAAAGAAAAAAAAGGAAAAACTTGTTGATTGCCAAGTGTGTTTCCATTGCCTTAATTCTAGTGTATCTCTGTGGCCATTCTCTATAGTACTGCACTCTTTTTCATAGAACTCAATCTGCCATTTGGTTGTTTCTACTTCCTGTTTTCTGTTTCAGGTCATAGCTTGGGCTTTCCTTCACCTTTCCTGCTTGCAAGTTCCTTCCCGATGATGCTTTTTGCTTCTGCTTTTCCACTTCATGATCCAAAAGGTTGCTCCTTCTGGACCATGCCTCTTCACTGGGACTCCTGGATCCCAGCTCTGGGGTTTTAGTATTTAAGTATTTAAGTATTTAATAAATTTATCCCAAGGACTCTGGGCGGCTTACAGAAATACATTTTTAAAAAACAGAGAAAAACAGATTAAAAGACCACTTCATGCACTCAATCTGGGCAGGGCTGGACCTCATTCATGAGGTCAACAGCCCCAGGCATGCTGGAATAGCCAGGTTTTGGTAGCCTTTCGGAAGGCCGTGAGAGTGGGCAGGATCCGGATCTCTGGGGGGGCAGATCATTCCATAGGTTCGGAGCGGCTACAGAGAAGGCCCTCCCCCGGGGAGCCGCCAGCCAACATTGTCTGGTCAACGGCACCTGGAGAAGACCTACCCTGTGCGATCTTATTGGCCGTTGGGAGGTATATGGCAGAAGAAGGTCTCGCAGATATCCGGGTCCTAGGCCATGTAGGGCTTTAAAGGTAATAACCAGCATCTTGAAACACGTTCGGAGACCGATAGGAAGCCAGTGCAGCTCGCAGAGGATAGATGTAACATGGGTGTATCTTGGTACACCCAGTATCGCTCGCGCGGCTGCATTCTGGACCAATTGTAGTCTCCCAACACTTTTCAGGGGCAGCCCCATGTAGAGCGCGTTACAGTAGTCAAGTCTTGAGGTGACGAGGGCGTGAGTGACCGTTTGAAGTGCCTCCCGATCCAAGTAGGGCTGCAACTGGTGCACCAGGCGGACCTGGGCAAAGGCCCCCCTGGTCACAGCTGACAAGTGATGTTCTAATGTCAGCTGCGGATCCAGGAGGACACCCAAGTTGCGGACCCTCTCTGAGGGGTGTAGAGTTTCACCCCACCCCCCCAGGTTTAGGGATGGACTATCCCCTTGGGGGGCAACATCCACAGCCACTCGTTCTTGTCAGGATTGAGTGCAAGTTTGTTCAGTCCCATCCAGACCCTGACAGCTTCCAGGCACTGACACATCACTTCCACCGCTAAACTGAGTTGGCACGTGGCGGAGAGATACAACTGTGTATCATCCGCGTATTGATGGTATTTAATCCCGTGCCGGCGAATGATCTCACCCAGTGGCTTCATGTAGATATTGAATAGGAGGGGGGACAAGACCGAGCCCTGCGGCACCCCATATTTAAGGGGCCTGGGGGTCGACCTTTGCCCTCCAACCAATACCGACTGCGACCTGCCGGAGAGGTAAGAGGAGAACCACCGTAAAACGATGCCTCCCACTCCTACCTCTTCCAGCCGTTGCAGAAGGATACCATGGTCGATGGTATCGAAGGCTGCTGAGAGGTCAAGGAGCACCAGGATAGAGGAATGTCCTCTATCCCTGGCCCACCAGAGATCATCAATCAGCGCGACCAAGGAGGTTTCAGTGCAGTATCCAGGCCTGAAACCAGACTGAAAGGAGTGTGGATAATCTGCTTTATCCAAGGTCCGTCAGAGTTGAAGGGCCACCACCTTCTCAACAACCTTCCCCAAAAAAGGGAGGTTGGAGACCGGACAATAGTTTTTAAGGATAGCTGGGTCCAGAGAAGGCTTTTAAAGGAGGGGTCTTACCACTGCTTCCTTCAAAGATTGTGGGAAAGATCCCTCCTGCAGAGACGTGTTCGTGATCATCTGAAGCCAGCCTCGTGTTACCTCCTTGCTGGTCGAGACCAACCAGGAGGGGCATGGGTCCAGTAAACAGGTGGAGGCACTCATCGCTCCCATGGCCTTGTCCACTTCCTCAGGGGTGACAAGCTGGAACTCATTCCAAGAAATCTGATCAAGACCCTCCCTCAGCATCTCCGCTGGTACTGTCCAAGTGGAGTCAAGGTCTGTCCGAATCTGAGTGATTTTGTCTGACAGAAACTGAGCAAATTCCTCAGCCCTTCCCTGTAAGGGTTCCCCCGCGTCCTCCCCCTTCAGGAGGGAGCGGGTTATCCTAAACAGGGCGGTCAGGCGAGATTCTGCGGACGCAATAAGAGCGGAAAAATCTGTACATTTTGCCACCCGTATCGCCACTAAATAAGTCCTAATAAAGGCTCTTATAGTGTTTGGTCAGATTCGGAGTTGCTAGCCCTCCAACGTCGCTCTAGGTGTCTCTTTTGACGCTTCATCTCCCGGAGTTCCTCGGCAAACCAAGGTGCCCTCCTGGATCCACTGCCACAGCGAGGCCGCAAAGGTGCAATCCGATCCAGTGCCTCAGTCACCACTGTATTCCAGGTGGTGACCAAGGACTCTGTCGGATTGTGGGCAAGGGAGTCATGTATCTCTCCAAGCTCCTTCTGAAATCCCAGTGGGTCCATTAGGCACCTGGGGCAGAACCATTTAATCAGTTCCACCTCCCTGCAGTGGGTGAGTAGCTTCCGGAAGTCAAGCCTCAGCAGGAAGTGATCTGACCATGACAAGGGCGAGATCTCTATTCCCCTTAGTTCAAGATCACGTCTCCACTGCCCCGAGAGAAATACGAGGTCGAGCGTGTGTCCCACTCTATGAGTCAGACCCTGAATTACCTGGGTCAAGTCCATGGTTGTCATGGAAGCCATGAACTCCTGAGCCCCATCAGAGCGTTTGCCAAGAGATGGCAGGTTGAAGTCTCCCAGTACTATCAGTCTGGGGAACTCAACCGCCAGTCCGGCTACTGACTCTAGGAGCGCAGGCAGGGCTGTTGTGACACAGCTGGGAGGTAGGTATGTCAAAAACAAGCCCACTTGACCCCCTAGGTCCAACTTCACGAGAAGACACTCACACCCGACAGTCTCTGGAGCAGGGATCCTGCAAGGAACTATTGACCCTCCGATAATAGCTGCCACTCCCCCACCCCTTGTGTGGTGTTGTGGTTGGTGGAGCACCTGAAACACTTCTGGGCACATTACTGAGAGGGGGACTCCTCCCTTGTGGCCCAGCCATGTTTCAGTAATACATGCCAGGTCTGCCCCCTCGTCTAATATTAAGTCCCGGATGAGGGGAGCTTTATGAATCACAGACCTGGCATTTAGCAGCAGCAACCTGAGACCAGGGCCCTGACTTCTCTTGTCACCAGGTCCTTGAGTTGAGCTTACAGGGCCGGAACAAGGGATTGCTGTGATGTAGCGAACCCTCCTTCCCCGGTAATGGCTAGCCCTGTAGCTCCCATCATACCTGCCTCTCCTGGCCATAACCGAGATGCTCCGGCCTGCCCCCATCCCTGGAGACCCCTCCTCTCCTCCCACGGCCATCATTCTTCCCAGCAGGCCATTCGTACCATTCATTCTAGAATAAGAGGCGGATCTGGGCCCCCATCCACTTCTGCTTCTGCACTCAGTGGAGGGGGCTCCAGGCCGCACTCTCGGTCCTCTCATATATACCGCACAGGCATTCTCCTCAGACATACCCCACTGTAATCATTAAAAAACATATAATAGTACAATAATACAAAAATATAAAATTAAATTAATGTAAAACGTGGGATCATTCATCTTCATATATACAAACACACATTCCGCATACAGAATTAGTGCAGGTGTTAATTTCGTGCAAGCGGTTCGTGCAGTTCAAATAGCTGGAACCAGTAATGGTGCAGGGGGAGAGTGTCTCGTTTTCTCTTCTCTCCTGTGGGCCTAGAACGGTGCAGAAAAAGGGTCCAAAGTCTGGGGTGGCTGAAATGGATTGAAGGGGGGGAGGGCAGGCGTCGG
The DNA here is from genome assembly GCF_009769535.1 of Thamnophis elegans. NCBI lineage: Eukaryota > Metazoa > Chordata > Lepidosauria > Squamata > Natricidae > Thamnophis > Thamnophis elegans. The sequence goes on from NC_045552.1 coordinate 28,695,182, forward strand.
CTGAAAGGGCGTTAAGTCCCCACCCGCATCTTCACCATCTTCCATCACCCCCTTCCACTGAAAGAATGTTATACAAAACAAGCCGCAGACGTTGCCGAAATACCAATAGATTTTCATACTCACTGCAGCGGTGGTATTTTCCAGAGAAAAAAAATAAAGCGGAGGAGGAAACGGAGGAGAAGAGGTGAGAGAGGCTCCAGCTGAGGCCAGAAATGGCGGTCGCTGGGGGAAGTATTCAGTCAGTCTCCAGGTGCTCCGCCTCTCTGAATTGGTAGCGCCAAAAGTGAGATGGTCTAAATAATGGCGCTGTCTGAGGCGGCACTCCTGGGGCAGCAGCGGATGGTGATGGCCGCTGTAGATGGAGCTTAGATCAAAAGTCCAAAAGCCGCAATTAAAATGAGCCAAGTGTCGAACAACAAGAGGCTCCATAGCGGCGACGGCAGAGTGAAGGAGAGGCCACGCCAAGAAGAAAAGCCGAGCCAAGTAGAAAGGAGGGGGGGGACGCCTGGGAAAGCCATGGCGGTGGCAGATAGAACCAGCCGCCCAATCTTGACAAGCACCATCACAGACTCACCACCCTCTACAAGAAACGATTAATAGTCCGTCGCGCCAGCACAGCCCAGCACAGGTCCAGGGGCTCCCCACGGCTGCAGAATCGAGGTCAAAAATGCTGCCGTTAGTGCAATGCCGCCATCACTGCCGCAAACCACCGCAAGAACCACCCAGGACGGCAACACCGACCGGGAGCCGCCCAAAAGCAGCGACCCCCCCAGATAGTTGCCTCTCTGGGTCTTGCAGGAGCCCCTTTTTGTGTAGTTTCCAGGGTTAGTTCCATAAATTTTCAATCACTTTTTGTCTTCCGAAGCCAGAGCGATAAAGCTTGGCAGCCATTTATCATCTTGGACATGCGCAGTGCTGTCTCTGCTTCAAGAGGCCCTGGGCAGTAGTAGAGCTCTCCAGCAACCATCTTTTTCTCTTTTCTTTCCAGTGGAGCTGCCTGGCTGGGTTGTCCTGGCTAGAAGGGAGAGGAAGGAAACACCTTCCACCCCCCAGTGCTTTGGATCTGCACAGGCAGTCTGTCCTTCTGAAACAGCCTGTTCAACACCTCTCAGTGCAAACCAGGAACCAGACCTTGCAACACACCCATATGGCTACTTTGATGCCACATCTACACCAAGACTGCCATTACAGGCCATTATAGGCATACAAGATGAGAGATACTTTCACAGGTTTTTCAGTTGATAAGAAGATGTGCCACCAATACCTGTCTGGATTCTACAAACCACAGAGACAAAAGAGACTTTGTGCAAAAGCAGTAAAGTTGTAAAAGGTGTGATCAGATGCCTTGATTGACTCATGTTATCTAGCTGATTCAGTCTTAAGCCTCAGTCCCTTTGCCCAGGCAAGAGCCCATGCATACCTCCATTAAGATAATCATTCTTGCTCTCTATGCTGCCTCACCCATTAACCACAGCCTCCCCCGACTCCCATGCATGCCCAGAAAATGCAGAACCAGGGCCATGGGAATGAGTTGTAGAGTAACTTTTGTTGTGGTCCACCGGCAGCCTGCAGAGCTGGCAGCAGAGTCAGACAGTGAGGAGGTTGGGGAGGAACATGGGCCAGTCCTGGAGTCTGGGGAAGGCTTGGATGAGGGCTCTGGGTCGGAGGCAGAGAGGGAGTGAGGGCCATCTGGTATATGCTGCCTCCAGAGCCTCCGGAGCTTGACATCAGCGAGGCAGAAGAACAGTGTGAGCCTGTTCCTACTATGTTCATGCACAGAGCTTCCAGAAGGCAAGAACAATTAAGACAAAAAAGGCTTCTTGGGAGTAAGGGCTTGGAGATGATTGGCCACTCCCATAAGACATAAAAGAGGAGCAAATGGACGTGAGCCTTTTCAGGAAGCAATTTTGTTCATTCTGGTTGGTCCAAACTCTGAGAATCTCAGTTTGACTCTGTGCTCCGTTTAGCCTTGCAAAATGAATTGGCGATTAGGTCTCTGGCAGCATTTCAAGGGAGATAAAGGTAGGTGCTAATCAGCATTACCCTGAAATACTGTGGCAGACACTCCTCAGACTCTTCACAGACTGTTTGTGAATCATTAGGGGCTGTGAATGACCATAATTCACAGCCATTTAAATAAAAGAGTTTTTGGGACTAATCATGTGATTTTTACTGTCTCAGGCTGAGAAACCCCAGCCCATTCTATCCAGGTCTCTTGCAATGGTGGCAGTTCATGGGAACAGGCTTTCCCTGGACATTATAGATAACACTGGGTGCAGTACAGGTCAGTGGCAGTTTTGCACAGTCTCTCTGGCTCTGGGTCGACCTTCTACTAAATCAAATATTCTAGATATTTTTCTTCTATCTGAAGTCGAGAACTATCTTCACTTCAAACTCTTCCCTCTCGTCCCCCAGGATAGGGGGACATAGAGCTGCTCTAATCCATAATCTATGGGAGCACAGTGGGGAGGACATCCTGTACAACAATGAGCTATAGAAAATAGAATGCATCTTAACTGATGCTGGCAATAGGAAAATGGCAAATAAAGGGTTTATTAGCCTAACCACTAGGAAGGGACTTAATAATCTTTGATTCTAGCTTCTTGAAGAATCAGGCAGAAGACAATAACTTTGTAGAAAGCCCCACACAGTGGTGGGATTCAGCCAGTTCGCACCTATTCGCGAGAACCGGTTGTTAACTTTTTAAGCAGTTCAGAGAACCGATTGTTGGAAGAAATCCCCTTTTGGTTTTTTCCACTCTACAGGACTAGTCCTCTAAGAAAGGCAGGAAGGAGACATTCTGGTGGTGTTTCCAGACTAATCTTTATTGCCCTACTTACAGAAACTGCCTCTCTGGTTAACCCTTATTACATTGTAACAGCTAAGGCAAAGCGCTCATCAACCTGAGTGACATTGAGTTGGCCATGCCCACCCAGTCACAGGATCACCAAGCCCCGCCTACCCATCTGGTCATTAGGGCAGAGAACCGGTTGTTAAATTATTTGAATCCCACCACTGGCCCCACTTAATCCCTTTCATTAATTTTGCTGTCTTCTCTAAGGTGGCTTGTATGTCTCATTGCCAGATCCAGCTGCTTCTTTAAGAAGCACTGGCTTCTTGCTTCTCCTGCAGGAAGCCTGAGGCCTGAAGAACTTCCAGATCCACCTCCAGGAAAACATAAAAAGGTGATAGCCATAACTTATCTGAAACAGGCAAGAAATTGCAATAGTAGTGAATATCTGTAGCTCGGGTGTAGTATGAGTGTGGAGGTTCATAGTGTGGAGGAGCGTGTGGATTGGTTTCTGAACATTTTGTTAGGCTAAGTAACATCTTCATTGGAATTTAAGGGATGTCAGTGTTTCAATTGGGCCATGTCAGACCTTCACCTGATGTGACCCACACCTGAACCCTCACAAGACCCATCACTAGACCCTTACCTGACATGACCCTCCCATCACAAAACATACTGATCATATGAAGCCCTTACAAACGGAAGAACACCAACACTGAAATTCCCTAAATTCTGATGAAGTTGTTACCTAGCCTGATAATTAAATGTTCGGAAACCAACCCACAAGATCAGAGGACAAACCTCCACTCTCATTCGACAAATGTCCAGTCTTTACTGTCCTTATCCTTTACCATCCTTGTCCTTACCATCACTGGAGGAGGAACAGTGACAACTGAAGGAATCAAGATTCCCTATGGAAATAACATCAAGAGTTTGCATGAAGATTATCACTACAGATACTTGAGTATCCTTCAAAATGACAACATCAAGCACACTGAAGTCAAGAAGACCATTACAATTGAATGCATCATGAGAGTGAAGAAGATCAAAAAGATTAAACAGTGGAGGAAATACCATCAAAGCAATGAACACCTAAGCAATTCCTTAGGTGTTCATTGACTTAGATACTTAATCCTTAGATACGCAACTGGAATACTGGTCTGGATTCAAGTTGAACTGAAAGCCCTGGATAGGAAAGCCAGAAAAATAATAGCAATGAATTATGCCCTTCATTCACGCAGTGATGCTGACAGACTCTATTTATCAAGGAGCATACAGATAGTCTGTGGTTTACAAGCAGTCTCTTGTAAGCCGTTTAAAATTATAACAGGCTGGGGATGGGTGCTTTACAGCCAATAAATATGATGGAATGTGCACTGGGAGAGGCAACAAGCAGGAGTTTTGACAACCCCCAAATTTCCCAGAGAGGCCTATATTAAGAGACTGTGCAGTCCTGAGTTAAAGTATGGGATCACTGGAGTGGGTCAGAGAAGCCACATTCTAGGACAATGATGGCAAACGTTTTTCTGCTTGGGTGCCAAAAGGGAGTGTGCGCGACAGGGTGCGTGTGAGTGACCACACCCATAATGCAATGCCCTCCCCCAGCGCATGTGCACACAATCACTCTTCACTCCCCCCTCCCACGCATGTGTGCAGGCCACATTGAAGCCTCCGGACATCCGGTGGGCCCGTTGCGTTATTTTTTGCCCTCCCCAGGCTTCAGGAAAGCCTCCTGAAGCCAGGAGAGGGGGAAAAAGGGCCCAACAGGCCTATCAGAATTTTGTTTCTGAACTTCCTGTAGGCCCATTGGGCCTGTTTCTCACCTTTTCCACGCTTCAGGAGGCGTTCCTAAAGCCTGGGGAGGGCAAAAATGGCCTCCTCCATCCTTCATAAGGCCAAAAATCAGCTGGCTATCAACTGCATGCCCACTGGAGCTGACATAGGCCAATGCCTTGCGTGTCCTCAGATATGGCTCCACATGCCACCTGTGGCATTTATGCCATATGTTCACCATCCATCACAGTCCTAAGATCTATCAGGAGCTTAGAAAGTTATAGCTTTAGTTTGATAACATTATAGAAGATAAAGGATTGGTTTGATTGGATGTCACTGTGTTATTTTGGCTCTGGGCTATCATAAAATGTCATCACACACACACACACACACACACACACACAAACACTATAGTCACTTGACTACATTTTGGTCCCTGACAACTGACTCATCTTTAAGACTGGCTGCAGTATCCTGTAATGGTGTGACCATGATTTCTGATTTTTTTTGTTGCCTATTCACACTTAAACCACAGTGTTCACTTGTGCATTTGCAACGATTGTGGTGATTCACTTAATGACAACAACAAAAATATTATAAAATGAGGGTGTCATATCCCTATTGTGATATTACTATTCAAGTGGGGACGGGACCCTGGATTCTTTTACTCACTTATTGCTCTCGTCCTGTTTTCCTATGTATCCTGTAATTCCCTAGTTTATGACTTTTACCCAGTCACCTATTCTGCCCTGTGCTTTGATTTACCTTGGGGAGGGACAACGTGGAAGGACCATCTGCTTTTTCTCAGTTTGGAAGCCTCACAGAAGAAACGCATGGGAACAAATCCTTATCTCTTTCTCAGGAAGACCATTTCCACAACATATTAGGACTGTCAACTCATAAAGAATTTGCATTTCTGTTATCAAGTTGCCATGGTGAGGAAAAGAGGGGAGCGCATTCCATGCATACCTTCGGCTAGAGTTTGATCTCAGATTACTACAGCAGGCTTGTGAGGAGTGCACCTCGTTGGAGAATGTGATTTATGACACAGACTGAGGAGAGGGAAGGAACAGGGGTAAAGTTCAGCTATAATTCAAATGAGATCAGATCTAACTGTAATGGGGCATTGCCGAAATGGTGTTCCTAATAAATGACTGGACTTCTTTTGAAACTTGGCTCGAGGCTCATGAATTAAATAGGGCACCTTTCGGAAACCTGACATGCACCTGTGGATTGGCTCATTTAACATAAAAATGAGAGGAGGTGTTCCTAACCACTTTATCCTAATGGGATTGCCTGGAAGGAACTCAGACCCTGCTTTGCATTGTCTTGCATTCAATAAAAGTTTATTTTTGAAATCCTAAAGTTTTGAGAGTCCATGCTTTCTTGAACAGGGGGGAGAGGCAGGGTCTTACAGAGGGCCTGTAATCTGGGTGTCTTGATGTACAACTGTATTGATTTATGACTGAAATCTGGTCCCAATTGTAAGTGGTGAGTAGAATTTTTGCAAGTACACCAGATAGTTGAAGAAGAAAAATGGACATTGGAAGAATATATGTTCAGTGAAAATACACTGAAGCTACAGCATGAAGACAAACTGAATACCAAAAAGACCAAACCTGCCTACAATAAAGACCAAATGACGAAATGAAAACAGACATGGCAAGTGAAAATTTATTTATTTATTTATTTATTTATTTATTTATTTATTTATTTATTTATTTATTTATTTATTAGACTTATATACCGCTTCATAGGGCCTTCAGCCCTCTCTAAGCGGTTTACAATTTTTTTAGCAAATTGAGTCAGCAACTTGCCCCCACAGTCCGGGTCCTCATTTCACCCACCTCGGAAGGATGAAAGGCTGAGTCGACCTTGAGCCGGTGAGATTTGAACCGCTGAGCTGCAGATCACAGTCAACCAAATTGGCCTGCAGTACTGCACCCTAACCACTGCGCCACCTCGGCTCTTTTTGCATGGAATACAGAATAACAGGATTGGGTGGAATCTATCGTTGTCCATTAAGACATCTAGATCCCTTTCTCAGTCACTACTACTGAGCTAGATACCACCTATTCTATACCTGTGCATTTTCCTAAGTATAAGATCTTACATTTCTCACCACTGAATTGCATTTTGTTAAATAAAGCGAAGTGTTCAAGTCTGTAAAAATCCTTCTGTAGCTTGACTTTATTGTCTAGAGCAGTGGTTCTCAACCTATGCTCTATGGACCTGGGGGGTGGCTGGGATGTTGTCATAAGGCATCCATGAAGCCTTGAAGAAATGTCATGATTTAAATGTTGAGTTAGGTCTTGATGGTCTGTGGTCACAAAAGATATTTAAAGAGGATCTGTGGTGAAGAAACAGTTCTAAACCACTGGTTTAGAATGCTGGCTATTGCCCCAGCTTCTACCCAATGACAAAAATCAAGGAAACCATCAGTCCACTAATGGGAGAAGATGGCAAGAAGATGACAAGCAGCAGGGAGAAACCAGAACTACTTAATTCATTCTTTGAATCTGTTTTTACAGAAAAGGGAAAAAAAAACAGTCCAAACAATCAAAAGCAGTTCTATAGAGGACAGAATAAGAATGCAATTCAAAATAGGCAAGAAAATAGTAAGACAACACCTGCCTACTCTAGACAAATTCAAATCACCAAGACAACGGGGATTATATCTCAGAGTTCTGAAGGAGCTGGCAGACATGCTCTTGGAACTGTTCAAAGATACTGAAGCACTGGGGAACTACCAGCGGTCTGGCATAAAAAGGAGAGAAAATGGGAGAATACGGATCAATAAGCCTGACATCAATATCTGGGAAGATCCTGGAAAAGATAATCAAGCAATGAATCTGTGAACACCTAGAGCAAGCAAAGTTATAACTAGAAGCCAATATGGATTTGTCAAAAACAGATCATACCAGACAATCAATCAACCAATCAATCAATCAGAAAAGAGCTGGAAGGGACCTTGGAGGTCTTCTAGTTCAACCCCTTGCTCAAGCAAGTGACAGTATACCATTTCAGACAAATGGCTGTCCAGTTTTCTTAAAAACCTCCAGTGTTGGAGCACCCACAACCTCTGAAACCAAACTTTTCCTTGCTGGTTAATTGTTCTCACTATCGGAAAGTTTCGCCTTAATTCCAGGTTGCTTGTCTCTATGATAATTGCATAATATTATTATAATGCCACACAAACCTTATTGCACTCTTTGACAAAATGACTAAAACTATATTTCCATTAAGAACTACATGTTGAGTGTGGTTGTTCAGCCAACTGTGAATCTGTCCAGTATTGGTGCTGTCTATCCCACATTGTCCTATTTTACCAAGAAGTAGGCTGTGGTCTATTTTGTCACATTCTTACTGAAGTCCAGATATGTCCACAACATTTTCTTGATCCACTAATTTAGAACTTTATCAAAGAAGGAGATAAGATTTGTGTGGCATGATTTGTTTTTGACAAACTCATGCTGGCTTCCAGTAATTGTTGTGTTCATTTTAGATATTTATGCATCTATATAAAGCTATATCTGATAAATCTGCTACCTGATTATCTTTTTCAGTATTTTCCTAGGTATTAGTATCAAAGCTGATTGGTCTGTAGTTATTGATTATGTTGAATAAAGCCAATTTGTTTCTGTTAGCACCATCTGTATCAAGGTATCTTTGGGCTATGTCCTACAAGAGAAAGAAACAAAGAAAGCATTAGCTGAACCTCCAGTTTTTTTACTCTCTTGTCCAATACCTCTAGTGTTCATGGCTAGGTCTGGCTATGTTACTTGTTCACATGTGAAACAGCTAAAAGAAATATTTGTCAGTGTGCTTTAAGAATCCTTCTGTCTTTGAAGAGCCTGCAGACCCCTCCTCCTCAGTATTTTTCCCTTACAGAAAATATTGAGGCCCTGGAATCTATTTTGAAGCTGCAGTGTAGAAGAGTTCTTCTTGGCAAGCTTGGGCCTTATATATATAACTTTTGGAGCTGTGGTCCCTCCACAAGGGCTCTAAAAGCGATGGATGATATCACCTCCATCCCCTTTCCTTTCAGGGCAGCCAGCTTGCACCTATAGCCTGCATAGTTCTTTTTTTTTATTTTTTATTTCCATTTCATTCTATACAATCACATGTTTACTGTGCAACCGAGGCATATAACATTGAGTAATAAACACAGCCCTCACTCTTATAGAAAATGCCCCCTACAATACAAACCCAATATACCGCCTTAGCCCACCATACACCCTCTTTCATCCCCCTCCAACTTTCATTCTTCCTTCTCTCATACCCCTCTACACCTACTTCCCCTCCCCCTCTATCTAACCCTAACCCTACCACTCCCTCTCTTAATCCATTCCCTCCCTTCCTTCTCCTCCTCCTCTCTCTCACTCTCTCTGCTCTCCTTCTTCTTTCATTCAGCTCCTCCCTTCGGTATCTATTACTTTCCAATATATTCAGTTTGTTCTGTTTTGACACTAACATTAAAAAAACCACAGTATACAAGTGCAATCATGCTTTAAAATTTAACACATATTATATTTCCCCCCTCCCCCCCGCCCCCTAGATCCCCGCCTCCCTTCCCTCCCCCCGACTTCCCAGAGCCCATACATGGTATAACTTTTTGACAATCACAGTCTAAAATATCTCTACATTGAACTCAGCTTCTTGCTGTTACCCAAATTTTTAACAATTTAAGTTATTACTAATTTTAAGCATAAGCTATCTGGAATTTCCTAGTCCCGTATTTGCTTTGTATATAATCAATCCATTTTTTCCAGTCTCGTTTATACCTCTCATTTGAATGTTCTTTAAGATATGCTGAAATTTTTGCCATTTCGGCTAAGTTTGTAACCTTCAAAGTCCATTCTTGAATTGTAGGCAGGTCTTTCTTCTTCCAGTATTGCGCCACCAAGAGTCTTGCTGCCGTTATTAAGTACAGAACCAAATTAATCTCTACTGCTACAAAGTCAATACATATACCTAGTAAAAACAGTTTGGGAGTGAATTTTATCCTTTTTTTGAAGATATTTTGCAGGATCCACCAAATTTTTATCCAAAATGCCTTAACATTACGACATGTCCACCATATATGAAAATACGTAGCATCAAAAGAACCACATCTCCAACATTTAGGCTGAACATTTGAATACATAGAAGCAAGCTTTTTGGGATCTAAGTGCCATCTATAAAACATCTTATAAAAATTTTCTCTCAAATTTTGTGCTTGTGTAAATTTTACATTTCTTACCCATATTTTTTCCCATGTGTCCAGCATTATAGGTTCTTCAATATTCTGAGCCCATTTTATCATACAATCTTTAACCATTTCGGTTTCTGAGTCCATCTGTACTAATACATTATATATCCTCTTTATGTGCATTAAACTTTGATCTCTTATTTGTTTAAACAAGTTATCCTCAGCTATTACAAAACCTATTTTTTGGTCTATTTTCCACCTGGCCTGTAGTTGGCCATACTGAAACCACGTTTGAACTACCTTCTCTTTTTTAAGTACCTCTAAGGATTTTAATTGCAACACCCCTCTTTCTGTAATAAGAAGTTGTCTATAAGTGGTTCTATCGTGTTTTTGTTCTATATTCATATTTTCAATTGCATGTCTAGGAATTGCCCACATGGGCAATTTGTCATTTAGTTTATGTTGATATTTTTTCCAAACCCGCAATAAGGCATTTCTTAAAATATGATTTTTGAAATTCTTATCCAGTTTTTTGTTAAATAACAAGTAAGCATGCCAACCATATACCAAATCATGTCCCTCAATATTCAATATTCTGTCATTGGTTAAATGGATCCAATCACTAATTGCAGATAAAGCCACTGCATCATAATATAATTTTAAATTTGGTAATTTCAATCCTCCTCTTTCAGCCTGCATAGTTCTTGATGTCTTCCAGGATGAAAACAAATATGGCATATCCCTGATCGATCACAAGGCAGTTTCCTCCATTGCCATTTTTCCCAAATGTTCCTCCTCTGTCAAACTTCTACTTTGTCTTCTCTGCTTTCTTGCCCATGAAGTTTACTCTCTAGGGCACTGGCTATATATTCCCTGAATCTGGTTGATAACATTCAGTTTCTGGTACTCTGGTTTTCTACTTACAGTCTAGGTATTCCACATCTTCTTCAAGTGCATCTGATATTTGTATCCTACCTGAAGAAGTTTGCACTTGTCTGTTCAGTTTCATTGTTACCGTATTTTTCAGAGTATAAGGCGCACCTCCCCCCCTAAAAGAGGGTGAAAATTTGGGTGCATCTTATACACTGAATGTAGCCCCATCCACCGACTGGCCCCCATCCTTTGGCCTCTGCCTCCCAGCAATTTACCTCCTTGCAACAAATGGGAAAAATGGAGCTTGCAGAGACTATAGCAATCCCTGCAGCCTCAAACAGCTGATGATCTGGAGGCCGCTGAAATTGAAAGTGAAACTTCAGGAGGCAAATTGCTGGGAGGCAGAGGCAGATTTTTTTCTTGTGCTAATCAGGCTGTTTGCTGCAAGGAGGTAAATCAATAACTATAAATGCCTATAGAATGTTCGAATTATTAGACTTATTTTTTAAAGACTGTTTTATTATTGTTCTAGACAACTTAACAAAATGAGAAGCTTTTTAAAATAAATGCTTGATCTGACGAGGCCCAGTGCTATTGTATCTCTTTTTAAATAGCAGAGAATAACTATACCTCCAGAAAGCCAAATCGATTTTAACAGCCTCTGTACAAGTATAGTCTGAAATGTAACACTACAAACAGTGTATATTGTCTGTACTGTTTGCTGTTTGTTGCAAGGAGCTAAATTGCTGGGAGGCAGATTCCCCCCCCCCCCCCCGGTTTTCCTCCCCAAAAGCTAGGTGTGTCTTATACTTTGGAGCATTTTATACTCCGAAAAATACGATACTTTCAGTAAATTTCTTCAATCTCTCAAGATTATTTTGAATTTTAGTCCAGTCTTCTCTAGAAGTAGTTATCCCACTCAATTTTGTACCATCTTCAAATTCAGTAAGTATTCATTTCACCTCTTCGCCCAGATAATTGATGAAAATGTGAAAGAATGCAAAACCCAGATCCTTCAGCTTATTCACTTAATCTCTTTTCCCATTTTAATAAGGAACCAGTGATGTCCTCTCTTTCAGTATGATTTTCAAGGGAACTTTACATCTGTTTAAATATTATATCAATTAGTCTACATTTCCTTACCTTGTTATTCAATATATTATAGAGTACTTTGTCAGATGATTTGGTGAACTCAAGATATATAGGCATACAGCATACCCAGAATCTACTAGAGAAGTTACCCAATGAAAAGTGAGGCTGGCAAAATCTATTATTTAGACATGTATATTCACTTCCAGTAATTGTCACATGTTTTCAAGATATTTATGATGAGTCTTTTTTTCCCCTCTACTGTAGAATTTTCCCAGATATTATTATCAGAACGACTGATCTGTAGCTTTGCTGGATATTTTTTTCCTCCTTCTAGAAGAAAAAGACATTTGTCACTTCACTGATTCTCTGAAAATTCTCAGAGATAATGCATAAAGAATAATACTTTTTCCATGCAGTGGCTACATTGCATCATTAGATACTGCCTATTTCTGAAGCATTTATTACTAAATTGAACATTTGGCAATGGAAGAATATTATATATTTTTCTATTTTAGCTATCTGGGAACTTAAATGGTCCAAAAACAAATTTAATGATTTATTGTTGAAAGTGTTTGCTGATGGCAATCCATGTTTTTCTACAGGGTATTCATTGAAAAAAGCCTGTTTGTAAAATATGTGAATTAATTAGGAAAGTCTGCATCCTCCCCCAATTATTCTGCCTTTCCAACTAATGCTATATTCTAGTGCCACTATAAGCACTATATATACCACTATATTGTTACAGAAATGCATGAAACCAAAGACAAAAATCTCCTAGAATGCATATGGGTCAACATCAAAGAAAAAAAAGAAAGACATGGCCATAGGTGTATATTATAGGCCACCCAATCAAGCAGAAAAAATAGATATCCTTTTTGACAACCAACTAACAAACATATGTAGGAAACACACTACAATAGTAATGGGGGACATCAATTACCCTGATATCAATTGGAAAACTAATTCTGCACCAAGTGAGAAATCCTAACGGGGTGAAATACAACAGGTTCTGACAAGTTCTGGAGAACCGGTAGCAGAAATTTTGAGTAGTTCAGAGAACCCGCAAATGCTACCTCTGGCTGGTCCCAGAGTGGAGTGGGAATGGAGATTTTGCAGTATTCTTCCCTGGCCATGCCCACCAAGCCATGGCCAAAGAACTGGTAGTAAAAAAAATTGAATTTCACCACTGGTTCCTAACCAACCTAGCTGACAACTTTTTCATCCAAAAGGCAGAGGAGGGAACTAGTGGGACAGCCATACTGGATTTCATACTTACAAACAGAGAAGTCATGATAGAGGGAATGGAAACTGCAGGAGCCTTGAGTGAGAGTGACCATGTCCTATTAGAGTTCAACATAATGCAAACACAAGCAATAGAACATAATGATACTATAGATTTTAAAAGAGCTGATTTTAATAAACTTAGAACTTGGGAAATATTCCAAGGATAAAAATCCTAAAGGGGAAAACAATACAAGAATCTTGACAAACTCTGAAAAATATGATCATAAAAGCCTAGACCAGCACAATACCACTGAGAAAGAAAAACAAGAAATCCAAGAAGAAACCAGCATGGCTGCACAACAATCTCTCTGACAGATTGAAAGACAAAAGGGACAAGTACAAAAAATGGAAAGGAAGGATATCAGCAGATAGGCAGAATCTACAAAGATGAAATCAGGAAAGCAAAGGCTCAGAATGAACATAGTCTTGCAACAAAAATCAAAGAAAATTTAAAAAAGTTTCTTCCAACATATAAAAAATCAAGGAAACGGTCAGTCCACTAAAGAGAGAAGATGGCAAGGAAGTAACATGCAACAGAGAGAAAGTAGAGCTGCTTAACTCATTCTTTGTATCGGTCTTAATGCAAAAAGAAACTATAGCCCAACCTACCAGAAACATAACTATAAAGCACAGACTGGAAATAAAAGCTAAAATAAGCATTAAAAAAAACCAGTAAGAGAACATCTGGATGAATACAAATCACCGGGACCTGACGGATTAATCCCAGAGTTCAAAAGGATCTGGCAGATGTCATCTCAGAACCACTGCACTATATCTTTCAAAAATCCTGGAACACCGGGGAACTACCAGAGGACCGGAAAAAAGCTGATGTGGTTCCCATCTTCAAAAAAGGGGAAAAAACAGACCCAGGAAATTATAGACCAATCAGCCTAACATCCATACCTGGGAAGATATTGGAAAAGATAATAATAATTAAAAAAACAGATTTGTCAACACCTAGAAACTAGTAACATAATAACTAGCAGCCAGTATGGGTTTGTTAAAAACAAACAGGTAATGCCAAACCAATTCTATTTCATTCTTCAACATAGTGACTAAATTAGTAGACCAGCGGACATAATATAGACTTCAGCAAGGCATTCAACAAAATAGTCCACAGCCCACTTCTTTGTAAGCTAGAAAAAAGTGGGATAGATAGCTCGACCACCAGATGGATTCGCAACTGGCTGACAAACCATACTCAATGAGTAGTCTTTAATGGGTCTAAGTCTACATGGAGAGAAGTAAGCAGTGGGGTACCACAAGGTTCCATCTTAGGCCCAGTACTCTTCATTATCTTCATAAATGACTTAGATGAGGGAATAGAAGGGGAAGTTACCGAATTTGCAGGAATAGCAAACACCCTAGAAGATAGGCTCAAGATCCAGATGGATCTTGACAGACTTGAACCCTGGGCCCTATCTAACAAAATGAAATTCAATATAGAGAAAAGTAAGATAAAAAAAACCAAAAGTATACATACAAACTGGGTGAAACCAGGCTTAATAGCAGTGACTGTGAGAGGGATCTTGGAGTCTTAGTGGATATGAGCCAGCAGTGTGTGGTGGCAGCCAAAAAAGCCAATGCAATCCTAAATTGCATTAACAGAGGGAGACAATCAAAATCAAGTGAGGTACTAATATCACTCTATAAAGCCTTAGTAAGGCCACACTTGGAGTCCTGCATCCAGTTTTGGTTACCACACTATAAAAAATATGTTGAGACTCTAGAAAAAGTGCAGAGAAGAGCAACCAGGATGATTAGGGGACTGGAGAATATCTGAAGAACAGTTGCAGGAACTGGGCATGCTAGTCTAGTGAAAAGAAGGACCAGGGGAGACATGAGAGCAGGGTTCCAATATTTGAGGGGCTGCCAAAGAGAGGAAGGGGTCAAGCTATTCTCCAAAGCACCCAAAGGCCAGACAAGGAATAATGGATGGAAACTGACCAAGGAGAGATTCAACCTAGAAATAAGGAGGAAGGTTTTGACAGTGAGAACAATCAACCAATGGAACAGAAGTTGCCTTCGGACGTTGTGGGAGCTTCATCCTTGGAGGCTTTCAAGAAGAGACTGGACTGCTATTTGTCAGAAATAGTGTAGGGTTGCCTGCTTGAGTGGGGGGTTGGACTAGATGACCTATAAGTTCCCTTCCAACTCTGTTAATCTGTTATCTGCTGCATCCCAGTGTGTTCTGTTTAGTGGCACAGATAAGGGACGGGGATACAGATCCTGCTCTTCATCACTATTCCCCTGTAGCATGCTTCTCATTTGTGTGAAGCTTGTAGAATTAAAGAGCTCCAGGACTGTTAGCAGAGCATAATAGCATGATTGCCTCGTTCTGAGAAACCACCAGCAGAGGAATGCTTGTTCAGTTCCTGAGGGAGACCACTGGAATGTCAGCACATTGAACTGAGTAATAGGGCCTGGAGGGAGGGCAAGACACACAAACAGCAAATAAGCACCCCTTGGATACTGGCCAATTACCTTCAGGGTAATAGGTTGTGGAACCTAGTTTACCCCTGCCATTGGATGCGTTAACAATATCCCAGCTAAGGTTGAATGGAGTATAGATAATCCTTAATTTACAACAGTTCGTTTAATGACCATTTAACATTACAAGGGCACTGGAAAAAGTGACTTATGACCCTTTTCATGCTTATGACTGCTGCAGTAGTTCTGTGTTCATCACTCTTTGCGACCATCTGACAAGCAAAGTCAATGGAGAAGCCAGTTAAGAACTGGTTTACTAACAACAACTGCAGCAATTCACTTAACAACTGTGGCAAGAAAGGTTGTAAAACTCACTTAGCAAATATGTTGCTTAGCAACAGATATTTGGCCGCAATTGTAGTCATAAATCAAGGACTACCTGTAATTGATCACCAAGTAAAAAGATGTGGACATTCTTAGTCAGGTTAACAGAGTTGGAAGGGGCCTTGTAGGTCATCTAGTCCAACCCCCCACCCAAGCAGGAGACCCTACACTATTTCTGACAAATGGCAGTCCAGTCTCTTCTTGAAAGCCTCCAGGGATGAAGCTCCCACAACTTCCGAAGGCAACTTCTGTTCCATTGGTTGATTGTTCTCACTGTCAAAAAGTTCCTCCTTATTTCTAGGTCGAATCTCTCCTTGATCAGCTTCCCTCACCATCCTGGTTGCTCTTTCTTTTCAAATTGGACTCTGTGGAAATTGACAGGTGGGAAGTGGCCAGTGTAGTGACAATTTTCAGGAAGGGTTCTAGCTAAGATGATGCAAGATGAAAATCCTTCTGCCTCAAGTGGCCTCTTTATTTTGTATTCTTCCAATTAAAATAGAGCCAAATGCCCTCATAAATTAAGGAACATCTGGTCTGCATTTCATCCCCTTCTTGATGATGGGCTTGCTCTGCCAGGTGGGAGACATGGTTGATGAAATGAAAGATTCTGATAAAGGTTGTAAAAGTATGGAAATATCAGACAGATGGTTTAGATTTGGTATAATGTGGAAGGGAAGCCTAAGACTAGAAGCATTCACCTGTTTCCTCCATCTCTCTGCTCCTGCTTCACCTGGACACTTTTCCAGAGGTGGTGTCTGGTGCCTATCCATTGAGAGAATGAGGCAGAATAGAATAAAGAATAATAGGGTTGGAAGGGATATTTTAGCAGAGTAAGGAAGATATCAGAGATGATTCACACCCTGGTCAGTGTCTCTCTGCACTTCTACCATCAGGCAGAAGACAACAAAGTCTAGGCAGCTGAACAAATAGGTTTAAAGATAGTTTCTATCCTTGGACTGTTAGACTCTTAAACACAACCACAATCACTCTATGCGCATACTAGTTTTTTTGTTCTTTTTTGTTTCTGCTATAATTTTGCACCATTGAGATTAAAACCAATTTTGTTGTATTTAAGTACAATGACGATAAAGATTATACTTATACTTACATTGAAGGTCTTCTAGTCCAGCCCCCTGCCCTGACAGGAGATCCTATTCTGTTCTGGACTTTCTTTGGGCTGATGGGATCTTAGAAAGAATAACAGAATAAGAAAGCAGAGTAATAGAGTTGGAAGGACCCCAAAGGTCCTCCAGGCCAACCCTCCCCTCCAAGCTGAAGAGCCTAAACCATTTCAGACAAATGTCTGTCCAGTCTCTTCTTGAAAGCCTCCAGTGATGGAGCAACCACAACTTCTGGTGGCAAGCTGGTCCACTGTTTAATTGTTCTCACTGTTAGGAAATTTCTCCTTAATTCCAGATTGCTTCTCTCCTTTCCATCCGTTGTTTCTTGTCCTGCCTTCAGGTGCTTTGGAGAATAGATTGACCCCCCCCTCTTCTTTGTGGCAGCCCTACAAGTATTGGAAAATGGCAATCATGTCACTCCCAGTCCTTCTTTTCACTAGATGAGACATCAGCAGCCAGTTGTGCCCGTCCCCTGTTGCTGCAAGGAAACCAGAAGAGTAAGGGTTAAAATCAGCTGTAATCAAGTTTTCGAACAATCCGGTGGAAAATGTCTTCATCTCTCTTTTTCTCTGAGATGAATTGCAGATCCTCTTTTGCTCAGCAACATTCCTCCCTCCCCGCTTCCTATGCAGTTATTTTCAGTGCGGCCCCACCAGAGGAAGGACTGATGTTTTTGTGTCAAATATTGACAATATCTACGGATTGAGCTGTGCTATTGACAGTTTAATTCCTCCTGTTGTAGCATCGGTGCTACGTTGGTGAAAAGCACTGTAATTACCCAGCTTGTTGCTGGAGAGACGGTCTTGTGCACACCCGAAAGGGACTCCAAATGGGAGCAGCTGATGGCCCAGAACAATGCATTTCTCTAAGCAGTCATCAGAGACGGCTGCTTTTCCCATTTGTCTCGGCCCTTAGTACTTCCACCTGAAGTGGGCTGGGAAGCTCTAGCTTCTCCCTGCAATCAGAACTCAAAGACAGAAGCACCTCCCTTGCTGAAGTGGGGAGATTTCAGGCAAGGGTCATTTCCCCCTCAGCATGGGAGTGATTTGCTCACCATCCACTGCTTCTCCTGCTTCCAAAGCACCCGAAGGCAGGAGAAGAAGCAATGGATGGAAACTATTGAGAGACACAACCTAGAAATAAGGAGAAATTTCTTCACAGTGAGAGCAATTTATCAATGGAATGGATTGCCTGCAGAAGTTGTGGGTGCTCCAGCACTGGAAGCTTTTAAGAAGAGATTGGACAGCCATTTGTTTGAAATGGTATTGGGCCTCCTGTTTAAGCCAGAGGTTGGACTAGAAGCTCTCCACCGTCCCTTCCAACTCTGTTATTCTGTTAACATAAATTACTGTATTTTTCAGAGTATAAGATGAACCTCCCCCCCCAAAAAAGAGGGTGAAAATCTGGGTGAATCTTATACACTGAATACAGCATTTCTGGCCTACTGAAACCCCACCAACTTTGCAAAGTGCTCCTGGGGGCTGGGTAGTGCGTAAACTAGCAAAAAACAGGCTGTTTCTCCTAGTTTTTACACACACACACACAGCTCCCAGGAGCACTCTACAAGCTTCCCAAAGCTCTGCATGCCCTCCCTTTTTTTTTTTTGCAAAAAACGAGGCATGCAGAGGGTTTGGGAAGCTGCAGAGTACAGAAACTTTTTTTAAAAAAATTACCTCTGCAAAATCATGGTGCGTCTTATACTCCGGTGCATCTTATAATCCGAAAAATACAGTATCCTACATTTAGGATATTTAGAAATCCTAAAGTTGCTTGTCCCATGGCAAAATGTTGCTGCTTAGGAACAGGGACGCACCATCAGAAGAATGAGTCCTTGGAGCAACTATTGATTTTCCCTATATATAAAGACTATGGAATGTTTTAAAATGTTTTAGGTTTATTGGTGCCATTTCTCCCCAAACCTCATTTCCTCTTGGCAGCTTTTAGGATAGCTCCTCTGGGCAGGCACCACTTCCTTGTGGTGCTGAGAACAGCATTTCCAAAGTTGAAAAATGATCCCTTTTATTTCTGAACGGCTGCAACAGAGGGGTGTCTCAACTTCTCTAAGCCAAGAAAATCATGCCAGGGATTTTCTGTCTCCATTTTGAAACTGACAAGAAAGTGCTATGAAATTGACAGAACACAATAGCAGCCTTCCAGTATTTGAGGGTCTGCCAAAGAGAAGAGAAGGTCAACCTATTCTCCAAAACACCTGAGGGCAGGACAAGAAGTAACAGATAGAAAATCATTAAAGAGAGATCCTAAAGAGAAATTTTCTGATAGAACAATCCAGAACCCTTCCTAAGTTTCTTGTTGTTGCTGAGTCCCATCTGTTATCTCAATTTGCATTTCTTCTAGTTCCATTTTCATTTGGCTGCAAATGTGTCCCCCACTCCTCCTGCTTCATTCCATTGCTCCATTGGGGACCCACACATCAGCCACTTGCTCCTCTGGGTATTGCACAAGATGAAGAAGGAAGATGGTGCTCTATTTTGAGCTCATGTGCCATTGTGATAGAAGTCAGAATGGGAAGGCACCCCTGCCTTGACTTTCGTGCTTTTTCAGGAGTACTTCCCAGAAAGATCAGTAGACTCAGATTCCCTCCAAAATGTCCTTTGAGAGGTGGCCTGGATGAAACAGCTCACCCAGCACTGTGGGTGATTGTGTGAATGAATATTTGTCCAGATGCTGGGTGAACTTCATATTGTCCTCTTTTGGAACTCTTGGCATCTCACTTGGCCTCCCTTCCAGAAAAGTAGACTGGGGACAGTGTTGCTTAGTACTCAACAAATACTGAATGGAAGAACAATGGGCAATATGATGATATCCCAAGACATTATCTGTGGTGGCTGTTTCAGGAAGGGACTGGGGAGGATGGCCTGGAATTGGGAAGTTCTCCTCTGTGCCTTATTCTTACCTTTTGGCCTATGAAAGAAAGCTGGATCTCACAGAGGCCTTCTGTTGGCCCTGGCCGAGCATTTCCCCCAGAGCTGTCCATAAGATTGCTCTGATGTCCTGCTGCTGGATGGCTATGGGGATCCAGAACTGATGACAAGTGATGCATGCAGCTCCTGTGGTTGCATTAAGAGAAGGAGGGTGGAGGCAATGAGGACAGTAGCATTACAGTGTAGCATGTGAGGCCAATTCAATCTCCACTCAATGCACCTTAGGATTTAGGCAGAGTTCTCTGGGAGAAGCAGCTACTCCTTTGGAACGTGCTGGGAGAACCATTCAGCAGTTTCTCTGCATGAAATCAACAGCGTGCAAAAGTCATGAGATCCTGTTGTGAGGTACATGAGTGAATTATAGAAACCTAAAAATGGAAGGGACCTTGGAATTTTTCTAATCCATCCCTGTGCCTAAGGTAGGAATCCTCATACCATTCTAAAAAAATGGATGTGCAATCTTTTCTTGAAAATCTCAGTGATCAAGTTCCTGTGACTTCAGGAGGTAGGCTATTCTACTGCTTAATAGCTCTCAATTCCTGCTTATTTCAAATTTCAATCTTTCTCTGTGTAACTTCCATCCTCAGTTCTTGTCCTGCCCCCAGGTACTACGGAAAATTAATCCATACCTTCTGTTCTGTGACAGCTCTTCAGGCATTGGAAGGCTGCTATTATAGCGGCTAAGAGTCCTTTTAGTTAGGTGTCTAAATAAATAAATTGGTCTTCTGTCCTTTAAGCTAAACATGTCATGTTCCTTCAACTGCTCTTTTGTAGGATTTAAATTCTCAAAAGCACTCAAATTCTGTTCTCTTTCAAACCAGGGCACAGGAATGAATTTCTGTTACTGTAAGGCAGATTCTGAGTGAATGTTAGGAACAAATATTAAGAGCAGTTAGTGCGGGAGTCCCCATCCCCAATCCCCAGACTGTAGCCCTGTACTGGGCCATGGCCCATTCAGATCCGAGCCACGTAAGTGGCAGGTGAGTGTGTGCCTGCAGCTCCATTTGTGTGAGCAGTGGGCACCATCTGCCACTCACACAAATGGAGATTCTTGCATGCACGAGAGTGCCCGCTGCTCACACAAATGGAGCTGCACTCGCCACTCACATGGAATCATTTCCTCTCCCCTCCCCTGCAGGTCCACAAAGCCTGCAATGTTGGGGACCACTGAGTTAGTGGATAGTAGAATCTGTTTGTCCCTTCCATGGATGCAAATAGAGGCTGGATAGCTATATACTGTATCCACAATGCCTGTTTCATGCACTGAGCAGGAGTGGAATTTGAGGGCCTAAATAGCCCCTTCTGAATTCTGTAATAGGATTACAGAATTACTGACCTTGAGGAGCAGGAGGAGGAATCACAGCCAAAGCAACAGCCAGATCAGAAAATCTGAGTCCAAAGCAGGGGTCTCCAAACCTGGCAACTTGTGGCAAGCTGAGGAATTCCAGGAGTTGAAGTCCACAAGTCTTAAAGTTGCCAAGTTTGGAGACTCCTGGTCCAAAGAAGGAATGAAATTTGAGAAAGTGTCTCAGACCGGAGCTTCCATAGTTCAGTGCCAAGAAGAGCAACAAAGATGATTAGGGGACTCATCTGAAGCGCCCAGCGGAGGAGGAGGAGGAGAAGGAGCAAACGCTGGAAAAACATCTGAAAAACCTGAAATTTATGCGCCCGAAGAAGGTCCCGGGGATGTCCGGAATCCAGGGGACCCGAGGAGCCCAAACCTTTGCGGGGGTCGCCGTTTCTGAGCAACCCCGGACAGTACGATCCCGAAGGTCTGTGAACTGCGAGCCGCCCGTGTTATCCAGCAGTGGGGGGGGGGGGGGCGGCGTCGCGTCAGCGTTTTTCGACCCAGGCGATTTCCTTTGGTTTATTGAGCCACAGTACTGGGATTCCACGGGACTATTGCCGCCTTGGAAGGAGAGAGAATTGATAGGACCAGCCCAGTCCCTTGCAGGGGTCGCCGTTTCTGGACGCCCCCGGGCTTTACAACTTTGGGGTCTTGGGTTTCGTGAGCTGTTTGCATTACTTGGCGGTGGGAGGAGTAACATCACGCCGGCTGCAATGGTGGTGGCTTTTGGCTTTTCTACCTGGCTTATCTACCTGGCTTATCGAACTTTTTCTACCTGGCTTATCGAACTGCCCCATTGGGGCTGTGTGAGACCATCATCATCTCGGAGGGAGAGAGAACGTATCGGAGCAGTGTGGGGACTGAGCAGAGTGGATGGGTGGCTTCCCCCGACGCTGCATCAGTCCCTCCGGATGGCCCCTTTTTCCATCCAGCCTTACTTCCCTCCCAGCATTGCCTCCTCCCTTCTTTATCCCTGCCCAGTCAGGTGGCTCCCTGGACGCATTTTACTTCCTACCTCCCTTTGCTGCGGTGAGGCTCTGCCTTGTGTCTTCCACGTACCATCTGGCGCCCCCTTACGGTGGGTTTTCAATTTCCAGCCACATCTGATTGTGGTGTTTGGTTACCCAGACTTGCTAGCTGAGTTCCATCTGCCTTTGGTCCTGCTATCTCAGTTTCATCTGGTTCCAGACCTGCTAGCTCAGCTTTATCTGGCTTCGAGTACCATCAGCATCACTACCTACCATTATTATTCTGGGAACTCTATTTGGAGCAGCACTGGTGGAAGAAGGTCTCCTATCACCTCTATTTATTCCGGACTCTTTGGACTTATCCAGACCAACAGAAGAGGGGAATACGAACTACCCCCCCGCATACCTTCTCCGGACTATAACTGGACGCTAATCACAACACCTATTTTAATTACTTCAATCATGGAGAGCCATTTGGCCCTATCTGGACTCGCTTTTTAACAACGTAATAAGTGCGCAATTCTATTTTTTCTTCCTTTTCCTATCTCTTTTTCTTACTGTGTTTGGGATATGTTAGGAGTATGTATGAGATTGAATGAATGATCTCACTTTTTATCATTATTATTGTTGTATTTCTGTGTTTTAATCACCATGTGGGGACTGTTTGAGTGAGTGAATGAGTATGTATGATTCGGAGGACCTGGTGGGATTTGTGGGGGCCACCGGGGTGGTTGGGGGAACTACATCCACGGGAGAGAGTCGGAGCATTGCGGTCATAACAGGGAGAGGCAGATACGGCGGGGATTTTAGGGCTGGCCATTACCGGGGAAGGAGGGCTCGCTATATCACAGAGATCCCTCCTTCCGGCCCTATGAGTCCCACTCCAAGGTCAGATGGCGCGAGTAGTCAGGACCCTGGTCTCAGGCTGCTGTCGCTAAATGCCAGGTCTGTTGTTCACAAGGCTCCCCTCGTCCGGGACTTGATAACAGACGAGGGCGCAGACCTGGCATGTATTACTGAGACATGGCTGGGCACGGAGGGAGGAGTCCCCCTCGTAGAGATGTGCCCAGACAGGTTTCAGGTGCTTCATCAGCCGAGAGCCCAGGGAAGGGGTGGCGGTGTGGCTATTGTAATCCGGGAGTCTTTAGTACCTCGTAGGATCCCTGCTCCAGAGCTTGTCGGGTGTGAGTCCCTACTGGTGACGCTGGACCTCAAGGGTCAAGTGGGTCTGCTGCTCACGTACCTGCCTCCCAACTGCGTTGCAGCAGCCCTCCCCTCGCTCCTCGAGTCAGTAGCCGAGCTGGCAGTTGAGTTCCCTAGGCTTATGGTTCTGGGGGACTTCAATTTGCCTTCGCTCGGTGAACACTCTGATGGAGCGCAGGAGTTCATGGCTTCCATGACAGCCATGGGCTTGACCCAGGTAATTCGAGGCCCAACCCACTCAGCGGGTCACACGCTCGACCTCGTATTCCTCTCGGAGCAGTGGAGTTATGATCTTGGTCTGAGGGGAAATGAGACCATTCCCCTGTCGTGGTCAGACCACTGCCTACTGAGGCTAGACTTCCGGAGGCCAAACCCCCACCGTAGGGAGGAGGAACCGAACAGGTGGTTCCGCCCCAGGCGACTTATGGACCCAGTAAGGTTCCAGACGGAGCTTGGGGTTATTCCAGATGCTCTCGCCCACAGTTCGGCGGAGACTCTCGCTGCGGCCTGGCACTCGGCAGCATCAGAGTCTCTGGACCAGATTGCGCCACTACGGCCCCTCCGGGTCAGCGGCCCACGGAGGCCTCCCTGGTTCACCGAGGAGCTCCGTGAGATAAAGCGCCGGAGGAGACGCCTAGAGCACCTGTGGAGGTCCGATAGGTCCGAGTCGAGCCGGGCACTGTTGACAGCTTGCACCAAGGAGTACATTCGGGCTCTAAGAACAGCCAAAAGATCACACATTGCCTCCTTGGTAGCGTCCGCCGAGTCCCGCCCAGCCGCCCTGTTTAGGATAACCCGCTCCCTCCTAAATAGGAGGGAGACGGAGAACCCCTTACAGGGTAAGGCTGAGGAGTATGTTCAGTTCTTGGCGGACAAAGTTGCTCGGTTTCGATCGGACCTGGACTCCACTCTTGCAGATCCAGCCGAGACACAAGGGAATGATCTGGCAGACCATCTCTGGGTTGAGTTTCAGGATGTTGCCTCCGGGGATGTGGACAAGGCTATGCGAGCTGTGAGCGCCTCCACCTGTATACTGGACCCGTGTCCCTCCTGGCTGGTTACCAACAGCAGTGAGGTGACACAAGGCTGGATCCAGGCGGTTGTTACCGCCTCTCTTCGGGAGGGGCATCTCCCCACCGCGCTGAAGGCGGCGGTGGTGAGACCCCTCCTGAAGAAACCGTCCTTGGATCCAGCAGTTCTTAATAACTACCGTCCAGTCTCCAACCTCCCCTTTGTGGGGAAGGTTGTTGAGAAGGTGGTGGCCTTCCAGCTTCAGCGTACCTTGGAGGAAGCTAACTATCTTGACCCCTTCCAGTCTGGCTTCAGGCCCGGTTACAGCACAGAAACCGCTTTGGTCGCATTGACCGATGATCTCTGGAGAGCCAGAGATGGAGGCCATGCGTCCATCCTGGTTCTCCTTGACCTCTCAATACCATCAATATGCGGACGATACACAGTTGTATCTGTCCGCCCCGTGCCAACTCAATGAAGCGGTGGAAGTGATGAACCGGGGCCTTGAGGCTGTTAAAGACTGGATGAGAGCTAACAAACTGGTGCTCAACCCGGAAAAGACCGAGTGGCTGTTGTGTTTTCCTCCCAATAATTTGGCTAATGTTCCATCAATCAGGCTGGGGGGACAAAATTTATACCCCTCAGACAGGGTCCGCAACTTGGGAGTCCTCCTGGACCCACAGCTGAGTTTTGACCATCATTTGTCAGCTGTGACCAGGGGGGCATTTGCTCAGGTTCGCCTGATGCGCCAGTTGCGGCCCTACCTGAACCGGGAGGCCCTCACAACAGTCACTCGAGCCCTTGTGATCTCTAGGCTGGAATACTGCAATGTGCTCTACATGGGGCTGCCCTTGAAGAGCATCCGGCGACTTCAGCTAGTCCAGAATGCGGCCGCGCGAGTGATCGTGGGCGCACCACGGTTCGCCCACATAACACCGATCCTCCGTGAGCTGCGCTGGCTACCTGTTGATCTCCGGGTGCACTTCAAGGTCCTACTCACCACTCACAAAGCGCTCCATGGTAGTGGATCTGGCTATTTGAGAGACCGCCTTCTGCCAATTACCTCCCTGCGTCCCATCAGATCGCACAGGGTAGGCCTCCTCCGAATTCCATCCGCCAGTCAGTGCCGACTGGCGACTACGTGGAGGAGAGCCTTCTCAGTCGCAGCTCCGACGCTATGGAACAATCTCCCCGTGGAGATCCGCACCCTCACCACCGCCCAGGCCTTCCGCACGGCCCTTAAGATCTGGCTATCCCGTCAGGCCTGGGGATAAAAATCTTAGTTTGTCCCCTCCCGAATGATGAATGAATGTTGTGCTTTATTTTTAATATTATGTATTGTCTTATGTCTTTTGTCTTTGTACCCCCCTCCCCGTGTTTTGTAAGCCGCCCTGAGTCCCCTCAGGGAAAAGGGCGGCCTATAAATTATAATAAACACTCAAACACTCAAACACTGGAGGCTAATACATATGAAGAACGGTTGCAGGAACTGGGAATGTCTAGTTTAATGAAAAGAAGGACTAGGGGGGACACAATAGCAGTGTTCCAATATCTCAGGGGTTGCAGACAAGAAGCAATGGGTGGAAACTAATCAAGGAGAGAAGCAGCTTAGTACTGAGGAGAAATTTCCTGACAGTTAGAACAATTAATCAATAGAACAACTTGCCTCCAGAAGTTGTGAATGCTCCAATACTGGATGTTTTTAAGAAGAGATTACATAACCATTTGTCTGAAGTGGTATAGGGTTTCCTGCATGAGCAGGGGGTTGGACTAGAAGACCTCCAAGATCCCTTCCAACTGTTATTCTATTCTATTCTTTAGGATAAAGACAGGGAGAGGAAAAGCTATTCAAAGTTGCAAGATCCTGTCACTTTAACACTATAATAAAAGTAGTCTTACTATTCATGACTTTGGTGTTCAAGTCTGGTCTGCTCAAGGAGCTGACATTTCCTGTGACAATGACCATTGTTTCCACAGGACTGAGAACTGGTCTGGATGGGCTAAGATTTTGGATTTGAATGTGAGGCTTTAGACTGTCTTGAGACATTCGAGATCGGGTATGGAGACCATAAGAGGTGCCCACATTTTTTCTTTCTTCCTGATATAGCAGTTATTTATGCCATGAGCAGCCAGTCTGGGCTCTTCCATCTACCTAAGGCTGCTTTTAGATGGTGAGCCAAGAGATGGTTGCTGGTTGACCTCCCAGCCCCGAGGTCGCCCCTGGTTCAAGAGGCTTGGATGGCCCACAGATGTTAGCTAATGGCAGTCCTGTTTGGTACCATCTCACTGCCTTTTAGTAGGAGGCTCTAAAGCATTTTAAAAGAATTGTTTTTATTTAGAATTACACGACAGGAGTCCCCACTGAGTGCTTCACCCATGAAGGGTGGTGACTTTTGTGTTTTGCATTGCAGAAGACTTGAAATATGGTCTTGGAAGCTCCTTTGGGGGTGGGAGGGGGTTGTATAAGTGACCTTCATGGGTGAAGGTTGCTTTGTGGTATAGGGCAGCCTTCATGGGTGAAGTACTATCTACTTTTGATTCTCCAAAGGGAGGGGGGCTCACCAGGAGGGCCTGTGAATGAATCAAAGGAACCAGCAGCCTTTGCCACTTGAGTCACATAACAGAATAACAGAGTTGGAAGAGACCTTGGAGGTCTTCTAATCCAATCCCCTGTTCAAGCCGGAAACCATATACCATACCAGACAATTGCCTGTACAATCTCTTCTTAAAAACCTCCAGCAAGGGAGCACCCACAACTTTATGAAGCGGTTCCACCACAAATGTGCGAATGACACTGTTGCATATTCAATATGCAAATACCAGCTGCGACCTGATTGGTTGGTCATTTTGACAGTTGGTCTGAGTGCTAGTATAAATACCCTGACAGTTGCAGGGAACGTTTGAATCGCTTGTCACCTGTGTTATAATAAAGATCTGTCTTGCACATGGCTCCTGCGTGTCAATTCCCTCACAACAACAACCCACACGTTTACAATACTGGCGACGAGGATGGGATTGATATGCGATTCCCGCAGAGCCTAACAACATCAGCCAACGTGAACGCAGGAAAAAAAATTTTTTTTCTTTCCTACATTGAGAGCCTGTCAGGGCCGCCGCTATGGCCAGCAAGCGACATCAACAGCAGCCTCCGGTTGTAGCCAACCTCAGTAAGCTCCAGGCGCGGCCTCCATCCGTCCGAGGGACGGGCTTCCTACGCTTAACCTCGACTGGAACCGCCGCCGCTACTCAGGGACGAGCTATGGACCATGATGGCTAAACTGCGCCAGCTGTGCCTGCCTGCCTGCCTGCCACCAGCTGTTCCTATGGCACTCCAACCGCCTCGTTCCAACCGCTGCGTTCAACAACAGCCTCGTTCTCCAAGCTGCCACCTAGCACCACCGGCTACGCTCTCTCAGCCTGTCTAAAGCCTCTCCAACACTAGCACACTCACAACATACACCAGACTGTCCTCTACACCATGAGCACCAACGAGAGCCTCCTTCCACTGCAAAGGCCACCGCTTGCTTCTCGAACCAACGAGAGCCTCCCTAAAACCAACGAGAGCCTTCCTACAACACAACGAGAGCCTCCCTGCTGCAAAGATCCCAAAGGACCTGGTTTTTTTTCCTGGTTCTAAAATTTAGCTACGAAGGACTCACCACAGAACTGGGGGGAAGGAGAGAGATTGAATATGCAAATACCAGCTGCGACGTGATTGGCTGGTCATTTGGTCTTTAGAACTGGGGGGAAGGAGTGTTGCATATTCAATATGCAAATACCAGCTGCGACCTGATTGGTTGGTCGTTTTGACAGTTGGTCTGAGTGCTAGTATAAATACCCTGACAGTTGCAGGGAACGTTTGAATCGCTTGTCACCTGTGTTATAATAAAGATCTGTCTTGCACATGGCTCCTGCGTGTCAATTCCCTCACAACAACAACCCACACGTTTACAATAGACACAAGCGCGCCTGACTAAACCGCAGTGACAAAACCGCACTGACGAATGAGCGCTGAAGTGCACCAACAACAGCGCGCCAACAGAAGCGCACTGCAACCCTAAACCAAACCCTAACCCTAACCCTAACCCTAACCCTAACCCTAACCCTAACCCTAACCCTAACCCTAACCCTAAACCTAAACCTAAACCTAACCCTAAACCTTACCTTAACTTAAATCACGCTTCTGTCGGCGCGCTTTTGTCGGCGCGCTGTTGTCGGCGCGCTTTTGACCTCACGGTTTTAGCGCCGCGGTTTTGTTGGCGTGCTTTTGACATTCGCGCATTTGTCGGGTCACGTTATGAAGCAAGCCATTCCACTGATGAATTGTTCTCACTGTCAGGAAATTTCTCCCTACTTCTAGGTTGATTTTCTCCCTGATTAGTTTCCATCTTTGCTTCTTGTCCTGCCTCCAGGAGAACAGGTAGAATGAATACCTGTTCCATGTGTCCATTGTTCTTTTGTGTTGTAATGACCTGGGTGGTAGGTGGGGCTCATTTGTTGACTAGGGCTGGTTTCCAGATGTCTGGTATGCGGGAGGTATCATCACGTTTATTCATGTTGTGGGGGTGTTTTTCTATTTCGATGGCTTCCATAATTATTCTCTTGTTGAAGTGTTCAGTTTTGGAGATTAATTTGGTTCCTTCAAAATCAGTTTCATGTCCTGTGGCTTTAAGGTGCTGGAAAAGGGAGGAAGTTTTTTCTTTTTTTCTGACTGCGTTCTTGTGTTCTGCGATGCAAACATTTATTCTCCAATTAGTTTGTCCAATGTATGTGGCAGGGCAGATTTTGCATGGTATTTTGTAGACTCCTTGGTTTTCTAGCTGGATCTTGTCTTTGGGGTTTCTTAAGATGTTGGCTATTTTTTGGTCAGTGCTGAAGGCTGTTTTGATATTGTGCTTGTGGAGAATTTTGCTGATTTTATCTGTGGTGCCTTTGATATAAGGGAGGAGGGTGATGCCATTGTCCTGTTCTGTGTCTCGGTTCTTGGAGGGTGTCTCCTTTTCTATTTCGATGGCTTTCATAATATTCTCTTGTTGAAGTGTTCAGTTTTGGAGATTAATTTGGTTCCTTTAAAATCAAAATCCTAATCTACAAAAAACCCAACGGCTCCCTAGGACACACCATCTACCAGACAAAAACACACACGAACCGCTACTTAAAAGCACAATCCCATCACCACCCTGCACAAATCAACTTTGTAGCCAAGACCCTCATCTCCAGAACCAAATGCCTAGTCGACAAAGACCACCTGAAAACTGAATTACACACTCTCACGAACGTATTATTCTCCAACAGATTCCAAAGAAAAACAATTACTAACCTAACCCAAAAGGAGACACCCCCCCCAAGAACCGAGACACAGAACAGGACAACGTCATCACCCTCCTTCCTTACATCAAAGTCACCACGGATAAAATCAGCAAAATTCTCCACAAGTACAATATCAAGACAGCCTTCAGCAAAAAATAGCCAACATCTTAAAAAACCTCAAAGATAAGATCCAGCTAGTTGTCAGTCTTACTCAGGTTTCCTACTGTCTTGTGACTTATCCAATGAATTGGCACATATCAAGTTGGACAGAAATAGACAACTTAAGTCTCTCGTGTTCTCCTGAAAGGAGAATAATGAAAACCAGTCCAAATGAACTTGAAACTGACATTTGAACCATATGGACTTGCAAGTTTACAATGATGGCAATTGTACTGCAGCTGATCAATGGTAGGTGAAGATTGTTTTACATATATTTCTGTGGTTCCATAATATATCAATGAGTGCTTTTTCGAAGAATACATTCAGTACTTGTTTGGATCTCACTTTTTCTTTCTGGCAAACTTTTATGAAAACACCATCTATCAGAATGCCTTAGTTCAATGTCACTGCATTGTAAGTACCAACAAGTGTCTTATAAAAGAGAAAACAACATCTTCGTCAATCCCATATTAAAATCAGATCTCACATTTTGCAGTAAAGTTGCTCAAAAGGATCAATAGCGGCATGTCCCCTTCCATTCTGTGTGTCAGACTCATTGTTTCTAACAAAAAGTGAATCAATAACAAATGTGACTTACAGTTCATTTTTGATGCTCAATAACCATAGTGCAATTTTGAGCAACAGTTATGAATGATCTGTTATCTTTTCCAGCCAATCTTCTGCTTTGCAGTGTGCTGGCAATCACAGGTGCATATCTGCACAGAGATATTGGGCAGGTTTGAAACATTGACTATTTCCCACATTTTTACAATAATAATTCAGAAAAAGGCGAGGCGTGTTGATCAATTTCTCTATCCAAATGGAAGAGTTATTAATGCCTTTAAGATTGAGACAAAAC
Source organism: Thamnophis elegans (assembly GCF_009769535.1). NCBI lineage: Eukaryota > Metazoa > Chordata > Lepidosauria > Squamata > Natricidae > Thamnophis > Thamnophis elegans. Next base: position 28,725,921 of record NC_045552.1, read on the forward strand.
TTTTCAAACCATTAGCCGTGCAACCCATTGATTAAATAAATAAATTACAACCACCTGCCGAAAAGACAACAATTGGAGGCTTGTGCTTTTCAAAGCTGCTATGATAATGTAATTATTAGAGCCGCATGAAATGATCATGCACTTCCAACACAATTACTTCCTCTTGTGGTGACAAAAGTTCCAATAGTCCATGATTTTGTCTCTTCTGCCTCTCCCCAAGTCTTTTTTTCTAGGTGTGCAGTGTTTCTTTCTGAAATGTTCAAAGAACGTTGCAAAATTGTGGAAAGGAAGTGAAATATTCTTGGAGGACTTAAACCACCATTTTTGCTTCCCAATATATCCAAGAACTTTGTGGAGGATGAGCAATTTTCTTTTGTGTCAAATTGGGCACCTCTGAGAATGAAGAGCAAAGAATTGCTGCCTTTATCAAATCTCTGACTAACGAACCCGCCCAAAAACCAGAACTCTGAGACTGGGATCCTTCTCAAAGGTCTTCTTTATTGAGTCCATCATATTGTCACAGCTTCAAAGGAAAACCAACCCTAAATCTTTTCCATAGTTTCAGTATGATTAAACTAGGAAATAACCCCACCCAAGTGTCACAGGTCACATTGGCCAATTGGGTTAATTAGCGGGCTCTCCAGGCACTCCTCCCCCAATCTTATCCATTGCCAGTAGAGATGACCTTGGTCCTCATGAGAAAGTAATCTGTTGTGTCTAGGAAGGCATTCCAACCTCCTTCCCCCCTTCCCCCTCTGTGTGACAACTGAAGAACAGAAAAATGGCTGCTACCAGGTTCAGTTCAAAGTTGACAGTCTTCTTTTACTTCTACAGACCCCAAAGAAACAGTATTTAACCACTGGCTTAAAAACTGGTGTCGACAACAGAACTTCGCCTTCCTAGGTCATGGTCTGCATTACCTACACCAGGGGTGTCAAACTCAATTTCATTGAAGGCTGCAACAGGGTTGTGTTTGACTTCAGGGGCCAGGTGGGTGTGGCTGGGGTGAGTGTGGCTAGCTCGACATCACTCGTGTCAAAGGCACCCCTCCCAGCCTCCATTTTTGATGGCAGAGTGTTACAGAAGGCCGTCACAGCCAAAAATTGAGGTCAAGAGGGCTGGGCATGGCCCTCACAAGTTCCATTATTACTGGTAGAGGCACTGTGGGACAGTCCATCGCTGTTTACAGGGTGGCCCCATGGACCAGATTTAAGCACTCCATTGGTTGGATCTGGTCTGTGGGCATTGAGTTTGACACTCCTGACCTACACAAATGGCTCCTGGCAAGGGGTGGACTGCACCGCACAAGAACTGGAAAAAGTATATTCAGAAAATGGCTCATCTTATCAACAGAGCTTTAAACTAAAATTGAGAGCAAGCAATCTTCACAACCTTTAGAACCTAATTTGAAGCAAAAACCATTAGATAACCAATCACATAAGGAGGAAGGGAGGAAGGAGAAAGAAAAAAAGAAAAAAGAAAAACATAATTAAGTAGACAGTGATGGAAAGGGTGGAAATCCCAGTTACAAAGCAGGAAATATAAGAAACATACCCAATACGGGGGCGCCAGTGGGAGCTTTGGCGGCTTCACCTCAGCCGCAGCACTGGGCATCAAATGTGGTGGTGCTGATGGAGGAGGAGGAGGAGACAGCAGCAGTTATTCTGGTGGCAGTGGGGGCTCGTCGGCATCTTCAGTGGCAGCTCTGCCCCCTGTGAAAAACCGAAGATGGAGCAGATCCGCGCAGATGACGTCACCGCAACATGACTGGAGGAGGAATTCTGGGAGTTGAAGTCCACAAGTCTTATAGCTGTCAAGTTTGAAGACCGCTGGTTTTTTTTCCTAAAGGGTTAGGGGTGCAAGGATCTTGTAACTTGACAGCTTTAAGACTTGTATGCTTCAATGCCAGAATTTCTGAATAGCTACTTGAACCGACCTAAGTATTAATTCATAATTTCATATCCGGTCACATGGGCGGCAAGCCACTCCCATCCGGTCACATGTATGGCAAGCCACTCCCACAAAGGAGGCCACACCCACAGAGTAGGTTCCAACAATTTTTGAAACCCACCACTGGATGAAACTCATGAGTGGAATGTACTGATGAAAAGATGCACACTATTCAAAAAACCCAGACCTAAAAATAAGGAGGTGGAGTTGCATTATATATAAAAAATTATTACATTTCTACAGAAATCCACAAAACCAATAATGAAAAGTTGCTGGAACCTTGGGTGAGAGTGACCATGTCATACTGGAATTCAATATAATGCAAACACAACCAATAGAATATAATCAAATCAGTGTCTTTAACTTTAAAAGAGTTGATTTTAACAAAGTCAAAGACAGCCTAAGCAAAATTTCATTGATAAAAATCCCAAAGGGGAAAAGAACTCAAGAAACGTGGGAAACTCTGAAAAATATGATCATAAAAGCCGAATCCAACAGAATATCACTGAAAAAGAAAAAGAAAAAAACAAGAAGAAACCAGCATGATTGCACAAAGATCTCTTTGATAAACTGAAAGACAAAAAGGATAAGTATAAAAAATGGAAAGAGGGGCACATAACTAAGATAGCCAGATATCTGCAAAGAAGAAGTCAGGAAAGCAAAGGCTCAGAATGAACAAAGACTAGCAAAAAAAAAAAAAGTCAAAAATAATGAAAACAGTTTTCAACATATAAATAACAAATCAAGGAAACAGTCGGTCAACTAAAGAGAGAAGATGGCAAGGAAGTAATAGGCAGTAGAGAGAAAGCAGAGCTGCTGAAATCATTCTTTGTATCAGTCTTCACGCAAAAAGAAACTGTAGCCCAACATACCAAAAACATAACTGTAAAAAACAGACTAGAAATAAAAATTAAAATAAGCAAGAAAATGGTAAGAGAACACCTGCCTGACCTTGATGAATGTAAAGGTCATGGGACCTTTTTTTCATCTGGTCTATACATGTCGGGTTGTCTGCTAATTATCATCATCTGAGTGGATCTTCTCTCAGTCTAATCCTAAAGCCATTTTTCACCTAGGAAAATCTTAAATTCTAGGAGCCTGGAGGAAGAAGGTGAGGCAGGGGCTAACTGCACATAAACTCAAGGTGCATAGAGTTGGAAATACAGATCCAATGGCAGTTGCAATACCCCAGAGTAATCTGAACACGTAGCAGCTTAGTTCTTGAACGCTGCTGACGTCAGGGGACTGCAGGTCAGAAGGTCTAGAGCTGCTCCAAATTGCACTTTCCTCTTTTCAGCAGCCTAGAAATAGCATGGTAAACATCATGGTAGAATCCTTGAAAAAGATTCAGAATAAGTATTTTTAATTGAAGGTTTTTTTAAAAAAAAATTAACTAAATACAATAACAAACTATGCAAAATTATGAAAAAAGGGGGGGGGGAAAGTTAACCGCATCCAAAGAAGCAAAAACATATAACATGTACCGCACATTTACATACTGTAGATATCAATAAATTGAAGCGGAAGTTCTTTAACAGCCATCCACAGCTCATTTACACTATTTTCATCAATTCTGCAATCCACTGAAAAGCTGCGCTCAAGTTGTAGAATCCATGGGAAGGGACCTTTGAGGTCTTTTAGTCCAACTCTGTGCCCAAGGCAGGAGTCTTTATGCCATTCTAGATAAATGATTTTCCAATGATTATAGGCTACCTGTTGGTAACACAGAAAAATGTGGGATAGACAGCATCGCCATCAGATGGATTCTACAACTCAGCATGTAGTCCTTAATGGAACTACAAGGAGGGAAGCATCAGTGCAGGGATGGATTTCTGCTGGCAGTACTACCGGTTCGGCACCCTTTTTTGTGCTCTGCACGTGTGCACATTTGCACTTGAAAAGGTCTGTGCATGCCAGGGACGTGCAGTCAGGGGAGGCAAGGGAGGCAGGGCCTCACCAGTGTCATGAGGAAAAGAAAAGAATAATTAAAAGGAAAAAGGCTAAGGTAGTTGCTGACAGAGTCACAGTGGATGACTCTGCTTAGTGCTTAACTGCAGGGGGAGGTGAGAGAACTACGGGCCTCCTTTACTCTAGCTTTATGATCACTTGAGCAGAGTTAAGCAAGGGTTAAAAGGTGAAAAATTCCTTATGCAAAGGAGGCACGTGTTCTCTCGCCTCCTGTAGAGGGCATTTTTAGAGACTTTTTAGAGTTCTCTGGGAGAAACTAGCTCAGTCTGACTCAGAGCTCTGGCCTTTCTCTTTTTACATTTTTTTTCTTTTCATGAGGGCAGGCAAAAGCAGAGTTGAAATCCTCTCTGAAACAGCTGGAAAAGGTGCGTGTGTGGAGAGGGGGGAGGAATTCAAAAAGTTTGATTGCATGCAGAACCACATTGCCTTTTCAAACACACACACACACACACACACACAGACAGACACACACACACACCTGGATAAAAGTATATAAGCCCAGCTTCACTGATTACAACTTTGAAAAGGCAACATGGCTTCACCTGCAATCAAAGGCTCGGATCGGAAGGCAGCAGGGGAAAGGGGGGTATGGCAGAGAATCCAACTTCTGTGTTTGTGTTTGTTTGAGAGTGAGTGAGTGAGTGAGAGAGGGATCCAATTTCTCTGTGTGCGTGTGTCTGTTTGAGAGAGGGGGGGAGGGAGGGAGAGAGGGAGGAAGGAGGGGGAGGGAGAAGAAAAAGAATGGGAAAACTTATTTTGCAAGGGGGGAAAATGCTGTCGCTTTAAATCGGAACTGAGCATGCCTGGCTGTGGAATTCTGGGAGTTGAAGTCCACAAGTCTAAAAAAATTGCTGCCTCACCAGCCATAAAGCTCACTGCATGTCACTGGTGCATGCACACATTAAAAAAGGAAAAAAAAACATTTTTTCAATGAAGACTGACTGCGCATGTGCAGAACACAAAATCAAGATGACACTGCCAAGGATAGAAGTGGTTTGGTCTCGTGTCTGGCTGAGTTACTACCTATTTGTCCAAACTGGTAGGAATCACCTCTGATGCGGTAGTGTACCACAGGATTCTGTCTTGTGCCTAGTACTCTTCAACATCTTCATAAAATGATTTATATGAGGGGAGAGAAGGGGATTTCGTCAAGTTTATAAACAATACCAAGATGATGGACAGGGGAATTGCCAACAATTAGAAGATGGACTCAAGATTCAGAAGGATCTTGATAGTCTTGAGCATTGGACCCTATCCAAAAAGATGCAGTTCAGTGGTGAGAAAAGTAAGATCCTGCGCTTAGGCAGGAAAATCAAATGCACAGGTATGGAATACATGGAACCTGACTCCATAGTAGCAACTATGAGAAAGATCTAATTGTCCTTGTGGATCACCATTTAAGTATAAGCCAGCAATGTGTGGTCCTAAGACAGGGGTGGGTTCCGGCTGCTGCTACTCCTGGTTTGCTCAGGGATGCGCCTTGCAGTACTGAAAAAAAACCTTTTGCACATGCGCAGAAGCAAAAAACAAGATGGCAGAGCCTTTGGTGCCACCGAGAGAACCAGTTCAGGGGTGTGGCAGGCCGAGTTACTACCTACTCGGCCAAACCGATCCGGACCGGTAGGAACCCACCTCTGCCCTAAGATACATCAACAGAGAGTGAGCATCAAGATTCTGAGAAGTCATAGTACCACTCTATATTGCACTAGTGAGGCCACACTTGGTATAATGTGTCTAATTCAAGTCACCATAACACAAAAAAGATTTGTGACCCTAGAAAGTGTATAGAGAAGAACAACAAAGATGGTAAGGGGTCATATGATGAATGGTTAAGGGAAAGAGAGAAAGATTAGGGCTGAAAGAGTTATTTTCTTCCAGTACTTGAGGAGCTGTCACAGAGAAGAGGGGGTTAACTTATTATCCAAAGCACCAGAAGCAAAGGGTGCAAACAACTTAAAGAGAGATCCAACCTAGAACTAAGGAGAAATTTCCAGATAATGCAGACAATTCATCAATGGAATAGCTTGTGAAGTTATGGGTGCTTCATCACTGGAGGCCTTTAAAAATAGTGTGGAAACCATTTGACCAGGATGATATAAAGAAGGGGTGTGAAACCCAAGCCCACAGGTCACATCCAACAGCAATGTGGCTAGATCTGGTCTGTGGGGCTGCCCTGGAGACAGTGAAGGACTGGCCCCCAGCCTAGGTCAGCTGGCCACTAATTTATAACTTGATGGCAGCCATCTGGGCCAGAACACAGTCAGCCTTAGATCAGTGGGGCCATCCTGGAGCCAGCAAGGGTCCGTTCCTGCTCATGTAGAGGAGGTGGCGAGCCTGGCATCCCTGGGGACCATCTTGCCCCGCAGGCTGACTGCATTCTGCGTGCTTCCCTTTCATCCAGGATGCCAGCACTCATCCAGGTTGAGGGAGATATTTTTGATTTCAGTTTGGGACTTGGGAGTTGAAAGTCAGTAATGTGCCTTAGAAAGCTTCAGCTTTGGCAGGTGGATTACCAGTTCTTAGGCTTCATTGGTCTTCTGGCACAATGGAGGGAGGCATCTTCCCTCTGTTGGCACCTCATTCCCTTACAGATGGGAAACCCTGGGATCAAAGCTAAGCTGCCCTGTTAGGCTGAGAGTGACAACAAGGGACTTTGGCCTAGGCCAGGCAACTTGGCAACTTTAAGACTTGTGGACTTTAACTCTCAGAATTCTGGGAGTTGAAGTCCACAAGTCTTAAAGTTGCCAAGGCCAGAGACCCCTGGCCAAGGAGCCATCCAGGATCAGGATGAGGCAGCTGTTGATCCAAATGGGAGTTCAGTGAACCCGATGGTAGTAAAAACAACTTGCCTGGGTCTTTTGAGGGTTGTTCTTTCTGTATGCTAATTTATAAATAACAACTTCTAAACTCACAAATTACAAATATAGCTGTTTCCTAGTTGCAATTTGCATACTTTTAAAAGCATTATGCTATAATGAGGGGGAAGGATGGTGAAGAGGAATAAAAATAGGGTAGTTTCCTTCAGCTAAACGTCCTTTTAGTACAGGTAATCATCTCTGAGATTTTGCCTATCTGGTGCCTCCAATCTCAGTGTTTAGTGTAAAAATGAAGAGGCAGCGACTTTAACAACAGATAACAGTAACTGGAAATCTTGACTTTATACTCTTAAGCAGCAGGAAAGGGCAAATTTTACTGAATGATATCCAAGTGAATAAAATCAAACCATAGGTAGTCCTCACTTAACAACCACAACTGGGCCTGGAATTTTGGTTGTTCAGTAGCCACTATATGACCTCACTCAATTTTTTGACCATTTTTACAATGTCTATAAAGGAAGTCACCACCAATGTTCCCTCTAATTTTTTTTCAGTGTGAGCAGAAAAGTATAGTGTTTGAGTGGCATATTTTCATGCCTGAGCACCTGAATTTTTTTCACAGATGTCACCTGACAACAACGAAATCAGTATTATTTGAAACTCAAAGTTATGTTTATTCAAGGTACCCGCTTAATTAAAAGTGTTATATAATATCAGTATCACTTAACAACAGTCCTGCTTAGCAACCAAAATGTTGGCTCAGAAACTCTGGCATTGAAGCATGCAAGTCTTAAAGCTGTCAAGTTACAAGACCCTCGCACCCCTAACCCTTTAGAAAAAAAAACCCAGGGGTCTTCAAACCTGACCGCTTTAAGCCTTGTGGACTTCAACTCCCAGAATTCCTCCTCCAGTCATGTTGGCTCAGGAACTCTGGCACTGAAGCGTGCAAGTCTTAAAGCTGTCAAGTTACAAGACCTTTGCACACCCTTTAGGAAAAAAAACCCAGGGGTCTTCAAACCTGACAGCTTTAAGCCTTGTGGACTTCAACTCCCAGAATTCCTCCTCCAGTCATGTTGCAGCAACGTCATCTGCATGGATCTGCTCCATCTTCGATTTTTTTCACAGGGGGCAGGGCTGTCGCTGAAGATGCCAACGAGCCCCTGCCGCCACTAGAATAGCTGCTGCCGCCTCCTCCTCCTCCTCCAACAGCACCAACATATTTGCTGCCCAGCGCTGCAGCCGAGGTGAAGCCTCCAAAGCTCCCGCAGGTGCCCCCGCCCATGGCGGCGGCAGCGGTGGTGCCTCTCCCTCCACTCGGAGCACCTCAGCTGGGCTCTGGGTTACCCCTGCCGCTGCCTCCACCTCCGCCGTGCTTTTGAGAAGCCATTTGGCCGCGGGAGCTAGTAGGAAGGCGGCGGAGGGAGCGGGAGCAGGAAAAAAGGCCTCATGGCTTCTCAAAAGCACGGCAGAGGTGGAGGCGGTGGCAGGGGTAACCCAGAGCCCAGCTGAGGTGCTCTGAGTGGAGGGGGAGGCACCGCCGCTGCTGCCATGGGCGGGGGCACCTGCGGGAGCTTTGGAGGTTTCACCTTGGCTGCAGCGTTGGCGGCAAATCCGGCAGTGCTGTTGGAGGAGGAGGAAGCAGCAGCAGATATTCCCCTCAGCTTCCGGAGCCTGTGACAGAAATCACTGTGCGCAGTTAGAAATGGCTGTGCGGTGTTTTCTTGCCACGTGCACGGCCGCGCAGCCGCGCACTTTAGAGGGAACAGTGGTCACCACAGTCATTACCACATAATTGTTAAACTGTGGTATCATATTTATGATATCATGTTATCATGAATATCAGCACTGAGCCAAAGTCTGCAAAGACGAAGTCAGGAAAGCAAAGGCTCAGAATGAACAAAGACGTGCAACAAAAGTCAAAGATAATTTAAAAAGTTTCTTCCAACATATAAATAACAAGAAAAAAAATCAAGGAAACAGTCGGTCCACTAAAGAGAGAAGATGGCAAGGAAGTAACAGGTAACAGAGAGAAAGCACAGCTGCTTAACTCATTCTTTGCATCAGTCTTCACGCAAAAAGAAACTATAGCTCAACCTACCAGAAATATACCTGGAAAAACAGACTGGAAATAAAAGTTAAAATAAGCAAAAAACCCAGTAAGAGAACACCTGTCTGGTCTTGATGAATACAAATCACCGGGACCTGATGGATTACATCCCAGAGTTCAAAAGGAGCTGGCAGATGTCATCTCAGAACCATTGCACCACATCTTTCAAAAATCCTGGAGCACCAGGGAATTACCAGAGGACTGGAAAAGAGCTGATGTGGTTCCCATCTTCAAAAAAGGGGGGGAAAACAGACCCAGGAAACTACAGACCAATCAGCCCAACTTCAATACCCAGGAAGATATTGGAAAAAATAATTTAAAAAACAGAAGACTAGAACCATACATTATTAAGACAGACTATAGTCAGTGGTGGGATTCAGCCAGCTGGCACTTATTCGGGAGAACTGGTTGTTAACTTTCTAAGCAGTTCAGAGAACCGGTTGTTGGAAGAAATATTTTGTTTCCCCCCACTTTACAGGGCTAATCCTGTAAGGAAGGCAGGAAGGAAACATTCTGGTGTTGTTTCTAGCCTCATCTTTATTGCCCTGCTTACAGAAACTGCCTTTCCGATTAACCCTTATTACATTGTAACAGCTAAAGTGAAGCACCCATCAACCTGAATGACAGTGAGTTGGCCATGCCCACATGATCACATGACCACCGAGCCATGCCTACCCAGCTGGTCATTAGGACAGAAAACCGGTTGTTAAATTATTTGACTCTCACCACTGACTATAGTAAACAGACTCTTGCAAGTCCACAGGTAGTCCTCAACGTATAACTGTTAATATTGTTCAAACTTTCAATGGCCTCAGAAAAAGTGAATTACAACTCATCCTTGGAGTTACAACCATTTTTCCACCCCTGCAATTATATGATTTCCATTTGGCAACCAGTTCACCTTTATAATAGTTGGGAACATCTTGAGTTATGTGATCCTGATTTGTGACACTCCCCCCCAGCTTCCAACACGCAAGGCCATTAAGATATTCAAATTTAGTAGCTGGGGCAGTGCAGGGTTGGGCAGTGAGCCAGAATACACAGTTGTGGTTGATTGATTGAAGAGTGCTGGCTCCTGGGTGAGGCAATCTGTGTTGTGATTGATTGTTGTGGTTGTGGAGGCATAATTTCCCTTTCCCCCCACCATTTCCTTTTGTGTCCTCTGTGTGCTCTGAGATTTACCTCATGATGCTTTTGTTTGCCTGACTATCTTGTTTAGGGTATATATAGATTGGGGCTGTCAAATTCCCGGACCATGGGCCAGTTGTGGACACACTGACCACGCCCACGCCCAGTAAAGCAAAGGGGGGAGGGAAGTCCCAATGCATCACATGATGCTGCCGTGACCACATGATTTTGACACTCCTGATATAGATGAAAATATATATTTATTTATATAAACTACAAGTTTGTGTCAACATCTCCGACATCATTTGGACACCTACTGTACAATTCTCTGAGAAAGGTCAATTGAGAAAGTCAGATTTGCTTAATGATCATATATTCACTTAATGGTAGCAATAGCATTTAGACTTATATACCGCTTCACCGTGCTTCACAGCCCACTCCAAGCAGTTTACAGAGTCAGCCTATTGCCCCCAACAATCTGTGTCCTCATTTTATCAACCTCAGAAGGATGGAAGGCTGAGTCGACCTTGAGCCTGGTGAGATTTGAATTGCCGAAGTGCAGCTAGCAGTCAGCCGAAGTAGCCTGCAGGATTGCACTCTAACTACTGTGACACCATGGCTATTGAAGTGATTTGTTTAAAAACCATGGTAAAATGGTTGTAAAATCAGGTCTGGCCGCATGATGACTGATTTGACAACTGCATTGCTTAGTAACTAAAATTCTAATTGCAGTTGTGGTTGTAGGTTGAGAACTTTTTTTTAACCTTTCTTCCCTTAGACTTAAGCCAGTCTAACTCTCGTTTTCTGCACAGGCCTTGCATCTGACAGCTTCTTAATATCCCTTTCAAGCAGTGGTGAAATTCAAAATTTTTTACTACCGGTTCTGTGGGTGTGGCTTGGTGGGTATGGCAGGGGAAGGATACTGCAAAATCTCCATCCCCACCCCACTCTGGGGGCAACCAGAGGTGCTATTTGCCAGTTCTCCGAGCTACTCAAAATTTCCACTACCGGTTCTCCAAAACATGTCAGAACCTGCTGGATTTCACCCCTGCTTTCAAGATCATTTCTCGGGTTGCTTTCTAGGATTAGCTGGCCATGTGCTGCAGCTGCCAAAACAGCCTGTGCCACCTTGAGCTACATTGACCATTCTATGCTGCCCTATTTTGATCGCCCAGAATATTGCGCCTATTTCTGGTTACCACTACCAAAAGATGGACACTAAAATCTAGAATTGAAGCTGTGGCTTGTTGGGGAGCTACTGGAGAGGTCCTGTGGGAAAGCAGGAATTTGTTGTGACTGCCTGTATAACTCTCTTCATTCTGCCATCCCTGTGGCTTCACCAGCCTGGCCCTACCTTACAGGGTTGGGGAAATGATGAAGACAGCAGGAGACAGTCACTGCAAACACTTGCTCAGCTGGCCCACATGGGAAAGGTCCAATGTACTTTGCTTTGGTTTTCAATATTATAAATTATGTTTCTAGTTACAGTGTACTGGTAAGCAAACTTGGTAGGATTTCCCACCTGGCCAATTAGTGGAGGAAACAGACATGCAATGCTCTGAGAATCCTCTCTGTGCCTCCCCCAGACTTTTCTGAGAAAGGAGGCCCAGCAAGGCACATGGGGCTATGGGTCTTCAGAGAACTCTCCTGGATTGTCTCCTCCTTTAGCCCTGTGGGAGGATGGCAACTCTGCCCTTGGCCAGCAGCAGGGATTCCTTGGATGCTCCTTTATTGCTGGGAAACTCTGCATGAAAAGAGCATCAGTAGCAGACTTTCTGTGCATTTTCCAAGCAGTCCTTGGGGAGTCCTTGGCTGCAGCTGAATTCATTCTCTTCTGCCCTCCATAACCTTTAAAGCCCCACAGCCAGCAGCTCAGAGCCAGTTTGCCTCGGCATCCAGCTTACATTGCCAGCCAGCGTTCTTTTCCAGGTTGAGCTTCTCATTTAGAAACCGATGTGTCAAAGCCTGAGATAGCCAGCTTGGCATGGGCGCAAACTCTACTCCACTAGCTACCCACAAAGGGGTAAATCCTGTACTACTGTGCATGGAGTTATTGCATGCCCCTTCTGCAAAGTGGAGCAGTTCAGCCCAATTGGTCTGTTGGTAGTTGACATAACACCTCAGGCACTGCTCCAAAACTGTGTTCGTACGTTCACAGGCTCCATTGGTACTACGGTGGTAGGTAGAGCTAAGGCCCTGTGAGGAGTCAATCGGGTTGAGGAATTCCCACCAAAATTTTGATGTGAACTGGTCCAAAATGATCTGTTGGTCTGAAATGATGGGCTTTGGGACTCCATGCAGCCAATAGATATGCTGCACAAACAGCTAGCTAGGCTGTGGAAGTCTTGGTTGCACTCTATCACTGTCACTTCCCCTGCTCAAGGATGCAGATATAGGATTCCATACATCAGGCTGCCATGAGGTCGTCGAATCACCCACATATGAGCTGCATGACAGCATTCAAATCACTCAGCTCTGGTGCCCTACTATCATGCAGGTGACACTAAACAGTCAGCAGCACCGCCTTCCAGTTGGATGCCACTGCATGAACCCCAGCTGCATCATCTGCATGCATCCCCCCAGCACTCCATGCGGTGCCACATCTGGGTGAAATGGACCATTGGGGGGGGGTATTCATCTTTTACCATGATGTACCTAGTTGGTAGGGCCACTGTTGTCATTGGTGGAGGAGGAGGAGGAGAGACCCCAGTTACTGCTGAGCCCACTGCTGCTTCTCCTTGTGCCAGGGACCCAATCATGCCAGCAAGTGCCAACACTACTGGCTCAGGAGGGAAGGAGACAGGGCAGTTAATGATTTCACTCCCCCTCTCCCAGCTACTGCTGCTGCAGCGCCCATTAACACCACTCCTTTGATTTCTAGCCCATTGAACTTTTTTCCCAGTTTCGCCAATGGGCTGTTGGAAATTTCCACTTGATTGGTTTGTCAGACTCAATGGGTTTGTCTGACTCAACTGGCCGCTTTGCCTTCCATTTGTTCCCTGAGATCACATTGACTCTCGAGGGGACGATGGGGTCCTCAGCTTCTGCTGCCTTTCCAACTTCACTGCCCTGCAGATCTTCCACCCCTGATAGGGGGCATCTCTCAGCCATTCCCCTAATCTCACTGGCTGTGACTTTGGCCTCTTGTGTCTCTGTTCGAGTCAAGAACTTTGCCTTGGTGGGTATCTCTTCTCCAGTGGCAGAAGGCTGTCATGCATTCCTTAGCCTCCCCCCCCCACCCTAGGAATTTACTAACCCCGCATCTATTTCTTTTTGGCAAACTGTGTGCTGGACGTTGATGCAGGCAACAAAGAAAGCCAATCAGTGTTGACACTTATCCAGGCCCATTTTGCCTTGGAAGTGTAAAGCTTCACATATGCTTTTTCTTCTTTGCATGGATGGCCCGAGAAAGCCTCTCTTTATGGGCAGATAAAAAGGTTACCTGGAGGGGTGCCTGGGGTGACAATTCGTTTTTCTTTCCAGGTGAGAATAACTGGCAACTGGAAGAAAGTTGCACAGCTACATAATTAGGTTGCAGAGCAGAAAATCCATCGTCCACAATCTTGTAGGCAGTTCTTAGGAAGTTTGAGAATTTGGTCTTCAATAAGGAAAAGAATTCCTCTTTCTTTCTCTCCCCCTGCTCCCCTACCCTTTCTTAACTTACTCTTACTCTGTACTCTTCTCATAGTCCTATAAAGATGAAAAGCTCAAAAAGTCTCAGAAGCTCCGGCCTCCAGACCCTCTTCTTTCTGGAGGGACAGCGCAACTGTATCTGAGCCTCTCTGGGTGTGTGGGGTTCATCCAATCCCTTGATGGAGTCCTTGTGCTCTCTTGTTTTAAAGGTAAAGGTATAGGTTCCCCTCGCACATACATGCCAGGCGTCCCCGACTCTAGGGGACAATGCTCATTTCCATGTCAAAGCCGAAGAGCCAGCGCTATCTGAAGATGTCTCTGTGATCATGTGGCTTGGTGCTAGGGATTTGAATCGCCGAACTGCTGACTTTTCTGATCAACAAGCTCACCGTCTTAGCCATTGAGCCACCGAATCTCTTTTTTTAGGGAAATTTTTGGTGCAGATAGATCTCTTTCTGTGGATGTTTCCCCTCTTGAGAAATGCTTGGTGAGACACATAAAGAGGGGGAAAAGTGGGCGGGTGACATTGTGATTGGTAAAGGCACAAGACAAGGATGCCCGCTATCCCCCTTACTGTTTATCCTCACATTAGAACCCCTTCTTAGAATAGTGAGAAGCGATACACAAATTAAAGGGTTACGAGTTAAAGCTCAGGAATTCAAGGTCCAGGCTTTCGCCGATGACCTTGTTTTTATCCTGGAGGACCCTATGGCGTCTGGGATACAACTTTTATGTAAAATAGAAGAGTACGGTAGGATAGCGGGGCTACGTATAAACAAAGAGAAGACAAAACTGTTAATTAAAAATATGACTCTGAACCAGAAAAGGGAAGTACAAAGCCTGTTAGGGATCAACATGGCCCACAAAGTACAATATTTGGGAATTTGGCTGACGGAGAGATGTTCCTCTATCAAGGTAGATAACTATATGAAATTGCTACAACAGGTATCCAAAGATATGACTAATTGGAGTAGCAAACAATTGTCTCTGATGGGCAGGATCGCGACAGTCAAGACATATGTATTACCAAAATTTTTGTTTTTGTTTCAAACGGCACCAACTAAATTGGACAAATTTTTTTTTAAATCCTTGGAGACAATAGTGACACAGTTTATATGGCAAGGCAAGAAAGCACGAATCAAAGCCCAAACTTTACAAAAACGCAGAGAACTGGGAGGTTTCAGAGTACCCAACTGGGAAGCATACTATAACGCAGCAATCATGACATGGGTGAAAGATTGGGTGATGTTGAATAGAAGGCGCCTATTGGCTATAGAGGGACATGACCTCCCCCAGGGATGGCATGCCTCCCTCTGGCAAGAAAGAGACACCCCCCATAGGTACTTCATGGGACATTATATTCGGAAGATTTTGATGGGGGTCTGGGAAAAAATGAGGAAAAAATATTATCTTAGGGTTCCGTGTTGGTTGGCACCATTAGAGGCCTTAACGCATCCGAGTTTATTTAATTGGACAAGAAACATAACATATAAAGATATCATGACAGAAGAGGGCAACATAAAAACAAAGATGGAATTAGAGCAACAGGGCAGGAATTTGGAATGGTGGGAATATTTACAGGTTAGAAACAGGTTTAAAAGTGATAAGGCACGTTTCGGGATCTACCCAAACCCTCAGGGGCTAGATAAGATCTTGTTTGGTGGAGACAAAAAAATGTTATCGAAGATCTACCAATTTTTGACCTGCCAAGATACTAATGAAGAGATGGACAAAAGCCTTCTAACAGTATGGGAGAGAAACCTAGGTTATGAAATTGAAATGGGCAAATGGTGGGATCTATGGAGTAAGACCATTAAACTTACAACATCTACTGCATTCAAAGAAAACATATACAAGATGGTTTATAGGTGGCACTTCCCCCCAACGAGGTTAGCTAAGATGTTTCCTGGGTTATCTCCATTGTGTTGGAAATGTGGAAGAAAGGATGGCACATTCTACCATACTTGGTGGTCCTGTACTGAGGCCACGAAATATTGGAAAAGGATTAAAAAATGGTTAAAAGAGGTTACGGGGCAAACACTGAATGGAGACCTGAGAACCTGTTACTAAGCATCAAACCAGATAACATAAGCAGTTCAATATGGCACTTGAGCCTGCATATAATTGTGGCCGCAAGAATAACCTATGCACAATTTTGGAAATCCACCACTATACCGCCGGAAGATGCTTTAATTAAAAAGATCTACGAATGTGCAGAAATGGACAGAATGACGGGTTGGCTGAGGGACAAAGGAGAAACAGAACATTATCTTAGCTGGAACCTATGGTATATGTGGGCGACTAGGAGAACAGCAGGGACTTAAAAAGGGGAAAGTTAACATAGGTACCGTAATAGATCCCTGAATCTTGCAATGAGAAGATGTGGCTTAGAGACCTAACAATGAGGAAAGAAAGAAAAACTGGGCTGTGAATGACTGTCACCGTGGGGGGGGGGGGAGGGGGGTTGTATGTCTAAAACGGCATTTGTATCTGTATGTTTTACTTTATATTGTTATGTATGATTTGTCTTGCTTATGTCGTTGTATTTATGTCGCTGTATTGTTTTTTCTGTTTTTTAAAGGTAATAATGTTTAATAAAAATTATATTTAAAAAAAAAAAAAAGAGGGGGAAAAGTGGTACAACCCTCTGGATTACTCTTCCATCCTAATGAGCCCGGCATCTGCTCATTAGACTCTTTGCCCGAAGACCCAGCTGCTACTCCGTTCAGTAGCCAGATTTCTTTCAGTACCCAAATCTTGCTCTTGGTACTGGCATCTGCTTTGGCCTGGGCATACAAGGTAACAGTTTGTGTGGAGTCCTGACTGAAACAAATCAGTTGCCCGCAGTTTAGCCTCAAATGCTTGCTTGATTTCCTCTGAACTCATTCCTTGTCTTTCTGCTTGGCTTGCTATCTGGCATTGTTCCTGCAGATCTTTGCTGATCCTGGATGCTTCTTCTGCCCCTTGTCCTGGCCTTGGCAAGTCCCATTTTCCTTTGCCTAATCAGGGCTGCCTGGTGAGTGCTTAGCATCAACCAGAAAATTGGAGTCCTGTTATGGTATTTTAAACGTTATTGCAAATCACAGCTTTAGTTATTACACCATGTAGGTTACTGCTGCTATTACAGTATCCTAGGAAGACTTAGCAGGGGAAATCCCATCATGTAGTACCTTCTGGGCAGAAAGCTAAAAGGGAAAAGCAAAATTGTCATGCAAAAAAGTCTTTTCTGGAGCACGGTGCAAGATTAATGCACTGCCCTGATTACCACCAGTCGGGATGGTGTCCTGTTTGACCTTTTCTCCATAAAAGAATTTTGCAGAAAGAAAAGAAAGAGGGTTGAGATAGTCAAGAGGGATTTGTGAATTCTCAAAACTTTGCTTGGAAGCATCTCATCATCTGCTTGGGCACTTGATGCAACGTTAGTCCTTGGCTAGTGCGATGTTAGTCCTTGGTTAAAAAGTAAAGGTAAAGGTTCCCCTCGCACATATGTCCTAGTCGTTTCCAACTCTAGGGGCTGGTGCTCATCTCTGAAAAGCCAGTGCTGTCAGAAGATGTCTGCATGGTCATGTGGCAGGCATAACTCAACATCAAAGGTGCACAGAACGCTGTTACCTTTCCACCAAAGGTGGTTCCTATTTTTCTACTTGCATTTTTTACGTGCTTTCGAGCTGCTAGGTTGGCAGAACTGGGACAAGTAATGGGAGCTCACTCCGTTACGCGGCGCTAGGGATTTGAACCGCCAAACTGCCAACCTTTCTGATCAACAAGCTCAGTGTCTTAGCCACTGAGCCACTGCATCCCAAGTCCTTGGTTAGTGACCCATATTTTGGCCAGTATTATCCCCTGTGGCAGGGAGCAGTGAATCTCCAGGAGAGACCTTCTGCCGCACAAGCTGTGTTGAATCAGCCTAGCCTTTGTGTTAGCATGGGAATCTTGGTGCAGCAGCTTTTCCTGGCCTCCCTGTGTAGATGTCCATCTCGAGGCCTTCAGGAAAAGGGGGAGAATACACCAGGCTTGGTCCAGCCTTCTTCTTTTGCACCGGGAGCATTTTTTCCCCCTTTACCAACAGAAATCACCAGAAATCCTTCTGGACGACCTTCTATAGCAGGGCTCCCCAAACTTGGCAACTTTAGCAAGTTGAACTTGTGGACTTCAACTCCCAGAATTCTCCAGCCAGCCACAACTCTTAAAGTTGCCAATTTGAAGACCTCTGTTCTGCAGAATTAAGAATGTACTATAAACATCTTTCATTAGAAAAATCAACATTTTCTAAACCGTGTCTTCATCCTGAAAATTTCTGCTTCGCTTCACATCTATTTTGTTGAATGGAATCATATTGGCGTGTGGGTGTGGATGGGGGTGTGGGTGTCTGTCTGCCTGCCTGTATTCCTTAAAGCATATGGAAGCTTATAAACTTGCGGAGGCAGAGTAAAAAAAAAAGTGTAGAGGGACAGAACGGACGTTTCCAGCAGTCCAGGATCCTTGAGTTTATTCATAAGGCCCTGTCAGATACAGGTATTCCTCTACATACAACAGCTCATTTAATGATCATTCAAAGTTACAATGGTACTGAAAAAGTGACTTATGACCATTTTTCACGCTTACAACCATTGCAACATTCCCATGCCCATGTGATCAAAATTCAGATGCTTAGCAATTGACTCATATTTATAATGGTTGCCGTGTCCCTGGGGTCACGTGACCCCCTTTTATGACCTTCTGACAAGCAAAGTCAATTGGGAAGCCAGATTCATTTAACAACTATGTTACTAAGTGATTCACCTAACAATTGTGGCAAGAAAAGTCGTAAAATGGGGCAAAACTCACTAAACAGTGGTCTCACTTAGCAATAGAAATTTTGGGCTCAATTGTGGCCATAAGTTGAAGACTGTCTGTAAATGTTTCTCTAAGCCAGGAACCCTTTTGGGGGGATGGTGAAAATTTTTAGGGCCCAGTGAAAAACATGGAGAAATTTTTCCAACGGAAACAGGAAACGCGACCTGTGCTGCTTGGGGAGTTGCCTATGGGGATAGGGGTTGTGTGGAGGGACTCTTTTGGGAGAGTCCTTCCGGAAACACCGAAGACAAGCTGGCAGGTGCACGCATGCGCACCGACCAGCTGGTCTTCGGTTTTCCAGTGTTCCAATGGTTTCCGGTCTGGGCACTCGGTGGCCAAAAGGTTTGCCATCACTGTCCTAGACCTTTCAGCCCTAGGATTCTGTGGGAATATCCTGTCCCTCAGTAAATAGATGACTCCAAGGACAAGCACATAGCAGCTCCAGTCCTGGAATTTGCATTCTCTAGGGCAGCAGTCTGCAAACTTGGCAACTTTAAGACTTGTGGACTTCAACTCCCAGAATTCTCCAGCCAGCATAGAATTCTGGAAGTTGAAGTCCACAAGTCTTAAAGTTGCCAAGTTTGGGGACCCCTGCTCTAGGATGATAAAATGAGCCCTCCATCACAGGCAGTCAGCAGTCCCAAAGGCTAGCTTTAAATATCTTCAGAGAAAAGAAAGTGAAAAGGAAATTTCCCAGATTCACAGAAAAGGAAAAGACATGAATCTGCACCACATCAACAGACCTCACTGGGTCGCTCCTTCTCCCACATAAGAGGAAAGTCTGGAGGGAGCATGTCAGGCCAATGAAGCCCCCTTGGAATAGAGGAGCAGCAGCCACACCCAGATAATTATTAAGAGACACAGAATTATTTATCTTCTTGTGCCCTGCTGCCCATCTCATGGCATGAGATATGCTGTAATCTTTTCTTCTCTGGACTCACACCTGCTTAACTGGTATGTGACTGATGGCAAATGACTGGGCTGGAACTGCAGCCCAGTCATTTGGTCTGAGCTCATATTTTTACACATCTATCACTTGGCAGAATCTACTTTTGAAACTGGGAAAGATAGAATCATAGGGCTGGAAGAGACCTCAGAGGCCTTGTAGTTTCACCTGCCCAAGGCAGGAGAGAGCCTATTGCATCTCAAACAAATGATTGTCCAATCTTTTCTTAAAGACATCCTGTGAATGAGCATCCATAATTTTGGAAGGCAAGTCATTTCACTGGTTAATTGTTCTTACTGTCAGGAAATTCCTCCTTAGTTCTAGGTTGTATCTCTCTTTAACAACTTCCCTCCATTGCTTCTTGTCTTGAGCATCCTCCAATGCTCAAATCTGTCAAGATCCTTCAGACTCTTCTGAGCATGAACATTCTGAACACAAACATTCAGAGCTGCCTAAAAGAATGAACTGCAAAAAATATTCATTCATTTATTTATGTATGTGCTGTTGCAAGTTTAACAGATTCCCAAGACTATCAGCCACAAAGTACTGATGCTAGTTGCAGTGATTTCAGCCACATAATGGTTGAATAATTTCAGCCAGAGAAGATGAAAGTCCAACAGCACTTTAAAGATAAAATTGGTCCCAGCAATCATCATCACTACCAAAGTGGCATCACTGTTTCATCTCGGAATTGCCAGCCACCAATGGAAGGCATCAAAAGATCAGCTTAGCCCTGAGGTAGCAGTTGGTAGAAGTGTGATGCAGCTGCTAAAAAGGTACATTTTACTGTGGGATGCATTAAGAATAACATAGCGTCCAGATCCCAGGAATTAATTAATTGCTATATTCTACTCTGCTTTGCTCAGACCCTGTTTACAGCACTGGTTCCAGTTCTGGGCAGCACAGTTCAGAGTGGACATTGACAAAGCTGGTTGCGAAGAGAGCTCCCAAGATGGTGAGGAGACTGAGGGTTGGTTAAAGCCTCTGGATAACATCTAGCTTACAGAAAAGACGACCAAGGGGAGAAATGAAAATCATTTTCAAAGGGCTGCACATAGAAGGGGGAGGGGAAAAATAGATCCAGGAAGCTATAGACAGGTGGCACATGGAGCCATATTTGTCAGCATGGCAGCCCTCATCTCTGGCACACATCCGCATGCTGGCCAGCTGATTTTTGGCCTTCCAGAGGACCGGGAGAGGCCATTTTCACCCTCCCCAGGCTTCAGAAAAGCCTCCAAAGCCTGGGGAGAGTGAAAACTCCCCCTGCATGTGTTTATGTGTGCACATGCATGGGGGGCATACGCACATGCATGAGGGTCACTCATTCATGCGCAGGTGGGTGGGCATGCATGCATGCGTGACAGTGTGCATACACACATTTTGGCACACCTTTAGAAAAAGGTTAGCCATCACTGCTATAGACCAATCAGCCTGATATCAATACCTGGGAAGATCCTGGAGAAGATAATCAAGCAACAGATCTGAGAATACATAGGAACATGCAAAGTTGTAACCAGAAGCCAACATGGGTTTGTCAAAAACAGATCAGGCCAAACCAATCTTATTTCATTCTTTGACTAAATTAATGGACCAGCAAAGTGCAGTGGACATAGTCTACTTGGATTTCTGTAAGGCATTTAATGAAGTAGACCCCAATTTACTTCTTAGTAAGCTAGAAAAGTGTGGGATAAACAGCAGAGCCACCAAATGGTGTAACTGGCTGATAAACCACACTCACCGTGTAGTCCTTAATGCAACTACATCTACATGGAGGGAAGTAGGTTTGCCCTACTTGGGTGCCCTAAGGTTTAGACTCACTATTTTTCAATATCTTCAAAAACGATCTAGATGAGGGAATAGAGCTCACCAAATTTTCAGATGACACTAAGCTGGCAGGAATAGCCAATAGCCCAGAAGATCCAAATGGACCATGAGAAACTGAAACAGTGAGCCCTATCTAACAACCTGAAATTGAATGGAGAGAAAAGTAAGGTTCTACACTTAGGCAAGTAAAACCAAATGTACAGCTACAGATTAGGTGAAATCTGACTCAATAGCAGTAACTGTGAGAGGAATCTTCGAGTCCTGGTGGACAATCATTTAAATATAAGAAAACTGTGTGTGGCAATAGCCAAAAGAAGCCAATACAATCATAGGCTGCATTAATAGAGAGATAGAATAGGCCCAGTACTCTTCACTATCTTCATAAATGACTTAGATGAAGAAATAGAAGGGAAACTCATCAAATTTGCAGCTGATATTAAGCTGGCAGGAATAGCAACACTCTAGATCAGTGATGGTTAACCTTTTTTGTTATTGTGTGCCAAAAGCCCTGTTGCACGCACACACCCATAATGCAATGCATATGTGCCCCCCTTGCATGTGTGGCACAGACCCCAAAACCACCAGGCTGGCGGGAGGCGTGCACGCATGTGTGGTGGAGTTGAGCTGGGGTGACAGCTTGCATGCTCGCAGAGAGGCCTCTGCATGCCACCTATGGCATGCACGCCATAAATTCGCCATCACAGCCCTAGATGAAATTCAATGTAGAGAAAAGTAAAGTCCTACACTTAGGCAAGAAAAACAAACGTACACATTTTTCCAGGGTGCTGCTCAGGAGAGTCCAAGCAAGGGTAAATACAGCCAAACTGCCCAGAGCTGAATTGAAACTTTAAGCCACGCCTCTGGTGCTGATTATCCCCAGATTTTCAATTCAGCTAGCCCAGCTAAGATGCACTTTAAGTTTCTCTTTATTTAGTTTATTATCTTGGACTCTCTTGAGCATTTACTGTGAGTATTTTCAGTTTAGGGGTGATCAGACTGAGTGAGTGTAATTAGATTTCTTTAATTCGTTTCTAACTTGCTCTTCGGTTCTCTGGAGTCCTGCTTAACTCCCAAACGCCGCGGGGAACGCAGGCAGCTGCTGGGGCAGTTAAGACCCTCGCTGGGGAGGGGGAAAGCCCCACTGAGGCTCCTGCGGTTGGCGTCCGTGCCTTTGGTGGCCGGCGTGCAGGTGCGGCGCCTCAGAGCTCCGGATGGTTTGGTGGCTACTTTTAAAGTAATTAGAGCTTCCGGTCACCATTTTGGGAGCTATTTGCAATTTCAGTTTCTGATTTCAACCTTGTGGCAGCTGCCTGCAGCCTGATTCACAGCAGGTGCCGTGATGAGCCACTCTTTGTCCGGCCTGGCTGGCAATTAGGTGTATTCCTTTCACCTGAGCGGCAAGGATTGGGGCCGCTGGTCACAAGCCTCATTCCTGCAGCGGTGGGAGCTGTTAACTCTCGAACTTTACTCCACCTGCTGGATATTGCTGCTGCGACCCCTCCCCACACGTCTCTTCAGAGCGTCTGTTGGTTTGCAGGGCTTTGCAAGGTGGTGAGTGGAGGTAGCCCCTGATTATATTTGGCCACCATTTAATAATGGCTGAGCAGGCTCCTGAGGATTCCACCCAGGCAGGGGGTTCCTCCAGGGTTTTCTCCAGGCAGGCTGGCGTGGCTGCCAAGGAGGCCATCAGGGGCTCCAAACCATACTCCAGGCCAGCCCCTAAGCAGGGATCAGGGCCAGATAAGTATGCATTGCGTTGCCAAAAGGCCATTGAAAAGCAATTCTCCAAGGCCCAGCACCAAACGCAGTCCTCCCAATCGGTGTCTCCTGAGGAGCCTGCTATGGAGGTTTCTCCGGCCCAGCCAAGGCCTATTTCAGACAGTGAGAATGAAGGCCGGGAGTTTTCCCCCAAGCAGTTTTCCCCTGCTTCTATGTCTAGGGCAGTATCCCCAGGGGCCTCTATGGTGTATCAAGCTGATCTTTTCTCTTGCCCTTTGGACCTAGAAGAAGGCCCTGCCACGGGCCCATTGGCCCCTCAGCTTCCGCCTTCAAGGCCTAAACCCAGGACGAGGCCCATGGAGAATCTTGGGCCTGACCTTTGAGTGGAAATGCAGGAAGTTATCAACAGGGCCATTTCCCAGGGCATCGAAGTGGGCATGTTGCACAAGGGCAAACGCACCCACAAAACTAAGCACCTAGAGCCCCAGCCGGTTCCCAAGGTGGCTTCTCCTCCACATCCCTTGCATTCCCCCCACTCCTCTTCATGTTCTGAGGCTTCGGACTAGGAGGAGGGGGATGACATTCTGCCTGTTCAGGAGGCTGAATTTTCTGGGGAGGAAGGTGCAGCAGTTCAAATGCCCTCTTCATCGGGTCTATTTAACATTGCAAATTTCAAAACCATTTTGGACAAGGCCAAGCTGGCCACCCATATGGGGTCCACTCCACCTGTTCAAGCTCCTGCTGAACTGGATGATTTGTCTGGGGATTTGTTTGAGGAGCTGGTCTCAGTTCAGGAGATCATTCCTATTCCCAAGATGTTTCTTAATTTGGTTCAGATACAATGGGCTCAGCCTGCTACCATGGCTACCCCCTCTAGTAATGATAAGAGGCTGTATACTGTGGATGCCAGCCTGGAGGATTTACTTAAGCTATCACCTATCGATCCTCCGGTTGCGGTCTTCACGTCAACATCTGTGCTTCCGCCTGATCTGTTGGAGGGCCTTAAAGCTGAGGATAAGAAATCGGAGGATGCTTGTCATAAGACGCACCTGGCGGCCGCATGGGCAATTAAAATGTCTGCTTCGGCTTCCTTTCTTTCCAGGGCAGCTCTCCTTTGGTTGAGGAAGCTGATGGCAAGGGTTCCAGTTAAGGATACCAAGTTGAGGCAGGAGATTAACAAAATCATGGCGACCACCGAGTACACTGCCGATGCCACCCACAGTGTGGCTAAGTTCGCTTCTCGGGCCATGGCTTTGAATGTTACCACCATGCGTCTCTTGTGGCTGAGGCATTGGAACGTTGATATGCGCTCCAAGTGGAAGTTAGTGTCTGCCCCTTTCAAAGGGGTCAAGCTTTTCAGGGAGGTCTTAGATCCTGTCCTAGTGGAAAATAAGGACAAAAAGAAGGTGATGCCGTCGGTTTCTAAGAAATCTGACAAGAAGGGCTTTTATTCCTATAGGAGGCAGTCCTGTTGGAACTCGGAACCTTCTTTGAGTTCTGCGCAGTCGCATAGCCTGTTCCACCAGCAGACAGACAGGTCCCAGGACTGCCAGTCCTTTCGGGACAGGGGTCGCCAGCCGTATTACTCCAGACGCCCCTTTCGGGGGGATCTGGCTCCCGTCCCTTCAGGAAGTATAAGTGACCGTTGGGAATCAGCTCCCATAGGAGGGTGGCTCCAATTGTTTCAGGCCTAGTGGGAGCAGGTCACGTCGGACCAGTGGGTGTTACAAACGATCCGCTGGGTCTCACCCTAGAATTTCTCTCGCTTCCTCCCCGTCATTTCACCAGATGTCCTGTTCCCTCGTGCCCAGTCAAAAGATCCCTCATGGAACAGGAAATAAGACAACTCAGGGAGATCAGGGCCATAGAGCTGGTACCTCCAGGTCAGGAGGGGACAGGATTCTATTCCATCCTGTTTCTGGTTCCCAAAAACTCCGGAAGGTGGAGGGGGATCCTAGATGTAAAGAGGCTAAATTATCATGCCACCTATGAGAGGTTCAAAATGCAGTCCCTCCAGTCAATCCTGGGCTGCATCAGGCAGGGAGACATTTTAACCTCCATAGACCTGAAAGAGGCCTACCTCCACGTACCCATCTGCAAAGCCCACCGCAGATACCTGAGGTTCACTTATGCCGGTCAGCACTACCAGTACCGGGCCATGCTGTTCGGCCTGTCATCAGCCCCAAGGATGTTCACCAAGATCCTCGCAGCAGTGGTGGCATTCCTCAGGTCACGACCAGTAAGACTGCACTGCTATTTAGACAATGTGCTCATCCAGTCGTCATCCCCCCAGCAGGCAGTCGAGGATCTGCAGTACACTATGCAGGTTCTCCGGGGTCATGGCTTCGCCATCAACCTGGAAAAGAGCCATCTTCACCCAATGACCAGGCTTCAGCATCTGGGGGCCGTCATCGACACCGTCGCCTGCCAGGTCTTCCTGTCGCCAGAGAGAATGGAGAGCCTCAGGGAGATGGCCATGCAGGTTCGGTGGTCTCCTCGTGCCAAGGTAGTTCTGCTGTCACAGCTCCTGGGCAAGATGATATTGTGCCTGTCCATCGTTCCATGGGCACATCTTCACTCTCGTCCCCTCCAGTGGCTCCTGCTGCCCTATCAAAGGGCCAATGAGAGCAGCTCATCGCGGCTCGTTCCGGTCTCCGCGAAGGTACGTCGCTCCCTCAGTTGGTGGTTGTCTCCAGCCCTGAAGAAGGGGTCTCCGTTCAAGGAGCTGACCCGGCTCACCATCATGACGGATGCCAGTCTGTACAGTTGGGGGGCTCACTTCTGCAACCAGATTGCTGAGGGCAGGTGGTCCTCGGTCGAGGCAGCGCACAGCATCAACTGGTTGGAGCTGTGGGTGGTCCGGTTGACCCTGCTTCAGTTTCAGACGGGCATTCAGGCTCATCATGTGATGATACTGACGGACAATGTCACAATGAAGGCGGACATCAACCGCCAGGGGGACACGCGGTCCAGGTCCCTGATGTCGGAAGCCGATGACTTAGGTCGGTGGATGGAGCTCCATCTGCTGTCCATTCAGGCGGAGCACATCTCGGGCACGGTGAACACCCAGGCGGACTGGCTGAGCAGGGCGACTGTCGATCACTCGGAGTGGTGCCTGCCCCCGAAGCTGTTCCAGCGCATAGTTCAGAGGTTTGGTTGCCCCCAGGTGGATCTGTTCATGACAGCGGCCAACTCTCAACTTCCCAGGTTCTTCTCTAGGTTCCACGACCCAAGGGCCGAGGGGGTAAATGCTCTTCACTGCCCTTGGCCGAAAGGTCTGCTCTATGCCTTTCCCCCGTTGCCTCTTCTTCCCAGAGTCATCAGGAAGATCCTGGCAGAGGCAGCGGACATCCTTCTGGTGGCCCCCTTCTGGTGGCCCTGTCCGAGACCCGTGGCGGATTCCTCCACACGAGATTTCTCTCTGCCAGGGGGCCCTTCTTCATCCAGAGCCCCAGTGGCTGCAACTAGCCATTTGGCACTTGAGAGGGATCTCTCAAGCAAGGACAACCTTTCCACCAAGGTGATCCGCACCATTCAGGCATCACGTCGTCCTTCCATGACTCGGATCTACGATGCTACCTGGAGGTCCTTTGTTACCTGGTGTTCTTCCAGAAGTGCTTCAGCTTCTTCAGCTTCGATTCCTGTCATTCTGGACTTTCTGCAAAACGGCCTTGATAAGGGGTTGGCGCCTAACACCCTTCGTCGTCAGGTCACCACGCTCTCCACCATCCTGGCCCCTGAGGGGCAGCCTTCTCTCGTTCGTCACCCCATCATTCACAGCTTTCTCAGGGGGGCGACTAACCTGAGTCCCCCGATGGTTCACAGATACCCGACTTGGGACCTTAATGTGATTTTACTGGCTCTCTTCACCGTTTGAGCATCCCCGTTCAGCCAGCTTGAAACATCTCACCTTTAAGACCGTGTTTCTCATTGCCATCACCTCAGCTAGAGGTATCTCTGAGCTGGCTGCCTTGTCTGTCCATGAGGACTTGTGCTTGTTTCACCAGGACAGGGTGGTCCTTCAGCTGGATCCTTCTTTCGTGCCTAAAATTAATTCCTGATTCCACCGGGCCCAGGAGGTCATCCTTCTTGACTTCTGTCTGCACCCGAGGCATCCTCGCGAGGAGCGCTGGCACAAGCTGGATGTTTGCAGGGCACTATGCCATTACATCAAGCGTACGGCCAGTATTCGTTATTTGTTTCCTTTCAGCCTTCGTCTCAGGGCAGGAAGGTTTCCTTGTCTATGATTGGTGGATGGCTTAGGGCCTACATCGCTCTCACTCATGTTCTTCAGTCTCGACCGGTACCCAGTCGCATCACGGCATATTTGACCAGGAGTGCTGCCACCACCGTGGCCTGGGCGACGCGGGCTCCTATTGAGGAGATTTGCAGAGCGGCCACATGGACTTCCTTATCTCCATTTGTGCGGAATTACAAGTTAGACAAGTTTACTTCAGCGGAAGGGGCCTTTGGGAGGTGTGTGCTGCAGGGTATTCATTCCAGCGGAGAGACCCTGTCTGCTTCTGCTTCCCACCCTAGTGACATTTAGCTTGGGTATGTCCCTTGCTTGGACTCTCTTGAGCAGCGCCCTGGAAAAGGACCATTGACTTACCTGAAGGGTGATTTTCAGGGCACTGAGAAGGAGAATCCACCCTACCCTGGGGTCTGGCTCTGTTAATGTTGCATTTGTTTCCTTGGATGTTCCAGTTGGACTTGTTCCGGTTGTGTTTCTTGTTGATCCAATGTTGGACTTCTCAGCACGCAATAGTTCCACATCTTCATTGAAAATCTGGGGATAATCAGCACAGAGGCGTGGCTTAAATTTTCAATTCAGCTCTGGGCAGTTTGGCTGTATTTAACCCTTGCTTGGACAATCCTTCGCAGCGCCCTGAAAATGACCCTTCAGGTAAGTCAATGGTCCATAGACTGGGTGAAACCAGGCTTAATAGCAGTGACTGTGAGAAGGATCTTGGAGTCTTAGTGGACAACCAGCTAAATATGAGCCGGTGTGCAGCCAAAAACCCAATACAATTCTAACAGAGCATGAACAGAAGCCACCAAATATCCATGGTAGTGGATCTGGCTATTTGAGAGACCGCCTCCTGCCAATTACCTCCCTGCGTCCCATCAGATCGCACAGAGTAGGCCTCCTCCGAATTCCATCCGCCAGTCAGTGCCGACTGGCGACTACGCGGAGGAGAGCCTTCTCAGTTGCAGCTCCGACACTATGGAACAACCTCCCCGTGGAGATCCGTACCCTCACCACAGTCCAGGCCTTCCACACAGCCCTCAAGATCTGGCTATCCCGTCAGGCCTGGGGATAGGATTATTCTCACCCCGCCCGAATGTTGAGTGAATGTTGTGTTTTTATGGTTAATTTCTTTTATTCACGTTTCTTTTTCTTTTAAGTCTTGTCTTGCACTCCCTTCCCCCCATTGTTGTAAGCCGCCCTGAGTCCCCTCAGGGAAAAGGGCGGCATATAAATGTTCAATAAAATCTAAATCTAAATCTAAATTTAGCATCTGCAGTCTGGCAGCTGTTCATGCCCTGAGATGTCCACCTTTGACTCTAGTTCTAACTCAGGACCCCTGGGAAGCCAGTGAAGTGCCTGCAAAACAGGAACTAACATTCGTAAATATTGCCTCCATTTCTGGATAGTCTTTAAGGACATTACAAGAATCTATCTGGTGGTAATCAGAGAGGAGAACCTCCCACTCCCGAAAGGGCTGCAGTTGGGTCAATGGGTGCTCCACCTCCCAGGGTGATCCCAACTTGTGGACTTCCTCTTTCAGGGGGAGTGTAATCCCCTCCAGAACCAGCAGGAGAGCCTCCTACAGACGGGCACCAGATCACAGTGCTTAAAGCTGGAAAAATCATACAAGCTTCTCTTTGCGAGAAAGTCAGCAGAGCAGAAGGGATTTCACTGGTTAGTGTTTAATCTTTTAAAGACTTGTTTATCTTTACTTCACTTTAGTGCTTTATCCTGAGGACCCAGATTGTTGGGGGCAATATGCTGACTCTCTGTAAACCGCTTAGAGAGGCCTGAAAGGCCTATGAAGCGGTATATAAGTCTACTGCTATTGCTATTGCTATTGCTATGTGGTTTATGGATTGTAACTTGCCATGAGATCCTCAGGATAGCAGGCTGGCTATTAATATTTTAATACACAACAGTACACAATACACAAACAAGGACACAGTAAGAGAGTCTGTAGGTTATAAGACAAATTGAGGCAGAGAGTGAACAAGAATGAATCACTCTCAAGGTTGATGTCATGGCGATATCAGATATTAGGAAATGGGTCACCTCATTCCCTGTGCTGAATTCTCTCTGTTTGTGGGTTCTGAGAGGAGCCAATGCCGCCTTGTAGGGGCGGTGAAGCCAAGAGGGACGCCTTGTGAGGTTGAGAAGAGTTGTAGCTCTCCTTTCTGACTAGGGGTTCTTTTTTCCTCTCAGCCACAGTGAGGAGAAGAGACAGCCATAAACGGCTGCCACAAAGCTGGGACAACCGAGGAACAACTAAGACTGGTGCTGGAGCAAAGTAGGCAAACAGTGACTGGAACTGGGGGAGAGGATTCTTTTTTGCCTTAAACTTAAACCCAAGGAATAATTTAGAACTGTTTGCTCAGAACTATTTGATAAAGCAGCGTCTAAGCATTCTGAGAAAATACCAGACCGGAAGAGAAAGGCCTGAGAGAGAAAAATAATAAATTTTGAAATATACAGAAAATTGGACTCTTAAATTGGGAAGATGTGGTTCTGGGAAGGCATTTTAAAATGCTGGAATTATTTACTTATAAAACTTATTCTCCTTTTATAATTGATTTATAACCAAAATGACAAGTGGCAATACTTAAAGTGAGAGTGCCATCTGCTCATGAAAGGAAAAATTACAAGTCTGAGAATACCTATATGAAGGACTGTGAAAATATTTATTGGATTATTCCCAGCTACCCCGTGCTCACTGGAGTTTCAAATATGAAATAAGGAAGCTATTTAATGAAAGGGACCCCTGAATGCTATGCTAGAAGAATATGTAAAGGGGACGTAAAGATGCTTTTGATAACCTCTGGAACTATTTAAATGGAATTGACTGTTTACCTATGGGATACAAAGAACTGTGCTCAGTGCCTCCCTTGAAGGGCAATGATTGAATAAATAGACCTTTGACTGCTGGATGAAAGTTGAACTTTTAAAAAATAAAATAAGATGCTTCATAAGGAATAAATAAGTTGAACCTTGAAGAAGATGCCATTAATCTTTCAAAACACAAAGGACAAAGAGGTGGTATTCAGCAGATTCTGACCAGTTCTGGAGAACCGGAAATTTTGAGTAGTTCAGAGAACTGGTAAATACCAACTCTGAGTGGCCCCACCCCCATTTATTCTCTGCCTCCCGTGTCCCAGCTGATTAGGAGGAAATGGGGATTTTGCAGTAACCTTCCCCTGGAATGGGAAGGAAATGGAGATTTTACAGTATTCCACTCCTGGAGTGGAGTGGGAATGAAGAATTTACAGTATCCTTCCCCTCCCATGCCCACCAAGCCATGCCAACCAAGCCATGCCCACAGAACTGGTAGTATACATTTTTGAATTCCACCACTGAATCTTGGAGAAGGGATTTAAGGAGATTATAGAAAAAATGGAAAATACTATACAAGGAATGATGAGTGAAGACCAAGACGCCCAGGAAAGGGAGGAGCCAACAGTAAAAATGAAGGAAAAGACTGAGTCGAAGAACCAGAGAATAACAGTGACTGATGAATTAAATCAGGGGGAAAATATATTAAGAGAGTTGAAAAGTGAATTGGAGATATAGAAAAATACTTTTGAAACCTAGTCGTGCATGGGCAAAAATTTTGGAAACTAGGCAGTGGAAGAGGGTAGAAAGGGGAGAAATATCTAGATTGAACTGCCAAAAAATAGATGCAGACAGAGACAAAGATCCAAGAGAGAAATATGGGAGGGAAGTAAAAAAAAAGGCATAGCAATTAAAGTATTAAAGTGGGCAAGAGATGATGAATAGATGATTTCTTTTTATGTTTCTTGTTCTGATTTGCTTTTCTTTCTCTCTCTCTCCCCTTTCCTTTTTTAGGTTGATACATGACTAGAAGTCAGGTAGGATAGAAAAAAATGTCTTTTAATAAAGGATAATATATTTAAAAGAATAAGAGATGGAAATAAGAGAAAGGGGGAATATTGATGTATATATTTCTACATAGTAAAATAAGAGCAATAACAAGAGAAAACATGGAATAATTGAATAATGACAGGCTGTAACTTAATATAATTATGTGTTACTATTAGAAATATATGTTGGTTGAATGTAACAATTATGATTACTTTTATTACTTTTATTTGTATTAGAATGTATGACACCCAGGTGCCACACTGTTTACGCATTGATATGTTTGTTAAAAAAAACTTTAAAAAGAACAAATCACTCTTTTTCAAAGCTTTCCATCTTTTCAAAGTGCTGAGTGCATAATTGACTGTCTTAGGCAGTGGTGGGTTTCAAAAAATTTTGGAACCTACTCTGTGGGTGTGGCCTCCCTTGTGAGAGTGGCTTGCTGGCCGTGGGAGTGGGTGGGAGTGGTTTGCCAGTCATGTTGTTGCAGCAGATTGAGGTTTGTAATCTACTTACGAAAGACCAGGACTTGATACCACGAAGGTGAGAGAAACAGGTTTATTGGATGCATCGAGTTCAGCGTGTTCACACACCAACATCTGAACTGGCCTGGCTACGCCCAGGGCAGTGATTTTATACCTTTAATCAAACTTCGTCAATCTGGGGGCGTTTAAAGAGGCGTATTCATACAAAACGTAAAAACCCCTGTTCAGAACAGGGAAGTACATCTTGGAAAAATACAAAAGCAGATATTCATACCAACAGTTTTCTGCAACTTCTCTGTTCTATCTCTCCCCCACGTCTGGCTTCCTGTGCCCCTCCTTTACAGAGTCTTGCCACACTGTTCAGCCCTATTTGTAATATGAGGAAGTTAGAAGTCAACTTTGGGACTCCAGGGCACTGGAGTAAAAGGCCAAACTAAAATGAATCTATAAGGTCCATTCTATTAAGACCACCTAACCTGGCCAGCCACTGGTGGGTTTACCTGTGCAACCCATGCTGTATCATTCCCCCCTATTGAAACTTCACCCAATCCTAAGATTACTGTGTAGTTTCATAAATGGCAGGTTCCTCTCCATGAAGCATGAGCCCAACATATTTGCTCGAGCGTCCTTCTTCTGAGCATCCCACCAGGGCCAGGACCTTTGCAGTGGCCCATTTCTCCATCAAGAGGGGTGAAACCCTGGCAATTTCGGGAACCAGGAGTTAGAAGTGGAGGTTAAATCAAAACCTTTCCATTCCTGCCCTGGGACATGAGTGAGTTGCCTTATTTCTGTGGTGAGCTGCTTAATGACACGTTCAGTCTCATCAATGTGAAGGCAGCAATTAAACAAGTTGAACTTCCCACAGACCCTCCTTCCCTTGTGTGGAGGTAATCAAGAGCCAATCGATTTTGGTACACTGCAGTACAGAGTTTGCCAGTGGCACTGGAGAGGATATTCAAAGATTTATCAATCCTCTCCCCAGCCAAGTCCAATACTGCCTGCAAATGCATGATCCAGTTGATCATGTAGATTGGGGTGCGGTAACCCCAAGACCCATCCTCTGCCCAAGTGGCCCTCCCATAGGTGCATACGATTCTCTCTGAGTTCCACATGTCAAATTTCTCGTATTCAGCCAGTTCCTTACAAGGAAAGTTAGAGAAGGCTGTGTCCACCTCCTTCTTCTGACCTACTGAGTCATACACCAGGACCCCTAGCACCTGTCGTGATTGGATGGGCAACAGAAAGAACGAAGGTTTTATCCATCCAAGAACACAGGGAGGACTTCGTAGGCCCATGTGCCACGAATCCAATACATGTTCTCCGGGGCTTCCCAAGTGCCAGATGGGGTTTGTGGCTTTTTTTCCCTTTTGTCCTTCTGTGATCCTGCAGGCATTGAGTGCATTCCAATGGAGAGGGGGTAATGGCCTCCCTTGTGGCCCTGGGTTCCCTTGGGGCTCCCTTTTCCTTCCCTTGTGGGCCACCCCTCCCACCCTCCTGAGGGGTCCATCTGGGATGGGAGTTCCTACCCTGTTGTAGGAGTGGCTCCAGAACCACCATTCCCTTTCCCTGTGTGTTTAGGGTGGCTATAGCTGTTCTGCTGAGGTTCTTGTCAAGTGTCCCCGCATGGCATTGATATGTTTCCAAGTAGTTGGATTGGGTTATCCAGACCTCCAGGCGACTGGCTTTAGCACTATGGTTACGTGTTACACCTATCTGCCAGTACTTACTCAGGTCTTGTGCATCCATGCTTGACAGATTTTCATCCTCTGACCACCATTGTAGAAACCACTGATTCCCTATATCCCCAATAAGCTGACAAGTTATCTCCACTATTATGGGAATCTGGTCATAAGTTATGTCATATTCCATTTTCAGACTGAAATCAAGGGGGGGGGCGCTTCACCTGAGCCCTTGTCCTTTCTGGAAAGGGGTCTGGGAAGGGTCTCTGAATGGGCTTTTTTGCGATGGCACCTAATGGTCGAATTGTACCGTTTGTTTGGTGCCCAAGTTGTGACATTGGGGTCCACTCGACACTGCCAATAGTTCCCTGTCTCCTCTGAACAGGGGGATGGCCCCTCCTCCGGATGGCAATTTAATAACCAGCGTTCATTATACACAAAATGCAGTCCCTGTTCACCCTGATAAAAGCAGTCTTTGCAAAGGGGGAAAGGCCCTGAACCCATTTCTTCTAGCATTGGCTCAGAGGTTACCTGTGCAGGGGAGTCATTTATAGAGGTGAGGGGCCTAGCTTCCGTTTGTTGGGGAGTACCCTCATTATCCTCATTCCCCCCTATAGGAAAGGATGGAGCGGGGGTCCTCGTAATCATTCGGAACTTCCCACACCACCAATGGGCCTCACCCTTTGCTCTGGCCAAGATTGCCTGATAGAGATAAAGAGAGTCAATGAGAATAGAAATGAATAGGAGAAAAACCACGATCAGAACTGCCGGCATCAGGCCTCTCCTAATGCACGCAGCTCGGCGTAGGCGCTAGTCAGTCTTCATGGTTGTGCCTGGGCATTGGATGGGGCGGAGTGTCCATGGTAGACGCGATACGTTGCCTGTGCGATGGGTGTCGACGGCACCTGGAGCGACACCTGCAGAGGGTGCTGGTTCTTCACCACCTGTTCGTAGAGCGACAGCTTCCCGTGTGTCCGCAGAAGAGGTGGCGTTCCTCCTGGTGTTTCCAAAACGTGAGGTATAGAGGCTTGGCAGGGTCACTGGAGGCCTTCCAGTAAGCTTTCGCAGCCAATTTAAAACGGGTCCAGTGAATCCAAGGCCTAATTTCAGTTACCTTAACAACAAGGGGAGAAAAAACAACAACAGTATACGGCCCACACCATTTGGGGCCCAATAGTTCCTTCTACCAGTCCTTCACCCAGACTTCTTGTCCTGGGTGGAAGTTGTGGACTGGAGTTACAATTCCATGAGAACGACAAGACAGAACACATTTTTGCAATTGGTGGACTATGGCATTCAGGGCTTGCAACTGTTTGAGCTTCACCATGTCTGTAACTTGGGGGTGGGCAACACCTGTGTGCCAAGCAAATTAGGAACCCTCCCATACAACAACTCAAATGGCGAGACACCCAACTCCTCAGTGAGAGTGCACCTCTTTGCCAGCAACGCCATGCTGTGGGCATCATCCGGCCATTTGAGATGGGTTTCCTGACAAATTTTGGCCAACTTATCCTCTATGGTGTGATCTGCTCTCTTGACCCTCCCACCTGAACTGGGCCTTGATGGAGGGTTATTAGCAGCACATACCTGACATTGAGAGCAAACAGCAGCTGCCAGGCTAGACAAATTGTTGATATAGACCTCCCTGAGCCAAGGCTTTTTTTTTTTCAAAGCCGTTTTTCCTAAGTGCAAATGCTTATGCAGGGAGGAGACAGCATCCCATGCCAACTGCTGGGGAACAAACACCTTTTTGTCCGGCAGAACCCACCACCCATCTAGTAGTTCCACCCCTATTGCTTCAGCTTGCTGGGTTCCTGAGTGACTATACGATGGGGGTTGTTCTTCCTGGGCCGGGGTCCACAGAGTAAGGCATGTGGCCTGTAAAGAAGGGGATCCAAGGCCACTGCTCTGGCAACTCGATCAGCTTTGTTGTTTCCTCTTTCAGTTGTTGAAACCCCTCTCTGATGACCCATACATGCATAATGGCAACTTGTTTGGGGGCCCACACACTGTCCAACAAACGCATAATTTGGGGTCATATCTGATGTCCTTTCCTCCAGCTGTGATGAGGCCCTTTTCCTGTGAAGAGCTTTTCCTAAAACTCCATGGGCTTGGATGGTTAGGAAGGCCTATTTGGAGTCTGTGCAAATGTTGACTCGTAGATCTTGTGCCAATTCCAAAGCCTTGTGAGGGCATGTAGTTCTGCCAAGTGGGCACTGGTCTCTGGTGGTAGGGGCATGGCTTCCCACACATCATCAAGGGTGACGACAGCATAAGCTGCTTTTCGCACGCCCTCATGTAGAAAGCTGGTTCCATCTGTACAAAGAGTTGCATCTTTGTGTGATGGGGGTTTATCCTTCAAATCTGGGTGAGTGGCATAGGTTTATTCAATGGTTTGCAAACAATCAGGAGTAATTTCAGAGTCTGGTTCAGGCCACAGGGTTGCTGGATTCAAAGCATATGACTGGACAAGTTTGATGAGGGGGTTATGTGTAATAAGCCCCTGGTATGTCAGCATTTGTGGATTGGTAAGCCACAAATGACCTTTCTGGTCTAGGACAGCCTGAAGAGCATGGGGGGTGTAGATATTTAATTGCTGTTCAAAGGTGAGCTTATTGGCTTCCTGGGTAAGTAGGGCAGTTCCTGTCACAGCCTTGAGACAGGCTGTCCACCCTTTGGCCACCTGATCCAGCTGGTTGGACAAATATGCAACCAGACGATACTATGTTCCCAATTTTTGGGTCAGTAGCCCAAGGCCATATTCTGCTTAGTGTCCACAAACAACTGAAAAGGCCTGTCAAATCAGAAAATTAGGAGCCTGAGTCACAGCATGCTTCAATTCCAAAAAGCTGTTCTGTTCCTCTTCCTCCCAACTCAAGGGTTCCTTTTCCATTCCCCTTGGTAGCTTCATAGAGTGGCTTTGCTAACTATGCGAAGTTGAGAATCCAAATGCGGCAAAACCCAGCTGCTTCCCAAAAGCCCCTTAATTCCTTCCTATTTCATGGGGCTGGCAATTGGCAAATGGCCTCCTTCCTTTTATGGCCCAGAGTCCTTTGTCCCTATTGGATGTCGTAACCCAAATATCTAACTTCCAATTGGACTAATTGGGCTTTGGTCCGAGAGGCCTCGTAGCCTGTCTCTTGTAGGAGGAGCAGTAGGGCTGCTGCATTGGCATGACAGGCTTCCTCCATCTGGCCTGTGACCAACAAGTCAGTTACATCTTGCAAAACCACATCAGATGGGGCAATGTCTAAAAGTTCCAAATCCATGGCTAATGCAGTTCCAAATAAGGTGGGGGAGTTTTTTCAAAGCCTTGACGCAAACGTGTCCAAGCATATTGCTGCTTTCTGCCTGTGACTGGGCATTCGAAGGCAAACAAGAAAGCATCTTTTGAATCAATGACTGAAAACCATTTTCCTCTGCATGCCATTGAAGGCCCTCCTGTAAGATTCAGGTCTCCTGGGGCAGCTTGGTGGGGGGGATCCCTTGGCATCCTAGGGCGGTCATCTTCCCTTTCCTCAGGGGGTGGAGCCCAGTCCCAGTTGAGGCACTCCGCTCCCCAGTGGCCATGTTCGTAACAGATGGCACATCGGTTCCGTCCCAAGGGTGGGGGCCCTGTTCCCCTCCCTAATTGCTGCCGCGAGCACTTCTGCTTTTTTCTGCATCTTTTGATTTTTTTTTCTTCTTTTCCTCCAACAAGTCTCTATTGACGAGAGTTTTTCTAGCTACTTCCATAAGCTCATTGAGGGGCTTCCCCAGTGCCCCTTCCAGCTTCTACAGCTTGTGTCGGATGACTGAGAAATAAAGGCTATAGCTAGCATCCAAGCATTTTCAGGAAGGTTAGTGGTTACCATAAATAAAAACCTCGGGGCTTTCGGCAGAGTTCAGACATTTTAGTGGCTGGCTTCCCTTCCAGCCAGACAGCCCTTACAATTAACTGTTGATGATTACGTAGCAGAGTCAACTGGTGGGGGTCATAGGGGCTCCATCTCGGGTCCCTTGAAGGGAATCGTTGCTCAATAAAGTCAGCCAGATTGGTGTGAGCAGGGACATCAGGTTTTAGAATGTTAGACACTGCAATTCTAATCTTCTCCCTCTCTTCAGACTGCTCTATCTCCTCTTCCTTCTTCTCCCAAAATTCTCAGAGGGTCCCCATCCTCTGTCCCTCTGACAGGACTTTCTTCTGACATCATAGAGGTCACAACGTCCAGCCCTCACTCTATCCACTCCACAGATGCTCGGCTTGTTGATGCCCTCAAGTCTCTTGAGTTACTAGGTGTAGCCCCCCCCCTTGGCATGGTCGTGGTGAGGGTCGTGGTGATCCTTTTCCTCTTCTGGCAACTCTTCTGGGGCACTAGCTAGGATTGGTGGTCTCTGCTTGGGACATCTGGGGTGTGCAACCCAAGCAGCCATAAGAATACACTGTTGGTCTTTTGCATTTGTTTTTTAGCCAAGCTGTCTCCTCAACAAATTGTACTACACGTCAATATACGGATCCTGTTTGAACAGGATCAAACACTAACCTATGGACATTCAAAGCTATGTTGGGATCAAAAAGTGCCTTTGTTAGGCCTCCCAAAACCAAAAGTGGGCCATTCAGATTCACAAAACTTTTTAAGCTCATGCCTGCTTCACTCAATGCCATAGTCCTGAGTCACATATCCTTCTTTAAAATGATTTAACATACATTGTAAGGGGTCAAGGGAACACTGCTGCCCCCCCAACTCCTCCCAGGGTACCAGACAACAAGGATTTAGCAATCACCCCACACAGGCTTCTGACCCAGGATACCGGATGGACACAGCTATCGTAGGGAAATGCAGTAGCCCCCCCTCAATCACACACACATACACTAGACAATCCTCCCCAAAACCTTTCACCTAGTGAGGGAGATCAGGCCTCACCTACAGCTCAACAAGGAGTCCGGGTCTAAATAGGGTTCCCACAGTACTTGCCTCATGTACTTGGCTTCCCTCCTGCGATGCTGGCCAGCCTTTTAGATGCCTGGTCTCTGGTCCTTCTCTGGTGGTTCTTGGAATCGCCAAACGCTGCTGCCAGAGCCCTCTGTCGCTGGGAAGTCCCTCGGATCAAACGGGTCCGTTGGCGCCAGGGAGGTTC
Organism: Thamnophis elegans; assembly: GCF_009769535.1. Taxonomy (NCBI): domain Eukaryota; kingdom Metazoa; phylum Chordata; class Lepidosauria; order Squamata; family Natricidae; genus Thamnophis; species Thamnophis elegans. Next base: position 28,764,258 of record NC_045552.1, read on the forward strand.
CCCATGACAAGATGAGCTCTGACACCGGGGTGGACGTTCCAGAGGGTCCCAAAGACCCCTCAACTCCTGGCTGGCTCGCCAAAAATGTTGCAGCAGATTGAGGTTTGTAATCTACTTACGAAAGACCAGGACTTGATACCACGAAGGTGAGAGAAACAGGTTTATTGGATGCATCGAGTTCAGCGTGTTCACACACCAACATCTGAACTGGCCTGGCTACGCCCAGGGCAGTGATTTTATACCTTTAATCAAACTTCGTCAATCTGGGGGCGTTTAAAGAGGCGTATTCATACAAAACGTAAAAACCCCTGTTCAGAACAGGGAAGTACATCTTGGAAAAATACAAAAGCAGATATTCATACCAACAGTTTTCTGCAACTTCTCTGTTCTATCTCTCCCCCACGTCTGGCTTCCTGTGCCCCTCCTTTACAGAGTCTTGCCACACTGTTCAGCCCTATTTGTAATATGAGGAAGTTAGAAGTCAACTTTGGGACTCCAGGGCACTGGAGTAAAAGGCCAAACTAAAATGAATCTATAAGGTCCATTCTATTAAGACCACCTAACCTGGCCAGCCACTGGTGGGTTTACCTGTGCAACCCATGCTGTATCAATGTGACCGGGTGGGAGTGGCTTGCCAGTCATGTGACAAGACGGGAGTGGCCAAGACGATGTCACTGAATTCTTTGCCCCAATGGATGATCTACAAAAAGAAGATATAAAAAAGGAATATTATTTTGTGCACTTACTACTTAAATAAGATTAAAATAAGTACACAAAACAACAAATGGCTGTGTTTGCCGTCGCCATAGCCATCCCTGGACACCCCCCCTCTCGATTCTATTGTTTACCTTGCTGCCGCCTTGCTCGCTTTGCCGCCGCCCCTCCTCTTCGCCCTTTGTGGGCTCTTTGCGGAATAAAGCCCCATTCATCAGATCTGGCTGTTCATCTGCCTGTGCTCAGAGTGGAGATGAAGTTGGCGTGCCGTTAACATCGTTTCTGCATTCCTTAGTCTGGAGAGAAGAGAGGCCTGGATGCCCCTCCTTTTCCATCTGTTGGCCTCTTTATCATCGCAGCCTTCCTCTGGTGCTGCCCCGCTCCCCCCCCCTTGCTGCTGGGGAGCCTTTACCATCCCCTGCCCGTTACTGTCTCTCCTCTGCCTTGGCCTGTGACTGTCTGCTCTGCCCGCTATCCCCCCTCCCCCGTCCGTCTGCTATCTTTTACTGCTAGTCGTCACTTATAAAGCCCTACATGGTATTGGACCTGGGTACTTGAGAGACCGCCTCCTGCCGATTACCTCCCAAAGACCCATTAGATCCCACAGATTAGGCCTCCTCCGAATTCCATCAGCCGGCCAATGTCGGCTGGCAACTACCCGGAGGAGGGCCTTCTCTGTGGCTGCTCCAGCCCTTTGGAACGATCTCCCCATGGAGATTCGGACCCTCACCACCCTTCAGGCTTTTCGTAAAGCTGTCAAGACCTGGCTGTTCCAGCAGGCCTGGGGTTGCTGAGTCCCATCCCCTACTCGAATGGGTATGCGTGCTGAGACTTTTTAGACTGTTTTGTACTGTTGTTTGTTTTTGTTGTGGTTTTCCTTTTTGTATTGTCCCTCCCCCTCCCTTGGTTTTGTTAGCCACCCTGAGTCCCTCGGGAATAGGGCGGCATACAAGTCAAATAAAACCTTCAAACCTTCAATAAAAGAGCTACTTATAGAAGGTAAGTAGCTTACTACTTACTACTTGTATTTCAAAGGGAATAAATACATATTTAATTTTACACATGTTAACAGCTGTTGGAATTGTGTTTGCACAACAGTGGAAAAAACAAAGATATGAAAATGAATAAATATTAGAATGTGCAGGAATGAATAAATTGACAATTGAAATCAAGAAGGCTTCGAATACTTTTTCACATGGGATTTGTTTTATCAATTGCTAACTAACAGAAACAGCAATTAGAAATCTAAAAGTATGAAAGAAAACACCAATTATGTAAGGAAAGTTCACTAAAATGTATAAGGAAATATTATTAGTACTTGATCATTATTAATGATCTCTACATGGGGCAACCCTTGAAGAGCATTCGGAGACTTCAACTTGTCCAGAATGCAGCCGCGCGAGCGATTGTGGGTGTACCTCGATACACCCATGTTACACCTATCCTCTGCGAGCTGCACTGGCTTCTAATCGGTCTCTGGATACGCTTCAAGGTGCTAGTTATTACTTATAAAGCCCTTCATGGTATTGGACCTGGGTACTTGGGAGACTGCCTGCTGCCAATTACCTCCCAAAGACCCATTAGATCGCACAGGGTCAGCCTCCTCTGGGTTCCATCCACCAGCCAATGCCATCTGGCTACGACCTGGGGGAGGGCCTTCTCTGTTGCAGCTCTGGCCCTTTGGAATGAACTCCCCGCAGAGATTCGGACCCTCATCTCTCTTCCGGCTTTCCGAAAAGCCGTTAAAACCTGGCTATGTTGGCAGGCCTGGGGTTGATGAGCTCCCTTCCCCTCTCGACAGGTGTGGTTGTTGGTCATTTTAAATGTCTGTCTTGTATTTGTATGTGCCCCTTCCCGTTTGAGTTGTTCGCCGCTCTGAGTCCCTTTAGGGAATAGGGCGGCATATAAATAAAATAAAACTAAACTAAAACTAAACTAAACTAATGTATAGATAACTGCGGAACATTACACACCCACACATACAAACTATGGCAGTGCCAGGAAAACACCAAAAAATAACAATTTCCCCCCAAAAGACTGCAGATGAAACCAGTTTAGAACAGGAAAGACAAAGCCACTGGAATAAAAACCATCAAGGCATTATGGGAAATTATAAAGGACAGTGCCAGGAAGCTCACACAACCAGCAACCACCTCACGATTACCTAAACAACAAGGTATCACACAGAAACACACAAAATCTGGCAAAGCTGCCTTGCACAAACCTGGCCTGCCCATAGAAAAGCAGCCACCTTGAGACACATAAACCATGCACCAACCTGTACACTTAAAAGCAACATATTGCATCACAAATAAAACATTTGCAAAAAGGAATAACATTTCTTGTAACAAACATTCTATAAACAATAAATAAATAAAAATTCCCTAAAAATAATTAAAAACAACCAAGTTCAGAGAACACCAAAGGACCCCACAGTCCTCTCCCTCCTTATCTTTTTCCTTTTTGTCCTATCTTTCTCCTCCTTCCCCTCCAGCCCCACTCCCTTCTAGCACTGATGATGTTACCTAGTTTGGTAATGAAATGTCTGTAAGAAAACCACCAAGCTTAGAAAGCAGCAAGGATTCCACTATCCCCCACCTCTTCTTTCTCTCTCTTTCTCCTTTTTGTCCTTTCTCCTCCTTCCTCCCCAGATCCACTCCCTTCTAGCACTGATGATCATCAGTTGGTGGGTGTGGCAGGGGAAGGATACTGCAAAATCTCCATTCCCTCCCCAGCCCACTTACCTGCTTTCCAGCTCCATTCTCCTGTGCAGGGCAACAGAAGAAGTCCCAGACGATCAGCTGGGACTCTGATCAGCTGAGACTCAGGAGGCAGCAAATAGATGGGGGCGGGGCCAGCCAGAGGTGGTATTTGCCAGTTCTCCAAGCTACTCAAAATTTCCACTACCAGTTTGCCAGAACTGGTCAGAACTGGCTGAATTCCACCTCTGATACACTCCATATTGATGCATCCTCATTGAGTTCTTTTTCATTTATTTTATCGTTCTATTTTTTTACTTCTGTTTATACTCCTTTCATTTCTTTGTTTATTATTGTAAGCTGCCTAGAGTAGCCCCATGGTGAGATTGGCGGCAAATAACTTTAACAAGCAAAGAAGGGCATTTGCATTGCCAGCATCAGCTGCTGCTAAACAAAGGTGACTTGGGCTCCAGTGCAGAGAAGGGCCGTTCATTGTAACCCTTCTTGACACATTGATGAGATCATTTGGGAACTACTTGTTAAAACAGGCATCTTCTCAAACCATTTGATTTACCAAGGGACGCCCAGCATGGATGTCATCCTGTTTTCCCTGGCTGGGTATAATGCAACACTGCCATGCTCAACTACTGAAAGGCAACATGAAGCTGAAATGTGATGAAATCTGGATGCTGAAGCACAGAGAAGCACTATGTTCAGATTGTGCCCCTGAGTGGTCCCACCTCACTTGAAAGACCTCTTGTTCGAACATCTATGGAGGTTCTCAGTCATCCAGATCATGGTTGTCATCAAGGTACTTTTCCAGAAGGCAACTGGAGTTGGCTTTTCCTTGAAGATGTTTTGCTTTTCATCCAAGAAGCTTCTTCAGTTCTTCCATCAGAAATCAGTTCTTCAAGGAAAAACAAAGAAAATCCAGTTGCCTTTTGAAAAAGCACCTTTGGGACCCTGGAAGGAATCTACAGCATGGGTAGTTGAGGACATACAGAATGACTTTATAAGACATTTGCGGACTTCCGGATGGGCGTGGTCTGAGAGGAGTTGTTGTTTCTAACAGCTCCGGATCCTTGGCTGCGTTAAGTTGTCTAAACAGTATCCATCAACTGTTTGACAGTTTGATTACCTCTTCTTTGGGCATAGGAGGAGGAGGCGAGCAAGCTGTGTTTTGGCAGAGCTCCATTTAACTCCCCCAGAACATAAATCTGGGGATGGAAGGACGGAGCCACCCGGTAACATAGTGAATCTCCGCGTCAAGGACTTCTTCTGCCTTTTTTTCAGAACAAAGGCATATGTCCACCTTCAGCTCAAGGATTGATTTATTACTGATTCCAACTTGGGCAGACCTGATACTGGAGAACTTCTAATTGTATGTATTAAGTCTTTGACACCATTTTTTTAAAGAATTCCTTCTGACAAACTACTTGCTAGAAATACACAGAAAATGGTGCCGAAGAGTTTTGTAGGTGGGGTCAGGCTCTGAAGCCACAGATTTCTACGGAGCTCAGAACATTTAAAGATCATTAAATCGGTAGTGATTTATTACTGAACTAAATAGTAATTGCTGGACAAGCAGTTTGCTTTGATTTAGTAATTGGGTGGAGAAGATTAAATGTGGAATGGCTGCTAAGCAGCAGATGATTGCCTCGAAGAGCGCTGGTAATTCACCTGCTCCCGGAATTAAATTACAGTCACTACTCCCCCCCCCCAATCCCTTCCTACCCCTGTAGGGGATCCTTTGACCTGAGAAATACTGCAAAAAGATCTAAGCGTGGCCTTAGCTGAGGCCTTAAAAAATCATGCTGCTGTGATGGAAATTAAAATAAAGGAAGAGATATCTGCTGCTCATAAGGAATTATTGGAAGAACTTTGAATTCGGTCCAGATTCGGAATCAACAAATTAGAGATGATATTTTAGAGGCTTTTAAGTGCCTATCTGGTTATGTATCTGGAATTGAAGATAAATTGGAAGTGATTCCAATATTAATCTGGTAACGAAAATCGATGTGGTTCGACAAAAGGTTGGAGATGCAGAAAATGAAATTATAATGCTGCAGTATAGACAGATGGAATTTGCCTTAAGGATAAGAGACCTCAAAGAGAAAAATCAAGAAAATTTGAAGCAGATTTTCTCAGAAGCCTTTGATCAATTGATGGGATGGTCAGGAGGGAATTTTGATTGGCAGATTGATAAGATATATCGTGTTAATTCCTGGCTCACCAGACAAAAACAACTCCCAAGAGACATTGTGGTGTATTTTGCTACGAAAGATATGAGGAATTTGATACTGCAAGAGTTTTACAAAACTAAGCTTCAAATTGGGGGTCAGGAGGTGACTATTTTGAAGGAAATACCACCCAAAATGTTGAGATTGAGGAAAGACTATGCCTTTTTAGTCAATGAGCTCAAAAATTGTCAGCTACAGTTCAGATGGGAGGCCCCAGCCGGGCTAGCAGTTACTTACCAGGGGCAAAGATATCGTCTTAACTCAGTATGGAAGGCTCAGGATTTTTATAATAATATACTGAAGACTGGACAACCCCCCCCCCCTTTCCAGGACCCAGAGAAAGAGAACAAGAAGGACAGGATAGACAGCAACCTATGCAAGGATCACCAAGACTGGACCAACTTCCTCTCCCAGAACTAGGAGCGAAGGAGCAAAGACAAACTCATGTGATTACTAGGCGAATGGAACAAGAGTTAAAAAAGCAACAAGCTTTACAACAAACATATGCTACCGTCCAAGAATTCACAGGTTTTAGTTCAGAAGCAGTGGGTGGAGCCAGGCCGAAAGCCAAATTACAGGATTTCCAGATGGCTCTTAAAAAGCTTCAGGGAGTTAAAGATGACAACTAAGTTCTTAACCTGAAACGTTAACGGTTTAAACTCCCCACAGAAAAGGAAGAAAATAAATCATTATTTGAAACAATTTAAGAATGATATAATTTGCCTGCAAGAGACTCATATTAGATCAACTGACCAGAAATATTTGATTAATACAAGACTTGGACAACACTTTGTAGCTTCTGCTCCTATACCAGAAAAATGGTATAGTTATTTACTTAAGAAAGGACATGAAAGCCAAATTAATTGAAGCAGAGTCCCAAGGAAGATATATTGCAGTAGAACTGGTATTAGAAGGGAAAAAGATACTTCTAATGGGAATATATGCTCCCAATCAACAACAAGATAAATTTTATAAAAAGCTCCATACTAAGTTAGTACATTGGGACTATGGATCTTGCATATTATTGGGTGACTGGAAGGGTGTTATGGATACCAAGAAAGACGAAAACAAAGATGCTAGCTAAAAATATGAACACTAAACAAAGCGAAGAATTAGAAGGAATGACAGGATGTGAAATAGTTAAAAAGGTTAAATATCTAGGAGTCTATATTTCAACCTCAAATGGGAAACTATATAAGTATAATTATGAGCCACTATGGAGCAGCATACAGACAGAGATGAAAAATTGGAAAAAAATTACAATTATCTTTGCTGGGAAGAATAGCGGCAGTGAAAATGAATGTTCTACCTAAATTTTTATTTCTTTTTCAAATGATACCAATACTTTAAAAAGATGCAAATTTGCTAGAGTGGCAGAAGGGCATTAATAAATTTGTATGGGCAGGGAAGAAGCCGAGAATAAAACTAAAAATAATGCAAGATGTCCGTGAGAGAGGAGGTTTGAAATCAGCAAATTTAAAACTATATTATGAAGCAGTAGTTTTATCGGTAATTAGTGACTGGATTAATTTAACAGATGATAGAATACTTAATATCGAAGGGCATGATTTGGTATATGGTTGGCATGCTTACTTGCTATATGACAAAAAGGTAGATAAGAACTTTAAAAGTCATATTTTAAGGAATGCTCTACTGCGGGTCTGGAAAAAATATCAATACAAACTAAATGATAAGATACCCATGTGGGCAATTCCTAGATACGCAATAGAAAACATAAATATAGTATATAATCAGGATGTAATTACATGCAGACAGCTTCTTACCTTAGAAAGAGGTGTATTACAATTAAAACCTTGAATGTACTAAAAGAGGAAAAGGCAATTCAAACATGGTTTCAGTATGGGCAGTTACAGGCCAGATGGAAAAAAGATGAAAAAATCGGTTTTATGCAAGACGAGGATAATTTACTAAAACAAATTGGAGATCAAAGTCCAATGCATATAAAGAGACTATAAGAGGTTATAAGATGTTTTATAGACGGCATTTAGATCCTTAAAAACTGGCCTCTATGTATCCGAATTTACAACCTAATGCTGGAGATGTAATTGTGCTGATGCTACGTATTATCATATATGGTAGACTTGTAAAAAGGTCAAAGCATTTTGGATAAAAATATGGTGGATTATGCAAAATGTTCTTTAAAAAAGGATAAAGTTTACCCCTCAGTTATTTTTGTTAGGTATAATTACTGATTGTACAGTTATAGAGACTAACCTGATTTTGCATTTAATAACCACAGCAAGACTGCTGGTGGTGCAATACTGGAAGAAAGAAGATTAGCCTACTATTCAAGAATGGACATTAAAAGTAACAAACCTAGCAGAGATGGCTAAAATATCAGCATATCTCAAGGACCATTCCAATGAGAGATATAAATTGAAGTGGAGAAGATGGATTGACTATACTCAAAATAAATATGGGACTAAGAAATTCCAGATAGCTTATGACTGAAGAAACAAGGAATGATATAATCTGTTTAGAGCTAGCCTAGCAAAGAGGAGTTAAAGCTCAAATGAAAGATGATATCAACTTTTTTTTAAAGTTTATTTTAGAATATCTTTGTTAAAGATTTATACCCTGTATTAGTTCTGGGAAGTCGGGGGGGGGGAGGTAGGGGGGAGGTTGGGGTCGGGATGGTAGTGGGAGGGAAGTAAACATTTGTAAAAGTTTTTTTTTTAAAAAAATTCAATTAAAAAAAAAAATAAGACAACATTTTCCATTGCAGTGTTGGAGCAGGCAACTATTGCAGCCGAGATTCAAAATGCAGGACCTGCAGTTTTCAGCTAAAATCTCAGAACGCCAACTGGACACAACGTGACAGGAAACAATGTTTGGCATTTAGAAGAATGGGACATCCCCCACTTCAGTGGTGAAATTCAATTTTTTTACTGTGGGCGTGGCTTGGTGTGCGTGGCCGGGGAAGGATACTGCAAAACACATGAAGTGTTAATACCACTTTATAAGGCCTTGGTAAGGCCACACTTGGAATACTGCATTCAGTTTTGGTCGCCACGATGTAGAAAAGATGTGGAGATTCTAGAAAGAGTGCAGAGAAGAGAAACAAAACAAAGATGATTAGTGGACTGGAGGCTAAAACTTATGAAGAACGGTTGCAGGAACTGGGTATGTCTAGTTTAATGAAAAGAAGGATTAGGGGAGACAGGATAGCAGTCTTCCAATATCTCAGGGGTTGCCACAAAGAAGAGGGAGTCAAACTATTCTCCAAAACACCTGAGGGCAGAACAAGAAGCAATGGGTGGAAACTAATCAAGGAGAGAAGCAACTTAGAACTGAGGAGAAATTTCCTGACTGTGAGAACAATTATCAGTGGAACAGCTTGCCTCCAGAAGTTGTGAATGCCCCAACACTGGAAGTCTTTAAGAAGATGTTGGATAGCCATTTGTCTGAAACAGTATAGGGTTTCCTGCCTATTAACAATAGCAATAGCAATAGCAGTTAGACTTATATACCGCTTCATAGGGCTTTCAGCCCTCTCTAAGCGGTTTACAGAGTCAGCATATTGCCCCCAACAATCCGGGTCCTCATTTTACCCACCTCGGAAGGATGGAAGGCTGAGTCAACCTTGAGGCGGTGAGATTTGAACAGCCAAACTGCTGAACTGCAGTCAGCTGAAGTAGCCTGCAGTGCTGCACTCTAACCACTGCGCCACCTCGGCTCTCTCGGGGTTGGACCTCGGCCTAGGCAGGGGGTTGGACTAGAAGACCTCCAAGGTACCTTCCAACTCCGCTATTGTATTGTATATAAAACCTCCATCTCCATCCCACTCTGGAACCAGTCAGAGGTGGTATTTACCAGTTCTCCGAACTACTCAAAATTTCCACTACCGGTTCTCCAGAACCTGTCAGAACCAGCTGGATTTCACCCCTGAAGCCCCCCTCTTTCCTCGCCCTGGAGTGTGCAGGAAGAGAAGGAAAGAGCCCAATTCAGAGCCAGCTACCCAAGGAAAGAACTCCACACTCCCTTTTCTACCTGTGGGCCTTGCGATGCTTTCAGGGCTTCCCAAGGCAGCAGAGGTTCAGCCAGCCCTCCTGGAGGGCCAGATCCTGAAGGATACAACTCTGAGACCAGCCATGACCCCTTTAGATGACAAGCACCTCTCATTTTTATCCCAACAGGTCCCTCAGCTGATTTCCACACCCCAAATGGTCTCAGCTGACCTCAGAGCTCCTCCAGATCATGGATTTCACACCTTTGGCACAGAGCCCCAGATGAGTCCCACAGAGCCACAATGGGGGCTGCAGATTTGCTGTCACGGCCATGTTTCCTACCCTCTCCCAAACTATGGCAGGAGATGGTTGGTACTCTGGAAGCTCCCTGTCCAGGGGTGAAATGCTACTGGTTTGCGCGAACCGGTAGGGACGATTGTTGTTGGTTCCGCAAACCAGTAGAAAAAAAAGTTTCTGAGGATCACGTGGCTCAGATGTGACCCACGTGATCATAGGAAGCTCCCCCCCCCCACGCTTTTTAAAGCATTTTTTTTCCTGCCAGTTTGGGCGAATAGGCAGGAAAAAAATGCTTTAAAAAGCGGGGGGGGGGGGGGAGAAAGCTTCCCATGATTGCGTGGATCAGCTGTGAGTCGCATGATCATCGGAAGCTTTTCCCCCACTTTTTAAAGCATTTTTTTACTACCTATTTGCCTGAATCGGTAGTAAAAAATGTTTTAAAATGTGTGGCGGGGGGAACCTTCCCCCCGCCCCATCATGTGGCTCACAGCTGAACCTTTCCCCCCCACGTCTTAAAGCATTTTTTACTACTGGTTCAAGCAAATAGGTAATAAAAAATGCTTTTATTTTTTTTAAAGTTGGCCACACCCATCCAGTCACATGACAGCCCCCAAGCTACGCCTACTAAGCCACGCCCATAGAACCGCTGGCAAAAAATTTTTACATTTCACCACTGTCCTGTCCCTTCCTGCACTCCTCAGCCAAGCAGTTGAAAACATTCATGGTTACTTTTGGCAGGTCTATTGATCTATTTGGAGGTCAATATGTCCTTGTCAACTCCCTTCCCCTACACAGAAAAACTGCTCTCAGAGTGGAAGGGAAGAGGGGAGGGGATAGGAGGGGAAGAGAGGGGACAGGAGAGAGGGAAGCAGAGGTGAGGAAAAGAGCAGGAGAGAGAGAAGGAGCAGAAAAAGGAGAGAGGAGGAGAGGAAGGGGAAGTAGAGAAGAGAGGGATGATAGAGGGTAGGAAGGAGGTAGGGTGGAGGAGAAAGGGAGAGGAGGTAGTGCTGCTGTGGAACACGGTATAATATGGTGTATGGACAGCAGAAGAGCAAATGAAGAGTTATTGTGGGTAGATGGTGAGAAGAATTGATATAATATTGGATAATACATAATAGTGTTTGTTAAGACATAATGGTATATTTATGGATACATATGAAAATGAAAATAAAACAAAACTTTTCAAAAAAAGAAAAGAAAAACTGCTCTGTCAATCTTTTTCCAATCTGGGGTATGTGGAGGGGAGTGGGCGGAAAAGCCTTAGGAAGAAAGAGTAAGTTGTTTCTTGTGATAGATTTATAAGGGATAACAGACTGGAAATAATATATCATGGTGGATTCTTGGTTTATTTTGCAGGACTTGGAAATTGCAAGATACCTAGGAAAGGCAGAATAAAACAGCTGGGAGCCACACCTCATGTAAAGATGAGGAAAGAACCTTCTCAGAGATGTGGTTTCATCTGCCCAATTCTGCTTGGCACAGTTTGAGCCAGAGGTAGGCTTCAAATCCCGGCGCTACCAGTTCACTCATGCATGTGCACAAAGCTTCTGCGCATGCACCGAAGAGTCCAGATGGATGGGCGGAGCACCTGGCAACCCACCTCTGGTTTGAAATGCCGGTGGCAGAAGGGGCAGCCTCTGGAGAAATCCACAATCAGGGTCTGCAAAGGTCCCACAGCTACTGACTGACGTCTAAAACATAGAAGGGACCATGGAGGTCTTCTAGTCCAACCCCCTGCCCATGTCAGGAGATTCTATACCATTCCAAACTTTCTTTGGGCTTGATGAGAAGGATACATGTGATCACTGAAAGAATAATGGAACAGAATAATAGATTTGGAAGAGAGATCCTCCAGTATACCCAAGCAGGAAATCCTATACCATTCCAGAAAAGTGACTGTCCAATCTCTTCTTAAACACCTCCAGTGATGGAGCACCCATTAATTCTGTAGGCAAACCATTTCAGAGCTTGCCAGGAAGAGGTGTGCTTGCAGCAGACTTATGTAACCATAGCTGGGTCTGATCACATCCCAGTCCTCATTGTGCATCTCAGCCTCGTCACTGTGGCATCCTAGACCAGCCCCTTCCTGACAGGAGAAGGGAGACACCACTTCTGCCCTGGAGCACATAGAGATGGTTCTAGGCTGTGAGGATGAGATGAAGGCAAAGTTGGTGAGAGCCAGTTTGGTCTAGGGATGAAGAACCGGGCTAGAAACAGGAGACAATGAGTTCCAGTCCCATCTTAGCTGTGTGAAAGCCAGCTGGGTGACTTTGGGAGTCCAACCCACCTCACAGGGTTGTTGTGGGAAAAAAAGAAAGGAGCATTACATATATTGGCTGCCTTGGACAGGGAGCCTGCCCCCCCTCCAACTGGCGTCAACCCCCTCAGCCCCCTCAGCCACTTCAAACTTTCAGACCTTGTCCTCTCTTCTGGACTCTGCAGAGGATTAAGAGCGCAAAGACCCCCTCTCTCAAACTATTAGCAACTCTATCTATTTCAAATCTGCGCCAACCACTTTTGCGGTTCAAGAACTGTGTCTATCTTGTTTGCTGAGTGAAGGAGTGAATGTATGTATGGATGGGTGAGAGAGTGTTCCCACGCGTTTTTAATTTAAATTAATTCATTTTTTATCTATTTATTATTGTACATTTTTAACATTAGTGGGGTATGCATGTGGAGAATGTCTGGCCAGTATGTATGAGGGGATTGAGAGTGCAGCCTGGAGCCCCCTCCACTGAGTGCAGAAGCAGAAGTTGCTGGGGGCCCGGATCTGCCTCTCGTCCCAGAGTGTATGGTACGAATGGCCTGCTGGAGAGAACGGGGGCCGCGGGAGGGGAGGAGGGGTCTACGGGGACGGGGACGGGCTGGAGCATCCCGGTCACGTTTGGGAGAGGCAGGTATGACAGGAGTTACAGGGCTAGCCATTACTGGGGAAGGAGGGTTCGCTACGTCACAGCGATCCCTCCTTCCGGCCCTGATAGCTCAACTCAAGGACCAGGTGGCAAGAGATGTCAGGGCCCTGGTCTCAGGTTGCTGTTGCTAAATGCCAGGTCTGTGATTCATAAAGCTCCCCTCGTCCAGGACTTAATATTAGACGAGGGGGCAGACCTGGCATGTATTACTGAAACCTGGCTGGGCCACGAGGGAGGAGTCCCCCTCTCAGAAATGTGCCCAGAAGGGTTTCAGGTGCTCCACCAACCCTGACACCACACAAGGGGTGGGGGAGTGGCAGCCATCATCCGAGAGTCATTAGTCCCTCATGGGATCCCTGCTCCAGAGACTGTCGGGTGTGAGTCACTTCTGGTGAAGTTGGACCTAGGGGGTGAAGTGGGCTTGTTTCTAACGTACCTACCTCCCAGCTGCGTTACAACAGCCCTGCCTGCGCTCCTTGAGTCAGTAGCCGGACTGGCGGTTGAGTTGCCCAGACTGATAGTACTGGGGGGTTTCAACCTGCCATCTCTCAGCGAACGCTCGGATGGAGTACAGGAGTTCATGGCTTCCATGACAACCATGGACTTGACCCAGGTAATTCAGGGTCCGACTCATACAGCGGGTCATACGCTCGACCTTGTGTTTCTCTCGGGGCAGTGGAGACATGATCTGGAATTGAAGGGCATTGAGATCTCGCCCTTGTCATGGTCAGATCACTTCCTACTGAGGCTTAATTTTCAGAAACTACTCCCCCACTGCAGGGAGGAGGAACCGATTAGGTGGTTCCGCCCCAGGCGCCTGATGGACCCTTTGGGATTTCAGACGGCGCTTGGAGAGATACCTGACTCCCTTGCCCACAATCCGGCAGAGTCCTTGGTCGCTGCTTGGAATACAGTGGCGGCTGAGGCTCTGGACCGGATCGCACCTTTGCTGCCTCTCCGTGGTAGTGGATCCAGGAGGGCCCCTTGGTTTACCGAGGAACTCTGGGAGATGAAGCACCAAAAGAGATGCCCAGAGCGACGTTGGAGGGCTAGTAACTCCGAATCTGACCGAACACAACTAAGAGCCTTTATTAGGACTTATTTAGTGGTGATACAGGCGGCAAAATGTGCTCATTTTTCCGCTCTAATTGCGTCCGCAGAATCTCGCCCGGCCGCCCTGTTTAGGATAACCCGCTCCCTCCTGAAAGGGAGGGGTGCGGGAGAGCCCTTACAGGGAAGAGCTGAGGAATTTTTTCAGTTTCTGTCGGACAAAGTCGCTCGGATTCGGACGGACCTGGACTCCACTTGGACAGTACCAGCAGAGATGCCGGGGGAGGGCCTTGATCGGATTTCTTGGAGCGAGTTCCAGCCTGTCGCTCCTGAGGAAGTGGACAAGGACATGGGAGCGGTGAGTGCCTCCACCTGCTTACTGGACCCGTGTCCCTCCTGGCTGGTTTCGACCAGCAGGGAGGTAACACGAGGCTGGCTCCAGAGGATTGTTAACACCTCTCTTAAGGAGGGATCTTTCCTGCACCCTCTGAAGGATGCAGTGGTAAGACCCCTCCTTAAGAAGCCTTCCCTGGACCCAGCTATCCTTAATAACTACCGTCCAGTCTCCAACCTCCCTTTTGTAGGGAAGGTTGTTGAGAAGGTGGTGGCCTTTCAACTCCGACGGACCTTGGATGAAGCAGAAACCCTTTCAGTTGGGTTTCAGGCCTGGTTACTGCATCGAAACTGCTTTGGTCGCGCTGACCGATGATCTCTGGCAGGCCAGGGATAGAGGACATCCCTCTATCCTGGTGCTTCTTGACCTCTCAGCAGCCTTCGATACCATCAACCATGGTATCCTTCTGTGCCAGTTACGAGAGGTGGGAGTGGGAGGCACCATTTTACGGTGGTTCTCCTCCTACCTCTCAGAAAGGTCGCAGTTGGTGTTGGTTGGAGGACAGAGGTCGACCCCTAGGCCCCTCAAATATGGGGTGTCTCAGGACTCGGTCCTGTCCCCCCTCCTATTTAATATCTACATGAAGCCACTGGGTGAGATCATATGCCGGCATGGGATTAAATATCATCAATATGCGGACGATACCCAACTGTATCTGTCCACCCCGTGCCAACTTAGCGAAGCGGTGGAAGTGATGTGCCACTGCCTGGAGGCTGTCAGGGTCTGGATGGGAGCGAACAAGCTTGCACTCAATCCAGACAAGACCGAGTGGCTATTGATGTTGCCTCCCAAGGATAGTCCAGACATTCCATCCCTTAGCCTGGGGCGTGAAATCTTACACCCCTCAGAGAGGGTCCGCAACTTGGGTGTCCTCCTGGATTCGCAGCTGACGTTAGAACACCACCAGGGGGGCTTTTGCCCAGGTTTGCCTGGTGCACCAGTTGCGGCACTACCTGGACTGGGAGGCACTTTGAATGGTCACTCATGCCCTCGTCATCTCAAGGCTCAGTTACTGTAATGCGCTCTACATGGGGCTGCCCCTGAAAAGTGTTCGGAGACTACAGTTGGTCCAGAATGCAGCCGCACGAGCGATATAGATACACCCACATTACACTCATCCTCCGCGAGCTGCACTGGCTTCCTATTGGTCTCCGAATGCGCTTCAAGGTGCTAGTCATCACTTTTAAAGCCCTACATGGCCTAGGACCTGGATATCTGAGAGACCGCCTTCTGCCACATACCTCCCAACGGCCGATAAGATCTCACAGATTGGGCCTTCTCCGGGTGCCGTCGACCAGACAATGCTGGCTGGTGGCGCCTTGGGGGAGGGCCTTCTCTGTAGCTACTCCGGCCCTGTGGAACAATCTACCCATAGAGATCCGGACCCTTCCCACTCTCTCAGCCTTCTGAACAGCCACTAAAACCTGGTTATTCCGGCAGGCCTGGGGCTGTTGACTTCACGAACAAGGTCCAGCCCCACCTAGACGGAATGTATGGTGTGTTGTTTTTAAATTTGTTTCTCTGTTTTATTTTTAACTTTTTAACTTTTATCTTGTTTCTGTAAGCCGCCCGGAGTCCTACGGGATTGGGCGGCATATAAATTTATTAAATTACTAAATTACTAATTAATTGAGATGTTTATAAAGATAATAAAGCTAAGATCTAAAATAACTAATAAATAAATAATAAAGTCAAATGAAGTCAAATGAAGTCATCATGTAGTCAAAAAAATCCTCCCCAAATGCTTAACAAGGCAGCTTTGTGTCATGGTAAACAGGACATGGGCATCCTATGGGAAAAAGTCAAAGCTATGGGGAGATGGAGGCTACAGAGTGCTTATACTGCAAGTGGCAGTTGGGTCACAGTGAAGAAAGGCCAACCCACTTCCAACTGGTGGTGTCTGTCTGTCTGTCTGTCTGTCTGTCTGTCTCTGTGTTGGGGAAAACAGAAGATCCGGCTTTCCTTCCAGGCCTCAATCAATCAGACCATGGGGCCACATGTGGCCCACCAAAACCATTAATTCGGCCCACGCAGGACCACATGGTCCCACCCACATGGCCCCACCCACCCTTCGGCTGAGCACAGGACTTTCCTTTGTGAGCCCTGCAGGTTGGAACTGAAAGGTAAGGCCAACAATTTTAGCCTGCTGAGAGGTTCTGGAGGCAGGGGAGATGAAAAGCGTGGTGCACAGATGCCCCAGGAGGCCAAAAAATGCTCCATTTTTGCCTGTTTTTGGCCTGCAGAATGCTTCTGGAGGTGGGGTGGGTGGGGGTGAAAACCGGGGCACACAGTCACCCATAGGAGGCCAAAAACTGGCATAAAATGACCCATTTTTCACCTCCCCTGCCTCCAGAAGATAGGTAAAGAGAGATAGACACAGAGAGAGGGGGGGGGGAGAGGGAGGGAGGGAGGGAGAGACAGACACAGAGACAGATTTATAAAGCTCCTTTGGACTGAGAAGAATTGCTGCAAAACTGAGTTTCCTGAAGTGGACCACTAGACTCCTAAACAACTGAAAAAAATGATCTAATAAAAAGAAAAGGCAATCAAAGAGCAAAAGTGGAACCAGTAGTGGAAATGGTGACTGGGTCTCCGAACTGGTAGGGACGGCATGCTCGCCACGCCCCCGAATCAATTCTCAAGTCACTGCGGCATCTTATTTTAATTAACTTTTTAAAATGTTCTGCCCATGCACAGACCTATTTATAGGCAACTGCACACACAAGATTGCATGTGCACCGAACTGGCAGTAATGCCAGCAGAAACCAACCCCTGGTTCACACATGGAACATCATTCCTGCCTTGACTTGTTGGGTCATGTTGGAAGGAGAGTCCCAAGAGCCTTGTACATTGGTGAATATGCAGTGATGCAGGCGATGGTGAGATCTGCCTGCTTGGGGAGGAAATAAATCCCCGACTGTCAGAAGGCCCATCGAGTGGCTTCTTGCATGCCTGGGAACTTGGAGCATTTCAGCAGAGGGCACTCCAGACTGCGAAATCTGGTCTGCCAAATCCCAGGCACATTTTCTGGTGGCATTTTGGAAGCTTGGTAATGTGTGTGCAGGGCCTCGTAACTCACGGCGTTCGTGCTTGTGTTATACTATGTGCATATAAATTTAAAGAATATGCAGGCAGCTGTGGCTAATTCAACCAAGGACTATTTTATCCGTGTTCCTCTTTATCATCAAAAGCCCTTCTTTCATCTTCATTAGTGTTAAAAACCGACCTGCCCCTAGGCAAAAAAACTGCTTAGCCCAATCTCTTTCTGGGCAGGGCATCCTTCAAACTCCATTTGGATGTGGACTTCTGATACTTTGTCCCCTCAGCAATTCCCCACCCCCCTTCTCCCTCGAGATTAATAAAAATGTTTCAACATTTGTCCTGTCTTGTAAGCAGTTTCCTTTTGTACTTGAAAAAGACTGGCCTTAAATTAATAGGCCTGAGTCTCTATAAATCTGCACTTTTTGCTCACAGTTGTGAGAACATGAAATGATTTACCCACTTAAGCAGTAGGAAAGGAGCATTAGTAATCTCCAAGTTAGGAACATGGAAATCAAACATAAATGTGAAGAGTTTGGGCCCCCAGCTGGGTTGGGCTGTTGTTCCCTAGCAAGAGTTGTGGAGAGCTGGAGGTCCCAATCTGGTTGTTTGCTTTGTGTTGCTTTGCTTGTGGGGAGGATGAGCATATTTGGCAGCGAGTACAGCACCCCCCCCCCCCAATGAGTGGCTCTCCCACCAGTTGTGTCCTGGAAGAGATTCTCAAGAATCAGCACCCTTTTCATCCCAACCTAGGAATCTGCAAAGGAGCTCAATCCACCCTGTGTCAGATTTGTTGTGACTGTTTAAAAATAAAACAATAGTCACATTTCACAATGAAGTTGCTTTTGCACTAACACGGAGCAACCCAGCTCCAAATGGTGTCTCCATTTCTCTCTCAACCCAAAGGAGAAAAACTGGAGGAGGAGGTGCTATACTGAAGCTCTGGGAGGAATGAGAGATACAAGTTTGAGTAAATAAATATGAGTATTACCCAAATAGTTCTTACAACAGAACAAGCAGTTGATTTTTGCTCGTGTGATTTGACTGAATGACGCAGATTTTGAGGCCAAAAATATTTTATAACAGGCATTGGGTTATTTGTGAATTCTGCTTTCAAGACTTTTCTTGCTATTTCATTTTTGAATTTTGAATCCCTGCTCACAGTCACTCATGCCTTAGTCACTCCATCTTGACTACTGCAAGATGCTCTAGCTGGGGCTGCCCTTGAAAAGTACCTAGAAGCTTCATTTGGTTAAAAATGTGGTGGCCTGCATGATTTTGTGCTGGACTAGATGTACAGTTGCAAGAAAAAGTATGTGAACCCCTTGGGATTACGTGGAGTTTGCATTAATTAGTCATAAAATGTGCTCTGAACTTCATCTAAGTCACAACAATAGAAAAACACAGTCTGCTGAACATAATACTACACAAACATTAGATGTTGCCATAGTGTAATTGAACATAACGTGTAAACATTCACAATGCAGGGAGAAAAAGTATATGAGCCCCTAGCCTAATAACTTCTCCAAGAGCTAATTGGAGCCAGGAGTGAGCCAACCTTGACTCCAATCAGTGTGATGATATTGGATGTGTTGCTGACAGCTGTCCTGCCCTTTAAAAACACACACCTGTTTTGGGTTTACTGGTTTCAAGAAGCACTGTCTGATGTGAACCATGCCTCGCAGAAAAGAGCTCTCAGAATACCTACGATCAAGAATTGTTGATTTGCATGAAGCTGGAAAGGGTTACAAAAGTATCTCCAAAAGCCTTGATGTTCATGTGTCCACGGTAAGACAGATTGTCTACAAATGGAGAAAGTTTAGCACTGTTGCTACTCTCCCTAGGCGTGGTCATCCTGTAAAAATGACTGCAAGAGCACAGTGCAGAATGCTTCATGAGGTAAAGAAGAATCCTAGTGTGTCATCTAAAGACCTACAGAAATCTCTGGCACATGCTAACATTTTTGTTGACACATCTACAATAAGGAAAACATTAAACAAGAATTGAGTACATGGGAGGACACCACGGAGGAAGCCATTGCTGTCCAAAAAAAAATATTGCAGCATGTTTGAAGTTTGCAAAAGAGCACCTGGATGTTCTACAACACTACAGGCAAAATATACTTTGGACAGATGAAACCAAAATTGAGTTGTTTGCGAAAAACACACAACCCTATGTGTGGAGAAAAAAGGCACAGCACACCAACATCAAAACCTCATCCCCATTGTAAAACATGGTGGAGGGAGCATCATGGTTTGGGGTTGCTTTGCTGCCTCGGGGCCTGGATGGATTGTTGTCATTGATGGGACAATGAATTCCAGGGTTTATCAAGACATTTTGCAGGAAAACGTACGACCATCTGTCCGCCAACTGAAGCTCCGCAGAGGATGGGTGATGCAACAGAACAATGACCCAAAGCATACAAGTAATTCAACAAAAAAATGGCTTCAACAGCACAGAATACGTCTTCTGGAGTGGCCCAGTCAGAGTCCTGACCTCAACCCGATTGAAATGCTGTGGCATGACCTTAAGAGAGCGATTCACACCAGACATTCGAAGAATATTGTTACACTGAAACAGTTTTGTGAAGAGAAGTGGTCCAAAATTACTCCAGATCGTTGTGCAGGTCTGATCTGCAACTACAGGAAACATTTGGTTGAGTAATTGCTGTCAAGAGGGTCAACCAGATATTAAGTCCAACAGTTCACATACTTTTTCCTCCCTGCACTGTGAATGTTTACATGTTATGTTCAATTAAACCATGGCAACATCTAATGTTTGTGTAATATTATGTTCAGCAGACTGTGTTTTTCTATTGTTGTGACTTAGATGAAGTTCAGAGCACATTTTATGATCAATTCATGCAAAACTCCACATAATCCCAAGGGGTTCACATACTTTTTCTTGCAACTGTACACATGTCATTTCTCCTGTGGGAGCTCCATTAGCTGGCAATTTGCTTTCAGGTCCAATTCAAGGTGCCGATTATCACCTGTAAAGGCCTACTTGGTCTGGGGCCAGGTGATTTGAAGGACTGCCTTCCTCTGGTCAGAACTACCCGGCCCACCCCCAGAGTGAGGAGGCAGGAAATGTTAAAGCCCCCCTGTCCTAAAGAGGTCCATTTAGTGGGACCAAAGAGAAGAGCCTTCTCTATGGTGGCTCCCTCCCCATGGAACATCATCTCCATGGAAATAAGATTGGCCCTCACTTGGACATGTTGACAAGGCCAGGGAGACCTGGTTTTGCCAAAGGGCCTGGGGACCCGAGTGGGGCAGAGCGATCAAGTGGCTTATTTGATAGTTGTCAACACAGGGATGGAGGGTTATTTTTTATTGTTTTTATTTTTTATTTTTGTCAGCCACCCAGAGTCACTGACAGTTTGAAAAATGTGACTACCCCATCCCCAATTTCTTAGCTTCTTTTAGAAACTGTCAGCCCAGATAGGAGGACAGGAAGTTAGGGTGGGTGAGAGAAGGGTCACATCTTTGAGGGAATTCAAATCTAGATGGCTCTTTTTATGGTTCCCCCTGACAAGACCCTGACCTGTTTTTCCTGCTCTTTCTCAATGACATTGTCTTATCTCATCCCCGACCCATGACCATGGAGGGGGTCTAATGCCATCCTTTCAAAGTGGATACTAGATTTTCCTAGCCCCTTCGGTCCTGAGTCTGCTATGGATCCCCTTCTCTTGGACTTCCCTCAGCCTGGGGCTGGGCGGCTTGGGCTCGACACTCTCTTGGAAAAGGAAGACAGCAGCATCCTACGTGTGTGTGTGTGTGTGTGTGTGTGTTGATGCTTCTCTCATTTTCTACAGCTTCAGTTGGCAGAAATCTCAAGTTGCTGTTTTTAATTTCCTTTGCTTTTTTACTATAATTTCCCAGGACACACATAGAAGTGTTAAGTGTCATCCTATTTATCAGCAGCCTTCCTACAACCACTATTGAGAAAGATGGTAGCTCAGGAACCCCCTGCCAGAAAGTGTTCGGTAAGGCCAGCTGCACTTGGTCCAATCATCGTTGTACACCTATGGAAGTGTGCTGCAGTGCACCCATTTCTCCTGGGCACCGGCCGGCTGCTTCTAAGGGAAGGGGACCCTTTGGCTACCCATTTCGCAGCATTACTTGGGGATGAAGCTCACTTGCTATCCATTTCACCTGGTGTTCTCCTCCACCCGTTGTACCTGTCCACCAAAATATTTTTACATTCAGGTTGGGGCTCTTTCAGAAAATTACTTCAGCTATGCTGAGAAATTCCCCAGCCCTGGGTGGCAGAAGATGGACTGCGTCTTTGGACATTAAGAAAAAGGGCCCTCCTGCTTCTCCCACACTTTGCAGCACCTGGCACCTGTAGGATGGGCATCCAGGCGGGTACTAACTCTGCTACTCTAGCTTCCCCCCTTCCGCATTTATAGACTGGCTGGTGGCTGGCCTTCCCCCGAGAGGTGATGCCAGGCATCGCAGTGAAGCCTAGAGGTCATCCAGCACTCCTTGGCCAGAACCAGCGCTTGAGGTTGCTCTAGGTATGGGCCTCTTTCCAGCCATGCCCCAGGGACCAGTTTGGGGTGGTGATGGGAGCAGGGAGGCGGTGAGGCTTCCCTTTTCCTCCCCGCACGGCCCACCTGAAGGGGAAAATCGAGCGGGCAGCACTTTGGACGACGGCCGCTCGAACCCAACCGAAGGCAAAAAAGGACGGCAAGAACACGCAGGCCGACTCGACACTTCTTCAGACCCCTTTCTCCCCCGGTAACCACTGCTGCTTCCCCCTCCCCCCCACCTACTGCCGTCGCCGCCTCCTCCAATCCCGGGAGCGCGGCTACCTCGCCGGAGCAGCTGGGGAAACCCTACCCCCACGCCTTCCCGGCCACCGCCCACCTGAGCCCCGCCTCCAAATTCCCCCCCCCCCCGACCGGCTTCCTGGAAACGGGACGCTCCGAGCCCAGACCGCCGCCGCCCCAGCGCAGGACCCGGCCCTTCTGGCCCCGAGCGGGGGTTCCTCCTGCTGCGCCTCGGGCTGCCCCCCGGGAGGCCGCCTCTCTGGGCGAAGGGAAGACGCTCTGCACGTGCTCAGAGACCCGGCTCCCCTTGGTTCCTCATCGAATCACGTGCGCAGGTTGCACCCGGAACTCCGTCTGCCCGAGTTGGGGCATTTTCTGGCTTGGGACGCTCCGGCGGCTTCTTCGGGAGGCAGCCCGCCGGCTTCGGCGAAGGCTGGGACGGAGAGCGCGGCGACCGTGGAGCATGTGCAAAGTACTTTCGCCCCCACGCCGGCCCCCCTCGCCGCGCGCCGGCCTTCGGGGATGAAGGGGCAGGACTTCCCGGGCGGAAGGCGTGCCTGGCTCTGCGGCTCCAGCCCCGGCACCTTTCGGCCGAGCCTCTCCCGCCAGGCGGCCGCCTTCCTCCACTGAGCGGTCCCGCGCAGCCTCGCCGCCCCGGGAGATCGCCAGCGCGGGGGCCTGGGGCGCCGCGGCCAGAGAAGCCGAACCGGGCGTGGTGGGGCGGCGGCGGCGCTCCGGTCGCTCCGTCCTCTCCGCCTCCCGCGCCGGAGCCACGACGATGCTTCCCGCTGCGTCGGGCGCAGTCAGCCCCGAGTCGGACGCGCCCTTGCTGCCGCGCCCAGCCGCCGGCCGCCCCGTCCTCGCCGGAGGTCCAGCCGGAGCCTGAGCCGTGCACGCTCGGCCGCGCCTCGCCCGCCGCCCGCCCGCCCAGGATGCTGACCTGCTGCCATGCCCCGCGCCCGCCGCTGGCCCGCTCCTGCGCCTCCGCCGCCGCCGCCGCCGTCCTGCTCGGAGTCCTCTGGCTGCACGCCTGCCGCGGCATGCCCCATGTCATTCGCATCGGTGAGCCAGGCAGGGGGGGGGGGACGGGGGCGGGCAGGGCGCCCGAGTTGCGGTCCCCGGGGCGGGCAGGCGGGCGGGCGGGCGCACGTGGCGGGCGTCGGCTAGCGGGACGTTTCTGGCGCGGGAGGCTTCGGGCTCCGCTGCTCTCCCGGCTCTTGCCCGGCCGGCGTGGTGTGCTGGGAAGACCGGCGCCGCACCGGCCACCCGCGCGCCCTTGACGGGCAGCGCAGAGCCGGCTGGGACGCGGAGCGGAGTTAGGCAGGGCGACTGCCGGGGCGGATGGGGTGCTCGGCGCCGGCAAATCCTGAAGGGCTGCGCCGGTCTGCCGTCCCTTCTTGCGGCGGCGGGGGTGACGGAACAGCCCAGTCTATAGGGGCTGGGATGTGGGCGGCTCTCTGCTCGCCCCCCGGTCTCCGACTCAGAAAGTAGCGAGGTCGAAGTCCTCGGAGGGTCGGCCGGAGGCTTCAGGACGGCGAGCCGGATGCCGGGGAAAAAGTGACCGGGAAAGTCGGGGCTGTCCGGGCGACTTAGTGAAGACCCCCATAGCCTCCCTGGTTTGGCTTCATCCGCGCGGCTGCTCGGGGCTCCCCCGGCGCGGAGTTCATGGTGTAGCCGAATTCGGAGGATGGGCGAATGCCAGCCTGGCTCCGACTCTGTCCGGAGCCTCCTGCCAGGACCGGCCGGGAAACTCCGGGCCCCCGCCCCCGGCGAAGGAGGGCCCGAGCCGCCTTTGCCTTCTGCGGGGTCGGGGCGCCTGCAATGCCTCCAGCCAAGCGGGGCGGGGGTGGCTGAGAGAGTCGCCTTTTCCCCAAAAACAAAGTGACTGGAAGGTTTCTCTCTGTGCCCGGAGAGCCTGCAGGGCCGGTCCGGCGAAAGGCGATGGCGGCCCCGGCCTTTGACCCGGGAGGGGGGCTTTCCCCGCAATGGTCTCTTTCCCTGCTTTAGGCCACGGGCTCCATGCCGTCCACATGCTGCCGAGAAGGGCTCTGCCGACCCGGTCCTTTTTCAGCCGCGGATCAGACCCGCCGGTTGTTCCTCCAGTCCCAAATTCACGGGCTCTTTCTAGCCTGGCGGGGGATGGCGGGTGGATCAAGAGCCGGCTTTCCTTTGCTCTGCAGCGTGGCCCAATCCTTTGGCCCGGCGCACTTTGCGTGGAGCGCCGGCCTTGCCCTGATTTGGGGGTGGACTGGAAGGGCGCAAGGCTGATCTGGGACTGGGGTCGTTCTTTTATTCGAAGGGCTTCGAGCAAAGGAAGACACCTTCAGGCTGAATACCAGGCAGCTGCAAACGTTTTGGATGAGAGCCCTTGATTTTAAAAAGTGGATCCAGATTTTGCTCGGAGAAAACATGTATGGATTTCTGGGAGGCTGGGTGTTTACTGTATGTGTGTGTGGCTTAGAGTTTTTTCTTTTCTCATCTGTTCAGTTGTGTCCAGTTTTCTGAGATTGCCTGGACAAAACCCCTGCAGTTTTCTTACCAAGGTTTTTCCGAAGTGGGTGCCATTGCTTCCTTCCTAGGGCTAAGAGAAAATGCCTGGCCCAAGGTCACCCAGAAAGAGTGACCAGAAGCAGGT
Organism: Thamnophis elegans; assembly: GCF_009769535.1. NCBI lineage: Eukaryota > Metazoa > Chordata > Lepidosauria > Squamata > Natricidae > Thamnophis > Thamnophis elegans. The sequence continues at coordinate 28,788,980 of NC_045552.1, forward strand.
CCTAGTTTCTCACCTGGTGGCCTTAGGCACTAAATTGGCTCTGTAAAGCTTGAGTCATTTAGGCGTAAATGCAGAATCTGAGGGGGGGGGGGTTAGGAAAGGCAGTTGGGGACTTGATCTCACCTGGTCCAGATTAAGATAGTTTGGGGTGGAACTTGGTCCAGTGAGGGAGGTTTTACAGAAAGAAAAATGGATCCTTTGGGTGACTAGAGATTTGGCATTCTGCTCAGGTGGATCGCTTCCAGGGGCTCCTGCTAGTGTGCTACTCCATTGCAGACTTTCAGGTGTGCATAGGGGAGGAAGATTCCTTCAGTCATTGTCATGTTCCAGCTCTGTGTTGTTGTTGGTACTGTGTTCAAGGAGCTGATATTCCAGTTTTTTTCTTAAAAAAATATTAGTTAAAGATTAATAATTTCTCAAAATCCTTTTTTAATGAAAAAAAAAGAATGAAAAGAAAATTTAAGAGTGACAACAGAATTTGTAATAACTGCAGCAGTTTCAGGTTTAGATCAAAGCCGCTCCATCTTTCTGATGCTCTTCTGCCATCTTTCCTTTTCTAAGAAATGAAGAATTTCTTCTATCCTGCATTCTTAATTTGTTTCCTTCTTTTACAGGAGCATTTCAAAATAAAAGGGCCATAAAAAGCAGCATTTAAAAACAAAGCAGCTCATTGGATTTTGATAGAGGTGCCAAATAAATGTCTATGAGCTTTGATTCTGGGGAAAACACTGTAGAGGTGTAAGTGTTTGTGGATTTTTCTAGTTGTTAAATTATTTTTTCTTTTCTCCAGCAAGACAAAGCACCTCTCTATTGTTCAGTTCTGTTTCTAAGAAATCTTGTTCTTTGTTTCTAAATCAACTCAAATGTTTTTATTTTTAGGTTTTCTTGTAGAATGTAATTTTGAGCATAATCCTTTTTAAGTACCATTTGTAATGTCTGGTGGAGAAAATGTAATTGCTGTCACAGGAATGGAGACAGCAAATCCACACATAGCGGAGTGGAATAACCTAATTGACTTAAGTGCTATTAGCTGGTGTCACAGAGGAAGCTCCTTGTATTTTGTGAGTGCTTTGGAAATCACCCTGTCTGCTTCTTTGGGGGAGTAGAAAGCCTCTTGCTCGGTCAGGACCCTGGAGAGAATTTCTCGCCTGCTTTTCTTCTTTACTCCAACTTCAGTGCCCTCCGACAGCAGCACAAAAGGGGCCATTTCTCTCACCGTCTGCCTCCTTGCACTCCTCCACATCAGAAACCATCAGAAGAAGACAAAACTCTTTGCAAACAGAAATAGCAAGAGCCTGTTTTAATTATATTAAGCCTTGAAATGTCACATTTGATATTTTGATAGCTGAGGCAAATAATTAAACAGATGGAAGCTTCGGCTGAAATTGTGCCTTGTTAAAATGGGTCACATATTTGTGGCATCTAGAAAGGGGTAGGGGGAGGAGGAAGAAAGGGAAGGAAGCCGTCTCTGTATCCTGGGTAGAATCGTAACCTTGGCAAGAGGCGTGTCAAAGCAGTAGCAGCAGCAGCAACAGAAGGCCCCCTTGTGTTCGCCCACCGGCGTCTCCACCTTTCTCTGCATTGTGGTTCAGACTGGAGGGGTCTGGAGCCCGGCCAAGAGCTCTGGGGAGGCTCAACCTTCCCCCTTCTCTTCTGGAAGGGCAGCACGGCTGGCTCAGGCCGTCGCCTCTTGCAGGAGAGGCATCTGCCGCTGCAGCGTCTCCTACTGCTGCAGCCTCCCAAGGAGACGGGGTTGTGCAGTGGGCATCTGCAGCAGCTGGAAAAGGGCCCCCAGTTGTGAAACATTCAGGGTGAAAGAAGGCATGAGGGAGGCCGAAAAAGAGATTGTCCCGCCTGTTGTTTGGATAACATACAGGGCATGCGGGAAGAGAGGCGTGCTGGTGTTTGTGGAAATAAAATACCTCATTCCTTATTGATGTGCACACAATCAATTTCAATTCACGTTTCCTTGAAAATGGGCTGGTTATTTTCAGGATTTTTCCTGTTTGGAGGATTTATTTCTTATGTCTCTTCTTGTTTCCCTGAAATTTTCTTACACCTTAACAATAGTTTCACTGTTATTTAGTATATTTAATGCATACACTATTAAAAGAAAAAAAAAGTCTCACAGGCTAAAATTGTGATTATGAACTCACCGAAATTCAGTTTTTAAGTGGAAAGATCAGAGGGAAATAAATCAGAGGCCGATGGTGCCTGTGAGCTCTGAAATCCATAGCACAGGAATGTCGGCTCTGCGTTTTTTTGGGTCAGAGCAGATCTCTGAAGGGGAGCAGCGTGAAAATGATTGATTTTCTCCCACATCTGGACCAGCAAAGGGATTCCATAGGCTCCCTTTGTTTTTCATGCTATGTTGAATTCAGCACTGAAATTTGTCCCGCTACAAACCTGGGTCTGTGCCTTGAAAAACAATGACTTGGCTTCCATTCGGCGGAAGCATAATTGAAAATCAATATTATTGAAGTCAAGCTGGCGTGGCAATGTTTGTAAAAGATCAGGGTGCTTGGGATAATTCTCCAGGAGGGCAGTTCCACTTCAGAGACAAACTAGCCGAACTGGAAGCGGAGCTGGCCTCTCCTCAGGCAGTGATTTGGTATTTCTGGGCTGCTGCTGGCAAAGCCCTTGCTCGGTGTGCCGCTGAAGCACGGCCCTTTCAGGGAGGACAAAGTGGGGAAACAGAGACCTGGCAGGCTGGAGAGTGTGTGTGTGTGTGTGTGTGCATGTGTGTGTGTGTGTTCATTATATGGCAGACATAGCCTGAAGAGAGTTGGGGGTGTGCTGGTCAGGCAGCCAGCTTGAGACACCCCTCCCCCAAAGGCCTGGAATGGATCGTCTTGGTTAGGAAACGTTACCTTGAGAGGAACTGCTCTGCTAGCTCCGAGTGCTTCCCAAAGATCTTTTGAATCCCAGCACAGAGAAGGTAGCCGGCAGAAGCAACATTCTGGCTACTTGAACAACCGAAGAATCTGGAAACATCCTATGATTTTTTTCCCAACTGTTGGGGGATAGTGTTGGAAAACAGAATCTTTGTATGTGGGGGAAATTGCCTAATATTTTACATGCCAAAATAAATGTAGTTATCCCACAGAGTTTTCATTCACGAGGAAAAAAACTAGGGAGAAGATTCTGTGGCGTTTAGTCTGTCGAAATGAAAGGAGCCATCTTTCTTTTGTACCTGCCAATATTTAGATGCATTGCCTGGGTGCCTGTGATAATCCTGAGGCAAAAAGAGTCTGATTTTGGTGAACTGCCAAATTAAAGCAGATCTGCAAATGAATCCACAAAGGCCTTTTCACAATTCTTAACCCCTCCTTGGTATGAACACAAAACGTTCATAGCAATAATGAACTGGATTCTCACTTTGCACACATTCCTTGTGCATAAAAGAGCGCAGAAGAACCTGGAAAGTTAATGCAGAGTCCTGTTCACTGTTGACATTCCGACTCCTTTGGGGGGTTATAAATTTAGAGGAAAGTCCTGGCAGGTAGCAAAAGTGTCTTTATCTGCAAGAACTGAGGAAAAAAATCATCGGCTCCTTAACGTGAGCAGATCTAGTCTTGCCTTGGTGTTGGGTCTCTGGGGAGATTGATTTCTGATCAAGTAAGGATCTTTGTATTTTTACGGAAATAGTGAAAGCAGCTTTCTCAGGCTGACACTGACCAAGCTTTGAGCCCGTTGCTCAGCCGCTCCAGATGCTCTCATTTTGGTATGAAGGCGCAGAGGGGGAAATGCTGGGTGGTGAGATGAATGTCAGGCTAAAGTGTCAAGAAGGCCTATTGGGAGCCAGCGGCTGTAGTGACTCAGTCCTGGCTTTGCAGCCTTTAGGAGGGGAGGCAGCCGGCTTTGAGATGGAGTCAGGGCTACAGTAGGAAAGCCGGCTACTGTTTTTTTTTAAACCAAACAGCTGCTTCCCTCAAATGGTTGCACCTTCATTCTAAGTATGCTAGATGCTGAATTTCACGGCCTGGAAGCTTTTTTGTGCACAAATCCCATGTAATTTCTGATAGCCTAGCAAATCTCTGTGCATGTGTACACGTGTGCTGTGTTCCCATCCTTCGTGCTATATAGAAGAATCTACCTCAAGAGGCTGGCAGTGAATTTTCACCATTTCTCCCTAGTGAAGTCTCTGTTTTTGTGTTTGTAATAAATCTTTGGTTCGACGGTGGCTTAGAGAGCTCTGCAATCCACTCGCAGCTTAATGTGGTCCGCCTTGTCCTTTTAACGTGATTGCAACTCCTCTCCAGCTCCTAGTTTGCCAGATGAGATGAAGCTGATCTATTGCAGAGCCCAGGGCAGGTTTGGAATCACGGCAGCTGCTACAGCTGTGGACAGTCAGCAGAGGGCAGGTGTGTGTCAGTGATAGCTGTTCATTGGCTCATTGCTTCTTGGCCTTTGGCTAAGATCAAGTGTCTTGTACTTGGGTTGGTACCCTGCCTCCCACTCCCAAAGGCAGCTCAAGACAAGATGCCCTCAAGTCAAGTTCAAGGCCTGGAGACTGGACTGTTGGCTTGGCAGAGTCTATTGTTGCCCAACTTCTTTTCCTGCTAAGATGCCATTGGCCCAACTTGCTGTTTCTTTACAGAGATGGGCAGAAAATACGCCAGGGTTTGCTTGTTTGCCACCTAATATGGTGCATTTCTAAGCTCTTGTTGCAGAAAGAGGTTCGATTTTTAGGAAATCGCATTCATTTTATTTCTTTGACTGTGTTTTCACTCTAAACAGTACAGGTCCCCCTCTGTACTTTGCAACTGCTCAAAAACTTGTAGAACCAAGGTTGACAGAAATGAGAAACAATTTGAAAACCATGGGGGTAAAGCCCCAAGTGATTCTGGCTACAGGGCTGAGCTGCCACCCCCCCCTCCCCCAGTAAAGATTTTGCAATTCCTCCTTCCGCACTCCTCATCAAAATTGTCTTTCTATATATATTGCTTTCGCTCTTCAATTTCTTATTGTCTGGACACAAAACACATTTATTTCAGGTCACGTGGCCCTTCCTCAAGATTTTGTACATGTGAAAGAGAATCTGAAGAATGTGAATTCCTGTCTGTTGGGTATGACACAGACTATGCCAAGAATATGGCATCTGGATCTGGGATCTATTTTTTAGGAAGGGCTTCGACACACTGAACATGTGAGAAAGCAGCCGAGGGAATCCTGGACACAAAAATGTAATGGTTGGAGGTGTTGGGCCTGCTTAGCTTGGAGACCTGAAGGGCTACCATCTAGAAGACAGGGCAGAATTCTTCAGAGTTGTTTCAGAAGATAAAACAAGAAAGAAGGAGCAAGGGAGCAGAATTTGCTTGCACATCTGAAAAGGTTTCAGAGGAATAGATTATATTATATAGAGTCTCCTTTGCTGGAAGTGATAAAATGGGAGCTTGGATGGCCATTTGTCAGGGCTGCTGCTGCTGCAGGGGATTCCTGCACTGGGCAGAAGGTTGTACTAAATGGTCCAGGATGCCTTCTACCCCCTCCCCCCAATTTTGTGACTCAGCAAGGGCCAGAGACTGGGCTGATCCAGGTGTTACCCCCCCCCTCTGTAATCCTCCCCCCCCCCCCCATCTTTGCTTGCTGGAGGGAAGGTCCTGGAGGCCCTGGGAGCCTCAGCCCCAGGCTGGGTTCCCCTCCCCGCATCTGCTGAAATCTGAAGTTCTGACTAAATGCTCTCCAGGTTCAATATTAGCTGCCCCCCCCCTGCACGAGAAATCTTGCTGCTTTTAGAGGCCCCCTTTTCTTTCACAAATCTGTGGTGCAAAACTCCCAGTGTGACAACTTAAGTGTCCAGGAACAGCTTGTCCCTTGAGGGATCTGAGCAGCCCACATTTCAGCTGAGTTGGCCGTAAGAAGAGAGACTGGTGGCCAGAAAGTAATTGGTAACCAGGGCTGGCTGCTCGGTTTTCAGAGGCTACAAGTAGAAGCATAGAACTGACGTGCATGTTGTTCCCAAATGAATATGAGCCTTATGGAGGATATCCTGGACTTGATGTGGTGAAGGCTAAGCCCAGACGGCTTATTCAGGTCCCTTTCTTTCTATTACAGTACCTGAAGCTCCAGTGGGAGCAGGGCATAATCTTAGTTTATGTATTCTCATTCAACATGTGATTCAATCCAGCCAGTATTCTTTTGATTCAGCTGAGGGACTCCTGCAAACAGAGATTGTGTATTCCAAGCATCTCAGCTGCCTGACCAAGAGTTAATATTTCAGATTGTCCTATAATTCCCACAAGCTGCTCTGGGATGAGTTTCTCAGTGAAAGCTTCAATGTTGCATCTTTGAAATAATAAACTGTTGCCATAAGAGGCACTGTTATCCGCAAGGCCAGTTCTGCTGTGTCCAGATTATTAGCTGGAAAAGCTGGGTGAAGGGGTTCTCCTTATTCATGTATCCACGTTCAAATCCCCTGGCTGAAAAGGGGCTTGCCAAGATTAATTGACTTCGTCTGAGAGCCGAGGTGGCTCAGTGGTTAGAGTGAAGTACTGCAGGCTACTTGACTGCTAGCTGCAGTTCGGCAGTTCAAGTCTCACTGGGCTCAAGGTTGACTCAGCCTTCCATCCTTTCCAAGGTGGGTAAAATGAGGACCCAGATTGTTAGGAGCAATAATATGACTCTTAGAGAGGGCTGTAAAAGCATATGAAGCAGTATATAAGTTTTAAGTGCTATTACTATCTTCCTTCGAAACCCATCTGAAAATAAGGCCAGTGGATCACTGCAGTCTCAATTGGTTCTGGCTTTTCCTCCCAGGATTCTGTTGAAGGAAATTCGGCCATTGGGAAAACCATCATAGGCTGGCATTTTACTATTACTACGCTGCGAAGAACTCTTTTCTTGGATTGTAGTCTGCACTTGGGCAAATTCACTGCTATTTTCCCAGCCTGTGTTCTTTCTGTTTCATTCATGTTGCTTCCTCCCTGACTCCCTTCTGCGTTCATGACAGATATAATTGCCTGTGGTGTCCTTCTCCCCACAATTAGTTATTGTCAGCTACTGAAAAGTCTTTCTCTGCTGTCTGCTAGTAGCACAGGTTTAGAGTAAGCATATGATATAGTGAACAGGCTTGAATTATGGAAAAGGAAAGGAACCCTGTGGATTTTTCTTTGCTAGTCGTTGCTGCCTCTAAGAGATGGCGCTCATCTCCAATTCAAGACATTGAGCCAGTGTTGCCTGAAGATGATTTTGTGGTCATGTGGCTAGCATGACATCGTGGAATGCTGTTTTCTCCCCACTGAAGTGGTACCTATCTACCTACTTGCATTTGCATGCTTTCAAACTGTTAGGTGGGCAGGAGCTAGGTGAAAATGGGTGCTCACACCATTGTGTGATTCTTGAGTCTTGAACCCAGACAACAAGCTCAGTGTCATAAGCTCTGAGCCATCATGCTGCCTAATGAATTACAGAAAGAAGTATGCAAATACTGAACGGAAGAAAGTTGCTGAATACAGGAAGAGCAGATGTGATGGAAGTAGAGCATAAATGGAATTATTGGGAGATGAGTCATAGAACATAGAATAATATAGTTGGAAGGAACTTCAGAGGTCTTCTGGTCCAACCCTCTGTTGAACAGAAGACTAATACCATTTCCGATAAATGGTTTCCAGTCTTTTCTCGAAAGCCTCCAGTGATGACCCACAACTTCTGGAAGGAAGCTGATCCACTGATTCTAACTGTTCTAACTGTTCTAACTGTCAGGAAATTTCTCCTTAGTTTTAAGTTGCTTCTCTCCTTGATTAGTTCCCAACCATTGTTTCTTGTCTTGCCTTATGTGTTTTGGAGATTAGTTTGACCCCCTCATCAACACAGAAAAGGGGCCGAGAAGGACGTATGTTAGTCTGTTGTTTCTATAAAGCAAATATAGATAAATGTTGCATGTTGTGACCCTGAAGAAGTATTCTTTGGGAAGTAAATTCTTACACTTTTGTATTCAGATTATGCAATGTTGTTGGTTGAGAACCAAATGAGCAATGAATGTCAGATAGACTGTATGATGCAACAATAGTATGAAAATCAATGAATCAAAGACCACAAGAATGTTTGAAAAGATAACAAAATGAATGAGTTATATAAGAAAGGCCAAAAGAAAGAAAGAAGAAGCAAAAGGAAGAATTTGTGTACTTTGTATAGTAGTAAAGATGCAAAAATGGATGAAGAAATGATGTGTAAATGCTGATAGAACTATAGTGGATAATACAATAATCCTTGAGTAACAACCATTCATTTAGGACGTATGTTACTCTGTTGTTTCTATAAAGCAAATATAGATAAATGTTGCATGTTGTGACCCTGAAGAAGTATTCTTTGGGAAGTTTGAAGTTATAATGGCACTGAAAAAAGTGACTTTATTACCCTTTTGCTGCTTCCCCTAACCTTCATCCTGTGAACAAAATTCAAATGCTTGACGACTGGCTTGTATTTATGACGGTTGCAGTGTCCTGGGTCATGTGATCACCTTTAGCAACCTTCTGACAAGCAAAGTCAATGGGGAAGCCAGGTTCATTAACAGCTGTGTTACTAATTTAACAACTGCAGTGATTCACTTAGCATCTGTGGCACAACTCAACAACTGTCTTGCTTAACAATGGAAATTTTAGACTTACTTATGGTTGTAGGTCGAGGACAATCTTTATGTCCATAAAGTTATGAGGAATGCATCCTTATTAAAAGAAGTGAAAATAGGGTAAGAGCTCCTTTGACTTGTTTTGTGATATGAAAGTGAGATCTGAGCCTGTTTGTATGGTTAAAAGGAGAGAGACTAGCTGGATGAGAAATGAATGTGGCTTGAATACAAAAATGTGTAACCAGCTCAAAAGAAATAGGTTAGGTGATTTGGCCAGAGAGAGAGAGAAGACATGAGGATGAATCCCAAAGCATGTACACGAAGGAATATGCGATGAGCCAATAGCAGGGCGGTCCACATGAAGCCACAGTAATCCTGGATCAGCTCCATCTGATCATGATATTCTCAGTCTTCCTCTTCCTCTTGATGTTGGGTGGCAGTAATGACAGGGGAAAATAATGACATGGGTATGGGGGCATCTTCAAATAAATGCTGCCATTGCATACTTGCACCCTGATAGATGTACGTAAGCTGGGCACAATAATTTGCATAATGATGCACTCCATGCTAGCAGACTCCCAAGATCATGAAATAAGAAGTTTCCTGACAGTGAGAACAATCAACCAATGGAACAGAAGTTGCCTTCAGAAATTATGGGAGCTTCATCACTGGAAGCTTTCAAGAAGAGACTAGACTGCCATCTGTCACAAATGGTGTAGGGTGTCTTGCTTGGATGGGGGGTTGGACTAGATGATCTGCAAGGTCCCTTCCAACTCTGTTAATCTATATCTGTATCTGAATCAAGAGGAAGAGGAAGTCAGAGAAACTCATGGCTAGATCAGATTTGTTGATGGGATCTGGGACAAAAAAAGAGTGGGGCACTAAATGAACAAAAGGCATTTTATGAAGCAGTGTATGGACACAATAGAAACAAAGTTGGTTTGCCAGGATGGAGCCCCCTGACACTGGCTTCTTGCCTTGCACAAAGAGGCCTGCTTGCTCTTTGCCAATCATAATGTTGCCTGGTCTGCTCCAAAAACGCCTGACTTGTGGTGCAGAAGTGATGTTTTCTATGTTGTGCTGGCCCAAGATTTTCCATGCCAACAGTCTGGGCTGTATGGAGGAGAAGGAGGAGGCTTGAGATGATGCAATTGGGTCAGCAATCTGCTTGTATTCACTAAGTCTGATCTGGGGGCTTGAGACCCCTTTCATCAAGTTCTGTTTCACAATGTTATTTTGGCTGCGAGAATCCCAACTTTCCCATATTTTATTCAATATACTAGCTGGATACCCACGCTCCACTATGGAACTATGTGATCAGGCTTGATAAATCGACACTGACAGTTTCAAAATTAATGAGTAGTTATGATCGGCCTCTCCTCTCCCCTTCTTTCCCTCAAGCTTGCCCCACAGAAGCCTATCCTCTCCATGCGCCAAAGAAGCCTCTTCTATTTTACCCCCTTCTCACCTTCAGGCTGTCTCCATTGATCCTGTCCTATCCCCTCCTCTCCCTCAGGCTAGCCCCATTGATCCTACCCTATCCCTTTCTGTCCCCCAGGCTTGTCCCCCAGAGGCCTCTCCTATCTTATCACCTTCTCTCCCTCAGTCTGGCCCCATTGATCCTGTTCTATCCCCTTCTCTCCCTCAGGCTGGCCCCATTGATCCTACCCTATCCCTTTCTCTCCCTCAGGCTTGCCCCACATAGGCCTCTCCTATCTTATCTCCTTATCTCCTTCAGTCTAACTTTTTAGCATCAGAACATTTTTCAGGTGAGTGGGGTTAGAATGTCTAAACTCCCAGCCTGGAGCCCAGATAAGTCATGCGTTGGCCATGCCCACGCCCAAGTGGCAGTTGGAACAGAATTCTTTTCAGGTGGGGAGGGGGAGTTGAATGTCTAACTCCTTAGCATCAGAGCGAGTTAATAATATAAGAAATACTAATGATCTGATGGTCATTTTGAAAAATCCTTTGTTAGCGAGCATATGTGCCAAATTTCAGTTTGTAGGCTTTACGGTCCTGGAGATTTTGTGATGCTGCGTGAATGATATTACATACACACACACACACACACACACACACACACACACACACATTGAATGGTTGCTTGAGGTAGTCACATACGCATACACAGGAAAACATTTTCTCACACACCAACTCTTCAATAATAGTTAGTGGCTGGGTCAATTGACCACTAGATAGCAGCCAAAAGACATTAGTGGTCAAGAGATTGACCAGTTGACAGCTTGGTAATCACTTTGGAAAACTGAAAGGAAGGAATCTGAGAGTATCCCATCTCTTTACATTATCTATCAGCTGCAAGAATGCTGATGCGGCAGCCTTGTTTGGGCAAATGTGTTGCAGTCAAAAAAGGCAAAGTCTTTGTTGCAGTCTATGCTTTTTGAGCAAGATGATATTATTTCTTTGAGGGAAATAAAAAACGTTGGATAGTGAATGCCAAGGCAGTTGGGCATCATCACTACCCAGATTCTATAGAAAGGTGAACCTTTTCAGCACCAAGTGCCCAAAGTAGAATTCATCTGCATGTACGCTGGAGTGCTGGAAACCCAAAGACCAGCTGACCAGTGTGCATGTGCATGCTGGCCAGCTGGTCTTTGAGTTTCCGGCATGCACTTGATCTTCATGCATGCCGGAGCATTGGAAACCCAAAGACCAGTTGGCCGGTGCACACATGCCTGGTTTTGGGGCATTTTGGGGGGAATTTTCAGGCCGTTTTTTGCTGCTCTGGCGCCTGCGAAGACCAGCTGGCGATGGCATCTGTGCCCACAGAGAGGGCTCTGTGTGCCATCTCTGGCACGCGTTCCATAGGTTAGCCATCACGGCTATAGGTGTATCTTTTCCAAGACTTCTGATTTTCAGGTTAAACCATAAATCACTCTTTTTATAGCATTGTGTAGTGTAGCAATCCAGAAAGCAGCATCCTCTGGTCCCATCCTGGAGAGGCAGAAGGGTATCTGATGGGAGGAAGCAGATTGGAAGTGGCGGTGTGAGTAAACTGATAGGGAGTTCTGTGGAGTCCAGATAGTCTTCAATGTGTTTAGATGTGCAAATGCTGGTAGAATTGTAGTGGATAATTCAGGTAATGCTTGACTTACAACCATTCATTTAGTGACCATTTAAAGTTTACAGTGGCACTGAAAAACAGCGATTCATCACCATTTTTCACATTTGCAACCACTGCAGCATCCCCATAGTCATGTGATCAAAATTTGGTTGCTTGGCAACTGGGTCCTGTTTATGAAGCTTGCAGAAGCCCAGGATCACCTGATCATCTTTGGCGACCTTCTGACACGCGAAGTCAATGTGGGAGACAGATTTACTTAACAACCGTGTTATTAACAACTGCAGTGATCTCACTTAGCAACTCTGGCAAGAAAAGTTGCAAAATGGGGACAAAGCTCACTTAACCGCAGCCTTGCTTAGCAACAGGCTCAGTTGTGGTCGTACCTGTGTTGCAGAGAATGCTGGTGTGAGCTACTAACTGCCATTTCCCTTTCTATCGTATGCGTTTATTTTCTCTGGCTTCTTGATCTTTAGAATTCCTGTCTTGAAAGAGAATTGCATGAAGAGTAAGAGCCTCCTAGAAAAGCCTCCTACAGTGGGGGCTGTAGGTGGGGTGGGGCAGAGCTTCAGTCAGCTTTGCCCAGTGACTTTTTTGTCTAGAGCACGAAGTCCTGGCTAGGGGGATTCGTCACCCTTGCCCAGGCTTTGGTACCATGCTTGGAAGTGCAATTGGTCCCCCTTGTCTGCTTGTGGGAGGGCAGGAGCAGCTCTTGACGCTTAATACTGTATAGCCATTAACTCCTGCTTAGAGTTGGAAGTGGCCAGCCCAGGTCAAGCCTTCATGTCCACCATGGGTATCCCTGGCTGGGATGCTCTGGACTCCTCTGCCCCGAGAGTCTGGGGCAAGTGAGATGAGCCCCACCTGGAAGAGCCTCTCACCAGGCAGGACGGCTCCATTGCTGCTGCTGACTTTCAGAAAGGCCGTAACCCCTCAGCAATCCAAAAGGAGAATTCATTTAAGATCTGGCACATTACTTGCATGCCTATTATTAATTTATTTTATTACAATGAATTATGAAAGAGTTTGACAGTTTTAGGAGTCATTATTTCTATATCATTTCTATACTGCTGTTTGTTTTTCATCCTACACTGCCACGAGTCCATGTGAAATGTGGCAGGACATAAATAAAGCAAATAAATAAATAAATAAATATTGTTCTCTCTTTCTTCCTGGTGTTCAAGAAAAGGCTGGTCACTTGAGTGGCTTATTGAAAAATTGTGATTTCACTTCTGTGATTCCGGCTGCTGCTGCCATTGTGCATTATAAGGGGCCTTCATAAAGATCTATTCAAGATCTATTTCCTTGATGGATCCCATCAGCCCTGCTCTGCTCCTAGGAGTCGATTTTGCTTTGTGATGTTTGACTGGAAAAGAAAGGCCAAAACGTGTTTAAGAAAAAACAGACGGTGATTGCACATTAATTGCTTGGTCATCCCTTCTTGCTTTTATCAACTAATGTAATTACTTGAGAAAAATCTTTAAGTGGTCGATAGCCATTTAGTTTTTTTTATTTCTTTTAAAGAAAAGAACTCCCAACCTGAAACTAAGGAGTGTAGAAGTGGAGTAGCAAAGGGAGAGAATATTTTTTAAAAGAAAGTGGGTTTGCAAAATGGAATAAAAAGAAACCTGAATTTCTTCTACCAGTGAACAAGAGTTAAAAGATATTCTGTAGGTCTTTTAGGAAGTCCAAGTTCATTATAGCCCATATCTAGATCTATTTATTTGTTAGATATTTATTCCACATTTTTTAAAACAATTTTTATTTATTTTTAAACAAAGACAAACATAAAAAAAGAAAAAGACCATCTTCATTACAAATTATAGAAAGTATGTCGGTTGGTTACAAAATTTCTATGCATCTCTTCCATAGCTATCACCTGCTTTTCATATCAAATCACATTTTAAATTCAAATATGTTTATATATGTTACGATTATTATATCTCAACCTTAATTTGACTATAATTGTTTTTACATCCTTTTATATGTAATATTCAAACTCTAGAATAAGATTGTATAATGGCATTCTATTAAATTATCCTAAAAACATCCAATCACAATACCTCTTTATAACATATTCTAAATAAAGAGAAAAATAAAGATTGTTTATATTTAATATCTAAGCTTTTAAACCTCCTCTCATAATCTCCATGTGTTGTTTATATAAAATTTCATATCATCAAACTAATGTGTCTATATGCATTAATATCATTATTAATCATTTAACTATAGCTATTGTCACTTCATTTTATACATACTACTAGTAAACTAGTAGTAGTATGTATAAAAGCTTAATTTTTTAATACATTTTCATTGCATCAACCTGTGTCTTTCCAGTAATAGTGCAATCTTATATCTTTTGCCAATTGTAACATTAATGTTCGAATTATTTTCTTGATAGATCGTGTATGAACTTCTCTTTGCAACATGTTATTCCCTTCGTATCTCATAAAAGCTCGAAACCCAGCATCTGCTCTTTCCATCAGCTTATCTTTGGCTATCACTTGTGCTTCTGTCAAAATTTCTCTCCTTATCTCCATCTATTTTTCTCTCTTTTCTTCTATGCTTCGAAGTCTGGGGTAGAGTTCCAATACATCTATCTCCCCTTTCCATATTCCGCTCTTGCTATTGCCAACCATGCTCACTTTATTGTCAATATCCACAGTTTTCTTATCTCTTTGCTCATTTTTTCTTCCCTTTTTTGAACTCTGTCCTCCACTTTCTTCATTTGATAAACATCCTCCTTTTTCCATCAAATTTTTCTGCTTTGTATTCCATATTCTCCAAATTCTTTTCAATTGTCTTTGTCACAATGAATAATTTTTGAATTTTAAACATAATCATTTGCAATGTTAGTTTCTTTTTCCTGTTGCGCTATTTTTCCAATTTTGCAGGCACTGTAAGGTTCAAGGCTTTTTATTAAACTTCAAACAAGTTCATTATTATCTTTCAAGTCAAGATGTTGTCTTCCCTCCAGTAAGCTAGTGATAGTACTCCTGAAAAGCACCTGTATAAACAACTTGTGCTCTTCCTACTATCACTTTCAGTAAGCAAACTGAAAAAACCTTGAACATCAAATGATCAAAGAGAAAGAAGAAAAAACAATATATCCAGCCTCCAGCCTCTAAGTGGCAGTGTTACTGCTTTTCCTCCTGTTGTTACAACCCTCGTTATAATCCTTCTTATTTTCTTCTTTATATTACAATCTTTAGAAAGAAAAAAAAACCTTAAATGGAGATAAAAAACAATCCAATCAATCAAATCAAGCATTATAAAAAAAGGAGAATTTTAATCCATAGGTATAAGCAAAAGTGAAAAAAGAAGAAGAAAGAATTAATCCATTCAGTTTAAAAAATAGGGAGCCTTTGCAAAAGTTCCATCCGTGAAAAAAAAAAAGAAATTAGAAACTGGATAACACACTAAGTTTAATGCAGATCAATCTCGCTGCCTACAATCTTTTGTCTTCAATCTTAACTTAATTTTTTTTTTCTTGGATAGTCTGTTCCTCTAATAATAAAATTTCCTCACCAATTCGACACACTTTCTCTTTCTGCTTTTTTCCCGTTCCGGAGCTGTCCCAACTTCAGCATCTTCTTTATATTTCTTTTTATATCTTCTTTATATTCCAGACTTAAGGATAAAAAATCCTTAAATGGAAATCAAAAACAATCCAATCAATCCAGTCAAGCATTGTAAAAAAAAAAGAAGTATTTTAATCCATACGTATAAGCAAGAGTGAAAAATAGAAGAAAAAATTAATTCATTCAATTTAAAAAATAGGGAGTCTTTGCAAAAATTCCATCCATGAAAAGAAAAGTTAGAAACAGGGCAACACACTAAGTTTAATGTAGTTTAATTCCCCCACTTACTTTCTTCTGTCTTCAATTTAAATTTAGCTTTAATTTTTTTGGGTGTCGCTGAGATCAGCAGGAGGTACCCTTCTCAATCACTGTCTCTGTGGGATGGTTTAGATCCGAATGGACCATCCAGTGGCGAAAAAATCTACTGTGATCTCAGAGCACCAAGATCACACGATCATGTCATCATGACATCGGCCTGCTTCCCCATTTATTCCATTTTTTTTTTAATGTGGGATAGATAGCATCACGACTGCATCTCAGTGGAGGGAAGCATTCAAGGTTCTGTTTTGGGGATCAGTGCTCTTCAACTCTTCATAAATGATCTAGATGAGGTGATAAAAGGGCAGCTCGTCAAATTTGTGGATGATGCCAAATTGGGGGGGGGGTAATTGAAAGACAGACTCAAGATTCAGGGGGACCTTGACAGACTTGAGCATTGGGTCCTATCCAGCAAGATTCAGTTGAGCGGTGAGTAAAGGAAGGCCCTGTGCAGGCAGGAAAAATCAAAAGCGCTGGTATTAAAGAGACAGCACCTAGCTCAGCAACAGTAATTGATCTAAGTGTTCTTTTGGACCACCATTTAAGTATGAGCCAGCAATGTGCCACTGTTATTAAAAACCAATGCAGCAGGGATGAAATCCAGCAGTTTCTGGAGAACCAGTAGCAGAAATTTTGAGTAATTCGGAGAACTGGCAAATGCCACCTTTGGCTGGCCCCAGAGTGGGATGCGAGTGGAGATTTTGCAGTATCCTTCCCCTGCCATGCCCACCAAGTAATGCCCACAGAACCTGTAGTAAAAAAAAAATTGAATTTCACCACTGCAATGCAGGCTTAGACTGCTTTTTCAGCTCCACCAGCTCCTATAAAATGTCCTGGGAGAGAGCAATTTCTGTGCATGTGTCAGCTTTTTCCATCTTCACTGAACAGTTGGAATATTTGTTCTGTTTTTTTCCTTTTATTCTGGACCTATCTGAAGAAGAAACATTTTCTTGTTGCTCCTAGAATCCCTGCTTAATATCAGTTGTAACTGTCCTGATCTTCTCTCTCCATGTCTGGGATACTTTGGGTGGTCTTCTTTAATTACATGCCTCATGTGATATCTTTTAGAAGTTATTGTTCAGTTCATCACCAGCTTTTTTGTCTATGACCCTTATTTTTTCTGCTTTCCTTCATTTTCTTCTTTGCTGAACTGTTTCTGATTCTACTTTTAGTATCTCCTTTTTCCATTCCTTTCTCCTTGAGGTTATTTTCCCATTTGCTTCTGTTGTGAAATCCTGTTTAGCAGGATTCAAATCTGCTTTTTAAAAAATCCAAGTTAATGCTTTAGCAATAGCAATAGCAATAGCAGTTAGACATATACCGCTTCATAGGGCTTTCAGCCCTCTCTAAGCGGTTTACAGAGTCAGCATATTGCCCCCAACAATCCGGGTCCTCATTTTACCCACCTCGGAAGGATGGAAGGCTGAGTCAACCCTGAGCCGGTGAGATTTGAACAGCCGAACTGCAGAACTGCAGTCAGCTGAAGTAGC
Organism: Thamnophis elegans; assembly: GCF_009769535.1. Classification (NCBI taxonomy): domain Eukaryota; kingdom Metazoa; phylum Chordata; class Lepidosauria; order Squamata; family Natricidae; genus Thamnophis; species Thamnophis elegans. The sequence goes on from NC_045552.1 coordinate 28,806,017, forward strand.
CTGCAAGTGCTGCATTTAACCACTGTGCCACCTCGGTTCTTTAGCTTCCATAGATACCAGGATTTTTGACATTACGTGGTCAGTCTCATTCTCCCTAATACTTTTATGTTGCAAATTAAAAATTCACTCATCATGTTTACTTCCTGAACTCTGTGAGTTTTATTACAGAGACAGTGAAGGCCATGGACTTTCTAGCTGTATGGTTAAGAGGCCCCCTGTTAACAGTTGGGTGTTTGAATGAGCATCAGTCTTCAAGGTCCTTCCTTCTGGCTTTTCTCTTCTGCTTCCAAAGAATTTGATGAGAACCAGTCTTGATTAGGGTTCATGTCTCTTAGAAATCCAGAAACAAAATTTATTGTTTGTCTAGCCCATCGTTTTCTTGTAGTCTTGTCCCATTTTCCTTCTCTTCCATGGGCAAGAAAGAGGGCCAAGAAGACCTCCTGAGTTCCAGCTACTTCTGAGTTTGTGGTGTTTAGTCCTGGTTGAAAGGCCATAAGAGCCTATAAGACTGGGGAGACTTGATTGGGGCAAGCTCAGGGGTGAAATCCAGCAGGTTCTGACATGTTCTGGAGAACCAGTAGCAGAAATTTTGAGTAGTTCAGAGAACCGGCAAATGGGAATGGGGATTTTTCAGTATCCTTCCCCTGCCACGCCCACCAAGCCATGCCCACAGAACCAGTAGTAAAACATTTTGAATTTCACCACTGGGCAAGTTGCTGCCATGTGTAGGTTAATGACATCATTTTGTTCTCTGACCAATCTGCCTTTTTTCTTGGCATGCAGCATTAGGGAGGGACTAATGGGCGGAGCTCTTTTTAGACCTTCTGAAACTGATTGAACAGGTGAAGCAAAACATCAATAACCAAGAAAGTGGGGCTCTCAGCTGTGGAAGCTCCCCGTGTCTTCATGTCTCAGTTCAAGAGCCAGAAGTGTGCCTGTGCAGTGGGGAAGGAGCGTGCAAAATGTTCGTCCTCCTAAGAGGCTAAGAGTGGGGAGATATAGGGTCACATCCCCCTTCAGCCCTGAAAACCACCCTTTGGCTTTGGTGCAGGTTCTTAGCTTCTCTGGTTGGGTGGAAAAATAGGAGGAGGAACATTTTGCACGCTCCTTCCCCTTTTTAGTTCCTGTGCAGAAGTGGGGATTCTGAATGAGGAAGTGAGCAAGCGTGACAAATGTCCCTAAAGAGAATCTGCCTCAGACCACGAATGCCGGAGGTCTTCTGCTCCCATCGACAGTCTCTCTCCTGCTTCTGGTTCTGGCCTGGGGCCGGGACCTGTTTTGCTTGGCTGAAGGTTTAGCTGAAATCATGTTATTGTTTGTTCTGTGTAGTTGTACTGAAATATTAATGTTGCTTTGGATTTTTGATTTTGGAGTGGAACCATTTCTTTTCCCTGCTGCGTGGCTGTTTTACATTTTGAGTACCTGGCTTCTGGGGCCAGATCCATTTCTCCCAATTAGGAAGAAAGCAAATTGCACACTAAAAGCTGTAACCCAACCCAATTTGCATCTCATTATCTGTAATACGGTCCATTATGAATTCACATTTAATTTTAGTACTTTTTTTTGGAGGCGACGCACAGCCTAATTAAATCTTTCCCTTAATCTGGGAATCGGCGGCTGCAGCTTTTGTGCTCTTCCCTCTCCCGTATAGCCCCCCATCCCAGAATGCCAGCTGAGACCTAGCAGGAATGAGCTCACTGTAAGTATTCCAGTCAGAAGCTACCCCTTACAAATGATTTTAAGCTTTGGATCACACCCTCGTGATTCTCCTCATAGGTCCAGTCCAATCCTTCTTGGAAATTAAATGTTTTTTCTCGTCTGCTGCTTGTTCACTGCAAATTGCAACCAGTAACTGTATTTGGTTTATGGATGCAGAAAAATTGCAAGAGTTTTATTGATGAAAAGTTTAGTCTATCCTTTGTCCATCCCTCTTCCAACCCTTTGTGCAGCTTCCCTGTCCTGGAGGCCCACAATCAAATGGACTTCAAGGCCCACAAAGCACCCCCCCGTGTGTCTGTTAAATAAAAAGGCCTGTCAGGTTTCCAAATAGCGCCCAAAAGTAAATCAGAGTCCAAGTCAAAGTATTGCTCAAAGTTCCAATTTATTAAGAGAGCCTTGTTGGCACATGTGGGAAAACCCGAATCTGAAAGCTTCCAGGTTTCCCCCACCTAGTTGAAAGTTCAAGATCTTGCCCCCACACCCACAAGTCCATCCCATGGTCCAATCTCCCACTGCCATGCTGGCAGTTCCACCCATCCAATTCCGGTCAGGTGCAGAGGTGCAAAGACAAAGGATGACCTTGGCTTTTTAGAAAGAATATTGTTATGGCTACATAGCATCTAACTCCGTACAACCTCTGCTCCCATTTTCCCACAATAGAAAACGCATAGCAGAATAATAGAGAATGTGGCAGGCGAAAGATTCAAAAGAAAAGATGGCTGCAGGCTTGACAAGGCCACTGTTCTACTACTTAAGGGAAACCTTTGGAATGAAGCTGTCCATTCTATCAAGAGATCATAGATTGTCTCTCCTAATCATGAATTCCAGCTACTCTCTTTTCTACTGATTTGCATTTTCATAATTTTTGAAATTCAGGATTTGCATACCTTTGATTTAAGGTTTTCCAAGTTTTTACATAACTTGGATGTGTCCATCCAAGCCATTAAATAGCCCGAGGCTGAGTTGGCTTCTCTTTTGCAGCTTGATTTTGCCCTATGAGATTTTTCCTTCCTCTGGACATTAACAGATTGATGAGGTCAGGGCCTCCTAGGGAGAAAGGAACCGCCTAATGAAATGAGGATTTTCAATCAATCTTGCTTTGAATCTGAGAGTCATTTTCTTTTGAGAAGCAACACTGTTCTCATGCAAGATGCCATTTGGACTAAAATGGTCTCAGATGTTTTCTTGCAAAGCCATTAAGGCTCTCCTTGAAACATTTGACCTTAAAGTCCATCTTGCTTGCTTACAGGACTATTATGATCTCGCTCTCACTGTCCAGAGACTGGAGTGGGGGCTTGGCATTTATTTCCTGTGATAAGGAGCAGAAAACTTCCGCCTTGTTCAAGTTGACATGCAATAACACTTGGGGGAAGGCCGGGTGTCATTTTAGGGATGAAGCCAAGTTCCTTTGGGCTGCTTCCGCACTCCATCTAGCAGACTCTTCCCACCATCTGCGTGACAACTGAGTTGCACTTTTGCCTGTCGGCATCCTTCAACATGATGTGTTATAAAGATCCTGCTGTTTGTGCCCTATCATGACTTCCAGAGAGAGCATGTGTCCTGAGCATACTCTTGTACTGCAATGAATCTTGAACCTTTTATGTACAGCAGGGGAGAAAGCTGAACACCTTTCATAGGCACTGTCTCCGATGTATTCTTGGCATCACCTGGCATGACAAAGTTCCAAATAGCGCAGTCTTGGAACGTGCCGGAATCTCTAGACGTATACATTGTTGAAACAGTGATGTCTACACTGGCTTGGGCATGTCGTGAGAATGGCCAATGGTTGGATTCCGAAAGATCCCCTGTATGGAGAATTAGTGTAGGTAAAGCACCCCAGAAGGAGACCACAGCTGTGATACAAGGATTTCTCCATAGTGAGGGGGGAGGAGTATCCAGAATGGGTTGACCTTGTCCTCTCATGATTGGATTGAGCCATATAAGCTCTTTGGGCAATGCCCCCTGGCCACCAGGAAGACCCCAGTTATTGACTCAATCCACTTAGTGGAGGTTGCACCATTGTGGATTTCCAGCAATTTACTAAGTATTAAAAGGGAAATCAATTTGGACCCATCGAATCTTGCCTCCCTGCACTGCGCACAGCCTCCTCCTACAGGAACGGGACTGCCGCAAGCCCCCTGGGGCGGCACGCTGCCCTGGTCACTGAGTGAATCCGAAGTCACTCAGTGAGGACCTTGGCCAGGCAGCAGGAGGAGAGGGCACAAGCCTCCTGGAGGCAAGCCCTGCCACGGAGGATTGTGAGACGCTGGAGCGCTCCGTCGCTCCCCTCAGGGGTTGAGCGATGAACCGCGGCTTCTCAAACACTGTGGAGCGCCAACGCTGCCTCCACGTGGCCAGAGGACAAAGGGAAGGATTCGAAGAGGCTTTTTCTGGCCACAGTGGCATCGGAGAGCAAGCAGGGAGAAGGAATCCAGCTGGGAAGGCGTGCGGCAGCTCCATGGAGCACAAGCCACTCTGCAGGTACCTTTTGAAATTTGCGCCTCCGTTGCCAGCTGCACGGTGCCATTTTGAAGCCGGGAGGACCCACGTGGTCTAAGATGGCAGTGCCCAGAAGCTACCAGGAAGAAGAAACCCAGGCAACTGCAAACATGGACTGCAGCCCCACCGGAGGGGCAGAAGAGCAACCTTTTCCATGGCGCTGCTCAGGAGAGTCTAAGCAAGGGTTAAACAGCCAAACTGCCCAGAGCTGAATTGAAACTTTAAGCCACGCCTCTGGTGCTCATTATCCTCAGATTTTTCAATTCAGCTAGCCCAGTAGACATGCTTTAAGTTTCTCTTCATTTATTTTGTTAGCTTGGACTCTCTTGAGCATTTACTATGAGTATTTTCATTTTAGGGGGTGATCAGGCTGAGTGAGTGTGATTAGATTTCTTTAATTCGTTTCTAACTCGCTCTTCGGTTCTCTGGCGTCCTCCATAACTCCCAGGTGCCGCGCGGAATGCAGGCAACTGCTGAGGCAAGCACGCGGGTTGGAGTGCCGATGCTAGCGCTTTTACTACCCTTGCTGGGGAGGGGGAAAGCCCCGCTGAGGCTCCTGCAGTTGGCGTCCGTGCCTTTGGTGGCTGGCGTGCAGGTGTGGTGCCTCAGAGCTCTGGATGGTTTGGTGGCTACTTTTAAAGTAATTCGATCTTCCGGTCACCATTTTGGGAGCTATTTGCAGATTCAGTTTCTGATTTCAACCTCGTGTCACAGCTGCCTGCAGCCTGATTCACAGCAGGTGCCGTGAGGAGCCACTCTGTGTCTGGCCTGGCTGGCAATTAGGTGTATCCTTTTCACCTGAGCGGCAAGGATTGGGGCCGCTGGTCACAAGCCTCATTCCTGCAGCGCTGGGAGCTGTTAACACTCGGACTTTACTCTACCTGCTGGATATTGCTGCTCCGATCCCTTCACGTCTCTTCAGAGCGTCTGTTGGTTTGCAGGGCTTTGCAAGGTGGTGAGTGGAGGAAGTCCCTAGTTATCTTGGCCCACAGTTACTAATGGCTGAGCAGGCTCCCGAGGATTCCACCCAGGCAGGGGGTTCCTCCAGGGTTTTCTCCAGGCAGGCTGGTGTGGCTGCCAAGGAGGCCATCAGGGGCTCCAAACCATACTCCAGGCCAGCCCCTAAGCAGGGATCAGGGCCAGACAAGAATGCATTATGCCGTCAAAAGGCCCTTGAAAAGCAATTCTCCAAGGCCCAGCACCAAATGCAGTCCTCCCAATCGCTGTCTCCTGAGGAGCCCACCATGGAGGTTCCTCCGGCCCAACCAAGGCCTGTTTCAGACAGCGAGGATGAGAGCTGGGAGTTTCCCCCCACAGCTTCCATGTCTAGGGCAGTATCTCCAGGGGCCTCGATGGTAGATCAGGCTGATCTTTTCGCTTGCCCTTCGGACCTAGAAGAAGGCCCTGTCCTGGGTCCCTTGGCTCCTTAACTTCTGCCTTCATGGCCCAAACCCAGAGTTCAGTCCATAGAGCATCTTGGTCCTGATGTTTCAGTGGAAATGCATGAAGTTATCAACAGGGCCATTTCCCAGGGCATCAAAGCGGGCATGTTGCACAAGGGCAAACGCACCCGCAAGACTAAACACCTAGAGCCCGAGCCAGTTCCCATGGTTGCTTCTCCCCCACATCCCCTGCATTCCCCCCACTCCTCTTCTGGTTCCGGGGCTTCGGACTGGGAGGAGGGGGATGACATTCTACCTGTTCAGGAGGCTGAATTAATTCTCAGAGGAGGAAGGTGCAGCGGCTCAAAAGCCCTCTTCATCGGGTCTATTTAACATTGCAAATTTCAAAACCATTTTGGACAAGGCCAAGCTGGCCACCCGTATGGGGTCCACCTGTTCAACTCCTGCTGAACTGGATGACTTATCTGGGGATTTGTTTGAGGAACCAGTCTCAGTCCAGGAGATCATTCCTATTCCCAAGATGTTTCTTAATTTGGTTCAGAAGCAATGGGCCCAGCCTGCTACTATGGCTACCCCCTCTAGCAGTGATAAGAAGCTGTATACTGTGGATGCCAGCCTGGAGGATTTACTTAAGCTGCCTCCTATTGATCCTCCGGTAGCGGCCCTCACCTCAACATCGATGCTTCTGCCTGATTTGTTAGAGGGTCTTAAGGCTGAGGATAAGAACCGGAGAATGCTTGTCATAAGACGCACCAGGCGGCTGCATGGGCAATTAAGACATCTGCCTCGGCTTCCTTTCCTTCCAGGGCCACTCTCTTCTGGTTGAGGTAGTTAATGGCCAGGGTTCCAGTTAAGGATACCAAGTTAAGGCAAGAGATTAATAAAATCATGGCTGCCACCGAGTATACTGCTGATGCCACCCTCAGTGCGGCTAAGTTCGCTTCTTGGGCCCTGGCTTCAAATGTCACCACCAGGCGTCTCTTATGGCTGAGGCATTGGAACGTGGACATGTGTTCCAAGTGGAAGTTAGTTTCTGCCCCCTTCAAAGGGGTCAAGCTCTTTGGGGAAGTGTTGGATCCAGTCCTAGTGGAAAATAAGGACAAAAAGAAGGTGATGCCATCGGTTTCTAAGAAATCTGATAAGAAGGGCTTTTACTCCTACAGGAGGCAGTCCTTTCGGAACTCGGAACCTTCTTCCAGTTCTGCTCAACCGCATCGCCCATTCAACCAGCAGGCGGACAGGTTCCAGGACCGTCCTTTCGGGACAGGGGTTGCCAACTGTATTACTCCAGACGCCCCTTTCAGGGGGGATCTGGCTCCCGCCCTTTCAGAAAGTATAAGTGACTGTCGGGAATCAGCTCCCATAGGAGGGCAGCTCCAATTGTTTCACACCCAGTGGGAGCAGGTCAAGTCGGACCAATGGGTATTACAAACGATCCGACTGGGTCTCACCCTAGAATTCCTCTCTCTTCCTCCCCGTCATTTCATTAGGTGTCCCGTTCCCTCGTGCCCTGTCAAAAGATCCCTCATGGAACAGGAAATAAGACATCTCAGGGAAATCAGGACCATAGAGCTGGTACCTCCTGATTAGGAGGGGACAGGGTTCTATTCCATCTTGTTTCTGGTCCCCAAAAACTCCAGAGGGTGGAGGGGGATCCTAGATTTAAAATGGCTAAATTATCATGTCACCTATCGAAGATTCAAGATGCAGTCCCTCCAGTCGATCCTGGGCTGCATCAGGCCGGGAGACATCTTAACCTCCATAGACCTAAAAGAGGCCTACCTCCACATACCCATCTGCAAAGCCCACCACAGATACCTGAGGTTCACTTACACTGGTCAGCACTACCAGTACCAGGCCATGCCGTTCGGCCTGTCATCGGCCCCCAGGATGTTCACCAAGGTCCTTGCAGCAGTGGCGGCGTTCCTCAGGTCGCGACCAGTAAGGCTGCACTGTTATTTGGACGATGTACTCATCCAGTCATCATCCCCCCAGCAGGCGGTCGAGGATCTGCAGTACACTATGCAGGTTCTCCAGAGTCACGGCTTTTCCATCAACCTGGAAAAGAGCCACCTTCACCCCACCACCAAGCTTCAGCATCTAGGGGCTGTCATCAACACCGTCGCCTGCCAGGTCTTCCTATCACCAGAGAGGGTGGAGAGCCTCAGGGAGATAGCCATACAGGTACGGCAGTCTCCTCATGCCAAGATCGTGCTGCTGTCACAGCTCCTGGGCAAGATGATATCGTGCCTATCCATCGTTCCATGGGCACGTCTTCACTTTTGTCCCCTCCAGTGGCTCCTGCTGCCCTACCAAAGGGCCAATGAGAGCAGCTCACCGAGGCTCGTTCCGGTCTCCATGAAGGTGCGTCGCACGCTCAGATGGTGATTGTCTCCTGCCCCTAGGAAGGGGTCTCCGTTCAAGAAACTGACCCAGCTCACCATCATGACAGATGCCAGTCTGTACAGTTGGGGGGCCCACTTCCGCAACCAGATAGCTCAGGGCAGGTGGTCCTCAGCCGAGGCATTGCACAGCATCAACTGGTTGGAGCTGAGGGCGGTCTGGTTGGCCCTGCTTTGATTTCAGATGGGCATTCAGGGTCATCACATGTGGGTGCTGATGGACAACGTCGCGACGAAGGCACACATCAACCACCAGGGGGGCACACGGTCCGGGTCCTTGATGCCGGAAGCCGATGACCTAGGTCAGTGGGCGGAACTCCATCTGCTGTCCATACAGGCGGAGCACATCTCCGGCACGGTGAACACCCGGGCGGACTGGCTAAGTAGGGCGACTGTCGATCACTCGGAGTGGTGCCTGCCCCCGAAGCTGTTCCAGCGCATAGTTCAGAGGTTTGGTTGCCCCCAGGTGGATCTGTTCATGACAGCGGCCAACTCTAATCTTCCCAGGTTCTTCTCTAGGTTCCACGACCCAAGGGCCGAGGGGGTAAATGCTCTTCACTGCCCTTGGCTGAAAGGTCTGCTCTATGCCTTTCCCCCGTTGCCTCTTCTTCCCAGAGTCATCAGGAAGATCCTGGCAGAGGCAGCGGGCATCCGTCTGGTGGCCCTGTCCGAGACCCGTGGCGGATTCCTCCACACGAGATCTCTCTCTGCCAGGGGGCCCTTCTTCATCCAGAGCCCCAGTGGCTCCAACTAGCCATTTGGCACTTGAGAGGGATCTCTCAAGCAAGGACAACCTTTCCACCAAGGTGATCCGCACCATTCAGGCATCACGTCGTCCTTCCACGACTCGGATCTACGATGCTACCTGGAGGTCCTTTGTTACCTGGTGTTCTTCCAGAGGTGCTTCAGCTTCTTCAGCTTCGATGCCTGTCATTCTGGACTTTCTGCAAAACGGCCTTGATAAGGGGTTGGCGCCTAACACCCTTCGTCGTCAGGTCACCACGCTCTCCACCATCCTGGCCCCTGAGGGGCAGCCTTCTCTCGTTCGTCACCCCATCATTCACAGCTTTCTCAGGGGGGTGGCTAACCTGAGTCCCCCGATGGTTCACAGATACCCGACTTGGGACCTTAATGTGATTTTACGGGCTCTGGTCGAACCACCGTTTGAGCATCCCCGTTCAGCCAGCTTGAAACATCTCACCTTTAAGACCGTGTTTCTCATTGCCATCACCTCAGCTAGAGGTATCTCTGAGCTGGCTGCCTTGTCTGTCCGTGAGGACTTGTGCTTGTTTCACCAGGACAGGGTGGTCCTTCAGCTGGATCCTTCTTTCATGCCTAAAATTAATTCCTGATTCCACCGGGCCCAGGAGGTCATCCTTCCTGACTTTTGTCTGCACCCGAGGCACTCCCATGTCTGTAGTCCCCATTCCCGCCCCCATGGCTACCGCATTCTTCGGCAGACCATTTAACTCAAGCATTCTAAGGCTGGGATTGGGGCCTGGGCCCCCTAACACTTCTGCACTAGCACTCAGTGTAGGAGGCACCAGGTTGTAGTCCCAGCCCACTCAACATACACATCTGTACTCCCAACCAATCCCCACATAATAATTAAAAACACAAAATACAGCAATAATAGGTTAATAAAAGTGGGCACATTCACTCAATCACACCCATACCACATGCACTTCCCATACCATTTAAAATTGCGCAATAGTGCAAAAATTAACATTGTGCAAAAATGTCCTAGAGAGGAAGAGGAAGGCTAATGTTCCGATCTTCTCCAACAAGGAGAGCAAGGTCCAAGAATCTGGAACAGGTGGTACATTAATAGCAGTTGGAGGGAGGTAAGAAACCAGCTTCCTGCCCACATCCTCTTCGTCCCCTGCCCTCTCTTTCTGCCGAGATGGAAACACAGAAACACAAAAAGACCATTGATTACCTGAAGGGTCGTTTTCAGGGCACTGCGAAGGAGAGTCCACCCTACCCTGAAGTCTGGCTCCGCTGTTATTGTGTTTGTTTCCTTGGATGTTCCAGTTGGACTTGTTCCGGTTGTGTTTCTTGTTGATCCAATGTTGGACTTCTCAGCGCGCAACAGTTCCATGTCTTCATTGAAGAATCTGAGGATAATCAGCACCAGAGGCGTGGCTTAAAGTTTCAATTCAGCTCTCGGCAGTTTGGCTGTATTTAACCCTTGCTTGGACTCTCCTTCGCAGTGCCCTGAAAACGACCCTTCAGGTAAGTCAATGGTCTATCCAGGTCAGTGGCTTCCCCAGAGACTGCCTGAGGGGTGGGAAGGCTAAATATAAGAGCAAGCACTTCTCCCCCAGGGCAGATCTGGAGGAAGGGGGGGTCACAACCCTTCCAAGCCTTCCAAGTATGAGAGGAGAAGGCACAAGACTTTAGAGAGGCTCTGCAAGAAGGCTGGCAGCCATCAGGTCACCCCAGGCAAAGGGGGGAAAACTCCAGGCACTCCCTTACCCAGTGGAGTCACAGTGGAGAATCCAGCCATGCCAGCAAGAATCCCTATAGACACATCAGGACTTTGGGGCTCTAATCAGGGGTGGCAATCCCCACCTGCTCCTGCTGTGGGGGCAGCCTTGCCTACTGGACTTCCCCACTTGGGCATTCCCTCTGCTCAGGGGGGCATGGTCCCCAGCTAGACACCCTCCACAGGGGCTCCCAACTTTCAGGAGCTGATGATGCAGGCATTACAGCAGTGCAGGGCAGTGGCATTCCAACAGCCACAGCCACAGGGGGCTCCTCTCCCCCCCAGGGTTCCTGAATACCTAGAAGCCCAGGAGGAAGAGATCCCCAGCTCCTCAGCTTCATCCCAGGAGGACAGTAACATGGAAAGTGAGGAAGGCGAGATCAGGGAGGACAAGCTGTCAGAGGATGAAGGCATTTCTCCCCCTAAACCTACATTCACTGGATTGTTCCAGCCCTCACTGTTTAAGTCCCTGCTCTTCAAGGCCAAGGCAACAGTCAAGCTAGGCAGCAGAGCAGCAGAGGTTCCACCTCGAACGCAAGGGCTTCTCAGCGGAGAACATCTTCAATGAGCAGGCCATCGAGGCGGACACCGTCCTTACACCCAGGACCTTCCTCGACCTGGTAAGGCGCCATTGGGCATCTCCTACCACTGGTCCCTCACCCTCCTCTTCAGACAGGGTGTTCTTTAATGTGGACCAAGAGCTAGTTAAGCTGCTGGCACAGCCCTCCATTGATGCTCCAGTTGTGGCTCTCCATACATCCACTAACATGCCTGGGGAGCCAGAGGATGCCTTGAAGTCAGAGGACAAGAAGGCGGACCTCACCTTGCAGAGGGGTCATCAAGCAGCTGCCTGGGCAGTGAAAGCAGCTACCACAGCCTCCTTCATCAACAGATCATTCTTGCTGTGGCTGCAGGAGCTACAGCAATGCACCCCCATAGCAGGTGTCCGGTCGCATCAGGACATTAACAAGCTGGTGGCAGCCATCCAGTTTTCATCAGATGCCACCTTAGCTGCAGCCAGGTTTGCTTCCAGGGCGATCGCATCATCGGTGGCATCACGCAGGCTGCTGTGGTTACGGCATTGGCAGGCGGAGGTTCGTCACAAGTGGCGCCTGGCTTCGGCCCCCTTCACAGGGGATTCCCTCTGGTTCAATTCTGTAGCCTTTCCTAATCAAGAACAAGGACAAGAGGAAGGTCCTGCCCATCGCCATGAAGAAAGGCAGCTTCAGGATGGCTCCATATCCCAGACACTCCTACTCCTGGGGGTCAAGACTCTGGGTCCTTCTTTCGGGGTAAGGATTCCTTCAGGGGGTCAGAAGCAGGGTTCTCTGGGAACGGGCAGTACCAGGGGGGATTCCCTGCGAGGCAGAGGTACCCAGACAGACAGCAGAGAGGCAGGCAGCAGAAGCGGCCCTTTCGAGGGGGCAGAGGAAGCGGAGGGGGGCGCTCCTTCCGCAAAAATTAAATCTAGGCCCAGTGCTCTCCCCATTGGGGGGTGCTTAGCGCACTTCACCCACCCCTGGGACCTCACCTCCTCTGACAGGTGGGTACAGAAGACCATCAGGCATGGCCTTTCACTCGAATTCCTTTCCAGTCCCCCGAGCTTCTTCCGGATATGCCTGGTTTCCAAGATCCCGACCCGGAGGTTGCTGATGCAGGAGGCTATCCAACACCTATTGGAGATCAGGGCAATCAAGCCAATGCTTCCAGAGCAACAGGGTCAGGGGCACTACTCTATTCTTTTTGTCATCCCCAAGGTCTCGGGGGGCTGGAGAGCGATCCTTGATCTGAAATGCCTGAACCGTTCCATTCGTTATAGGAGGTTCAAGATGCACTCTCTGCATTCTATCTTGGAGGGGGTTAGGCAGGGAGACTTTCTCACCTCCATAGACCTCACAGAGGCCTACCTGCACATTCCCATTGCCCAGGAACGCTGCAGGTATCTCAGGTTTTGCTACATGGGACACCACTATCAATACCGGGCCCTCCCCTTTGGGCTGTCTTCGGCCCCAAGGGTATTCACTAAGGTAATGGCAGCGCACCTGAGGCAGGTCCTGGTGCGCATCCAATGTTACCTAGATGACCTGTTATTGCAGTCATCTTCCTTTAAGGATGCCCTACGGGATCTAGATGTCATCATGACAGTCCTGAGGGATCATGGGTTTATGGTAAATCTAGCCAAGAGCCACCTCTACTAGTCTGATCCACCTAGGAAACAGAATAGATACCCAGACGGCCATGGTCTTTCTGTCGCCTGACAGGCAGATAACACTTAGGCAGCTAGCCTCCTCGGTAGCCAGGAAGCGTAAGGTGTCCTTAGCCACACTGTCTAAACTGCTGGGCATCATGGTCTCCGCCATTGGCATAGTCCCATGGGCTCACCTCCACACCAGAGACCTCCAATGGTTCATCTTGCCTTTCCAGCGAAGGCGCACGAGCTGCTCACAGGCCAAGGTACTTCTTCCTGCAGAGGTCTCCCGCTCCCTGACTTGGTGGATGTCCCCACCAATCATGAAGGGCGAAGCCTTCTGGACACCAGACCACATGATGGTAACAATGGATGCCAGTCTGAGTGGGTGGGGCACCCATTTGCTGGCTCAGATGGCGCAAGGACAATGGACTCAGGCAGAAGGGACTTGCAACATAAACTGGTTGAAGCTCAGGGCGGTCCGCCTGGCCCTGTTACATTTCCAGCACTTGGTTAGGTGCCATCACATATTAGTCCTTACAGACAATATCACCACCAAGGCCCACATAAACAGATGGGGGGTCCAGATCGAGGGCCCTCATGAAGGAGGCCAAACATCTGGAACAGTGGGCCGAAAAGAACCTCTAGTCTTTGAGGGCAGAGCAATAGCGGAGATGGACAACACCAGAGCCGACTGGCTCAGCCGGGCCGAGGTGGACAACTCAGAGTGGAGGCTGCAGCCGGTGATCTTCAAGGAGGTAGCCGAGCGCTTTGGGCGCCGGGAGGTCGACCTGTTCGCCACTCCCCTCAACACCCAGCTCCCGAGGTTCTTCTCCAGGTACCAGACACGGGGGGTGGAAGGGACGGACGCTCTGTGGAGCCCCTGGCCCAGGAATCTTCTGTATGCCTTTCCTCCCTTACCCCTGATCCCCAGGGTCATACGAAAAGTCCTTTGGGAGGGGGCAGAAGTGGTTCTGTTGGCCCCTCACTGGCCCCGGAGGCCGTGGTTTGCAGATCTCCAGTCCCTGTGTGTGGAGAGGCCCTGGAGAATCCCCCAGGAGAGGATATCCCTCAGCCAGTGGTCGCTGGAGCACCCAGATCCTCAGTGGCTCCAGTTGACCGCTTGGCGATTGAGCGGAGCATCCTGAGGAAAGACCTCTTCTTCCCCAAGGTGATACAGACTATCCAGGCTGCCCGTTGACCCTCCACGGAGCGCACCTATGGCTCTATGTGGCGGGCCTTTGACTCATGGTGTAACTCCCGGGGGTACAACCCTTTCCAGGCCACGGTGCCACAGGTTCTGGACTTCCTCCAGGCAGGCCTGGACAGAGGGTTGGCTCCTAACATGATTAGGAGACAGGTTTCAGCCATCTCATCAGTTCTCCTGTGTGGCAGGAGCCAGAGTTTGACTCACCACCCTGGCTATGGTCAGGCAATTTCTCAAGGGGGCTTCCAATCTCAAACCGCCCATGGTACACAGATACACTTCCTGGGACTTGCACAGGGTATTGGACGCTCTAACAGGCGCTCCGTTTGAGCCCTTACGAACAGTTTCCCTTAAGTTCCTGACTCTTAAGGCGGCTTTCTTGGTGGCCATCAGGTGGATATCCGAACTGCAAGAGCTGTCCACCAGGGAGGATCTCTGCGTCTTCTACCAGGACAGGGTGTGTTATGACTGGATCCCTCTTTCATCCCCAAGATGTGCTCCTGCTTCCATCGAGCCCAGGAACTGATTTTGCCCAACTTCTGTCCAGACCCTTCTCACCTGTTGGAGAAGAAGTGGCACACTCTGGACGTAAGGAGGGCTCTGAGGATCTACCTCAGGAGAACCAGGCCAAACAGGAAAACCAAAGCCCTGTTTGTCTCCTTCCAACCAGGATCCCTGGGTAACAAGGTAACTTCCACCACAATAGGCAGGTGGCTGAGAACCTGCATTGCCACTGCATACCAATCGCAGGGCCTACAGACACCAAATCATATCACAGCTCACTCCACGCTGAGCGCAGTCACCTCCACAGCGTCGGCCACACAGGCATCCCTGGCCGAAATCTGCAGGGCAGCCACATGGGCTTCCCCCTCTCCCTTTGTTAGGAACTATAAACTGGACTCCTTTGCCTCGGCAGAAGCCTCGTTTGGCCGCAGGGTGTTACAGGCGGTCCACAGGGTGGGGTCCATGCCTCAATAGGCATGAGTTGGGGGCATGTAGCCTCAGGGGTCTCCCTCCCTAGGGACGTGTAGGCTTTGGTACATCCCATTCTGGATACTTCTCCCCCCTCACTATGGAGAAAGGGCGTTGGTACTTACCTGATACACCTGTTCTCATAGTGGGAGGAGGAGTATCCAGCCTCTCCCTGACTATGTTTGTATGACTAAAAGTTATGTTCATTGTTTATGAAGTTATATAAATATTGATGTGAAAACAATAAAAGCTAAAAACTGAATTAAGAGTCTGGAGTGAATGGTGCAACGATTCGGATAGAGTTCTTTGCCAATAATGGGGGTCTTCCTGGTGGCCAAGGGACGTTGCCCAAAGAGCTTATCTGACTCAATCCAATCATGAGAGGACAAGGTCAACCCATTCTGGATACTCCTCCCCCCACTATGAGAAGAGGCGTATCAGGTAAGTACCAACGCCCTATCTGCAAGAGGGATCTAAAGGCCTTGGGAATTGACATCAACAGCTGGGAAATCTTGACCTCTGGGAGGATAAAGATGCAACATGGCCTTCTCCAATTTGAAGAGACACTTGTTTGGCAGGCTGAGGCAAATAGGCAGTTCCAGAACCAGGGAATTATGGGGGCTGGGCAGGGGACAGAATATATCTGCCCTTGGTGTGGAAGGGATTGACGCTCTCGAATTGGCCTTTTTAGCCACACCAGATGCTGTTTTAGGGCATCTTTCCAGAGCACAATGCCATAGTCTTTTGAGATTGAAGGATGCCAATGATGTTCGTGCCCTATCATGACTTCCAGAGCTGATATGGGCTGCCATCCCCATTCCCTATCAACAAAGAAGACTACCTTAGGGCCCGCTCTCTTGCCTGGGGAGAAGTCAGCTACCCTCAAAGGGATGACTGGGGAGTGGGGGGAATAGGCAGTGTAGTTGGAACTGTTGCCTGTTCATTGATCTTTGCTTTTCCAAAGGTTTTGGGGGTTGTGTTGCAAGTTCTTTGCTCTCTGAGTAATAGAAAATGCAGCATGTGAACATTTACACAAAATACCAGTCTTAGGGTAGAAATTGCAATTTCTGTGTCTATACTGTTTTTTCTGTGAAGTTCACCTTGCTCTGGAAGTTTTCCTTTAAGCTTTGTTTGACAATTATACCCTCCTAAATGCAAACAAGATTATGTATGGCATTGTCCGTTAGCATTAGAAGCATCATTATGCAGTTGCAAAGCAATATGCACTAGTAATGAAATGCCTTTTAAAACTACCTGTAGCTCTTTGCTATAATGGAATAGAGAAAAGTGGCAACAAGAGGATGGCTAAATCACAGGAAGCATCACTTGAGAAGGAACCGGGGAGAGGAGCGCACTCAGAAGCACTGAGTTCCCTTGCTGTCTAATTTACAGACTGTTTTGCATTTTTCTTTCTTCCTTCCTTTTATTTATTTCTTTTATTTTATTTATCAATAAGTACAAGCATGAAAAACACATGAAAAAATGGCACAGATAAATGGATATAAATAAGCAAAACATAGCCATAAACACATAAAAAGAGTACATATAAATGGGACAGTAGGACAGGGATGGTAGGCAGGCTGGTGGGCTTATGCACGCCCCCTTAGGGACCTCTTAAGAAATGTGTAAGGTCCATGGGAGACAGCTTAAGGTTTAGTTTGTTTAGATCCTAATACCATGATGGTGAACCAGAGGTGGCACACAGAGCCCTCTCTGCTGACACGGACGCCATTGGCCCACGTCTGGTCTCCGTGGCATTTCTTTCGTGAGCTTCTGTTTTCCTGTAAACGATGAAAGAGAACCTCACGAAACAAAAAGATCTTAGCTCTTGCCACACTGCTGATGTTGGGGGCCCCCACCTGCTGCCGGCCAGTTGGTCTTTGGGTCGCTGCTGCGCATGTGTGCATGTCCATGCACATTCACATTAGCACATATGTGCGTTCGCGCACCTTTCAGTTTTCCTCCAATCTAAGGTGCTATATATGTGTATTCCAAAGTTGTCCAATTCAGAAAATTGCCACTATTATTTGGCTTCCAATATTTAATACTTGATAATAGATGATGATACAGCTCCAGATTTGGAAAACCAAATCCTTCCTAATTAATTGGCGAGTGCATTTTCTGTAAGGTATTCCTGGAGTCGGAGAACCCCATAGAAATTTTCTGAAAATATTTTCCAGATATGGGAACTAGAATTCCTCTCAGAATATAAATTAATCTGGGAATGATATTCATTTTGAGAGTGTTCACCTTTCTTCAAAAGGTGAGGCTTAATGACTCCCATCTACAGGAAGTCCTCGACTTATGATCACCATTGAGCCCAAAATTTCTGTTGCTAAGTGAGACATTTCTTAAGTGAATTTTATTCCCATTTTATGACATTTCTTTTCACAGTTATTAAGTGAATCATTGCAGTTGTCAAGTTAGTAACATGGTGTCAGCATTCCAAATATCATCCAAAATTAAATCAGAGCCAAGACAAAGCATTGCTTTAAGTTCCAATTTATTATGAGAGACATGTTGGTACATCTGTGGAAACCCTGAATCTGAAAACTTCCTGGGGTTTCCACCCAGTTGAAAGTTCATGATCTTGCCCCATACCCACAAGTCCATTACATGGTCCAATCTTCCACTGCCCTGCTGGCAGTTCCACCCATCCAGTTCCAGTCAGGTGCAGAGACAAAAGATGACCTTGGGCCTCTAGAAAGGAATGTTTTATTTTGACAACAGCACATTCTGCTCCTTACTATTCCCCCTCCCAATTACCCCACTAATGAAACAGCATGGTAAAATAATAGAGTGTGTGGCAGGCTGAAAATCCTAAAAGGAATAGGACTGCAGGCCTGACACATGGTTTGTTCCCTGACTCAAGCTTCCCTATTGACTTTGCTTGGGAGAAGGTTGCTAAAGATGGTCACATGACTCCAGGACAGGGCAAACACCATAAATATGAGCCAATTGCCAAGTGTCTGAATTTTGATCACATGACCAGATGGTTGTTGAAATTGTCATTAGTGTGAAAAATAGTCGTCAAGTCACTTTTTTAAGTGCTGTTGTAACTTTGAACGGTCACTAAATGAATTGTTGCAAGTTGAGGACTACCTGTATTGATAGCTAAAAAATATTTACGTTTTATTTATATGACATGTTACTGAGTCATATCTTTTAATATGCACATATCTAGATATTTGTAGGATTCAGTACAAATATGGAATTCATATTCCTTAAATCAGGGGTGTCCAAACTTGGGAACTTTTAAGATTTGTGGACCAACTCCCAGAATTCCCCAGCCAGCCATACTGGCTGGGGAATTCTGGGAGTTGAAGTCCACAAGTCTTAAAATTCCCAAGTTTGTATTCCCAAGTTTGCCTTAAATGGGTGGGCAACCAAGTTTTTATTTGTTGGCATCAATTCTGATTTGGACCAGTTAACACAGTATTCTGCTATTGCTTGTACTAAAGGTGTCAATCTTTTGCAAACAGTACTGGGATAGTAGTAAGTTTAGAAATAAGCAAAAAAAAAATGTTTTCTGCAAGTGTTCAGCTAAGCTATATACTACCCTGTAGATCTCCCAAGGTTGTCCAATAGCACAAGCCATCATGGATTCCATGCAGGGTGAAAGTGGGCATCTTCTCAAGAGTGGGAAAGTGGGAGAAAACATGCTATTAACCTTCACTTATAGGGGTGATTCCTACATCTCATCCATTTTATCAATTGCAAAAGAAATCCAAACATATTTAGTACAATAAATATGTACCGTTTATATATTTTGTCAAAGGCTTTTTCAGCATCTAATGATAAAACTAAAAATTGTCCTTTATTACTATTCAAGGCTTTTAAGTTTACAACTAACCTAATCTTATTTACCTGCCAAGTTTTTATAAACCCTACTTGATCATTCCTGAATGAACATTGTCATTTATCTGTTTGTTAAAACTGCTGTTAAAATATTTGTATCAACATTGTGTGATAACTACCACAGTGCATGTGTTCCTTAATACCTGTTGGTGTAACTGTAACATAGGCCTATTAAATGCTACTGATCAAAATTCCTTTCTCGAATAACTCCTATAATTGACAATGTTTGGGTACCAAAAAATCCAGAAGTATTTTATATCATTCAGTTGGGGAACCCATCCAATCCTGGTGTTTACCATCTGTCATTTTTAAAATTATTTATTTTACTTTATGTAGCAAACCAGAGAATGTATTAAATGGAGATATAGAGGCCTTTTTAAAAAAAATTAATCTATCACAATTAAATGCTCCGGCTGAAGCAGTGTGTTAGACTAGTAGACCTCCAAGGTCCTTGCTGTTCTATGATACACAAAACCAACATTTATTTACTACAAATAAAAGTTGGTTTGTTGAAGCATTTAAATTTACCACTTGATTATACTTTCCAGTATTTTTCCAGGTATTCATGTCAAGCTGATTGGTCTTTAATTTCTTGGATCCATTTTCCTCTAATAATATAATATTATTCTATATAATTTTATACCATTCTATCTATATAATTATACTGTATGTAATTCAGAATAAAATTTTAAAAATTGACAATTTATACCCACTGAATTTTTACATATTTCTTTTCTTTGACCTCTTATAGGTGGAATCATTGCCATATCGTTCATCGCATTAAGCACAAAGACTAAAAACAACTTCCCCCCAAAAATAAAAATAAAAATAACAGTTTCAAACTTATTAATTTAGACAAATGCCTTATGTGCAGAAATAAATGGTAGAGTTGGCAACATGCCTAGACTTCTTCTTTATCTTGAAGTTAACCATAATAAAAACTCAGGCGTGTAGGGAAAGAAAGGTTGCACCTTTTAAAAAATACAGTTTTCCCGTACAATCTTGGGCAAACTCATACTTCTCCCTCAGCACATTCCCTGGAATGAAATACAGTCAGACTTATTTATCAGTAGATTTCAAAGATGAGGTAAAGGCATCTCTAGTCGAAGGCTTTTCAAATCTGTTAATATGATCTTGGTGAATACAGAATGTAGTGGAAAGCACATAAAATATTGTAGTTGTATTGAACTGTGCTGTTTTGAGAAGACTTCTCTTTTTGGAAACTTCTTTTGTAAAGTCGGGATAAATTGACATTTTTACTTTGGCTAGAAACCTACTTTAGGGGAGACATTGTGATTCTTGGGATAGAAAAAAAATCTCATCTCCTGTGGAAACACAAAGGAGTTACAGAATAATAATAATATTAGAAATAGTTCCAGGCTTCCTTCCCATTACAGGAATTTGAAGCACATGATCAATCTTCACTGGAAAATCCCGAAGGGAGGAGTTTTCTGAAAAACATACTGCTTACATTCAGCCAGGTTTGAGTGACTTGAAAGGTTTCAAATGCCAATCATACAGAGATTTTTTCTAGTGCAATTGTGACTCTTAAGTAAGTAATTCGTTTATCCAAAATACTATGACTGACTTGAGTAACTGTCTCATGGGCAGATTAGCCCATCTTTATAATGAGTTGTTTTTTCCTTGCATCTGTTTTAAATCATATTTAAGTTCTGCCAGATCTTGTTGGATCAGCTTCAAGATTTGTACCTGAGCCAGGAGTTTTTAAACAAATTACTAGAAGATTACTCCTCCACCATCTTTTCTGGAATGGCAGATAATGACGCAGCTGAAATTAAGTTAGCTGTTGAACGTTGAGGGAAAGATGTATGGATATTCAGGGAGGGGTAGCACCTCTGGTGGAGGGAGTCTACTGTGCCCTTATTTGACCCACTCACTCATATTTGGTCCCACTAGTGGCTCCAAGGAGCTGTAATGCACCTACTAGCCACATCCTTGTAAACCATGTCGGCTGATTGGCCAAACCAAGTGAAGGCGGCCAATGAGTCTTTGACTCCTGATGTGGTAGGGGATTTGTCTATCCAGCGTGTGAAGTCTGCCTTGGCAGACTGAGTGGAGGAGACAGATCAACAGTCCAATGGTCAAGAAGGAAGAACCAGGAGCCGTTGTGGAATGCTAAGAGCACAGAACCTGACCAGCCACTGCAGCAGGACAGATCTTCAGCCATAACTCCGTCCTCCATGACACTGGATTAAGGTCTCGTCTGCCATTGTTGTAGTTGCTCTTGTGCTGTTCCAGTTAATTACACACAGGTTTCTGTTGTGTAATTCATCATCTACAACTCATCTGTAAATACTCCCAGTATAAACCTAATTTGGTGGGCCTTGCAGTGTCCTAAACATTGCTTGTCCCACAGCAACATCTGGCTAGTTAACTAAAGCTAGCAGATCATCTCTTTGATGGTTGAGAATCAAGAAAAACACCCCCCCTCATTTCTGGGGCCTGGGACATCTGTCTGTGGCATGATAGAGACAAAGGCCTGAAAGATGAAAAGCATTAATAGCAGCCAAACTTCACTGTTACAGCATTGACATTGAGGGACTCTGTGGGACCAGGCTGGCAGCCGAGGGTTCCTTACAGGAAGCAGTTGGTGGAATATATTCTTTTGGGAAGGGAAATCGGAGAGCGACAGTGGGACTTATGAAGTAGGTTTTGTAATAAAAAATGCTCTGCTGAAGAACATCTCTACTTTGCCCACAGGAATAAATGGATGCATTATGAAGTTCCGCTGTTCTCTCAGCATGTCCTGGTATGACACCATTGTCAGTGCCTAGGCACCAGCTCTCACCAGACCAGACCAAGACAAGGATCAAATTATTTGAACAACCCCACTCGTGACAAGCGTGTCATTCTGGACGATGTAAAATGCTAGGTGGAGATGGATAGTGATAACTGGGATGGAGTCCTTGGGAGACATGGACTCCTTCCCAGTCCATGTCTAGGCAGGAAAACTAAATAGCAATGGCCTACTATTCCTAAGCAAATGGGCCAATCACAACTTCTGCATCACTAACATAATGTTCAAACTTGCAAACAGTTACAAAACAATTTTGATGCAGTCTATTTGACTATATCATAATCTGTGTCAGGCCTGCAGCCATCTTTTCTGTTGGATCTTTGGCCTGCCACATGTTCTATTATTCTACTACACATTTTCTAATGTGGGAAAATGAGAGGGAGGGTTGTACAGAGTTTGATGCTATGTAGCCATAACAAAAAATTTTCTAGGAAGCCAAGGTCATCCTTTGTCTTTGCACCTCTGCACCTGCCAGCATGGCAGTGGGAGATTGGACCATGTGATGGACTTGTGGGTGTGGGGGCAAGATCTTGAACTTTCAGCTGGGTGGAGAAAACTGGGAAGATTTCAGATTCGGCTTTTCCCAGATGTGCCAACAAGGCTCTCTTAATAAATTGGAACTTTGAGCAATACTTTGCCTTGGACTCTGATTTACCTTTGGAACCCTGACAATGTCAGTGTGATCTTAAAGATATCACCATCACTGTGCCATGCAAAGTGCTGAGTACCAATAAAGGAGAATATTTGTAGCTCAATGTTGCAATGAGGGGTTCTTGGTGGTCTCTGAACTTGATCATTTTCCAGTGAAAGAGAGGGAAGGGTTACGCGTGGGTATTCTCAAAGCCTGATTGGTCCAAAGACTGAGGGAAACTTCTTAAATACTCCTTCCTTTCCCTTTATCTCCCAGTTTCCTCTCAGTCTTTTTGGTCTAAGCACTGTTGCATTTGATCTTAGGTAGGAAATTCATGGTTTAGTATTAGTTTGGATATTTTGGCTAATTGGATATTCTAAATTTCCAAATTAATTCGCTGCATCCCCAGGGGCAGTCGTTTCGGCCTCCTGCGGCTGGGGAGAGCCCTGTGGGGCATTGACCTCCCCTTCTGTGGGCCTTGAGGCCTGATCATATCCCCGGGCCAGTGGGGGTTTCGGGTTCTCGTTGTGCAGCCCAGGGAGCTTGTTTTCTTAAAACAAAAACAGACCGGACTGCAGGTTGAGAAAATTGCTGGGGCTTACTAGGAGTGTGCGCGAAGAGTCCGCTCAGCTACCCGTCGCCTTTTCAACGGCTGCTGGGCGCCGCATGGTCCCAACCTTAAAGGGACAGCAGATTGTATAGTGGGCCCCAGCACGATGATCCCGAGGCCACAGGAGAGCTTTCTCAGGCCGAAATTAAGGAAAGGTGAGCTGCGGAGTTTTAAAGCGTTGGCAGCCGCATTGGGAAGGCAGACAGCAGGGTCGGAGGCTCGGTGGCCATTTTGCACATGCCACGTGTAGAAGGCCACATGCATGCTTCTTCCAGCGGCAGTCCGGAAGCATTAATTGGCAGACAGCCCTGCAGCTCCCACAGGCCCAGGCACTGGCGGAGCCTACAGAGGCCTATCATTGTACACATAAGTGGGGCGATGGAGGTGAGATCTGAGCTGCCCCAAGGCCCAGTAGAAGCCTCTGTGGAAGGGGAGGGACCATCCCTTGGGCCTAGGACCAGGGCTGCCGCTAACAAGCCCCTGGCGGCCCAATGCCCATCCAGGGCTACTACTAGAGAGGACTTGAGAAGGCAGAAGGCCCTGGAGAAAACTTTTGCCAGGGTGGAGGAACAGACTTTATCCACCAGGCCCAGATCAGCCAGTAGGTCCAGGTCCCCAGTCAGGCACTCTTCCCTCCATTCGACCTCTCCTAGGGGCTTCAGTCCCTCCTCTCCTTCAGTCTCTCCCCCAGGTCCCATAGATATTCCAGGCAGGGAGTGTCCCCCTCTCCCTCCGCTTCCCCTGAGCCACTAAGGGAAGTGGATGCAGACCCTTTGGAGGGTACCTCCAGGGCACACCATCGCACTAGGAGGTTAGCCCCACAGGATCTGGGCCCTTCCCGGTAGGATCTCGAGGGTCTAGATCTCCTGCCTGAAAGCATCAAGAGGCTTATATCTGCAGCCATCTCTTGAGGCATTTCCCAGAAGGATAGGGCGTCCCACTCTGACAGGGCCCCGGGTAGTTGGGGTCAGTTCCATCATACGGCCCATCCCCATCCATGGTCAGTGAAGGATCCACTCTGGGTGAGGACAACCAACATGATACGGGGTTTTCTGTTCCTCCTGATCCCCCCTCTTCCACGGGTCTGTTTTCCCCAGCTATGTTTAAGACTCTTACATAAGACTAGGAAGACCACTAAGATTGGGACTGGGGACCCTATGGTTCTCCAGCCCAGGGATGGCCATGTTTTCTGATACCACCACGAACAAAGAGGAGATTCCTGTTCCTCCCCTGTTCCTGGAGGTGATGAAGAACCAATGGGCCCTGTTCCTGGAGGTGATGAAGAACCAATGGGTCCAATTTTTCCAACCCGGGCAGCAACGAAGAATTTTAATGCCTCCGCCTGGGCAGTCAAATCGGCAGTGGCAGCCTCTTATTTTAATCATACAACTGTCATGTGGCTCCGCCAACTCTAGGATTGCATTCCTATCCAGGAGGATTGCATTCCGATCCAGGAGGATCGCCTACACCAAGACATCACTAAAATAATTGCCGCTTCCCAGTTTTCAGCCGACGCAACACTAGACATGGTTAAGTTTGCCTCCAGTGCCTTGGCTACATTGGTCACCTCTCGTCAGTTGCTCTGGCTTCGCAACTGGGAGATGGATAATAAGGCAAAATGTAATCTGGCTGCTGCCCCCTTCACCGGTTCCAACCTCTTTGGGGAGGCCCTGGACCCCATCTTGGTAGAAAATAAAGATAAAAAGGAGGCGCTCCCTTCCACTACTAGAAAGACCGAGTCTCGGCCTCATCCTTATCGCAGGTTCTCTTACAGGGCTCTCGAGCATGACCATCAGCAGAGGTACAATTCTTTTAGAATAGACAGGCAGTTTTCTCGTCCATCCTATCAAGACCGTAACAGATTCCAAAACCAGTCTAGACGGCCTTTTCTAGGCAGGGGGCAGCCATCCCTTCTGCAGGGGGAAGTGACTTGAACCCGAGTCTTCCCATAGGTGGCTGCCTGTCCCTCTACGCGGACCATTGGGACGAGATCACCTCAGACGCCTGGATCAGATCCACCATCAGGCACGGTCTGAGGCTGGAGTTCCTCTCCATTCCCCTGAATCTCTTCAGAACATTCTCGCATTCGAGGTGCCCAGAGCGCCGCCACCTGATGGATCTGGCCATAAAACAATTGAGATCCAGGCGGTAGAGGCAGTCCCACCAAGGGAATGCGGGCAGGGCCACTACTCCAACCTGTTTGTGGTCCCGAAGAGTTCAGGGGGCGGGGGTGAAGGGCGATTGTGGATCTCAAGCGGCTGAACCGCTTCCTGGTCTACACGTGCTTCAAGATGTCTTCCCTCAGATCCATCCTGCAGGGCATTTGGAGGGGGGACTTCTTGGCATTGGTGGACCTCACAGAAGCCTACCTTCACATACCAATTCTGCCAGCTCATCGCTGGTATCTCAGATTTTCCCAGGGGACCTTCTCTATCAGTACAGGGCTCTCCCCTTTGGGCTGGCTTCAGTGCCTCACATGTTCACAAAGGTCCTGGCAGCATTGGCAGCTCACCTCCGATTGGGCCCGGTGAGACTCCAATGCTACCTAGATAACGTCCTTGTTCAGGCGGGGTACCTTCCCCAGGCAGTATTAGATCTTCAACTCACCATTCAGTGCCTTCGGTTCCTGGGGTTTTCAGTCAACTTCCCAAAAAGTCATCTCTCACCATCCACGCGAATCCTTCACTTGGAGACAGTCATAGATTCAGTTTTGGGGATAGTCAGCCTTTACCTGGATTGATTGGCTAGCCTTCACTGGCTGGCAAGCTCAATTCGCAGAAGTCAGTCAGTTTCCATCCTGACCTTGTCCCAGTTACTTGGCAAGATGGTTTCATGCATTGGGATAGTCCTGTGGGCCAGGCTTCACCTCCGGCCCCTACAGTGGGCGTTCATCCCATTTCAGAAGAGGAAAATGAGCAACTCCAACCGGACCCTCCGCCTTCCCCCCCTGCGGCGGGGCTGCTCATTTTGGGAGCCGGACAGAGTGACTGTTACAACTGATGTGAGTTTATTTGGTTGGGGGGCTCTGATGGACTCCAAACTAGCTCAGGGCTACTGGACTGTCTCAGACCTCAGACACAACATCAATTGGTTCTAACTGAAGGCAGCACGCCTGGCCCTCCAACATTTCAAGGACTCTGTGAGGGGCCGCCACGTGCTCCTCCTGACAGACAATGTCGCCACAAAGGCCCACATAAACCATTGAGGGGGGACACCCTGTCAAGCCCTCTGGCTAGAGGCTCTGAGGATCGGCTCTTGGGCAGAGAGACATCTGGCTTCACTGGTGTCAGAACACATATTGGGTGAGGCAAATCACCAGGCGGACTGGTTGAGCTGGGCGACCCTTGACAATGGCGAGTGGCAGCTCCTTCCAGGAGATATGCTGGAGGTTTGGCTCCCCGCTGGTGGACCTGTTTGCCACCCTGGCAAATTCACAGCTCCTGAGGTTCTTCTCCCGTTTCCAGAACTGGGACACGGAGGGTATGGATGACCTCCGGAGCAGATGGCCTCCGGGCCTCCTCTATGCTTTCCCTCCCATTTCCCTTATCCTGGCATCCTCAGGAAGGTAGTGATGGAGGGGGCTCAAGTAATCATGCTAGCATCTTATTGGCCCAGGAGACCCTGGTTTGCGAACCTGATATAACTTTCAGTTTCCCAGCCATGGAAGATTCCTCAGGAGGAGATCGGCTTGTGCCAGGGGGTTCTGATGCACCCAGAGCCGCAGTGGCTCCATCTGACCGCCTGGCACTTGAGCGGCGACTCTTGAGGAAAGCTAACCTCTCCTCCAAAGTCATTCAAACCATTGAAGCCTCTAAGTGGCCGTCAACCACTTGAATCTGTAACTCCACCTGGTCAGCCTTTGTCAGGTGGTGTTCCCCATTGGCCATGTGTCCAGCCAGGGCCACGATTTCCAATGTCCTGGACTTTCTGCAGAAGGGACTGGATGGCGGCCTGTCACACAACACCCTACGGCGCCAGGTGGTGGCGTTGTCCGTCCTGGGGGGAATGGGCTCTTCCTCCTTCTCCCACCATCCCCTGATCAAGCGCTTTCTGAAGGGGGTGACCTGGGATCTCCCTCTGGTCCTCAGGGCCTGGACGGGGGCTCCGTTTGAACCCCTTCGAATGGTCCATCCTAGGTTCTTGTCCCTTAAGGTGGCGTTTCTGGTGGCCATTATGTCTGCCATGCATATTTCAGAGCTAGGCGCCCTATCTTCCAAGGACGATCTCTGTCAATTCCACCAAGATAGGGTGGTCCTTCGCCTGGACCCCACCTTTCTCCCAAAGGTGAACACCCCATTTCACAGGGCTCAGGAGTTAGTCTTGCCTAATTTTTGTCCGGCCCCCTCTAGTGATAGGGAGAGTCTATGGCATCGTCTGGACGTCCACCACGCCTTGCACATCTATCTCAGGTGAACGGCGGGGATACGCAGATCGGAGGCCCTCTTTGTTTCATTTCAGCTGAAGTGTCTGGGAGCCAGGGTTTCCTCGGCCACTATTGGCTGGTTGATACGTCAGGCCATTGCAGGGGCCTATGAGGCAGCGGGTCAGCCTGCCCCTAGGGGGATCATGACACACTCCACTAGGAGTGCTGTGACCACAGCGGCGTGGGCCACCAGCGCTCCTTTTGAGGATATCTGCCGGGCGGCTGCTTGGGCATCGCCAACCCCCTTCTTCCATCATTATCGGCTGGACGCGTTAGCCTTGGCAGATGCGTCTTTTGGTTGTAGGGTCCTACAGAGGGTGGCTGCTGACTCTCCCCTTGGGCCCTATTTCCCTCCCTGGGACTAGGCTTGGGTATGTCCCACACATAACCCCTCCCTCTCTTCCACTGGAAAAAGAACGTTGGTCTTACCTGAACATGTCTTTTCAGGGGAAGAGAGGGAGGGTTACGGCCCACCCTAGTTAGAGTAGGGTGGGGCCAAGGGGAGGTCCGGGAGGTTCTCGGGGTGTCTTGTATTTAGTTACAGGTGCAGTATTTCGCCTTTGAGGAAACTGGGAGATAAAGGGAAAGGAAGGAGTATTTAAGAAATTTCCCTCAGTCTTTGGACCAATCAGGCTTTGAAAATACCCACGCGTAACCCCTCCCTCTCTTCCCCTGAAAAGACACATTCAGGTAAGACCAACGTTCTTTTTCTTGGAGACGTTTCATGACCCAAACTAGGTAACACTATAAGTGCAACTCTGGGTGCTGGACCGATCACAGACTGGTCCGGTCGGTCATCAGCCAACACACAGCTCCTTAATATTGTAAGCAATCAAGGACTGTCAGAAACTCATTCAATATCAGAAGACTACAAGACCCAGACCAAGTTGAACACTTTCAAGATGTACCTAAATGGTAATTTACCATTTGTAGGAACCTGAAGGGACGTGACACTGTAATAAGTTGGGACACTCCCTGGTCTGTCCTGAAATGTTATGGATGCCGAGGAATTTTGTGAAGTTGATTCAACTACTCCATGATGGAATGACAGGGCAATTTTTTTTTCTTTTACAATTGTGATACATCAGCTGCATTTGCCGTTTCCAATGAGGATAAAACAAATTTGTCCGCTAGCCCCACACCTATTCAAGCTACTTTTTAATTGTATGTTGTCATATGCTCTGCAGGGTCTGAAGGAAGACTGTATAGTACATCAGGGACTGATTTCACCCCCACTGCTTGAATGCATGGATGAACTACCTCCGTACTTCCATACCAAGTGCCTCATTTAAGAAATCCTCTTTACTGTTGACTTTTTTGCCTAATCCTTTCTCAGAGAAAAGATTTTCCTTCAATTTATTCCTGCAATATTAACCTTTGAGTGAGGCACAATGGAGAGTGGGTGCCACTGCTTTGTGGTCACATTAACCTGATCTCCCAAGTCGCAGTCCAGCTCCCTAACTATGAATGGTAAGTGACTCTACCAGAGGTTCATGGCAGTGTCCTTGGGAGAGATCCCATTTCATCATGACCAGGATCAGATCAGAGTCTCAAGACTTAGAGCAGTGTTGGCTAACCTTTTTGCCATTGCGTGCCAAAATTGGGGGGAGTGCGGGGAGGTTGTGCACGCACATACTCACACCCATAATTTTATGTGCCCTCCCCACAAACATGTGCAGGACATCTCCCCCCACGGAAGGAAGCCTCCGGACAGTGAAAAATGGCCCAACACTCAAATTGGAAGTTTGGGAATGTACTTCCAGGTTGCCCATTGGGGCATTTTTCTCCCTCTGGAGGCTTCAGGAGGCTTCCCTGAAGCCTCTGGAAGGCAAAAAAGAGCCCAACGTGCAAACTGCAAGTCTGTTCTAGAACTTCCAGTTTGTGCATTGGGTGGTTTTTCACCCTCTGGAGGCTTCAGGAGGCTGCCCTGAAGCCTCCAGAGGGAGAAAAACGGCCAAAAATGAAGGCTGAAATCAGCTGGCCAGCGCACGCATGCATCCTGGAGCTGACAGGGCAACGCTTCACGTGCCCATAGAAATTGCTCCACGTGTCACCTGTAGTATGCATGCCATAGGTTCATCATCACAGACTTAGAGCATTCACACACCCCTAATCCTCAGAATCTGCCTGCTTGTTACTCCATACCCAGCACTTTGGGAAGGGAGAATGGCTTCTCTTTCTGTGTTTGTTTTGTGGAAATTACTTCTGTGGGACATTCTCCAAGGTGTTTGAAATAATCACCATCTGTCCTTTCAATCTCCTTTCATGTCTGAAAATGCCCAAGTCCTTCAGCTGCTCATCATGTCATTTAATTTCTGTTCCATGATCATCCTTTTGCTTCTTTTCTGAATCTGTTTTGGTATGTCATGAATCCTTAAAATGTGATGCCTAAAATTGAACAGGTTACTTGAGATGGATTCTGACCAAAGGAAAAATTAGTGTGATTTGGACGGCAGTTGTCTATTGAAGTAGCCTAGCATTGTATTTGCCTTTTTTGCAGCTGCATCACACTTCTGACTCATATTCAGTGTGCAATCAATTATGATTTTGAGATCTTTTACATAGCTACTATTATCAAACCAGATCTCCAAATATCTCTGCTTGCTAAAAGGGGGGCGTCTACATTTCTCTGTGCTAAATTCAGTTCTTTCATTTTCAGTTGATATTTCTAATTATTTGGGTTGGATGGGGTTTTATTTCTTTTGGGGTATAAAATATCTCTTAATATTAACATCTGCATATTTCATGTTGTTTTTTAAATATTTTTTATTGAATGTTTTAATCTTTTAAAAAAGAAAGAAAACACCACAAAAGTAAACAAAACACAAAACATATATAACAATATAATTATACAGCCTTCTGCATCAGCTTTCCTCTTTAACTTTTATAATTCTCCATTCTGCATTGCCTTCCTATTGCTTTAACCTTATCCTATAATATAACAACAGTAGTGCTAACCCATAATAATATTGATTATTTATATCATCATATATTTGCATTCTCTATTTTCTGTTTTGGCTTCTGTTTTCTAGCCATTTATAAATTTTATTCCATATTTTATAAAAATCAGATTCTTCTTTTTCTTTTAGTTCTATTGTCATTTTGTCCATCTCTGCACATTCAAGTACTTTGCTAATTATTATTTCATCTGTGGATGTATTGATTTTTTCCCAGTTTTGTGCGAAAGCAATCCTGGCTGCAGGATGTGGCTGTGTATGATTATGTATTGAGATTGTTTATCCATTTTTCGGTCTAGTACTAATAAGAATGCTTCTGGTTTCAGTTCTATTTTTCACTCTGTAGTTTCTTCCAACCATTTCCGAATTTTGCACCAGTATTTCCTTGTGATGGGGCACCTCCACCCACCTCCACCACATATGATAGAATGCTCCAGACTTGTGGCTGAATCTCAGCATTTGGGGGATAAATTTGGGTACATTTTGGGCAATCTCACTGGAGGCAAACGCCATCTATAAAACATTTTATAGAGGTTTTCTTTGTAAGCTACTGCCGTTGTAAATTTATAATTTCTTTCCCCTAATTTATCTCATTTTTCTAACTCTCTATTATGGCCAAAATTTCTTCCCCAGCTAATCATTGTCTCCTTTACCATCTCGTCCTCCATTTTATATCTTAAAAGAAAATTATACATGTTGTTTAACCAAGTCATTCATAAAAATATTGAACAAATTTCAAAATATTGAAAAATTAGAGGATTCAGTACTGAGGGTACTTGTGGTACTCTACTTGATACATCCCTTTCTGGTTCGAATAGGAAACGATGAACATTTTTTGAGGATTGTTTTCCAGGCAGCAATTATCCACTTAATTGTTATGCTATCCAGTCCATATTTAATTAACTTGCTAATCAGAATGTCATAAGGTAGTTTGTCAAATACTTTACTGAAATCAAGATATATTATGCCTATAGTATTCCCACAATCTAATAAGGAAGTTACATGATTTTAAAAAATGAAATAAGATTAGCTCGATAAGATTTATGACAAATCCAGAGGGATTTCTCTGGATAATGGTAATTACTGTCTTGTTTTCAAAGTGCTTAAGGTTTGATTGTGTCATGACATATTTAAAATCTTCCCAGGTGTTAATGTGAACCTGTTCAGTGTCTATTCCCCTTCTGTTTAAAGATGGGGTTTCCGCTAGTTATCTGTCATTTAACTATCTTCCATAATAACCGATAAAATATTTGATAGACATGAGGTTCCTTTAGGATCCTGGGATGAAGTAAAATGCTATCTGCTATCATGTTACCCCTAGTCCTTTCCTTTGTTAGTTTAGACATAACTCAGTTCCTGCAATCATTTATTGTTTTAGCCTCCAGACCATTTACCATCTTTCTTGCTCTTCTATGCATCATTCTAGAGACTCAACATCTCTTTTTGTATTGTGTTGACTAGAACTGGACGCAGTCCCAAAGGTGCTTTTTTCCTTATAGATGTAACCGAAGAGTTAGGCATCCGAGTACATTTTGGTACTGATAGAAGCGAATGTTTGTAGCTCTGGGTTGAATTGCCAAACTAGATAATATTATCCATGTGTTGATGTTGATACCTAATTTGGTAATGAAACATCTGCAAAAAACCCAACCAAACTTGGAGAACATCAAGGACGCCAGGGTCTTTTTTTGACTGACCCGTTTGTTAGTTGAATTTTGGAGTGGCTGGACTTGCCTTTAAACCCTTTTCATTTTTTGTTTTACTTTATTTTTGTTTTTGTTTCTTCTTCAGCCAGATCTGCTCCTGGAAGCAGTCTTGGCCTTTGGGGAAGCCAGTCTGATCTCATTTAGCAGTTGCTTTTCTCTGGAGGGGTTCTCGGAAGAGGCACAGATGTTTCCTGCTGAGGAAGCAACCTGATGGCAAGCAGGGTTTCCAGCTCTTCAGCATCACTCTTAGCATTATGATGGCCCAGAGAACTTCCGCCTTTCAACTTGCTGAGGGTGTGGCTCCCTGTGGCGATTTCATTACATAGTTGGCCTGTCTTTTACTTTCCAGGCCAGGCATTCTTGCTCCAGCGAGCTGGCTGGAGAGTTCTGGGAGTTGAAGTCCACAAGTCTTAAAGTTACCAAGTTTAAAGACCTCTGGCCTAATAGCTTATCTGAGCCAAGGAGAGATGTCCCAGAGTGGGTCTGCTCACCCTTAGCAAAGAAATGCTCACTCCTCGTCCTTCTAGAAGTGGAAATCTGCACCGAAAGGGAAGGGAGGATGTCCTGGCTCTGGAGAGAAGGACCATTGAGTCTTGGCCATCTCCAAAGGCAGATTGCTGCCTGCAATGGTTCCGTTTGACCAGAGGGACTCTGAGCAGCCGCAGCCGCCCACTCGCAGCCAGCGTTGCAGCCCTTCCTCGCTCTGAAGGAGGGAGGCATTACTTGGCTTCAGCTAACTTGACAAGGCTTCTTGCATTTCGCGGCTTTGTTTCTTTGTGCCAGAAAGAAACATGAAATTATGTACTAAAATGGGATGAAATTATTGTACCAGAAGGAATATTGGTGTTACAATAGGAAGACTCAGGAAGTGGGAGGGGATAGAAACATCACAATTTATACTACGTGTAGTCTCAACTTATGACCACAATTGAGCCCCAGATTTCCATTGCTAAGCAAGAGATTCGTTAAGTGAGTTATGGCCCATTTTATGCCCTTTATTGTCAGAGTGGTTAAGTGGATCACTGCAGTTGTTAAGTTAGTAACGTGATTGTTAAGCGAATCTGGCTTCCTCATTTACTTTGCTTGTTGGAAGGTCACAAAAGGGGAACATGTGATTCCAGGATAGTGCAACTGTCATACATATCAGGTTTCCAAATAGCACCCAAAAGTAAATCAGAGTCCAAGGCACAAGTTTCCTCAAAGTTCCAATTTATTAAGAGAGCCATGTTGGCTCATCTGGGGAAACACGAATCTGAAAGCTTCCCGGTTTTCTCCACCCAGTTGAAAGTTCAAGATCTTGCCCCCACACCCACAAGTCCATCACATGGTCCAATCTCCCACTGCCATGCTGGCAGTTCCACCCATCCAGTTCCAGTCAGGTGCAGAGGTGCAGAGACAAAGGATGACCTTGGCTTTCTAGTAAGAATTTTGTTATGGCTACATAGCATCTAACTCCATACAATACTTCCTCCCATTTTCCTACAATAGAAAATGTATAGTAGAATAATAGAAAGTGTGGCAGGCCAAGGATCCAAAAGAAAAGATGGTTGCAGGCCTGACAATACATACGAGTGAATTGCCAAACATGACCATGGGGATGCTGCGATGGTCGTAAAGTGTGAAAAATGGTATGTCACTTTTTTCAGTGCTGTTGCGCAACTTTAAACCAATGGTTGTAAGTCAAGGGCTTACTTATATGGGGCTAGGAGAATAAATCTACAATGAGTTTATAAATCAAATATTTTGCTGTCATGTGCGGGGGGGAGGAGAGCGATGCAATGTGTCCTTTGTCGCCAAACATTTTACCGAAACCATTTGGGCAGCGGCTGTTTGGATTTCTGTGAACTCTGACCCATAGAACAACAATGGCCTCATGTGACCCAGGGCTCCTCTCCAGAACCAGCGGGGTGGTGGTGGTGTGGTTTTAATTAGCCCTGGTAAGCTCACTGTTCTGCTGGCATACGCATCCTGCTGCCCAAATTTAGGAGCTGCCAGAAAATCTCCTACCCTTTGCTTTCCACTTGAAATGCCTTCTCTGAGTGGTGAAAATCCCTCCTTTCCCCAAAGTACGTACGTCTCTCGCTGTGCCTTTGCCTAACTGAAGAGGCGTCAGGAAAAGCTGCAGCTGCGTCAGGGGTAATTACAGCCCTGGAGGCTTGTCAAGGCCTCTCTTCTCCGGCTCCGCTGCCATCTGTGGCAGGCTGAATGCAGAGAGATCGGCGGAGCCTTGGAAGCTTCACGTAGAGCATAATTTGAGAGCTTTTAGTTATTTATGGTAAATTATTTAACTTTGGAGTTCATTTTTATAGCTGCATTATGCTCTTGCAGTAAATCCTCTACTTTGGACTTCCATTTTTGCAGCTGCATGAGCAGTTCTGGGCGGACAAAGGAAATGTGAAAAGTCCTCAGGGGGTCTTGGGGAGGCAGAGCTGCCCCTCCCCCATGTTCCCCAGCCTTCCTTTCTTCCAGAGTGCTGGTTTCTTTGGGGGGGGGGGGTCATAATGGAGAGCCATTGGTAGTAGGCCCATGATGGCGATCCAGGGCATGCATGCCGGACATGGCAAACAGAGCTATCTCTCCGGGCACGCAAGCCGTCACCTGTTGCTCTTCTGAGTTCCGGGACAGATGGTCTTCACATGCGTGGGAGCACTAGAAACCGGAGGTTCATCTTCCTGGTGTGCGCATCGATACCGGGCGGCTGCTCTTCCGGTTTCCGGCATGCACACGCATGTTTCCATTTCAGCTGTCAGTGCTGAAAAGGTTTTCCAACACTATTGTAGGTTTTCTTCTTTCAGTATGCCACACCACCATTTTTCTGCTACCAACATCATCTGCTGGAAATTCTGAGCTTGCACCTGCCTCCTTTAGCCTGATCCTAGAGGTGGATAGGAACATCATGATGGTGACCAGCCTTGACTGTGGGATTGTGCCACTTCTCCCTCAACAGGGCCATTGTTTATCCTCATTTAGCATCCCTCACAAGTATTTAATTCATTTATGCTTTCAAGTGATATTTGGAGAGGAGAAGACAACTCAGCTGGAAAGATTGTTTGAAGAATTCTTGATGGCAAAAAGCCTCTGCCTAAAAGTCCCAGGGTGTGCGGCAGGATGTGAGTCATAGAAGGTAAGAGTTGGAGGAGCCTCAGAGTATCTATAGATGGCCTCCATCCCAGCTCTGGGTAAATACCTCGAGTAAATGAGAGCCCATCCCAGGGGTGAAATCCAGCAGGTTCTGACAGGTTTTGGAGAACTGGTAGCAGAAATTTTGGGTAGTTTGGAGAATTGGCAAATGCCACCTCTGGCTGGTCCCAGAGTGGGGAGAGAATGGGAATTTTGCAATATCCTTCCCCTGCCATGCCCACCAAGCCATGCCCATCACATCACACCCACCAAGCCACGCCCACAGAACCCAGAATAAAAATATTTGAATTTCACCATTGGCCCTTCCCCTTTCCAGGCAGGTTTGTTCCACTGGTGAATAGCTCATACCACTAAGGAGATTTTCCCAATATCCAATCCAAAATGATTTCTTTACAGTTCAAATCCCTTCCTTTTTTAATTAATTTTTTTATTTTTTATTTTCAAAACAAACACAACACATAAAATCTTCCTTTTCTTCATACTGTAGAAAGTGTATCAGTTGGTTACAAAAGGCTTTCGTGCATCTCTTCCACAGTCATCAAGCATAATTCATATTAACTCAAGTATTTTAACTCAGATATTTATACATGTTACCCTTATACCTCCATTTTTATTTGACTATAATTGTTTAAACATCCTTCATCATAAAATATACCAAGATTTAATACATAACCACATACTGGCATTTCATTTAATATTTCTAAAATCCTTGAATAACACTGAATCCTTATGTCCTATTCTAGCTAAACATCCATAATATTTAATAAACTTTTCTAATCCTCCTTTCCAAATTACTGTTTGCAATTTTCATCCAGTTTCCTTATGTTGTACACATACATACCTACCTACCTACCTACCTACCTACCTACCTACCTACCTACCTACCTACCTACCTACATATATATGTTGTCATCATTATCCCTCCTTTATTTGACTATATCCTGTATCATAACATTTTCCCCTTGATAATCAAAACTTAACTATCTAACTTAGTTCTTTTTTATTAACCTTTGTATATAATACAAAAGGATTTCTAATCTTCCTTTCATGGGTACCATTCAATATTCATATACAATTATTACTTATCATAACATTACACATTGTATACATTATTATCATTATCAATTATTTATTTAACTATATCTATTATCACTAAATTTCACTAAGTTTAACTAGTTTTAAGTTATATTCTTCCATCTATCAACCTGTATCTTTCCAATAACAAAACAATCTCATATCTTCTGCCATTTGTGGTACCAATCCTCTAATCATCTTCTTGATCAGCTTTGTATGGACTTCTCTTAGCAACTCCTTGCTTATAAAATCTCTTATATAATCTAGATGCCCTCTTTCTGTTTCCTTATTCAGCTTGTCTTTGATTGTCAGCAGCTTTATCAATGCTTTTGCTAATAGAATTTCTGTCTTTAAATCCATAGATTCTTTAATTTTATTTTCTTCTATATCTTGACCTTTGGAATAGATTTCCTCTCCATTTAATTCCTCTTTCAGTATTCCATTGTTTCCATTTTCAGGAACAAACCAATTACCATAGATATCAGCAGGTTTAGTCTCTTTATATTCATTTTCCACTTCGGTTGTTTGAGTTTCAATCACCCCGTTTTGCATTTGATGAACATCCTCATTTTTTTCATCATATTTTCTTGTTACGTGCTTTAGGTATTCCAGTTTTTTCTCTACTATATTTGATAATTTCTGTAGTTCTGAAAATATATTTTGCAAAGTTAAGACCTCTATTTTCTCTTGACATTGTGTTATTCTAACAAACACTGCTGCTCTAGCTTGGCAGGTTAATAAAATTAAAGCATAGATTCACAAAGAACAGTGGTTTTCACCTTTCTCTGATTGAAAATATACTTCAAAGGGACATCTGTGTGTGTTTCCCTTCTTATCACTCTGTAGCCAAACAGTGGTGGCCGAGGTGGCGCAGTGGTTAAATGCAGTACTGCAGGCTACTTCAGCTGACTGCAGTTCTGCAGTTCGGCTGTTCAAATCTCACCGGCTCAGGATTGACTCAGCCTTCCATCCTTCCGAGGTGGGTAAATTGAGGACCCGGATTGTTGGGGGCAATATGCTGACTCTGTAAACCGCTTAGAGAGGGCTGAAAGCCCTATGAAGCGGTATATAAGTCTAACTGCTATTGCTATGCTCCAGTTGGTCAACATATGGTACCTAGGATTGGATCCCCATTTTATCAACATACGAAGTGGAGAAAGAACAGTGATCTTGGTACATTATTTCTGTTATTTTTAGGACTGCATATTTTTGTTGGCTTAGCCAGTTTGTGTTATATGAGACACCCAGTATCAGCCCCATTAGGTGGATGTCCCATCAACACCACAGGGAGGCTAAGACCACCTTTATTAAAATAGGTTATAGCATCATCTTGCAAGCTTTGATAATGCTTTACCCATGTCTTACGGGCTAGATTAAGAAACCAATGATATATAGGTCTAAAACCAATTTTATTAGAATAGCTATAGAAACCTAGAAATAAGGAGAAATTTTCTGACAGAACAATCAATCAGTGGAACTGCTTACCTTTGGAAGTTGTGGGAGCTTCATTATTGAAAGCTTTCAAGAAGAGACTGGTCTGCTATTTGTCAGAAATGGTATGTGCCATTTTGATGCAAAGCTTAAGTTAAGTATAGAAACCAGGAGATGGTGAGTTTTGAACTCACTTTGGGCACAAAGCTAGTCATCTTGGGCCAGTCTGTTCTCCTAGGAAGGAGACGAGGACAAACCACTCCTGAAATCTTGCATTCACCAGAAGTCCATGCTGAATTGAGGCACCCCCTCCCCTCAAAAAAGTCATTGTAGTCCCAAGTGACTCCAAAGAGTGTACACACCCATATACAGCAAAAGGTCTGTAGAGATTCTCAGTCATCCAGGTCATGGTTGCCCCAAAGGTGCTTTTTCTGAAGGAAACTGGACTTTCTTGTTTTTTCTTTTGAAGATGTTTCATTTCTCATCCAAGAAGCTTCTTCAGCTCTGACAGGACAGTGTGGAATGGAAGGATTTATATTCCTTGCAGACAGCTCCTTCCCCACTGACCTGTCAGAGCTGAAGAAGCTTCTTGGATGAGAAGCAAAATGTCTTCAAAGAAAAAAAACAAGGAAGTCCAATTGCCTCCTGAAAAAACAACTTTGGGACAGTATTCAGCAACAAACAAAGTAACAATATCAACCTCCCCCCTTGCAATTGCTGCTATTGGCTCTTTGCCCCAAAACTGTGTCCAAGAGAAGTCCTAGCTGATGATCCAATTCTGGAGCAAAAAGCCTGCCCCCCCTCTAGAAACAATGAGAAAGTCTTCCTAATATCAGCTGGTTTCTGAACCAAGGGCTACACCATCCTGCTGCAGTTCAGCTAAGCCTTTCCTCATCTTTACCTAACCATTTCCAGACAACAGGAAAAAAGAGAAATACTGCAAAATAGCAGCCCTCATTCCCCACCTCAAAGGCTGCCCTGAAAGATATTCTGATGGAACTGAAACCCATCAGCACCTACAGGGTGACATTAGAGAATCATTAAAACTGCCCAGAATATCATCGGGCTCCAGCTACCAGCCCTGGATGACATCTTCACATCCCGCTGTTTGAGGAAGTTGCACAACATTCTCAGAGACTCTTCCCATCCTGCTTACCATCTTTTTAGACTGTTGTCTTCTGGCAGAAGATACAGAACAATTAAAACTCAGACCTCACATCTTCTGACTAGGTTTTATCCCAGAGCTATAATTGTACTCAACAATGAACTAAAGGGCCACCATAGTGAGCTGTTGGACAGCACTACTTAGACTGTTGGTTGGATTGTTGGGTGGTTTGGGGGCAGGGAATTTTTCCGTGGATGGGGGTATGTTTGGGCCTTGTCTCTGGGTGTTATGTGAATTTGGTTGTATGGGTATACAATGACAATAAAGTATATTATTATTATTGTTGTTGTTATTCTTTCTGACTTGGTCCTCCCATCTACCATTCTTAAGACCAGTCACCGGGTACCATGGTTGCATTAAAAAAAACCACTGGGTGCAAGTGAAAAAAAAGGAGACCAAAAGTAAAAGCTATGGCTCTGGCCTTCAGTGCAATGTGGCATACTAAGAGCAAGTTTTTAACTTAGGAACATTTCAGGGTGTTTGTATTCTTCATTGTATAACATCCAGTTCATCCTATGGAAGGAAAGTCCTTGAAAGTGTTCCTGGTAGCACTTGGGTGATAATCACCTTCATCCCAGCCTGTGTGGTTAGTTTATGGGTCAGCGATTTGTGCACTCTAAGAATATTGAGTTGAGTTGTGTTTGTATTTGCATCCTGATAGTTGACTTCACTGGCTAATTTTGCTGGTCGCTGTGCAAACAAAACATGGGCCTAGGTGACCCTCTAGGCTGATTGAATGCCAGGGCTTCTCTGTCTTTAAGGATGGTCAGACAGCATTAAACAGGCCAAGAGGCCAAAAAGAGACAACTGGTCACCATGGTCAGTCCATCTATCTTGGATCAGGATGGGGGAGCTTGAGAGCAAGGACAGAACAAAGCTTACTAAGGGTAACAAATCATGTTGATCAGACAAAGAAAGAAAAACAACCTCCTTTAGCTCTTTCATAAGATTTCAACTATTTTTAAGTTATACATGAAAAATGTTTGGGAGTGCTGTGGAAGTAGAGGCTTTTTGGCATTCCGTTACTCTCTGGTGTATGTAAGTGGGGAGTCTCTGGCTCGGTCAGTGCATAGAACTTAATTTCTTGATGGATGGGTAAAGTCAACAAATGAGCCTTGTGGACTTCATACGGTTATTTCTGCTGCCTCATCAATTACAGGAATTAGTTGTGTCAAATGTTAGGAAGGGTCTGTCTCTGACCCTGCCAGCACCTCAGGAGATGATGGATGAGATGGCTGGAAGAGAAAGACAAGGCTCTCGTATCCCTGGCAGATAACATGAATGATCACTTCATGCTGTCATGAAATGGTATTTGATAGAGGCCTGTTTGCGGCTGTTAGCACTCGGGGAATGTTGCACTCTTAGTACACTCAATATCTTCTGCAATGGCCTGTCTTATTCAGGGGAAGACAAGAGAAATCCTCTGTAAACAAACTGTAGATTATCCTTTTACAAACCACACTCCATGTTTGCTTTTCTCCCTTGTGATATTGAGTTATCCTTTATAAATTTTGCAAGCAGCCTGTGGATGATCTCCCTCCAAAGCCAGTTCATTAACATCTCATCCGCATACAGGGAAAACAAATAAAAAATACAGATCCACATTTGTTGACTTGCTCAAGTGGAACCCGATACCATCTGGATCGGAGCCAGTGGAGAAGTTGAATTCCTGAGTGCTCCCAGCAGGACAGCCCATATCTTGTGGCTGGCATCCTTTTTGTGACCTTGACAGCAGACAGAGTGTGCCCATGAGCTTGCTAGAACATAATTTAAACATGGGAAAGCCCACAATTTGACTGTTGTTTATTCAATATCTCAGAAAAAGAATGGCAGAAAGTGGCAGGTACCATTCCGGTTTCCCCAAAAGCCAAACTCAAACTCAAGGCAGACTTCCAGGCTGCAGGAGTGGAGATCATACAGGAGAATTTGGAAAGTAGCCAATTGAAGCAAAGTCTTCTAGTCAGGGCAGAGGGGAGATGCATGGGTAGGACTTGGTCAGGTCTTCCAGCAACATGGTAGCCACATTTACTTCCTACCCCCCTAAAGCCACCTCTGTTTAGTCTGCGACCAGCAGCCTTTTCTGTGACCAGTCTTCAGTCTCCTCCTAGGTGGAGGCAGGCTGGGCCTGGGTCGCGGCAGGCAATGAAATAGCTGTGGAGTGTATCTGTAATGCTCCATGCCAGGTCTAGAACACAAATATCAGATTAACAGAATTGGAAGGGAGCTTATAAGTCATCAACCGCTCAAGCAGGAGACCCTACATCATTTCTGACAGAGGGCAGTCCAGTCTCTTCTTGAAAGTCTCAAGTGATGGAGCTCCCACAACTTCTGAAGGCAATTTCTGTTCCATGGGTTGATTGTTCTCACTGTCAGAACATTTCTCCTTATTTCCAGGTTAAATCTCCCCTTGTTTAGTTTCCATCCATTATTCCTTGTCTGGCTTCAGGGGCTTTGGAGAATAGCTGGACCCCCTCTCTGTGGCAGCCCCTCAAATATTGGAACTGCTATCATGGCTCCCCT
This sequence comes from Thamnophis elegans, assembly GCF_009769535.1. NCBI lineage: Eukaryota > Metazoa > Chordata > Lepidosauria > Squamata > Natricidae > Thamnophis > Thamnophis elegans. Next base: position 28,847,229 of record NC_045552.1, read on the forward strand.
GGTCCTTCTCTTTACTTGACTAGCCATGCCCAGTTCCTGCAACCGTTCTTCAGATGTTTTAGCCTCCAGTTCCCTCATCATCCTGGTTGCTCTTCTCTGCACTTTTTCTAGAGTCTCAACATCTTTTTTACAGTGTGGTGACCAAAACTGGATGCAGTTCTCTAGATGTGGTCATACTAGGGCTTTATAGGGTGATATTAGTATCCCTCTTGATCTTGATTGTATCCCTCTGTTAATGCAATTTAGGATTGCATTCGCTTTTTTGGCTGCCACCGCACACTGCTGGCACATATTTAGCTGGTTGTCCACTAAGACTCAAGATCCCTCTCACAGTCACTGCTATTAAGCCTGGTTTCACCCAGTTTGTATGTATACTTTTGGTTTTTTTTATCTAAGTGTAGGACTTTACTTTTCTCTACATTGAATTTCCTTTTGTTAGATAGGGCTCAGTGTTCAAGTTTGTCAAGATACATCTGGATCTTGAGCCTATCTTCTAGGGTGTTGGCTATTCCTGCCAGCTTAGTATCATCCGCAAATTTGGTAACTTCCCCTTCTATTTCCTCATCTAAATTGTTTATGAAGATATTGAAGAGTACTGGGCCTAAGACGGAACCTTGTGGTACCTCACTGCTTACTTCTCTCCATGTAGACTTAGACCCATTAAGGATTACTCATTGAGTACAAGTACTAGAGGAGCCCGAGGTTCCTTGGTTATTCATTGGACCACTGGGATTCTATCTTGGTTCTTTTTTCTTGCTTCTGCGGGTCACAGGCAGCGTGAATGGAATAAAGCAGGATCAACAGTCCAGATGTGTCACTTGGCAATCCTGGAGAGACTTGTCATTGAGGAGTGACAAAAACAGTCACATCCTTGACATGTGGGGCCTGCCTGAATTCTGACATCATGCAAAGCACTTGTTGTGGGGTGGGGGAAGGGTCTGATTCAATTCAATTCAGAATAGAGCCGGAAGGGGCCTTGGAGATCTTCTAGTCCAACCCCCTGTTCAAGGGCCAAGTCCCATACATGTTCCCCTATGCAGGCAGAACATTGAGAGCCAGACCTGCATTAGCCCAACAACTCCCCTTAGGGAGCTGGTTCCTAGAGAGGCCCTTTAGGCCGAGGGATTGGGGTGCTGCTGTTTCCCCATTCCCTCATCTGGTATCCCTGCCAGGCCTGTCCCTGAAGAGGGTTGCTCTGCATTGGCTAAGGACTCCCCTGTGACTCTACTGGCTCCAGCAGAGCCTCCCCTTCTCCATTCCCCAAACAGTGGATTTGTCTGCAGCTGCTGTCAGACTTTCTGGCATGGAGTATCTGGGAGAATATAATTCTGCCACAACTCCATTAATACACTGTCGTTTTCAGCTCCTGCCTGTCCCTGCCAATTTTTCTTCCCAGACTCATAGCGCTGCCACACACACGCCCACAAATACACACAGGCTTTTGAGTTTTAATTCAATCCCCAGGAATGCAGACACCCCCCCTCTCATCCTTCATCCCAGGCTTAAAGTCTGGTCTGATCTGCTTCTCCCTTCCACAACCCTGAAGCGATTCCCTCAATTACCCCAGGGAGGGACAGAGGGCTGGATTCTCATGAGAAGGTCCCTGATTTTTCAGCTGACAAGCAAGTGAACTCCTCACTGTTCCAGAGTTTCTCATCCTCCAAACTAAGTTTAGGGTTTCGTTTCAAGGATGGGCTGAAAGGGGCACTTGGCTCTTGGCACAGGAGATATGCAGATGGAACAGAGGCGGGAGACATGGCAGCCGAAACAGATGCTGCTTCTTCAGGTGATGAGGAATGCTGAGAAACAGTCAAGTGAAAAGAATTGTTCTTGGTTGTTCTTGTGGTGCTTCATCCTCCTGTGTTCTGTTGGAGGATTCGTGGATTAACTCTGGAATCCACTTGCACCTAGGTGGGTTAAAGAAAGAAGTGGCTGCGCTATGGCCATTGCACATCCCATGGAGAACGGCTTCTTATTAGGGCTTGATGCTCCTTGGATTTTGAAGAAGATCACTGTGTCTTCCTTAAAGAAAAAAGCAAACTCTTAGCAGGGAGAAGGCAAAGCTCATCCACTCCTGTGTTGTTTCAGTCTTTTTCCCAGATGAGAATGAAGGTCAAGTGGATCAGGACAGAACAAACTCAAGGAAGTTTGTGGAGATGCTCAGTCATAGGTAGTTGCCCTAAAGGTGCTTTTTCCAACAGTCAACTGGGTTTGCTTGTTTTTTCCCCCTTTGAAAACATTTCACTTCTCATTCAAAAAGCTTCTTCAGATTAGAACCAAAGAAACTTCTTGGATGAGAAGCGAAATGTTTTCAAAGAAAAAAAAAGCAAGAAAATCCAGTTGCCTTTTGGAAAATGTATCTTTCGGAGGTGACACAAGGAAGAACAGCATCCTAAAATCAGCAAAGAGATAGGAAATAACTGGTTACACTGTTACTAAAAGGCTCCAGGATCAGACCTTTTATATCCAAGGGTTTTGGAAGAGTTTGTAGATGTCGTTTTGGAGTCACTTTCAGCAATCTATGAAGGAAATGCAAATGTTCCTAATTTCCGAAAAGGGAGAAAGGAAGAGCCAGGTAACTACTTGGTACTGATTCCAGGTAGAATTCCAGAGCAGATTCTTAAATAGTTAATTTTATGGGCATCTAGAACAGGTGTCTCCAATCGCTTGGCTGTGGCCCACTACCGGGCCATGGCCTATTCGGAATTGGGCCATGCAAATGGCTGGCTGGAGTGTGTATGTGCATGTCAGAGGTGGGTTTCTGCTGGCTCAACCCGGATTGGGTGAACCAGTAGTGGTGGCGGTGGGAGACTCCACACATGCATGAAGATGTGTGGGCGCACGAGTGAACCGGTAGTAAAATAAATTGAAATCCACCGCTGGTGCATGTATATGAGCAGCTCAACTTGCACAAGTGGCAGGCAGTGGGCACTCATGCATGTGTGCCAGCCTGCTGCTTGCACAACTCTGTTCTCACCCCCAGCTGGGCCTCCAAGCCGCAAAGGTTGGGGATCACTGATTTATAATGTGGGTGAATAAATGTTGTTGGTAAGGAGGAAAATGAGTACAAGTCATCCGAACCCTACTGATTGTGTAGTCAATTTAGTTAACCTTGGAGGTGCAGTGGACAGTCTTCCTGGATCTCAGCAAGGTTTCAGTAAATTTTCTATTCTGATCTTATTTTCTATGAGATCATAATAGAGTAAGAAGCAACATGTACTGTATGGCACACTATGTTGCACAATGAGTGTGTCAGCGGCTTTGCGTCAATCTGCAAGGAAGTGTTAAATGACATGCTGCAAGATTCTATTCAACATACTTATAAATAACTTGAATAAGGGGTGAGAAAATACAATTATCATTTGCAGATGACAACACCCTACAAGAACAAGATGGTGTTCACTGACAAGCTGGAACACCGGTCAAAATCCAGCACAATAAATTTCCACAAAGATAATTGCAAAGTTTTATATTTTAGTTCACAATTATGGTACGAGTGTAGGATATGGAATGTGTGTGATCTATTCTGGGTAAGAGTATATGTAAGGAGGATCTTGATGATCTCAAATTGAACATGAACTTCTGGTTTCCGGTGCATGCGCATGCCAGACAAACAGCTGGTCATTACCCATGCGTGCAATGGAAACCCGCAAGTTCGGGTGCTGGCACACACATGCATGGCAAAATGCTGCTTTTCTGGGTTTTGGCGCTCCTGAGCATGTGAAGGACAGCTGACTGGTACGCATGTGTGCACAGGAACATGGCTGTGCATCCCATGTGGGATGGCTCTGTGTGCCGCTTCCAGCATGGGTGCCATAAGTTCGCCACCACAGGTATAGGGTTTCCTGCTTGAGCAATGGGTTGGACTAGAAGATCTTCAAGATCCCTTCCAAGTCTGGTACTCTGTTTTTTGATCTACAGAGAAAACCAGGAAGCTCAGGGAAGGCGGGTGGGGGGAGTTAATAATAAGAAAAAAATATGTTGGGTTTCATATCAGCATTTTACTGTTCGCCAAGCAAGAGTTATAGCCTTGTGCACCTAGAATACCCATGGAAAGTGTATCTCCAAAATGAATGGGAGATGCAGCTGGCAGGTATCTTGTTTTTCAACTACAATGAATGGGAGGTCTGCTCCAAATAGAACAGGGTCACTCAGATAAGGGAGGGAAAGTCTTTGGATGTGGAATAGAGAAACTTGCTTTGGAGGGGAGAGTTGGGAACTTTCTTTCCCCACCCTCCAGAAACAGGTGCTGGCTCCTTCCAGCAACTGGGGAAGTCATTGCTTGGAAAGTCCTCAGTGTTTGCACCCGAGTCAGTCAAGACCCAGATGCCAGATGTGATGCAGTGCAATGGGGCAAGTAGTGGAATGGGGAGACTTGAACTGTCTGCATTCTCCAAAGCTCTGGTTGGTGGCAAACAGTATCCCTGAGGTAGCAGTGAGGAGGAAAGGAAGGGAGGAAGGAGAGAAAGAAGGAAGGAAGGGAGGGAGGGAGGAAGGAAGGAAGGAAAAAGAAGGAGAAGGGAGGACAGACTTTCGGCTTAAAAAAAAAATTTTTTAACACATTTTATTGAGATTTATAGGCCGCCCTTCTCCCTGAGGGGACTCAGGGCGGCTTACAATCACAAGGGGAGGGGGTGCAATCAAGAGACAAACAATAGTGAACAAAATAAAATGGTAAACCACAACATGCATTCAACAGTCAGCACTCGGGCGGGTAAATTGGAAACCTATCCCCAGGCCTGCTGGGAGAGCCAGGTCTTGAGGGCTGTGCGGAAGGTCTGGATGGTGGTGAGGGTACGAATCTCAACGGGGAGCTCGTTCCACAGGGTCGGAGCTGCAACAGAAAAGGCTCTCCTCCGCGTAGTCGCCAGTCGGCACTGACTGGCGGATGGAATTCGGAGGAGGCCCAGCCTGTGCGATCTAATCGGTCGGAGGGAGGTGATCGGCAGAAGGCGGTCTCTCAAATATCCAGATCCACTACCATGGAGTGCTTTAAAGGTGGTCATCAATACCCTGAAGCGCACCCGGAGACCGACGGGTAGCCAGTGCAGCTCGCGGAGGATGGGTGTAATGTGGGCGAACCGCGGTGCGCCCACTATCACTCGCGCGGCTGCATTCTGGACTAACTGCAGTCACCGGATGCTCTTCAAGGGCAACCCCATGTAGAGCCCATTGCAGTATTCCAGCCTAGAGATCACAAGGGCTCGAGTGACTGTTGCGAGAGCCTCCCGGTTCAGGTAGGGCCGTAACTGGCGGACCAGGCGAACCTGGGCAAATGCCCCCCTGGTCACAGCCGACAGCTGATGGTCGAAAGTCAGCTGTAAATCCAGGAGGACTCCTAAGTTACGGACCCTGTCTGAGGGGTATAAAATTTGACCCCCCAGCCTGAGTGTTGGAATGTCAGCCAAATTATTGGGAGGGAAGCACAACAGCCACTCGGTCTTGTCCGGGTTGAGTACCAGTTTGTTAGCGCTCATCCAGTTCTTAACGGCCTCAAGACCCTGGCTCATCACGTCCACCGCTTCATTGAGTTGGCACGGGGCGGACAGATACAATTGTGTATCGTCCGCATATTGGTGGTATTTTATCCCGTGCCTCCGAATGATCTCGCCCAGCGGTTTCATGTATATGTTAAAAAGTAGGGGGGATAAGACCGAACCCTGCGGCACCCCACATGTTAGGGGCCTCAGGGATGATCTCTGCCCCCCGACCAACACCGACTGCGACCTGTCCGAGAGGTAAGAGGAGAACCACTGCAAAACAGTGCCTCCCACCCCCACCTCCCGCAGTCGTCGCAGAAGGATACCATGGTTGATGGTATCGAAAGCCGCTGAGAGGTCAAGGAGAACCAGGATGGACGCATGGCCTCCATCTCTGGCCCTCCAGAGATCATCGGTCAATGCGACCAAAGCGGTTTCTGTGCTGTAACCAGGTCTGAAGCCGGACTGGAAGGGGTCAAGATAGCTAGCTTCCTCCAAGGCCCGTTGAAGCTGAAAGGCCACCACCTTCTCAACAACCTTCCCAATAAAGGGGAGGTTGGAGACAGGACGATAGTTGTTTAAAATGGCTGGATCCAAAGATGGTTTCTTCAGGAGGGGTCTCACCACCGCCGCTTTAAGTGCGGCGGGGAAGTGCCCCTCCCGAAGGGAGGCGGTCACGACCGCCTGGATCCAGCCATGTGTCACCTCCCTGCTGTTGGCAACCAGCCAGGAGGGACACGGGTCCAAAATACAGGTGGAGGCACTTACAGCTCGAATGGCCTTGTCCACATCCCCGGAGGCAACATCCTGGAACTCAACCCAGAGATGGCTTGCCAAGTAATCCCCCTGTGTCTCGGCTGGATCTACTGTGGTGGAGTCCAAGTCCGACCGAAACCGAGCAACTTTGTCCGCCAAGAACTGGGCATAGTCCTCAGCCCTACCCTGCAAGGGATCTCCCAGATCCCTCCTATTAAGGAGGGGTGATCCTAAACAGGGCGGCTGGGCGTGACTCGGCGGATGCAACCAAGGCAGAGATATGCGTTCTTTTGGCATCTCTTAATGCCCGGATGTAGTCTTTGGTGCAGGTGGTCAGAAGTGCTCGGTTCGCCTCGGACTTATCGGACCTCCACAGGTGTTCTAGGCGTCTCCTCCGGCGCTTCTTCTCCCGGAGTTCCTCGGTAAACCAAGGAGGTCTCCGGGATCCACTGGCCCGGAGGGGCCGTAGTGGCGCAATCCGGTCAAGAGACCCCGATGCCGCCGAATACCAGGCGGCAACCAGAGCCTCCACCGAACTGTGGGCGAGAGCATCAGGAATTACCCCAAGCTCCGTCTGGAACCTCAAAGGGTCCATGAGTTGCCTGGGGCGGAACCACCTGGTCGGTTCCTCCTCCCTACGGTGGGGGTTTGGCCTCCGGAAGTCAAGCCTCAGTAGGCAGTGGTCTGACCACGACAGGGGTATGATCTCATTACCCCTCAGACCAAGATCACACATCCACTGCTCCGAGAGAAATGCGAGGTCGAGCATGTGACCCGCTGTATGGGTTGGGCCCCGAATTACCTGGGTCAAGCCCATGGCTGTCATGGAAGCCATGAACTCCTGCGCCCCATCAGAGCGTTCACCGAGCGATGGCAAGTTAAAGTCCCCCAGAACTATAAGCCTGGGGAGCTCAACTGCCAGCTCGGCTACTGACTCGAGGAGCGAGGGGAGGGATGCTGCAACGCAGTTGGGAGGCAGGTACGTTAGCAGCAAACCCACTTGACCCCTGAGGTCCAACTTTATCAGCAGGGACTCACACCCGACAAGCTCCGGAGCAGGGACCCTACGAGGTAACAGAGACTCCCGGATATCAATAGCCACACCGCCACCCCTTCCCTGGGCTCTCGGTTGATGAAGCACCTGAAATCCCTCTGGGCACATCTCTACAAGGGGGACTCCTCCTTCTGTGCCCAGCCAGGTTTCAGTAATACATGCCTCCACCGAAAATAAACTTCTTGCAATGGGAACGGGAGTACAGAAGTCATTGATTGACAGGGCTGTTAGAGACTCTTGCAACCAGTCCACCCAAAGGCACTCTTGGAACAAGTTGGCGGGAGTGGAGGCAGAACGCAATTGATTTACATTTGTAAATTCATGAGTTCCTATTCAATATTTCTGTTACAGCCTCCCTCCCACCATCACTTCCACCCTGTACTAGTCATTGCTTGTGATTGCCGGAGGCCAAGATTGGCATACAGGAACTGGGCAAGAGTCGAGGGGGTGGGGTGGGGTCAAGCATGGAAGCATCCAGGGCCCCTTGAGCAGATCCTGTTTTTTGGGCCCAGCCGAATGCACACAGAGGAGGGCTAAGAGGAAGGGAGATCCTGAGTGCCTGCAGGAATAATCCATGTTTTGCCTTCGCAACTGAAATGGGGGTTACGGATCCCATGCTGTTTATTGATAGGACTATAATGCAGCTGAGGAGCTATTGGTAGATGCGCTTCTTGGTGTTTAAAGAGAATAGCAGTAACATACTGCAAAGCATTAGCATAATAATTGGTAAGCATTCACAGAGGAATAGTTTACAGACTGATAGATTTTGTACAGAAACCGTGAAGGTTACACGGAGGGTGAAAACACTTTGCTGTGTCAGTGAACATATTTAATTTTTCTGGGAATGCTGTTTGAATCGTGCAGCACTCTTGACATTAGCCTAACAAAGACATACGCATTGGGTGGTATACTCTAGTGGGGAGGGGCTCTTTACCTCTGCCCCCCATTGCTTAGCCAGGCCTAACAAGAACCATAGTGAGTAGGTTTCAGAGCAACCGCTCCCCAGACACTGGGGCCCTCATTTTTTCAGCATTACTGGGGTCCAGGCTCTCCTAGGTTGTGGGCTACAGATGTGCCCCTCCTGCTCTTGCTGGCCACTGTGTGAGACTGACTGGCACCTGGCTCCCCTCTTTGTCTCTGGGTCCATTGATTTTAAATCAGATGGATAGAAAACATCAGTTGGGTACAATGGCAAAATATCTGAGGCTTAACATTATTGGGACTTCCCTCCCTCCTTCCTTCCTTCCTTCCTTCCTTCCTTCCTTCCTTCCTTCTTGCCCGCCCTTTCCTCCCTCCCTCCCTGCCTTTTCTTCATATGTTGCTGGGGATGGGAATAGTAGTGAAAGAGGGGCTGTTTTGTACAAATAATAAAGAACAGAACAGGAGATGCAGAGATTAGTTATATGATCTGAAAGAGCTGCCTCCAAAGATGAAACATGGTACACAGATATCCTCGACTTACCACCTTTCATTTAATAACCATTCAAAGTCACAATGGCACTGGAGAAATAGAATAGAATTCTTTATTGGCCAAGTGTGATTGGACACACAAGGAATTTGTGCAGATGCTCTCAGTGGACATAAAGAAAAAATAAAATATATTTGTCAAGAATCATAAGATACAACTTATCTTAGTGATAGTCATAGGATAAACAATCAAATCATACTAGGAAACAATAAAAACAATATAAGTTGTAAAGATACAAGCAACATGGATACAGCCATAAGTGAGAAGAGATAGGTACTAGTAAGGATGAGAAGAATAATAGTAATACAGTCTTAATAGATAATTTGAAGTGTTGTGGGAATTAGTTGTTTAGCAGAGTGATGGCATTTGGGATCTGTTGATCTATTTGCTTAATAGGCAAATTGTAAGTGGTCTAACAGTGGATCTGTGATGGTTTTCAGGTGGGTCAGCACTAGCCTTTCAAAGGTCTTGAGAACAGCAGGTGTGCAACTGGTCTGAAGTCATTCAGTTCCTTGATGGAGGGTTTCTTTGGCACTGGGATGGTAGTAGAGCATTTGAAGCAAGAAGGAACATAGCACATCTCTAGAGTTTTATTAAAGATGTGGGTGAAGATGGGGGCCAGTTGGTCAGCACAGTTGGTTCAGAGTAGCTTCTTTTTGCTGCTCTTATCTCTCTTGTTAATACATTTCTGGCCTGATTGTACAACTTTCTATCACCTTTTCTGTAGGCTTCCTCTTTGGAACGACGTAGCTGCTTAAGTTTAGCTGTGAACCAAGGTTTATTGTTACTGTATATTCTCAGGTTTCTGGTCGGCACACATAGGTCTTCACAAAAACTGTCATATGATGTTACAGTATCGGTGAGTTCATCCAAGTCTGCAGAGGTCCCTTAATCTTTGAACACATTCCAGTCAGTGCAGTCAAAGCAAGCCTGTAGCTTTAGTTTTGCCTCCTCAGTCCAAGTTCTCACTGATTTAATTGTTGGTTTCATGGTGTTAAGTCTTTGTTATAAGCAGGTACAAGGGGAATCATACAATGTTTGTTAAAGCTGAGGTGGCGCAGTGGTTAAATGCAGCACTGCAGGCTACTTCAGCTGACTGCAGTTCGGCTGTTCGAATCTCACCGGCTCAGGGTTGACTCAGCCTTCCATCCTTCCGAGGTGGGTAAAATGAGGACCCGGATTGTTGGGGGCAATAGGCTGACTCTGTAAACCGCTTAGAGAGGGCTGAAAGCCCTATGAAGCGGTATATAAGTCTAACTGCTATTGCTATTGTATGTTGAAATTGAAAGTTGCAGCATCCTCATAGTCAGGTGATCAAAATTCAGGCGGTTTGTAACTGGCTGTCCCGGGATCATGTGATCGTCTTTTGTGACCTTACTACAAGCAAAGTCAATGGGAAAGCCAGATTCACTTAATAACCATGTTCCTGCTCTGGGAAGAGGTCAAAGCTGGAGTGTCCTCTCCAGAGCACAAGGCCTGGGTAGATTAATATGGAAGATAGACCATTACCCAAGCAGCAGATCCCCCCTCTCCACATCGCTGAAATAGTCCAATGGAACAGCAGAGCCGGGAATTACCAGAACTTGGTTGTACACAGTCACGAACTGCTTTGGGGATTCCGTTTCTGGATTTTGCCTGGAGGTTGACTCCCAAAGCCTTTTACAGTAGTGGATGTAGCCACAAGGCAGTGGAGGTTTGTAATCAGAATTTCCCTTCTCCTAGAAGATGGCTGTGCTGCTTTATCTGCCGTTGGGGCGTAGAGCCCTCTTCCGCCTTCAAAACCGTTGAACTCTGGAAAGGGTCCCTTATAAGGTGCTACCAGTCGGGCCAGCTGGACCAAGATTTTTTTAAGGAGGGGTTAATCCTCCATCACTCACTATCACAGATAGTCCTCAAGTTGCAAATGTTTGTTTAGTAACTGTTTAATGAAGTTACAACTGCTGTGACAAAAGGGGCTCATGACCATTTTTCACACAACCATTGCAACCTCCTCATGGTCACGTGATCAAAATTCAGACACTGGACAACTGTCACCGTGTCCCAGGGTCACGTAATCCCTTTTTGTGACCTTCTGACAAGCAAAGTCAATGGGGAAGCCAGATTCACAGAAGAATCATGTTGTTGACTTAATATCCGTGATGATTCACTGACCAACTTCGGCAGGAAAGATTGTAAACTGAGGCAGAACTCATTTAACAACTGTCTTGCTTAGCAGCAGAAATCTTGGGCTCAGTTGTGGTCATAAGTTGAGGAATACCAGCATAACTTTCAGGGCTTATTGAATGGCTGCTAGCGCAACTCTCAGTCCCCAGATTACCCAGCAGCAGGGTTCATGTGTCTTTATATAAAGATGTTCACTTCTGTGGTTTATGATCCTTTTTTGCATCGATTGTCCCCTGCGAGGCTAATATTTGCAAAGCACTAGAAAATAATCCTGAGAGCAAATTGCAACTGAAAAATCAGAAAGTAATGCTGGATGAGGGGCCTTGAAGGTCGCCATGCACTGTCAAATTATCCACACTGCCTGTTGCATCCCCAAATTTCAGAGAAGAAGAATTTCCCACCCAGTCGCATTTTCCCCAGAGGGAAATCTGCAGCCAGCCAGACCACCTGCAGTGAAGCATTGGGCGCTTCATCCTCCAGTCCCTGCAAGTTGTACCCAGGCCCCAAATGAAGAGTGGACTTCCCACTGAGATATGAAGGCCAGGGTGCCTACGGGGGACAGAAGGGTGGCATGCTGTGGAAAATACCTTCATTGGTATTAGAATATCTGTCAGCATTCCCAACTTGGTCACTAGAAAAGAAAGACTCCCAAGGCCCTGAGTATTAAAACTGTCACATGGTTAGGCAAAGGTAAAGGTTCCCCTTGCTCATACGTGCTAATCGTTCCCGACTCTAGGGGGCGGTGCTCATCTCCATTTCAAAGCCAAAGAACCAGTGCTGTCCAAAGACATCTCCGTGGTCATGTGGCCGCTCCCCTTTGTAGTAACCTCTCAAATACTGGAATATTGCTATCATGTCACTTCTAGTCCTTCTTTTCTATAGACTAGCCAAACCAAAATCCTGCAATCGTTCTTCATATGTTTTAGTCTCCAGGACTTAGTTGCTCTTCTTTTCCCTTTTTCCAAAGTCTCAACATCTTTTTTGTAATGTGGTGACCAAAACTGGATGCAGTATTCCAGGTGTGGCCTTACTAAGGCTTTATAAAGCGGTACAAATACTTCATGTGATTTTGATTCTGTTTCTCTGTTTATACAACCAAGGATTATATTAGCTTTTTTGGCGACTGTTGCACACGGCTGGCTCATGTTTAAGTGATCGTCCACTAAGACTCCCAAGGTCCCTCTCAAAGTTATTGTTTTGGAGCCAGGTTTTGCCTAATCTCTACTTGTACCTTTGGCTTTTCTGCCCAGGTGTAAAACCTTGATTTTCTCCACATTAAATTTCATTTTATTGGAAAGGGCCCATTCTTCAAATCTGTCAAGATCTTTTTAGATACTGAGCTTGTCTTCTGGGCTGTTGGCTATTCCTGCTACCTCAGTGTCATCTGCAAATTTGATGAGTTCCCCTTCTATTCCCTCATCTAAGTCATTTATGAAGATACTGAAGAGTACTGGGCCTAAGACAGAACTTTATGGTACCCCACTGCTTACCTCTTTCCATGTCAATGTAGTAAAGCTGAGCAGGCAAGGAGAACCAGTCACTAGAAGATGGAAGAGCTGCTACCTAGAGTTGCTTACTGGATATTTTCTTCAGGAAAACAGCAGACTCTAGTCTCAGCATATCTTGAGTCTGTCCTAGTTTTATCTGGGCAAAGGGACCAAGGGGGAGAATTGTTATCAAAAACTACTGCTAATTCAGGGGTGGGCAACAAGGGCAACTGTGGAGTTCAATTCCCGGAAAGGGGCCCTAGTTGCCCACCCTTTCGATTAGTGATGCACAATTGCCAGGTCTCCAGCATATATTGTTCACTCAATCAGTATCACCAAAGATATTCCTATTTCCAATTGCATCTAGGTCATCAATACTGGCAAAGATGATTTTGAATTTAAAGCCACTAAGCAGAGGATTCAGTAACATTTATTTATCTGCTTCAGTTCTTCATTCAAGCGATGACTAGCCTGATGCACAAATTGTTTGTTTGTCCATATTTTTTTTTTGGGGGGGGGGGGTTACATTGGGATTGGCTGGATGAGAACCCAACCAATCTGATGTGCCAGTTTGAACAGTGAGATCATAAAGAACGGGGAGGTCCAGAGAATAAACTCAGACATGGCAGATTTTAAACTCCAGGAAATATGTGCGTATAAAGAGCAGCTGGTGGGTCTCAGACCTCATACAAGAACGTTGCATCCAGAGCCTGCCCATGTTGACAGACACCTATTCAAAATGAAATAACTGGATGGAACTTGGCTGCATCCATCTTTGACTTTGCCAAAAAAAAAAAAAGGACATCTGAAATGAAATGAATGCACACAGTTTTGTCTGTTAAATGTGATGGAAATTGGTCACCACAAGCCTTGGAGGGGCTCTGGGAAACAGTCTGGGAAGCAGGAAGATAATGAAGCTCTTGCTGGTGACCATCAAGGCAAACTCTCTAGTTTCTCCTCTCAGTTTTTTTTCTTTTTCAACCTTAACTGAAGATAGTTGGATACAGATAGTCTCTGTTTAGAGGCCACAATTGAGACTGGCAACTTGGTCATTAAGCAAAGCAGTGACTAAGTAAAACTATAGCTTTGCTTATGATCCTACCTGCATATTCCTTTGCTTTGTAGAGTTGTGAAGATCGTAAATATGAGAACTGGTTGCCAACTTAATTTTTCATCATCATAATAACTGAGGAGAGTTGCTAAACAAGGACTGTCTGCATCAATAGATATCATCAACAAAAGAGGGAGATTTCAGGGTCAAACCAGAGATGGTAAAGAGAACTTGCAAAAGTTACTTTGTTCTTCTATTGAAAACTGTTCCACCTTAACTCTTGCACCTCATCAACACACTTGGGATGGTTCTTCAGTGTGGTACCTGCACAGGAGCCACAGTTCAGCTGGCTGGGCTTCAGACCTTTGGCTTCATGCCAAAGGTACAACTGAATCAAGGATGGAACTAATGACCCTTTTCCAGAAAAATTGAACTAGCTAATTAGGCTAATTGGCATAGAGAAATTTGCACCATCCCAAGTGTGTTGATGAGGTGCAACAACTTTGTATCTGTTTTTATCTACTGTAGAACAGGAGTTGGCCAACTTTTTCTGTAAAGTACTGGATCCCACCTCTCCTCCAGCTCTATAGGTGCGCCTGGCAGGCCTGCAGGTCAAGCAATGGTGCCAGCCCTCCATGGTAGATGTTGCCGATAGTCTGTCACCCTTTGGGGCATTCTTCCCCCTGCCCTGCAGCTCTTCCCCCCTGCTCTTAGTTCTTAGGCAAAGAGGCGGTGAGCTGGTTTGGCCCACCGGCCACAGTTTGACTACCCTTGCTATGGAGCTTTGAACTTAGGTTTTGAGAAACAAAATACAGGCAGTCCTCGGCATACAACCACAATTAAAATTTCTGTTGTTAAGCAAGACATTTGTTAAGTGAATTTTGCCCCATTTTATTATCTTTCTTGCCACCGTTGATAAGTAAACCACTGCAGTTGTTCAATTAGTGGCACTGTTGTTAAGTGAATCTGACTTCCTCCTTGACTTTGCATGTCAGAAGGTCGCAAAATGTCATCCCGTGACCCCAGGACATGGGACACAGTTGCCAAGCATCTGAATTTGCATAACATGACCATGGGGATGCTGCAACGGCCCACAAGTGTCAAAAATCACTTTCTACTGCTATGTTAGAACAGACATTAAATGAACTGTTGCAAGTTGAAGACTGCCGGTATGGCAAAGGGAAATATCAGCCCTAGATTTGTACATGGGTAGTCACTGGCCACAGTGGATTCTGCTAATAAACTTCTAAAGTTTACTTTCAGGGTGAAAAAGGATGTAGCTAGAGAAAGTGCTCTCTGTATTTTATTTATATTGTGCTCGTTTGTGTGCAAGCTCTTCTCAGAACTTTGTTAAATTGCCTGATAAAGCGATTAAATTAATTCAATGTGGACAAGTGGCAGCATTGCTGTCACTAGGATGGTCTGTTGTTTCGTATGTTCTCTAGAAAGAGGAGCCTGTAGCTGCATTCACACAACATACTTGAAGTGCATTGCTACTCTTAACCTTGGATAGTCTTTTTACAGCTTAGCAAATTCTGCTAAACCCATCCGGGCTGGAGGTTTCTACTCTGCAATCTGAGAAAATGAGATAAGCAGGCTCAGTATTTACCTGTGGCTTCTCTGGGAGAGGGAAGGGAGGAGGAACACTGGTGCCCTACAAGGCAAGGTGGGGGAAGAAGAGCCTGCAGTCTCCCTCTTCCTGGCTGGCTTTTTAGCTCTTCGGTTCTTAACTAGCCCCATTCGCACAAGTGTTGGGGGGTTCGCAATCCAACTCGCACAAATAATAGGTGCCCGTGCATGCACATACACCTGCCCCTCCCACAAAACCATCCCCTCTCCCCCCCGCTCCACTCCGGGCTGCAAAGGTTGGGGAATTTTGCTCCAAAGGGCAGGAGAAGAAACAATGGGTGGAAATTAATCAACGAGAGAAGCAATCTAGAACTAAGGAAAAACTTGGAACAACTTGCCTCCAGAAGTTGTATAGATGCTGCAACACTGGAGGTTTTTAGGAGATTGGACAACCACTTGTATGAAATGGTATAGGATCGTGATGGCGAACCTATGGCACATGTGCCAGAGGTGACACACAGAGCCCTCTCAGTGGGCACACATGCCATTGCCAGCTGATCTTTTGGTTTACAGCATGCATGTGCTGCTTTTTGCTGGCCCTGGAGCATCAGAAAACAGCCTGAAAAACCGCCTGAAAACGGCCAAAAATGCCTCCCCCCCCCAAACAGACATGCGCACACCGGCCACCTGGTCTTCGGGTTTCTGGTGCTCCAGCGTGCACAAAGATCAATGGGCTGGCATGCATGCATGTGTCAGAAACCCGAAGACCAGCTGGACATGTACACACATGCACATAGGTTCCAGTTTGGGCACTCGGTGCCGAAAAGGTTTGCCATCACTGGTATAGGTTTTCCTGCTTGAGCAAGGGGTTGGACTGGAAGATCTCCGAGCCCCTTCCAACTCTCTTATCCTGTTCTTTTATTTTGTTCTTCTGGTTCTCATGGGGAGGGCAAAGGGACGCCCATGGCAGAAGGCCCCAGAGCATTTTGGGCCTTTGCTATGGAAACAGCAGCAACTCAGGCTCTTCAACTGATAACCAGCCTGCCCTTCACCATCCTTCATGTCTGACCTTCTCAAACTGTGTAGCTGACAGGTATTAATGCAGCGGCGCACATGACCTCATAATTAAAGAAAAGGAGAAAGCCCTAGCCATATTTCTGCCATGCATTTCCTTCTTCACTGACTCAGTGATGCTGAAGGACTGTTCATCTACCTGTTTGCTACTCTTGGATGACCAAGAGCACCATCTTCTCTAGAGCAGGGAGCTAACCCTCATCCGGGCCTGGCAGTCATTATGGTGCCTTGTTGCAGAAGAAATTCTCTAGGAATCCAAGGGAAAATTGATTTGATTTATGTGGTCTCAGTTGGCTTTAAAAATTGATGGATTTAGGCACTCTTTCACCCACATACTATACTAGACGAGTCCATAGGGAAAAATAACCCCAGAGCACGAATAGTATATGCAGTTTCTATAAATGAAAACCTGCAAAAATATGGGAAGATTGTTTCTCAAAACACGGTATTCTTTAAAAAAGGGGAGGGAGAGGAGAAAGAGAGAAAGAGAGGGGAGGGAGGGAGGGCAGCAAGCCAGCCTGTCTGTGTTTCCCCATCCCTCCATAATGAGCATGTCTGGTTCCTAGCAGCTACTGTGTTTTCTTCAGTGCCCTCCAATAATAATAATCCCAACGGTTGGTGCAAGGAGAGACTGCCTAATGCAGCTGGCTGGGTTTTGGGAAGTAGTACAAAAATGCTGGTTTGGGGAGGAAGAACAGGTAACTGGAGAGCTCATTGAAGATGAGCCAGTCCATCTGAAAGCCACAGGGATTGTCTACTGCCAGACAAGATGTCAGGGTCCTGCCTTGGTGTATTCTGTTGGGTGTCTACATTCTTAGAATGAGGCCAGTTTTTTGTGATCTACCTAAGAAGGATCCCTCTAGCAAAGAAGACAACAAATGTATTGATAGAGCAGCAAATAGAATAGGAGGAGATTGTAAGAGAGATATTGGCTATTTGCATACTGTCCATTTGGTCTATTTCCTGAATTAACCGTTTTCTGGGTTGATACAATATACAGATAATCCTCCACTTATGACCACAGTTGAACTCAAAATTTATGTTGTGAAGTGAGAAATTTGTTAAGTGGGTTTTGCCCCATTTTGTGACTTTTCTCACTACGTTTGTTAAGTGAATCACTGCAGTTTTTAAATTAGTCACACGGCTGTTAATTGAATCTGGTTTCTCCATTGACTTTGCTTGTCAGAGGTTGCAAAGGGTGATCCCATGACCCCGGGACACTGCAATCGTCATAAATGTGAGTCAGTTGTCAAACATCTGAATGTAAATCATGGGGATGGTCATGTGAAAAATGGTCATAAGTCATTTTTTAGTGCCATTGTAACTTTGAATGGTCATTAAATAGCAATAGCAGTAGACTTATATACCGCTTCATAGGCCTTTCAGGCCTCTCTAAGAGGTTTACAGAGAGTCAGCATATTGCCCCCAACAATCTGGGTCCTCATTTTACCCACCTCGGAAGGATGGAAGGCTGAGTCAACCCTGAGCCGGTGAGATTTGAACCGCTGACCTGCTGATCTAGCAGTAGCCTGCAGTGCTGCATTTAACCACTGCGCCACCTTGGCTGAACCGTTGTAAGTCAAGGTCTACCTGTACTGAGCCATAAACAAATTGTCTCAGTTTACGCAACACACAATCTTGGATAAGACTCTTGTGACTTAAACACATTAAACTACAAAAACAATGTTAGCTAATCAGATATGTAGGAAGCACCCTACAATAGTAATTGTGGACTTTAACGACCCTGACATCAACTACTAGATAAACTCTGCACCAGGTTGGAGATCAAACAGGCTCCTGACATGCCTAGCTGACAAGCTTGTCATCCCAAAGGTTGAGGGGGGACTACAGGGTCAGCTATACTGGCCTTAATTCTTACTAATAGGGATGACTGAATAGAAGGGGCAGGGGTTATAGGAACCCTGGGGAAGAGTGACCGTGTCATACTAGATTTCAATATAATGCAGGCAGAGGTGATTGAACCAGGTCAAACTAGTATTTTAGACACTATGCAACGGGCGGGATAAAATCTCACTCTCCAAAATGTGGGGAAGGAGCTTGTGCTGTTAACAGTTTGGATAGAATGGAGACTTGGAAGATCATATGGCAAGCCTGGGTGGAAAATTCAGAAAATGCTTTCATCCCTGTGAGATTTGCTTTAGTTTCTTTCCATTCCTTTGGAGCACAGCCTTGAGGATGTGAAGTTGGAGCACAACCTCAGGCTGAAAAACATTTTTTTAAAAAAATCCAAAACTCAACACTGTACTGTTTTCTACTTCTAAAAAGCTAGTTTCCTTTTGATGAGGCCTTGTATGTATAAATCACCTCATGGAAGTAAAGATGGATTGTGGACTTGTAAAACCTTGGTGCATATAGAAGAGCCTCCCCCCCACTAATAAGGCAGGGCCCCTCCAGGTCCAGGTATGGCAGGAGAGCTCCCCATCACCTGGGCTGCTCAGGGGAAATGATCCAGAGACTGGATCAGGGCAGCCAATGGTTCCCTGTGTCAGGGTTCCAAATAGCATCCAAAAGTAAATCAGAGTCCGAGGCAAAATATTGTTCAAAGTTCCAATTTATTAAGACAGCCATGTTGCACATCTGAAAAGACCTGAATCTGAAGGCTTCCCGGTTTTCTCCACCCAGTTGAAAGTTCAAGATCTTGCCCCCACACCCACAAGTCCATTCCATGGTCCAATCTTCCACTGCCATGCTGGCAGTTCCACCCATCCAGTTCCAGTCAGGTGCAGAGGTGCAGAGACAAAGGATGATCTTGGCTTTCTAGAAAGAAAGAATTTTGTTATGGCTACATAGCATCTAACTCTGTACAATCCCCACTCCCACTTTCCCACAATAGAAAATGCATAGTAGAATAACAGAAAGTGAGGCAGGCCAAAGATCCAAAAGAAAATATGGCTACAGGCCTGACACCCTGTTTTCCTCCCCAGACCTTAATCAAGAACCTTTCTGAGAGGGCTCTGCCCTTGTCTTTCTCTGCTGCCTGGAGTGACACAGAGATCCCCAACAAGGTCCCCAGCTGGAGACCCAATAGGATCCTCAATTTTCAGACAATCTGCCACTTCTGCTCTCATGAAGTGGGAAATCTGCCCTCAGACGTAAAAGGAGAATGGACCTTTTCTCCTCGCAAGATGAGCTGGGAAACAATGATACAAGATGAAGAGATGGTGCAGAGACATTGCGGACAATGTGGACAATGACAAAGGAGGATTTCTGAATGTTGGATTGTTGAGACACTCAGGGATTTTCTTGACCAGGCAGTGCCCAAGAAAAATTCAGCAGGCATGGGGCCATCACTGCCAGGCCTGAGAGAATGGACGGAAAAGAATGGGGGCACGTGGGGGGAGAACACAACATGAAGTATTTGGGACAGAACATTGCCTGATTTTGTAGCCAGACTTCCTTCCAGTTAAGTAAATCAGATGGTTTCCAATTCAATCAGTTTAAGAGTTGATTAGTTTTAATTTAAATTTTAAAACTTTTTTTGCATTTTAATCATTTGTTAGTTATTTGAATCAACAGGCAGGGTAGGACGTGAATATGTTAATAGAGTGGTGGGAGGAAAGCCAGGAATGTGCAGTGAAGGATGAGATACCCTTGTGTACCTTCTCTCCTTCATCCTGAGCCAAGGGACAGGTGCTTCACACGATACCCAGGACCCTTTCTTTGAATTTCTCTTCTCCTTTGAAAGAAAGCTGGAGAGCAAATTCTCCAATCTGAGCCTTGCATTAAAAAAAAGAAGTGCCTGACATCTCTGAAACTTAGGAAAGTCCATGGCTATCAGCAGTGGTGGGATTCATTTTTTTTTACTTCCGGTTCTGTGGGCGTGGCTTGGTGGGCATGGCTTGGTGGGCATGGCAGGGGAAGGATACTGCCAAATCCCCATTTCCTCCCGATCAGCTGGAACTCGGGGGGGGGGGGCAGAGAATAGATGGGGGCGGGGCCAGCCAGAGGTGGCATTTACTGGTTCTCAAACTGCTCAAAATTTCTGCTACCGGTTCTCCAGAACCTGCTGAATACCACCTCTGGCTATCAGGCACTTCTAAGTGGGAAGGAAGAACCAGGAGGCAGAGGCTGGCTGGCTGGCTGGGAAAAGCTGTGGAATCCTGCTTTTCACACAGGAGGCCCATTCGCTCTTCTCCAGATGTGAGTGTGTGTGTCTGTTTGCCATTTAATTTGGTATCTGGTTATTTGCTTCAAAAATACATTGAAGAATTATTTCTGCAGCTGTGGGGCTCCAGCTGTGCTGGTGGCTGTTGAGCAAGGCTGACTTCTCAGGTGAAGGAAGCAGCAGCCTTTGCAAAGCCTAAATGTCTATGGAGAGTCTCAATCATCCAGAGGTGCTTTTTCCAGAAGGCAATTGGACTTCCTTGTTTTTTCCTTGAAAACCTTTTGCTTCTTATCCAATGAGGTTCTTCAGTTCTCCAGCTCTCCCCTTACATTTTCCCCTTACACTGTTTTTGACAGATTTTAGCAGAAAGAGAAGTTAGTTATGGGAGTTTGGTGTTAGAGGTTAACCATCTTTGAAAGGTTCCATTGGGAACCAGCAAAAAGAAAAAGAAAAAAAAGTAAAGTGCATTTAATAAAGAGCAAAGAATTCTGTTCTTTGGCTGCAGACAGCCTGCATAATTTTGAGATTGAGGTTCATAAACATTTTGGGCCAGTGAGCACTTTTGCCCTGCTGAGATTATATTACGAGTGCCCAGACTTTGGCTGATCTGTTTTGGGTTTAGATACTATGCATGGTCAGATCTGGATAAATGAGGAAGTAAAACAAATTCCAAAATAAGATAATGGCAACCAGTTCTGTATTACAACTAAGGAAATTGATCTCTCCTTGAAGTCACCAAGATCTAGGAGGAAAACATTTTCTGTAATCTTAAAGAAAATGGCTGCCATAAAGCTCTTGTCCATTCAGAAATGGCTGACACGGTCCATGTGATGAATTAAAAGATACCAGATTATCAGAAGAAGAATTGGTAGGATGGTTCCAGGAATTTTCTCTAGCCCCAGAAATCTGAAGAGTGAACTTTCAGGAGTTAATTGTCAGTTAAGGTGCCACATTCTGGGTCTTTGGGTCATGTGTCTGAAGTAGGAGCCTAATAATTTGTGCCTCCAGTGAGAATCAGAGTCATAGGACTGGAAGAGATCTTGGAGGTCTTCTAGTCCAACCCTCTGATCAAGGCAGGAATCCTATGCCATCCTGGACAAATGGCTGTCCAATCTTTTCTTGAAAACCTCTAGTGATGGAGCGCCATTACTCCAGGAGACAAGCTGTTCCATTGATTAAGTGTTTTCATTGTCAGGAAGTTCCTCCTTGTTTCCAGGTTGGATCTATGTTGATTTATTTGATGATTCTTGGCTGCTTACAGTATTATTAGGAACCTCCAAAAGAATAAAGAATACTCTTTCTGTCTTGCTTTTTCAAAGTCCAACTTTCACGTCAATGGAGGATCACGGGGAATACCATGGCTTGCGCAATTAGCATCTTGTAAGTATTTCCCAGGTCTTCACAGCTGCTCTACCAAGGGATGCTCTCTGCCATATTTCTTCCATATTTGTTCTTTTACTGTTTATCCTAAAAAGTAGAAACTCTCCACCATTTGGTATTTTCATGATCAATTCCCAGATGGGTTGTTCTACCTGTTTCATTAGCTTGGTCCCCTTTATATTTAATTTTAGTGCCATTTTTTACTGCGTTTTTTGAGTATGGTAGTTGCAAGTAAAAGGGCTTGCACATATCATCAGTATAGCAGAGGTGACTAATGTTTGTTCCTTCAGTTTTAAAAGCAGGCTCATCTTGCAATCCAGCTTCCCTTAATATCCATTTTGTGTATAGATTGAATGAATAAGGGGAGAATATAAAGTCCTGTCTCCCTCCATTGCCAACCTGGAGCCAACCTGTTTCATTTCTGCTTTAACCAAAGGGTCAAATACAGTTTACAAGCAATGCAAGATGACAGGACCGTCATTCTCCCTGTCCTCTCCGGGAAGTTACTGAAGGCTGTTTTATTTTCCAATAAATCCTGATTCCCTTGACTGCAATTGTCAAATCCTTAAACAAATTCACTTAGGGAAGATGAAGAGAAATGCCTTCAGCTTTTCAAAGTATCTCTTCCAATCCAGGCACTGGGGAGAAGGGAGTTCCTTGCACTGCAAGGTATTGTGTAATCTGATATAAAGTAAATCTTATACATGGTTCTTTGGGTATCTAGTTTCTCAGGGCCTGCCCCACTGCTCCACTCTGTGGAGAGCCAATTGCTCCCATCTTGCTGCTCCGAAAAGGGTGATCAGTTCTTACTGTGGTGGCTGCTGATGACAGCAGCACCATCTGCCTAATTTGGAGTTGATTCTCGCCTGCCTCGTTCCTTCCCTTTTTGTCTTGTCCGCCTCTGCTGTGACTCAAGCTCATTCCTTAGCACAATTTGACATATCTGTTAATTATTGCAAAGCCTTTGAGTTCAAAGCTTTCATTGGATCAAATGGCTTTGTCCTCTATGTTTGTCCTTTGTCAAATGTTATAATTGTATAGCCTCGCCATTGTCTCCTGCTGTTATAATTGCATTGTTTTAAAATTTTTATCTTTGTATTTCTTTTCATATATTAAGCGCTTACCATCCTGGGAGCATGGTGTTTTGTCAGGTTACCAGATAAGTACATGAAATGTTGGTGCCCAATTCTTTGAGGATGGTAATCCACGCAGCCAGTTGGGATCTACAAATATGGAAGGCCACATGATTCTGTGACATATTCTCTCTCTCTCTAGTCTCCCCCACTCCACACGCACGCACGCACGCACGCACACACACATGCACACCACACTGAGGTTTAGTACCAGCTTGGATAGCTTCAAAAAAGTGAGTTCGTAGACAACTCATGAAAGTCAGGGGGAAAATGGCTGTTAACCTTGATGTTAATGGGACTGCCTCTGAAAGCCATCTGTGGGGACACTCGTGGGGCTTCCTTGGGCTACTGGGAGAATAGACTGCTGGACTAAATGAGCCAAGGGTCCAATCCAAATAGGGCATTGCTGATATTCTTATGCTCTTAAATTTTACAGGTTATGGCCATGCTCTGTAATTGCTGCATTAGGACCATCCTGGTGGAGTGATTGTTTAAGCACAAATCTTGACATTAATAAACATTGAACAAATCTAGATGTTGGGTTAAGTTACTTTCACTAAGATGGCTGGCCAATATATTTAATTAATTAATCATTATTTTTGGATCCCTGTAAAACCATTTCTTCCTTCCTTCCTTCCTTCCTTCCTTCCTTCCTTCCTTCCTTCCTTCCTTCCTTCCTTCCTTCCTTCCTTTTTTCTTCCTTCCTTCCTTTTTTCTTTCTTTCTTTCTTTCTTTCTTTCTTTCCTTCCTTCCTTCCTTCCTTCCTTCTTTCTTTCTTTCTTTCTTCAGCTGCTGCTCTTACTGGAAAAGTATCAGGTGAAGTTAGAACTTAGAACAACAAAGTTGGAAGGGATCTTGAAGGTCTTCTAATCCAACTCCCCATTCAAACAGATGTCCCTACCATTCTGGACTAATGGCTGTTCAGTCTCTTTTTGAAAGCTTCCAGCTATGGAACACTCACCACCTAGGGAGGGAAGCTGTTCCACTGATTAATTGTTGCCACTGTCAGGTATTTTCTCCTTAGTTCTAGGTTGGATCTCTCTTTGATAATCTTCCATTTGTTACTACTTCTTCTGCCTTCAGGGGCTTTGGAAAATAGCCTGACCCCCTCCTCCCCATGACAGTCCCTCAAATATTGGAGCACTGCTATAATGTTGCCCCTGTTCCTTCTCTTCACTAGACTAGACATACCCAATTCCTGCAACCATTCATCATGTTTTAGCCAGTCCCCATATCATCTTTGTTGCCCTTGTCTGCACTCTTTCTAGAGTCTCTGTCTTTTTTTGAATCATGGGGGTCAAAACTGGACCCAGTATTCCAAGTGTGGTCTTACCAATGTATTATAAAGCAGTACTAACATTTCAAGGGATCTTGATGCTATCCCTCTGTTGATGTAGCCTAGGACTGCATTGGCTTTTTGGGGAGCTGCAGCACAGTTTTGGCTCATGATTATGCTAAGTGGATAATCCACTAGGACAGTATTGGTGAACATTTTTGGCACCGAATGCTGAAATGGTAGCTTGCATGCATATGCATGCATGCTGGAAACCAGAAGAGCAGCCGCCAAGTGCACATGCACATGCCGGGAAGATGATCTTCCAGTTTCCTGCGTGCACATGCGCACTAGCCACTTGGTCTTTCAGTTTCTGGCATGCATGAATGCATCATCATCTTCCCGGCGCACACATTCCTGTTTCCGGTGCTCCCGTGTGCATAAGGACTAGCTGGCTGGTGTGCATGTGTGCACCGGAACCCAGAAAAGCAATGGGAGATGGCTCACATGCCCAGAGAGTGATGGCTCTGCATGCCGTAGGTTCACCATCACAGCACTAGGACACATAAATCCCTTTCATGCTGCTCAGCTAGGTAGCACCTATTCTATTTCTGTTCATTTGGTTTTTCTTGCCTAAGTATTAATTTGGCCACTATGAACAAGAAACATTGGTGGCCTTTAGGTGAGGAATGAGAAGGCAGGCTGAGGACCTGGGGCTGCTTTCCAGTCTGAGATGTGCCCATTGACAACACGAGGAAGCCCCTAAGATGCCATACAGTCACTTTTCCTGAGCTTCTACCTCTTTTGTCCCTGCAGCAAAATTTCCTTGAAGGATGTAATCCCAAAATGGGGACTGTCAATCTATCCGGTTCTATGAGCTGTCAGAACAATTGCCACTGTCATGTATCATGAGTAGGATTTTTTTCAAGAGTGTTGGAAGTGTAAATCTATCTGGCAGATGAAAGGCAGTCTGTACTAGCACATATAAAATATATGTGACACTTTTGAGAGTCAGAAGGGCTATTTTATAACCATAACTATAAAAGAATCCAGGATGATAAGGTTGTAAAATAAACTGCCATCCTTTTCCTGAGTGCTCAATTGGAATAAACCATAGCTTGCCTAAGCAAATAGGTCATAATTTAGAACAGAACAGACTTTAATAGAATAGAATCTAAGGCTGAGGGGTATATTGGAGGTCTTCTAGTCCAACCCTCTGCCTATGGAGAATTTATATCATCCCGGTCAAATGTTTGTCCAATCTTTTCTTGAAAACTCTCAGAGATGGAGCAACCACAACTCCAGGAGGTAAGCTCTGTGAATTGGCTTAATTCACACAGCTTTCTAAGCCATGTCCTGTGTGCCCTTGATTTTATAAAGTTCATCAGACCAGGTTCACTGAGAGAATGAACAATAAGAGCCAGTAAAGGTTTGGCAGGATGATTTAACTGAAGTGAAAGAAGAAGCAGAAGGAGAAAGTGAAAGAATGAAGGAATGGGAAAAGATGGATTGACATATTTATCCACTGCTTACTCTTCCCTGAATGCTCAGGGTAGTGATTAGAACATTGTTTGCCGATGACCTAGTTGAGGCAGTCAAGGGAGGCATAGGTGGAAGCCCATTCCCTGAGAATAAGCTCAATGAGCAGAGGTTTGGCAAAGGACGTCAAGGAAGAGGAACACAGAGGTGGAGGGAAATATTCTCATGATTTGCAAGGATGCTCCACATCTCTTTTTCTCCCTACCAGTGCTGAAAAATTCACATGCTACAAGTGCCAGCAGATATTCTCCCGGGAAGAGAAGGTGAAGGGGCTAAATGCAAAGCTGCCAGTTTCCCAGTTTATCAGAGAAGCTTAGGAAGTCTTGCATTGAACCTGGGAAGCCCTGGAGGAGGGACAGTGGTGTCAAGAAGCTTTTCAGAAGACAGAAGGCAAGGGGAATCAGAGGTCCAAGGGCACCAAGAAAATGCACTGGGAATTGGTACTTTTTATTTGGGTCATTGGCAAATTTATATTAATATTCTTTTAACTTCTTGGAAATCTGAAAGATTTGTAATTGATGGGGAAGAAGGGGTTTTCTTTGAAAGGGAAGGAAGGAGAAATAAAGGAGAAGGCTTGGTGAGATGGCATATATGAAAAGCCTGAGAAAGCCTTGCATGAGTCTTGGACAACAGGAAGATTTTGAAGACGAATCTTCTTAAAAATAATTTTAGCAAGTTCTCTGAAAGAGCTGATCTGGTGGAGAAGAGCAGATATGTGAAAAAAGAAGGAAAAGCTGTGAGACTTTCTAATTGCGTAGTGAATCCAATAAAGGAAAGATGTGAATATGTAGGAAGGTGAAGAAGGTGATATTGGGAGGGGGAGTGAAAGTGAAGATTGTAGAATTGTTGTAGTAGATAAAGAGTTAGGAAGAGGAAGCTAGAATGGAGAGAAAATGAAGGATGGCAAAGCTATGATTTCAGGGAAAGGAACAATTCATAGAATCATAGAGTTGGAAGGGACCTAGGAGGCAGGAGACTATATCATCCCAGACAAATGAGTGTTCAATCTTTTCTTGAAAATCTCTGACAGCTACTTAGATATTGGAAGACTGCTGTCATGTCTCCTCTGAGCTTTCCCTTCATTCTAGTTCCCTTAATTCTTTTTAGCCTCCAAACCCCTTATAATCTTTGTTGTTCTCTACACCCAACAACTTTTTTGTATTGTGGTGTCTAGAACTGTTCAATTAGACCAGGGGGGTCAAACTCATGTCATCATGGCGGTGTTATGTGATGTATCAGGACTTTCCTCCCCCCCCCCTCGCTAAACCAGGCATGGCCATGGCCAGTGCGTGACGCATCTAGCCTGTGGGCCGCGAGTTTGACAGCCCTGAATTAGACCAAAGTAATTAAGCAAGGTGAGAATGTGAAGCCTTCTAGATATGTGTCTCCCAGGTCCTGCTTTGGTGTAGTTGTCCCCATCCTTTTCTCCAGAGATAAGGCTTTAGCTGCTCACCCAATGAATACTACTGTTTCGGTGGGTGTGGTTAGATGAGGGGATGTGACTGAGTGGGCGTGGCCAACTTGACGTCACTCACACACAGTCACATGGCCCCCTCACCAAGCCATGCCCACCAAAACAGTGGCAAAAAGTTTTGAAGGGGGGGGGGGGGACCTCCAGCCTTGCCGGAGCTAAGGGAGCGCCTGCAAACTACCCAGTAAGAAAAAAAGTTTTTGTCCTCCCTGCCCCCCAGGAACACACTGCAGGCTTCAGCAGGGCTAGGGAAGGGAAAAATGCCCCATATGCAAAAAATGGGAGAAAATGGCTCTTATTTCTTTGCAAAAACGAGGACGTTTTCCCCTCCCCCAGCCCTGCTGAAGCCTGCAGAGTGCTTCTGGAGGCTGGGGGAAGGGGAAAACACCTCTGTTTTTGCAAAATATGGCCCATCTCTGGGACTGGCATGCACACACCATTAAAAAGGGGGGAAATACTTTTTTTCAATGAAGATTGTTCTGCGCATGTGCAGAAGAGAAAATAAAGATGGCAACCCTCAGGATAGAAGTGGGCTGGTTCTATCCTCTCTGCCAGAGTTACTAACTATTCAGCCAAACTGGACCGAATAGGTACGAACCCACCTCTGCACCCGACCCTTTCAGCCTGGCCAGGAGTGGGGGGGGGCAACATTCCCATGCCCCTTGAGGGCCGATGGGAGGAAAAGGCAATTGAGAAGCAGGAAACAAATCGTCTGCTAGGCTCTTCTCGGAGAGTGTCTGGCGAAGGGGTCTGCCTTTGGATACAATCCATTCCACAAATGAGAACTAAAATCACTTTATTAAGAAAAGGGAAAAGATAAGGAGTAACTTCATTTTGCTGCTTTGCGTAGTTACAAAAGTAAAACATTGAATGGCAAAGGAGATAGAAGTTTAAGATAAAACTAAAGAACTGCTCAGTTCTAAAGAACTGCTCAGAATCGGAAAAGTGTATCTCAAAGACGTAAAGAGAATCCAAGACTGTGTGCCTATTTGTATACACAGCAGAATTTACACAGAAGATACCGGATAAATATTCACTTACAACCATTCTTTTCCTCAGTATCCCCAGAGCAGTGGTTCTGACAGAGGGAGTGGATCAGAGGGCCTTGGAGGTCGCTTCCAGGTCTGCAAGGTCAAAATGTTTTTCATTTGAATCCCAGGAGCAGGGACGAAATCCAGCAGCTTCTGACAGGTTCTGGAGAACCTGTAGCGGAAATTTTGAGTAGTTTGGAGAACTGGCAAATGCCACCTCTGGCTGGCCCCAGAGTGGGGTGGGAATAGAGATTTTGCAGTATCCTTCCCCTGCCACGCCCACCAAGCCACACCCACAGAACCGGTAGTAAAAAAATTGAATTTCACCACTGCCCAGGAGGTTAGGGTTAGGGTTGCTCTGACAGCTGATGACGTGCATGATTGGGCTTCTCGGGATTTCTAGAATTTTCTAAGGTACCTGGTTGATGGTATAGAAATGTGCATTTCCAGAGAGTAATGGAGAGTAATAGAGTACTTCTCGGTACTTCTATTTCACTCTTTGGTTATACCTGCCATAATCATTTAGGGGTGACATGATAGCAGTGTTCCAGTTTTTGAGTGGCTGCTACAAAGAAGAGGGGATCAAATTATTTTCCAAAGCACCACGGGGCAGGCAAGAAACAAAATAGAAACTAATCAAAGAGAGAAGCAATCTCGAATTAAGGAGAAACTTCCTAACAGGGCGGACAATTATCCAGTGGAACAGAAATTGTCTTTAGAAATCATGGGTGCTTCATCACTGGAAGCTTTTAAGAATATTCTAGACAGTCACTTATCTGAGATGGTATAGGTTCTCCTGCTTGAGCAGGGAGCTGGACTAGAAGACCTCCAAGGTCCCTTCCATTCTATTCCTATTCCTATTCCTATTCTATTCTTCCAATAAATAATTATTTTGAAATCTTGAAACTTCTGTGTTGTGTTATTTTACAATAATATTTTAAATTTTGTTGGGAAACTAAATTTTATCCAAAATTGTTCACAGACGTAATATTTTATTCAAAGAAAAAATAACATTTTTCCAGTGTTTAATGATTTATTTATTATTCTTATAAAGGCTGCTATGATTGCGGTGGGTTGCTTTTTGATTGTGCTTTTATTTACTGAACTGTGGTTAACAAACATTGTCAAGTAACTGAGCAACATAAATCTATGATGCCTCGAGGAAAAAGAAATATAATGAAATACTTTGAAAGACTTTGAAAGACAAAGACCATTAACTTTGAAAATATACAACACAAAAGTAAAACCAAATGGGTGAGATAAAATGCTAGCATAACAAGCAATCTCTATAATAAAATGTAACATGTGCAACTATGATGGTATACTACCGTCATGCACTTGTGTTACCTAAAATATTGCAATCTGTAAGAAAAACATACACATCGGTATTACTTATAGAACATGTAGTAAACCTGAAGTGATGAATAAAACAGAATTGATTATCTCCTGGAATAATTATGGTTCATCAGACAGTCAACCAGATGTTCAGTCTGGTTTTGGCATTTTTGTCTATTGAGTCCTTTCCAAGGACCTGGGAGAGACAGATGTGGATGTTTGATGGTGCTACGGATATCATCGCAGGATGGAAGCTATTCCAAGTAAAGTTGCCTTCTGCAATTGATTGATGATGATTTTGTCAATGCCAATGGTGTTCAAGTGGTGCTCCAGTTGTTTTGGGATTGCACACAATGCACCTACCATATTACTGTTGGTACTCTCTTTGCTTTCTTTTGCCACAGTTGTCCTATTTCTACTTGCTGGTCTTTGTATTTTGTTATCTTCTCCAGTTCTTTCTCTTCTATTCTGCCCTTTTCAGGCATTGCTATGTCCACTATCCAGACTTTTTTGTCCTTCTTATCTACAGTTGTTAAATCTGGGGCATTACATGGCAGAAATTATTATAATTATTATTACTTGGAAAATCCTGCTTCCTCAAAATTCTAACTTACGATTGAGGATAAAGACAAATGATTTAAGCCCATAAGTTTCCATGCCTCTTGTATAAGCAACTTCTGGTTTTATTTATTTATTTTTAAACTGAACATACATTCCACCAAATCATAATCAACTAGCAATGGTTTACAATAAAATAACACAAGTAATGCCACTGCAATAGGAACACATCAAAATAATAAATCACAATAAATGAAGCATGACACTCATCAATTAAATACTCCATTAATTAAAATCAATATTTACAAAAAGCTGAGAAATCCTAAAGGAGTCTACTGTTCTCACCCTCTTTCACCTGTGACTTCTGTTGTGTAATCTGCTCCTGAGGATCAAGATGACTCCTTCCATATCCTGTAGCTGCTTGTTTGGGGACTTTGCCCAAAGCAGCTGCACCTCCAGAAGGATTCTCTGGATGGAATCTGTTCTAGAAACAACTCTAGGACAGCAGCTGCTTTCTACTGAAGGTGGGAACCAGGAAGGACGATCAATATGCCATCACCCAAATCAAGGAGAAGAAAAGGCTCGGTCAAGTCTGTCCATTCCTCCAGGTGGCTGGTCTCTCTCTGACCGCTGCCTTGAGCCAGGCTAGGTTTCCCTCTTGCTTTTCCTTCTCTGAGATGTTATGCCTGAAAGATTTCAAGAGTCAGAAGTCCCAAGCAGTGAATGATAGGAAACGACATCCTTCTCTGCCTTCTTGCCTATTTATACAAACGTTGCTTTGGTGCAGACAGCAAAAGCTGCCACCCAAGGAGTGAAGAGTTATTTGCTACCTTAAGTGGATCATAAGGCATCTTCTGACTACAGGCAGGAGGTGACCCAGGTTGAACCATCATCAACTCTGAAAAGAGTCTCTGCTCATTCACACCCAAGCATATTTCAGTCTTTTTTTAGAATGAGAAGAGAAAGGGAAATCGCCATTGGTTATTTTTTCCTCCCCATACATATTTATAAGAGTTGGAGAAATCTCTTCTAAAATGTAACTTTTCACTGCCTGCAATAAATAATATATGTCAGAAAGGCTTAGAAACTGTCTGGCTACATTCTCCGTAAAAAGAAAAATCCCTATTAAGTATGGTATTCAGAGTTTAAGAAGGGGAGAGAGCAGAGTTCAGCCAAATCAAGACTGAAAAAGAGAAGCTCCTTTCACTATATTGCAGACTGCCTGAATTATGTCTCTCCAACTCCGGTGGAGCATCATGTTCTCATCATGCCTCATAGAAGACCAGGTGACCGGGAGTCTCCTCTGACATCTTCTAAAATTGGTCTATCTGTTCCCTTCACTTGCTGCTTGAAGATGAAGGACAAGTGGGCTGTTCTTGGCACCTCCAGGTTTTCTGCTGTCTTTCGCCTGTCCTCTGAGATTGATCGCCGTATCCTCTTCTCCTTTATTGGATCCTGCAGATCCAAGTGCATCTTCTAGCTGTCATTTGATTGAGAGGAATGTTCGGGTGAATCAGCTTTCTGTCAAAGCTACTCTTGACAAACTCCAGATATTTGCAATAACTAAGGAGCCATCTCTCTGGCGTGCCATGGCTTGCAAGGGGGGGGGGCATTCTGGGGCTTGCCATTTCTTGGAAACCCACAAGCTTTCTTCACAAGCAGCCTCAGGTGAGCGAACTGTGTTGCCGTTTGACACCCAGCATCTGGGAAAGAAAATCAACAGTGTGAAGAAAGGTCACTAGAACAACATAGACTAACAAAGCTGGAAGCGACTCTGGAGGTTTTCTAGTCCAACCCCCTGCTCGAGCAGGAGATCCTAGAAAATTCCAGAGAAATGCCTGTCTAGTCTCTCCTTACAAGACTTTTAGTGATGGAGACCCATGGCTGTTAATTGTCCTCACTGTCAGAAAGTTTCTCCTTAGTTCCAGGTTGCTTCT
This sequence comes from Thamnophis elegans, assembly GCF_009769535.1. Taxonomy (NCBI): domain Eukaryota; kingdom Metazoa; phylum Chordata; class Lepidosauria; order Squamata; family Natricidae; genus Thamnophis; species Thamnophis elegans. The sequence continues at coordinate 28,879,114 of NC_045552.1, forward strand.
CTCCTTGATTAGTTTCCATCCATTGCTTCTTGTCCTGCCTTAAGGTGCTTTGGAAATTAAGCTGACCCCTCTTCTTTGTTGCAGCCCTCAAATATAGGGATACTGTTATCTTGTCAACCCAGTCCTTCTTTTCATTAAACTAGACATACCCGATTCCTGCAACTATTCTTTGTGTGTTTTAGCCTCCAGCCCCCTAATCCTCTTTGTTGCTCATCTCTGCAGTCTTTCCAGAGTCTCAACTTCTTTTTTATATTGTGTTGACCAGGACTGGACACCGTGTTCCACTAGCCGTCCTCACCTGCAGCCTTTCTCTCCAAGCCTCGCTGCAGCACTTGATTTTCTGATTTGTTTTCAGATTCATCAAATCAGAAAACCCTTTCTGATTTTGACACCGAATTCTATGGCTTCCCTAGTTACTACTTTTCCTACTAAGGGAGAGGAAAATGCAACAGAGCATCATGATTTCATTTGGGAAAAAAACTTCCAAGGTCCCTTTCCTATCAGATTTCCCTCCCCTCCCCTCTTCCCCCCCTCAATTTCCCCATTATGCCCCTAATTTAAGATTTAAAGCACTGTGAAGTGGTATATAAGTCAAAGTGCTATTGCTATAATCTACCTTTTTTTTTCCTGGCAGGAGATGAGATGGGAGGGTTCCATGTTTTTTTCTCCTGAGCCAGATCATGCTTCTCTATTGAGTTCCCTGGAGCGGGGTTTAGCTTACTCCAGAGATGGAACCAGCAAGAGAAGCATTGATTTTTCCAAATGGCCAACTCATATATTTAAATTATTGTGGCTGTGAGATCCATTTCTATGAGTTACTGCCTCTTTTTAATTAGGGAAATCTATTACAGCATTGTGTAACATTGTTATGCTGTTGGGAGTGGATTGTTTGTGTGTGATGGGAATGCTTGTATGAAGGAGAGAACAAGCCTTTTACTTTGGAAATTGAGTTTGTGCAAGAAGCTGAACTGGTTAAGGATGCTTACTGCCTAAATGTAAATCCCTGGGTGGCCCTTGCCTCACATTAGGTTTGTGAAGATGGTCAAGAGAGGTCTAGTGTTTGGTCTCTCTCCATCTTCGCCCCTTACAAAGTGGCCTCAAAATGCCAAGAACCAGGAGCTAGCCACTGCTCCCATCAGGTAACTGAGAGGAAGAGGAACAGATTTAGATTTAGATTTTATTAATATTTATAGGCCACCCTTTTCCCTGAGGGGACTCAGGGCGGCTTACAATTCATGGGAGGGGAAGTGCAAGACAAAACATAAGACAATACGTGAGTAAAAAAATAAAACAATAAAACACAACTTTCATTCAGCATTCGGGTGGGGCGGATTAGAATCTTTAACCCCAGGCCTGACGGGATAGCCAGATCTTGAGTTCTGTGCGGAAGGTCTGGAGGGTGGTGAGGGTACGAATCTCCACGGGGAGATCGTTCCAAAGGGTCGGAGCTGCTACTGAGAAGGCTCTCCTCCGCGTAGTCGCCAGTCGGCACTGACTGGCGGATGGAACTCGGAGGAGGCCTAATCTGTGCGATCTAATCGGTCGAAGGGAGGTAATCGGCAGGAGGCGGTCTCTCAAGTACTCAGATCCACTACCATGGAGAGATTTATGGATGGTAAGTAGCACCTTGAAGCGCACCCGGAGATCAACAGGTAGCCAGCGCAGCTCGCGGAGGATAGGTGTTATGTGGGCGAACCGTGGTGCGCCCACAATCACTCGCGCGGCCGCATTCTGGACTAGCTGAAGTTGCCGGATGCTCTTCAAGGGCAGCCCCATGTAGAGCATGTTGCAGTATTCCAGCCTAGAGATCACAAGGGCTCGAGTGACTGTTGTGAGGGCCTCCCGGTTCAGGTAGGGTCGCAACTGGCGCACCAGGCGAACCTGGGCAAACGCCCCCCTGGTCACAGCTGACAAATGATGGTCAAGAGTCAGCTGTGGGTCCAGGAGGACTCCCAAGTTGCGAACCCTATCTGAGGGGTGTAAAATTTGACCCCCCAGCCTGAGCGATGGAACACTGGCCAAATTTTTGGGAGGGAAACACAACAGCCACTCGGTCTTGTCCGGGTTGAGTACCAGTTTGTTAGCTCTCATCCAGTTCTTAACGGCCTCAAGACCCCGGTTCATCACGTCCACCGCTTCATTGAGTTGGCACGGGGCGGACAGATACAACTGTCCGCCCCGTGCCAACAGAGAAGGACAAGGAGGAGGATCTGGGGATAAGAGGCAGTGCAGCAGCTGGGAATGTTTTGCAGGTTGGGTGGGGAGGAGGTAGCCCTCTTCAAACACAAGAAAGGATGTCACACAAGTATCTATGGAGATTCTCAATCAGCTATGGTTGTCCCAAGGGCACTTTTCTTTTTTTAAAAAAAGTTTTTTATTTCTAGTCTCATACACACATTTACAAGTATACATTATCTTAGTTATTATTCTTATCACATTTTAACACTTTTAAACATTCATTTTTCCATATAAAAATTAAAATATATAACCAGGATTGCTTTGGTTACCATCCCATACACCTATTTTATTTTACCACAATCCTACTTTCCTTCCCGTTTCTCCCTCCCTCCCTTCTTCTCTACTTTCCTCTTTCCTCCTCTCCTTTCCTTTTCCTTCTTCCCCTTCCTCTCCCATACTCCTCTCTTCCTCTTCCCCTTCAAGCCCTCTCTCCACCTCTTCCTATCCCTCCCAATCTTCCTCTCCTTTCCTCTTCCTTCTTTCCCTCTCCTTCCTTCTTTTCTCTCCTCTTCCTCTCTTCCTTTTCTATTGTTGTGGTTGTCTATTTTCCTTTTTTGTCTGGTGTATTTTTGGGATGGTATTCCAGCAAACCCAGTTCTGACTTTATATTTACTATTTTGCATTCCCTTTTCCTCGTCAAAAGTGCAAAGGGCAACTGGACTTCCTTGGTTTTTCTTTTCTTTGAAAACATTTCGATTCTCATCCAAGAATCCTCTTCAGTTTTGAAGAAGTTCAGTTCCTCATGGATGAGAAGTAAAATGTTTTCAAATAAAAGAAAAGCCAAGAGAGTCCAGTTGCCTTTTTGAAAAGTGTGTTTGATACATGTCACACAAGTCAATATCTGCTCTCCATAGTCAGTATATGGAATAATAGATTTCGGTAAAAGAAAATAGACTCTACTTCAGAGTTATGAAATAATAGTAGCTTGAGAGTGGAATCAATGACCTAGAGAGGTGGGTGGGTTTCTTGTCATTGCTGATGTTCAGCACAAGTTGGGCAGCCATTTATTGGGGCCACTCTGGTTCGTGCACTGAATGAGGTTTGAATTTTGGTCTAAATAGCTTCTTCCAACTCTACAATTTCAATGGGAGATTGCAGAAATTAGATTCAAAGGTATCCCGAGCTGCCAGAGTTCTTGGGGTAAATTTATCAGGTAGCACGTGGATTTATATACCATTTCATGGTGCTTTGCAGCTCTTTACAGAGTCAGCATCTTGCCCGCAACAATCTGGGTCCTCATTTTACTGACCTTGGAAGGATTAAAGGCTGAGTCAACCTTGAGCCTGTCAGGATGAAACTCCTTTCTGTGGGCAGAGTTGGCCTGCAATACCACATTCTAACCACTGCGCTATCAGAACTCCTTAGGTTTTGTACTTGTGGCTAGTTTGATTGATTGATTTTCAAATAATGTTGGTCATCCCCACAGGTTGTGCTTGTCAGGCCATTTGTGAAAAAGAAAGGCAAGAAAAGCAAGCATGTTGTAGGGTTGTGTATCCTGGTGTGAAGGCAGCAATTCTTCAGTTTCTGGAGAAACCCTCGCCCAGCTCTGTTGCTTGCAGGACACAATAATTAGTTAGTCTAACCACTTACAGCCCTTCCCTGTGCAGGGAGTTGGGAAAGGAGAGTTGAGACTGGAAAGAGTGCAAAGAAGAGCAGCAAAGATAATTAGGGGTCTGGAGGCTAAAACATGATGGACAATTGCAGGAATTGGGAACGTTTAATTTAATGAAAAGAACGACTAGGGTTGTCGTGATAGCAGTCTTCCAATATCTAAGGGCTCTCACAAAGAAGAGGACAACCTATTTTCCAAAGCACCAGAAAAAGGTGCATCTTATATTCCGAAAAATACGGTATGTTTTCCGTTTTAAGATGACAGAAACAGCCTTCTTGGAAAGTTGTGTACTTCCTGACCGTTGTTTTCAGAAGCGATTCCCCCTATCCAAATCCCAGGCATTTTCAGAAAGACCCTGCCCTTCTTGAGAGAGACCGCTTGATAATGGCCCAGAGCTTGCTTGCTTATCACAGGGTTACTCTGCTCAGTTTACAATATTAGAAAAGATAAAATTTTACAAACCTTCGCACTACACAAACTAAGTAATATCAAAAGATAAATATTCAGTCCTAACCAATACATAAAACAAAAATAAATAAATAAAATAAAGCATCTGCAAGGGCTTGGAGTTTAGATCAAGCCCAAACTCTCTTGTGATTCCTGCATAGCGCTTTGAGCTAAACCAACATTGTTCAACCTTGGTGACTCTCAGATGGATGGACTCCAACCAGGGTGGATTTGATTTAAATTAAGTCTATTTAAATCATGATTTAAATCACTAGTAAAAAGGCTTGATTTAAACCAACTCGATTTAAATCATAATTTTTAAAGAGCCACTGTCATCTCTGTCCCGCAGTGGCTCCTCTAACCTGTTGTTGACTCACCAACAGTCTCATTCACTTTAATGGGACGGCTGGTGATGTCGCAGTGACACAACAAGGTGAGGGATGTGGCAGGCAGTAGGTGAGTGGATGCCCACTAACAGGCGCTGCCATGATGGATCAGAAATGACAGTGTGCTCTTTAATATTATATTTATAAGCTGCTTAGAAGGTTTCGTTTGTACTGCTTGCCCTTCCTCCTACACTTGGTGTGAGCCTGGTGGTACAGATGCATTTCTCTTCAAACAATCATACACTTTGTAGTGTACCTAGATTTGCAAAACAAGGGGATAAAGGAATATTCCTGAACTTTGTTTTATGTTTTATCTCATGGTTACTGTGAAATTGTGTGAATGCATCAATGCAGGGCATGTTATCTCAGCTTGCAGAACTTGGATTCAATGAATGAGTTTACCAAAAATGTAAATATTACAGAATCTACAGCCTCCTGCTACCTAACTAAGCTTGTTTTCATGCTGAATAAACTAAATTATTAATGTATATTCAATAGAAAACTATCTTTAGATAGATTTTTTGTACTCCAAAAGCATTTTATTAAAATAAATTAGATAAAAATAAAATAAAATCTGAGTTAAATTTTAAAAATCCATTTTTTTATTTTTATTTTTTAAAATCACCAATTTTTATCCACCCTGACTCTAGCCCTCAGAATTCCCTAGCCAGCAAGCCTGGGACAGCCTCCGTGCTGCCCTTCTAGAGGCTACCATCGCCCATGCTGTTGCGCTGCAGCAGGAGGGGGGGCTCCCCTAAAACTTGTATAGTCTCTCTTGGACTTGCCTAAACCATCTCGAGGGAGATCCTGTGCTTAGCCAGTTCCAAGATTCCTGGGGAGGGTGCATTCAGATTAGCTGCCTGGGGCTGGAGCTGGGTCTGAATATGTGGCTGAGCCGCCAACGTGCTGGCCAGGACTGGGAGCTTCCAGAGTCAGCCAGTACTCCGTAGAGCAGGCCTGTCGTTCACCCCATAATCACTCTGCCGAGGTGACTTAAAAGGGTTTTTAATTTGATTTGCATCCATTAGAAGCTTTCCTTCTGCTTTCCTTTTTCCATAATTGGCGATAAATCCCAAGAGTGCTTATTATGAGACTTTGTAATGGGCTTTCTTAATGCCTAAACTTTCTGTTAGTTTGTGTTAGGGATGGGGGAAGCCACGTGGGCTGTTCCACCAGGGAGGCTCTGCTGGTGTGCCACCTCTTCGGGAGTCTGTCCCTGCTATTTTGTGCTGCCTGCTTCTGGGAAGGAGCTGGGATTCAGGATTCTGCAGGCATTCAGAGTTCTCAACCTTATTTTACAAATTTTTCTCTTTGGTAACGCTAGGCTGCTAACTAGGGCATACAAAACCATTGCCAGACCTATCCTTCAATCAGTGGTGGGTTCCAGATCCTATTGCAACTGGTACGGTGCAATGGGGCTTGGCGTCCCCCACATGCATGTGCGCAGCATGCACACGAACATGCACACACATGCGTCCTTACCTCTGCAACACCTCTGCGATGCTCCAGCTGCTCGCTGGAGCAACACAAAGGTGCCATACGCTTTGTCCGTGTGCGCGGAAGCGCTGAAGAACTCAAATACAGATTAAGGAGCTCGGGTGGGCCCTCCAGAGCACTGTACCAGAACGGTACCCGGTGCTCCAGGCAGGCACCCATACCCCTGTACTGGGGCATACCACCTGCAACCCACTATTACCTTCAATACTTCTGACCTGCCTGGAACCCACAATGCATTTCGGACATTAAAACATTAGAGAGGGTCCAGGTTTTTTTTTTACAAGATGAGGACTCGACTCCTCTGCTCATCATAAAATTCCTTCTACCACCAGGCTTGATATTTTAGGCCTGGATAACCTTGAACTACGCCATCTGCGTTCCGACCTGAGCTTAGTGCACAAGATTATTTGCCATAACCTCCTACCTGTTAATGACTACTTTTACTTCAACTGCAATGACACAAGGATTATCAATAGATACAAACTAAATGTAATCCATTCGAATCTTGATTGCAGGAAAAGGGTTTTCAGCAATAAAGTAATAAATGTATGGAAGACCCTACCTGATCCTGTTGTTAGTTCCTCTAACCCCCGTACCTTTTACCTTAAACTGTCTACCGTGGACCTTACGTGTTTCTTAAGAGATCCCTAAGGGGGCGTGCATAAGCCCACCAGCGTGCCTACCATCCCTGTCCTACTGTCCCATTTATATGTACTCTTTTTATGTGTTTATGGCTATGTTTTGCTTATTTATATCCATTTATTTGTGCCATTTTCTCATATGTTTTTCTATTTGTTTCCTTGTACTTGTTGACAAATAGATAAATACACAAATAAATAAAGTTTCTTTGAAAACATTTTACTTCTTCAGGAAGCTGTCAGTGTTCCAAAAAACACCCCCAATCAAATAAAACTCTGAGGCTTGTGTTTCTTCAAAGTTCTCTAACTTTATTAGAGATGTCATGTTGGCACGTCTGGGAATATCCGAATTTGAAAGCTTCCAGGTTTTCCCACCCAGTTGAAAGTTCAAGATCTTGCCCCCACACCCACAAGTCTATCACAGGGTCCAATCTTTCACCGCCACGAAGACAGGTTCCTCTCATCCACATCTGCCCAGGTGCGGGGACAAAAGTGACATTGACTTTCTGAGAAAGAATGTTATTATGGCTACACATCACCCAACTCCGTATAATCCCCCTTCCCCTTTTTCCCACAGTAGAAAGTGTGGCAGGCCTGAAATCCCCAAAATAGAAAAGATGGCTTGCAGGTCTGACAGAAGCTTCTTCGATGAGAAGCAAAACATTTTCAAAGAAACAAAAGTCCAGTGGCCTTTTGGAAAAGCACCTTTGGGACACCAATGGAACAGCTTTCACCTACAGATCTTTAAACTTGGCAACTTTAAGACTTGTGGACTTCAACTCCAAGAATTCTCCAGTCATCTGCTGGCTGGAGAATTCTGGGAGTTAAAGTCCACAAGTCTTAAAGTTGCCAAGTTTGGGGACACCTGACCTACATCTTCATGGGTTAAACAATGAGATAGTCGGGATGTGCTGGAATCTCTAGCATGTATACACTATTGAAACAGCGATGTCTATGCTGGCTTGGGCATGTCGTGAGAATGGCTGATGCTTGGATTCTGAAAGATGTCCTGTATGGAGAATTAGTGCAGGGAAATCGCCCTGGAGGGAGACCACAGCTGTGATACAAGGATATCTGCAAGAGGGATCTAAAGGCCTTTGGAATGGACATTAACAGCTGGGAAACCTTGACCTCTGATCATTCAGCTTGGAGGCTAAAGACGCAGTATGGCCTTCTCCAATTTGAAGAGACACTTGTTTGGCAGGCTGAGGCAAACATGCAGTCCCAGACCAGCGAAATCTGGGGGCTGGGGTGGGGACAGAATGTATCTGCCCTCAGTGTGGGAGGGATTGCCACTCTCGAATTGGCCTTTTTAGTCACACCAGATGCTGCATTAGGACCTCTTTCCAGAGCACGATACCATACTCTTTTGAGACTGAAGGATGCCAATGAATGAGTGGGGATGGAAGGCTAAAAGGATGGACCTCTTTTCCTTTTTAAAACAGATGAACTGGAGTCCACCGACTTAACTGTCCAAACAGAGTGACAGAAAGAATGGTTCCCAGGCTCTCTTCCCTTTCACTCTCTGGTCTAGGAAGGACAACATATTCACAAATCTGGGCCTTTTGAATTATACAGATGGAACTGCCTTGCCAAAGCAGAGGAAGGGGGATAAAATATGGAAAGGGGTTTCATAAATCAGCTTCATTCCCAGCCTGTGGAAGTGCCGTTGTCCAGTGGCTGCATGTGCAAAGGGTCTCTTGTGAGAATTACAGACATCTACCATGAAATCCCCAGGACAGGCACATGCCCAGCTCATAGGGCATTTCTGTCAGTGGGAAGAATTAACCAATGGAATGACTTCCCTCCAGAAAATGTGGGTGCTCCATCTCTGGAGGTTTCCAGTAAGAGATGGGACACTCACTTCCCTGGAATGGTGTAAGGCAGTGATGGCAAAACCTTTTTGGCTCCCATGCCAAAAGCAGGGGGAGCACAGGGGGGTCGTGTGCAGGTGTGTCACATCCGCAATGCTATGCGCACGACTCCACCTGTACGTGCATGCGCACGTGACCAACGCCCCCTGCTTTTGGCATAGGTTTTTTTGCCCTCCCCAGGCTCCAGAGGCTTTCTAGGAGCCTGGGAAGGGCAAAAACAGCCTCCCCCACCACCCTGATGCCCTCTGAAGGCCTCAGGAGGTTCCCTGAAGCCTCCGGAGGGTGAAAAACGAACCTACGGGGAAACCAGAAGTTGAGGAATGGTGAGTTTCCGTTTGTCCATGGGGCCATTTTTTGCCCTCCGGAGCCTTGAAGGAAGACTCCTAAAGGCTCCGGAGGGAGAAAAAAGAAGGCCAAAGTCAGCTAGCTAGCGTGTGCGTGCATGCTGGCCAGCTGACAGGGCAACGCCTCGTGTGCCCTGCCAAATAGCTCTACATGCCACCTGTGACATGTGCGCCATAGGTTCACCATCACGGGTATAAGGTCTCCTGCTTGAGCAGGGAGTTGGACTAGAAGACCTCCCAAGATCCCTTCCAACTCTGTTATTCTGTTACTTCCCCTTTCTGCAAAACTATTCCCTGTATAAAGGAACTCTCTCTCACAGACAGACAGACAGACAGACAGACCACTTTGTAGAATTAGAGCCATGATGGCGAACCTATGGTATGCGTGCCACAGGTGGCATGTGGAATCATTTGTTAGGGCATGCAAAGTGTTGCCCTGTCAGCTCCAGTGCGCACACACACGTTGGCCAGGGGATTTTGACCTTCATTTTCATCTGTTTTTCACCATCTGGAGACTTTCCTGAAGCCTTCAGAGGGTGAAAAACAACCCAATGCGCAAACCAGAAGTTTGGGAATGGACTTCCAGTTTGCACATTGGGCTGTTTTTCTCCCTCCTGAGGGCGATAATAAATGGCCCTACAGGAAACCCAGAAGTCCGATCCCAAACTTCTGGGTTGCCTGTAGGGCCGTTGTTCTCCCTCCAGAGCTTCAGGAGGCTTCCCTGAAGCCTCCGGAGGTACAGAACGACCCAACATGCAAACTGGAAGTCAGAAAATGGGCTAATTCGAGCCTCCGGAGCACTTGCTGTTTTCGCCCTCCCCAGGCTCCTAGAAAGCCTCTGGAGCCTGGGGAAGGCAAAAAATGGATCCACCATGGCATCACATGCCAAAAGCAGGGGGAGGGGAAGGTCATGCATGTGTGGGGAGGACACACACATGCATGATCCCTTATGCTCCCCCCGCTTTTGGCATGCAATGGCAAAGGGTTTAGCCATCACTGAATTAGAGCAACTCCCAAGCCCTAAGGAAGCTGAGGGTACCAAGACGTTGGTGGGATCTTCCTGTATGGGTACATGCTTGGTCCCAGAGAACAGTCGAAGTGGCCACCCGCCAGGTCTTCTGAAGGCATTTTCACCAGTGAGAATGTCTAATGCCAGACTACGCAATAACATTCTCCCTCGTTAATACTGGGTCCAAATTCCAGCTTGAAATTCTGCAAACCACCTCATTTCATACCTATGAAGGTTCAGTTATTCAAAGCAGAAGAAAGATTTTGACAATGAAAATGCAGGAAAGATTTTCTCCTAGGAGAAGTTACCCTGGTGAACTTCAACTCCCCAGCCATTCACTGGTGCCTGAGCAAATCAGATTCCAGTATCTATATTATAAACCTTAGATCTCATTATAATCAGTGATATTTCTTCTTCTTGCTATGTATCTGATGAACTTAATAACTGGCCACTTTTTCATTTATTTTTTGAGCGGACTTCACAGTATGGCGATTTTTGGAAAAGCACCTTTGGAACAACCGTGACTGGATGATTGAGAATCTCCATAGATTCCACTGATGAGCTTGCAAAAGAAAAAGCAGCTTATGTGGAATTCCTGCCACAGTGCAGCAAAACCAGCTGGAGTGGAGAGGATGGCTCCAGAGAAGGGAAGGACTATGGATATGCAGGGGAGGAGGCAGGGGAGGTGGCCTTCCCCTGCCTTTGAGAAGAAGAGGAGGAGGCTGTGTGTTGCTATCCTCAGAGAAGGGGTCTGTGGCTTGCACTCCTGCTTGGCTAATGGCCCCATGAATTGGCCTAGAGAGGCTGCTGGCCAAGGACATGTAGAGGAGCTGAATGTGAGCCATTCCAGTTCCAATACTCCCTGCTGGCTTCCACAGGGAAAGTCACTGGGGAAGCTGGCAGGAAGTCAGATGTTGCCCCTGCTCCTACTGCTTTTTTGCCCATTCTTTCATTTTGTTTCTCTGTTTAAGAAATGAAATATCTCTGTAATGATGATCCAATGGAACATGAGCTATCTAGTATTCTAGACAGTATTCTAGTATAAATGAACATATATTGAAACAAGCTGTAGAGCAGAAATTGGCACTCCGGGCTTTCTGTACCATTCCTAATTTCTTTAGAGTATGACCAAACCCAATGACTGCTCACTCAAAGAATAAGTGATATGGTGTTTCAGGATGCAGTAATAAGGGCACTTGGGAACCAGACAGATACGTACAAAAATCTCACTTTTCCCAAGTTGAGGAAAGCACATTTCAAAGCCTGGAGTAACACTTAATCATCCGCATTGCTGCGAGGCCAAAACCCAATTAACCAAGCATACCTGTCCACAAGGCATAACTGGTCACAGAAATAACCATTTCGATTTATCACTTTAGGCTTAATACATGTTATCTATCTTGTTTCAGGGGGTACGTATTTTTACATCATAGATTGTAATATTTTAGATTTAGGCTTGCACAGGTAATTAACATCCTATTTCAGAAGCATATGTTACATTGCTATTACAGAGACTCATTAGTACTTTATCTCACCTGTGGGGTTCTTTTGTGTGTGTTGTGTTTTTTCAAACCGCATTTCATTTCATTTTATTTCATTTCAATGAAAATATACTGATGTATGTTTGGGGACAGACAATTGCAAGACCAATGGCCAACCCCAATGGCCAACCCCATCCCACCTGGTCTGTTCCCTCTGCTCCATCTGCTGAGTGGGGGGTGGGACAGTTTCCACAGCTTCAAGACTTTCTGCATCTTGGGAACTGCAACTACAACAGGGGGAAAAAACACTGGATTATTTCAGAAATGACTTAATAAGGCACATTCTCCACTGTATCTTGGAGGAGTTAAATTACCAATCATGACCACCCTCACCCCACCAAGAGAACAAAGTTGACCTCCCCGCTTTTAAATAACTATTTGAAAAATTGCTGCATAAGTGAGATTAAATACATGCTGTATTGAAAAATCAGGAGGGTCCTGGTGAAATGCAGAACTGGCAAACATTACAGCTTGGAGTTGGGGAGCAGTGAGATCTGTCTTTCCCAAAATACTCTGTTCCCTTCCCTTGTCTGCTGTTTATTGAATTTATTGAACAGATTCTTGGTGACTTACTGCATCAAGGTTTAAGCAATGGTATCAAATGCCAACGTAAGAGGCAATAAACAAGAAAATGAAATGATAGACGTGGTGAACTGTTTTCCCCTTGGGATTCCCCGTATCCTCCTCCTAACAGCCCCATCCTCAGAGAAGAAATTCCCGGTGATTTTCTAGGATAAAGACCTGGAAATAGGATATCTAGAATAGCATTTTCTCAGGTTACCCTCAGAAACTGTCCATCAAGCAGCTTCATCATCTGTGTCCTTCTCTGGGCATAGTGCCCATGTCCCTCCTTCTCCTTGTTTCAAGTGTAGCGACTAGCTGGCCCAACAGGCTCGGCCCAAAGTGAGTTTGGAGGAGAAGAAGATCAGGAAGGGCTGCTGTCTCTGACCTCTTCTCCATAGCCAGACCAGAACTGGGACAGGGAGATTTTCAGGCTGCAGGGTTGTGCTCCAGAAGGTGGCAGACTCTGCCTTTGAGCCCCTGTTGCAGAGGACTTTGGGGTGGTAGTGGTCACCTTTGAATTCTGCTAAACCAGTAGGAGGACCTATTTTGACCTGCCTTAATTGTGGGTGCTGTGTCTGCCCTCAAGTTTTTGCTGGATGAGAGAGTTTTAAGTTAATAGGGCCACCTGTGAAATTCTAGTGGAGATGTCAGACTTGTCTGCCATCAGAACTGTGTTTTCTGTTTTGTCTGAAAACTTGCAATGTGCTTGTAGGGTGGAAGCCAGCTGAACATCTGCTTTTGATCTTTTCTTGGGTTCAATCCTTCCACGTTCAGGGAGTAAGTAAAATAAACCAAGACAGAATTTTTTCCTGGGTCTGAGTCACTTGGTGGATGATTGTGTCTCTGCATCATGTAGGAAAACGACCTGCCCTTTGCTGACTCGTCTCTCCCTGATGCCCACTGACTCCTTGCAGAAAGCAGAAGAAGGATTCACCTGCTGTGCTTGTCCCCCAGCTCAGGTGGTCTTCTACACCGCCTCTTTAACCTGCCGTGGACTAATAGCACTAATAGTGGGTGGCTCAACTAAGGATAATTAAAAAACTCTTGTATTTTGGACAAAAACCATGAACACAATTGCCCTCATTCAAACACTGGTTCTTTGCTCCTGCCTGATTTTTCCTCCTGAGGGGAGCAGCAAAATGGAGGTCAAGGTTCCTTCAGTTGTTCAAGTTGAACTGAAATGCTTTGATTTGTTTCATCCCTTTTCAGAATTGAAGGGACAGGAACAATCAAGAGCCTTCCCCCAATCCCTCAAAACCAGGGCTGGGCAATTCTTGGGAGGTTACACTTCACATCGGGGTGGGGCAAAAGTCACTGAAAGCAGGATATTGCTGCAGAATGAGAAGGACCGTGTCAAATCTTGGGCAGGGCTGGGATTTTTCATTGTTTTTCAAGTTTTTGAAAAGGGAAATTTTCTTTCTTTAAAATAGCATGAAACCTGTTTTAGGATTGGACTAGGCTTATTCAAAGCAGAAATGAGCAGAGATCTCTGTGCTCCAGCTGCAAAGAAATACAGAGAACTTGATTTTCTGCTAACTCGTGGTCATCTGAATGGTAGATGGTAACTCGGTTGATTGAAGCCCAGGGGAAAGAGTGCTGAAGGGAACCTCCGATAAAGTAGAATAAAATATGGATTAAAAATATAAGAATGAAGAGTGACATAAAAGGGACAGTTAGAAGTCTGCTTAAAGGAAATGTCATCAGCCTCTAACCACAAGATATTCTAGCCAATGCCCCTATGTCAAAAGTCCAAACCACAAGGTTCAAATAAAGTTCGCATAAAGGCCCGTAGTCAGTACCTATGGCTCAAGACAAAAGGAGAAGTAAGACCCCATCTCCTTATAAGGCTTTTTCCTCAAGGTAACCAATAGGAAATGAGTTAAGTGTTTCTGTGTTAGGCTGCCTTTGAGAATGTATAAGAATGCATGCTTCGATAATGAAGGTTGTTCAGAATTTGCAATGTTAGCCATTTTGCTAACTTTCTGAACTTGGCTGCCAAATAAACTTTTCCTGTATCCTGAGAAGTCTAAAGCTTGTCATTTTCTGCAACACCATGACCCTCCCCCCAAAAAAACTGTGCACCCCAATGCAACCCTTCCCCTGCCTCAATGCTGTTTAGGCCTGGCTGAACTACGGCACTCTTGGTTTCATGAAGGGTCTCTCAGGCTCACACTTTGTCTCATGGTCTGTGATGGCTTCTCAATTACCATAAGCCGAAGCGGCAGTCTGGGGAGTAAAAGCCCCAGGCTATTTTATGGATCTGCTCAGGCAAGATGATTCTTTGCCCCTTCTGTGGATCACATCAGAGGTGGGTTCTACCAGTTCAGACCGGTTTGGCTGAGTAGGTAGTAACTCGGCTGGACACGTGCCCAAACCAGTTTTATGCTCGGTGGCACCATCTTGATTTTCTGTTCTGCACATGCATAGAACAATCTTCATTTCAAAAATGTATATTTTTTTCCTTTTCTAATGTTGTGCACATGTGCAGACCTTTTAAGGTGCAAATTGTTTTGTGCGCCAAACCGATAGTAATGCAATCAGGAATCCACCCCTGGATCACATCATTCGCTGAAGCTCTGCCTGGCTAGACTTTGCACCAGATACAGTCAAAAGCTGCCACTCCAGCACTAAGCAAAGCATAGGAAGAGTTCTGGTCTGGCCAGAGGAAACATTCCACACAGTAAATGTCTGAAAGCCTCGGCTGAGCTGTGAGTTGCATCCACTTTCACCATTTTGACCAGCTCAATTTTTCCCCCATGTCAGACTAACAAATTTTCCCTACAGTTATTGCTCTGGGCTGAAACTTTATCTGTGCTCATGTGCAAAGTACTTTGAAGTTCTTTGTAATAAGAAGTGAGTTCTTGCATATGTTCAAGCTTCTTGTCTGGTCTGCCAGGTAAATCAGATAGCAGATACAACCATACAAGCTAATTTTACTTCTATTATTTATTTGCTGCTCTTAGCGTTCTTGCTCCAAGACATGTTTTGTTCCTCCAAGCCCTGCATTTGCAGCTTTTGACAGCTGGCCAAAGCTGACTTTTGGCTAGGTTGGTGCAGCTAATTTCAAGGAAGTGGCTCAGTGGAGGTTGGACAGAGGAAACAGAAGCATGGGCTTCCTGGTCTACAAGCCTGGCTACAAGGAGTGGATATTTTTTCAGGTTCCCTTCACAGGATGTTTTTGCTCAGAAGGCCAATTCACTTGCCCATAGATTGCTACAGAGGCTGCTACAAAGATCTGGCTATTGCAGTTTCTGATCCAGAGAAAGATCATATTAGGTCAGGGGTGTCCAATCTTGGCAATTTTAAGATATGTGGACTTCAACTCCCAGAATTCCTCAGCCAGCAAAGTTGAAGTCCACAAGTCTTAAAGTTGCCATGATTGGACACCCCTGCATTACACCATCTTCTAAAGATATTTTGAACATTATTTTGGATCTTCATTGGTTTGCATCTCCATCTCTTTCTTATCCCTCTCTGCTATAGAAATCCCATTATTTTTCTAGACACTTTCTGTTATGTTTGTTACAAAATCACCTACCACATTCCATTAATTTCTCATTTAATCTGCATAAAGTGCTGATATATACATTTTACCTAGGGTGTGTGTGTGTTTTTAATCAGTTAATTTCACTTGAAACATTAATAATGTAATTCCTTTGCTTCTTGACTGCTCTTCTGTTAAATGGCTTATGCACAGGCGAATACTGTCACCCCAAGTGACAGAAAATATATAATATAATGAAAACAGAATATTTAATGCCAAAGGGAACAAAAAAATTAGTTGTTTCCTGGGAGGGTGGATTACAGGTTGCTGCAAAAATATTTCTCTCCCCTCCCCTCCCCACCCCCCTCTGTGTTTCACTTTAAATCTACCAACAACAGCAAACATAAAAAGTGTCTGATCTACCTGGAAATGACATAATAGGGATATCATGCACCTGTGACAAATGTCGTCCTGTAACAAACAGTATAATAAAACATGGTCAATTGATTCTTCACTACTCTCTGGATATAACATAATGCTGAACATAAGGTCTCTTTCTGTATCTTCCATGCGCTACAGTAGTAATAGGGCATCGGAACAGTCAGGATGAATGTTCTGCATTGTTTTGGGACCTCCATAATATTTAAATAGTTTCCTGGTGAAAACAATTTGTTTGAGGATATCTTCTATGTACCCTTCTAATAGTGTTTTGTATTAATGCATTCTTTAATAACTTCTCTGGGTTTTTGTGGGCCGTCTCCCTCAAAATGGAAAGAAAGTTGTCAAGTATTTTCCTTCTAGTGTTTTTATCCAGCCTGGTCACAAATTGTCAGCAAATATAAGGGGAACCGGATGCTCTCCAAAGTAAAAACCAGTTTCGGCTAATAGCTGATTTTGATTAGCCAGGCTCTTGCCTTCAGGGAAATGAAGCCAGCCTGTAACTGGAAAGCTCACTGGGTATACAAGATGGGACTCTGAAGGCAAATCTCAGAATACTTTTTTGGCTGGTTTCTAGAACAGAAAAATCTTTCAGTATGCAACTCTGGAGGATGCAATTCCCTTCCTGTGAAGAGGAAAACACCACAGCCGTGCTTCATGCTTGATCCCACAGTGTGTGCCACATGGACTCTTTTTGACTCTAATTCCTAGAGATTTACACAGAGGGAGATTCCTTCACAATATCCAGATGGACTCTACAATCACAAACAGAAAATGTAGGTACTTTGTAGATGAAACAAAGAAGTTTGTCTGCTAAAAGGAGAATACAATGATCTTCTGAATGTCAGGCAGACATGGAAATGAAAATTGGTATCTGATGATGATGATGTTATCCATTGTGTTCAATTCTTGGCAATTCCATGGGCCAGGTTCCTCCACATCTTCTGAACTTGCACTACTTCTTTGAGTTTTTTCTATGCTTTGGCTGGTATCAACTTTGATGGTGTCCATCCACCATATTTTTTGACAGACTTTGACAGCCTGGTTCCAGTGAAGATCCCTATAAAAGGAACAAGGCAAAAAGAAAAAAAACCCACCTTCTCTGAAGGTTTCCAACTGCCACTGAGCTGGAAGGCCAAGCAGGTTTATTTTAGACTATGTTCTTGATTTTGCCCTCTAGCAGAGTTGTAAAGTATAGGCTATAAAGAACTGTTTTCAATATCTGGGCGGAGCCAAGGACTTAAAATAAAAGGCTAAAAGCACAAAAGTTTGGGCTCCATAGTTGAAATCTTCCTCAGTAGATCAGTTTTTGATCCTGTAAAAAGAATTATTTGCTTTTCTCATAGATTACAAAAGCTCTAATGTGAACAATATTTTATTGTACAAATTTCCTGCTGCCACATTTAACTGCTTGGGTCCATCCTACGTTTCTTCTTCTACCTTTGAGCAATTGGGTGTCCCTGCCTCTCTTTTTTGATTGTTTCCTAGGCAGTATCATTTCCCCTCATTCCCTCAGTCACACACACATTCCATTACCTTGGCTTGTGGCAAAGCTCTCCAAAATTGGACTTGTAACTGGGCCTGCTGCACTCCATCTGAGTCAGCACAGAACCTCGGTTCATGCATCGTCAGGTCTTTCCTGTCAATAAAACAATCTTACAATAGTTTAGAACAATGGACTTTGGGGAGAAAGAAGAAATTAACTCATTTGAGAGGGATGAACTGTTTGAAGAATGGTGCCATTGTTGTGTCGTTATTCTGTTGTTTCCCTTCCTGAGGGGGACTCCCTTGGTCGGTCCTATTAGCAGCACAGAATAGCACACTTTTGCACATAGGAAGTGTGCAAATCCCCTAACACTAATGTTCCATGAATTTGTGTGTTGTTCTGTTCTTGGGAAGGTGGCTTAGGGTGGCACAGGGAAGATTTGACCTACCTTCACCTGCTTCTTGAACAAGAGATGACTTTCCTGACATTCCTTTCTTTTTTATCAATCCTGACTTTTTTCCCAAGGTCTTTCCCAATCATATAATAATATGTTCAAAAAATCAATTTTCTTCATGCAATTACCTCCGACAGTCAGACAGTATTTCCAACAGATTAAAATCACTTTTCACAGTACCACAAATTCCAGTTCAGTCTTTCTATCTTTTAAAACTTCATATTCTTTCATTAAAATTTCATTTCTCTTTTGGGTCTATAATTTATCTCCGTGTGTTAATTCGCCACTTTCTAGCGCTTCAGTCTTTCAAAAATTTTATTTAGGGTGAGTCTCTAATAAAAAATTGAAAATCATCTCACCCAGTTCCATTCCACTGTTCACAAACCGCTGCAGTTCATTTCTTTCTTTGATTGCCCCACCTTCAGTTTGGCCATAATGGCTGTCTCTCTTCTTTGTTGGTTGGGAAGGTGGCTTGGATCAAATGGAAGAGCTGCCACTCTCCCACAATTAGCAAGGGATCCCTCCTTTCTTTGTCACCCCTCCAGGGTGTCTTTAGCCCCTTAAGGCTATCCCAACGAGGAAAAATTGGCCAGAATTTCGCAGAGCCCTACCATCCCAACCATCTCACTGTAATGCCAAACTGGAAGTCCAGGTTGTTAATTGATTCTTCAAGCCCCAGTTCCATTGATCATCCACCTTGCCTGTTGTTCAGCCTACCCTTGGTCAGATGCGATTCTTGAAGGAAACTTGAAAGGGAACTCCCAGCTCCTTCTCCACAAAAGCATCCCTGTTTCACCCCTACCCCCATCCAATAAGGGCATTTTGCTTCTTGAATGGCTCTTTGCTCATCTGCTCACAAAGTGGCCAGTAGGAATATTTTTTCCAGACGTTCAAGTACTGTTGATGGTCAACATTAATGGCCATCTGCTGCCGCTTCTGAGTGCCAAGCTTATGGCTTCTTTCAGATGAATTATGGTGCCTCAGGGGTTTGTGCATATGCGCAGGATGGTATGAGACTTTTTAGGAGGAGGAACTGGCTTTTCACTGGTTCAAAGGAAAACACCAGAGTGAAGAAGACTGGCTTATGAATATAAAAGTTTCCAGTGAGTTAAACATCTCTCTAGTCGAAAGGAAGCTGATTCTAATTAGCTTTTTCTTTCATTTCCTGATTGAGGTACCCCAGGGAGCAATTAGTCTGCTTTTGAATTCCAGCAAAGATTTTAAAGTCCTTTACCTGCCAGCCTGTTGATATTTAAAATGTAAGAGTTTATATCAATACTTCTTGTACCATTCTTCCAATTCAGCCCTTTACATATTTTGATAATGCAGCATTTCCTTCAAGATATAATAGCCCCTTGGAGGAAGAAGACAAAAGATTGGGAAGGGTGCAGTCCCCTTGTGGAAAACGGGAAGGTGGCACAGCTAGTCTTGACTTAAGTATTCATCAATTAAATGTACTTGTTTTCTGTTTGCTAATGAGCAGAGCTTCTCCCTTGATGCCAATTGCCAAGTTAGGACTTCATCGCCAGAATGTGTCAGGCTGTCCCTGGTGCCTCTCACAAAATGCAGTTATTTGGGGAGGAGATCCATGTTCCGGCTTTTTTAACCAGCTGTGCAGACAATGTAGCTATTGTCTCCCAAGCCCTGCCTCTGGAAGGTTATAACTCTGTTGCAGCTGGCATTCAGTTGAATTGAGTTGGCTCCTGACCAAAGGTGGGTTGCTCCCGGTTTGGCCTGGATCGGCTGAACCAGTAGTAGTGGCAGCGGGAGAATCCTCCCGCCCTCCCAGACACTTCTGTGCATGCGCAGAATCATCGCATGCAGGAGCGCGCCCAAAGCAGTGGCAAAAAAATTGGCAACCCACAACCGCTCTTGACTCTAATTCAGTTGCAGGACCACTTGCCGGATTCCCTTCCTCTCACTGCTGGTGTGGAAAGCAGGATTCTGAGATGGAGGGAAGGTCTCACTTTCTTCTGCTTCTAATATCATCAGGAGATGGGGGAGGAAATAGTGGTAGTGGTAAATTATAGCTGTATAATTTGGGAGTGTGTGTTTTGAATTGAATTGAATGTCTAGCCTAGAAAAGAAGGCTGGACAGCCACTTGTCTGGAATGGTAAAGGGTCTCCTGCTTGAGCAGTAGGTTTGCCTAGAAGACCTCCAAGCTCCCTTCCAACTCTGTTATTCTGAATACTTTACTGGCTAAGTGTGATTAGAAACACAAGAAATTTATTTCTGGTACAGAAATACTCAGTGTGCTTGCAAAACAACAGAGAAAATAATAATAGTTAACCGCTTCTGTGGATGTTGTCAATACATACAATGTTGGATGAATTTTTTTGATGATGAAGGCAAGACTTCAGTCCAACACCCACCCAGGTCTTTTGTCTGGTCTTGTGCCCCTCTGAAAAAAATTATCAGAGTTTCATTGAACTCTTCAAGCTGCTCATTAATAGAGAAATTGAAAAGTAAGAGGCCAAGGACTGAATTTTGATTCACTCCACTTGACTCACCCTACAATTCTATGACCCTTCTCTCTACTTTGATAAGGAAATGTTGGTGAGGACTCTTAAAGTCTGGAAGTCCAGAAATTCATGCAATTAGGAAGTATGGTAGGGTAAACTGGTCTTTACTATTACACACTATTACGTTAATTCTTCACACACTTGATCGATGTTGTGTGAAGAACAAAATCTGAAGTGTTGAAATAAAAGAAAAGTAGAAAAAGAGGAAGTAAAGAGTGACAAGAGAAAATACCATGGTAGCCCTTTTAACTAAGGATAAGTTTCCTGACAGAACAATTAATCAGTGCAATGATTTGCCTCCAAAAATTGTGGGGGGTTCAACAATGGAGGTTTTTAAGAAGAGATTGGACATTCGTTTCCTGCTTGAGTGGCGGTTTGGAATGGAAGTCTTTCAAGATCACTTCCAACATATTTTGGGGGAAATTAATAGTTTGGCCACTGTTGATGCAACATTAAGAATGTTTGACAATTTCCAAGTTTAATTGAAGACTTTCAGGAAATTTTTCTTAGCAAATATATAAAGGATGGTTGGATGATTAGAAAAACAAAATGTCCCATGGCAAAAGGAAATTTTTCAATGTAAATAAAGCATTTTCTATGCAAATCTCCCTGTTCAAGTCAGTTCGGTTTTCCAGAAAACTAGTATCACCCTAGCCCAGTGTTTTTCAACCTGGGCCATTTTAAGATGTGTGGACTACAACTTCCAGAATTTCCCAACCTGCTTTGGGAGTTGAAATCCACATATCTTAAAGCAACCCAAGTTGTGAAGCACTAACGTAGATCTAGTCATTGTTTAATTTATGGCTTATGGAAGGCACATCTACTCCTTTTTATTAAAACAGAAAGGCTGTAACAATTATTTTCATAATTAACTGGCTCTCCAAATTAACATCAATTACACTGTGTAATCATGATTAAGATATGCATTAATCAACAGCTCTAAGTTGGTGATTAGTCTCTTTAATGACTTGCAAAGAACTTGCACAGAGGTGTGAATTCCTGGGTGACTACAGCTATTTCACAGCAAAGTGGAGGAATGTATTAGTAGAAGTCCCAGGATTTGAAGCTCTCCAAGACTTTGAGTCAAGTACTTCATGCCCAAAAATGTTGTTGGGGTAGGCAAAACATCTTGTATAAGTTTTGGGTTGATCATGCCAGGATTTGTTGCATGATTGTTCTGATCAGTTTATATTTACTTCCGGTCAAATAATAGACAGCATTTGAGAAGAAAATCCCACTTGATAAACCTCAGTATTCTGCTAAGGCATCCAGATGGTAAAGGGCAAGGGTGGGTTGCTGCCAGTTTTATTACCGATTCACTTCCTGCTCATGCAGTTCAATGTAAACTGTTTTTTTAACCCAAGGAGTCCACCTCCAATCTGGCACTATGAACCCAGGAGGGAGGTGGTCTCCCAAATTCGACACACCAAGAGGCTGCTTTCACTGGACTCTTTTTATAGCCCTGTCCAGGGGTGAAATCCAGCAGGTTCTGACAGGTTCTAGAGAACCAGTAACGGAAATTTTGAGTAGTTTGGAGAACCGGCAAATGCCACCTCTGGCTGGCTCCAGAGTGGAGATTTTGCAGCATCATTCCCCTGGAATGGGGTGGGAATGGAGTGTCCTTCCCCTACCATGCCCACCAAGCCACGCCCACCAAGTCACACCACGCCCACCAAGCCGCGCACACAGAACCGGTAGTAAAAAAAAATGAATTTCACCACTGGCCCTGTCCCCTCTCTTTCCACTTCCACCCCTGGCATTGCTTAGTTTAGGCATCAGCAAGAGAAGGTTAGAATGCATTAATGAGGATTAAATGTCTAGCAGGTCTTAGGCTCCTATGATGGCAAAAGGGGGAAATAATGATCTAATTGGGATTAGAACATTAAGTATGACAATTTGCAAGAGTAATTAGCTATGGGAATAGAATGGGAATTCATCAGATTTGCGGATGACACTAAGCTGGCAGGAATAGCCAACACCCCAGAAGATACGCTCAAGATCCAGAAGGATCTAGAGAGACTTGCACACTGGGCCCTATCTAACAAAATGAAATTCAATGTAGAGAAAAGTAGCTTCAAGGTGCTAGTTGTCACCTACAAAGCCCTTCATGGTATTGGATCTGGGTACTTGAGAGACCACCTACTGCCAATTACCTCCACTAGACCAATTAGATCCCACAGACTAGGCCTCCTCCGAATTCCATCAGCCGGCCAGTGTTGACTGGCGACTACCCGGAGGAGGGCCTTCTCTGTGGCTGCTCCGACCCTCTGGAACGAACTCCCCGTGGAGATTCGTACCCTCACCACCCTCCAGGCCTTCCGCATAGCCCTTAAAACTTGGCTGTTCCGACAGGCCTGGGGCTAAAGACTCACTGCCCCACTTCAAATGGTATGACTGTTGTGCTTTTTTAATTATGCATGGTTTTTATGTTTTTTGTAACTTTGTTTGTTTTTCCCCTCCCTTTGAGTTGTGAGCCGCCCTGAGTCCCTTTCAGGGAAAAGGGCGGCATACAAATAAATTAAAATGAAATGAAATGAAATGAAGAGTTTTATTCTTACAGAATAGGTGAAATATGGCTTGATAGCAGTAACTGTGATCATCAATCAGAGTGTGCTGCGACAACCCAAAAAGCCAATGAATGCCTAGGCTGCATTAACAGAAGAATAGCCTTAGTAAGACCACACTTGGAATACTGCATCCAGTTTTGGTCACAGTATTGTAAAATGAAGTGTAAAGAAGTAGTGCATGTTGCAGAGAAAAGGGGATGTTATTTCTAAATGGGGGTAGGAGACCTGGGCTTGTGATAAGATATCCTTTTCAGGGTTTATGGCCATTTCGTTGACTGCTATTAGACAGTCTATGGCAGGGAGGCCTAAGGGTGGTCTAGCTTGTTTGGTCTCTACTTCTTTGAAAGTGGAGACAGTGGAACTACGCCCCTGTGGCTCTTTAGCTATGGCACTTTTAATTAAGAAAGGACGCAACAAACTGTTAGTGTTCAATGTCTATCTTCCCCTGACGAGGAGGCAAGCCGATATCAAGGCTCAATGAGGCACGCTGGAGAACTATATTACTTGTATGGAAACTAAATTCCTAGTGTTGTACATCCTTATAGGGGGTGACTTTAATGCCGGCTTGGGAGCTCAAGTCCCCCCAGCGATAGAGGCATTCTACCCCCAAGAAACCCTCCAGGCCATAGGTCACCTGACTTCAGCCAGACATTCTAAGGATGAATTAACAATTTTTGCTGGCATTCAGTTAACCCTTCTAGCAACCCAACACAACAAGGTAATTCTTAATGGGTGTACCCTAGGTGATCGGGCTGGCGAATTTACTTTTAGCTCCTTACGTGGGAGTAGTGGTTATTGATTTTGTGCTGGTATCTCAGCCTTTAAGAGAGGCAGTCCATACTTTTTATGTGGACTGCCTTACGGAGAGCGACCACTACCCCCCTGGTTACAATTATTGAGCTTTTTTCAAATATACATCTCCCTAGGGGCCCTCAGATATTAGATCCCTATGTGGCCTCGTACACAAGGAGGATCAAATGGTCTCCCAATACTGAAAGAAAGTTTCACTCCTTTTTATCATCTCCGGAGTGTCTCAACTTGTATAATCAGCTACTAGCAAGTAGTGGCTCGGAGATAGTCTTGGCCTTTGAATCACTAATTAACAGTGTCCAAAGGGAGTTTGGAGCTATCTGTGGGCCAAGTGGTCTATAGCAATCACGAAGTAATTCTTGGTTTGACAAAAATTGCCTGATGCTTAGGAACCAGATTAAACGGGTTTACCTGCTCTACCACAACCGAAGGGACAAACGTCCACCAGAGGACTACTACCGCGTGAGTACAAAGGATTAATTGCTAAGAAAAAGAAATCTAAAGAGAGAGAGAAGTGGGATCTACTTCTCCTCTCCATCCAGCAGAAGGACACCCGATTATTTTGGCAAATTGCTGCTCTTTGCCGGGCCATCAGGAACTCCCTCTGCTGTATCTCTAACAGAGACTGGGAAAACCATTTCTTGGCAATTTACCAGGCGTCGGCAAGTTCAACCGTGCCTGACCTAGAGCTGTCTCCTGTAGCCCATGACTGGCAACCTGGGACCCATGCTGAGATCACCGAGATTATCTCCGAACTCAAGTCAGGCAAAGCTCCTGGCCCTGATGCTATTCCCCCTGATCTGCTAAAATCCAATCCTGAATGGTGGATTCCTCTTTTGGCAAGACTCTTTACTTATATTAATTCCACTGGCAGGGTACCTACCTCCTGGAGCTCAGCAATTATTGTGCCAATTTTTAAATGAGGAAATAGAAACAATCCAGCTGACTATCACCCCATAAGCCTGCTCTCCATTATTGGGAAATTGTATGCTAAATATCTCCATCACAGACTCCTCACTTGGGTTGAGGAATCCAATATTATTGGTGCCGAACAAATTGGGTTTAAAGTGGGTTGTGCCACACTGGATCACTGCTTTGTCCTAGCACACCTGGTCGACAAATATACTACTACACCAGGTGGCAAAGTCTTCACTGCTTTCATCGACCTAAAGAAAGCATTTGACTCAGTCCCTAGGGGTCTATTGTGGTCAAAACTGTTTAAAAGTTCTATCGACAGACGTTTGTTGTTCTTAATTAGATCCTTGTACAATCAGACTTCCAGCCAGGTCAGTTGTGGTCTGCAGGGAGAACTCTCTAATCCTATCCTGATTAAGAACGGAGTAAGGCAGGGATGAGTAAGGCAGGGATGTGTGGCTTCTCTTCTGTTTAATATATTTTTATCTGACCTGGCCAGTTACATTGGACATATTGAGTCCCACGCCCCGAAGCTGACAACTACAAAGATCCCGTTTCTTCTTTACGCTGATGATGCAGTTCTCCTTTCATTGTCAAGGCCAGGACTGAAAAGATTATTTTCTGCATTTGGGTCTTACTGTGTTGAAAACCATTTGGCTATTAATTATGATAAATCTAAAGTATTAGTGTTTACTAGAGCCCGAAAATTGTATAACTGGGATATCAGTGGCAATGCTGTTAAGAAGGTTTTCCATTTTAAGTATTTAGGTATTCAATTTCAGAACACCGGTGCCTGGACCAGACACCGAATCCAGGTGCTGAACTCGGCTTCCTGTAGTCACCAGCAGATTTTAAGATTCTTTTATACACAGGGTAGCCAGTTCATTCCTTCTGCCCTACGTATTTACAAAGCCAAAACATTGGCCCAAACTCTTCACGGTATTCCCATATGGATATGGGGCTTCAAGGATTGCATTGAAAGAACCCAGGCTGCTTTTCTTAGAAAACTTCTGGGTCTTTCCCCTTGTGTTGGTTTTGCCCTGATGTACCTGGAACTGGGCATTCAATCAGTGGAATGTATGGCCTGGATTAACACCTTTAAATGGTGGTTTTGGGTGCTTTTTCTGACAGTACCTGGCAGTTACCTCTCCTTGGCATTTGTGGATTCCCATATTTCTTGCTGGGAGAAAGAGCTGCTGAAGAAACTACATCTACTAGGTTTTACAGAGGATGCCTTGGGAAACTATGGCTTAAGGATGCCCAATTTAGGGTAGTCCAATGGCTTGTGGACATTGATTTACAATATCTACGAGACAGAGCCTACAAAACCTGCTCCCCCCTGACTCTCAACCAACTTAATAATTATGGATTGAGGATGGCTGCCTAATCATGCCTTGGAGCAAGATAGGTTTTGTGATGTCTCCGTATCACCCTGCAAAGTCTTCTGTGTTTCAAGGTGCTCCTTTGAGACATATGCATCAACTGATCTGCAGCCCAGGAAGGCTTTTCCCCCAGATGTCACCCTCTCCCTCTCTCACCCAGTTGACAGTGACAATTTGTATGAGCTGAACAATGATTCAACCCCCTTCTGGATGGTGCATTTTCCCAAACAGCCTTTTTCTGGAGCATTCCCCACTGCAGTTAGGGGAACTCAACTCTCCACAGCAGACTGGACCTTCAGTTCCCAAGAGATGCAGCCTTTGGAAAGAATCCCCCCCTCCTGCTCTTTTGTCACTTTATGAGGACCAGATGCTCCTCCAAGAAAGAAGCTTGCTTTTCAACTCTGTGTGTGAATCCCAATTACGATGAAGAACTAGCTACTTATCTGTAACTGTAGGCATTTGGATTTGTAATCATGTGGAATTGAAGAGCTACAGTTAAAGAAGCTGCAGGTTGGTGCTTCTTCAAGGCTACTTTATCTATGAATCACCATGAATGTTCAGCATTGATTTAATCTCTTTAAGAGCAAGCAAGAGTGTTTGGGCCCTTGAGGGTCCCACTTGCCAATGTGCCTTCCCTAAGGGTCTCACAATTGGGTGCTTCAGAGCAACATATCTTTTACCTTCCCCTTCCCAAAAATTAAGCTTCCTTTAATTCCCTTATCCTCATGGTCAAGCTTAATTCTGGCTTTAGGGAGACAGAAACTTCTCCAATCATTTCTTACAGTGTGCCTTATATGAGATCCTAAGGGGTGCTTTGCTCTCTCCAATTCTAATATTTCCAAATTTGATACACAGACACATTTCCTGTTCATTATCTTTTTCAATGATGTTAATCCTTCACTGGTATTCTGGACTAAGGTAAAGGTAAAGATAAAGGTAAAGATTCCCCTGTCACATATGTGCTACTCATTCCTGACTCTAGGGGGGAGTGCTCATCTCCGTTTCAAAGCCAAAGAGCCAGCGCTGTCCGAAGACATCTCGTGGTCATGTGGCCAGCATGACTAAACATTGAGGGTGCACGGAACGCTCTTACTTTCCCATCAAAGGTGGTCCCTATTTTTCTACTTGCATTTTTTACATGTTTTTGAACGGCTAGGTTGGCAGAAGCTGGGACAAGTAATGGGAGCTCATTCCATTACGCGGCACTAGGGATTTGAACCACCGAACTGCCGACCTTTCTGATGGACAAGCTCAGTGTCTTAGCCACTGAGCCACCATGTTCCTTAGTCTGGAATATCAACTGCCAATTTACTGAGCCATGCAAATACTGCTAAATCTTTGACTTAAATGTACTGTTCTATTGTTTTATGATAATTTTTGGTAATGGGTTTGCTGTAGCAATACATTTTCTTTCCCTTTCTAGTAATGTTGGCCAAAGACTGTAATAAAGTCATTTCAATTTCTAAAGCTTCCATTTCCTTCCCAGCAGAAGCCAGTTCCTTACAGCCCACTGAGCATCAGACGGGTGGGCTGCCTGGAACAACTCAGAAGATGAAAGACAGCTTTTCTGTAGGGTCGATTTTGTACGGCATTTTCTTGAGCCATTGACTCATTTTTGATTGCAGCAGCATACAAATATGCTGAATAAAGAAATATATAGCGTTCAAAGGCAGAGGGGGTGTTGTATTATATCTGAATGGAGTGCATAACTCTACTGAAACCAGGAATCGGTATTAAAGAATGAAAGTACAGCCCATGATGTCTGCAGAAGAATAGAAAAGTAGTCGGGGGGGGGGGGGATATTGTTGTACGGATGTGCCAGTAGTTCACCAAACCGGGCAGAAGATCAAGCTGAGGCTCTCAGATCTGATAACAGAACTTTTAGAGAGGAGAGACACTGTAATAAATGGGTATTTTACCAAGGCCCCCTGAATTTTCCAAGGTTTAAAATAGAAAACCTTCCTCTCCCTCCCTCTTTCTTGTCACACTGATTATTCCATTTCCAGGTGGTGAAAAGAGGAAGGTTTTTAAGGAAAACCAGCTGCCTTAAATTTGATCCTAATCAATAAGGAAAAGTTAGTTGCAGAGATAAAAGCAGCGGGAACCTTGGGAGGAATTTAATACTACAGAGAAAAAAAACTGGAATACAGTAATACTAGGTGAGACCCCCAGAGAGCTCCCTTTGAAACATGTTAGGATCTGTTAGGGCAGAACAATGGAAGGAGACCTGCCTTCTTGCAGTGGTAGTGGTGGGGGGAGTAGTGCTAGAAAAATCCCATGGTTATCAGTGGGTGATCTGTCCAGGACAGGGAACCCCCAGAGATGTCCCCCAATTCCAGAGCATAGTGTCACTGCCAGGACAAGAAGACCAGATTGAGTGTGTGAGTCCACTTGTTTGTCTTTGGCCCTGAATTACCTGGAATAGGCCTATGACTGTCAAGATGGCCATGAGCTCCTGAACTACCCCAGACCCCACTTTCAAGAAATGCAGACTAAACCTCCAGGACCATAAGCCCAGGAAATTCCACTCCCAACCAGTGGTGGGATTCAGCCGGTTTGCACCGGTTTGGCCAAACCTGCTGTTAATTTTTTGCATAGTTTGGAAAGCAGGTTGTTTCCACCACTGGTTGGCCCCACCCTGCCCACCAGGGTTGCCATTCAGGGTGGGGAAGCTGCAAGGGCATGACTGGGAGCTGCACTGATCATCTGGGAGGCGGCAATGGAATGGCTGCCCCATCAGCTGGGAGGCTGATCAATCAGTTCAGTCAGACCTTCCAACTTCACGATATCTCCCCCTCCCCCCCCCCAAGAAGTTGGAAGGTTTGACTGAACTTTTTTAAAACTGGTAGTCACATGGTCTTCTTTTGCTGCCCTGCATGCAGGAGAACAGAGCTGGAAAGCAGGTTAGTGAGGGAATGGTGGTTGCTCTGAAATGAGGTGGAAGTCAGGATTTTGCATTATCTTTGCTCTTGGATGGGGTGGAAGTGAGAACTTTGCATTAAAAAAGTTCATTCAGACCTTCCAACTTCTCTGGGGGAAAAATCTCATGAGGTTGGAAGGTCTGAATGAACTTTTTTTAAACTGGTAGTCACATGGTCTTCTTTCGTTGCCCTGCATGCAGGAGAATGTCTCTGGAAATCAGTTTAGTGAGGGAATACTGGTTGCTCTGGGATGCGGTGGAAGTGAGGATTTTGCATTATTTTTGCTTTGGGTTGGGGTGGAAGTGAGGATTTTGCATTCATTATTGCTTATAAGTAAGTAAGAACCAATAAAAGAGGAATGGAAAAATCCCTATATTCATCTCAGCACTTTTCAGTGTTGGCAAGTTTAAGATGGATGAACTTCATGGTGCCTGGGGAATTCTGGGAATTGAATTTGCCAAGTTTGAGAAGCATGAGAAGCTTAGGATTTTCCATTCCTGATGTATTTAGAGTTTGGTGCTATTAAATAACAAATAGTGATTTAAAGGGATATCAACCATTCTGGACTTTTTGTTAGAAACTGAAATTAAAAGTTGATCTGGGCTTTAATGATTAGATATAGGATTATGGAAATAATGTAGACAAACGTTACTCATAGAGCAAGAGTTTGATATATTTTTTACTTATATCTGTACCAAAGAAAGTTTTGGTTTTCCTCTTTCTTTCTTACACTTTCACTCTTTTTCTTTCCTAAGCCTTTTCTTTTTTCAAATCTGTTTTTATTTTGTTTATCCCTTAGCTTTGTATTTTTTTTAATGTATGAAGGATCAAATACTCAGCCATTACAAGTCTACATTCCTTATTTATAGAAATCATATCAAAATATAGAATGAAATCCACCGGGAGCCATCTCATATAAGGCAGGCTCTGAGTCCCTCTAACCAAAAAGTGTTTATCGATAGAAGAGAATATTTGTAGCTCAGGGTTCAACTGTGGGGTCTTTGGTGCTCTCTGAGCTTGATGGTTTTCTTGCAGATGTTTCATTACCAAACTAGGTTACATCATCAGTACTAAAAGGAGTGGAGTTTGTTTGTGAAGCAACTGATCAATACTGACAGGGGAAGCCACTAGTATATGAAAATAAGAGCCAGGCCTCTATAACGTCTGGCAAAGAAGGGCTAGTCTGCACCTCTCCCTCAAATGTTCTTTAAAATATAGAGTTTCCCAGCATTCCTTTAGGAACCGCCAACATGCAAACTGTGGTTACTCATCCTAAAATAAAACCACTACCTGGAGCTTCAAATTTTGCTGTTTTCTGGGAAGATGTGTAGTTAGCAGTCTATGTTTAGTGTTCTTCTGATTTTGGAGATATTTCTTCATAACCAAACAAAAGTGTATTTTCTGTGCAGTTCACACCCCTTGCTTGCTGGATGTCACAAATCAAAGCCCACATTTTGTAATTAACCCCCATGCCCTATTTTGACTGACAGAGTGCTGCAGAGAAGGCTTTGACAGGAGAAATGGGGTTCCTTTGTCTTTTCACTCCTTTATAATTTTTCCAGTTGGGTCCCACAAATGTATAATCTAGCTGGGGGGAAAAACAGAACAAATGACATGAAATAACAGCGTTGAAAGGGACCTTGGAGGTCTCCTTGTCCAGCCCCATGTTCAAGCAGCAGACCCTATACCATCATAAATATTTATAAATACTAGCTATCTGAATATGGGGGTGTAAAATATTTTTCTTATAGTCAATACTGTATATTGTTTTACATTAGGACCTGTTTACGTCTCTTTTGGGGGGCTTCACTAAAATCTTGGTCAAAAGATGAAAGGGAGATCCTGGGACAAGGTGGTGGGATTACAGCAGAATTGAGTATCTGTACAAACTTTGGAACTGCAGATCTGGCCCTGGCATCCATTCTGAAGAGCCGGCAGAAGCTCTGGCTTGTACAGCTGCCAAGTTGAGGTTAAGGAATTAGATGAAAATTGAGAGCCTGAAGCACATTTAGGCTTCATTTATGAATCAGCAGACAGAGTCAGTTACAGGCTTCTCTTTCATATCTACCCCAAAGAAAACAGAACATATATGCAGACATGCCCACCCTCCCTCCCCCTCTCTCTTTCTTCTCTTTCTCTCTCCCTCCCTCTCCTGTTCTTGTGTAGAACAAGCTCACCCAAAGTCAAAAGGAGATTCCCTTGCATATCCAAGGTGGGAATAACTTTAGAAAAACACTGAACATGGATCCCGCCTGCTCTCAGCCTCATCCAGTTTACAGGATTGTTCGTAGAACAGAAGGAGGCAGATCTCATATTTTGCTCCTTGAGCTCATTTGGAGGAAGAAACTGAGAAATACAAATCAATATAATCTAATTAGGTGCCTAGAGAATTGCAAATGTTAAAATACAAAAGCCAACAAGGTCTCCTGACACTGAAACAGAAGATCTGCTTTCTGCTAATGAATTGGCGGATCCATCTGTTCCTGGCTGCATTTGT
This sequence comes from Thamnophis elegans, assembly GCF_009769535.1. Classification (NCBI taxonomy): domain Eukaryota; kingdom Metazoa; phylum Chordata; class Lepidosauria; order Squamata; family Natricidae; genus Thamnophis; species Thamnophis elegans. The sequence continues at coordinate 28,910,741 of NC_045552.1, forward strand.
GTTTTTCATTCATCTATTAATTATTTTGAGTTGCGTATTACTCAGCGAGAGCTGGGTTTCAGTCCCTCTACACAGTTGTGGGGGGGGGGGAGATGCTTCCTACCAATTAGATGCAAGTTTGCAAGGTCCTGAAATTTTGGGGTGGGGGTGGGGGAGAGGAATTCTGGACAAGAAAAACAGTTTATCACCCAAGGAAAGGGGAGGAGAAAAACTGTCATGGCTATTTTGTTTGCCTGGTTTTGTTTTCTATCATTTTAAAAAAGTAGGGATAAAGTTGTTCAGACATTAATTTTAGCAATTGCTTAAGGTGCATCATTTTAAAAAGTCAGGATATTTTTGGCTGGAAGAATTTGGGTCATTTTAGGATGGGGCTTCTCTTCATTTCACTTAGTGATGAGACAGGGAAGGCTGAAGGTTGGTTGGGCAGCTTTGCCCCCCACCCTCAGTCCAGCTGGGTTTCCAGCCCAGGAGAGGCAGGAAGGCCTCAAAGTAGCCCTCCCTTGTGGTGTCTCTGCTCACGTTCAGTGCCATTTCCAGCAGAAAGGAAGACTCACCTCCTGCAAGTCATGATCTATGGAATGACCAATTGGATTGGGGACATTGGGCAAAGCTACAATATTTTTCAAAGTATAAGACGTTCCGAATAATGGTGGGTTATGACCGGTATGCCCCGATATGGGCATACCGGTGCCTGCCGGGAACACTGGGTACCGTTTCGGTACGGTGCTCCGGAGGGTCCACATGCCCGCCGCCGTCCTTACCTGTATTTGAGCTCTTTGGGGCTTCCACGCATGGAGCATACGGTATCTGCTGAGCAGCTGGAGCATTGCGGAGGTGTCGCCAAGTGTTGCGGAGGTATCACGGAGCATTGCAGATGGTAAGTACGCATGTGCGCGCTGTGTGCGTGCATGTCGAGGATGCCGGGTCCCGTTGCACTGTACTGGTTGCAATGCGATCCGGAACTCACCACTGGTTCCAAAGCATAAGACGCACCTACTTTTGGGGGAGGAAAACAAGAGAAAAAATCTGCCTCCCAGCAATTTGCCTCCTTGCACCAAACAGCAAACAGCACAGAAGATATGCACTGTTTCTGGTGTTACATTTCAGACTATACTTGTACAGATGCTGTTAAACCTGATGTGGCTTTCTGGAAATATAGTTAATCTCTGCTATTTAAAGGAAGATACAATAGCGCTGGGCCTCTTCAGATCAAGCATTTATTTTGAAAAGCTTCTTCATTTTAAGTTGTCTAGAACAATAACAAAGCAGTCTTTAAAAAGTAAGTCTAATAATTTGAACACTCAGTAGGCATTTATAGTGATTGACTTGCTCCTTGCAGCAAAGAGCAAACAGCCTGTTTCAGTTTAGCCCAATTAGAAGGGGGAAAAAAATCTACCTCTGCCTTCCAGCAATTTGCCTCCTTGCAGCAAACAGCAAGTTCACTTTCAATTTCAGTACCAGCCTCCCAATTGCCATCTCTGCAAGTCTCATTTTCTCCATTTGCTGCAAGGAGATAAATTGCTGGGAGGCAGAGGCCAAAGGGTGGAGGCCAGTGGGTAGGTGTGGCTACATTCGGTGCATAAGAGGCAGTCAAATTTTCACCCTCTTTTAGCGGGGGAAAGGTGCATCTTATACTCCAAAAAATATGATATCTGGGCCCCAACTCTCCTTCCCTCCGACATTCCATATTCAAGATTAGAGTTACAAAGGCGACCTTCATCATAACCACCTGCATCCTAACAAATTTAGAAGTAAATGAGCTTCTCAACTAAACATGTTCAGTTTAGATTTTGGCAACTAACCTTTGTTCCCCCTGCCCCTTTGATAAGACTCTGTGTCAGGCTGGATGACTGTGGCAACTTTACAACTTGTGGATTTCAACCCCCAGATGTTCTGAGCCAGCCATGTTGCCAGGGTTGCCCATCCCTCCCCATCCCAGGTCAGTCAAGCTTCTTTGGGAGTAAGCAGTGATGGGGGCCCAGGATCAGCTCAAGTTCTACTGGATTTTCTAGAGCCACGGCAATTAATATTTCATTCTGGTTTGCATCTTGACTGAGCAATGAAGGCCTGGGCCTTAACTGCATTTGGCTCACTTGATTGGTAGAATAGTGGATGTTCAACTTCTAATGCTGCTCTTGGTGTCTTTGTTCTGATCTAGGCTTCCTGAGACAGTAAAAATCACACGCTTAGTCCCCAAAACTCTCTTTTATTTAAACGGCTGTGAATTGTGGTCATTCACAGCCCGTAATGATTCACAGTCTGTGAAGAGTCTGACATAAGTCTGCCACAATCTTTCAGGGTAAGGCTGATAAGCACCCACCTTTATCTCCAGTGGTGGGTTTCAAAAATTGTTGGAACCTACTCTGTGGGTGTGGCCTCCTTTGTGAGAGTGGCTTGCCACACATGTGACTGGATGGGAGTGGCTTGCCGCCCATGTGACCGGATATGAAATTATGAATTAGTACTTAGGTCGGTCCAAGTAGCTATTCAGAAACTCTGGCATTGAAGCATGCAAGTCTTAAAGCTGTCAAGTTACAAGACCCTTGCACCCCTAACCCTTTAGAAAAAAAAACCTAGGGGTCTTCAAACCTGACAGCTTTAAGACTTGTGGACTTCAACTCCCAGAATTCCTCCTCCAGTCATGTTGGCTCAGGAACTCTGGCATTGAAGCATACAAGTCTTAAAGCTGTCAAGTTACAAGACCCTTGCACCCCTAACCCTTTAGGAAAAAAAACCCAGGAGTCTTCAAACTTGACAGCTTTAAGACTTGTGGACTTCAACTCCCAGAATTCCTCCTCCAGTCACGTTGTGGGGATGTCATCTGCGCAGATCTGCTCCATCTTCGGCTTTTTTCACAGGGGGCAGGGCTGCCACTGAAGATACCGACGAGCCCCCGCCGCCACCAGAATAACTGCTGGTGCCTCCTCCTCCAACAGCACCACCACATTTGCTGCCCGGTGCTGCGGCTGAGGTGAAGCCGCCAAAGCCACCAAGTGGCAGCAACAGTGGCACCCCCCCTCTGCTTGGAGCACCTGAGCTGGGCCCTGCATTACCCCTGCCGCCGCCTCCTCCTCCTTCGCCGTGCTTTTGAGAAGCCATGAGGCCGTTTTTTTCCTGCTCCAGCCCCCTCCGCCGCCTTCCTACTGGCTCCCACGGCCTCATGGCTCCCCAAAAGCACGGTGGAGGAGGAGGGGTAATGCGGGGCCCAGCTCAGGTGCTCCGAGAAGAGGGGGAGGCACCACTGCCACGGGCGGGGGTGCCGGCAGGAGCTTTGGCTGCTTTACTTCAGCCGCAGCATTGGGCGGCAAATCCGGCAGTGCTGTTGGAGGAGAAGGAGGTGGCAGCAGATATTCCAGTGGCGGGGGGGGGGCTTTGGGGGTCCACTTCAGCCGCAGCACCGGGCACAAGCAGCTAGGACTGGCCACCCACAAAGGACCTTCCCAGGCTTGCTTTGCTGAACATGGGGCTACTGATGCTAGTTTGAGTGACCGCGGCCGGTGCAAACTACCGTCAATTGCCCAGTGCTCGACAAAACAAGTCTGGGGAGGTCCTTTGCAGGTGGCCAGTTCTAGCCACCTGCAAAGGACTTCCCCACGCTTGCTTTGCTGAAAACTGGGCGACTGATGGTAATGATATTTGATATTTTTTGATATTTGAAAATTTATTTATAGGCCGCCCTTTTCCCTGGGGGGACTCAGGGCGGCTTACAACCCAAAGGGGGGGGGGATACAGACAATAACACATAAGGACAATACATAATTAAAAATAGAACACAACATTCATACCATTCGGGTGGGGGTGAGTTACATTCTTTAACCCCAGGCCTGACGGGATAGCCAGATTTTAAGGGCTGTGCGGAAGGTCTGGAGGGTGGTGAGGGTGCGAATCTCCATGGGGAGATCGTTCCAAAGGGTCAGAGCTACTACCGAGAAGGCTCTCCTCTGCGTAGTTGTCAGTCGACACTGACTGGCAGATGGAACTCGGAGGAGGCCTAATCTATGTGATCTAATGGGTCGTGAGGAGGTGATTGGCAGGAGGCGGTCTCTCAAGTATCCAGATCCACTACCATGAAGGGCTTTATGGGTGGTAAGTAGCACCTTGAAGCGCACCCGGAGATCAACAGGTAGCCAGCGCAGCTCGCGGAGGATAGGTGTTATGTGGGTGTACCGAGGTGCACCCACGATCGCTCATGCGGCTGCATTCTGGACTAGCTGAAGTCGCCGGATACTCTTCAAGGGCAGCCCCATGTAGAGCACATTGCAGTATTCCAGCCTAGAGGTCACAAGGGCATGAGTGACTGTTGTGAGAGCCTCCCGGTTCAGGTAGGGTCGCAACTGGTGCACCAGGCGAACCTGTGCAAATGCCCCCCTGGTCACAGCTGATAAATGATGGTCAAAGGTCAGCTGTGGGTCCAGGAGGACTCCCAGGTTGCGAACCCTGTCTGAGGGGTGTAATGTTTGACCCCCCAGCCTGAGTGATGGAACACTAACCAAGTTAGTGAGAGGGAAACAAAACAGCCATTCAGTCTTATCCGGGTTGAGCATAAGCTTGTTAGCCCTCATCCAGTCCCTAACAGCTTCAAGGCCCCGGTTCATCACGTCCACCGCTTCATTGAGTTGGCACGGGGCGGACAGATACAGCTGGGTATCGTCCGCATATTGATGGTATATTATCCCGTGCCGCCGAATGATCTCGCCCAGCGGTTTCATGTAGAGCAGCACAGCCGGTGCCTAGGAGGTCCTAGGAGACTGGCTGTGCCGCATAAGCTCCTGCCGCCGTTCCCGCACCCCTCCTAACCCTAGATTTTCTGGGGCTCCTCAGCTTCCGGAGCCTGTGACAGAAATCACTGCTGCACTGTGTTTTCTTGCCAGGTGCGTGGCCGCGCAGCCACGCACCTTAGAGGGAACATTGCCGGGATTCCCAGAAGTTAACTACTTCTGGGTTCACCAACCAACCGGTCTGCAAGGACCGGCAAGGACCGGTAGGAACCCACCCCTGTTTATCTCCCTTGAAATCAGTGGTGGGTTGCAGGCGGTACGCTCTGGTATGGGCATACCGTAGCCTGCCCGGAGCACCAGTTACCATTCTGGTACGGTGCTCCGGAAGGCCCATCCGCCCTCCCAAGCTCCTTACCTGTCTTTAAAGCCTTCGGCGCTTCCCTGCACATGCATGGTGCATATAGCGCCTGCGCGACACTCCACCTAGCAGCTGGAGCATCATGGAGGCTTGCAGAGGTGTCGCTGGAAGGTAAGGCACATGCACGCTCTGAATGTGTGCGTATGCACACCACACGCATCCATGTGGAGGATGCTGGGCCCCATTGCAACTGTACTGGTTTCAACGGGATCCAGAACCCACCACTGCTTGAAAAGCTTCCAGAGATCTAATTGCTAATTAGTTTTGCAAGGCCAAACAGAGCACAAATGGAGCTTCAGAGTTTAAACCGATCAGAATGAACAAAATTGCTTCCTGCACAGGCTCACGTGCCTTTGCTCCTCCTTTATGTCCCATGCAGGGGCCAATATTGCCCAAGCCTTACTCCTGAGTCACTCCTTTTGTCTTACTATTCTTGCCTTCTGGCAACTCTGCACATGCGCACACTGGGAATAGGCTCCCCCTGTTCCTCTACCTCACTGATGTCAGACTCCAGAGGCTCCAGAAGCATCACATAACTCCCAGATGCTCTGCCTCTGATGAAGACCCCTCATCTGAGCCTTCCTCAGACCCAACCTCCTCACTGTCCAACTCTGCTGCCAGCTTTGCAGGCTGCCAGCAGATCACAACAGTCTTTTAATCTAGATAAATTCCCGTGGTTTGAGCATCACCACAGATGAAGCTTTTTGTGCTTACATGGATTAGTTGACAAAGAAGAAGGGGGATGCAAGCACATTTCCTGGGGATAAGAAACTCTTCTGCTGAATCCACCATAAGCTGATCACCAAACTCAGCAATGCTTCAATGACCAATCATTTGTATCTGTTCAAATGGGAGCATTCCATAGCAGCACACGATGGTTAAAAGGGTTGTATGTTGTCCAAAGGCCACAATGACTGTGCCTGTGATTTGGCATTGATTAAAACTACATTGGGTTAAGGTCAACATTTTGCCCACCCATGGCTTTCCTGATTGAGATCCAGTTTCTTTAGTTTGAATTACTTTGGCTGAAGGTATGACATACTGGGCGGGCCACGGCAATCCGGTGTGTAAATCGTGAACCACAGAAGGATATGTGGGTGTGCCAGTTGCAAATTTTATAAAGGATCCAAAGCTCCACAAGAGTTCTAGAGTGGGAGACTATCCAAGAAAGAGAAGATAACAATATTTTGAATAATCTAAGCATGGTGATGGTGGTCAAGGTTGTGGTCATGGTGAATTCTGCACAAGAGCCCCTCGAATGCCAGTCTCAGTGGGTCTCCATGACTAACACCTGCTAGAGCTGGTCCCAGTAAGGTGGCAGTGAAGGATTCTTCCAGAGTGGAGTTGCTGGTCCATCTTTGGAAGTTGACAACAGAATTTTAAGAGTTATTCCAAGGTGCTTGATTAGCTCAGGCTGAATGTCACCCAGGCAGACATTTTGCCAGATTTCATAAGCTTAATGGCATTTTCTAACTCCATCACTACAAAATGTATTTGAAATTTTCATTCTCTCAATGTTCTTGCCATTAAATCTCTCTTCCTGTAATTTGTTTCGAGGGTTTCTGTTTAGAAAGCAATTGCTTTATTGTTGAGCTGGCTGGTACAGTCTGATGCGGTTCCATTTTCTTTTGGTTATTGTTCAGCTCTCCCGCTCCCTCTCCCTCTCCCTCTCCCTCTTCCTCTCCCTCCCTCCCTCCCTCTCTGTATTAAAGACTGTTTAAAAAGATTAAAATGTAATGCGAAGTGAGAAAAATAAAAGAAGAAAGAAATCAAAGAGAAAGTAAAAGTAAAACATGAATCATAAGTTCATTTTTCCTGTTTCATGCAAAAAGTCTACAAAGAGTGTTCAGTCAGCATTTTTTGATCACAGAAGTCAATCTGCACATCTCGGTTCCCTCCCTTCATCAAACATTCCTCCATTGTAGGTGGTACCAAATGTTTTCAACTTTGTGCATGCAATAATTTTGCTTATATAAAAACAGAGTTCCATGCCCTCTTTCCAGCAGTTTGTCTCTCAGACCCCAAAGAAAATTCTCTGGTTTCAGTTGTATATTAATCTTTAAAATCCTTTGAATTAGTAGATGCATCAGAATCCAGGATTCTTTCGTTGTTGTTTTTTTCATATTGACCAAACATAAAAAATGTTTCTTCCTGTTCAGATTTCCAACATAAGTTTGAAGTGCCTTTGTACTGTCACAGAGAAGGGTGGGGTGGGTGGGGGGGTCAACCTGTTCTCCAAAGCACCTTGGTGTAGGACAAGAAGTAATGGAGGGAAGCTTATCAAAGAAAGTTCCAACAATAGCAATAGCAATAACAATAGACTTATATACCGCTTCATAGGCCTTTCAGCCCTCTCTAAGCGGTTTACAGAGAGTCAGCATATTGCCCCCAACAATCTGGGTCCTCATTTTACCCACCTCGGAAGGATGGAAGGCTGAGTCAACCCTGAGCCGGTGAGATTTGAACCGCTGACCTGCTGATCTAGCAGTAGCCTGCAGTGCTGCATTTAACCACTGCGCCACCTTGGCTCAACAAGAACTTAGGAGAAGTTTCTTGACAGTGGGAACAATCATATTGTGGAATGGCTTGCCTTCAGAAGTTGTGGGTGCTCCCATCACTGGGGGTTTTGAAGAAGAGATGGCACAGGGTCTCCTGCTTGAGCAGGGGGTTGGACTAAAAATTCTTCAAGATTTTCATCCATGGAATCCTTCCCAGGCTCTTTCTAATGTTGTGGAAATCAGCTCTTGTAAAGTGTGAGGCACATTTGACTTTTTTCGGTTGTTTGTGTCTGTATTATATTGAATTCCACTATGAGGTGGTCATTCTCTCCCAAAGTTCTCGCAATTTCAATCCCTTCTATCATTTCTTCTCTATTAGTAAGAATTAGGTCCAGTATAGCTGACCCTCTTGTTCTCTTCTCTACTTTTGGGGAGACAAAATTGTTTGCTCGGTTTGTCAGGGATTTGTTTAATGTCCCAGTTGCTGCAGAGTTTGTCTCCCAGTTGGTAAAAAGATAGTTAAAGGTCCCCATTACTACTATGGTGTTTTTTCTGCATATATTTGTTAACTGGTTAGCAAAATATTCATCTATTTCTTCTGCTTGGTTTGATGTCTTGATGTCACTTATGGCAGTGCCATTCTTTTTTATTAGCTCATATGCATTCTAGGAGTTTTTCATCTTTACTTTGCATTTCCAAAGAGGTGTATCTATCTCTTACATATATTGCAACTCCAGCCCCTCTTTTATTAGGTCTATTTCTTTTAAGCACTTTAAATCCCTCAAGCTGTAAGTTGCAGTCATGGAAGCATGGCAGCCTGAAGAGAGAGCCCTTTGCATCCCATTCTTGCAGTGCTAACTTTAGATTTTTAACTATCAGCCAGTCTTTATTCACTTTTGGGTGAAGCTTATTGAGAAAAGGGTAGGATGGCAATTACAAAAAAGCTCTGGAAGAACTAGATTATCTTTTGCAGAATTGAGATCAAGGCATGAGATGGGATCTATTGTTTGCTCTTATGGATGACCTATTATGGATTTACATGGTGGAACATTGCCTTACTTCTCCTGCTGAGACTCTCATTTCCCTTCAGTATCACTGTGGTATTCTTCAGAACCTTCTGTGAAATTCGGTGATTGGAAGCATCATTTTGCAGTGATCCACTCCACTTATGATGCTCAAATCTCTTTCATTTCTTTAATATCCATATAAAGCTACTGGGAGGATTAATCTGATGGTTTGTATGATATCATCTGCAAACTGATGATCCCCAGTTAAACAAAATATCCATCCTAGACCAAATGTGAGATAGAGTGAAAATCTTGACCTAGGCTCTGAACTCTATAAGGTTTGGATGTGTTGTGGCCTGCCAGCAGCCTGTGGAGCTGGCAGCAAAGTCAGACAGTGAGGAGGTTGGGGAGGAACACGGGCCAGTCCTGGAGTCTGGGGAAGGCTCGGACGAGGGCTCTGTGTTGGAGGCAGAGGGCGAGCAGGGCTATCTGGGAGTTATGTGCTGTCTCCAGAACCTCCAGAGTCTGACATCAGCAAGGCAGAGGAACAGGGGAGCCTGTTCCCAGTGTGTCCATGCACAGAGCTGCCAGAAGGCAAGAATAGTTAAGACAAAAGGGGAGACTTGGTAGTAAAGGAGGAGCAAAGGGACGTGAGCCTTTGCAGGAAGCAACTTTGTTCATTCTGGTCGGTTTAAACTCTGAAGCTCCATTTTGAGACTGTGCTCCATGTGGCCTTGCAAAACTGATTGGCAATTAGGTATTTGGCAGCTTTTCAAGGGAGATAAAGGTGGGTGCTTATCAGCTTTATCCCAAAAGACTATGGCAGATTTCTGTCGGACTCTTTACAAACTATTTGTGACTCATTCAGGGCTGTGAATGAACATAATTCACAGCCGTTGAAATAAAAAGAGGGTTTTGGGGACTAAGCATGTGATTTTTATTCTCTCAGGAAGCCAAGGTCGGAACAGGATGAGGATGAGGATGAAGCTCAAGCCAAGCAAAACAATATGGATTCCAAAATGGTTTCAGTTTTAATTCTAAATATAGTTGAATTTGCACAAAGGAACTGTTTTGTAACCTGGGGGGTCTTTCTGGACTCATGGCTCCAGCTGAATCAGCAGGTGAACAAAAAGGCCTTTGTATAATCTTGTTTGGAGTTGAGTTTAAGTATGACGTTCATGAGATAGGAGGCACTTGGGATACTTACTCATACCCTTATCATCTTGCAGTTGGACTATCTTAAATCCCTTCTGCATATGATTGTCCTTGAACTTCAGATTGCTGAGAAACTAGACTTGGTGTGGATATGGCAGCCTAGATACTAACAAGAGTGTTGTAATACTCCCACATAACTTTTCTTCTGTAAGAGCATCGTTGATTGTCTTTTTGTCTCTGGGTCCAATTTAAGGTGGTGGTAATAACTCTATGAAGTCCTGCATGGCTTAGTACCTGTCAAACCACTTGTTTCTGGAAGACTCTGACTGACCAAGGTAGGCCAATAGAGAGTATGTGTTAAGAGTCGTCACCCTCCTTGCAGTATGTAAGTGGGGATTTAGAGATTAATGTGTGGAGTATCCTTCCTGTGAAATCATTAGATGCAAGCATTGCAACCTCACTATTAATATCGAGAAAGCTGTTAAAGAAAGCTGTTATGCAGATATTTAGGGATTAAGGATGTGATAATTAGCTATCTCAGATGTGTGTGGTGTTATTTACTATGATTTTATACTATTTTGACTTGCTCAGCTGAACAGCATGGAAGGATATAACTTCTATAACAAATACAAACAAATAATGAATAATAATCCTGACTCAGGTGTGAGACCAAGAACATATCTTAGTACATATGACCTAGCATTAGATTGCGGGCTGTTGAGAAATACTACAGTTTTCTTAAATATTTGTCATTGCACCAAGAAGAGCTATGAAACCCTAAAACCTGGCTTTTTAAATCTGAACTAGGGTTAAAAAGTGTAATTATTAGGGTGCTCTTGAAAAGAACAAGCCAACAATGAGGATTTGGCATGGGATCTAAGACAATCTTAATCCATGGTATTACTTCTGACAAAAATGAAATCTCATCTGGAACCTTCTTTCCTTTAAGAATCACGTATCTGGCTGTCCTATTACCTTAATGTCCTCCTTTATTCAAGTTATAATCCCATTTGTTTGGGTTTTACTATTTTACAACTAGTATTAGGGTGGACTTCCCTGGCCATGGCAATAGGTTTGGACCAGGGGTGTGTTCCGGCTTCTGTTCACTCAGGAACGTGCTTTGCATGCGTGCTTGATGTAAAAAATTGCTTCTGCGCATGCGCCGAAGCAAAAAACAAGATAGGCACCGCTGATAGAAGCAGTTTGGGGGCGTGGCCAGCCGACTTACTACATACTTGTCTGAACCAGTCTGGACTGGTAGGAACCCACCTCTGGTTTGGACTCTGCAGAAATGCAGCCTGATATTTAAGGATAGCAGAAGTTCATAGCAGGGGTGAAATCCAGCAGGTTCTGGAGAACCGGTAGTGGAAATTTTAAGTAGTTTGGAGACCCAGCAAATACTATCTCTGCTGGCTCCAGAGTGGGGAGGGAATGGGGATTTTGTAGTATCCTTCCCCTGCCACACCCACCAAGCCACGCCCACAGAACCGGTAGTAAAAAAAATCGAATTTCACCACTGGTTCATAGACACGATGCACCTCATTTAGTTTCTTTATTACAGTCACGAGCTCTGTATCCTGCAGAAGAGAACAGTCTCTCTGGGCCTCATTTGCAGCATTTCAATCCTAGGCCTTTTTTCCTGTCTTTTGAGTCCGTGGAGTCTTAGCTGTTCTCATCCCAGTTTACATGTTGCAGACCTATGGTGGGTTTCTTCCAGTTCGGACCAGTTCTCCCAAACCAGTAGCTCTGCCGTCAAGCAGAGACCAAACCGGTTCTTTGTTGATTTGAAAGTGGGCCCGCCTGCCTGCCTCTGGGTTATACTTATGATAAAAAACATGAAGACATGGTTTTGCCAGCAGGCCAGAGACCCCAGAGCACTACGAAGCCCACCAAGAGGCTGGTCCAATTGTTATCATCAGGGGTATCATTATGCTTTGTCAATCATGAAAGACAGGGAAGGGCTTTTGACTATATAGGTATCCTTACTTACTGACTTCTTTTTCAGCAACCATTTGAAGTTACAACAGTGCTCAACAAGAAGACTTATGGCCGGTCCTTGAAGTTGTGGCAGTCGCAGTGTCCCCACAGTCACAGGATCATGATTGGGGCACTTAGCAACTGGCACACAGTTACAATGGTCACAACGTCCCACAGCCACATCATTACCTCTTGGGATTTTACTGCCAGCTTCCAAGTCAATGAGGAAACCAGACACCACCTGATGTTGTGCTTAATGACTGCATGTGATTCCTTAACAACCACAACCTGAACTGTCATTGTACACTGAAGATCACATTGAATTTTGTTGTGCAAGATGCAATGGCAATAAACTAAATTAAACTAAACTTAGCTTTATTTCAGCTTCTGAAGCCCAGCTGATCAGGGGTGGCCGATTAAATTGCTGCTTCTCAGCTGTTTTCCTTGCTTTCTGAGCAAATTTCTTTCAAGTGCGCACACGCACATGTGCAGCGAACTGGTAGGAATGCCAGTAGGAACCCACCACTGTTGCAGACCCTGGTTCCACATTTATGCAGTACCTCTGCCTGGCCTAAGCATCACCCATCCCTGACTTACGTTGGAAGAAAAATCTGGTCCAGTTCCAAGCTGGGAGAAAGGCGCTGGAAATGAAATGGAGGCTACAAGGAAATAAGGTTTATTTGGATTCCAGAAACTTCACTGATGGAAGGATGTTTGTGGGGTGGCTGACCCCTTGGCTTAGAAATGGGTGGATTTTTTTATAGGGTTACGAGATGCTCTAGGGCAATGTTTCTCAACCTTGGTCACCTGAAGATGCGTGGGACTTCAACTCCCAGAATTCTGGGAATTAAAATCCACGCATCTTCAGGTGGGCCAAGGTTGAGAAGCATTGCTCTAGGGGATTGTGCAATGTAGGAGCCTTGTGCTTTTTTCTATTCTAATGGTTAATCCTATTGTGTCCTAGAGGCCATGTCCTGTTCTTACAATCTGGGTGGGGGATGTAAATTCTTAATCCCATCAGCATCAGCCTGGTGGAACTGTGGCTGAAGGCATTTTGTGAATAGATTGGCCCAGTCTTTCTTAATAGGCACAAAATATCAATTTCTAAAGACTTCAGGCATCTGCTGGAGGCTATTCCAATATTCAGGAAGACTGGGGCTGCTTTCTGCCTTTAAGAACATGTTTCTCCAATTTTCCTTTGGTAAAAATATAATATTCTGCCTCTTTTAATATCCCCCAAGATATTTCATTCTTGGTGGGAGGCGGGGTGGGGGGGTGGGCTTCCTTCACTTGCCAGCTTCAACCCCGGGGCCAATTATCACTTGACTTCATTGAAAACAAATTACTTCTTACTCTCAATAGAAGAGAATATTTGTAGCTTAGGGTTGAACTCTGGGGTCTTCTATTCTCTCAGAGCTTGGTTGTTTTCTTGCAAACATTTCATTACCCAACTAGGTAACATCATCAGTGTGAGTAGGGAGTGGGGATTTTGCTCTCATTTTATATACTAGTGCAGGGGTGTGAAACTCGCATTGTCACAGACTTTTTTCCCCTTCACTAAAACAGGTGGGGGCAGAAACAGCACGTGATGCATCTGACACCCCTTTACTAGTGGCTTGCCCTGCCAGTGGGAGTGGTTTTGGTGATTCCTTGATTGGGCCATTATTCAGTGTTAGCTTCTTTGTCAGTTCCTTGATTGGGTATTGTTTGCGTCTTGATTATTGGCCTAATGTTAATCCTGATGTCAATCTCTGCTCATCTGGGTGTTGATTGCTGATGAAGTGGTCTTTTTGTTTTCTTTTTTGGCCCAATCAAGGAACCACCAAAATCACTCCCACCAACCAGTGACAGAGAAAGCCACTAGAATGTCAATGGAAAATTTCAAAGGTGATGCTGGTGGAAGCCTTATTGCCCTTTAAAAAAAATTGTAACCATCTTTGAAATTGGATTTCAGCTTAATTTTGTGACATGATATTAGTAGGATCAGTGATACAACAGAAACACAATTTCTCTTGGTTCACAAATAGGATCGTGGACACTCCTGCTATGGTCCTGCAGAGCTAATAATTGTGAAGTGTTGTGTTTATAGTTACAGTAAATCAGGGAGAAGGAGATGTCAGTGGATTGCATGTAGGCCTTGATTCTAAAAAAATATTGATCCAGAAATGTAGCAGTGATGGACATGTCAGCAGGGTCCATGAAAGTCTTGGTGGGATGAACATGTGTAGGACAATCATGAAGACTTTGTACAAAAGATTTAATGAACACCAGTTTGAAATCAGTACTTTGTTGGATGTTGGGATTAAGGCTCCAGACTAGAAACTGAGAGACTGTGAGTTCTAGTCCCACCTTAGGCACAAAGTCAGCTGGGTGGCTTTAGGCTAGCTCTTCCCTTTCAGTCTGGGAAGGAGGCAAGGTCAAACCAGTGGTGAAATTCAATTTTTTTACTACCGGTTCTGTGGGCATGGCTTGTTGGTCGTGGCAGGGGAAGGATACTGCAAAATCTCCATTCCCTCCCCACTTTGGGGCCAGCCAGAGGTGGCATTTTCTGGTACTCCGAACTACTCAAAATTTCCACTACTGGTTCTCCAGAACCTGCTGGATTTCACCCCTGGGTCAAACCTCTGGAAAAAATGATGCTAAGAACACTGTGGGGACTTGTCCTGGCAATTGCCAGAGTCAGCATTGACTAGGAGGTACAAAAAAAATTACTCACATACATCAAAAGGTTTCCCACAATCTCAGAAGGTTGCAAAAGCATAATGTGTTATTAACCTATTATAATTGTTAATTGATGAGATACTTGTAATCTGTCCCACATGTAACCAGTATTTGCATAAGCAACCTGTCCTTCCCTGCCTTCTGCTCCCTTTGCTCAGCCTCCCAATTTAAATCCAGATCAGTTTAGCCATTCTGTGTGGCTCTGATGAGGTGGCTGCAGTTCACAAAAGCTTTTGCCTTTTTGGTAAAGCTTGTTTATCAGAAAAGATGCAGGCAATCTTTTCTAGGATATATATTGAAAATGCTTAGATGGAAATATAAAAGTTTTAAGATGTAAGTGTTCTTTTGAAGCTTCAACATCCAGAGCAATAATATTTTTGAACCAAAGAAAAGATTTTATACTCTCTATATACTACTAAAATCCTCCTATCTATTTGTAACCTTTAATTGTGTGAAACTGAAAGGCATAGCGCATCAATTATTGAACTAAGGCAGTGGTTCCCAAACTTGGCAACTTTAAGACTTGTGGACTTCAACTCCCAGAATTCTCCAGCCAGCTCTGAACCACTGAACTAAGGTATAGTAACTTAAATGGTTTAACTTACAGAATGCCATAAACCCATAACTCACATGGGAATAAAATGTGGGAAATTGTGGGTGCTTGAATATTTCCAGGTTGCTGCTGCTTCATTGCGGCTGCTATGTTGCCACAGTCAGCTGTGATCTTATGATCCTCACTTCCAACAATCTCTTGACAGCTCCCCAATAGTCAGTGGGGAAATCGGTGGGAAATCAAAAGTTGCACTGTTTGCTTGCCCATTGGTGGTCATTTTATTTCTCTGTTTCATTAAGGAATGATCTCTGAAAGGTCACCCAATAGTGTACAGATTGTCTAGTATCGTGATGGTGAACCTTTGGCACACATGCTACAGGTGGCACGTGGAGCCATATCTGGTGGCATGTGAGCTGTCAACTCCAGCCCGCATGTGTGCACCAGCCAACTGATTTTCGGCCTTCTGGAGGGCTGGGGGAGGCAGTTTTCACCCTCCCCAGGCTTCAGGAAAACCTTCGGAGCCTGGGCAGGGGGGAAACGGGCTCCCTCAGCCAGAGGCCCTCCAGAAGCCGGAAATGGATCATTTCCGAACTTCTGGTTGGCCCATTGGGCACGTTTTTCACCCTTCCCAGGCTTTTCTGGAGCCTGGAGAGGGCGAAAATGGCCACTCCTGGCCCCATGGAGGAAATACCAAGCTCAGCCTGGCAGCGAGTAGTGCGGCGCATGTGGTGGGGGGAATGTGTAGAGTGCTCCTGGAGCTAGCACAAAAACAAGTCAAACACTACCCATTTTTCTGAGAAAACCGGCCCATTTTTGGTCAAAAAAGGGGCATGCAAAAAAAGGAGGCTTATAAAGTGCTCCTGGGGGCTGGGGGGGCATAATTGAAAAAGGCCCATTTTTCTGCCCTCATTTCTGCCCTACCCAGCCCCCAGGAGCACTCTGAAAGCTTCCTAGAGGCTCTGCATGGCCATTTTGGTGAAGGGGGTTTAGGGAGGCAAAAATGCTGTATTCAGTGTATAAGATGCACCGAGATTTTCAGCCTCTTTTTTGAGGGAAAAGGGTGTGTCTTATACTCTGAAAAATGAGGTATGTTTTTGTTTCTTTTCTATCCCTAACTTCTACCACAAACTAATTCAAGTCTAGAAGAAATGCTGTTAAAAAATAAACCTTTGAATTAAACTGTAGTCCACTTTTCTGCTATGTTGAGATGGGGAAATGAGAAGAGAAGGCTTAGCACCCTTTTACCAGACAGCAAGAAAGAGATCTAGTTCAGTAAGTCACAAAATTTAGCAGAGGAGAGAGATTCTGGTCCCGTCATTTTGACCCATGACAAGAAGTAGATCAGGCAAGACTGGCTGGAAAGTGGAAACTGCTAAGATTAGATTCAGCAACAGCCTGGTGAACTTCAGAATTACATAACCTGAGGAGGAATTAGTTAAAAGGGAAATTGGAATGCAAGTTAATCACTGCAGGACTCTTGAAGGTGACAAAAGCTTATTGTGTGATTCAGGCACAGAATCAAGGAGGTTTAAGCCCTGAAAATAAACAAAGAAAGTAGAACTGTGTTAGTAAATACAGAAAGGTCAGAATAATTTCTAACAATTGAAACATGCTGGAAGCAGAATATCAGCCAAGAGGTTGCTTGGTCTGTTAGAAAATAATGGAGTAAAACAGCTGTCTGAAGAGGGAGGGTCAACTTATTTTCCAAAGAACCAGAAGGCCAGACAAGAAAAGAATAGATGGAAAGTAATCGAGGAGAGAAGCAACCTGGAATTAACGAGAAACTCCCTGACTGTGAGGACAATTAACCAGTTGAACAGAAGTTGCCTTCAGAAGTTGTTGGAGATTCATCATTGGAGGTTTTTAAGATTGGACAGCCACCTATCTGAAATGACATAGGGTCTCCTGCTTGTGCAGGGGGTGGGACTAGAAGACCTCCAAGTTCCCTTCCAGTCTATTCTGATTGATTAAAAATCAGTTTAAAAAGGTGTTTGAATTCCTTTTAAATAGGTGCTTCAAAAGAGAAGAAAAGATCCCCAAAGAGCCTGTTTGAATCTATGATTAGATGTCTGGAGCATATGATGAACAGTTGCGAGAACTGGGTACATCTAGTCTAATGAAAAGATGGACTAGGAGAGATACAATAGCAGTCTTCAAATATCTGAGGGGTTGTGACAGTGAAGAGGAATTCAGCTTATTCTCCAAAGCACCTGAGGACAGACGAGAAGTAATGAGCAATGATTAAAAAGAGATCCAGGCTAGAACTAATTTCAGGGGTCTCAGGCCTAAGCCAATGAGGGTTGAAGCAATAATAATCTTAAGATTAGAACAGTCTTCTAATGTCTTTGGAAACTGCTGGGATATCTCTACAGGAGATTCTTGGGATGCAGCCTTTACAGAGATTTCTGTCTTCTTCTGTAACAATGGTGACAAGTTAGTTTGTCCATCCATGGCAGCAAAATGCAACTTTCAGAGCTAAGACTTTCCTAAGATTGCTTTGTTTGTTCTGAAGAGAGCCTCAGAATCTGAATGCCTCAAGAATGGCCTGCAAAGACTGGCTGGAAGGGTTTGCTCTATTTTTAATGTTGCTCTAAAAAGGAAGAGTGGAACAGCAGCAGGGGTGAATTGCAAGGGTAAAAGAAGCTCGGTGTGCTTGCTGGAAGAACATAAAACCAGGAGGAGAACTGAAGCCTCTCTCCATGTTATGTAGTCCCTTTTCTCATTCTTCTTTCATAATATCTATGATATTTGCATTTATTATGTCGGATCCTGCTTTTTCTCCATTTAGAAAGATAAAGACAGTTTTGGGTTTGACATTGATTGATTTTCTTAAGCAGATCAGTCACAATTCCTGGTCCATATACGGTGATGACCAAAGTAATTGTTTCTCCTTCAGTGGATATGTTCACACAGAGGCTAGTCTGACATTGACTGGCATGCTGCATTGGGGAAGAGCCTTGAACTCAGTTGCCTTGTGTATGATTTCCCGGTGTTTCACTAGTTGTTGTGGGCAGCTCACATAACACCCAGAGCACACCCGAGGGTGCCACTGAAAATTAGCAGCAAAATTGGTTAATTGATGGCAGTTCTTGTTGAGCCACCCAGAGAGAGGACTGTGAGAATTAAGGGAGGAAATGGTCATAATCTGTTTTCCCACCCTCAATTTTTCAAACAAAACAAAGAGTTAGAAAACTCTCATTCCACCCCACCCCTTGCAATTTCAGACATTCTTCTAGGAACATCACTGAAAAATCTTCTAGAACTCCAGAAAATCCAGAGGTTGAATTGAGGTCTATAATTCCAGCACAGCAGTTGATTCTGAAGGAGGCCTATTAATTCTGTTTAGATGATTAGTATCTATAGCAAAGGAGTGTTAGTTAAAAATAGGGCATTTCACTCCAAGAATGGACAGCAAAACAGAATGTTGTACATTCTGTGATATTGAAATAAATACAGGGTAGATGAATGGAAACTAGTCACACAGTAGGTTGTCAGACTCCCAAGTAGACCAGACAAGTAACATGACCAGATGAGCTAACTGTACTTTATTGTATGACTATATTAACAGAATCTTGCAAGTCTGAAAATACAAATCTCTCGCTGTTGCTTTTTACTTTCTGATAACTTTGAGCAGATCCTTTCTAAGTTTCTTTCTCTACCTGTTGTTCAGTTGTGGTCTCCCTCCTCTTTGGTGGCATCCCATCCCCTTATTTCCCAAGGTCATTCCCACACATGACTACATAGGCACAAGCCAAGGACAAACAACAACTATGTTTGTATCTGTCTGAGACATATTCCCTGTGCTGGTCATCTCACTTCTGAACTACTGCAATACGCTTTACATCTGGCTATCCTTGGAGAACATTTGGAAGCTTCAGCTGATGCAGATTGTGGAGGCAAGGGCAGTTCTTGCACTTCCTAGGGCAGTGATGACAAACATTTTTCTTATGGCGTGCCAAAATTGTGTGTGCATGTGCTATCACATGTACATGTGTGCCCACACCAATTCAATCCTGCCCGCTCACTTGTGCATGTGTACGCATTAAAATGGATGGTTTCTGAACTTATGGTTCGTCTGTTGTGCCTGTTTTTTGCTCTTCCTAGTTTCCGGAGGCTTTCCTGAAGCCTGGGGAGGGCAAAAAACGGGCCCAATGGGCCAACTGGAAGTTCAGAAACATCCGTTTCTGGCTTCCAGAGGGCTGGGGGAGGCCATTTTCACCCTCCCTAGGCTTCAAGATAGCCTCTGGAGGCTGGGATGGGCAAAAAACAGGCCCAGCAGGCAAACTGCAAGTTTGTTCCCAAGCTTCCAGTTGGCCTGTTGGGGCCATTTTTTGCCCTAAACCTAAACCAGTTTTTTATTGCACTGTTTGAGGGTTCATGTATCTTCACATTTTTTCTTCTTCTGGAACTGCAATCTCTGCTTGGGCCTGACTGGAATTGCAGGTGGCCATGACAGTCTGTAATTGTCTTGCAGGAGGAATCTTTGAATATGCCGATGGACCAAATGCCCAGGTAATGAATGCCGAGGAACAAGCATTCCGATTCTCAGCCAACATCATCAACCGGAATAGGACTTTGTTACCCAACACAACCTTAACCTATGATATCCAGAGGATACATTTCCACGATAGCTTTGAAGCCACTAAGAAAGGTGAGTTTGGGTGGGGTTTTGTCCAATGAAGGATTTTATGCAAGTGAACTTGTGAGAAGCCATCCTTCTTGGCTCCAAAGTCCATGGGAACTGCAAGTTCATGGAAGCCCCAGATTGACTGTTGGTCCCAAATGGGGACTTGAGGAAGGAAAGTCAGTGATGGAGAAATTAATGGGAAAACATACTTTAAGGGTGGAGGGCAGCAGAGACTATGGAAGGATGGTGGGTGAGGAAGTGAGTGAGGGTGCTGGTAAACCAGCAGTGAGTCAGGTGCCAAAGGGGACAAGAGGGGTAAACGTTGGGAGAGAAAAACACCAGAAGTCAGAAGTTCAAGGAGCTAAATTGAAGAGTGTTTGGGTTCTTTCAGCACTTCAGCAGCTGAGTGGCTGCTTGGTGATTGCTACTTTCCTTGCATTGATTTTGCATTAAAGTCAGACTGGTGCTCCACCAAGAGCCCACTGTGCACAGAGAAGTCAAGGAAATGAGGTGCAGAAGCTGAAATCCGTTTCTTGGCTCCAATACGTGGAAAATCTTTGTGGAATCTTTTTTTTTTAATTATGTTGTACCTAAATTTAGAGGGACGCGGTGGCTCAGTGGCTAAGATTCTGAACTTGTTGAACAGAAAGTTTGGCAGTTTGGTGGTTTGAATCCCTAGCACAGAGTAATGGAGTGAGCTCCCGTTACTTTTCCCAGCTTCTGCCAACATAGCAGTTCGAAAGCACATAAAAAGTAGAAAAATAGGCACCACCTTTGGTGGGAAGGTAACAGCATTCTGTGCACCTTCAGCATTTAGTCATGCCAGCCACATGACCACGGAGACATCTTCAGACAGCGCTGGCTCTTCAGCTTTGAAAAGAGATGAGCGCCACCCCCTAGAGTTGGGAATGACTAGCACAGATGTGCAAGGGGAACCTTTACCTACATTTAGCTGATTCTTTTTGTTGAAGAATTTTAAACTTTTATATCATGCCACTTAGAGGCTATACTGATGAAATGTGATGAATAAATAAGATTAATCTTTTAAAAAAAAACTCTTCTTTGTGTTAGTGTTCCATGTTCCTCTGCTTAAGGCTTGTGAATAAGATTATGATGACAGCTTCCTTTGCACAAGAACTGCAACCCACTCTCTGTAAGCATATTATGCGTGAGCATATCTGTGTTCACACACTCACAGAGTGAAGCATTGGAGCAGATGGTTGTGATATGGCTTCTAGAGCTACAGTATTTGTCTCCCATAGATCGGTTCCCGAAAGTGCCATGAATCAGGAGAAGGGGGACTCCTTATTGCGGGGAGACTCTCTGCCTCAAGGACTTGGCTGGCCTTAGCAAACTCAGAACGCAAGTAGCTTCCTCATCCAAATTCAAGATGGGAGCCAACATTTCCCGTTTTAAAATAGAATTTATTAAAACTTTTAAGAAAAAGATAAAAAACTTATAGAAATTACTATAAAGTGAGATGAAGAGAAAAAGAAGAGAGAGAGAGAGATCAATGAAATAACTAAAAGTGCAAAAAAAGAAAGAAAATACAAAGTGGCTCCTGGTTTTCTTTAGAACAGTTATAAGTAGAATTATAAATTTACCTCCTGCGTTATGATTATAGTGTAACTCAGTTTTTTCTATAATCTATTCTAATCATCAAAGGCATAAATGTTCTTTCTTTTCCACTTCATGCAAAAAAATTACAGAGATGCCTTGTTAGCATTGTCTTTGTTCAAAGAAACCTCAAAAGTTTCATCATCTTCACCCATAATTTTCTCCATTGTGGCAGTACTGAACCTCTCCATCTTTGCCCATTCAAAGTCTCTTTTCTTCTGCTTAAAATTTCAGTAGCAGTTTATACATTTTAGCATTTAAATATTCATTATACACAATTCTGCTTCAACCTCAATATTGCAATGCTCAAACCTAAATGTTCTTGTATCTACATTAAATCTTTTTAATACATAAGAACATAAGAAAAGCATTGATAAACGTTTCCCTCTGCCATCATATCTTCTGATCTTATCTTACATTCCTTCTGACAAAATTGTTGTACCTTATGATAAATTAGCCATTTGAGATTGATTGATTTCTTTTTTTAATATGTACATGTTATTAAAAGTTTTAAATGAATATAAAATATTCTTAAGAGAATAAAAATAATACAAAAGAAAGAAAAGAAAGAAAGAAAAAAGAAAGAATAAAATGCAATAGAAAGAAACTTCAAATTCCCTCTGTAGCAAATGCAAATATTATTACAAAGTTATCCCTTAATCTCAAATTACAAAACAAGCTCACTTTTTAAAACCTTTTTTCCCCTAATCTTCAAAACCACAAATCATAAATACATTGACTGTACATAAATACAACCAACTGTCCCGCCATTGTGGTAGCATCTCATCTTTCCACTTTGGGGCATATAATAATCTCACCACCAGTGTCATATATAAAAGTCTAGTGACTTTTTTTCTAGTTGCTCTTCTTTAGTCCCAAAAGACAAACGTCTGGTTTAGATTTTAGTCTTTAAAATCTTCTGAATTAATGTATATATTTGTATCTACATATTGTTGACATTTCTAGACATCTATCGGATGCTGAAATCTCCATTCATTTACATCTCCAGCAAAGATTCAGAGTACCTGAATTATAAGCAATTTCTTTGGTGAAAAATACCAATAATAGATGGTTTGATTAAAAAAAATCTTTAAGATTAGAACATATTGTAAATTTTAATCCTTTCAATCACATATTCACACTGCATAATGAAATATTGAGATCCAGTATGCTACACTGGTTAAGGTGCTGGCCTAGAAACCAGGAGATGGTGAATTCTGCCTTAGTCATGAAAGCCAGCTATGAGTGACTTAGGGCTGGTCATTCTTTCTCACTTCAACCAACTTCACAGGATTGTTCTTTTGGGGAAAATATGAGAGAAAGGAATATTAGGTATGTTTGTTGCCTTGAGTTTCTCATAAAATAATAAAGGTGGGGTAAAAATCTAATAATTTCTCCCATTGATCCATTTGTATACTGTAATCAACATTTAACCTCATTTTATCATACATTCTTTTACTTGTTTTTCATCTGCATATGGATGAATATGGGTCAATATAAAAGAAGAAAAAAAGAATGACATGGCCATAGGTGTATGCTACAGACCACCCAACCAAGCAGAAAAAATAGATGTACTTTTTGCCAACCAACTAACAAATATATGTAGGAAACACACTACAATAGTAATGGGGGACTTCAATTACCCTGACATCAATTGCAAGACTAATTTTGCACCCATTGAGAAATTGAATAGGTTCCTGGCCAACTTTGTTGTCCAAAAGATAGAGGAGGGAACTAGAGGGGCAGTCATACTGGACTTAATTCTTACAAACAGAGAATGAGAGATAGAGGGAGTTGAAACTGCAAGAACCTTGGGTGAGACCATGTCAAACTAGAATTCAACATAATGCAAACACAAACAATAAAACACAATGATACCAAAGCCCTAGAATTTAAAAGAGCTGATTTTAATAAACTTAGAGAGAACTTGGGAAAGATTCCTTGGATGAAAATCCTAAAGGGGAAAACAACTCAAGAAGCTCTGAAAAATATGATCATAAAAGCCTAGACCAGCACAATACAACTGAAAAAGAAAAACAAGAAATTCACGAAGAAACCAGCATGGTTGCGCAAAGATCTCTCTGACAAATTGAAAGACAAAAAGGACAAGTACAAAAAATGGAAAGAAGCACACATAACTGAGGCACAATATCAGCAGATAGCCAAAATCTGCAAAGACGAAGTCAGGAAAGCAAAGGTTCAGAATGAACAAAGAGTTGCAACAAAAGTCAAAGATAATTTTAAAAGTTTCTTCCAACATATAAATAACAAGACAAAAATTAAGGAAACAGTTGGTCCACTAAAGAGAGAAGACAGCAAAGAAGTAACAGGCAGCAGAGAGAAAGCAGAGCTGCTTAACTCATTCTTTGCATCGGTCTTCACACAAAAATAAACTATGGCCCAACCTACCAAAAACATAATTGTAAAAGACAGTACAAATAAAAGTTAAAATAAGCAAAGCAAATGGTTAGAGAACACCTGTTTGATCTTGATGAATACAAATCAAAGGGCCTGATGGATTACACCCTAGAGTTCTAAAGGAGCTGGCAGATGTCATCTCAGAACCACTGTACCCACCATGGAACTACAAGCAATCCTAGGCTCAATCAGCAGATGGATAGCATCAAGATCATGAGAAGTGATAGTACTGCTTTATACCAGATTAGTGAGGTCATACCTAGTGAGGAAAACTCTGTCCAGTTCTTGTCACCACAATACAAAAAAGATATTTAGAGACTAGAAAGATTTCAGAGGAGACAAGAAGAGGTCCGGAGGCTAAACTATGCAATGAATAGCTAAGGTAATTAGGTATGTTTAGCCTAATAAAGAAAAGACTTAGGGGAGACCTGATAGCTATTTTCCAATACTTGAAGGGCTGTCACAGATTGACTTATTCTTCAAAGCAAGAAGCAATGAGTGGAAGCTCCTCAGAGGGAGACCCAATCTGGAACTCAGGAAAAATTTCTCAACAGTGAGAACAATTAGTCAATGGAACAGCTTGCCCTCCAGAGTTATGGCTGCTCTGTCCCTGGAGATCTTCAAAAGAAGATGGAACAACCATTTGACTAGAATGGTATAAGGTCTCCCACCTTCTATTAGGAGTTCTACAAACTCCCCTCCAGCCATATGATTTTATTTCTGTTTCCTGTCTATGAAATGCTTCTTGAACTTTAAGTCACAAAAGTGTTTTCGGGCAGAAGCTGGGTATGTTCCATATTCTCAGTATGGCAAGCTATCATAATGATTGTTAAATTCTACATTATCCTTACCTTCATTGTGCCACAAGTATCTATGCTACCCAATTCTCAGGCTGTGTCCTTGTAACTCCAAAGGACTTCTATTTCTCAACAAACTTCTATTTCTCATCCAAACCAAACAACACACTGCAAAATGTAAGTTCAACTCAGGTAAACCCGATCCTTCTCTTTCTTCCACATCTTGAGGCACCTTGCATTTTATTCATGTTTTGTTCCCCTGCCATTCAAACTTAAATATGACCTTCTGTCATTGTTTAAATGGCACATCAGTTGTCAGGATAGGTATTATCTGAAACAAAAATAACATTCATCTTAATCACCAAAATTTGCCCAAGAAAGAGAATTGTACTTTGTCCCATCTTAACATATTTTTTTAAAACTTCATTCTATGTCTTAACATAATTACTGTGAAATAGCATACAGTACATTTCGTATTTGTCATATTGATACCCAGGTATTTGGCTTCTTATTAACCCTATAACCTGTTTTATTCTTCAGTTCTGTTTGTGTGATCGTGTCAGATCCCTATCTGCCATTTCTGTGGGGAGGGGGGGGGACTGGATCATTTATTCACTTATTCTTCCTGTTTCCTACATACCCTGTAATTCCTTAGTTTATAACCTTAGCTCTGACACCTACCTGCCCTGTGCTTTGATTTATGTGTAATGTGTAAGGGGGAGCATCTGTTTGGTCTCAGTTTTGAAGCCTCCAGAAAGAAGCACCTGGGAACCGTCCCTTATCTCCTTCCCAGGATGACCGGCTTCACCCAGGGAAGGACTTGAGGAAAGTACAAGCGGGTTTGCAAACTTCTATTGACAATTTATTCCGGCTTTCATGCAAATTGCACTCCCCATCACTAATCTTTTGAAAACAAAAGGGGGAGGCAAGACAAAACTGAAGCAGCCCTTAAACTGGACTATGGAATGCCAGGTGGCATTTGAGAAATTGAAACAATTATTCTGGGCTGAGCCAATCGTAAAGCACCCAGACCCAGAAAAACCTTTTATCATACAGGCAGATGCCAGTAACGTGGCTGTCAGGCCAGTCCTACTCCAAGAAAACGAACAGGTCCAATTACAACCCTGCACATACACCTCTAAAAAGCTAACAGACACTGAACAGAGATGGGCTATCTGGGAGAAAGAGGCATATGCATTGCTATGGGCCCTCTTTACCTGAAGACATTTCTTAGAGGGGAACAAAATCCCTTTCAAAATGTGGACTGATCATAAGAATCTGGGGGCTCTTAAGACCCCGCGGAAACTCTCCCCAAAACAAGTGTACTGGGCTCAATATTTTAAATGTTTCGACTTCGGCCTCCAATATTTTCCTAGGGGAAAAAACTTTCTAGCAGATGCACTGTTTGAAAACCTCAGTATAATAGCAAAAAGCCCGAAGTGACCAAACCCCTTCTCCCAGCCTCCCAGCTGGCAGCCAAGGTAATAACCAGGGCACAAGCTAAAAAAAGACCCCCTAATGGATAATGCCACCATTCAGGTGTTCAAACAAGCCCTACTTAACAATGAATGGTTCCAAGCCCATAAAAATACCTGTTTACTTAGAGATGACTTGGCCTGGTTGGGGTGGGGGTTTAAATTATATGTTCCAGCTTGCCAGAGGCTTCCTCTCATGAAAGTGTGCCACAATTCCAAACTGGCCACTTTGGCTTCGTAAAAACCCTGCATCATATTAAAAGACAGTTCTGGTGGTCATCCCTCAAGAAAGACATGGAAAGCTACGTTGCCAGTTGCCCTGTGTGCACAGCAGCAAAAGGGAGGCAGGGAAAAACCCTGGGACTCTTACAAACTGTAGGCGAGCCTTCAGCACCTTGGAGAGAGATCACTATGGATTTTATTGTAGAGCTGCCCGAAAATGGGAGGAATAGCAATAGCAATAGCACTTAGACTTATATACCGCTTCACAGTGCTTTTACAGCCCTCTCTAAATGGTTTACAGAGTCAGCATATCTCCCCTAACAATCTGGGTCCACATTTGACCCACCTCGGGAGGATGGAAGGCTGAGTCAACCTTGAGCCTGGTGAGATTTGAAATGTCAAAACGGCAGCTAGCTGAAGTAGCCTGCAGTACTGCACTCTGACCACTGCACTACCTTGGCTCAATACTGTCATTTGGGTCTTAATGGACTGGTTTTCCAAGCAGGTCCATTTTGTCCCCTGCCAGAAAATCCCCACTGCCAGAGCATTTGCAAAAATGTTCCTGCAACACATTTATTGCCTGCATGGGCCCCCAGAAAGAATGATATCTGAAGGGAGGGTGAGGTCAGTTCACTTCAAAGTTCTGGAAAGTTTTTTGGACCTTCTAGATACTGGACAAGGCCTGAGTTCAAGTCATCATCCGGCCACTAATGGTGGATCATAGAGAACGAGCGTTCTATAGCAATATTTGAGGTTTTTTAATTAAGTATCAACAAGATAATTGGATTGACCTCCTGCTCTTTGCAGAGTTTGCATACAATAACTGTGCATTCTAGCACTGGATTCACCCCCGTTCTGAGTTGCAACAGGCCAGGATTTCACCCCAATGCCAGAGCTCCCAGTAGAGGAGTCAACCACGCCCTACTTTAAGGAATGCATACAACTTGGCCAGTAGTAAGATTAGCTCTGAATGAGGCTAGGGCCACTTTCAAAGCTCAGGCTGACAAAAAAAGAACAGAACAAAACCCTTTTTAAATAGGGGATAAGGTCTACTTATCCAGCAAATTCCTACAGTCCTTGCAACCCTCCAAAATTTTGGACTTGAGTTCATAGGACCTTTCCCTATAACCAGAGGTGACATGCAGAGCCCTTTCTGTGGGCATGTGAGTCTTTGCCAGCTGCTCTTCTGGTTTCCAATGCACACATGCACACCAGCCAGCTGGTCTTCACAGGTGTCGGAGCACCTGAAAATAGGCTGAAAAACAGCCAAAAAACAGGGCTTTTGGGGGCCATTTTGAGGCCAATTTTGGCCTAAAAAAAGGCCTCAAAACAGCCCAAAATATACCCTCAAAACGGTTTGAAAACAGCCAAAAAAACCTGCCAAGAAACAGGCATGCATGTGCCAGCAAGCTGGTCTTCCGGTTTCCAGTGCTCTGCCGCATGCACATGCACACACATTCTGATTTGGGCACTCAGTGTTTTGATTTACCTTTGGGGAATATGTAAGGGGAGGGAGGGCCATCTGTTTGCTCTCTGTTCTGAAGCCTCTGGAGAGAAGCACCTGGGAACCGTCTCTTATCTCCTTCCCAGGATGGCTGTCTTCACAACATCTTCGCACCTGTGGATTGGCTCATTCAACATCGAACTGAGGGAAGGGGTTTCTAACTCCTTTACCCTAACAGAATCGCCTAAGGGGACCTTAGAGCCTGCTTTGCTTTTGTCCTGCAATCACTTCCTTTCAATCAAAGGTTCATTTTGAAACGCTGCTACCTCAAGAGTCCGTACTTTCTTGAGTGTGGAGTAGAGGCAGGACCTTACAGATAGAATATGCAGCTAGAGAAGGAAGGGTGGAATTTGCATGGCAAAAACTAAGCAGGTACAGGTAGTCCTTGACTTACGACCAGAGTTGAGCCCCAAATTTTCATTGCTAAGCAAGGCAGTTGATAAGTGAGTTTTGGGCCATTTTCTGACCTTTCTTACCACAATTGATAAGCAAATTACTGCAGTGAGTAAAAAAAGTAAGCAAGTAACAGTTATTTGGTAAGTGAGTCTGGTTTCCCCTTTGACCTTGCTTCTCAGATCACAAAAGGGGGTCACGTGACCCCTGGACACTGCAACCATCATAAATATGGACCAGTTGCCACGTGTCTGGATTTTGTTCACATGACCGTGGGGGTGTGGCAACAGCCAGCAGTTTGGCAATTTGATTCTCACCAGCTCAATGTTGACCCATCCTTCCAATCTTGATAAAATGAGGAACCAGATTGTTGAGGGCAATATGCTTACTCTGTAAACTGCTCAGAGAGGGCTGTAAACCACTGGGAAGTTATATATAAGTCTAAGTGCTGTTGCTATTGTGAGTAGAGTGGGAGTTTGCTCACAGGGGACCCAAGGGCAATGTCAAGGTTCCAAGTAACACCCCCAATGAAAGAAAACTCTGAGGCTAGTGATTCCTCAAAGTTCCATTTTATTAGTGATGGCATATTGGCACATATGGGAAAACCTAAATCTGAGAGTTCTGGGTTTTCCTCACTGCACCCATCACATGGTCCAATCATTTCAATATCCCAACTAGAGACACCCCCAGTCACTCCCATCCAAGTGCAGTGTGAGTGTCCTTGGCTCCCATAGAAAACAATGTTCTTATAGCTAATCTGCCACTGGCTCCTTGCAATCCTCCCTCCCGTCTTCCCAGGCCCTAAATGTGGCAGCCCTGAAGTTCCAATAAAAAAGATGGCTTCCAGGACTGTCAGGCAAGATGAAACCAAGGCCAAAAGTCCCAGGTCTTTTACCATAGGTATTCACTTCTCAAGGGAAAGTGGGCAATTTTTCTCTAATCCTGTGGCTGTTTTGCAGGGCAAGTCATTTGACTTGGGAGGGTTGTCAAGCTCGTGACAACTGCCTTCACTGTTCAGCAATCCTGAGAATTTGGAGGGGAGGGAAACAATTTTGAGGAGGGGAGTGATGTGATGGAATGTGCTGTTGGAGGAGGAGAGGAGATCTCATTAGTTGCACCATGGCTTCCTAGGGATGGTGCAACACATTCCAGAGGGAGGGAGGGAGGGAGGGAGGGAGGGAGGGAGAGAGAGAGAGAGAGAGAGAGAGAAGAGAGAGAGAGAGAGGATCTTCAAATGCACCAAATGCTATTAAAATTTTAAAATTTCAAGTTTCTTTACAGAATCTTCCAAAACCAAGATCGAGTCATTTGCAAAAGCGTGTAGGTTCCTTTTCAAATCTTTATTCCTACAATCCTCTCATCTTTTTATGCGTCTATTCAGTATTTCAAGATCTTGTCTTATTCCTTTTTGTAACTTGCATGGTTTTGTTAGAACTCCATTAACAGTGATTTGTGCTTTCTGTGAAGGGCAAATCGATCTCACTCGTTTTATAAAATTCTCTCCAAAGTTGATGCCTTTCAATATCTTGAACAAGGAAGCCCAATTCAAATAGCCAAAAGCCTTCTCTGTATTGATCCAAGATCAATACAGTTTGCTTTTCATTGTGTTGCTCCTCACATTGTCCCTTAATGGTTTTTTAGATAAAAACGCACATTGATCCTCATGAATAAATTATTGCAAAATTATTTTCAATCTTTCAGCTGAAATCATGGTGAACACTTTGTAGTCGTTATTCAGTAGTGGTATCATTCTCTAGTTTTTTGTTAAAAGTTGAATTTTATACCTCTTTGGATATTAGTGCTATATTAGCTTCTTGATAACTGTCTGGCATCTTTTCTCTTTATAAGATAGAACTCATCATGTTTTGTGAAGGATATAAAATTTCATCCTCAGAGCATTTACAGTAAACCACTGATAATAATCGGTCTTGTCTTTCCTGGCTTTTTATAGCTTCAGAAATTTCCCTTATTGTTATAAGTGCATTTATACATTGTTCTTCTACAATCCTTGATAAATTTTGTTCTTTAGATCATGTATTTTCTCTTTGTATTTTGATTTATGCAAATTAAAATAATATTGATTTAAAAATTTTATATGACCACATTGTACATTAATACTGTATATCCCTCTTATCATTTCAACATCATGTTCTTTTCTTTTTATTTTCATGATTTATATGTGAGTTACTTCCTTGGTTTATTTGCAAATTCAATTTTTTCCCATTTCTCTTACTATTAACATAGATGACTCTCATTGTAATAGCTTAATTTATTGATAAATACTAATCTTCTCTGAAAAATTCTTTAATTCTTTTTTTGTCCAAAATAGCTTGTATTTTCTCTTGACTCTTCTTTTTGAGTTCACTATTTTATTATATAAAATAACTTGATAAAAGTTTTGCTTTCATCCCAAACCATTCTTAAATCAGTGCTTTTGCTTAAATTATCTTTAAAAAATTATTTTAATTTACATCCCTCCACTACTGCTTTGTGTAACAGCACTTCATTTAATCTCTATCTAAAGGAACTGGATTTCTTTTTATAAACCAAATTTACAGAATTAAAAACCTTAGTAAACACGTTCTTTGAAATGCAAATCATATCTATTCTTAAAAAGAATCTGTCCTTTTGGGAAGTAGGTCTACTCTCCTGAGTTGCCATTTTTCTGTCTCCAAATATCAACCAGCCCAAACCTGTTCATTAAATTTTTTTAAAAAGTTGGCAATTTGTCTAGAATGAGTTTACTCTTTTTTTTAGAAATTCTCCAGTATTTCTCAACCTGGGCTACTTTAAGATATGTGTGAACTTCAACTCCCAGAATTCTCAGCAAAGCAAAGAATTCTGGGAGTTGAAGACTACACATTTTAAAGCAGCCCAGGTTGAGAAACACTGTTCTATCCAGTTATGGGAAATTACTCAATTCCAATCCCCTGTCAACACCAATGCCAGTTCTGGTATTAGTATGCCTGATGTGGTTCCCATCTCCAAGAAAGGAAAAAGAACCACACCCAGGAAACTATAGACCAATCAGTGTAAAGTTAATACATGGGAAGATCCTGGAAAAGATAATCAAAAAACAGATCTGCGAACAAGTGGAACCAAATAAGGTTATAACTAGTAGCCTGCATGAGTTTTTAAAAAACATCATGCCAAACCAATCTTATTTCATTCTTCAATAAAGTGACTAAATTAGTAGACCAACAAAATGCTGTGGACATAGTATACTTAGATTAGAGTAAGGCATATTTGACAAAGTAGAACAAAACCTACTTCTTGGTAAGTTAGGAAAATACGGGATAGACAACATCACCACCAGATGGATTTGTAACTGCCTGCCAAACCGAACTCAATGAGTAGTCTTTAATAGTACTACATCCACATGGAGGGAAGTAAGCAGTGGGGTGCTATAAGGCTCCATTTTAGGCCCAGTACACTTCAATATCTTCATAAATGACTTAGATGAGGGAATAGAAGGGGAACTCATTAAATTTGCAGATGATACTAAGCTGGCAGGAATAGCCAACACCCCAGAAGACAAACTCAGGACCCAAAAAAATCTTGACAAAGATAAACAATGGACCCTATCCAACAAAATGAATTTCAATGTGGAGAAAAGCAAAGTTTTACACTTAAGCAGGAAAATTCAAACATTATAGATTAGTGAGACCTGACTCAAAAACAGTAACTGCAAGAGTGACCTTGGAATTCTAGTGGATAATCACTTGAATATGAGCAGAGAATATGTGCAGCAGCACAGCAGCCAAAAAGCTGATATAATTCTGGGTTGTATAAACAGAGGCATAGAATCAAGGTCACATGAAGTATTAGTACCATTTTATAAAACCTTTGGAAAGCCCCACCTGGAATACTGCAACCAATTTTAATTACCATATTACAAAAAAAGAAGTTGAAACTTTGGAAACAGTTCAAAGAAGAGCAAGTAAGATGATCAAAGGTCTGGAGATTAAAACATGAAGAACGGCTGCAGGATTTGGATTTGACTAGTCTAAAGAAAAACAGAATTATGGCTGATACGATAGGAATATTTCAGTTTTGGAGGGGCTGCCACAAAGAAGAGGGAATCAAATTATCCTGCAAAGCACCAGAGGACAAGAAACATTGGTTGAAAACTAATCAAAGAGAGCTGCAACCTGGAATTAAGGAGACACCTCCTAAAAGTGAGGACAATTAACCATTAACAGCTTGCCTTCAGAAATCATGGGCACTGGAGGTTTTTAAGAAAAGATTAGACCACTGATGGCTAACCTTTTTCGGATCATGTGCCAAAAGCGGGGGGAGCACAGGGGGGCATATGTAGGCATGCCGGTTCCACCACAAAATCGCGGAGGACAAAATCGTGCTCGACGAAAGCGCGCATTTGACGTCATCACAGCGCGACGAAAACATCGCGCTGTGATTGAAAAATGTAAAAATAAAGCTAAAACCTTACCCTAACCCCCCCAAACCTAACCCTAAACCTAACCCTAAACCTAACCCTTAACCTAACCCTAAATCTAACCCTAAACCTAACCGTTAACGTAACGCTAAACCTAACGCTAACCCTTAACCTAACACTAAACCTAACGCTAACGCTGTAAACCTAACCCTAACCCTTAACCTAACCCTAACCCTAACCCTAAACCTAACCCTTACCTTTATGTGAATCGGCTTGCTTTAATTTTAATTTTATTTCAATTTTTAATTTTTTTCGGCGTGCTGTGATGACGTCACATGCGCGCTTTCGTCGAGCGCGATTTTGTCCTCCGCGCTTTTGACGGGTCACGGGCATGCCCACACCCATAATGCTATGTGTGTGACCCCCCCACCACCATGCATGCATGCGCCCTCAACCTCCCCTGCCCTTTTGGCCCGCAATGGACCCATTTTTTGCTGTCTCTAGGCTCCAGAGGCTTTGTAGGAGCCTGGAGAGGATGAAAACAGCCTCCCCACCCGCCGGAGGCTTCAGGAGGCTTCCCTGAAGGCTCCAGAGGGCGAAAAATGGCTGTACGAGCTACCTGGAAGTTTGAGAACTGTGATTTCCAATTTGTCTCTAGGGCTGTTTTTTGCCCTCCGAAGGCTTCAGGGAAGCCTCCTGAAGGTTCCGGAGGGCAAAAAGCAGCCATATGAGCAACCCAGAAGTTTGGGAATGGTAACTTCCGGATTGCCTGTAGGGCCATTTTTCACACTCGGGAGGTTTTAGGAGGCTTCCCCAAAGGCTTCTCTGAATCCTTTGGAGCACAAAAAATGGCCCAATCTCAAACCGGAAGTCTGTTCCCAAACTTCCAGTTTGTGCGTTGGGAAGCCTCTGGAGGGTGAAAAATGGCTGAAAAAGAAGGTAAATATAGGTTGGCCAATGCGCACATGTGCCGACAGGGCAACATCATGCGTGCCCTAACAAATGGCTCCACGTACCACCTGTGGCACATGTGCCATAGGTTCGTCATCATGGGACTAGGCAGTCACCTATCTGAAATGGTATAGGTTCTGGTTGAGCAGGGGGCTGATCTAGAAGACTTCCAAGGTCCCTTCCAGCTCTATTTATTTGATTGTATTCTATTCAAGAAGAAATTATCTTAAATTATAGGAACTATATTAGGAAGTTTGGAAAAACTCTCCTGAGGACTGCAGATGTCTGCGAAAAGTTGATAATTATCAGTTGTGGATTCTTCAAAGTAAATTCTTGCACCCAGGAATCTAAATCCCTGCCCTTGGTAAACTAAAATGATCCATCCTATGATTTCACATTAGAGTTCTGAGCAGAAATTCTGCACAGTCTGTATAAAAATGCAGAAACAGACAATTGTCAGATCCCTAAAAGTAATATTGCCATTCAGTTAGGAGGTGGGGGGCCTTGGAGTCGATTTATTAGCAGTGCCTGTGACAACTGATATTTTACAACTGGTTTCCTGGTGCCAAAGTGCCTTGCATCACCCCCACCTTTTGGGGGAATGTTTATGATAGCCATGTGGGATGTTTCACTTTAATGTCTAACGGAAGATAACCATGGGAATGTATGTTTATTCTCAGGGCAATTGATAAAGGAAACATCTTCACATTTGTGTATTGGCTAAAATTTGCATTCTAAGTAATGGGAGGGGTCTCTACTGCTTTAATTCTACTTGCATTGCCTAAGGGGATTCAGATGTTGCTTTGAATTCAATGGCTGCTGTTGTGGTCTGGCAGGAGCCGTTGGAGCTGCCACCAGACTCCGACAGCGAGGGGCCCTATGAGTTGACCCTGGAGGATGTGGAGGACCCTGGACAGGGTTCCGACTCCGAGCAGGGCGCAGAGAGACTGGTTGGCTACCAGGTGGCGCCTGAGCCTTGGATCAGTGGGGAGGAGAAAAGAGAGAGTGATCCAGAAACCACATGTGAGTTTTTCCGGGATGCACGCCATCGAAGGGCTTCTCGGCGTCAGGAACAACTGCGCAATTACAGGAGGTAATTGCACTCAGCTGATGGTCATTAAGCTCCTCTCCAGACTATAAAAGAGACTGCTTGTTGCACACTCTTCTTGCAGAAGTCAATGCTTGGACTAAAGAGAAACGAACTTGGCAGGCTAGATTGCTGCCATAGTTTGTTTGCATTGCTGCCAAGGTTTGTTGGACTTGCTGCCAAGGTCCTTATCTATTTGTTTATTTGACTTTCAGCCACCGAGAGTCTGGTCTTGTTATTAAAGGACATTCCATTTTACGCTTGTCTCGGCTTTCGTTACTGAACGGAGGAGGGGGTCAGAACAGGCTGCCATTCTACTTACTAAAAGGTTCCTTTTGAAATACTCCATTTCAAGAGTCTTCACTTTCTTAAGTTAGGAGAGGTGCCCTTACCCTTATTTTGCAGTTGTGTGCTTCTCCTGCAACTGAAGACACCCAGTAAGAGAGAATCTAAACTGTCTTTTATATCTTCCAGGTTTTTTTGCTTCTGCTGAATATGTTCTTCATCCGAATTTTTAAAATCAAATGTTTTATATCATTTTTCTAATATGTGTCTCTTGTAGTCAGATTGTATCTTGCTTCTATTTTAAAAAAAATAATAGAATATTTCATCTCTTTTGAGGAGCATTTGCTCCATTTATATTCACATTTGTAATCATAATCAAGCCATTTAAAAAAATCAATATTAGTAACAGCTAGCATCACCCCTTTCAGTTTCTTTCTCGATGGATTTTTTGTGTAGTCTCCTCTGAATGCTCCATTTGCATCTCCTTCAATTCTTCTTTGAATACAATTATCTCATCATCTGGACAGAATTCAGCCTAAACCTCTGCTGCTTACACATAACAATCACACTAAGATTCTGATAGGAATTCCTTTAAGAACATAATATTTGTATAATGCCAACAAAAATGTGTAAAGTCAAGGCTACGGTTTTCCATTGCAATGTATGGCTGTGAAAGCTGGACCATAAGAAAGAGTGAGCACCAAAGAATGGAGACCTTTGAACTCTGGTGCTGGAGAAGACTTCTGCGAGTCCCTTGGACTGCAAGGCGATCCAACAGGTTGGTCCTAGAGGAGATTAACCCTGACTGCTCTCTAGAAGGCCAGATCCTGAAGATGAAACTCAAATACTTTGGCCACCTGATAAGAAGGAAGGACTCACTGGAGAAGAGCCTAATGCTGGGAAAGATTGAGGGCAAAAGAAGAAGTGGACGACAGAGAATGAGGTGGCTGGATGGAGTCACCGAAGCAATCGGTGTGAACTTAAATGGACTCCGGGGGATGGTAGAGGACAGGAAGGCCTGGAGGAACATTGTCGATGGGGTCATGATGGGTCAGACATGACTTTGCAACTAACAACAACATTTATATTATCAATTTTTAATCTTATATTAAAATCCTGCTGCAAAATCTGATCCCTTGTCATTTTCCTTTTATTTTTTATTCTATAAAAATCATCAATTTCTGCCTCTGCATCCTGCTTCCCAGTCCCAAAAAATTGTCAAGCTTTAATAATCTTTTCTCTAATATCTTCATCAGAAGCATCAAAGTCTCAAGCAAAATTCCTTCACTTTCAATTCCAGGGGTGCCAAATTCTCCGTCTTTCCAATCTCAGCCTATGGCATCTATCTTACTCAGTATAATTTCCTTTGTCATTAGTTTGTTTTATCTCACCAGAGGTTTGTTGTACAGAGATTTCCGTTTTATTAACTTCTTGTTTTACTTTCTCTTTCATCTTTACAAGTCTTTCAGCCATTCTTTTTTTAAAAAAACTGTCAGTTTGGTATCATGTGCTTCCAATTAAATATTTCTTATTTGCTCAATGTCTGCAGAAATTCTGGAGTAATTCCTTTCTGCACATTGCTCTAACAATCCCATCCTCCCTCCATTCTTGTAGTTTTTCAAGTAGTTGCCAT
This sequence comes from Thamnophis elegans, assembly GCF_009769535.1. NCBI lineage: Eukaryota > Metazoa > Chordata > Lepidosauria > Squamata > Natricidae > Thamnophis > Thamnophis elegans. Next base: position 28,947,193 of record NC_045552.1, read on the forward strand.
TATGAAACATTCTCACTCAAGGTAAAAACAATATTTTCCCCTTTTCTTTTTTCTTCCCTTTTATTTTGGGGAGGTCTTCTTTTGCCTTTAATACTTTTTATCTTTAAGGGTACTTCAAAGTTGCAAACAATATCACAATCCATATCTTCATGGTTACAATCAACACCATATTCTGGGTTATATTATGGTTTTGTTTTTGTATAATTTGTTTTGTATACATCTGCACTCCTTGAGAATAAACAAAAAGCATTTCCATGAAGACCAAGTTCTTTTTCCTAATTTAATTTACTACAGTTTGGTTTAGAGCAGTTTCACTAAAAACAGTCATTCAAAATAAATGTCCCCTTTAACTGTCAAAATCTTTCTTACTTTAATTCCTTTTTATGCTTTTTGTCAGAAAACTGTAAGCCAAGGTGGTGCAGTGGTTAAATGCAGCACTGCAGGCTACTGCTAGATCAGCAGGTCAGCGGTTCAAATCTCACCGGCTCAGGGTTGACTCAGCCTTCCATCCTTCCGAGGTGGGTAAAATGAGGACCCAGATTGTTGGGGGCAATATGCTGACTCTCTGTAAACCGCTTAGAGAGGCCTGAAAGGCCTATGAAGCGGTATATAAGTCTACTGCTATTGCTATCTACTGCTATTTTCATTTATTGCTTTCTAATCCAAAAAAAATGCTAACTCATGAAGTGAAATCTTTTCCTGTCATTCAAAAAATTCCTCTACAGTTATAAGTTCATGAACTCTAAAGGGATTAAGAAAGAAAGATAATGAAGTTCACCTGAACTTTATGTCCACATATGCTACACTAAGGTTGTGAGCTTAAATGGTTAGCTTAGAACAGCTGCTCAGTTTGTGAGCTAACTGCAAAAACTTCCATTTCTGCAGTTTACTCATATGAGGAGCAACTGTCCAGAGTACTAGTGGGCAATCTCACAATCTCTCCTTTATCCAGAGAGACTTTATCAGCCACCATTCAACCTCTGGCTGCTGTTCATCTCACAATGTTGTCCTACTTCTTCAGAAAACTCTAGAGTTTATATATACGCATACGTAGAATCATAAGGCTGGAAGGGACCTTGAAGATCTTTTATTCCAACTCCCTGTTCAAGATGGAAGACTTTATTGCATCCCAGGCATATGACCATCCAATCTTTTCTTTAAAATCTCCAGTGATGGAGAACCCACAACCTCTGGAGGCAAGCAGTTCCATTGATAATTGTTCTTAATATGAGAAAAAATCTAATTATTTCTAGATTGGATCTCTCTTTTACAAGCTTCTACCCCTTATTTCTTGTACTGCAGTTTGGTTCTTTGGAAAATAAGTCAATGTGAAAACCTCTCAAGTACTGGAAGATACCTATCATGTCCTTCCTAATCCTTGTCTTCTTATTTTCTCCAGTTCACTACGATCCACACTGGAAGCCAGGAGCCAGTATTTTCTGTTATTTCTGTGCATTGCAAAATTGACATTAATCAATACAGATTAATTCTGTTACTGTATTTCAGCTTCACATTATGGCAAAAATCATTTCCCATATGTACTTGGGGAAAGACAGTTCTTCACTATCTCACCTCCACACAGAAATACACATAGCATTACTTATTCAGTGTTCTACAATCTCTCTCTCTCTCTCTCCCTCCCTCTCTCCCCCCCATCTCCATCATGATGTTTTCTTTTATAGTCTATCCTATCCAGTTGTCAAAATCACAAATCATTTTTTCTATAATAAATGTACAGACTGGAAACGGTTGTTTGCTTCTGCTCTGATCAAACAGGTCAATTGGACCATCTCAGAAAGTTCTATCATTTTCACCAACTACTCCTCCATTGTAGTATTGCAGATCTTTCAATCTTCATGTGTACAATAAGCTCCCTGCAGTTATCATATATAAAAGCAAAGTTCCATTTTTTCCAACTATTTATCCAGTAGTCCCAGAAGGAAAAGTTCCAGTTCCAGTTTTATATTAATCTTTAAAAACCTCTGAAGCAGTGTATGCATTTGGACCAGTGGTGGGATTCAGGCGGTTCGCACTGGTTTGGCAGAACCAATAACTAATTTTTTGTTGAGTTTGGCAAACCAGCTCTAAAATGGCCAGACTAGCATGCATTCATGTTCCTCCAACTTTAGTGTAGCCTGTGTGGACATAAAGTTCACATAGATCAGTTGCCACAACTTCAGTTCTCTGCCTAAACCAACATTTGCATTAGCAATGTTGTAAGTTTCAATGGAGGCATTTGATTTAAAGATGTTGATCAAAATCAGTCACGAAAACAGATCCATGGCATGATATACTTACATGTGGACTGGAACAGATATATAGCTGATCCAGTTCACATGTACAAATGCCATATTATGGATCTGTTGTCATTCCATTGCTTCTCTTCAGCCCTTTCTCTGGACCTTCTGCATGTCCTCAGTGCATAAACAGATGCCATTTGACTGACAGCCTGGATGAAGCCAATCGACCTTGCTTGATATGCCATGCTGTTGGATGGCATTTGGAGTTTCTCTGTTTGGCAAGGCAGGTCAGGTGGCTTTTATGGCTCAAAATGAAGTACAAAGGCTGATTCATGCCTTCTGCATAACCTAATTTGCCTTCTTGGTCTAGAAATGCCCGCAGCCCATTCCTGAAGGCCCAGGGGTCCTTTTCTGTAGACTTTGTCAAATCATCTTCCTTCAGAAATCTCTTTCCTCCAGTCTCATGGTATTCTGGAAACATTTCAGTGTTGCAAATCATTTTGCTGAAGGATGTGTGTACTCAGTGTGTCACAACCCTGGAAAGCTGAGGTGATAACAAACATAAAGCTCTGGGCTACAACTCTGAAGATACACAATTCTTCTGATCTGCCTTTAATAGTTGGGAATGGAAATTCCATATATTCTGATCATAGCTGAACCCAAAGCCAGAGCCAACATCTGTGTTCTCTTTATAATATTTGTAAAATGTTTGCTCTAATACAGACTTTTGTGAATAAAATTAAATGATGTATGGGCAGTTACTAGAATGGCTAAGCTTATGCCATTGGACAGCACTGCCCTCAAGATGATGTAGTTCTCGTAGGGATCCAGGAAGCCTTCAGAGGAGGCATAACACCAATTTGCTATGGTGATATGCCAGTTCCACAACAAGCAGGGTCAAGAGATAGCTTAGTCTGTTGTTTAAGCATCTTTGCATCATGTGATTCATGCCAACTGCACCATGTACACACCACTGAAACGCTGTGACCAGTATTGGTAATGGATACAAACACAGTCATAGTGTAAAAACTACTAGGGAAAATGAAAACTTAAAGTTAGAATGGAAAGCTAATGGATACAGAAAGAAGCATAGAAAGACACATCATGCTTAGTACTTAAGTGCTAAATGAACATTACAATTACTTGCTGGTGAGGCGGAATAACACCTGGGAGGCTCCTGGGCTGGTTGGTCAGCCACACCATGGCTTCTGTAAGTTACACCTGATATCCTCCAGAGTAAGCCTGGCTAACGGTCTGGATCCTTTTCTTCCCAGCCTGTGACCAGCTTGCCCTGGGTGTTGTAGCCATTTTTGGGCCTTCTCAGGGCTCATGCACGAATGCGGTCCAGTCCATCTGCAATGCACTGGAAGTTCCTCACATACAGCTGCGGTGGAAACATCACCCTTTGGACAATAAGGACACCTTTTATGTCAACCTCTACCCGGATTATGCCTCTCTCAGCCATGCCATCTTGGACCTTGTACAGTATCTGAAGTGGCGGTCGGCCACTGTGGTGTACGATGATAGCACAGGTAAGTTGGACTGTTGTCAAAAATGTCTCCATTGGCCTTATTCCCTAAGCCTCAGGGAAAATATGGATGGTGGCTACAAGAAAGGGAACAAGTGTTAAAGTTGCCCACATTCAGGAGAATGGACTAGATTGGCCCTGTCACCAGAGTCTCTTGCAGCTATTTCCTGGGCTCTTCCAATGGTGATAGTCCTGTTTTCACTAGTGTGGGCTGCCCTTGTGCTCCAACTCCTCTTTTGTTGGGCAATCTTTAATTTTCTCTCTGTGTTGTAAGTTCTGTCATGTGATGTTTCTTTGAGTAAAGACCTGACTCTGCCAGCTGGCTGAAGGCTTCCCATTGGGACGGTTGACTGACTAATAACAGATCTCTCACACACACCACTCATCCTATTCCCACCCACCCCTTTTTAATTAGGGTTGAGTAGTTATCTTTTTATTATTATTTAGTTCCTATAGTGTATAGGTTTTGTAAAATTTTATCTTTTTAATATTGCAAATCACCTAGAATTGCCTTGGGGTAAGGTGGGTGGTCAATACATTTAATTAATAAATAAATAGTATAAATGTATTAAAATAATATTAATATGCTACTAAATAATATTTCTAACACTTCGGAGTGGCTGCAAAATGAGTGCTACTAGCATATTAAATAATAATGGTTGCCTCTTCTAATCTGCTAGAACTTATTCATTTCTTTTAGTGGGTCTCCATGGTCATGTATATGGAGATTCTCAGTCACCCAGGTCATGGTTGTCTATGTTGCCATGAACTGAGGAAGCTTCTCGGATGAGAAGCAAAACATCTTCAAGGAAAAACAAAGTCCAGTTGCCTTTTGAAAAAGCACCTTTGAGCCTCCTTGGTAATGGTTCTCCTTGGCTACAATAGGAAAAGGCTGTCCCTCTCCCTGCCCTTAGTCTTTCTCGGGGCAGTCTGATGACCTCCCTCAGATGACTGCTAGGCTAGACTTTCTCCTTCAGATCTCAAATAGGGAAGGGTCCAGTTTTGCTGTCTTTCCCCAGAGGAGAGAGAACTGGTGATTCCTCCATCAAGGAGATACTTGAGCCAACAGCATGCACCCATTTTCTGGAGGAGATGTCAGAGGATTGCTTCTGGCACTAGATGCCATTTAATGACACTTGTTCTTTTCAGCTTTCATTTCCTTAGCTTAAACTTGCTGCTGCTGTTGCTGTAATTGCAAAACCTGCTCACCTATGTAGATTCAGCAATACTTCGTCTGGGCCAGGTGTTTTTCTGAATTGTTTTGGGATAACACAATAGCATAATTGCAATCACAGATTATTCTTCTGTACAATGGAATAAATTTTCTCTAATGAGCATTTGTCTGAACTTTCAAATCCATTTGACATTGGGAAGACAGCTTTTTATGGCCCTGTATAATTCAGAGTGCTAGATTCACCAACCTGGATCAGTCCAGAGCACCCCAGAAATTCTCCAGTGAAAAAATTCTGTCCTCTCATGACTCTGTACTGCCTTGTTCTCTCTTAAGAAGCAGTAGTATGGGTGTTGTGGCCCATCAGAGCTGGCAGCAGATTCAGACAGTGGGGAGGTTGAGGAGGAACATGGACCAGTCCTGGGGTCTGGGGAAGGCTCTGTGTCAGAGGCAGAGAGGGGACCAGAGCCCTATGCTTTCAGAGCATATCAGCTGCTTTCAGAGTCAGACATCAGTGAGGCAGATGAACAGCTGGAGCCTGTTCCCAGTGTGCCAGATGAAGGGAACAACTAAGGAACAGGGGTCGACTTGGGAGTAAGTCCACAGGTGAATGATGAATGGCCCCTCCCATGGGAAATAAAAGAGGAACGAAAGGGGAGTGGAGTTTGCAGGAGACAATTAGTTCACTTAATTGGTTCATGACTCTCTGAGACTCCTTGCCGAGTTTTGCAGATCTCAGCCTGTCAGTTCTCCAAGCCAGATAAGGTCTGTGACCGTAAATCCTCCCTTGAAAAACTTTGATGCATGTGAATGAGCAGAATTCGCAGTAAATTAATAAAAGGGGTTTTTGTTGGGACAAGAAGTTTGCTTCATGCTCTTGGGAAGCCTCGGTCAGAAGAATGGGTCAAAATGCCCGCATAACTGCTACCCACTATTTTGTGTTGGTCCCTGTCTTCCCCAAGGCCTTATCCGACTGCAGGAGTTGATTATGGCTCCATCCAGGTACAACATCCGTCTGAAAATCCGACAGTTGCCCCTCGACACAGAAGATTCCCGGCCTCTGCTAAAGGAAATGAAACGGGGAAGAGAGTTCCGGATCATCTTTGACTGCACCCACACAATGGCTGTGCATATCCTCAAGCAGGTAGGGTGTGTGTGTGTGTGTGTGTGTGTGTGTGTGTGTGTGTGTGTGTATGTGTATTGCAAGGCCTAGCAGTTCTGATGGTGCTTTTCATATCTCTGCTCAGTGATGAAGCTCAGGATTGTGACTGCAGGTCAGTCTTTCAGTTGCTAGCTATACTGGCTTCATTTGGAGCAGATATGAGAAGTAGAATGAGGAGCAAGATCTGGGAGCAGCTGTAATATCTCTGTAGTTTCTGGTCCTGGTTTTTACATCATAGAAATTGTTGTTGATAGTTCATTTTCCTTGTAGCTCCTCATGTACCTGAATGTGGCTATGATGTCTCCTTTAAGTTGTCTGTTTTCAGGGTGAGCATTTCAGTTTCCTTCAGCCTATCCTTATAAAGTGTGTCCTCAAGTCCCCGAGTCCTCTTCGTTGCCCTCTTCTTAGTCCTTCCTATTCTGTCAATGTCAATTTTCAGATGACACTAAGCTGGCAGGAATAGCCAATAGCCCAGAAGATCCAGATGGACTATGAGAAACTGAAACAACCTGAAAGTGAATGGAGAGAAAAGTAAGGTTCTACACTTAGGCAAGAAAAACCAAATGTAAGGTTCTACACTTAGGCAAGAAAAACCAAATGTACAGCTACAGATTAGGTGAAACCTGGCTCAATAGCAGTAACTGTGAGAGGAATCTTGGAGTCCTAGTGGACAATCATTTAAATATAAGAAAGCCGTGTGTGGCAGTAGCCAAAAAAGCCAATACAATCATAGGCTGCATTAATAGAGAGATAGAATAGGCCCAGTACTCTTCAATATCTTCATAAGTGACTTAGATGAGGAAATAGAAGGGAAACTCATCAAATTTCAGATGATATTAAGATGACAGGAAAAGCCAACACCCTAGATGATAAGATCAAGATCCAGGTCAATCTTGACAGACTTGAACCCTGGGCCCTAACTAGCGAAATGAGATTCAATGTAGAGAAAAGTAAAGTCTTACACTTAGGCAAGAAACTTTTGGTTAAGTACACACAGAGCTTGGAGTATGAACTTAGTAGTATAGGTTGTAGGCTTATCTTTTCAGAGGTTTTACCTATATATAAGGAACAAAAAGGGAAAGGCCAGCACGTAGTAGAGCTTAATGTGTGGCTAAAGGAATGGTGTAAAAGGGAAGGCAGCTGGTCCAATGGAAAACTGTACAAAAGAGATGGTTTGCATCCATCAAAGAAAGGGACTGAGTTACTTGGCATTAAATTCACAGATTTTCTGGATAAACATTTAAACTGAACAGTGGGAACAGAGAATTAATTGATACAGAACATTTCTGTCCCCAGCAATCTAAAATTAATACAGTTATCAGTGCATGTAACATAGATATTTTGCGGGTAAGATTATCAATCTTGCTGTCAAGCAAAACCAAGTGTTTAATCGTGAGTGCCATACCATGTGCTCTAATCAAACAGGTGGCAGGAAAGTAGGGTCAGTCAGGCACAACAGTAGACACAGGGTCAATCAAAATGGACTCAAATGTCTATACACCAATGCAAAGAGTATGAGGAATAAACAGAATTAGAAATTCAAGTAAATGAGGGCAGATATGATATTGTTTCCATTATGGAAACTTGGTGGGATGAAATCCACAAATGGAACATATGAATAAAAGAGAAGGTGGAGTTGCACTATATATAAGAAAACTACATGTCTACAGAAATAGAGCACAACAATGATTAAAATTATTTTGAATGCATTTGGGTCAATATTAAGGGGGGGAATTGTATTTATTAAATTATTAAATTTTATTAAAATGACATTGCTATAGGTGTGTACTATAGGCCACCCAACCAAACAGAGGAAATAGATGAACTTTTTGCTAGTCAGCTAACTAAGGTATGTAGGAAGCACATCACAATAGTAATTTTAACTACCCTGCCATCAACTTGGAGACAAACTCTGCCCCAAGTAGAAGATCCAACAGGTTCCTAACAAACCTAGCAGACAACTTTATTTCCCAAAAAGTAGAGAAGGGAAAAAAGGGGATCAACCATATTGGACTTAATTCTCACTAACAGAGATGAAATGATAGAAGATGTTGAAGCTGCAGGAACCTTGGGAGTGAGTGATCATACAATATTGGAATTCAACATTATGGAAGCATAAGCAATAGAACAAAGTCAAGCTAGAGTCTTGGACTTTAAGAGATCTGATTTTAATAAACAGAGAGAACTTGGGAAGGATTCCATGGATAAGAATCCTCAAGGGGAAAACAAATCAAGAAACTTGGAAAATTTGAATTGTCTAGTTTAAAGAAAAGAAGGACCAGGAGAGACATGATAGCAATCTTCCAATATCTCAGGGGATGCCACAAAGAAGAGGGAGTCAAGCTATTCTCCAAAGCATCTGAAGGCAGGACAAGAAGCAACGGGTGGAAACTAATCAAGGAGAGAAGCAACCTAGAACTAAGGAGAAATTTCCTGACAGTCAGAACAATTAATCAGTGGAACAACTTGCCGCCAGAAGTTGTGAATGCTTCAACACTGGAAGTCTTTAAGAAGATGTTGGATAGCCATTTGTCTGAATTGGTGTAGGGTTTCCTGCCTAAGCAGGGGGTTGGACTAGAAGACCTCCAAGGTCCCTTCCAACTCTGTTATTCTATTCTGTTCTAAAGCATATAGACTGGGTGAAATAGCAGTAACTCCAAGGGATCTTGGAGTCTTAGTGGACTCCAAATGTAAGAATGCAGTGTGCAGCGGCAGCCAAAAAAGTCAATGGAACCCTAAATTGCATTAAGAAATGGATTCACTCAAGATCATGTGAGGTACTAATACCATTCTATAAAGCCTTAGTAAGACCACACCTAGAATACTGCATCCAGTTTTGGTCTGCGTACTACAAAAAAGATTTTGAGACTCTAGAAAAAGTAAAGAAGAGCAACAAAGAGGATAGCAAAAGCACTTAGACTTATATACTGCTCAACAGTGCTTTACAGCCCTCTCTAAGCGGCTTATAGAGTCAGAATACTGCCCCAAACAATCTGGGTCCTCATTTTACCCATCTTGGAAGGATGGAAGGCTGAATCAACTTTGAACCTGGTGAGATTCAAACTGCTAAATTGCAGGTAGCTGGCAGTCAGCAGAAATAGCCTGCATTCTAACCACTGCACCACCACAAGCTCTTGATTAGGGGACTGGAGGCTAAAACATATGAAGAACGATTGCAGGAATTGGGCATGTCTAGTCTAGTGAAGAGAAGGACCAGGGGAGACATCATAACACTCTTCTAATACTTGAGGGGCTGCTAGGGGGGGGGGGATAACCTATTTTCCAAAGCACCTGAGGACTTGATAAGGAACAATGAATGGAAACTGATCAAGGAGAAATTCAATCTAGAAATAAGGATAAATTCCCAGCATTCCATTCTCAGTTGCTTATTGATTTCTTTCACAATTTCTTTGACCCAGGAAATATTTCTAACAAGATTGGAAGTTGGTACATGACAACTGGACTTATTTTCTTGTTGGTTTGAAATGTTTCACCGTTTGTCCTAGTAGCTTCTTCAGTCTGAGCAAGTTGGTTAGGGGAAATCTGAGTAGGCAGAGAGTTGTTGGAATGTAGCAATTCCTAAAATTCTAATGCTAAAAATTCTAATCCTAAAACTGGAAAACTCTTCCCTCAATAGAGGTGGAAACTTTATACACCTGTCCCTCATTTTTTTTATGCTGCTCTCTCATCAATCCCCGGGAAGAGTAAGACCACTTCACAGCTTCACCAGGGGGGGGGAGGGGGAGGTTCCATGACGCTCAGCTGTCCTGTGTGATCATCGTAATCTTTTTTCCCACTTTTTAAAGCATTTTACCACCTATTCGCAAGAACCGGTAGTAAAAAAATGCTCTAAAAAGTGAAAAAAAGGTTCCAGCAATCACATGGATCACCTGTGAGCTGCACAATTGTTGGAACCTTCCCCCCCCCACCACCACCACCACTTTTTAAAGCTTTTTTTTCCTGCCGGTTCGGGTGAATAAGTAGAGAAAAAATGTTTTAAAAAATGAAAAAAGTTGACCATGCCCACCCAGTCACATGACCCTCCCACCAAGCCATGCCCACAGAACTGGTGGCAAAAAATTAGATTTCACCACTGTCTTAAGGGTTTTAGGAGTTGGTACATTCCAATTGCCATGACGCAACTTCCATACAACTCTGAGACTGAGAATCTTCATTGACATTTCTAACTAGAGTTTCCTCACATTGATGAAGTGACCCAGGATTATTTTTTAAATAGCTGTATAGTAAATGGCAAATCAGTACTCCAACTACCCTATGTCATTGTGCTTCTCATAACCCTTGGCCTTCTGATCCAGTTCGGCTTTATCCCTTTGTAGTTCTCAAGATGACAGCTGTCATGGTGCAATCAAACCTCTGGCAGATGTTTCCTATTGCAAGAAGGGTCCTCAGGCCTAACAAGCAGGGATTCTTGACCAGCATTGGTCCTCCTAGCAATGGGGATGGTCTCAGCTTCCAGGAACTGCTTGTCCATCAGCAAAGGGGTCCTTTCTGATCAGGCCTTGGGTGCCTCTTCCTCTGGGTTCAATTTCACAAGTAGTCTTTTAACCTCCTTCTCTCTGCATTTTCCCAGGCCATGGCGATGGGGATGATGACAGAATACTACCATTTCATCTTCACCACACTGGTAACGTATCTTTACTCATTTAACAGTCTTGCCTTCCACAAACTGAGTCTGACACTCTTGCTCTCTGAGAAATTCACTCTAATCAGGGCCAGAAAGGGGCAGATGTTCTTGAGAGACATAGAAATGAGGATCGTGTGCACTGTATTTTTGTGAATGAGTATATAGACATTCTGAAAACAAATGTTCTGTGATGGATCTTGGGTTCGGATCTAATCTGGCCAACAGAGTAAACTCTTAAATATTGAACATACTCTCCATGGAAACCCAATTTTTTGGGTGTGTGTGTGCATTTTTGAGTTTATAATTCTTAGCTTATGTGTGCCTATATACTGTATGGGGAAAAAGAAGTCTAGAATACATTTTATATCCAATATACACTGGTGCAATTTTTAGTCCTTGGCATATGACTACAATTGGGTCCACAATTTCCATCACTAAGCAATGTGGTTCTTAAGTGAGTAATGGCATAATCAGAGCCAATTTTATGATCAATTTTATCACAGTCTAAGCAAATGTAATGGAATGCATGGATGACCTTGGGGAAGGAGGGAAGAGATGCTATCTAGGAAACAATGAAGGGCAGCAGGGAATCCCTGTCACTTAATAGTCCAGAGGAAGAAACTTAGAAGCACCTGTCCTAATAGATCAAGCCATTGAAGGTGCCGGGCGGCAGCAGTGGGGAGTTTGTGCCTTTAGACCTGTTAGATTCTGTGACAATAAAGCTGTCAGGCTCACGAAAGCAGGAGCCAGGATAGAGTTCAAAAGCACTTAATGATACAAGAATCTGATCTACTAACAGCCAACTCCAATTGGCACCTGATAAGAGTCAAGTGGGGGGGGGGCTGTACTTAGGTCTCTTTTGGGGGCATAGAGATTCCAAACTGATCGTGGCCATCTCCTACATCAGCCTTACAATGAAATAAAATTAGTTCATGTTGTGTCTCCTGTCTGGTTTACCTGGGAGGGTTGATAGCAAACCACATGGTCCTTAAATGAATCACGTGGTTGCTAAGCAAATCCAGCTTTCCCCAATTGACTTTACTTGTCAGAGGCTGGCAGGAGAGGTCATAAATCATGATCATGTGACCAGAAGACACTGCAGCTGTCATAAATGCAAGTCAGTTGCCACGTGCCTGAACTGCAATTTCATATGACTAAGGAATGGTGCGATGCTCATCATTTCAAGGACAGCCTGCAAGTGTCTTTTTCCAAGGCCATTGCAACTAACTTCAGACCATTATTAAATGAATGGTTGTAAGTTGAGGATTACCTGTACCTGGAGTTACTCCCATTCTTTTGTGCTTTGCTGCAAGGAGCTTGTTTGGGGGAAGGAAAGGAAAATAGCTTGGGAAGAGACGCAGAGTGATCCGTCACAGAGGCCATGGGATGGCCCGTTGGTTGAACAAATGCATCTTTTTCAGCCAGGGAAGTAAACTTGGAGGGGTGAGGGGGGGGGGGAAGAATCTCTTCAGTTTCTCTTGTTGTTCCCACCATGTCACTTCCAGCCCCCGTAACCTCAGCTGGGGTCTGCTGGGGCCTGACTTTATCTCCAGAGCAAACTTGTCCATGGAAACAACATTTCATTTTTAAAATTACATCCTCCCCCTCCCACCCCCCCGCCCCCCCCGGTACTCAGCCCTGCCAGTAAAGTGATATTTTGGTGACCACTACCATTGTTATCTTTCCTGAGCAGCTTCTGCAACTGTCTGATAGCTTCAGAGCTGGAACCTTGTTTCTGAAGTCAAAATCGAAGATAAGGAAGACGGTGTTTTGGGGCAGGTGAAAATAATGGAAATAAAAGACCAGATAAACCACCGCAACAAGTGTTGTTTTCCTGAAATGTCAGCTGAAGTGTAGACAAGATGTAGGTCCTGCTCACAGGTGCCCATGCTGTGGGATTGCTGCAATGCTCTCTCCCCACTGGCTGCCCTTGGAGCATATTTAGAAGCTTCAGCTGGTGCAAAACACAGCAGCAAGTGCCGTCGTGCTACTGGATGCAGCGTATGCCTACCACTGCTCTATTAGCTGCATTGGCTTCCTAAGTGTAGCCAGGTGCAATTTAAAGTGCTGGGAGTCACCTATAAAGCCCTTCATGGCTTCAGCCATGTGACCTATGGGACTTTTCTCTCCCCACCAGTATCTACCTGGCCCATTAGATCGCAGAGGAGAGGCAAGATCTGGGTCTCGTCCATGACAGAGAGCCATCTGGCAGGACCTTGGAAGAGAGGGTGGGATTGACCATCAGACCAGTCTGTGGACCCTCATCCCCCTGGAGGGCCTGCTGGCTTTTTGCAAGGCATTTATTACTGAGTCATGCAGTTGAACCTGATAGTTTTAAAGCCATGCTGCAGAAAATTAGTTCAGGGTATGCTATGAGAAATATATCAGTAGCATTGAAAAGAAAGCCGAAAGCAGAACTGGGCAGAATGGAAATGAGGGGAAGAATTCTTTGGATTGAAGAAGCAACTGAAGGAGACATTCCCTGGCTTTAGCTCACAAGAAAGATGGAAATCTGAGGATTTGCCCACACCATAAATAATTAAACAAATATGTTCAAGCAGAGTCTTATAATAGCCTGATATGAGTGAATTCTTAGCAGAATCTCCATAGATTTCCTTAGATATTCTGAGCAGAACTTGCAGGCACAATGCTGAATGAATCAGCTAAATTTTGACATATACTACTGGATGAAAAACAACAACATAGCTTTGTATTTTTAATACATCAGGTCAATTTTCAGTGCAGGCGGGCAGGCCGGAAGTGTTTCAGTGCACCACACAATTGATGAAAGGCACTCCAAGAATCAGGATATACATGAAGGACACTCTTGTGTAACACTGATAAAAGCTGATTTAAAGAAACAAAACAAAACAAACAGGTTATCCAATATTAAAGTACAAGATGTACAGTATTTTGTAGGAATATTAGTGAAAGATGCCATTAAATCAGACAAGGCAAAAAAAAAAGGCAGTTGCAGTTATGCCAAAACTGACATGCTAGAAACAAACTTAGAAGTTCATGGGAAAATGTAAATAATGTCACAAAACTGAAGAGTAGCTTGAGTGATGTTTTATTCCAGGAAAAAAGATCCTGCAACAAGACACACATTTCATGAATCAGATTTGGGGTGGGGGAGGGAAACCAATAGGTTAGAATGCTACTTAGATTCAAATATTTTCATTTCTATCTATATGGAAGAAAGTTGAGAGGGTAACCAATCACAAATTCTTGATTATCATCCTGCTGAGAGAACTAATTTATATCCAGAATAACGGGGTGAACTGTGATCCTAAAAGCTAGGGAAGTAGCTTACAGCAGAACCACCCACTGGGCCATCACATCTGGCGGCAATTCACATAGGCCACAAAAGCAGGAGAAGTTCTTCAGGCCGTTTGTTTGGTGATTTGAGGGCATGCCAAGGATGCTGGATGTTTCAGTCTCTCTTGTCTGAGCTGTCCAAATATAAAGGCTTTTTTGTCAAGATCACCAGAAGATCATGCCTCACTCATTACAGGATACAAATTTAATTTGCCTGAATGATGTTAACATAGGGTTGGGATGGCGAACCTATGGCACGCAGAGCCATTTGTCAGGGCATGCGAGACATTTATTTATTTATTTATTTATTTATTTATTTATTTATTTATTTATTTATTTATTTATTAGACTTATATACCGCTTCATAGGGCTTTCAGCCCTCTCTAAGCGGTTTACAAATTTTTTTAGCAAATTGAGTCAGCAACTTGCCCCCACAGTCTGGGTCCTCATTTCACTCACCTCGGAAGGATGGAAGGCTGAGTCGACCTTGAGCCGGTGAGATTTGAACCGCTGAACTGCAGATCACAGTCAGCTAAAGTGGCCTGCAGTATTGCACCCTAACCACTGCGCCACCTCGGCATTGCCCTGTCAGCTGGCCAGCACACATGCGCACACTGGCCAGCTGAGTTCAACTTTTTTTAAAGCCATTTTTTGCCCTCCACAGACTCCAGAGACTTTATAGGAGCCTGGGGAGGCCGAAAAGAGCCTCCCCCCCCCCCCGAGGCCCTCAGGAGGTTTCAGGAGCTTTCCTGAAGCCTCCAGAGCGCAAAGAAACGGCCCTATGGGCAAACCGGAAGTTCAGGAATAGACTTCCTGTTAGCTTCTAGGGCGGGTTTAAGCCTTTCGGAGCCTTCAGGGACCTTCAGGAAGCTTCCCTGAAGCCTCCGGAGGAGGAAAAACAACCCAATGGACAAACCGGAAGACACTCCATTCCCGAGGGTGGAAAAAGCATGCAAAAAATGGGGGTTGTATCTGTCATGCGCGCATGTGCGCTGGGGGTGTCGTGCATTGCATTATGGGTGCAGCACGCCCGTGCACGACCCCCTGTGCTCCCCCCGCTTATGGCACGAGAGCCAAAAAAGGTTCGCCATCGCTGACATAGGGTTTGAGAAGTCCAAGTAATGTTCTAAAGACACTCTGCACCAGCTTATAATGGACTCCTAATAAAATTTAAGTGGGAATTTCAAAGAATAAAGTATCAGATATATCATCCTAACTACCAATCCTTCAAAAAAGAGGTTTTGTTTGGCCCCATAGGAAAAGGTAGGCATTGAGTTGTTCCCACAACATAAATATCATGTTAGGATAAAGGATCATTATTCAAAAGAAACTCAACTAGAGGACTTGTTAGCGTAAGCAACTATTCATCCCATCAAAACTGTGATTGTTAAGTCCATTGCTCAAAAATGTCCCTAAGTATGTTCAATGCTAGGATATTTTGCTTCATTCTGTACCTGTAATTCAAATTTATGTATTCTTATGCTTTAATTGCAATCTTTACTTTCCTCTAATTGCCTCTAGTGCCCAATTTTTAAAACCTGAATATTATTATTTTAAATCAAAACAAAAGTATTTCCCATAGAAAGGTCTTAAACTTGTAGTTAAAACTTTCTTTTGCAAAGGACTGAAGAAAGCTTCCCCACTGCTATCAAATTTGTCGACCCAAAGATTCCTACTGCTGAAAAACAATTAAGAAGCAATTTCTAAAACTAATTAGAAATGGAAGTATACAAATTTAATGTCAAGCACAGGAAATCAGGAATCCAGACAGTTCAAATTTCATTTCATTTCATTTCATTTATTAAAATTTATAGGCCGCCCTTTTCCCTGAGGGGACTCAGGGCGGCTTACAATCACAAGGGAGGGGGGTGCAGTATCAAAAAACAAAACAAAATGTGAACAAAGAAAAATAATAAAACACAACTTTCGTTCAGCAATCAAACACTCGGGCGGGTGAATTGGGAACCTATCCCCAGGCCTGCTGGGAGAGCCAGATCTTGAGGGCTGCGCGGAAGGTCTGGATGGTGGTGAGGGTACGGATCTCAATGAATATAAAGGTTTATTGCAATCTTATGCTTTCTAGAAGAATCTGAAGAGCAGTGGCCAAAGCAAATTGGCGTAGATAAGAGTCAATGAAACTCAAGGTGGTTTGGATTTAGATCTTTTGAGGCCTCAAAGGAACTTGAGACTGATGATGTTTTTGACCCCTCCCTTGAGCTCAGCTGAGTCATCTCCTGCATTTAGTGGTAAGTTTGAGAAAGGTGGCTAATCCCTTGTCTCCCAAAGCTCTAAACCCACCACTGCCACTGCTCTGTTCATGAAGAGCAGCTGCCTGGAGCATTTGTAGGTGATCTCAAAATCACTTCTTTTCAGGAGCGGAATTATTAAAGATGGTCTATATGCTAACTGTTCATTCCAGTTGTCAGCTCTGCTCTTCAGAACTGTCTTCAGTTTGCCATTTCTTCCTCTGAAAGCCATTAATTTTAATAACAATAGACACACCTACTTCTATGGAGAAGATGTGTCTAAAAGGTATGGAAGAGGAACATATTTGACTTGACAAGTTTGAGAGTGAATTGAAAGTTCATTTAGAACAGCAATGGAGAATCTTTTTTGGCTTGCGTGCCATAAGGGGGGGGGCGCAGGTGGGGATGGGCATGACAGGCTTGACCCCTATTTTTTGCATGCTTTATTCCGCCCTCCCCAGGCTCCAGAGGCTTTATAGGAGCCTGGGGAGCATGAAAACAGCTTCTCACCCCCGAGGCCCTCCGGAGGCTTCAGGAACTTGCCTGAAGCCTCCTGAGCACAAAAAAACGGCCCTATGGGCAAATCGAAAATTCAAGAATGGACTTCCAGTTTGCTCGTAGGGCTGGTTTAAGCCCTTCAGAGGCTTCAAGGACCTTCCGGAGGCTTTCCTGAAGGCTCCGGAGGACAAAAAACGACCCCACAAGCAAACCGGGAGTGACTTCCGGTTTGTCCGTTGGGTCATTTTTTTGTCCTCTGGAGCCTTCAGGGCAGTGGTGGGTTTCAAAAATTGTTCGAACCTACTCTGTGGGTGTGGCCTCCTTTGTGGGAGTGGCTTGTTGCCCATGTGACCGGATGGGAGTGGCTTGCCGCCCATGTGACCAGATATGAAGATGCCGATAACACTTGTCAGAACCACCTTAAATTACCTCACACACAGCACTGGCATGCATAAGAATGTGATGTAAATTTGTTTTTTAAAAGGCATCTTTAGTTTGCGTTAAAACAACTTCAACACACGCAATGTTCTGATTGCAACACAAATGCAGTAGTCATCCTTACCTTTCACAGAGGCACTGAGTTTTATAAATATGAGCATGATAGTGTAGAATAATCATATCCAAGGACCAGTGGTGGGTTTCAAAAAAATTTGGAACCTCTTCTGTAGGTGTGGCCTGCTTTCCGGTCCACTGGTGGAACCTCTTCTAACCGGTTCGGTAGATTTGACAAACCGGTTCTACCAAATAGGTGCGAACTGGTAGGAACCCACCTCTGCTTCAGGGAAGCATCCAGAAGGCTCCTGAAGGCTCTGGGGGGCTTAAACCGGCCCTATGAGCAATCTGGAAGTCTAACCATATAGTCTGCAGCATTGCTTGTACACTGCAGTCTTCACATCCCTGGAGCAATGTTCCCTCTAATTTTTTTTCCGTGTGTGCGGAAAAGTATAGTGTTCGAGCAGCACATTTTCATGCCTGAGCACCTGAATTTTTTTTAGCCATAATTGCCATCAGAGCAGATGTTGGGAGGGGGCAAGGAGGAAAAGGGTCCCCTCCCTCTCCCTCAAACCCACAGGAAGGAAGGGAGGGGAGGGGGAGGGAAAGGAAAGAAAATGGGAAACAAGAAAAGGAAAGGAAAAAGGAAAGGAAATAGAAAAGAAGGAAAGGAAAAAGGAAAGGAAAGGAGAAAGGAAAGGAAATAGAAAAGAAGGAAAGGAAAAAGGAAAGGAAATGGGAAATAAGAAAGGAAAGGAAAAGAGAAAGGAAAGGAAAAAGAAGAAATGGAAAAGAAGGAAAGGAAGGAAAGGAAAAGAGAAAGGAAAGGAGAAAGGAAAGGAAAGGAGAAAGAAAAGGAAAAGGAAAAAAAGGAAAGGAAAAGAGAAAGGAAAGGAAAGGAGAAAGAAAAGGAAATGGAAAAGAAGGAAAAGAAAAGGAAAAGAAGGAAAGGAAAAGAGAAAGGAAAGGAAAAAGGAAAGGAAAGGAGAAAGAAAAGGAAATGGAAAAGAAGGAAAGGAAAAGGAAAAGAAGGAAAGGAAAAGAGAAAGGAAAGGAAAAAGGAAAGGAAAGGAGAAAGAAAAGGAAAAGAAGGAAAGGAAAAAGGAAAGGAAAGGAAAAGAGAAAGGAAATGGAAAAGAAGAAAAGGAAAAGAAAAAGAAGGAAAGGAAAAGAGAAAGGAAAGGAAAAAGGAAAGGAAAGGAGAAAGAAAAGGAAATGGAAAAGAAGGAAAGGAAAAGAGAAGGGAAAGGAAAAAGAAAGGAAGTTAGAAGAAGGACAGAAAGGAAAAGGAAAGAGTGGAAAGGATTGGTACTGCTCAAAAATCAAGTCTCAAGATCCCATGGACCCCTTTGGCTCAGGCAGTCCAATCCCACGCTGCTTCCCTCTCTCCCCAAAGTGAAGGGATCGCAGAAGAAATGCTGAGCCCAGAACGGGGCTTCAGATGAGGCAACGCCTGAGAAACCCCAGATGTGCAGAGAAACGCAGGCTACAACCAGCAAATCCCACTTTCCCAGGAACTGACGAAGCCCCAGAGGACCAATGGGAATTCTCCCTTCTGCAGCGTCATCGGTCTCCGGGCAGAGTCTTCCTTGATTTCACAAATCAGAAATCAGAGTTCAGAAGGGAGGGAAGGGGGATATTTTCAGTCACATTTAAAGATATTAAAAAACACTGCGCTGCAGTTTGAAACTTGTGCGTGGTGTTTCTTTGTTACCTGTGCAGCCGCTCACGTTCGCAGCTTAGAGGGAACGCTGCCCTGGAGAAGACCAAGGGGACTTTTGGTGTGTCATCCCTTGGTTTTGCCAGTTGAGAAGACTGTGGGTGGACTCTGGGCAAGATGGATTCAGCCAAGTAGAGATGGACCAATTCTGGATGATTTATTGAGCCCAGCAGAAAAGCAATTCTTATTCTTTTATTCTGGGTACCATCCCTGGGCATAGTGAGGCCCACAGGCAGTTGCAATGCAAGCCCTGCCCTTTGGTACTTGTGGTGTTGTGATGTCAGTTTAACAGTGGCAGAAGTTGCATCTCCATGTCAGGATGCCCTCAGTTACCCCATAGATGCCTGTACTGGAACAGGTGACATTTGTGGATCATTATCTTTGGAATCCTCTCTTCAGGTCAGTTCTGTTGCTGACCTTTTAGCCAAGCCAAACCGTGACCTGACAAAAGCGCGAACGTCATAAGTGCGCCGACAAAACCGCGGCGCTAAAACCGCGATGTCAAAAGCGCATTGACAACAGCGCGTTGACAACAGCACACCGACAACAATGCGCCGACAGAAGCGCGATTTAAGTTAAGGTAAGGTTTAGGGTTAGGTTTAGGGTTAGGGTTAGGGTTAGGGTTAGGTTTTGGGTTAGGTTACAGCGCGCTTCTGTCGGCACGCTGTTGTCGGCGCGCTTCAGGGCTCATTCGTCGCTCCTTCATTGCGCGGTTTTGTCGGCGCGGTTTTGTCACCGCAGTTTAGTCAGGCGCGCTTTTGTCGTTCGCGCATTTGTGGTGGAACCAAGCCAAACACACCTTCTCCACCTGAAAAGCAGCAGGAAGGTAAGCCCAGAATGCATCAGGCAGGGATCAGGCTTGTATATCTAGGGAAAGCCAGAAGACTGCTGGGCCCTTCACCAGGCTTTGCAGAGACCCTCCTATCTACACAGAGCAGCAGGAAGGGGGAGAGGCAGGCAGGTAAGCAGGCAGGGTGAGTTTATATCTGAACTCTAATTGCATTGAAAATACTAGGATTTAACCACCTAATGAAGCACCTAACTTTTATTGATTCTTTGGAAATAAAACTTGAGGTGCATAATTATGGTTTAAGAACAAATGTGATTCCCAGATTATTGTATGCATGTATAATTATTTGTTTCTTTAGCATTTGGGGCACAACATTGTAGCTTCCCAAGTCAAAGCCAAAGTCTAGTTTGGATTGCATATGAGGCATCTTAACTTGGGACATCTTACTTTCGGAATTATTTTATTTTTTCACAATTGTGGAACTCTGCATGCAGGAGAAAAAATAGCAAATCTGTCATACCAATAATAAATGGAAATACTTGAATTAAAACCAACAACCCACAACCTTCCTGAAACTATGTACCATATCAGCAATATCAGAAGCAAGATGAAGTTAAAGGGGAGAAATTCTCTTTAAGCATTCCCTTCACCATGCACACTTAAGAGGGATATCAAGATATCTCTCCTCTCTTCTGCTTGCTGAGTAAAGGGCCAAATTTTCTAAGCTTTTATTATAAAAAGTCTACCAACTAAAAGGAGGGTCTTTGTGTGGAGTATCTTTTCCATTAGTCTTTCATCCCAAGGCCATTATTTATTTGTTTGTTTGTTTGTTTGTTTGTTTGTTTGACTTATATACCGCTTCATAGGGCTTTCAGCCCTCTCTAAGCGGTTTACAATTCTTTTTAGCAAATTGAGTCAGCAACTTGCCCCCACAGTCCGGATCATGTTGCTTTGAGGATTTCAATTTAACCATTTCAATTGTATTGTGGTATAACTCAGTCTGGATTTCTTTCTTTTTTTATTTATAAAGTTTTTTTATTTTATTTTTATACATCTCATTGCATGAATGGTTTGATTCCTGGGTGTCATAGAGTTCTATACAAATAAACATAATAGTATTCCTAATAATTACATTTCATTTTCATTTTTAGTTTTACTAACACATGATTTCTATTATCATCCTTCCATTCTAAACCTTCTCATAGTTCTGCCATATTTTGATTCATCTTAACATCTGTTCTTACTGTTTTTTTTACTAACATAGTCTGGATTTCTAAGGGGGAGGGGCTGCTTTCCAGAGGGCAAAGAGGCAGCAGGATGTCTGGTAGGCAGGAAGAGGGCGAAGACAGCCCCTCCCTGACAGTTCACAGAGTATCTATCTATAGCAGAGATGGTGAACCTTTTTTGGCTCGCATGCCAGAGGTGGGTTCCTACCAGTTCGCACCTATTCGGTAGAACCGGTTCATCAAATCTACTGAACCGGTTAGAAGAGGTTCCACCAGTGGACCCGGAAAGCAGGCCACACCTGCAAAAGAGGTTCCAAACTTTTTTGAAACCTACCACTGTCGCATCCCCTAAGCAGGGGGAGTGCAGAGGGGTCGGGCACGGGCGTGCCGTACCCATAATGTAATGCACGATCCCCTAAGTGCACATATGGGCATGACAGGCATGACCCCCATTTTTTGCATGCTTTTTTTGCCCTTCCTAGGCTCCAGAGGCTTTATAGGAGCCTGGGGAGGGCGAAAAGAGCCTCCCCTCCCCGGAGGCCCTCCGAAGGCTTCAGGAGCTTCCCTGAAGCCTCCGGAGTGCAAAAAGCCAGCGCTATGGGCAAACCGGAAGTTCGGGAACAGACCTCCAGTTTGCTCATAGGGCCGGTTTAAGCCCTTCGGAACCTTCTGGGGCCCTCTGGAGGGCTTAAACCGACCCTACGAGCAAACCAGAAGTGACTTCCAGTTTGCTCGTAGGGTCCTTTTGACTCCTCTGGAGGCTTCAGGGAAGCGTCCTGAAGGTCTCTGAAGCCTCCGGAGGGCTTAAACCGGCCCTACAAGCAAACTGGAAGTCTGCTCCCGAACTTCCAGTTTGCCCATAGGGCCGGTTTTTTTGCATTCCAGAGGCTTCAGGGAAGCTCCGGAGGCCTCAGAGAAGCTCCTGAAGCCTCCAGAGGGCCTGGGTGTGGGGGAGGCTGTTTTCGCCTTTCCCACGCTCCTATAAAGCCTCTGGAGCCTGGGGAGGGCAAAAAATGGCTTTAAAAAAGGCTGAACTCATGCGTGCTGGCCAGCTGACAGGGCAATGCCTCATGTGCCCTGACAAATGACTCCGCATGCCATCTGTGGAATGTGTGCCATAGGTTCATCATCCCAGATCTATAGGTATGCAAATACAGGTAGTCCTCAACTTACAACCACAATTGAGCCTAGTTGCTAAGTGAGAAATTTGTTAAGTGAGTTTTGTCCCATTTTAAAAATTTTCTTGCCACATTTGTTAAGTGAATCACTGCAGTTGCTAAATTAGTAACACGGTTGTTAAGTGAATCTGGCTTCCACATTGACTTTGCTTGTTAGAAGGTGTCAAAACATCGCATGACCCCGGGCCACTGCAACCGTCATAAAAGCGAATCAGTTGTCAAGCATCCAAAGTAAATCACGTGACCAGGGGGATGCTGTGAGGGTCATAAGTACAAAAAATGGGCAGGTCATTTTTTTTCAGTGCCATTGTAACTTTGAACGGTCACTAAATGAACTGTTGTATGTCAAGGACTACTTGTAGTTCCTTCAGTCTGACAAGGTTCTGGCTACAGGTAAAGAACAATAAGGGGAACCACTCCGAAGTAACCCTACATGTCATTCATGGGGCCTGAAGGTTTTAGAGCAGATAGCTGAGGTTTGGATGCCAAGGTGATCTTCCTTTATTCGTGTCACAAGCAAATTATATAGAATGTTTTAACACTGAGGCAGTAAAATAATGCCAAGGGGCTGAAAAAAGACAGTCCTGTTTAAGAAGGGGGGTTGTATCTGAACCCACAAAATTCGAGGACCTCTTTCTTACGGAAGTAATTCATCCGTTTTCATTTATGTTGGCATCATGCAGCTTTTTAAAGGATGTAACAGATTAATAGAGTTGGAAGGGA
The DNA here is from genome assembly GCF_009769535.1 of Thamnophis elegans. Lineage (NCBI taxonomy): Eukaryota > Metazoa > Chordata > Lepidosauria > Squamata > Natricidae > Thamnophis > Thamnophis elegans. The sequence goes on from NC_045552.1 coordinate 28,970,130, forward strand.
CCTTGCAGGTCATCTAGTCCAACCCCCTGCCCAGGCAGGAGACCCTACATTTGCCTCTACCTAGGGTCGAACTCACAACCTCCTGATTGTGAGGCAAGAGCTCCCAGCCTCTCTTTGCTTCATTGATCTACCCACTAGATCCGTGATGGCAAACCTATGGCTACATGCGTATGCCACAGATGGCACACGGAGCCATATCTGCCGGCACATGAGCTGTCAGCTCCAGCGTGCATGCGCGCACTGGCCAGCTGACCTTTGGCCTTCCAGAGGGCCGGGGGAGGCCCTTTTCACCCTTCCCATGCTTCAGGAAAGCCTCCGGAGTCTGGGGAGGACGAAAAACGGGCCCAATGGGCTAATCGGAAGTTCAGAAATGATCTGTTTCTGGCTTCCGGAGGGCCTCCGGGGGGCTGGGTGAGGCCATTTTTGCCCTCCCCAGACTCCAGGAAAGCCCCCCGGAGCCTGGGGAGGGCAAAAATAGGCCCAACAGGCGAACCGGAAGTTCAGACACGTTGGGCCAGTTTTTCGCCCTCCCCGGGCTCCGGAGGCTTTCCTGGATGAGCACGACACCCGCCTCCCATGCACAGGGGGTTGTGCATGCATGCATGGGGTTTGCATGCACATGCGCAGGTGGGCAGGACATTGCATTGTGGGTGTGGGGCATGCAAGCACGCTATCACAGGTGCGCACACAATTTTGGCACACATTTACAAAAAGATTTGCCATCATTGCACTAGATATTTCTCATTTCAAACGACTAGTGTGACAAATGGATGGGGGAGCAGCTGTTGCCTGATCTGGATGATCCCTCCGTCCCCCCTCTGCCTGGCAGTGTTGCACAGGAGGAAATCCAGGGCAACCCTTTGGGAACTCTCAGGAGGAGAGGAACAGGCGGTCTTCGGGTCTGCAAGACTTGAACCCGGCACCGAAGAGAGCAGCAACTTTTGGTGGGCTGAGGAAGAAAAGGGCAGGATAAATGGGGTCATAAAATACAACATGAACTTTTGGTGCATGCCTTTTAATCAACCAACGTATTTCATGGGGTTAAGGTTTTAAATCATAGCTCATAAAGTGAGAAAAGTGATGGGAATATTATTATGCATAAAAGATTTTTTAAATGATAACAAAAGCGAGATGCACATAATGAGCCTCACAGTGAATCTTAACCACCACCACCCAAATCCCCTTATGGCTCCCATGTGATAACGGGGGAGGTTTCCCTGTCTGAAAATGATAGCTTGTAATTATTAATTACCTTAATTACTGATGGTAATCAAGTTTTTGATTTTATATTTGTTTATCATATTTATATTTCCGCCTATCTCACAGACCATGATTCTGAGTGGTTTGCAGTAAAAAATGGCAATATAAAAGCCAATTAAAACAATAATATATGGTTAAAAGGCAAGGGTAGAGCATTATATCTTATAGAAAATGGAACCATCTCATTAACTCACCAGTCCCTTGAGACCTCGGTGCCCAATGACACAACACAATCAGGTCTTGCGAGGTTTACAGAAAATTAAAAGCACCTATAAAATATGGAACTTGGAGCATGTAAAATATGTTTATACAGCACAGCTTTTTACAAATAACACAATAACTAGCTCCTGTAATTTCCCCGCTGGCTTGGGATGCCTGTTGTGCAAAAGACTCGGTGAGCAGACACAAAATCCCCTTTGACAGTGAATTTCAGGTCTTACTTTGTCCATTTTCCTCTCTCATCAGTTGTCCACCTCTTGTTATATTCATACGACTTATTAGGTGACTGGTGTCAGGTATCAGGTGACTGAACTGAAGAAGAACACACTTGGGAGAGTTTCTTCCCTTTGGGCCCAGTTGTATTTTCTCTTCATCAGGCAGAGTAACAGCCATTTAGTACTTTGACTAACAGGGTTGGAAGGAACTGTGGAGGTCTTCTAGTCCAGTGGTCCCCAACCCCCGGTCCGCGGACCGGTGCCGGGCCGTGGAGTACCTGGCACCGGGCCGCGCAGCGGCCGGGGGCCATGATCGCTGCAGCGGCTGGGGGCCATGATCGCTGCAGCGGCCGGGGGCCATGATCGCTGCAGCGGCCGGGGGACATGATCGCTGCAGCGCAAAGGCTCCTGGGCCGTGCGCAAAAGCTCCTGGGCCGTGCGCAAAGGCTCCAGGGAAGAGAGCCCCGCGCAGGTACGCAATCAATGTGTCGTTGCGAACAACGCCCCCCCACCCCTGCGCGTGCTCAGCGGGCCACGGTAAAATTATCAAAGGCTGACTGGTCCGCGCCGATAAAAAGGTTGGTAGTCCACCCACCAGCTAGAGCAGGAGACCCTAGACTCCTTTCAGTCTGGTTTCAGGCCTGGATACTGCACCGAAACCGCCTTGGTCGCGCTGACCAATGATGTCTGGCGGGCCAGGGATAGAGGACATTCCTCTATCCTGGTGCTCCTTGACCTCTCAGCGGCCTTCGATACCATCGACCATGGTATCCTTCTGCGACGGCTGGAAGAGGTAGGAGTGGGAGGCACCGTTTTACGGTGGTTCTCCTCTTACCTCTCTGGCAGGTCACAGTCGGTGTTGGTTGGAGGGCAAGGTCGACCCCTAGGCCCCTTAAATATGGGGTGCCGCAGGGCTCGGTCTTGTCCCCCCTCCTATTCAATATCTACATGAAGCCACTGGGTGAGATCATTCGCCGGCACGGGATTAAATACCATCAATACGCGGATGATACACAGTTGTATCTCTCCGCCCCGTGCCAACTCAGTGTAGCGGTGGAAGTGATGTGCCAGTGCCTGGAAGCTGGATGGGAGTGAACAAACTTGCACTCAATCCTGACAAGACCGAGTGGCTGTGGATGTTGCCCCCCAAGGACAGCCCAGATAGTCCATCCCTAAGCCTGGGGGGTGAAACTCTACACCCCTCAGAGAGGGTCCGCAACTTCGGTGTCCTCCTGGATCCGCAGCTGACATTAGAACATCACTTGTCGGCTGTGACCAGGGGGGCCTTTGCCCAGGTCTGCCTGGTGCACCAGTTGCAGCCCTACTTGGATCGGGAGGCACTTCAAACGGTCACTCATGCCCTCGTCACCTCAAGACTTGACTACTGTAATGCGCTCTACATGGGGCTGCCCCTGAAAAGTGTTCGGAGACTACAACTGGTCCAGAAAACAGCTGCACGAGCGATACTTGGTGTACCAAGATACACCCATGTTACACCTATCCTCCGCGAGCTGCACTGGCTTCCTATCGGTGCTGGTTATTACCTTTAAAGCCCTACATGCCTAGGACCCGGATATCTGCAAGACCATCTTCTGCTGCATACCTCCCAATGGCCGATAAGATCACACAGGGTGGGCCTTCTCCAGGTGCCGTCGACCAGACAATGTCGGCTGGCAGCTCCCCGGGGGAGGGCCTTCTCTGTAGCCGCTCCAACCCTATGGAATGATCTACCCCCAGAGATCCGGATCCTGCCCACTCTCACGGCCTTCCGTAAGGCTACCAAAACCTGGCTATTCCGGCAGGCCTGGGGCTGTTGACCTCATGACTGAGGTCCAGCCCCGCCCAGATTGAGTGCATGATGTGGTCTTTTAATCTGTTTTTTCTCTGTTTTTTTAATTCTTTATTTTTTAAAATGTATTTCTGTAAGCCGCCCGGAGTCCTTCGGGATTTGGCGGCCTATAAATTTATTAAATACTTAAATACTTAAATACCCTAGGGCCTAGACCATTCTGGATAAAATGCAGTCCATCCCTCCTTGAAAATCTCCATTGAGGGAGCATCCACAATTTCTGGGGGAAAGCCATTACTCTGATTCTAATTGTCAGGAAATTTCTCCTCCAAGTTCCATCTCTGTTTGAAAGTTTCCATTGTCACTTATTGTTCTGCCCTCAAGTACATTGGATAATAGATTGACCTCTCTTTTCTATGACAGCCTCTCAAAAGAGAAAAACTGTTACCCCTCGTCCTTCCTTTTTAAAAAGTAGATATACCAGTTCCTATATCGTATGACTTAGCCTCTAGTTTCCTAATCATCTTTGATGCTCTTCTCTGCACTCTTTCTAGAGTCTCAACATCTATTTGTATCATGGTGATTAGAACTGGGCAGAGTATTATAAGGGTGGTCTCACCAGAACAGTGTGAAGTGGTACTAACACTAATACCTGATCTTGAATTTATCCCCCTGTTGTTGTAGCCTAGAACTGTGTTGGCTTTTTTGGCAGCTGCAACACACTGCTGGCTCATATTTAAGTGATGGTCACCTAGATTCCTCTCAGAGTGGCTACTAGTGAGCCAGGTTTCATCTCTTCTATACCTGTACCTTTGGTTTTTCTTGGCTATGTGCAGGATGTTACTTTTTTCACCACTCAACTGCATCCAGTTGAATAGGGCTCAATGGTCAGGTTTATCAAGGTCCTTCTGTATCTTGAGTCTATCTTCTAAAGTGTTGGCTATTCACCCCAGCTTGGCATTGTCTGTAAATTTGATGAGTTCCCCTTCTATCCTCCCATCTAAATCATTTATGAAGATGTTGAAGAGTATTGGACCTAAGAGAGAACCTTGAGATATCCCACTGTATGCTTCCCTCCATGTAGATTAATTTTTGAGGTCTAGATGTTGAGTGCCATTGATCAGTCAGTTGCAAATCCATCTAGTAGTGATACTGTCTCCCCCACAGGGTTCTATCTTACCAAGAAGCAATTTGTGGTCTACTTTGTCAAATGCCTTACTGGTCCAAACATTGTCAAGGAATGCAATAAGGTTTGTCTGACAATTGTTTATCTTATTATTATTATTTTGACAAACCCATGTTGAAAAGAAAAGAAATCTGGAAGGATCTTGGAGGTCTTCTAGTCCAGCCCCCTGCTCAAGCAGGAAAAAATAGATTATTTCAGATAAGTGGCTTCTTCTTAAAAAACTCCAGTGATGGAGTGCCCATGATTTCTGAAGGCAAGCTGTTCCACCGGTTAATTGTCCTCAATGTTAGGAAGTTTCTGTTTAATTCCATGTTGCTTGCCTCTTTGATTAGTTTCCAACCATTGTTTCTCTTTGGCAGCCTCTCAAATACTGGAATACTGCTATAATGTTACTCCTAATTCTTCTTTTCTTTAGACTTGCCAAACCCCAAACCTGCCGCCATTCATATGTTTTGGTCTCCAGGCCGTTAATCATCTTAATTGCTCTTCTCTAAACTTTTTCCAAGGTCTTAACATCTTTTTTATAGTATGGTGACCAAAATTGGTTGTAGTATTCCAGGTGTAGCCTTACAGGGTTGTATAAAGATTTATTTTTATAAAGGTTTTATTGCTCCAGGATCTTTGAAAGATATGGTTCAGTGACTCTGAGAGCACATCTGTTAGCACACCTGTTGGCTCCTTCAAGAGTGTCTAGACTTGACTATAGACCCTTAACTGTTTCCTCTAGACTCTAACTTTTTCCTCAAGTAATTCAAGTAGTTTATATTTGGTACAAATATAATTAGGGTCTTCTATGGGTACGAATATTTTACACACACACACACACACACACACACACACACACATATATATATGTGTGTGTGTGTGTGTGTGTATGTGTGTATATATATGTATGTATGTATATATATGTATGTATGTATGTATATATATATATATATGTATATGTATATGTATATGTATATGTATATGTATATGTATATGTATATGTATATGTATATGTATATGTATATGTATATGTATATGTATATGTATATGTATATGTATATGTATATATGTGTGTGTATGTATGCATGTATATATATGTGTATATATATATGTGTGTGTGTGTATGTATGTATGTATGTGTGTGTGTGTGTGTATATATATACACACACACACATAATATTTTAATATTTTCATTTAAAAACTTTAAAGATTTACAAGGTATATTTTTTAAAAAAATTGAACAATTTACCCTTTTTTGTTTTAATATTTTTTAATTATACAAATTCAAAAAACTATTTTTTAAAACATTCAAAATTTAATTAAAGTAATATTTTTGTAAATTAAAGTTGGATTCCAACCTGTTGAGGTTAAAGTTAGTCCTGAATTCAAGTATTCTTGAAGTGAAACAGTTTATACTCCTCAGCTCCCTCGTGACTAGTGTCGTAATGATACTTTTGTACTCCTCAGAGGGAAGAAGAAAAAAGGCATAGAGAAAAATGAAGCGAGAAATAGACACACAGAGAGATCATAGAATAATAGAGCTGAAAGGGACCTTTTCTGTAGGTCTTTTGCTCTCTGGAGCCTTCAGGGAAGCCTCCTGAAGGTCCCTGAAGGCTCCGGAGGGCAAAAAACAGACCTACGGACAAACCAGAAGTCAGTTCCTGAAGTTCCAGTTTGCCCGTAGGGCTGGTTTTTCGCACACTTCAAGCCTCCGGAGGGGGAAAAATGGCCTCAAATGAAGGCCGAAATCAGCTGGCCAGCTGACAGGGCAGCGCCTCGCATGCCCTAACAAATGGCTCGTGTGCCATAGGTTTGCCATCACGGCCCTAGATCATTTCTGACAAATGGCTGTCCAGTCTCTACTGGAATGAGAATAATCACAATTAACATAAAAGTATAGAAAAAACATACGTATTTACCTATATACTTAGAGATGCAGTGGCTCAGTGGCTACGATGCTGAGCTTGTCGATCAGAAAAGGCCGGCAGTTCAACAGTTCAAATCCCTAACGCCGCATAACGGAGTGAGCTCCCATTACTTCTCCAAGCTTCTACCAACCTAGCAGTTCGAAAGCATGTAAAAATGCAAGGAGAAAAATAGGGACCACCTTTGGTGGGAAGGTAACAGCATTCCGTGCGCTTTCGGCATTGAGTCATACCGGTCAGATGACCACGGAGACATCTTTGGACAGTGCTGGCTCTTCGGCTTAGAAATGGAGATGAGCACCGCCCTCTAGATTCAGGAACGACTATCACATATGTGCGAGGGAAACCTTTACCATATAGAAAAATAGTAAAGTGTCCTTCTTTTCTTTGTTCCTTTGCTTCTTAGTGTCTCATTTTAACTTCTGCCATTCTCAGCTGTCATTCTGCATGTCCCGCTGTCTTTCCAATGCCATTCTTTCTCCCTCTCTCCCTTTTTTCTTTCCTTTGCTTTTTTTTAACGTTTACCTAACCATTTTTTCTTTACTCTTCCACTCTAAATACCTCATTGCACCTGCTGCTGCTGGCCTTCAGAAAGCATCTCATTACTGCCTTCGGTAAATGTCTTGTGTTGCTACCAGTATTGCCACTGGTTGTGCCAACTACCCAGTTCTCGTGTTCTGCGCTTGGCACACCTGCTGCTGTCACTCACCCTTTGCACTCTTAACAGCTCCTGCTGTTCCTTTCGCCTTCTCCTGTCTTCTTTCTCCATCTGCTGACTTTTCCTTTCTTCCCCTCTGGTCATTTGCACCTGTTTGCCAGCTGTGCTCACTGGTTGTTCCCGCTCACCTTCTCACCAGTTGCAGTCATCCAGGTGCCCTCTCGCTGATTGCATTCGCCCAGGTGCCCATTCATCCTCTCAATGCTTGTGCTCACCTGGGTGTCCTCTCACCTTCTGCCAGTGGGTGCAGTTCCCCTCTCATCAGTTTTACTCACCTGGTTGCCCTCATCCTTGTTCTCCTGTCCTACCCTTCTGCATTTCTTTGCAGCAAATAAGGGCACCATCCTTGTGTTGGCAAGAATGGCATTAGCAATGCAGATAGCTCCATCTCTGTTTCTCCATGTCATTAATTTCTCTCCCGATCCTATCAATGTGATTCTGGTCTTTAGTGGTGTCAGAATAAGGGGCAAACACCCTTCTATCTCCCTCAGGGTTCAAAGCAAGTCATGCACATGAGCTGGGACTAGGATGAAGGCAACTTCATGAGGGCAGGGCAGAAAAAGAGGTTGCCAGGGCATGTTTGTAGCCTGGGTAGGTGAGAGTGGGCAAAGGCCTTTAGATTCAGCTTGTGGAGTCTGAATTTCAGGCTCCCCAGCTTGGGAGTGAATGTTCTGCTCCAGGACTTGAGCAAGTGAATGAAGGCAAGACTTGCAGTGATCCCTTGTGCTAAGCACCAAATGTGCTGCTTCCTCTCTGCTGCCTGTTGCTTCCTTGGCATCTTCTGTCTTAAGTGGACCCGTTGCTTCCTTGATATTTTTCTTCTTATTATATGTTGAAAGAACCTTTTTTTAAAATTACCATATTTTTGGACTATAAGATGCACCTTTTTCTCTCCCAAAAGGGGGTGAAAGTGTCTTTGTGTCTCATAGATCAAATATTGCTGAAGCCCTGCCCTCCCATTTTTTGGCCTCTGAATGCCCATTTTCAGGCCTTTTTCAGGCCTTTTTGGGCTGTTTTTAAGGCTTTTTGGTCGATTTTTGAGGCTTTGTTGGTCCATTTTTGGGGGGGGAATGGCCTGAAAAAATCCTTGAAAATGGGCTGCAAAAACATCAAAAATGGCCCCCAAAAGCCTTAAAAATGGCCCAAAAATTATAAAAAATGGCCCAAAAAAGCCTTAAAAATGGCCTGAAAAAAGCCTCAAAAACGGGCCAAAAAGCCTTCAAAATGGTTTTTAAAAAAGGCTGGAAAAGGGCCAAAAAGCCCCCCAAAAGGGCTGAAAATGTGGCATGTCAAAGCCAAAATCCTTTTTCCCCTCTTCTAAATTTCGGTGCATTGTTTATAGTCAGGTGTGTCTTGTAATCCTAAAAATACGGTATCTGACTTTTGTTGCAAGTCTTTGTTCATTCTGAGCCTTTGCTTTCCTGACTTCATCTTTGCCAATTCTGACTATCTGCTGATATCCTGCCTTAGTTATGTGCCCCTCTTTCAATTTTTTGTACTTGTCCTTTTTGTCTTTCAATTTATCTATCAGACCTGCCCAAAACAATCATTTAGGGAAGCAAACTCTCTATTCCAAATGTTTGAAGTGAAAAGAACTTTTACTAAAGATGTCAGTTACAGGAAGGTGAGGTGGAATCTGATACAAAAAGGCACCCTCATCTCTCCCCCAAAGTTCAGTCCATTGCCAACCAATCCAGGATCACCACAATGTTGTGGGAAACTCTGGATTGTTTAGGATGCTGGAATTTCACACCCAGGGCAAGTGGCCTTGAAGATGCTCGGCCTAACCTGTACAAACATGTCAGCTTCCCTCCCCATTTTCCACCATTAGGTACATAGATGTGGATTACCCTAAATGCTTCCTCCTCCCTTTCCCTTTTATGGCAGGATGCCGGCAAGGCACCAGATTGAGATCCTGACATTATGAAATAAATTTTTGTGCAACCATGCTGGATCCTTTTTGGATTTCTCATTTTTGTTTTTCAGTGATATTGTGTTGGACTAGGCTTTTATGATCATATTTTTCAGTGTTTCCCATGCTTCTTGAGTTGTTTTCCCCTTTAGGATTTTTATCCAGGAAATTTTGCTTAAGCTCTCTCTGAGTTTGGCTGGATTATATTCTATTGCTTGTGTTTAAATTATATTGAATTCCAGTATAGCAATAGCAGTAGCAGTTAGACTTATATACCGCTTCATAGGGCTTTCAGCCCTCTCTAAGCGGTTTACAGAGTCAGCATATTGCCCCCAACAATCCGGGTCCTCATTTTACCCACCTCGGAAGGATGGAAGGCTGAGTCAACCTTGAGCCGGTGAGATTTGAACAGCCGAACTGCAGAACTGCAGTCAGCTGAAGTAGCCTGCAGTGCTGCACTCTAACCACTGCGCCACCTCGGCTCAGTGGTCACTCTTGCCCAAAGTTCCAGAAACTTCAACTCCTTCTTCTTCTCCTCTATTAGTAACAATTAGGTCCCGTATAGTTTTTCCTCTAGTTCCTTCTGAACTTTTGAATGACAAAGTTGTTAGCAAAGTTGATTAGGAATCTGTTTGATCTCCCACTTGCTGCAGTGTTTGTCTCCCAGTTGATATCAGGGTAATTAAAGTCTCCTATTACTACTGTGGTATATTTCCTACATACATTTGTTAATTGATTAGCAAACAGTTCATTTCTTTCTTCGGCTTGGTTGGAGGGCCATATGTCCATTGCAATGTCATTTTCCCCCTTTTATATTGACTCATATGGGTTCCAGGAGGTTCTCATCCTTGGTTTTGTGCATTTCTGTAGAAATGTAGTGATTTTTTTAATATAATGCAACTCCACCTCCTCTTTTGTTAGGTCTGTTTCTTTTGAACAGTTTGTATCCTTCCATCAGTACATTTCAGTCATGAGTTTCATCCCACCAAGCTTCAGTAATGGCAACTACATCATATCTGCCTTCCTGTACGAATACTTCAAGTTTACCCAGTTTGTTCCCTAAACTTTGAGTGTTCATTTGAATCCTTTATGGGTCTTTGGTATGTTTCTTTTATTTCTTATTTTGTAAATGGATTTTCCATCCTTTTCTTCACTCTCTACTTCCTTATGATTTTCTTTTTTTATTTCTTCTTTCTCTTTACTCTCTACCTCCTTATGGGATTGGTTATCTACTGGTTTCTGCTTGGAATTTCCATAGGTCATGAAGATGGGGCGCCTTCCCTCCTCAGTTAAAGCCTTTTTGAGAAGCCAGTTGTTTTCCAAATACATTCTTTCCAGTTTTTGTGAGGTACAGTCCATCCCTTGCCAGGAGCCCTACATGTAGGTAATGCAGACCATGGTCTAGGAAGCAAAAGTTCTGTTGTAGACACTGGTTTTTGAGCTACTGGTTCATTTCTAAAATCCTTTGCTCCCTCATAGGATGTTGGCCTTTTGTTGGAAGTATAGATTAAAACATCACTTGTGTGCCTCATTCTTTTAACTTTCTTCCCTAGCTTTTCGTAATCTCTCGTTATTAAGCTGTCCCATTATCCCTGGTCAGGGTGCGGCAAGACGCAGCTGATAGGCACATATATGGGATCCCATGTCAAACCAGAGACCACATGGAAATTGGCTGTAACCTGAGGGCATACAGGTAGTCCTCAACTTACAGCCTTTTGCTTATTGACCATTTTAAGTGACTTCTTACGGTTTTTCACACAAGATCATTGCAGCAGCTCCATAGTCACGTGATCAAAATTTAGACACATGGGAACTAGCTCATATTCACAACAGTTGCAGTGTCCCAGGGTCATGTGATCATCTTTTGCAACTCTCTGATAAGCAGTCAATGGGAAAGCCAGATTCACTTAACAGCCATTTTACTAGCATAACAACTGCAGTGTTTCATTTAACAACCACAGCAAGAAAGTTCATAAAATATGGCAAAATTCACTTAACAACTGTCTCACTTAGTAATAGAAATGTTGGGCTGGAGTTGAGGACTACCTGTATACTAGTCTAGAATCTTTTTTTTTCATATAAAGGATGCTTTAATGATTAGAAAATAGAATAGAACTGGAAGGGACCTTGGAGGCTTTCTAGTCCAGCCCCCTGCTCAAGCAAGAGAACCTATACTATTTCAAATCAGAGGCTGTCTAGTCTCTTAAAAAACTCCAGTGATGGTGCACCCAAGATTTCTGAAGGCAAGCTGTTCCATTAGTTAATTGTCCTCACTGTTAGGAAGTTTCTCCTTAATTATTAATTAATTATTAATTACTTACATGGCCTAGACCAGGAGTGTCAAACTCAATTTCATTGTGGGCCGCATCAGGGCTGTGGTTGACCTTGGGGGACCGGGCAGGCATGGCCAACTTGATCCACTCCCCAAGCTGCTGGCATGTTTCCTCTTCGCATTGGGTAGACTGGGCCGAGGCAATGCGGGTCAGCTCCTTACATTTTCCAGGACAGTCCCGCGGGCCGGTTCTGACCACATTGTGGGTCGGTTTTGGCCCACAGGCCTTGTGTTTGACACCCTTGGCCTAGACACTGGTATGTGAATATAGGTCTTTTTAACATTCATATTTTATTGTGTTATTTTTAATCTAGGCATAATGTTAACATGTATCGCAAGTCCACATGTGATATGCCATGCACTAAATAAATAAAGAAGGCATATATGGAGAGGATGATTTTCAAGGCTAGAAGTTCACTGCTGTGTCTCAGGCACCCAAGAGAAGACTTACTATTCCACACACTTTGGCATTTCACACAGTTTTTGATTCCTGCAAGTGCTGATAGCAACAAGGCTTAATATCAGAGTTTCCCATTCATTGATTTTTCTTTCAAGCATTTTGTCTTTTCTCCTTATGCTCAATTAATCATCATAATTAACTGATTCTTGGCTGAGATTGGGAGGCTGAGGCTTCCCAATTGGAACCAATACTGATTTCTGCACCTAAATTTTAAGGTTGTTTACTCAGGCGAAGCATCTGTGAATTCCCCAAAAAGCTGAATTTCAGAAACGTGGGTGACATTTCTCAGCAACCTTTCTTTTTCTCTTACTTTACAACAGTTTTAACGTTCAGTCATGCCAAAAGAAGAGCAGGCAGAGGGCTGAGAAGAACGTTTTTTTTCCCCCAACAGGATCTGTATGCACTCGATCTTGAGCAATATCGCTACTCTGGAGTAAACCTGACTGGCTTCCGCATCTTGAACGTGGAGAATCCCCATGTGTCTGCCGTAATTGATAAGTGGTCCATGGAGAGGTTGCAGACGGCCGCCAAACCTGAACCTGGATTAATCGCAGGGGTCATGATGGTACGATGGTCCCTTTGAACTCCTGGCCCTTTTCTTGCTGCTGTGTAATCAGAAAAGGTTTGCAGCTCATACGGCTTGTGCCAGGCTGTGCCAAACGTTTGTAGCACCCTCTGCTTTTGTCAGAAGAGGAGTCTTGCATCTTCAGGCTGAACAACACATTACATCTGAATAGGTAAAATGACTTCCAGCCCCCTTCTTCCAGAGGGGGGAAAGAATCCTAGGAGAAGGAACCGTTTGAAGCAAAGAGGCTGGTTTTTCTCCTAATATTATCCTGGATTCAGGAATGATTCCTGGAAGCCTGGGTGCATGGGAAGTCTACCCTTTCAGGGTAGAAGCAGTGGCTTCTCACAGTGGGCTTAGCTATAGAATCAAGAGAACATTTGGGGGTGGGGAGGATTGCTTTTAGAGTGGCTGCATGTGGTCAAAACAATTACTCTCCACCTTCATTTTAGACAGACGCTGCCCTGTTGTATGATGCCGTCCACATAGTCTCTGTGTGTTACCAACGGGCCCCTCAGATGACGGTCAACTCACTTCAGTGCCATCGACACAAAGCCTGGCGATTTGGTGGGCGCTTTATGAATTTTATCAAAGAGGTAAGAAAGGTCCTGGACTCAGATAACTATTGCTCATGAGGCAGTCACAGAGCGAGGAACTGGGGCTTGGCTCTTAGAAACCTGGGCATGGATGGATTTATACTGTAACACTTCATGTCATCGGGACAATTTTGAGATGAAAGGAATGCCCTGGTGAAGCTACTCCTTGCCTGGTTTGGCTAGCCAGCTAGGTATTTATCCTGACATTTCTCAAGCAAGCCAGACTGAATCATCTCAATTGTAGACGGAGCCCACTAATTCACTTGTCACCCCTCCACCAGATGCATAATTTCAAAGGGTTCCTGCCGGCTCAAGTAGAAGTAATTGCCACGAGAGCAGCAGATATGCTCAAGTACTGTTCAGATTGTTGAGGAGGTCATGCAATGACCTCACAATTGTGTGCATGAAAAATTGAAGTGCTTCTTGCAGGCACGCACAAAAGAGAGGAACAGGGAGTCAGTCTGTTTGTACCTTTGTCCTTGGATTAAGACCTGGCTTCTTTTGAATACGCTGGCCTACGCAGATTCCTTTCCTGAAAATTTTCTTTTTCTCGAAATGCTACACTTGGCCCATGTCCCTTTCATTGGAACACCAGAGGACACTGCTGCCAAATCTCTGTAACCCGGGGCTCTCTCGGGGCTTGCTTGTGGTTTCTCTGGCTCGATGGATCATCGCCGAATGGCGATAAAATGCATACAAGATCAGGCTTTAAGTGGCTGCTGGTTGCAATGGCAATTGGAATGAAGTGATTCTGGTATGTAAAACTATGCATGATGTGGAGAGAGAGAGAGAGAAAGAGACTACACTTATGTTGCTGGCCAGCCAGCGGAGTTAAATGGCCCTGATTGGGAAGGAAATATTTTTGTCCACACGCTGTGGCACTTCTGCGTCACGGTGGAGAGTTGTCCATCCACTTGAAATGCTTTAAAAATAATTCAGCCGTAACATAGAGAAAGATGGTTGTGCAATGACTTGTAATGGAGGCTGTACTTATTACTTTCAGGGTCAGAAAAAAAGGGGCTACTCAAAACTGCTTGTCAAGAAGCAGGAGGTGTGGGACACAGCTACCAACTTCCTTGCTATCTGGTTATGAGTGAAGCCTTCAGAATGATCTGCTGCAGGGCAGTTCTGACAACTAGTCATGGAATGAGCCAAATAATAAGAGGCAGCTGATACTTCTCTGCTGCCTCCACCATAGAATTGAGAGGGGCATTAGCAAAATGTCCATTAGCTGATCAAAGTGCAGTTCACAATCTACCCGGCAGTAAGCAAAGACAGAATTTGGACTAAAAGCCAGAAAGGAAATTCAGAGGCCTGAATGCTTTTCTCGCTTTCTACCCAATTCCCAGGCTAGACGCAATGACTACTTTGGATGCTCTTAAAACTGTTGTGTTTCCTCTGGGATCAGTCTTATCCCAGGGTCTCCTGCTTCCTTGTGCTTTAGCTAGTTGCAAATTTGCAAAATCTGCTGCTGGAAGCAACACCGTAAAGCAGCTACTTCAGCAGCCCTCTTGGGAGCAGCTCTGAACAGACGGCCTTTTTGAAACTGGCCATCCCCTCCATGGCACAACAGATGCTTTTGACAAGAAGGGACAGTTGAGCTGAACTAAAGGAGGCAGGTCAGGCCCTGTAAATCAGAGCTGGAGCCAGGCAAGGCTTCCAAGTTAATCTGCTCTGCGCGCTTCAGACACCATTGAGATCTGGACTCAGTTCTGGCCAACTTATTTTAATTTATCCATCAGATAAAATGGAAGGGAAAGGAGGATGCGTGGAAAACCAAAACCTTGGTCTCTCTCTTCTCAAAAAATATGTTTGGTCAGAGAGGAGAAAGTCATAACCTTATAGGAGGGTAGTCTATCACAAATTGGGAGGAGCGAGGTAGTAGCTTTTCAAATAACAAGATTTGATTAAAAGGTGTTGATTGCTGTTCAGTTGCTAAGTCATTTGAAACTGTCTGTGACCCCATGGACCACAGCACGCCACACACACCCCACTCCCCCCACCCTCCCCCACCTCCCAGATTTTGCCCAAATTCATGCCCAATATTTATTTATTCGTCATAAGCACCACAATTAAAGTAAGGCATACTATATGACATAAAATTTAAAATGTAAAGTACAAGATTAAAATATGTACAAAATAAATAGATCTTGCCCAGAAACTAGCAACATTGTGTTCTGCTATGCTCACTGATGCCATCTAAACCATCTTACCCTCTGCTGCCCCCTTCTCCTTTTGCCTTCCATCTTTCCCGACATCAGGGTCTTTTCCAAGGAGTCCTCTCTTCTCTTTCGATGGCTAAAGTATTTGAGCTTCAGCTTCCAAAGTGGCCAAACGACAATCAAGTTTGATTTCCTTCAGGATTGACTGATTGGATCTCCTTGCAGTCCAAGGGGCCCTCTAGAGCAGGTGTCGGCAATCCGTGGCTCTGGGGCCCCATATGGCCCCTTTGTCCTCCTGCTGTGGCTCCCTGTCGGCTGAACCCACCACTGGCTGGCCCCACCCTTTGCCCTACCCTCCCACAGGCCTGGGGATAGTTGCCCCCTGGGCTAAATTATGATTCAAATAAGATTCCAAGACCTTTCATTGGATGCCATGTTAGTTACTCAAGTTTGGAAAATTTCTGATTAGTTCAGTGGTGAGAGGAGAGCAGCATTCCAATGTGCAATTACAAACAAAAGAATACTGAGAACAGTAAAAAGTCTGCTTTAGGCACATGAAATGGAAAAAATGCAAATATTGCAAATACAATGAAGTTGGTCTTCTTGTGATCTGAGGCTCAAGGAAACTGCCAGTCTCCCTTGGCATCCCACCATGCTTTCTGCCAACCTGATGGGTACTAATCATGATCTAGGTGTCCTTGAGAGGGCAGCAAAGTAGGTTTTTTTTCTGATTAACTATTTACTTGGCTCCCAGGGGCCCCATGTATTCAGCACAAAAACAAGTAGACCAGAGAACAGCAGAGCAGAAGAACCGCTTGGAGGGTTGGAGGGAGGGAATAAGTAACAGTGAGGGAAGATCTGCTGCTTTGCTGTCTCTCCACCCTTCTCAGTCAAGTCAACCCCACAGAATCCTTAAGGCACCAAAGGTTTCCCCACTAATTTCTGCAGGACTTGGAGGAGTGAGTGAGTCACCATGTCATATCCATGCTATAAAAATGGAAGACCACCACAAGAAGCCAGAAAAGAAGGGTGCAACACTATTTGCTACCATCCAAGTTCAGCCCAGATCCAGCAGACCAAAGAGAGGACTAAAACGTTTCTTCTGAATTTGAAGAGCCAGAGGATCCCCTGGAGGTCAACAGGAGGAGCAAGAAAGGGAAGGGAAACACTTATAGGACTCAGGCCCACTTCTGTTATGATGATAGTAAGTCATCTCCCTCTTTCTCATTCAGCCCCTTTGGGGCCACTGGAGATGAACCTGCCCCTATGGCCGAGATTTCTCATGTAGTTTTCCAAGGTTCATGTCGGACCTCTTCACATCCATGGCCAGGAACAGAGAGAAGCATGTGACTATCTTGGTCTTTCATGGATGGAGCAGCAGATACCACACCAAGGCTCAGAATAGTTTTTAAGTTGAGTGAGCCAGGACTGGTTGAACTTAATCTCTAGCCTCACTGCCAGTACAAAGCTTGATTTGAGCAGTCTACCCTCCACCTCCCCAACCCCCCCAACTCCAGCACTCTGCCTGCAGATAGTCAGCTGCTGCAGTGGCCCAATGAAATTGCAGGATGAAGCCAAGATGATCTCGGTGATGACATTATGGAGGGAAAAGGGGAGAAGAGAAAGCACAGGCCATGACATCTCCCAGTCCTTAATGGAGCACCTGGATAGCTCCAGAATGAATGCTGGTTTTGGAAGGAACATCTAGAAAAATGGCCTGCGATGGCTTAGAAGGGTCTCCTTGCTTTCCCTCCAGGCTGTCTCACCCAAAGTTCCAAAGGGTTTTCCCTCTTCAGGGCTCATAGCTCAGCAACACTTCATCATTCTCTCCAGTGAACCGGAAGCGATGGGCATCGACCATTTCTAAGGGGCAGCAGGGTGTGTGTGGATTTCTCCAGTTTTGCAGAACAGAAAGCAGTGTGTCAGGGTTCCAAATAGCATCCAAAAGTAAAACAGAGTCCAAAGTAAAGTATTGCTCAAAGTTCCAATTTATTAAGAGAGCCATGTTGGCACATCTGGAAAAACCCGAATCTGAAAGCTTCCTGGTTTTCCCCACCCAATTGAACGTTCAAGATCTTGCCCCCACACCCACAAGTTCGTCACATGGTCCAATCTTCCACTGCCATGCTGGCAGTCCCACTCATACAGTTCCAACCAGGTGCAAAAGTGCAGAGACAAAGGATGACCTTGGCTTTTTAGAAAAAATGATGTTATGGCTACATATCATCTAACAATTCCCCCTCCCATTTTCCCACCATAGAAAATGCATAGTAGAATAATAGAATGTGTGGCAGGTTTGAGATCCATAAACAAATATTGCTGCAGGCCTGACAGAGTGATGGGTTTAGCAAAGCTAAAAGAGGCAGCTCACTTCTGGCTTATGCACTTGATGCAGAGTTCCGTTATGTCACATGTTCATCGCCCCTCCTTCCCTGGTGCCATCCCTACCCACTGTTCCTTCCTTTCTGCCTTTCAGGCACAGTGGGAGGGCTTAACGGGACGAATTGCCTTCAACAAAACCAGCGGGCTCAGAACTGACTTTGACTTGGACATCATCAGCCTCAAGGAAGATGGGCTGGAAAAGGTCGGTGGCTTCTTTGCTTGCTCTTCTCTTTGCACATCTCAGGAAAGATCTTGGGGGCTGCCAGAAGCCCCTTCGTAAGCAGCTTCAAAGAGAGGAGTCTCTTTGACTCCTCTCTTTGAGGAGTCTGCTGGAGTCCCAACAGAAACAAATACACCTCACTCAAAGATGGGGGGGGGGCTCTACTTTGCCATGGGTTCTTTGCATGTGTGGGGGCTGGGCCCAACTTGGGTGGCGCTTCATCTTTCCTTAAAGCTTTTTGAACCTATCACATTTTTTTCAGCTTCTTCAGCTCCATAGTTCATACTAGCCTAAAAGATATAGAAAATATTATAGAATCCTAGAGCTGGAAGGGACCTTGGAGGTCTTCTAGTCCAACTCCCTGCTCAAGGCCTTTTACCATCACAGTCAAATGGTTGTCCAACCTTTTCTTGCAGCTTAGGCCTTGAATCAGCAGAGAATGGTTTGGCTAAATTGGTTGGAAGACTCTTGAATGTTTCCTAGATGTGAAAGGATGCAGCCCCTCCCCTCTCTCACACACACACCAGTTAGTTCATACACACACACACCATCTGGCAATCCAACCTAGGTCATTCAGAGGAGTGAAAGGTTTGGTGTAGCCATATCAACCAGCAGTTGTGGATGACCCATTGGTCCCAGAGGCCCATGATTTCCCTTGTGTCCATTGGGGATCCTGTAGTGGTGGCCAAGGTAACTCTGTGAAGGGGCGTTTATGAAGGAAATAAATCTCCCTTGTGACATTTGGTGCATTTTCTGCATCTCCAGTTTCTGAGGGCAGTAACCTGAAGCTGAAAGACCCCTGCCATCAAGAAACAAACATCATTTGTTCAGTTCCCTTGTTTCCTAGTTGTTTGTGCCCCCTTCAGGCACTTAATCTCCTCCTGAATGTGTGTTTAAAGCTTTTTCTGAGCTCTAGAGAAGCTTTAAAGTGGCTGCGTCAAATCATGGCAGAGTGGGGCATGACGGCTTTGTCAGGATGTAATGTGAATTAATGGTGTCCCAAATGGAATCAAATCCCTGTTGATACTTGCGCCTTCTGTTCAATATTTCACATTTGCTAAGGTTTCAGGTTTAGCACTTTCTCGCCTTCTGCAACTTGCAGATTGGTAATGTCGAATTCTGTGCTCTTGAGCTACCACAGTTAGAGGAATCTGTTAGGGATTTGCAAAACAACAATGAGTGCAATCAGCTTTCCGGCTCCTGCAGAGACGGCCTCGTCTTGCTGAAGTCATCATCACTGAGGGGAGTGGGAATCTTGGTGTTTTGCTTCCCATCAGAACCACAAGCCTTCGCTCCCACTGCTTATTGTCAGATAAAGGGGAGGGAGTAGCTCTCAGATAAGCGGCAAAGCAAAAAGTGTTTTCAGTAAACTGTTTCATTGCATTGCCGTTCATTTCTTTTTTGTGGGTTACTGTATG
This sequence comes from Thamnophis elegans, assembly GCF_009769535.1. Lineage (NCBI taxonomy): Eukaryota > Metazoa > Chordata > Lepidosauria > Squamata > Natricidae > Thamnophis > Thamnophis elegans. Next base: position 28,989,474 of record NC_045552.1, read on the forward strand.
AACAGGTGGGTAGTATAGTTTTCTAAAATAATATTTTAAAAAGAAAAGGGTTTTGAATATTCTGTGGTTTGATTGGGACTGGATCCTTTTGTCCATCTGAGAAAATGGAAATCTTTACGTTCTGCTTTCTCATTTGTAAGCTTTATGGACATCAATGATGTATCTCCTAACATTTTGAAAAGATCATTTGAAGTCATTATGTACACATTCCACATTTTCTGCAGAAGACACGTAGTAGAGCTGCCCTTTACGAGACCTGTTTCAAGGCTGAGCTGGAGTCTTTGGATGGCGCTCACCCTGCTGGCCCCCAGATGATCTGGCCATTCCAATGTGTGGGGAGGGGGGGGGCACCAAAGATAAAATGTTGACACAAGTCATGAGTCCCATGTTTACATTTGACACAATTACCAAAGGCTGGGGTTGGTTGTGATGTTGCAACACATTTTTCTTTCTTTTTTTCAACATTCTGATTTGCAGCAGACACCTGTGGATCGGAAGTATCTCTAGTTGAGGTTGGGGAGGGGTTGGAGTGTCATTTCATTCAATGTTCAAGCAAAACCACTCAGCAAAGGAGCTTTGAGACACAGCACAGCCCCCTCCCACTGAAGATAAAATCAAGCGGTCCAGGAGTGGGTTCCAGCAGGCACTACTGTCGTGTTTGCTCAGGGGAGTGCTTTGCATGTGCACATGCATGTGCAGTACAATTAAAATTGTTCTGCACATGCACAGAACTAAAAAAAAAAAAGATGGCACCGCCACTGCCGGTGGAATTGGTTTGGGAGTGTGGCAGACCTGGGTCATTGCCAGTTCCAGTGAACCAGGCCACCAAACCACTACCGGTTCCGCCAAACCACTACTGGTTCTGCCAAACCAGTCCAATCTGTTAGGAACCACCACTGAAGCAATCCCCTTGCTTTGCTCATCTGTGAGGCAGCGGCAGCTCCCAGATAGAAATATACATTTCCAGTTTTTGCAAGGAAGCAGCCACCAAGCAAGTCAAACCAACCTGAACAGATCAAAGGGCTATTCAGAATCCCCAGAATCCTGCCATTGTTCAGAATGAGGCAATTGACTGTACTCTGATTGCAAAAGCCCTGGTGATAGCTGAACGCAACAACTCTCTCCGTCCCCTGTAAGTCACTGGTTGTATTTGCATAGCAGCAAAAGTTGCTGGGAGAGCAAAGAGTTGCTCAACACAATCTCCAGAGAACTGGGACTTAATCTAGTGGATCATGCCACCAGCCCACATACCTAAAAGCCTACAACTAAAAGTCTAAAGCAGAAAGTCTATAAGAAATATATTTGTACCTGCACAAATCCTGAAGCATAAGAAAGTAATAGCTAACACTGTAGCGACCAGCAACGTATGTGCTATGTTTGTATTCCTGCCCACGGAGGATTCAAATTATACCTGCAACAAGTCCAAATGGATCTGATTGTTAGAGGAGAAAATGGAAGGTCTAGAGGCATGTCTAATCACTCTGAGTCTCATCTGAGGAATTCCTTGGAAAGGCAGAAGTCTGCATTCAAACTAAATACAGTAAGGAAGAAACAACTACAGGAAAAAATGAAGCTCATGGGGCAGACCAATGGCAGCATGTCACTGAAAGGACAAAAATACAAGGAGAAGGTCCCTGCCACTGGAGTTGAACAATCATTTGCATATCCTCCCTCTGTAAGAAAACACACAGGACATCTGGAGTTTCAGATGTTCTCATGAGGAAGAAAAGTAGCTCAGACTGTCATAAAGAGGAGTTTGCTGAGTTCCCCAAAGAGACATAAGCAGGTGATTGGTGACTCACTTCTCAGCAATTTGTGGACTGCACAACCTATCAAGAGTTGGGTTGTTTCCCAGATGCAAAGATCAAAGATGTGACACAAGGCTTACCCACATAATCAATCCCATTATAATCCCTTTCTGCTCTTTCATGTTGGGAAGAATGATACAACAAAATAGAGCCTGAAAAACATATCAAGCAGCTCTGAACAGCTAGGCAGGAAGGCAAAAGAATTAGGAGCACAGATGGTATTTCATCTATACTGCCAGTGGAAGGTCAACATCCAATGAGGGAACATAGAATTTTAAAGGTAAATCACTGGCTTAAGAGATGGTGCCATCAAGAGAAGTTTTGATTTATGGGCCATGGTTTACATTACCTAGAGGAAGGACTTCTGGCAAGTGATCGGCTGCACCTCACAAAGACTGGAAGAATGTGTTTGGGAAAGCTCTGGCTTGTCTTATCCATAGGTCTTTTAATTAAAAGGGGGAGGGAGACCAATTTTTAGGAACAAACCCAAAGCTGAAATCCCAAGATAACAAATCAGACAATGCGGAAACATGTGATAAGACGGAAGGGGCACTCAGGCATGTAACAGGAGATGCAGAAAGCAAACACTGGGTGAATCATAAAGGGTTCAAATGCCTGTACATTAATGCTTAAAGTATGGGGAACAAACAGGGAGGGCCTGAGATCCTAGTGCCTGATATTGTTGCTGTTACTGAAATTTGTGTGATGGAACCCATGATTGGAACATTCTGCGTAGAAGGATATACACTGTACAAAAGAAACAGAACCAACGCAAAAGAGAGGGGGAAAGAGTTGCACAGTATGTAAAGAACTACTATATCTCTACAGACATACACAATATCAAGGATGAAAGCTAGTTTGAAAGTATTTGGGGGAATATTAGGGGAAAGGGACATAACTACAGGCCACCAACCAGGTTCCCCAATATGTCTAGCTGACAACTTTATCTCTCAAAAGGTGGAGGGATCTAGAGGTCAACTATACTAGATTTAATTCTTACTAATAGAAACAGAATAATTGAGGGAGAATGACCATATCATACTAGAATTCACCATAATGCAGGGACAGGTAACTGAACAAAATCAAACAAGTGTTATTGACTTCAACAAACTAAGAGAGAGAATTGGAAGGATGGGGATCTTAAATGGAAAAAAAAGGATGCTTCGGATCAGGGACGTGCAGTCACTAGAGGCAGGGAAGGAGTGGCCTCACCAGTCATGAGGAAAAGGAAAGAATTTTAAAGAATTTTTTAAAAATAATTAAAGGCAAGGTAGTTGCTACCAGATTCTAAGTCACAGTGACTTGGAACAGTGCTTAGTGTTAACTATAGGAGGAGGCCAGAGAACTAGGGGCCTCTTTTGCATAAGGAATTTTTTGCCTTTTAAGAGTTAACCAAGGGTTAAAAAGCAAAGAATTCCTTATGCAAATGAGGCACGTGTTCTCTCACCTCCTGTAGAGGGCATTTTTAGAGGCTTTTTAGAGTTCTCTAGGAGCAACTAGCTCAGTCTGACTCAGAGTGCTGGCCTTTCATGAGGGCAGAGTTGAAATCTTCTCTGAAACAGCTGGAAAAGGTGGGTGTGTGGGGAGGGGGGAGGAATTCAAAAAGTTTGATTGCATGCAGAACCCACGTTGCCTTTTCAAACACACAATCACACACACACAGACAGCTGGATAAAAGTATATAAGCCCAGCTTCACTGAAAAGGCAACGTGATTCACCTGCAATCAAAGGCTCCTATCGGAAGGCAGCAGGGGAAGGGGGAGGGGTATGGCAGAGGAGCTGCTTTCAAGCCTTTGGAAAATATATCCAATCCAACTTCTGTGTTTGTGTTTGTTTGAGAGTGAGTGAGTGAGAGAGGGATCCAAGTTCTCTGTGTGCGTGTGTATGTTTGAGAGAGGGAGGGGAGGGAGGGAGAGAGGGAGGAAGGAGGGGGAGGGAGAAGAAAAAGAATGGGAAAACTTATTTTGCAAGGGGCGAAAATGCTGTCGCTTTAAATCGGAACTGAGCATGCCTGGCTGTGGAATTCTGGGAGTTGAAGTCCACAAGTCTAAAAAGCTGCCTCACTAGCCATAAAACTTACCGCACATCACTGCTTCGGATACTTTGAAAAAAAAAAGGATAATAAAGCCCCCCCCCCCCAAAAAAAAACCAATAACACTGAGAAAGAAAATAAGAGGCTCCAGACAAGCTTGCAGGGTTGTACAAAGAGCTTTCTGACATACTGAGGGGCAAACATGCCACCAAACAATCCAAATCAGGAGTGTCAAACTCAATTTCATTGAGGGTCACATCAGGGTTGTTTGATCTCAGAGGGCTGGGGCATGCCCAGGTGGGCGTGACGGGGGGCATGGCCATGATGGGTGTGGCACGGGACTTATGGGAGGGAACCTGTGGTGGCCAAGTGCTAAGGCAGGACTTCCCTGAGACCCTCACTCACTCTCATGACACAGGAAATCCTCAAGTTATGAATGTAATAGAGCCTGCCAATTATATTTGTAACCCGAAGATTCATTTGATTGAATCTCATTAAATGAACATGATTACTCCCAGTTTTCCCCAATGCATTTGTTAATCGAATATGCAGGTCATTAAATTCACATGAGGTATCTCAGAGTGGGGAAAAGCATGTGGGGCCTAGTGCTGGAGGAGGCTATCCAAAGCCTCCCCCAATCCATTGAGATACCTCATGCTCCCTTGGGGTCCCCACAATTGCTTCCTCACCCATCCCATCCCCAAATCCATGGATTACTTACTTTTTAAAGATCTCCAGAGCACCAGAAAAGGCTGACCCACTGGCAGAGAAAGCAAAGTATTTTATTCAGATGATGGTGAAGCTGTAAACATGTGAAATCCTAGGAAAACATTTTCACCAGCTTTTGAGTAAAAGACTTTGGCTGGGCCCATGTGGCCAGCAGGCCTAAGCCTGGACTGGGCCACAGCAGCCTCCTGCTTCAGGGATTGTGTCAGCAGCAGCAGTCAATCAATGAGGAGCTTGCTTCCTTTGTCTCCTTGGACTGAACTGTAAACCCCTTGTTGATTGGCTGCCATGCCCCAATCGCTGAAGCTGCTTATTCGAACCAGCCGGTCAGCTGCAAGCAGGAGGTTGCTTGTTACCGGCCAGACTGGGCCCAAACTAAGCCTGCAGGCCCTCATGGCAGAGAAGCTGGTCTTTTATTCAGAAGGGAAAAACTGTTTTCCTTACATCTCACCTTCTTACAGCATCACAGGCTTCTGAATAAAAGACTTCTCTGTCACGTGGGTCGGCGTCTTCTGGAGATCTTCAAAAAATAAGTACAGCAAAGTCATGCCAAATGGGACCTCAGAGGGCTGGATCCGACTCATGGAGGCTCCTTTTTGGCCTGTAACGGGACAAGGAAGGCCTCTGAAGACCTGTGTGGCCCATTTTTGGCCGGCAGAGTGCTACTGGAGCCCAGGGAGGCCAAAAATGGGCCATGTGGAGGCCTCTTGGGGCCTCCGCATGGCCTGGTTTCAGCCAGCAGAGTGCTTCTGGAGGCTGGGGAGACCAAAAATGGTAAGGGGGGCCACAAGCACCCACCACCACCTGTTTTGGCTGGAAGAGGCACCGTGGTATTTCCAGGCCAGCCCCATGGGCCAGATATATGCACCCTGCAGGCTGGGTCCATCCTGCAAGCCTCGAGTTTGACACTCCTGGTCCAAATTTACAAAGACAGAGTCAGGAAAGCTAAGACTCAAAGTGAACTTGCAACAAATGCCAAAAATAACAAAACAAGTTTCTTTCAATATGTAAGGAAAAGAAGAACAACAAGGAAACAATTGGTCCACTAATGGGACAAGATAGCAAGAAGATGACACACAGCAGGGGAAAAACAGAACTGTTTAATCCCATCTTTGCTTCTGTTTTAACACAAAAGGAAAAAAGAGCCCAACCTGTCAAAAGTAGCACTTTGGGAGACACAATAGGAATGTAGATCAAAATAGGTAAGGAATTGATAAGAGACTACCATCTGCTTTGCAGGAGTTGAAATCTCTGGGACTAAATGGTTTGCATCCAAGTGTACTGAAGAACCTGGCAGATGTGATCTCAGAAACAATGAATGAAATATTTCAGAGCTCCTGGAGCACAGAGGACTGGAAAAAAGCTGGTGTGCTTTCAATCTTCAGAAAGGGTAAAATGTGTTGAAGCTACAGGAACCTTGGGGGCGAGTGATCATGCAATATTGGAATTCAACATTATGCAAGCACAAGCAATAAAACAAAGTCAAACTAGAGTCTTGAACTTTAAGAGAGCTAATTTCAATAAACGTAGAGAGAGCCTGGGAAGGATTCCATGGATGAGAATCCTCAAGGGGAAAACAACTCAAGAAGCTTGGGAAAGTTTGAAAAGTGAGATTATAAAAGCACAGTCTAGCACAATACCAGTGAAGAAGGAAAATAACAGCTCTCAAAAGAAACCAGCATGGCTACATAAAGAACTCTCTGACAAATTGAAAGACAAAAAAGACGTATAAAGAGTGTGTCGGGAATGCCTCCTTCAGTATCCAAGAAAGAAAAACCTCAACTCCATTTGAATAGAGATAAAGTACTTTTACTACACATGAATTGAAAGCAGCGAAAAGGAAAGCAAGATCTGAGCCAAAAAGGCGCGAACAATACATATCAAATGATTACCCAGCCCCTCCCTCCAATTAGCCCAACCCAGTGTCCAATCTGCAACTCCCTAGGGTGTCATGTGAGGTGCACCTTCAAAAGGCTTCATCAGGTTGGTGTGTGAGACGGTTGGCCTTGACCAAGACCAAACATCAGCCATCAGCATGCGCAGAAGATAGTGAGGACAAAACTCCCTTCTAACTCTTCCAGTACCACACAATTCCCTTCCCAAATATCATGCCCCCATCCTCACCGTTTCTATGGCAGCCGATAGCAAGCAAGCGCAGCAGAGGCTGACAAAGTGGAAAGAGGGGCACATAACTAAGGCAGAATATCAGCAAATAGCCCAAACCTACAAAAAGGAAGTGAGAAAAGCTAAGGCTCACAACAAACAAAGGCTTGCGACAAAAGTAAAAAATAAAAAATATTCTTCCAACACGTTAAAAACAAGAAAAAAGTCAAGGAAACAATTGGTCCATTGCTGGGAGAAAGTGGCAGGAAGGTGACAAGCAACAAGGAGAAATAACTACTTAACTCATTTTTTGCATCTGTCTTTACACAAGGGGAAAAAACAGTCCAACCTATCAAAAGCAGCACCACAAAAAACAGATTAGGAACCCAAGTTAAAATAGGGAAGAAAATGATAAGTGAGCACCTGTCTACCATAGACGAATTCAAATCAACAGGACCAGATGGATTACACCCCAAGGTTCTGAAGGAACTGGTAGATGTGATCTCAGAACCACTGAAATATACCTTTCAAAGATCCTGGAGCACCGGGGAACTGCCAGAGGTCTGGAAAAGAGCTGATGTAGTTCCCATATTCAAAAAAGGGGAAAAAATAGATCCAGGAAACTACAGACCTATCAGCCTGACCTGTATATCAGGGAAGATTCTGGAAAAGATAATCAAGCAACGAATCAGCAAACAACTAGAAGCAAACAAAGTAACAACCAAAAGCCAACATGGGTTTGTCAAAAACAGATCATGCCAGACTAATCTTATTGCATTCTTTGACAAAGTGACAAAATTAGTGGACCAGAGGAATGATGTTGATATAATTTACTTGGACTTCAGTAAGGTATTTGACAAAAGGGACCATAACCTACTACTTGATAAAATAGTAATATGTGGGTTAGACAACATCAGCACCAGATGGATTTGTAACTGGTTGACCAATCACACTCAATGTGTAGTCCTCAATGGAACTGCATCTACATGGAGGGAGGTATGCAGTGGGTACCCCAGGAATCTGTTTTAGGCCCAGTACTCTTCAACATCTTCATCAATGATTGGATGAGGGGATAGATGGGGAACTCATCAAATTCACAGACAACATCAAGCTAGCAAGAATAGCCAATACTCTGGAAGATAGGTTTAAGAGACAGAAGGATCTTGACAGACTTGAAGATTGGATGCTATCTAACAAAATGAAATTCAGTGGTGAAAAAAGTAAGGTTCAATTTCAATTCAATTTCAATTTATTGAGTTTGTATGCCGCCCTATTCCCGAGAGACTCAGGGCGGCTCACAATAAAAAGGGAGGGGATACAAAAAATAAAATAAAAACAACAATTTAAAATTCTACAACAGCCATAACCTTGGATGGGGCTGGATAGTTCAACAGCCCCAGGCCTGCCGGAACAGCCAGGTCTTAACCACTTTGCGGAAGGCCGGAAGGGTAGTAAGGGTCCGGATCTCCACGGGGAGATTGTTCCAGAGGGCCGGAGCAGCCACAGAGAAGGCCCTCCCCCGAGGAGTCGCCAGCCGACATTGGCCGGCAGATGGAATTCGGAGGAGGCCTAATCTGTGGGATCCAATAGGTCTTTGGGAGGTAACTGGCAGGAGGCAGTCTCTCAAGTACCCAGGTCCAATACCATGTAGGACTTTAAAAGTAATGACTAGCACCTTGAAGCGTGTCCGGAGACCAATAGGCAGCCAGTTCAGCTTGCGGAGGACAGGTGTAACGTGGGTGTACCAAGGTGCACCCACAATCGCTCGCGTGGCTGCGTTCTGGACAAGCTGAAGTCTTTGAACACTCTTCAAGGGCAGTCCCATGTAGAGCGTGTTACAGTAAACCAGTCTTGAGGTGACGACGGCGTGAGTGACTATCCGAAGGGCCTCCCGGTCCAGGTAGGGCCGCAATTGGTGCACCAGGTGAACCTGGGCAAAGGTCCCCCTGGTCACAGCCGACAGATGATGTTCTAGAGTCAGCTGTGGATCCAGGAGGACTCCCAAATTGCGAGCCCTCTCTGAGGGGCGTATAATTTCACCCCCCAGGCTGAGAGATGGAATAGCTGGACCATCTTTTGGAGGGCGCATCAATAGCCACTCGGTTTTGTCGGGGTTGAGTGCCAGCTTGTTCGTTCCCATCTAGACCCTAACAGCCTTCAGGCACTGGCCCATCACTTGTATCGCTTCACTGAGTTGGCATGGGGCGGACAGATACAGCTGTGTATCGTCCGCATATTGATGGTATTTAATCCCGTTCTGGCATATGATCTCACCCAGCGGTTTCATGTAGATGTTAAATAGGAGGGGGGACAGGACCGAACCCTGCAGCACCCCAAAGTTGAGGGGCCTAGGAGTCGATCTCTGTCCTCCGACCAACACCGACTGTGACCTGTCCAAGAGGTAGGAGGAGAACCACCGAAGAACGGTGCCTCCCACTCCCACCTCCCACAACCGTCGAAGGAGGATACCATGGTCGATGGTATCTAAGGCCGCTGAGAGGTCAAGAAGCACCAGGATAGAGGAATGACCCCTATCCCTGGCTCTCCAGAGATCATCGATCAGCGCGACCAAAGCAGTTTCCGTGCTGTAGCCAGGCCTGAAACCGGACTGAAAGGTATCCAGATAATCGATTTCATCCAAGGACCATCGGAGTTGAAAGGCCACCAGGTTCTACAGGTTCTGCATTTAGGCAACAAAAATGAAATGCACAGGTACAGTATAGGTGGTATCTTGTGCTCAATAGCAGTAACTGCGAGAGGGATCTTGGAGTCCTAGTGGACAACCATTTAAATAGGAGCCAGCCGTGTGCAGCAGCTGCCAAAAAAGCCAACACAGTTCTAAGCTACATAAACAGAGGGATGTAATCAAGATCACGTGAAGTGTTAATACCACTTTATAATGCCTTGGTATTCTGCATTGTTTTGGTCACCACAATATAGAAACGACGTGAAGACTCTAGAAAGAGTGCAGAGAAGAGCAACAAAGAGGATTAGGGGACTGGAGGCTAAAACATATAAAGAACGGCTGCTGGAATTGGATATTTCTAGTTTTATGAAAAGAAGGACTAGAGGTGACATGATAGCAGTGTTGCAATATCTTGGGGGCTGCCACAAAGAAGCAAATTAACAGATTAACAGAGTTGGAAGGGACTCAAGTTATTCTTCAAAGCACCCGAGGGTAGAACTAGAAGCAATGGGTGGAAACTAATCAAGGAGAAAAGCAACTTAGAACTGAGGAGAAAATTTCTGACAGTTAGAACAATTAATCAGTGGAACAACTTGCCTCCAGAAGTTCTGAATGCTGCAACACTGGAAGTTTTAACCATTTGTCTGAAGAGGTGTAGGGTTTCCTGCCTAAGCAAGGGTTGGACTAGAATACCTCCAAGGTCCCTTCCAACTCTGTTATTCTATTCTAAAAGATCCAGGAAACTATAGACAAATCAGCTTGACATCAATGTCTGGAATTTTTTTGGAAAAGATAACCAAGCAGTGTAAACAAGAGATTACTGGAAGCCAGCTGAAACAGAAACAGCACTAGTACTAGCACTTACACACCACTTCACAGTACTTTATAACCCTCTCTAAATGGTTTACAGAGTCAGCTCATTACCCCCAACCATCTGGGTCTTCATTTTACTGACCTTGAAAGGATGGAAGGCTGAGTCAACCTTGAGCCACTCAGAATCGAACTCCTGGAGTGAGCAGTGAGTTAGCCCTGCACTTCTGCATTCTAACCACTGTACCATCATGGCTCTTAAGGTTGGAGCTCTGGTGTTCTTCTAATGGGTTTCTTAAAAAGAGATCATGTCAGACAAACCTTATTGCCTTTTTTTTGATAAAGTAACTAAATTAGTGGCTTAGTTAACTGCTGTGAGTATAGTGTCTGTAAGTCATTTGACAAAGAAAACCACAGCCTACTTTTTGGTGAGATAGAACAATGTGGAATAGGCAATATCAACACCTGATGGATTTGTAGAACTCAGCATACAGTCCTCAAAGGAACTATATTTACATAGAGCAAAACAGACAGTGGGGTACCTCAAGGTTCAGTCTTTGGCGTCATGTTCCCTAATATCTTCATAAGTTTGCAAGTTTGCAAGTTTAATAACATTTATATGCCGCCCAATCCCGTAGGACTCCGGGTGGCTTACAGTACAGAAATAAATCAAAAAATAAAATACAAGGAAAGAAAACATAGATTTAAAAACAGCACACCATGCATTCCGTTCTAAATGGGGCTGGACCGTATTTAGGGGTCAACAGCCCCAGGCCTGCCAGAACAGCCAGGTTTTAATGATGATCTAGATGAGGGGTTAGAAGGGTAACTGATCAAATTTGCAGGTGGCACCAAGCTGGGGGAAAGTGCCAACATTTTTCCCCAGATCAACTCAAAATTCAGAAGTATCTTGACATACTTGAGCATTGGGCACCCTCTAACAAGATGCCATTCAATGGTGAGAAAAATAAAATCTTGCACTTAGGAAGGGAAACATAAACACATAGTATAGAGCATGCAGTAGCTGTCTTAACAGTGAGAGGGATCTAGGTGGCCACATTTAAATATAAGTTAGTAATATGCTGCTGTTATTGCCATAAAAGCAGTGGTGAAATTCATTTTTTTTTACTACCAGTTCTGTGAATGTGGCTTGGTGGGTGTGGCAGGGGAAGGATACTGCAAAATCCTCATTCCCTCCCCACTCTGGGCCAGCCAGAAGTGGTATTTGCCGGTTCGCCAAACTACTTAAAATTTCTGCTACCGGTTCTCAAGAACCTGTCAGAACCTGCTGAATTTCACCTCTGCATAAAAGCCAATGCAGCCTTCTAAGCTGTATCAATAGAGGGATAGCATCAAGACAATGAAAAGTGATAGTGCCATTTTACACTACAGTGGCAAGACCACACTTGAAATATTTCATCCAGTTCTGGTCACCATAATACCAAACAAATGCTGAGGGCCTAAAAAGAACAAATAAAAGAGCAACAAACATAAGGGATCTGGAAGCTAAACCATATGATGAATGGCTAAGGAAAGTAGGTATTTAGCCTAATGAAGAGAAGGCTCAGGGGTGACATGATAGCATCTTCAGTACTTAGATACAGGTTAACAGAATTGGAAGGGACATTGTAGGCCATCTAGTTCAAAGCCCAAGCAGGAGACCCTGCACCATTTCTGACAAATCGCTGTCCAGCCTCTTCTTGAAAGCCTCCAGTGATGAAGATCCCACAACTTCCAAAGGCAACTTCTGTTCCATGGGTTGATTGTTCCCACTGTCAAAAAGTTCCTCCTTATTTCCAGGTTGAAGCTCGCCTTGATCACTGGAAGGGCTGTTACAGGAAAGAGGGCATTGATTTATTCTCCATAGCAGGATAGGATAAGAAGTAATGGGTGGAAGCTTGTCAAAGGGAGATTCAACCTGGAAATAAAGAGGAATTTCATAACAGAATGATATAGTGGGTACCCCATTGCTGGTGGTTTTATAGAAGAGGTTGGACAACCATTTTTCTAGGATGGTATAAGGATTTCTGCCTTGGGTGGGGATTTGGACTAGAAGGGATCCAAGCCCTGGGATTCTGTGATTCCTGATTGCTTGCTTTCTTGCTTCCTTTCCTGGAGCATTACATAAGGAAGCCTCCCCCTGCATGCCTTTTATTAGTGTGGCTGCCACATCTGCATCCATAGTGGCCTGGAGACAGCCAATGGAGAAAGAAACAGTGAGATGGAGCTGGTTCTTCCCTTGAAGGGCAGCAGTGCTGTCATGAGGGCTGAGGAGCTGACCTGGCCACTAGCCAGGACTGGTGTGGGGAGGTTCGGTGTCCTATTGGCCCAGCCTGCTATAAGTTGTTATAGACTAGAGCCTATGGACACACTTACCTCCCCAATTGCTGCTGGTCTTGACCCAAGTTGGAGGGAGAATGGAGGAGAGGAGTCAAAGAGAGAAGAGAAAAAAAATGTGAGCAAAACAAAGTGCTGGAGAGGAAAGTTGGAGAGTGGAATTACAATGAGCAGAGCAGTTGTCATTCCTGGTTGGAAGGAGGGAAGTTCCAGAAAGTCCAGATCCTTGCCTAAAACCAAGATGGAAAATGCTATTATTGGTGAAACTGTAGTACCTGTGGAAGGACTGGACAGGAATCCCCAAGAGCTCTTCCCCCAGTTAAAGTAGAAACAGGTGGTTTGGCTGAGCAGATCCAAGAAAGGCAACAAGTTGGTTTCCGGTCTTTCTCTTCTTGATTAAAAAAAGGAGTCCATCTACTACTTCCCCTTCTCACCTACCCCAGTCAAATTGTTACAGACAAACTATTTGCCTTCAACTGAAGGAAGTACCATCTGAACAAACATGGGTGAGCTCTCCCTTTGCTTTCTTCCAACTTTACTGGTGTCAACATTTGAGGACTTTTCCTGTGCCTTCATTTAGGGCCTTCAAACTATCTGACCACCTTTCTTTGCCACCGGGTTTTTTTTTCAGGACTGAAAGCTCTAGTTTGGTTTCACTCTTCACCTTTGTTTCCATCCCAGATTGGAGTGTGGAGCCCCTCAGATGGGCTGAACATCACTGAAATTGCCCGGAGGCAGGGGCCTAACGTGACGGATTCCCTGACCAATCGATCTTTGGTGGTCACCACAGTTCTGGTAGGTTACTTGGAAATTCAGAAATCCTTCTGTTTCCCTCTACTGTTTCAGATCTGAGATAAATATAGTCCTCAAAAAATGACCCTGAGTAATCCAGCAGGAAGGGATTCTGTAAACTCTTGCCTGCCCAAGAATTTCTCTTCATGATTTAACAGAAATGATTGATAGATTGGAAATGGCCTGATGGGTTTGTTGTCCTGGGACTTCAGGCTCCTTATTGAGGCCACCTATCCAGGAGTGATTCAGGATTTCTATGAACCCATCTCAGTTGGTACCTTTCCCCACCAGTCATTGATGTTCATTGTGACTGGAACTGGTGCTCCGAGGAGCTTTCTGTAACCCAGCTGCCGTAGCTGGTCATTCTGTGGTCACTTGATGACTGCTAGCTACTCTGAATCTCTGCATGATGGAAGATCAATTCAAATGGTTTGTTCCAAGCAGCTCTGGGTCAGGATGATTTCCTAAATAGGTCTGAAGAAACTAATGGGCTGAGCAGGTAATATTATTCTGTGCATGTTCTTCTCTTTTATTTCCCAGGGGGCTACATGCAATGAAGAGGATGGGGGTAGAATAGATGAGGGCCTGCAGGATAGTCCCAATCCTTTGTGGGTTACCTGAAAGAGAGCCGGAGGTTGATCATTATTATCTGGTCTGTTGCTGTATTGTGCCTGATCTCTGACTGGCTCAGAAAGGCTCCTTGTACCATTGTCATTTTGAGTTTGGAAAAGCAAGCCTGCGTGGCAGGGTGTCCAAAAGGCATGGCCCAGAGGCAAGGTGGCAGCGGCAATGATGCAGTAAAGCTCCAAATGTTTGGGTTTTTAAAATAAGCATGTCCTCTTGACATTTTGTCTGTTTAGCTTTCCCTTGGAGGGTATCCTGAGTCTTCATTTAACTGAGAAACTCCAGTTTTGTTCAGGATTAGCCGATCACTTTAGCTCCTGGTACACAAAGAGGGCAGGGGAGGTTTCGTACGTGGATCTGTTCAAAGGGTTTTGAGTGAGGCCTTCCTTAACACTTTGGGGGGGGGGGGGTCAGAAAAAAGAGGGAAGAAATTACAGGAAACCACAGATACATTCCTAACAAAAGATGGAATTGATTCAACTTTCTGTGATGGAGAGCAGTTGCAAGAAAAAATAACCTCCTTTGGAAGCACCCACAAGTTGGAGAGCATGAAGGGAAGCTGATGGCCCTCACCGCCCACTTAGAAGGAGGAAAAGTCTCAGATGCTCTTCTCACTTGCCACCTCAAATATCTTTCTGACTTCCCATCTTTCCCCTCAGTAGCAGCACAGACTGTGGCCATCCACTTCCCTTTCTCTGCTATCATCCTGCTCTCAAAATCCATCCCCAAATATCCCTCTGAGTCAGCCATACATGCTAATAAATGATTACAAGCCTTAATCACAGTAATTTCTAGTTAACGCTTTTATTAAGGCCAAATTCAGCTTTTAAAAATAGTACGCAAGATTTGAGTTTCCTAGAAGTTTTCTCCAGGTCCTTTAAAAAAAAAAAGCAATAATAATAAATGCTCAGATTTCCATTCAGCTTATCTTCTTTACAAGGCAAGCTTCTACCTTTGACCTGCCTTTTTAAATGGAGGGGCCAAACCAGATGAAGGCAGCCTCATTCCTGCATGCTTTCGCTGAAGGAAGTCTAGCTGGAGATGGACTTTCCCAGGTCCTTTGCTGCCTCCAAAGCTTCAGCTTTTCCAAATGCTGAACATTTGCAAATCTATTGTGGAAGATTCAGCCTGCTGCATTTTTAGCACAGATTCACTATCATCAGAAATTAAAATGTGCACCCCTGAATTTTATTCTTGTTAGAGATACTGTGTTTCCTTGAAAATAAGACCCAGTCATATTTTTTCAATATGTTCCAAAAGACATATTAGGGCTTATTTTGGGAAAAACATGGACAAAGGAGACCGAGGGACACCCCAAATAGTGGAGACAGATGATTCCTACACATGATGGTACTGGCAGCAGGCAGAGGCATGGGGGAAGTGGGAGGCAGGTGATTCTGGAAGGTGATTTTGGATCTAGTGAGCCAAGTCTTTCAAAGCTCCAGGAGCACCAGGGAAATACCAGAGGACTGGAAACTCTTTATACTTTACATAAATGACCTTTGTGATTATATTATAAGCAACTGCATTCTCTTAGCTCATGATGTAAAACTATTCAACCCCACTGACAATGCTGCTACCCTACAAAAAGATCTTGACTATGTGTCAGAATGGTCAAAATATTGGCAACTCCAAATCTCAACCAATAAATGCTCTGTCTTACACATTGGCAGAAAAAATCAGAAGACAAAATACCACCTGAATGGATATGACCTCGTAGATGACCCCCACAATTCTTGGTGCAGCTGTTGGATAACCCAAGTAAGAATGCAGCTTTGACAAAGGAAGTAGATAAGAATAAAAAAGAAGCTGAATTGAGAATAGGTCAAGAATTGGTCAGCACCAGACGAAGAGGAACTGCATTTGATTGGTCTGAACCTATTTGTTGCCAAGTTTAACAAGAGTCACCTGAATCATGAGGTGGGCAGGAAATAAAAATAAGGTGAAATCGAAGATTGGTTAACATCTGGCAAAATCTATCTGATTGTAAAAGATCCAACAAAGGGGCAGCACCAACAACTACAGGCCAATTATTTGCTTTGCAACTTTGAAATTACTAACTGGTGTGGTAGCTGATGCATCCAATAGCATCTAGTTGAAATCAAGCTCTTTCCACCTGAGCAGAATGGAACAAAGATCAGCTCTGACTTGGCAAGATGAGTCTAGAAAACTGCAAGTGAAGGAAGACCAACTTGAATGTAGCGTGGATTGATTACAAGAAGGCATTTGACTGCCTGCTACATGACTGGATAATCAGTACCTAGAAATAACAGGAGTCAGTGGAAACATCAGAAACTTTGTGTAAAGATCAATGGGACAATGAAAGATACATTTCCTGGTCAATGATGATAGACTCACTCTCACCACTGCTGTTTGTCATTGCATTGATTCCTCTGTTAACAATATTGGACATGTCAAGCCATGGCTATCAAACATCAAAAACAACTGGCAGACTATCCCACGTGTTTTACATGGATGATCTCAAGCTGTATAGAAAAGCACTCTCTGAAATAGAATTGCTGCTCAACACTGTCCAAATATAAAACCAAAATATTGCAGTGGAGTTTGGAGTGGGCAAATGTGCCACCTGTACCATCAACAGGAGAGAAATAATGAAAATTGATCAGACGTAACAATTGTCATTAAGAAGGACAAAAAAATCTGAATAGTGGACATGGCATTACCTTGAGACAGCAGAAGAGAAGAGAAAAAAAGTGGAGAAGATAACAATATACAAAGGCCTATAAATAGAACAACTACGACAAAAGAAAGCAAAGATAGCATCAATAGCAATAGCCGCCTTGGGTGCAATCCCCAAACACCTGGAGCACCACTTGACTACCAGTAGCACTGACAAAATCCTCATCAGTCAATTGCAAAAGGCAGCTTGACCTAGAATAGCTTCTACCCTGTGATGATACCTTTAACACAGGGTGTCAAACTCAATGCCAACAGGGCTGTCCTGGTCTACCCAATGCGAAGAGGAAAGATCAGGCCAGCATAGCTTCGGCCCAGTCTATCCAATGTGAAGAGGAAACATGCCAGCAGTTTGGGGAGTGGTGTCAAGCTGGCCACATCCACCCAGTTGACCACTTCCACCCAATTGGATACACCCACTCAGCTGGCCATGCCTATCTCCCCCCCCCCCCCGGCATCAACCACAGCCCTGATGCGGCCCTCAATGAAATTGAGTTTGACACCTCTGCTTTAACACCACAAATATCCAGATCTGCCTCTTCCAGGTCCTTGGGAAAATCACCATAGGTGGACAAAAAGGTGGCTGACTGTATGACCAATCATATAAATAATAATGCTTTATTTTTAAAATATTGGCTCTTGATGCTAGTTCTTTTGGAAACTTCTGTGGAAACTCATATTTCTGCAGCGCACACAGCCAAGTGACTTCCTGGGCCTTTGTTGGTGAATAAGGAAACTTATCAAAGTGATGAAAAAGGGCATCAGAAGGGAGAGAACTGATGAGTCTGGGAACAGTTATGGAAAAACCTAACGAACACTCACCCCCCGCCCTCCTACTAGATTTTTTTCTTTCCTTGGTCCTGTTACTCAAGTTTCTACTGGAAAAGCCTCCGTGTTTGCAAGATTTGAATCTAGTAAACCCTTGGTGTTTGTAGATCTCGTTTTTTCTTACATGAGAGCAAGGATAATTTCAAGGGAGGGAGAGGGAGGGAGAGGGAGGGGGAGAGAGAAACGGAAAGAAAGAGAAAGAGAGAAAGAAGGAGGGAGAGAGAGAAAGAAAGAGAGGGGGGAGAGAGGGAGGGATATATATATATATATTTGTGTTTTTTTTATTTGTGCTGATAAAAAATAAATAAAAAAAAACACAAATATAACAAAGGCAACAGTAAAAATATTGGGTTTCTGTCGTGATGGACTCTTGTGACGAGCCGATTGACAGATGTTGGAAGCAGTTAGCTTCCTCCCATAATTGGGGCTTACCAGGGGTTGTAAAAATATATGCTCTCTTGTTCTTTGCTGCTTTGTGTGCAATAATGTTGCTAGCGGGAACTGCGATCTAGAAAGGGGGAAAGGGGAAGACAGGAGAAGGCTGCCTCCAATCACTCCCTCCCTCCCTTTCACACCCTTCTGCTCATATATTGCAGTAACATGTTGGGAGCAGCCTCGTGTTGCCCAACAGACAGTTCTGCTTTCCCCAGGCCCTAGAAGAACTGTGAAGATCTTGAAATTGAGGGCACTTTTGCCGATAAATTTATTAGCAAGCTTTGAAAGCTTGCAAATTGAATGCCCGGCCATTTCCACTAATAAATTGTGAAACAGCCTCTGAACATGTGCCTTGCAGAATTTGGGAATGACTCTGTGTTGGAGAGTGCTGAAGGAAGAAACCTTTTTGCACAGAGCCGTGGCTGCTTTGTTGGTAGATAATGTGGGCTGCTTTGGAGCCTCCTGGGGTTCAGGGGACAGACAGTTTCCTCCAGATGCCCCCAGACATGGGCTACAAGTCTGACCATTTTGCCAATTCCATAGCACATGGGATCTGTTTTTATGGCATGTGTTCAGGCCCCACCTCATTGTTTCTGATACTGTCCACATTTCTCAGAGCTGTTTCTCTTGAGACAGACTCTGGTCACAAACTTTTGTCATCCGATCTGGACACTAGTATTCTAACACTATTGGATAGTGCAAGACATGCATTGCTTTTTTAGTTGAGTGTGGAAATGTGGAGAAGGAACAGTTCAATGTTTCATGGATGCAGAAATCTGTATACGTGAGGAAGTGCTCGACTGGACACAAAGAGAGATGTCCACCAGCAACCTGGTCTTCTGCCATATGTTTGAGCACTAAGAGCCAGAATCCAACGTAAGAAGCCAGCGTGCTTTTAGTGACATTTCAGAATGCTTAACTTTGCTTGAATCTGGTCAGCCAAACCTGCAAAGCGTAGCCAATTATACATATGCTAATGCTGGAATGTGAGGGTTTTAATGATCCAGTTGGTTAATGCCAGAAAATGTTGCTGCCACCATTCCAGCTGACCACACAATTGGGGGACACAACTCTCTGACTTAGGCGCTCTGTGTGTGTGTGTGTGTGTGTGTGTGTGTGTGTGTGTGTTTTGAATTCAGTGCCTGTGTACTTCATGTGATTGTGTTATCTTTTCTGACCATTAGGAAGAGCCATTTGTCATGTTTGCAAAGTCGGACACGGTTCTGTCTGGGAACAGGCGCTTTGAAGGCTACTGCGTGGACCTCCTCTCGGAAATCTCCCGCATCCTTGGCTTCTCCTATGAGATTCGACTGGTGGAGGATGGGAAGTACGGAGCCCAAGATGAGAAGGGCCAGTGGAACGGCATGATAAAGGAACTGATTGACCACGTAAGTGAGCAGACTTTTCCATCAGGGGAACTTTCTCTTGCAGCGTCCTTCTTTTTCTCTTTCTCATTTGCTTCCTGAAATTCTTGCTTAAACTGCCATGACATTCCATGATTTTCCATATTATGAATATGCACTATATTCAGTGCAAACTATGAAACCACTAAATCTAAGCATAATAGGTAAAAACTGTAACAATGATCAGATATAAACAAGAATTGGGAAAATTTTGCTGTACCCAATCTTTCTTTTCATCAAACTGGCTGTGGAAATTCAGAGACTATATGGGGGAAAAAAGAAGTTGATTGCACTATTTCTGCCATCTCACTCACACCCTATGGCAGGGCACTAAATCAAGGGCTGCTGACAGGCTCAAAACACCAGGAGCCACTGTGGACTTCAAAAGTACTGCGAGTTTATTCCATGTCACCTACATACACGAATTGGATGTACTAACGTTCAATGCGAATTGGCACCAGATACGAATCAATGGACTTCAAGGGGGACTGGGTTTGGGTCTTTTTTGGGGGTGTAGCAACTCCAAACTGATGATGCATTTGATTCCTCGCTCAGGCTCGGCCTAGTCATTTCCTGCAGGCATACTTACATGACTTAAGCCATGCTGTCTGGCTTCCCCGAACATACCAAGCCTTTATCAGACCACCCATCTGCTCAGGACTGGGCTTGACTTGAGCAATGCTTGAGTGAAGCGCCTCTTTGAGGCTGTCCTGGGAAGCAGTAAAGTCTCTCACCACACCACAATCCAAAGAGCAAAGCAGGGCAGCCCAGTCTCTGTTCTGGACCGCTTCCAGAGTGTACTTTTGGCTTAAGGAAATGCAGTGTCCCAGATGCTCTTTGATCTTGGTTGTTTTCTTGCAGATGTTTCATTACCCAAACTAGGTAACATGATCAGCTCTCTGCTAGATGATGAGCATAGATTAATTCCAAGACTAAGATCAGTCCATCAATTAAGAAGCAAACAGTCAAACTGTCAATCAAGCTAACAGGAAACAGCCCAAACAAAAAACCCTCCATTACCGCTTTCACCAACACTCACAGGGCAAGCTGCTAGAATATAAATTGAGAACAAACCTGATGAAATCCAGCAGGTTCTGACAGGTTCTGGAGAACTGGTAGCGGAAATTTTGAGAAGTTCGGAGAACCAGCAAATGCCACCTCTGGCTGGTCTCAGAATGGGGTGGGAATGGAGATTTTGCAATATCCTTCCCCTGCCACACCCACCAAGCCATGCCCACCAAGCCACACCACACCACGCCCACAGAACCAGTAGTAAAAAAAATGAATTTCACCACTGGAACAAACCCCATTTCTTACTAATACCGATGAGTAATGAATATCTGCATAAAAACTACAAAGCTCAGAAAGGACCAAGGACCTCTCATTCCAACCCTGAGCTACAAATATTCTCCTTTATTAAGGAAATGTTTTAGGAGGGCCTCACAGCAGTGCCCGAACAAGGCAATATGAAGCCCAGCAGAGCAGCCTTGCATAATTCATGTCGTTTGGCTTAGCTAAGAGACAGGCACAGGGGAAGAAGATGCCAGAATGCCCGGAACATTGTCACAAACAAACCAGTGGTTCTCAACTTTAGCAACTTTTAAGATGTTTAACATGTTAAAGTTGCCAGGGTTGAGAAGCACTGGAATAGACTGCCTGGGGAAGGGACTTATTTATTTATTTATTTTTAAAATTTATTAGCTGCTCATCTTACCATAACTCTGGGCAGCTTTGGGTTGAGAAGATTAAAAAATTTAAGATTTGCTAGGATTTGCATGAACTTCAACTTCTATTACAGAGGAGGTTCTCAATTAGTCTTAAAAGAATGAAATAAGAAATAGGAGAAAAGTTCAAAATTGCTGTAAAGCTTTAATCTGTATTCTTGCGCTCTGTTGAAACAGGCAAGTGTTATCCAGAAATTTTAATGCATTATCAAGTTGGTCTGGGAATGGAAGCTCCTTCATCTCCCTGTCCCAAGCCCTTGTTGAGGGCCCTAAACTCCATCTTTGCCCTTGGAGGGCAGGCCTACCATAACTAGCTCCTCTTAACCATTTTAGAGCACTGATGACACAGTGGTGAGAATGCAGCATTGCAGGCAAGATTTTATTTTAATTAAAAAGTTTTTATTAAACACACATTACAAGATTGGACACAGTGTAACCGTCCTGGCAGTGTCTTTGCCATACATACTAGAATATAAAGTTAAATATTATAACCACCATGCTTATTTACAATTGGTTTATTCAGTATTTACAAATATAAGGATATCATATTTCCATCCATGTTGCTTTGTTTTTGTCTTATACATTTTCACTGTGATGATTTCATACATAATTCTAGTCTCCATTCTATAAATCTTAGTCATTGCTTATTTTAGGTCTTTCCTTTTTTGTTCCAACCATCGATAAAATTTATCCCAGATCTTATAATATTCTGATTTGTCTTTGTTCTTCTATTCCCACATCAATTTATCCATTTCAGCACAAATCAGAATTTTCCTAATTACTTCCTCCTCTTGTGGAATTTCCCTTTTCTTCCAGTTATGCTGCCATAATAATATATATTATTAAGTAGATTGCCCCCTTATTATGTTTATCATGTATGATTCCCAAAAGAAATAGTTCAGGTTTGAATTCTATTTCCTCTTTGGTTATCTCTATCAGCCACCTTTGAGTTTTCCGCCAATATTCTTTTGTTTTTTGGCACGACCACCATATATGGTAGTATGTGCCTGATAAAATGAGAATCCACATTGTTGGAGGTGATATGCTGATGTTGTAAACTACCCAGAGAGTGCTGTAAAGCACAATGAAATGGTATAGAAGTCAAAGTGCTATTGCTATCTTGCTTCCAAACACTTTGTGGCAGGTGATGTTTCTGAATGCTTGACAGAAGTGAGGAAGGAGCAAGGGAGAGCAGTTCTCTGGCTTATCACAATCAGATTTGATATTTCCAAATATGGGCACAGCTGGACATACCAAGCCAAAGAAGTCAGGCACTTCCAGCCATCACTGAGGCCATGTTTTTTTCCCCACAAGAGGTGAGGCAGTCAAACAGAGGTCAGGCTTTCTTCTTATCTCTTTCCTTCTTTTTCTGATCCCTTTCCTTCTTTCTCAGCAGCCTGTTCAGTTCTTCATTGTGGCTCTCATTGTATCCAGTAAGCCCCATCTATAAGCAACAACTTCCCTTCAATGGCTTAGCTGTTCTCATGTAACACTGCCAGAAAAATGTTGCACCCCAAGATATAGGCTGCTAGTGGGAGATGAAAACTCCTGGAGAATGAGCTCAAAAAGGCAGTCACCCTTTCATGGGAATTGAAGTATTTGGAATTCTGACCCAAAGGTGCTTTTTCAAGAGGCAACTGGGCTCTGTTTGTCTTTCCTTGAAGATGTTTCACTTCTCATCCAAGACGCTTGGACAGAGGCAACTGGACAGTCCTGAAGAAAGTCTAGTTGCCTCTTTAAAAAAGCACCTTTGGGACAACCATGACTTGGATGACTGAGAATCTCCATAGACATTTGGAATTCTGACATTCCTCTCTTGAAAACATGGAATGGATCTTGGTGTGGCTGTTATCAAAATAAGTCCTTCGTCATGAAATCAAGCTCTGATATTGCATCTCCCATACTTGTGAACATTGGAAGATGAATATGCTTTATGGGGATGGAGGATCTCTGGTAGCCCTAGTCTGATACTCTACACTCGTGATGGTGAACCTATGGCACATGTGCTACAGGTGGCACATGGAGCCATTTCTGAGGGCACGCGAGGCATTGCCCTGCCAGCTCCAGCGCGCTTGGACATGCGGGGCAGCTGATTTCAGCCTTCCAGTTTGCACATTGGGCTGTTTTTTTTGCCCTCCAGAGGCTTCAGAGAAGCCTCCTGAAGCCTCCGGAGGGAGAGAAACAGCCCAATGGACAACCCAGAAGTCCATCCCCGAACTTCTGGTTTGTGTGTTGGGCCATTATTCGCCCTCCAGAGGCTTCAGGAGGCTTCCCTAAAGTATCAGGATGGCGAAAAACATCAGCATCCCTCCATTATATAATTAGGAAAGAAAGACCAAGAGATTCCATGTGTTGGAAATCAAAAGTACTTTTACTAATTACAAATGGTTAGCGAGCAGTTGCGAACCGAAGTCTGTTTAATTAGGGGCGAAAGCAATTGATATATAGAATAGTCCATTCCCCACCCCTTGGGATCATAGCCTCAGACCAATCATAAGTCCTTCAAGTGTCAGGTGTGAGATAACTTCAAAAGGCATCATGAAGATGGAATGTCGGGGCCGTTGGTCCAGGCGGGAAACACCCACGCATGCATAGTCCAACCATCCAGTAAATACTAGAACATTCCTCCAGCACATCAAATAACCCCTCCCAAATACCAAACCCTCCTTCCCCGTTTCATGGCAGCTGAAGCAGTAGCAAAGCAGAAGCTGACATCCGGCTGTCCCCCGGAAAAAGGCTGTCAGGCCTATAAAAAAAAAAAAATGAACATACAAACAACAAAACAGACAAAGAAGAAGGGAGAGGGTGAGAGAAAGTTAAGGCTTGTCAGGGTATGCAGCATAAAACTTCTGAAGCAGTCTGGGAGCACGAACATGGGATTTATCAACCCATTCTGTGTGGGAGGGAAGAAAATGCTTCCAAGCCACCAGGTATTGGATGCGATTACGGCGCTTGCGGAAATCAAGAATGTCACGAACTTCAAAATGACGTTCCCCATCGACGAGCAAAGGAGCAGGCGGAGGGTCATCAGGGGGACGCAAGTGGGAAACACGAACAGGTTTTATGAGGTTAATGTGGAACACCGGTGGACCCGGTTGAGGTGTTTGGGCAATTGTAAACGAACAGAGACAGGATTGATGACCTTTACTATGGGGAACGGCCCCACATATTTGGGTCCCAACTTCTTTGACCTCTGCGTTGTGTGCAGGAACTTTGTCAACAAATAAACCAAATCACCAGTCCGGTATTCATAGGGCTGAGAGCGTTTCTTATCTGCCTGTTTCTTATGGGCCCGATGCGCAGCGTCCAAAGTGGAGAGGGTCAATGGCCAAACACGACTGAGATGCTCACTACAGTCCACGACTGACGGAACTTGCGGCTGGTCCTGAGGCAATTCAGGAATAGGAACAAAATCTTGACTGTAAACGACCCGGAAAGGGGTGAAACCCGTGCTGGAATGGACAGAGTTGTTGTAGGCCACCTCAGCGTGTGGTAACAAGTCTACCCAATCATCCTGTTGATAATTGATGAAACAACGTAAATATTGTTCAAGAACAGAATTAGTCCGTTCACAGCCGCCATTAGTCTGAGGATGGTAGGCGGAGCTAAGGCCCTGGGTGGAGCCAATACGTTTGAGAAATTCTTTCCAGAAAACTGATGTGAATTGGACACCTCGATCGGAGATGATGCGATCGGGCACTCCATGCAAGCGGTAAATGTGGGAAATGAAGAGTTTAGCCAGCGCCTTAGCGGAAGGAATTTTGTGGCAAGGCACGAAATGAACTTGCTTGGAAAACAAGTCTGTGACAACCCAGATAACAGTGTGCCCCTGACTTTCGGGGAGCTCAACAATAAAGTCCATAGAAATCTCCTTCCAAGGGGCAACCGGGCGAGCGACAGACTGGAGCAGCCCTTGTGGTTTCCCCGGTGGCCGTTTAGCGGTCGCACAAACCGGGCAACTGGCCACATAAAGTTCAATGTCCTTCTTTAAAGAGGGCCACCAGAACTGCCTCTTCACTAGATGCAAAGTTTTCACGAATCCAAAATGACCCGCCAATCTGGAGTCATGTGCGCGACGAAGGACCACCAGGCGTAGGGAGGCGGGGATGTACAATTTGGCGCCGATCCACGGCAGATCATCCCTCATAGTGCACTCGTCGCGATGGTTCAGGAACCAGTCGTCTTGAGGAAGCGCCAGCTTGAGGTCAGAAAGAAGATCTTGAGGCACATCCTTTTTCCCGCGGGCCTGTTGGCGCGTGACCACTGGAGCCGCTAGGAGCGGTTGGACGATGCTCAGTTTAGAGCAATTATATTGAGGCAGTCTGGACAAGGCATCTGCCATGAAATTCTTCCCACCCGGGATATATTTAAGTGTGAAATTGAAACGGTTGAAATATTGGGCCCACCGCATTTGTTTGGGGGAGAGACGGCGTGGCGTTCTCAAAGCTTCCAAATTCTTGTGGTCAGTCCACACCTCAAACGGGTGCTTAGCACCCTCCAGGAAATGGCGCCACATGGTCAGTGCCCAACGGACCGCGAAAGCCTCTTTCTCCCAAACTGCCCAACGTCTCTCTGTGTCTGTGAGTTTTCGGGAGGTGTACGCGCAAGGTTGTAGGTTACCTTGGTCGTTGGCTTGCAACAAGATGGCCCCAACGGCGACGTCGCTGGCGTCAGCCTGGACGACGAAAGGCCTGTCCAGGTCAGGATGCTTTAGTACCGGTTCAGCGGCAAACAGACGTTTAAGCTTTTCGAAAGCTGCCTGGCATTCCATAGTCCAGTCCAGAGGCTTGTTAGGCTTAGGCTCGCCCTTGGATTTGAGCAGATTAGTTATAGGAAGTGCAATTTTAGCAAAAGAAGGAATGAACTGACGGTAGAAATTAGCAAAGCCCCAAAATTTTTGTAACTGTTTACGAGTTTTGGGCGCATCCCACTCAGTGACCGCCCTCACTTTCTCAGGGTCCATCTCAATGCCGGCAGGAGAGATGCGATATCCAAGGTAGTCAATTTTAGTTTGGTGAAATTCACACTTAGACAATTTGGCATAAAGATCAGCGGCTCGGAGTTTTTTCAAAACAGTGCGCACAAGAGTGACGTGTTGGTCATAAGTGCGAGTATAGATAAGGATATCGTCCAAATATACGATAACTCCTTTGTAGAGATGGTCATGCAAGATCTCATTGATTAATTGCATGAAGACTGCAGGGGCCCCCTGCAGGCCAAAAGGCATGACCCGGAACTGGAAGCAACCAAGAGGGCAGTTGAAAGCAGTCTTCCATTCGTCTCCCTCCTTTATGCGGACCCTATAATAAGCTTCCCTGAGGTCCAATTTAGTAAAAATGCAGCCCTTCCCCAACTGGGCCAACATGTCCTTCATCAACGGAAGTGGGTAGACATTCTGAGCTGATATCACGTTCAAGTTTTTAAAATTAACACATAATCTAAGAGAGCCATCTTTCTTTTCACGGAAAAGCACAGGGGCAGCCACTTTGGGGCAAGCAGGTTCAATGAATCCACGTTCCAAATTTTTATCAATGAAAGTCCGCATTTCCTCCATCTCCCTGGGTGACATGGAATATATTTGGGGTTTTGGTAGCTTAACCCCGGGTAAGATGTCAATGGAGCAGTCAGTAGGCCTGTGGGGTGGCAGTTTGTCGGAAGACTTTTCGCTGAAAACCTCCTTAAGGTCCCAATACTCTTTAGGAATTTTTTCCTCTCCATCAATCCTCTCCTGCCCTCTAGCGGCCACTTCAGGAGTGTCAGTCATAGTTTGCCCAGGAGTGCCCTCCCCCTCCGGAGCCTCCTTTGTGCGAATGCGCAAGCGGCCTGTTCGCCAACTTATGTGAGGGTTCCACTTCCGGAGCCAAGGGAGGCCTAAAATCAGTGGCCTGTCCATGCCAGGCGCAACTACAAAAGAAATTAGTTCAGTGTGGGAACCCATCTTCATCTCCAAGGGCTCCGTAAAAAAATGCCCCCCCGCCCCGCAAAGGATCCATCAATCTGGCAAAACACAATGGGGGTTTTCAAAGTACGCAATTTGAGACCCAATTTTTCCACCATAGCCGGGTTGATCATGGATCGGGAGCAACCCGAATCGAGCAAGGCGTGAAAGGTTGCTGGTTGCCCCTCAGGGGGAACTTTTAACTCTATGGGGATTAACAGGGGCCCTTTCTTTGAACTCACCCAGTGAGGCGATGTTTCGTCATCGGAGTCCTCAGAAGAGGAGGAGTGGGTGGCTGCGTCTGCGTCTCCCTCCAAAGCCTGGCTGAAAAGGGGGGGCCTGGAGTCCACAGCGAAGGCAGCTTCTTTCTTCCTCTTGTCGGAGGCTCTGCCAGACTTCTCCTCTCGCTTGGGTGGGGGTTGGGCGGTGGTGGGCAATTTAGCACGGCAGTCGGGGGCGCAATGCCCCAATTTCCTGCAACGGAAGCATGTTACGGGTCTGGAGTTCACTGAGGGGGCCCCTCTCCCCTCGCCCCTCCCTCTGAACTGGGCTTTGCGGCCTGGAGGGGGGGTGCTTTTTGCAGCTTTCTCCTTCTTTTTTTTCTTTCCTCCTTGGCACAACGAAGCCTGTTTAAGTCGAGTTCAGCGTCAGCTGCGTGTTCAAACCAAGTGGTCAAACGTCTGGGCAGATTGCGATTGACACACTGCTGATAAATGTCTTCATCTAAGCCCAAAGCAAATTTGTCCAAAAGGGCGTCCTCGCCCCACCCTCTCATGTATTGGGACAGGCGCTGAAAGTCCTGGATATGTTGGGCTACAGGCCTATCGTCCTGCTCGAGGGTTATAAATTTCAATTTACTTTGCTTCTCAGTCAAGGGGTCATCAAAGCGCCGTCTGAAAGCCTCCATAAACCGATTGAAATTCCTCAGGAGGGGGGAAGCAGACATATGCAATGCAGTGGACCAGGTAGCCGCTTCGCCTTCCAAGGATAGGAGAATCATCCTCACCCTCATAGTGTCTGTCTCAAAATCACGGCCATAAATCTCCATGAAGACTTGCATAATAAAAGAGGCCAGGCTGGTAGAATCTCCATTGTATCTCACAGGCAGGGGAGGGATGTTGGCCATTCTGTGCCTTCGGGGAGGTGGGGCCCCAGGTCCGGCAAAACCCCCAGCCGCAGGGGGTGAAGCAGGCCGAGGGGGGGTGAAGCAGCGCGTGGGTACTCTCGCTCCCAGCCCCTCCAGTCTTCCTCATCTTCCCCACCTCTTTCCCCAAAGTACCTTTGTCTCCCGTAATCAGGCAAATCTCTCCTCTGGGGTTTTCTTACGGCTCCCGTCTCCAGCGGTCTTTGTCGGGGTTGCCTTCAGGTAACCCCTGCATCCCAGCTTGCCCCTTCCTCTCTTTGTCCTACCGAAGTGGACCATTGGGGGGGGGGGGTCAGGCTGGCTGGATATCTGCAGTTGAAACAAATCTTCATGAAGCGAGAGGTCGGGAGGTCCGGCCTCGTGAAGCGAAAGTTCGGGGGGGGCGGCCTCACTGGGATCCACATCACAAGCGGCCTCCTCTTCTTCTCTGACCGGCGAAGACATTTACTCCCTTCACGGTAGACGTAGGTCTCCTGGAAAGGGTTTTAGAGAGACTTCACTTCTTGTCAGCATCCCTCCATTATATAATTAGGAAAGAAAGACCAAGAGATTCCATGTGTTGGAAATCAAAAGTACTTTTACTAATTACAAATGGTTAGCGAGCAGTTGCGAAGAGAAGTCTGTTTAATTAGGCGCGAAAGCAATTGATATATAGAATAGTCCATTCCCCACCCCTTGGGATCATAGCCTCAGGCCAATCATAAGTCCTTCAAGTGTCAGGTGTGAGATAACTTCAAAAGGCATCACGAAGATGGAATGTCGGGGCTGTTGGTCCAGGCGGGAAACACCCACGCATGCGTAGTCCAACCATCCAGTAAATACTAGAACATTCCTCCAGCACATCGAATAACCCCTCCCAAATACCAAACCCTCCCTCCCCGTTTCATGGCAGCTGAAGCAGTAGCAAAGCAGAAGCTGACAGCCTAACACACAAACCAGAAGTTGGAAAGTGGGCTGTTTCTGGCCTCCGGGGGTGGTTGTGGAGGCTGTTTTCGCCCTCCCGGGCTCCAAGGAAGCCATGGGCACATGCACAGGGCAGTTGGGGGGGATGTCACATGTGTATGCACAGGGGGCATGGCATGGAGGGAATAAATTATGTGGGTGGGGACGCGAGCGTGCGCAATAGCACGCACGCATACTTTTGGCACCCGAGGCGAAAAAGGTTCGCCATCATTGTTCTACACTATGCTATTCATTTATTTAGTGGGGAAGGAACTCGGCCATCCATCCTTTGCTTCCCCCTCTCTCCCTTGGAATAGTGGCTCATTCTGTACAAAAAAGAGCTAAGATGTCATTTTCCAATAGGAGGCTTGAGAGGGTGATTTAAAATTAACACACTTTTAAGCACCCTTTCAAAAAGTAATCACCACTTACAGTCATTGGAAGCATCTTTTGAAGTCAGGTTTCCCCCACAAACATCCTTCAAGCATTAATTACGCGCCCTCCCCCTCCACAACGCTAAGTGGGCTCCCTTTTAATTGAAACTGTAAATGACATTGCTCGGAGTTGCACGCTGCATAATCAGGGGAAGATCGATGGAAGCCCCAAATCTCAGCAAGCCAGAATCTGGATGCCCAAGCTGCAATGGGACTCATTTTTGTCAGTTTCTGTCAGCTATTTGAAGAAGAAGAAAATCACTTGGCAAGGTAGGATAACCTCTGAGCAAATAGACCTTGTTAACCTTGATTACCTGGGGGAGGGAGGTCCTTCTCCAGCCATCTCTTTATTAATAGGGCCTCTGCCACCGACAGCGTCTTTTAGCCATTCGATGATGAACCTGAGCTCCAAGAGCAGGAAGCTGTAGGAGGCATGATCCCTTCCTGGGCTCTCTAATAATTGCATGTTGAGATCCATGGAAGGGCTTACTAATCTTTCATCCTGTTCTGTATTTTTCATGCAAATTCAGGGCACAGCTCTCCTCCTCAGACTGAGCCTGCAGAGGAGCACAATGTAATTAATGGCATAATTACCTTCTGAATGCCATTTCAAGAGGACCATGAATGGCAGAGCAAGGGCAGAGGAGCAGATTCTGCCTTCCCCAGAGGGCTTCAGTCACCTCACGTCACTGTAGCTGCAGGGGAGCTTCTGGATGTTTTAAGGATCATCAGGGACATATAATGGAGAACCCTGGGTAACAACGGGCTGGGAATGGGGCAGGGAGCATGGTCGTCCTCAGGACCCCCAGCATTCTGGGTCAGGGGAAGATCCAGCAGGAGAGGCTTCAGGCTACCTCCTGCAGGGAGATATGGGACTTTAGCTTGCTTTCTACCCCAGACAAGAAATGGCTCCCTTTCAGCCTTAGATCTGGACTGAGGCTTCTCTACTGGTAGGGCTGAGGAATCAAAACAGAAGGGAAATTGAACAAGAAATGTGGAAAAGAGAAATCAGGTGCCACATTGTGAGCATACAGAAGAGAGCATCACACAAACTTCAGAAAGCCATGTCTGATGGGATTTAACCCAGAGTCTTGTCTGCTTGGTTGGTTTAATTAAATTGCCATATTTTTTGGAGTATAAGACACACCTTTTTCCCCCCCAAAAGAGGGTGAAAATTTGGGTGCATCTTATACACCGAATGTAGCCCCCCCCACTAGAGGCCAAAAACGCAAGGCATGGAGGCAGCAATGGTCTGTGGCAAACCCTGCAGCCTGGAACAGCTGATTGGGGGTATTCCATCCACCTCCCAATCAGCTGTGTTGAATCAGGCTGCAATAAGTTCTGAAGCTGACTTGGCTAGTCAGAGTTTGCAGCAGCAATCACATTCAGAAAGCACACATAAGTAAGCAGGATTCAAAATAATAATAATATACAATACATTACCAAAAGCAGTTTTTCCAAGGTAGCAGTCAATACAAGCAAAACACAAGCAGTTTCACTTTCAGTTCTCAGCTAAGCCTGTCTCCTTCCTGTCTCCTTGTTGCTCACATGGCAAATACCGTTTCACAGTCCAAATAGCCCTCATTGGCTGACTTAGTTGCTATGCCTATTCATTGACTGACCTTGTTAACATGTGTTCCAAGTCATTCAGCTAGCAGCTGAATACCATGGATGCTGATAGGCAAAGGCAGAATTTTTATTACTTCTTATTTTCTTCCCCAAAAGCTAAGATGTATCTTATTCTCCGAAAAATACAGTATATAGCTGTCCATTTCAGTAACAACTCTTGGTGGCAAACAGTGATAAAAAATAAAAATCAGATCCAGTACAGTCATTAAAATACACAGCAATCAAGAAAACCAACTACCACCTGCATTTCCTTCAGGCACCTGAGGCTGCAGGCCAGACCTAGAGATGGGTCTTCAGGAGCTCACAGAAGGCCGGCTGGATTGGCCATCCTGATCAAAATTGGAAGAATGTTCTCAAGAAAGGGACGCTCAGCAGATAGGGCTGCCCCCAGACTCATATAACTGAATTGGCATAGAGCTGGAAAGAACTGCCCTCACCATCCCATTCTGCAGGAGTTGAAGCTTCCAAACAAAGGTAGTTCCATGTCACCTCCTCTTCAGTAGTCTGGACGAGAGATCACAAGAGCATGAGGCGCAAGATTTCCCAGTCTAGGTTTGAGCAAAATGGATGCAGTAACCAAACCATGCAAAGGCCCTTCTATGTGTCAGTGTTCCAAGTAATGTACCCATAGAAAGGGGAACTCTGAGTCAGGCAAGTTCCTCAAAGAACAGTTTATTGGAAACATCATATTGGCACAACTGGTGAAAGCCGATTCTGAAGTTCTCGTGGCTTTCACCTAATTAAAAAGTAAAAGTTTCCCTTTCCCCCTAAGTCACTGGTCACGCTGTCCAATCCAGTTTGCTGGCTGGTTGCTTGGTTACTGACTCCTCCCCTGCCAGCCACCTATGTGAATGTCCTTGGTTCCCACAGGAAAGCATTATTGTTTTGGTTACAAAGCCCTGTCTAACTATTTCCCCTCTCCCTCTGTTGTATGGCAACTCTGAACCCTCCAAGATAGCCTCAATCAGGTTCACTTCAGGGTTGACACTACACTCTTGAGCAGGAGCCATGAGTTCAGGAAGACTCCCAGATTACACATTGGATCTGTTTGATACTGTGTCATCCTATCTAGAATAAAAAATAGAAGATCTCCAGCAGAAGGTCTAAACACCAAATTCCCTTGGTCTTGGTTGGGCTCAGCTGAAATCTGTTGCTTGTCTTCCAGACCCCAACATCCTCCAACCAGTGGAATGGGATGTTCAAGGCATCCTTCAGAGGCCTGGAGTGAAGATAAAAAGTCAAGCATCATTAGCATACCAATGACCTCATCCAATGTCTTCATGTAGATGGTAAACAGAAGAGGGAGAGAGAACTGGATCCATGGTACCCCCAAAAGTAAAGGCCATGGCTGGACGTCTCCTCATATCCATGCTGACTGTAATCAGCCCTGGAGAAAGGAGAAAAAATAGTGCAGCACACAATGTTTCCCACCCTAGAAGCTTTCCCAGGGAAGAGACAGTAACTCTATAGAGAAACCCAAATTAAGAGACTGCATTGCCCCAAATTGAATGGGGGAAGGAGGAAGAGGTTCAGGATAGCCACAGCCTAGAATTGCTCAGGATATATTGAGGAAGTTAGAAGGTTTTAGCTTTAATGCAGCAAGATTCTGTCCTTTAGGTAGAAGCAAATCTGGGACTGGATTCAGCTACATGTCAATGTTTCATCACTCGGCTTGGACCTGGCGGTACATCATTTTGTAAGAGCCCACTCTCAGACCTCCCCTGACTTGATCCTTTAGGCAAGAAAGACCCTAAACTCCATTTGTAGTGAAAGGTTTACTGTACTAAAAGCCAAGTGGTTGACACAATGTAAATTACAATCCTTTCAGCCACATATTTTCTGCCAATGCCTTTGGATTGATACCAACACTGTTCAGAAAACATGCACAATGACCCAGGTCCTTGAGGCTGTGGTATTCCTCCCCAGGGAGGGAGCCCCTCTGGCATCCCACCAAAATCCCAGGAATTCTGAGTGCAAGGCTGATCCTGCAACCAGATCAAGACTGGCTGCAAAATTGCCCACAGGAAGTGGACAGAAGCATCTCCTTGAGCACTCTCACTTCCAACTATCATTGGCATCTCTCAGAGGACCTGGATGGTCTTGGGCAATGATGCAATCTTGTTAAGTAACATCAGGATGAGTGAAGTGCAAGTACTGCCAGCTTTTTGCAGTGGCCAATTTCTGATTTTTTACACAGATCCTGCAGTTAATGGCAGGGCCATTTGCCCATCTCATAGTGGAAAGTTAGGCTGAAGACTGAGAGTACCAGATCTAGAATGAGGAATAAAAATTGTGTCTAGGTAAGACGAAAGTAAAGCTATGCCAAGACCACCTACCTCAGTGGTGGGATTCAAAAATGTTTACTACCGGTTCTGTGGACGTGGCTTGGTGGGCATGGCTTAGTGTGTGTCATGTTACTGGGTGGGCATGGCCAACTTAGCAGTCCGTTTTGCCAATTTAGCAGTCCATTAAACAATACCCAGCAGCCCCCTTTTCTATTCTTTTTAATACTGCACGAAGTTTTTGCTCTAGGTTTTTTTTTTTACTAGGAGGGAGAGGTTGCAATGCCTGTGGATTTATGGAAATTTCTCCTCTGTGTAAGAGGCACCAAAGTAACCAAGATGATACAAGGTCTTCTGCTGGAGCGGGGGGTTGGACTATATGACCTCCGAGGTTCCTTCCAGTCCTAGATTGCTGTGCTGTTTCAAAGCATCCTCTGAGGCTATGTCTAGTGCCAGGGTTTGTGGTCCTTCCTTCCTCTCCTTTTTGTCTCCCTCACTTTCTTCCTTTATCCATCCATCCATATCTCATTCACTTTCCCTTCCCTCTTTTTCCCTTCCCTCCCTCCTCCCTCCCTCCCTCCCTCCCTCCCCCCTCTCTTTCTTTCTTTCTTTCTTTCTTTCTTTCTTTCTTTCTTTCTTTCTTTCATTGAGGGCTGCATCAGGGTTGTGTTTGACCTCAGAGGGCCAGGGTGGGTGTGGCCATGGTGGGCATTTGACACAGGCTCAAGATGCATTTTCCCCTTCTTTCTTTCCACAGTTCTTTACTATAACCATTTTCCTATCTCTTATAACCAGGTATTACTGGCAAACATTTATTACTTATTCTTCATACTCCACTAAACTTTTTATTTCTAAATGTATACCCCATTGTTTAATAGTAAATTGCTTTTCCAGGCAGGAAAGCTATTTATACTATTGTATTCAACTAATAATAAAAATACAATAGCATAAATAAACATGATAATACAAAATCTAACAACAGAGGTAAATTTCCAGAATAGTAAATTGAAATGGCTGTCAATTATAGATTGTTGATTGTAGATTAAATGGACCTACAGTATGTAAAATCTGGTATTAAACTGTAGTATTAACATAGGATGTTGCTTGTTTTCTATCCAGATATCCACTTACCTGAGGCCACATAATTGTAATCCAATCCAATCCAGTCCTCCTGCAGCACGGTGACCCATTTTGGGCCTCCCCAGTCTCCAGCAGCTGGCCAGAAACGAGCCATGCGGAGGGCCCCCCACAGCCTATTTTTGGCCAGCAGAGTGCTGCTGGAGGCTGAGGAGGTCAAAAATGGGCCATGCGGGGGCTACATGCAGCTGCCTCATGGCCCGTTTTGGCTGGCAGAGGCACTATGGGCTGGTCCTTTGATTTTTCCAGGCCAGATTTAAGCTCCTTCTGGCTTAAGTTCTGGCCTGCGGGCCTTGAGTTTGACACCCCTGACCTAAATCATAGATGTGGGTATCTATGATTGTTAAAAAGAAAGATAACAGCATTTCATATTTATTTAAATATATCTGAAATGCTGTTATCTTTCTTTTTAACAAATCAAGTCAAATCATGGGAATGTTTGTGTGAGCGTTCATTAGAACATAGAATAACAAAGATTGGATGGGACCTTGGAGGTCTTCTAGTCCAATAGAGCAGGATTGGACAAGTGGCTGTCCAATCCCTTCTTGAAAACTCCAGTGATGGAGCACCCACAACTTTTAAAGACAAGCTGTCTAATTGTTCTCACTTTCAGAAAATTCCTTTTTATTCTGGATTGCATCTTTCTTTAATCAAGTTTCCATCCATTACTTCTTATCTTATCCTCAGGTTCTTTGGAGAATAGGCTGACCCCGTGTTCTCTGTGGCAATCACTCAAGTATTGGAATACTATTATCATATCACCCCTATTCCTTTTCTTCTTTAGACTAAACATAACTATTTCCCCCAGTTGTTCATTGTATGATTTAGTCTCCAAGCTCTTTATCATCTTCGTTGCTCTTTACTCTTTCTATGGTCTCAGCGCCTTATTTGTATTTTGGTAAACCAGAACTGGATGCTGTATTTCAAGTGTGGCCTCACTAATACAGTATAAAGCTGTATTATAACTTCTCATGATCTTGATGCTATCCCTCTGTTGATGCATCCTAGGACTCCAGTGGCTTTTTTGGCAATTGAAACACATTGCTGACTCATACTTAACTGGTAGTCCACTAGGACATTTAGATTTTGCCTCCAGAAGTTGTGAATGCCCCAACACTGGAAGTCTTTAAGAAGATGTTGGATAGCCATTTGTCTGAAACGGTATAGGGTTTCCTGCCTAGGCAGGGGGTTGGACTAGAAGACCTCCAAGGTCCCTTCCAACTCTGCTATTGTATTGTATCTCTCTCACAATTTGTATTATTGAGCTAGGTACCACATATTCTGTATCTATGCATTTGACTTTGGATAGGACCCAGTGCTCAAGTCTGTCAAGACCCTTCTGATTCTTGGGTTTATCTTTTAAAGTATTGGCAGTTCCTCCACCTTGGTGCCATCTGCAAATTTGATGAGTTACTATTTTATCCCCTCATCTATATCATTCATGAAGATGTTGAAGAATACTTGGTCTAAGACAATACCCCTCTGCATGATTCCCTCCATGTAAATGTGGTTACTACATATTGAGTGTAGTTTGGCAGCCAGTTACAAATCCATCTGGTGATGATGCTGTCTATCCCACCTTGTTCGGTCTTACCAAGAAGTAGGCTGTGGTCTACTTTGTCAAATGCCTTATTTTTAACAAACCCATTAAGAAGAGCACCAGGAGTGAAGCCTCTTCCAGTTTTGGGTTCTGTTTTATCAAGAACATGCATTTCTTTAAACATTAAGATTCAGTCACTCTGTTCAGTGCATGGATTCAGCTAACCTTCTTTCCTGCCCCTTGAACATAGGACTTTTAATGCATCTCAAGGACATGCAGTATGTAAATCAAAGCAACTTAAACCATCAGAATGATTACAACCATCATTACTCATCCCTGCTTCTCCTTCTTCTTGGTTTTTTTTGTCTTGCAATCTTCCTAGCAAGAAAGTATGTCCATTAAAGAAGAAATGAAAGAATCTTAGGGGCCCTTTTGGTAATTTGTTTCCATTTTTAATCCAATCTATTCCACCACCACCTTCCCATAATGTTATGGTTCATACCAGAATACTTTTCTACACAAATATTGGAGCAGTTTGGGATGGGAAATTTGACATGATGATAACAAAGCTTCAGGCTAACCACTGTGCCTTGCCTGTGATTCTCATCTTCTCAGAAACCTAAACCCTTTGTGTTACCCAAAGCCTAAAAGTGTGCCTGAAAATAAACCCCTCCAGGCAAGAGAACAGAAGCTCTGCTCCACTTCACCTTGCTCCTTACATGCTGCCAGATTCTTTGTAGCTACAAGGGATTATGAGGCTGCTCAAACCTAAAAGAAATTCAGTGAAGTAACTCAAAAATGATGCGCAGGATATGTTCCCCGCTCATTAATCCCCTTTTCAACACATTTGAGGAGGAAGGTTTGCTACTGTTCTGCTTTGCTATTTGTATGCCTCCCACTCAGATCTTTGAAGGCAGCATACAGCTAACAGCTCATTCATTCATTTACTAATTTTTGGTCCCTTCAAATCAGTTTTGACTCTGGGACTGCCTGAACTAGTCCTTGCAGTTTTCTTGACAGGATTTTGGAAGTGGTTTGCCCTTGCCTCCTTTGGGGGCTGAGAGAAAGGGATTGGCCCAAGGCCACCCAGCTGGCTTTGTGCCCAAGGTGGGACATGGTCTCCCAGTTTCTAGCCTGATGCCTTAGCCGCTATACCAGTCTGGGTCTATATCAGGAGTCTATGGGGCTGAAACCTCTTAAAATAGAAGACTTAAGTGAAACATGGCAATTAAGTCATTGTGTGCATCATCTTACCTTAAAATTATTATCATAGCACTTTGAGAGATGCTATAATCCAGATGTTAGCCCTTTTTCAGGGATCCCTGCATAATTGGTATGGTTGAATAGCTCACACTGTGCTCCCCCTGGAAGGGAATTCTGATGGAATTAGTCCACCTTTTGCCAATCACCAGCTTCAACCTGCTGGAACTAACAGCTGCTTATTCCTTTCACCACACCCTGCTGTCTTCAGTAAAATCAATGAAATATGCATTATTTATCTTGTTTTCCAGTGACACAGACAATTAGTTTATGAATTAACTAAAGTAAATCTGTCTAGCTCTGTTGTGGCTTTGGGGAGTATTGTCACCTGTGGGTTTAGACGTCTTGCTTAATTTGTTCAGTGTCTGTTGTACAAATGCATTAATTGTGGAGCCAAGGAGGTCTTTGCTGACAGCGGGTTGAAGTGTGTTCTTTCCACCCTTAACCCAACCTTCTCCATTAGAAAGGGCTCCTTCCTTCTCAGCTGCTTTATGGATGATCATTCTAATGGGTACCACCAAGACACCAATAAAGGGGGATATTTGTAGCTCCTTGGTGCTCTCGGAGCTTGGGTGTTTTCAAGCAGACATTTCATTACCCAAACTAGGTAACATAGGCAGTAC
Source organism: Thamnophis elegans (assembly GCF_009769535.1). Lineage (NCBI taxonomy): Eukaryota > Metazoa > Chordata > Lepidosauria > Squamata > Natricidae > Thamnophis > Thamnophis elegans. The sequence continues at coordinate 29,027,408 of NC_045552.1, forward strand.
TAGAAGGGAGGAGGGGGAGCAGCAGCAACAACAACTGTGGGGTCCTTGGTGTTCTCTGAACTTAGTTGTTTTCTTGCAGACTTTTCATTCCAAGATGATGTTTACCTAGTTTGGGTAATGAAACATCTGCAAGAAAACCACCAAACTTAGAGAGCACCAAGTGTCCCTCACCAACAAGACAATCCTGGGTACTCTTACCTGCTAGTAAAAGGGATCAGAATATCTAAAATAGATCCAAGATACCACAATCCAGCATATTAATGGGATAAATTTTCTTTAGGTTATGGTTTTTCTTCTTTGCAAAGACCAAGAGAAGTAAAGTTGGAAGAGATATTTGATAGTACCAATATAATCTTCTCCATATTATTTATTTTATATTTTCATCACATCAAACACAATGAAAAAAAAGGATTGCACACATAAACAGTGTTACAAAATTTAGAGAAATGAAAGAAGAAAACCAAACATTTTGAGTTGCGAGAAGCCTGTATTTTGACTATGTAAACTCAGAAATGCTTAAGTATTATTATTTATTAACCAGGATTAACAATTAAGGTTTTTTTTAATCTGATACTTTCTACACATTGGGAAGTACAATTTACATGCACCTCAGGGGTGGGTTGCTGCTGGTGTTATTGCCGGTTCACTTCATGTGTGTATGCGCCCTCCGCATATTGCTTGCGCATGCGCAGTTGCCTGTAAATTTGTCTGTGCATGCGCAAAACATTATTAAATGACTAAAAAACATGCCGGCAAAGATATGGGTGACTGGGGAACTGGTTCAGGAGCGTGGCCAGTCTGCCACCCCTACTGGTTCGGCGACCCAGTCCCAATTTTCACTACCAGTTCGCGTGAATATTTTTGTTTTGGGGTGCTTTTAAAATTACATTTTTAACCACTCTATATTTTTATATTATATTCTCCATATCTGACTAGTTAATTACAAAGAGGTTTGTAGCTTTTTTTGAAAAAATAATGTATGCGTTTATTTAGACCTTTCTAGATTAGCCTGCCTGCTAAAGGAGATGGGTACTGGTTTCAGGTTTATAGCAATAGCAACAGCACTTAGACTTATATACTGCTTCACAGTGCTTTACAGCCCTCTCTAAGCAGTTTACAGAATCAGCATATTTTCCCCAACAATCTGGGTCCTCATTTTACCCACCTCAGAAGGATGGAAGGCTGAGTCAACCTTCAGCCAGGTGAGATTCGAACTGCTGAATTGCAGGCAGCCGCCAATGAGCAGAAGTAGTCTGCAGAACTGTATTCTAACCACTGCACCACCACGGCTCAGGAAATGGTGCTATTGAGTTTGTTTCATTATTTTCTTTATACCAAGGCTGAGGGAGGTCTATCTCTCTCATCCGCTCAAATTAGGAATAGTATCTCAGGTGAGGTGCCCTCCCAGAAGATGGTAGGTAACAGCAGGAATTCAGGTGTTCAGAGCCAGAGGCATTGAGGGAATGGAGGAGATTGGGGGGTGGGGTGGAACTACCAGACTTCAACCCTGGGACTCTAGCAGATAAACATGTCCTGCTATTTCTAGCATGACAAATTGTGGGGCATCTGTGAATAAGGGTAAAAAGTGGGCCTTCTCATGAAAGAAAAAAAATGGCCTTGCAAAAAAACTGGATCCAATACAGGTAGTAGTCCTCAAGTTACAACAGCTCATTTGATGAATGTTGGAAGTTACAACGGCACTGGAAAAAGTGACTTGTGATCTTTTTTCACACTTTTGACCATTGCAACATTCTCAAGGTCACATGATCAAAATTCAGATGCTTGACAGCTGACTCACATTTATGACGGTTGCAGTGTCTGGAGGGGGTGTCACGTGATCCCCATTTGCTCCTCCGGATTCACTTAACAACCGTGTGGCTAACTTAACAATTGCAGAAATTCAGTTAACAATTGTGGCAAGAAAGGTTGTAAAATGGGGCAAAAATCACTTTAAAAATGTCTCATTTAGCAACATAAATTTTGGGTTCAGTTGTGGTCATAAGTCAAGGACTACCTCTAAAGGCTAAAGTGGATAATCTGCATGTGTTTGCTTCTTAGGAGCATGAAGAAAAGTTCCAGATATTTTTTAATATGTTACCCTTCAAACAATAGTCCCTCTCCAATTCCTTTGTGGTGGTTGTTAAGAGAGACTCTTGTTCCCTTAAGAAACTGCTCACCAAGACAATTTGATATTTTAACTGAAGCTCAAGAGTGGCCCCTCAAGAGGTGTCATTGCTTGGCTAACTTACTCAGGATCAGATACTAAGCACTGCCAGGACAGGTTAGTCCTTGGACAAGAGATCGCCACAGAATCCTGGGGCTGCAGTGCAGTCTAAAAGCATCCCTGAAGGAGCGGGAAAATGCTTCTATATGGTGGCCAGAAAACATCAGAATGTGGCATCACTAGGAGCTGAGCTACTTTACCTAAAGGAGATGCAGTTGTAAAATCACACCCAGATCTCTCTGGAGATTCTCAATCATGCAGGTCTTGGTTGTGCCAAAGGTGCTTTTCCAAAAGGCAATTGGACTTGTTTTTTCTTTGAAAATGTTTCATTTCTCACCCAAAAGGCTTCTTTGGTTAAGTGAAACTTTTACAAAGGAAAAACCAAGAAAGGTTTTTGGAAAAGCACCTTTGGGAAATTGACCCAGATCATATTCCTTTGCTCCACCAAGTCTTTCCTGCTTGCCTCTAACCATTGCTTTCATCTCCCTCTACTTCTTGCTGATTTGCTTTGCAGAAAGCTGACCTGGCAGTTGCTCCCCTCACCATCACCCACGTCCGTGAGAAAGTGATCGACTTCTCCAAGCCCTTCATGACTCTTGGGATCAGCATTCTCTACCGAAAGGCAAATGGAACCAACCCCAGTGTCTTCTCCTTCTTGAACCCATTGTCTCCTGACATTTGGATGTACATCCTCCTTGCTTACCTGGGAGTTAGCTGTGTGCTTTTTGTGATTGCCAGGTAAGGAACTTGCAAAAAATAAGCTTTGGGTATATAGTGAGAGCTTTCCCCTGAGCCTATGGATCGGCCTCTGTACCATATCAGACTCTCCCTCCCTTTCTCTCCCTCACTAGAAGGGGGTTTCACTCATATTTTACATGGTTAGGAGAGAAGAGAAGAGAAGGGCTGCACTACTAGCTTCCACTCTCTGACTAATAATTCTATCTCACCATCTCATAAAGTCCCCCCCCTAATTTAAAGGAGGCAACCACAGTTCATGTTCTGACTAGGGATTTGGTCTAGTGGTTTCATCCATTTCCATCAATTCAGCCGCTGATGGCTTTGCTTAGAGTCTGTCATTGAAATAATTTGCCCTGCATCCTTGCTCAGCGCTTAATCATTTATGGCAGGTGTCTCCAAACCTTGCAACTTTAAGACTTGTGAACTTCAACTCCCAGAATTCCTCAGCCAGCACGAGCAACTCCCAGTCAGCATGGAGGAACTCCCCCGGCCAGCAGAATTCTGAGAGTTGAAGTCCACAAATCTTAAAAGTTGCCCGGTTTGGAGACCCCTGATTTATGGGGAGACCCGATACAAATATAGGTGGGGCTGTAACTTCTGTGCTTCTTCTTCAACACCACTACTAGTGGAGGTGCAGGATCCCTTCTCCCTTGCATGTACTCTCTGACCATGCTTGGATGCAACTTGCCTTTTGGCTCTCCCCGATAATTGTTTGTTCAATCTAGGTCTGGAGACTAAGTGGCTCCAATAAATTCCCTTCCATTTTTACATGTGGGGTTGGCATTTCAGCTGTTGGGAAGAGGCATGAGAACTTCCCCAAGACTTAGTAGGTGACAGCTGCCTTTCTCTATAAGTAGCACCACCCTCAGTCTGGTCAGGTTCACTTCAATGCTGGTGGTCTGTAAGATGTGACCTTGACATGGATTACATGAGCAGCTGCTAGGAAATGAAAAAGAGCACGTCACAGAGCCCTACATGCATAGGCCAGGTTATCTATGGAACTGGCTTCACCCCATTATATCAGCTTGTCCCACTCATTGAGGGAGGAAGGCAGGGTCGAAGACAGGGATGTCATATTTCGTTGCGGGTCGCATCAGGGTTATGTTTGACCTCAGGATGTGTGTGACCAGCTCAATGTTATTCATATGGTGGTCAAGTGCTAAAGCAGGACTTCCCTCAGACCCTCCTTCCCTCTCATTATAACCTTCCTTCCTTTTTCCTTCCTTCCTTTTCTTCTTTTTCCTTCCCTCTTCATTCTTCTTTCTTCTTCCTTTCCAACCTTCCTTCTTTTTCTTCGTCTTTCCTCTTTTCCTTTCTTCTTTCCTGTCCCTTTTTGGATGCTCAAATGCAAAAGGGAAACATTTCTCCTTTTGTTTTGCTTTTAGTTTGTTTTGCTAGCCCTGTGCTAGAAAAAATGGAACCCGGGGGGCAACGCAGTACACCCCCCCTGCCCCTGAGCCCTATTTTGGCTACAATGGAGCCTCCATTTTTGCTGGCAGAGGGCTGCAGGAGGCCATTGCAGCAAAAAACAGGTCCTTCCCGAGCTCTGTTTTTGCTTGCAGAGGCACTGTGGGGCAGTCCTTCGCTGTTTCCAGGGCAGCCCCGTGCGCCAGATCTAAGCAACCCTGGCCCTTGAGTTTGACACCCTGGTCTAGGACTTGCTGCAGGACAGCTGGCCGCAGCCAACACACCACAGGAAAAGAGTTACAATAATATCAAAGAAAGGGTGGAATAGAATCATTAAAGAAAGGATGCCAAAGGAGGGACAAAATGAAGTGTGAATGATTAAAAAGTAAAGTTTTAATTATTTCAGATAATTAAATTGAATTGCTGAATTATCCTGCAGTCAGTAGGCCAAGATGAGTTGTCCCATTCCAGGGAAGGCATGCTACAGAGCCCTCTGTCAGTGACTTCTGACTGGCGGGGTCAAGGAAGACAGCCTTTTCTGCTGCTGCCCCTGCTTGGTGAAACATCTTGCCAAGAGGCAAGATGGCGGTGCAGAAAGTCCCCAATCGCCTGACCTGCTATAAAGAGTCAAAACCTGGCTTGGTAACCTTGTATGGGGGACGCAGGGGCCCACACAGCATGGGGTTGGATGGCCTCAGGAGATCTCCCTTCTCCCCAGGTGTCTGTATTAACAACAATCTCCCCATCTTGGATCTCTCCACCTCTTGCAATTTTATGTTGTTTTACATTTAAAAAAATAATAATCTTAATCTGCTTTTCATTTTTTATTGTATTGATTGAATTGTACACCACCCAGAGCCCCCAGTAAGGGAAATGGGCAGTTAATAAGTTTGATAAACAAATAAATAAACCTTTGCCATCATCATCAGGACCAAAAAACAGACAATTAAAAAGATAGGCTGTGTCATGAAACTGGTTTTGTGAATCTACTCAGCATATACATGCAGAAACTTGCAATACTCCCCTCCCACAGACACAGACACACACACACACACACACACACACACACACACACACAGAGGCAGATTTTGATAAAAACAGTTCTACCCTCATGTAAAACTGCTAGTGGTCTGAGATGCAAAGAGGCGGATTTGGTTCAACTTCACAAAGTATTTCTACCTGTAAGTGCAGTTCAGTCCAGGAACCGCATCAGTTTTTGGAGTCCCAAATCCTGACTCCCAGCTTAAAAAGCAGGATGAATCAGTTGGGTTTGAGTTTTTCCAGGCTCCCTGTATCTTTAGGAATTTGCATCCTAGATTTCTCGAATTGGCTTTCCTTTGATCCCAATGGTGTCTCAAGGTCGGTTTTACTTTCCTTTAAAAAAAAAGGGGGGGGGTATTCTTCAGACATACGTTCATAAATATACATTCCCATATTTATTATTAATATTGTGTGTATATCTTTTAACATTTATAACAATTCATTTTTCCATCTAAGGATTTAAATATATAATCGGGACTGATTTACCTGCCATCCCATTCATCCATCTTGTTTTACCACAACCCTACTTTTTCTTCCCTCTCCATTTCTCCTTCCCTCCCTTCTTCTCTACTTTTTTTTCCTTCTCTCCTTTCCCTCTTCTTCTTCCCCTTCCTCTCCCACACTCCTCCCCTCTGCTTCCCCTTCCTCCCCTCTCTCCTACACTTACTTTTCCTCCATTTCTTCCTCTCCTTTCCCTGTTCTTCTTTCCCTCTCCTTTCCTCTCTTCTCCTCTCCTCCTCCTACCTCTCCTTCCTCTCTCCCTTCCCTCTTTCCATTGTTGTAATTACATATTTTCCTCTTCAATCTGATGTATTTTCGGGATGGCATTCGAGCAAACCCGGTTCTGTATTTACATAACCATCTTGACTTCCCTTTTCCTCATTTTATTTTCCATTCTATTAGTTACACATGTATCATCTTTAAACATATATTTGTATATTAATACTGTATTGTATGTAAAGTGAGGAAGTGGCCACTGAAGAGGGAGAAGGAGAAGCTCCCTCCCACGTTGAGATCCTCATTCCCTCCCTCCCCACCCAACAAAGATCCTTTTTCACTGAAAGGAATTCTACACTTCTGGCAGCAGCAGAGCAGAGGTGAATTCCTACCAGTTCGGACCAGTTCTGCCAAACCGGTAGTGGTTTGCTGGCCTGGGTCGCCGGAACCGGCAGTGACCCAGGCCTGCCACGCCTCCAAACCGGTTCCCCAGTCAGCGCGGCACTGTTGTTTTTTTTTTTAATGTTCTGTGCATGCAGAAACCTATTTATGGACAACACATCAGGCGCACAAGTGCAAAATTGCACATGCACTGAACTGGCAGTAATGCCAGCAGCAACCCACCCCTAAATGGCCATAGACACAGTCTTAGGTTGCAAATCATCCAAACAGGCTTTTGTGGCTGCAGCCCCACACAGAATTAGCGGTGGGCAACTTGACTGCCTTTGCTGCATCTGTTAAAAAGGGAGAAGTGTCACATACTCAGTATGATCATCTCTCTCTTGCTGACGGCAGGTGGGGGAATGGCTTCCCACCCCTCCTGCTTCCTGGGGATGGGTTAATGGGAACTAACTGAAAGGTGGGAAACCTGCTGAGGACCACCTCTCTGTCAGTTTAGCCAGAGCCTCTCCAGGTAGAGATTAGAGAGAAGAGGCTGGGATGATTATCTCCATCCGCCTCAGGGCTGGGGGGGGGGAGGGGTGATGACGTTGGGCTGGCTCCCCGGGGCCATTACAGCATTTGGAGGTGATTACCTGAGCTTAGTGCCTAATACCCTAATTTTGTATAATGTGCTTGTCAAAATTAGCTCTGTGGGGAACAGACCAGCTCCTTTTTTGCTCTGGCAGATCTGGATTGGCTAAGTGGTTACTGCAAAGAGTATGAGGCGATGAAAGCTTTAGAGATGCCTTTTGCCAAATCTCCTGAAAGGAGATTTTTAAGAATGCAAGATCTGGGCCGTCATCCCTCTCAGTCAGGGTCCCCTTGCACAAATACAGTTCACGGGAGGGGCAGTGGGCTTTTAGTAGTTCTGTCTTTTCTCTATACTCAGACAATTTTACCATTTAATTGTTCTAACTGGAGGCAAATAAAATTGGCTTTGGGAAGACTTGGCAAAGAAGCACAGGGGTCCTCTGTTCCTCTCCTGCTGCCACATGTGTTCGTCTTTATCCCTCATCCAGTGATGGAACCATGACTTTTAAAACTCATGAAATTTAAACACAAGCCCACATTGCTGCTGCAGCTGCTGATTTCCATTTTCCATACCAAGCATTTCCAGCATTATTATTTGAGAGGCCTAATAAGAGTATTGAAGAATGAGCTATACTACAGGCCACCCAACCAAGAATAAAATCAAGAAACACTTTGCTAAACAACTAACAAATGTATGTAGGATACAGACCACAGTAGTAATAGGTGAATTTAATTACTCAAATTATTTAATTAATTATTTAATTAATTAGACAAATTATGCAGCAACTGGGAGATAGAACAAATTCCTAACCAACCTACCTGACAACTTTGTCATCCAAAAGGTAGAGGAGGGAACTAGAGGAAAAGCTACATTGGACCTAATTCTACTAATAGAGAAGAACTGATAGAGGGAGTTGAAGTTATTCAACCCTGGGTGAGAGTGACCATGTCATAATGCAATTCAATATAATGCAAATAAAAGCAATAGAATATAACTCAACAAGTGACTTAAACTTTAAAACAGCTGATTTTAACAAACGTAGAGAGAGCCTAAGAAAAATTCCATGGATAAAAATCCTAAAGGAGAAAATAACTCAAGAAGCGAGGGAAACACTGAAAAATATGATTATAAAAGCCCAGTTCCAACACAATACCACTGAAAACAAAAATAAGAAATCCAAGAAGAAACCAGCATGGTTGCACAAAGATCTCTCTGATAAACTGAAAGACAAAAAGGGTAAGTACAAAAAATGGAAAGAGGGTCACGTAACTAAGGCAGATTATCAGCAGATAACCAGAATTTGAAGTCAGGAAAGCAAAGACTCAGAATGAACAAAGACTTGCAACAAAAGTCAAAGATAATTAAAAAGTTTCTTTCAACATATAAATAATAAGAAAAAAAATCAAGCAAGCAGTCCATCCTCTAAAGAGAGAAGGTGGCAAGGAAGTAACAGACAGTAGAGAGAAAGCAGAGCTGTTTAACTTATTCTTGGTGTCAGTCTTCATGCAAAAAAAACAACAACCCTATAAACCCAATATACCAAAAACAAAACTATAAAAGACAGACTAGAAATAAAAATTAAAATAAGCAATAAAAAGGTAAGAGAACCTGTCTGACCTTGATGAATATAAATCACTGGGACCTGATGGATTATATCTCAGAGTTCTGAAGGAGTTGATAGATGTTTTCGTAGAACCATTATATTATATTTTCCAAAAATTCTGGAGCACCAGGGAACTACAAAAGGATTGGAAAAGAGTTGATGTAGTTCCCATCTTCAAAAAAAAAAAAGTGGGGGGAACAGACTCAGGTAACTGCAGACCAATCAGCCTAACATCAATACCTGGGAAGATACTGGAAAAAATAATCAAAATCCGATCCATGAACGTCTAGAAACAAATAAAGCCA